>NC_034194.2:3688984-6088984 GCF_002021735.2 Oncorhynchus kisutch
TCTGTCGCTCGCTCGCTTCTCTCTCGCTCGCTCTGTCACTCACTTTCTGGTCTCTCGCTCTCTCTGTCTCTCTCTCGCTCTCTCTGTCTCTCGCTCGCTCTCCACTGTCTCTCGCTCGCCTCTCTCTTGTCTCTCGCTCGCTCTCTTCTCTGTCTCTCGCTCGCTCTCTCTCTGTCACTCGCTCGCTCTCTGTCTCATGTGCTCTGTCACTCTCGATCTCTGTCTCTCGCTCGCTCTTTTGTCTCACGCTCTGTCTCTCGCTCGCTCTTTGTCTCACGCTCTGTCTCTCGCTCGCTCGCTTTCTCTCTGTCTCTCGCTCGCTCACTCGCTCTCTCTCTGTCTCTCGCTCGCTCTCTCTCTGTCTCTCGCTCGCTTCTCTCTCTGTCTCTCGCTCGTTCTCTCTCTCGCTCGCTCGCTCGCTCTCTGTCTCTCGCTCTTCTCTCTCGCTCTCGCTTCTGTCTCTCGCTCGCTCTCTCTCGCTCGCTCTCGCTCGCTCTCTGTCTCTCGCTCGCTCTCTCTGTCTCTCGCTCGCTCTCTCTGTCTCTCGCTCGCTCTCTCTGTCTCTCGCTCGCTCTCTCTGTCTTCTTTCTCGCTCGCTCTCTCTCTCTGTCTCTCGCTCGCTCTCTCTCTGTCTCTCGCTCGCTCTCTCTCTGTCACTCACTCGATCTCTGTCTCTCGCTCGCTCTTTGTCTCACGCTCTGTCTCTCGCTCGCTCGCTTTCTCTCTGTCTCTCGCTCGCTCACTCGCTCTCTCTGTCTTTCGCTCGCTCTCTCTCTGTCTCTCGCTCGCTCTTCTCTCTCGCTCGCTCTCTGTCTCTCGCTCGCTCTGTCACTCTCTCTTTGTCTCTCACTCGCTCTGTCGCTCTCTGTCTCTCGCTCGCTCTCTCGCTCTGTCTCTCGCTTGCTCTCTCTCTCGCTCTGTCTCTTCGCTTGCTCTCTCTCTCGCTCTGTCTCTCGCTTGCTCTCTCTCGCTCTCTGTCTCTCGCTCGCTCGCTCTCTGTCTCTCGCTCGCTCGCTCTCTGTCTCTCGCTCTCGCTCGCTCTCTCTGTCTCTCGCTCGCTCTCTCTGTCTCTTGCTCGCTCTCTCTGTCTCTCGCTCGCTCTCTCTGTCGCTCGCTCACTTTCTGTCTCTCGCTCTCTCTGTCTCTCGCTCGCTCTCTCTGTCTCTCGCTCGCTCTCTCTGTCTCTCGCTCGCTCTCTTGTCTCGCTCATTCTCTCTCGCTCGCTCGCTCTCTGTCTCTCCTCGCTCTCTCTGTCTCTCGCTCGCTCTCTCTGTCTCGCTCGCTCTCTCTGTCTCCGCTCTCTCTGTCTCTCGCTCTCTCTGTCACTCGCTCTTCTCTGTCGCTCGCTCGCTCTGTCTCTCGCTCGCTCTCTCTGTCTCTCGCTCGCTCTCTCTGTCTCTCGCTCGCTCTCTCTGTCTCTCGCTCGCTCTCTCTGTCTCTCGCTCGCTCTCTCTGTCTCTCGCTCGCTCTCTCTCTGTCTCTCGCTCGCTCTCTCTCTGTCACTCGCTCGCTCTCTGTCTCATGCTCTGTCACTCACTCGATCTCTGTCTCTCGCTCGCTCTTTTCTCACGCTCTGTCTCTCGCTCGCTCTTTGTCTCACGCTCTGTCTCTCGCTCGCTCGCTTTCTCTCTGTCTCTCGCTCGCTCACTCGCTCTCTCTGTCTTTCGCTCGCTCTCTCTCTGTCTCTCGCTCGCTCTCTCTCTCGCTCGCTCTCTGTCTCTCGCTCGCTCTGTCACTCTCTCTTTGTCTCTCACTCGTCTCTGTCGCTCTTTGTCTCTCGCTCGCTCTCTCGCTCTGTCTCTCGCTTGCTCTCTCTCTCGCTCTGTCTCTCGCTTCTCTCTCTCTCGCTCTGTCTCTCGCTTGCTCTCTCTCTCTCGCTCTGTCTCTCGCTCGCTCTCTCGCTCTCTGTCTCTCGCTCTCGCTCGCTCTCTCTGTCTCTCGCTCGCTCTCTCTGTCTCTCTCGCTCGCTCTCTCTGTCGCTCGCTCGCTCTCTGTCTCTCGCTCGCTCTGTCGCTCACTTCTGTCTCTCGCTCACTCTGTCTCTCGCTCGCTTTCTGTCTCTCGCTCGCTCTTGTCACTCTTCTCGCTCGCCCTGTCGCTCTCTGTCTCTCGCTCGCTCTCTCTGTCTCTCGCTCGCTCTCTCTGTCTCTCGCTCGCTCTCTCTGTCTCTCGCTCGCTCTCTCTGTTGCTCATTCTCTCTCGCTCGCTCCTCTCTCTGTCTCTCGCTCGCGCTCTCTGTCTCTCGCTCGCTCTCTCTGTCACTCGCTCTCTCTGTCACTCGCTCTCTCTGTCACTCGCTCTCTCTGTCACTCGCTCTCTCGTCGCTCTCGCTCTGTCTCTCGCTCGCTGGCTCTCTGTCTCACACTCCCTCTGTCGCTCTCTGTCTCTCACTCGCTCTGTCGCTCTCTGTCGCTCGCTCGCTCTCTCTGTCACTCGCTCGATCTCTCTGTCACTTGCTCGATCTCTCTGTCACTCGCTCGCTCTCTGTCTCACGCTCTGTCACTCGCTCGATCTCTGTCTCTCTCTCGCTCTCTCTCTGTCTCTCGCTCGCTCTCTCTCTGTCTCTCGCTCGCTCTCTCTCTGTCTCTCGCTCACTCTCTCTCTCTCTGTCTCTCGCTCGCTGTCTCTCGCTCGCTCTCTCTCTGTCTCTCGCTCGCTCTCTCTTCTGTCTCTCGCTCGCTCTCTCGCTCGCTCTCTCTCGCTCTGTCGCTCGCTCTCGCTCTCGCTCGCTCTCTCTCGCTCGCTCGCTCTCTCTGTCTCGCTCGCTCTCTCTGTCACTCACTCTCTCTGTCACTCGCTTTGCTCTCTGTCTCACGCTCTGTCACTCGCTCAATCTCTGTCTCTCGCTCGCTCTTTGTTCTCTCTCTCTCGTCTCTCTCTCTCTCTCGCTCTCTCTGTCTCTCGCTCGCTCTCTCTCTCGCTCTCTCTCTGTCTCTCACTCGCTCTCTCTGTCTCTCGCTCGCTCTCTCTCTGTCTCTCGCTCGCTCTCTCTGTCACTCGCTCGCTCTCTGTCTCATGCTCTGTCACTCGCTCGATCTCTGTCTCTCGCTCGCTCTTTGTCTCACGCTCTGTCTCTCGCTCGCTCTTTGTCTCACGCTCTGTCTCTCGCTCGCTTTCTCTCTGTCTCTCGCTCGCTCATCGCTCTCTCTCTGTCTCTCGCTCGCTCTCTCTCTGTCTCTCGCTCGCTCTCTCTCTCTCTCGCTCTCTGTCGCTCGCTCGCTTCTCTCTCGCTCTGTCGCTCTCTTTCTCTCTCTCGCTCTCTCTGTCTCTCGCTCGCTCTCTCTGTCTCTCGCTCGCTCTCTCTGTCTCTCGCTCGCTCTCTCTGTCTCTCGCTCGCTCTCTCTGTCTCGCTCGCTCTCTCTGCTCTCTCGCTCGCTCTTCTCTGTCTCTCGCTCGCTCGCTCTCTCTCTGTCACTCGCTCGCTCTCTGTCTCATGCTCTGTCACTCGCTCGATCTCTGTCTCTCGCTCGCTCTTTGTCTCACGCTCTGTCTCTCCTCGTCTTTGTCTCACGCTCTGTCTCTCGCTCGCTCTTTCTCTCACGCTCTGTCTCTCGCTCGCTCGCTTTCTCTCTGTCTCTCGCTCGCTCTCTCGCTCTCTCTGCTCTCGCTCGCTCTCTCTCTGCTCTCTCTCTGTCTCTCGATCGCTCTCTCTCGCTCTGTCTCTCGCTCGCTCTCTCTCTCGCTCTGTCTCTCGCTTGCTCTCTCTCTCGCTCTGTCTCTCGCTTGCTCTCTCTCTCGCTCTGTCTCTCGCTTGCTCTCTCTCTCGCTCTGTCTCTCGCTTGCTCTCTCTCTCGCTCGTCTCTCTCGTCTCCGCTCGCTCTCTCTGTCTCTCGCTCGCTCTCTCTGTCTCTCGCTCGCTCTCTCTGTCTCTCTGTCGCTCGCTCGCTCTGTCGCTCACTTTCTGTCTCTCGCTCACTCTGTCTCTCGCTCGCTTTCTGTCTCTCGCTCGCTCTGTCACTCTCTCTCGCTCGCCTGTCGCTCTCTGTCTCTCGCTCGCTCTCTCTGTCTCTCGCTCGCTCTCTCTGTCTCTCGCTCGCTCTCTCTGTCTCTCGCTCGCTCTCTCTGTTGCTCGCTCTCTGTCTCTCGCTCGCTCTCTGTCTCTCGCTCGCTCTCTCTGTCACTCGCTCTCTCTGTCACTCGCTCTCTCTGTCACTCGCTCTCTCTGTCACTCGTCTCTCTGTCGCTCGCTCTGTCTCTCGCTCGCTGGCTCTCTGTCTCACACTCCCTCTGTCGCTCTCTGTCTCACACTCGCTCTGTCGCTCTATGTCGCCGCTCGCTCTCTCTGTCACTCGCTCGATCTCTCTGTCACTTGCTCGATCTCTCTGTCACTCGCTCGCTCTCTGTCTCAAGCTCTGTCACTCGCTCGATCTCTGTCTCTCGCTCGCTCGCTCTCTCTGTCTCTCGCTCGCTCTCTCTGTCGCTCGCTCGCTCTCTGTCTCTCGCTCGCTCTGGTCTCTCTATCACTTCTGTCTCTCGTCTCACTCCGCTCCCGTCACTCTCTCTCGCTCGCTCTCTCGCTCTCTGTCTCTCGCTCGCTCTCTCTGTCGCTCGCTCGCTCTCTCTCGCTCGCTCTGTCACTCACTTTCTGTCTCTCGCTCTCTCTGTCTCTCTCTCGCTCTCTCTGTCTCTCGCTCGCTCTCCCTGTCTCTCGCTCGCTCTCTCTGTCTCTCGCTCGCTCTCTCTCTGTCTCTCGCTCGCTCTCTCTCTGTCACTCGCTCGCTCTCTGTCTCATGCTCTGTCACTCGCTCGATCTCTGTCTCTCGCTCGCTCTTTGTCTCACGCTCTGTCTCTCGCTCGCTCTTTGTCTCACGCTCTGTCTCTCGCTCGCTCGCTTTCTCTCTGTCTTCTCGCTCGCTCACTCGCTCTCTCTCTGTCTCTCGCTCGCTCTCTCTCTGTCTCTCGCTCGCTCTCTCTCTGTCTCTCGCTCGTTCTCTCTCTCGCTCGCTCGCTCTCTGTCTCTGTCTCTCGCTCGCTCTCTCTGTCTCTCGCTCGCTCTCTCTCGCTCGCTCTGTCGCTCTCTGTCTCTCGCTCGCTCTCTCTGTCTCTCGCTCGCTCTCTCTGTCTCTCGCTCGCTCTCTCTGTCTCTCGCTCGCTCTCTCTGTCTCTCGCTCGCTCTCTCTGTCTCTCGCTCGCTCTCTCTCTGTCTCTCGCTCGCTCTCTCTCTGTCTCTCGCTCGCTCTCTCTCTGTCACTCGCTCGCTCTCTGTCTCATGCTCTGTCACTCACTCGATCTCTGTCTCTCGCTCGCTCTTTGTCTCACGCTCTGTCTCTCGCTCGCTCTTTGTCTCACGCTCTGTCTCTCGCTCGCTCGCTTTCTCTCTGTCTCTCGCTCGCTCACTCGCTCTCTCTGTCTTTCGCTCGCTCTCTCTCTGTCTCTCGCTCGCTCTCTCTCTCGCTCGCTCTCTGTCTCTCGCTCGCTCTGTCACTCTCTCTTTGTCTCTCACTCGCTCTGTCGCTCTCTGTCTCTCGCTCGCTCTCTCGCTCTGTCTCTCGCTTGCTCTCTCTCTCGCTCTGTCTCTCGCTTGCTCTCTCTCTCGCTCTGTCTCTCGCTTGCTCTCTCTCTCGCTCTGTCTCTCGCTCGCTCGCTCTCTGTCTCTCGCTCTCGCTCGCTCTCTCTGTCTCTCGCTCGCTCTCTCTGTCTCTTGCTCGCTCTCTCTGTCTCTCGCTCGCTCTCTCTGTCGCTCGCTCACTTTCTGTCTCTCGCTCACTCTGTCTCTCGCTCGCTTTCTGTCTCTCGCTCGCTCTGTCACTCTCTCTCGCTCGCCCTGTCGCTCTCTGTCTCTCGCTCGCTCTCTCTGTCTCTCGCTCGCTCTCTCTGTCTCTCGCTCGCTCTCTCTGTCTCTCGCTCGCTCTCTCTGTTGCTCATTCTCTCTCGCTCGCTCGCTCTCTGTCTCTCGCTCGCGCTCTGTCTCTCGCTCGCTCTCTCTGTCACTCGCTCTCTCTGTCACTCGCTCTCTCTGTCACTCGCTCTCTCTGTCGCTCGCTCGCTCTGTCTCTCGCTCGCTCTCTCTGTCTCTCGCTCGCTCTCTCTGTCTCTCGCTCGCTCTCTCTGTCTCTCGCTCGCTCTCTCTCTGTCTCTCGCTCGCTCTCTCTCTGTCACTCGCTCGCTCTCTGTCTCATGCTCTGTCACTCACTCGATCTCTGTCTCTCGCTCGCTCTTTGTCTCACGCTCTGTCTCTCGCTCGCTCTTTGTCTCACGCTCTGTCTCTCGCTCGCTCGCTTTCTCTCTGTCTCTCGCTCGCTCACTCGCTCTCTCTGTCTTTCGCTCGCTCTCTCTCTGTCTCTCGCTCGCTCTCTCTCTCGCTCGCTCTCTGTCTCTCGCTCGCTCTGTCACTCTCTCTTTGTCTCTCACTCGCTCTGTCGCTCTCTGTCTCTCGCTCGCTCTCTCGCTCTGTCTCTCGCTTGCTCTCTCTCTCGCTCTGTCTCTCGCTTGCTCTCTCTCTCGCTCTGTCTCTCGCTTGCTCTCTCTCTCTCGCTCTGTCTCTCGCTCGCTCTCTCGCTCTCTGTCTCTCGCTCTCGCTCGCTCTCTCTGTCTCTCGCTCGCTCTCTCTGTCTCTCGCTCGCTCTCTCTGTCGCTCGCTCGCTCTCTGTCTCTCGCTCGCTCTGTCGCTCACTTTCTGTCTCTCGCTCACTCTGTCTCTCGCTCGCTTTCTGTCTCTCGCTCGCTCTGTCACTCTCTCTCGCTCGCCCTGTCGCTCTCTGTCTCTCGCTCGCTCTCTCTGTCTCTCGCTCGCTCTCTCTGTCTCTCGCTCGCTCTCTCTGTTGCTCATTCTCTCTCGCTCGCTCGCTCTCTGTCTCTCGCTCCGCGCTCTCTGTCTCTCGCTCGCTCTCTCTGTCACTCGCTCTCTCTGTCACTCGCTCTCTCTGTCACTCGCTCTCTCTGTCACTCGCTCTCTCTGTCGCTCGCTCGCTCTGTCTCTCGCTCGCTGGCTCTCTGTCTCACACTCCCTCTGTCGCTCTCTGTCTCACACTCGCTCTGTCGCTCTCTGTCGCTCGCTCGCTCTCTCTGTCACTCGCTCGATCTCTCTGTCACTTGCTCGATCTCTCTGTCACTCGCTCGCTCTCTGTCTCACGCTCTGTCACTCGCTCGATCTCTGTCTCTCTCTCGCTCTCTCTCTGTCTCTCGCTCGCTCTCTCTCTGTCTCTCGCTCGCTCTCTCTCTGTCTCTCGCTCGCTCTCTCTCTGTCTCTCACTCACTCTCTCTGTCTCTCGCTCGCTGTCTCTCGCTCGCTCTCTCTCTGTCTCTCGCTCGCTCTCTCTCTGTCTCTCGCTCGCTCTCTCGCTCGCTCTCTCTCGCTCTGTCGCTCGCTCTCGCTCTCTCGCTCTCTCTCGCTCGCTCGCTCTCTCTGTCTCGCTCGCTCTCTCTGTCACTCACTCTCTCTGTCACTCGCTTGCTCTCTGTCTCACGCTCTGTCACTCGCTCAATCTCTGTCTCTCGCTCGCTCTTTGTCTCTCTCTCTCTGTCTCTCTCTCTCTCTCTCTCGCTCTCTCTGTCTCTCGCTCGCTCTCTCTCTCGCTCTCTCTCTGTCTCTCACTCGCTCTCTCTGTCTCTCGCTCGCTCTCTCTCTGTCTCTCGCTCGCTCTCTCTCTGTCACTCGCTCGCTCTCTGTCTCATGCTCTGTCACTCGCTCGATCTCTGTCTCTCGCTCGCTCTTTGTCTCACGCTCTGTCTCTCGCTCGCTCTTTGTCTCACGCTCTGTCTCTCGCTCGCTTTCTCTCTGTCTCTCGCTCGCTCACTCGCTCTCTCTCTGTCTCTCGCTCGCTCTCTCTCTGTCTCTCGCTCGCTCTCTCTCGCTCTCTCTGTCGCTCGCTCGCTCTCTCTCGCTCTGTCGCTCACTTTCTGTCTCTCGCTCTCTCTGTCTCTCGCTCGCTCTCTCTGTCTCTCGCTCGCTCTCTCTGTCTCTCGCTCGCTCTCTCTGTCTCTCGCTCGCTCTCTCTGTCTCTCGCTCGCTCTCTCTCTGTCTCTCGCTCGCTCGCTCTCTCTCTGTCACTCGCTCGCTCTCTGTCTCATGCTCTGTCACTCGCTCGATCTCTGTCTCTCGCTCGCTCTTTGTCTCACGCTCTGTCTCTCGCTCGCCTCTTTGTCTCACGCTCTGTCTCTCGCTCGCTCTTTGTCTCACGCTCTGTCTCTCGCTCGCTCGCTTTCTCTCTGTCTCTCGCTCGCTCACTCGCTCTCTCTGTCTCTCGCTCGCTCTCTCTGTCTCTCGCTCGCTCTCTCTGTCTCTCGCTCGCTCTCTCTCTGTCTCTCGCTCGCTCTCTCTCTGTCTCTCGCTCGCTCTCTCTCTGTCTCTCGCTCGCTCTCTCTCTGTCACTCGCTCGCTCTCTGTCTCATGCTCTGTCACTCACTCGATCTCTGTCTCTCGCTCGCTCTTTGTCTCACGCTCTGTCTCTCGCTCGCTCTTTGTCTCACGCTCTGTCTCTCGCTCGCTCGCTTTCTCTCTGTCTCTCGCTCGCTCACTCGCTCTCTCTGTCTTTCGCTCGCTCTCTCTCTGTCTCTCGCTCGCTCTCTCTCTCGCTCGCTCTCTGTCTCTCGCTCGCTCTGTCACTCTCTCTTTGTCTCTCACTCGCTCTGTCGCTCTCTGTCTCTCGCTCGCTCTCTCGCTCTGTCTCTCGCTTGCTCTCTCTCTCGCTCTGTCTCTCGCTTGCTCTCTCTCTCGCTCTGTCTCTCGCTTGCTCTCTCTCTCGCTCTGTCTCTCGCTCGCTCGCTCTCTGTCTCTCGCTCTCGCTCGCTCTCTCTGTCTCTTGCTCGCTCTCTCTGTCTCTCGCTCGCTCTCTCTGTCGCTCGCTCACTTTCTGTCTCTCGCTCACTCTGTCTCTCGCTCGCTTTCTGTCTCTCGCTCGCTCTGTCACTCTCTCTCGCTCGCCCTGTCGCTCTCTGTCTCTCGCTCGCTCTCTCTGTCTCTCGCTCGCTCTCTCTGTCTCTCGCTCTCTCTGTCTATCGCTCGCTCTCTCTGTTGCTCATTCTCTCTCGCTCGCTCGCTCTCTCTGTCACTCGCTCTCTCTGTCACTCGCTCTCTCTGTCACTCGCTCTCTCTGTCGCTCGCTCGCTCTGTCTCTCGCTCGCTCTCTCTGTCTCTCGCTCGCTCTCTCTGTCTCTCGCTCGCTCTCTCTGTCTCTCGCTCGCTCTCTCTGTCTCTCGCTCGCTCTCTCTCTGTCTCTCGCTCGCTCTCGCTCTGTCACTCGCTCGCTCTCTGTCTCATGCTCTGTCACTCACTCGATCTCTGTCTCTCGCTCGCTCTTTGTCTCACGCTCTGTCTCTCGCTCGCTCTTTGTCTCACGCTCTGTCTCTCGCTCGCTCGCTTTCTCTCTGTCTCTCGCTCGCTCACTCGCTCTCTCTGTCTTTCGCTCGCTCTCTCTCTGTCTCTCGCTCGCTCTCTCTCTCGCTCGCTCTCTGTCTCTCGCTCGCTCTGTCACTCTCTCTTTGTCTCTCACTCGCTCTGTCGCTCTCTGTCTCTCGCTCGCTCTCTCGCTCTGTCTCTCGCTTGCTCTCTCTCTCGCTCTGTCTCTCGCTTGCTCTCTCTCTCGCTCTGTCTCTCGCTTGCTCTCTCTCTCTCGCTCTGTCTCTCGCTCGCTCTCTCGCTCTCTGTCTCTCGCTCTCGCTCGCTCTCTCTGTCTCTCGCTCGCTCTCTCTGTCTCTCGCTCGCTCTCTCTGTCGCTCGCTCGCTCTCTGTCTCTCGCTCGCTCTGTCGCTCACTTTCTGTCTCTCGCTCACTCTGTCTCTCGCTCGCTTTCTGTCTCTCGCTCGCTCTGTCACTCTCTCTCGCTCGCCCTGTCGCTCTCTGTCTCTCGCTCGCTCTCTCTGTCTCTCGCTCGCTCTCTCTGTCTCTCGCTCGCTCTCTCTGTCTCTCGCTCGCTCTCTCTGTTGCTCATTCTCTCTCGCTCGCTCGCTCTCTGTCTCTCGCTCGCGCTCTCTGTCTCTCGCTCGCTCTCTCTGTCACTCGCTCTCTCTGTCACTCGCTCTCTCTGTCACTCGCTCTCTCTGTCACTCGCTCTCTCTGTCGCTCGCTCGCTCTGTCTCTCGCTCGCTGGCTCTCTGTCTCACACTCCCTCTGTCGCTCTCTGTCTCACACTCGCTCTGTCGCTCTCTGTCGCTCGCTCGCTCTCTCTGTCACTCGCTCGATCTCTCTGTCACTTGCTCGATCTCTCTGTCACTCGCTCGCTCTCTGTCTCACGCTCTGTCACTCGCTCGATCTCTGTCTCTCTCTCGCTCTCTCTCTGTCTCTCGCTCGCTCTCTCTCTGTCTCTCGCTCGCTCTCTCTCTCTCTCGCTCTCTCTCTGTCTCTCACTCACTCTCTCTGTCTCTCGCTCGCTGTCTCTCGCTCGCTCTCTCTCTGTCTCTCGCTCGCTCTCTCTCTGTCTCTCGCTCGCTCTCTCGCTCGCTCTCTCTCGCTCTGTCGCTCGCTCTCGCTCTCTCGCTCTCTCTCGCTCGCTCGCTCGCTCTCTCTGTCTCGCTCGCTCTCTCTGTCACTCACTCTCTCTGTCACTCGCTTGCTCTCTGTCTCACGCTCTGTCACTCGCTCAATCTCTGTCTCTCGCTCGCTCTTTGTCTCTCTCTCTCTGTCTCTCTCTCTCTCTCTCTCGCTCTCTCTGTCTCTCGCTCGCTCTCTCTCTCGCTCTCTCTCTGTCTCTCACTCGCTCTCTCTGTCTCTCGCTCGCTCTCTCTCTGTCTCTCGCTCGCTCTCTCTCTGTCACTCGCTCGCTCTCTGTCTCATGCTCTGTCACTCGCTCGATCTCTGTCTCTCGCTCGCTCTTTGTCTCACGCTCTGTTTCTCGCTCGCTCTTTGTCTCACGCTCTGTCTCTCGCTCGCTTTCTCTCTGTCTCTCGCTCGCTCACTCGCTCTCTCTCTGTCTCTCGCTCGCTCTCTCTCTGTCTCTCGCTCGCTCTCTCTCTCTCTCGCTCTCTCTGTCGCTCGCTCGCTCTCTCTCGCTCTGTCGCTCACTTTCTGTCTCTCGCTCTCTCTGTCTCTCGCTCGCTCTCTCTGTCTCTCGCTCGCTCTCTCTGTCTCTCGCTCGCTCTCTCTGTCTCTCGCTCGCTCTCTCTGTCTCTCGCTCGCTCTCTCTCTGTCTCTCGCTCGCTCGCTCTCTCTCTGTCACTCGCTCGCTCTCTGTCTCATGCTCTGTCACTCGCTCGATCTCTGTCTCTCGCTCGCTCTTTGTCTCACGCTCTGTCTCTCGCTCGCTCTTTGTCTCACGCTCTGTCTCTCGCTCGCTCTTTGTCTCACGCTCTGTCTCTCGCTCGCTCTCTCTCTGTCTCTCGCTCTCTCTCTGTCTCTCGCTCGCTCTCTCTCTCGCTCTCTCTCTGTCTCTCGCTCGCTCTGTCACTCTCTCTTTGTCTCTCGCTCGCTCTGTCGCTCTCTGTCTCTCGCTCGCTCTCTCTCTCGCTCTGTCTCTCGCTCGCTCTCTCTCTCGCTCTGTCTCTCGCTTGCTCTCTCTCTCGCTCTGTCTCTCGCTTGCTCTCTCTCTCGCTCTGTCTCTCGCTTGCTCTCTCTCTCGCTCTGTCTCTCGCTCTCGCTCGCTCTCTCTGTCTCTCGCTCGCTCTCTCTGTCTCTCGCTCGCTCTCTCTGTCTCTCGCTCGCTCTCTCTGTCGCTCGCTCGCTCTGTCGCTCACTTTCTGTCTCTCGCTCACTCTGTCTCTCGCTCGCTTTCTGTCTCTCGCTCGCTCTGTCACTCTCTCTCGCTCGCCCTGTCGCTCTCTGTATCTCGCTCGCTCTCTCTGTCTCTCGCTCGCTCTCTCTGTCTCTCGCTCGCTCTCTCTGTCTCTCGCTCGCTCTCTCTGTTGCTCATTCTCTGTCTCTCGCTCGCTCTCTGTCTCTCGCTCGCTCTCTGTCTCTCGCTCGCTCTCTGTCTCTCGCTCGCTCTCTGTCTCTCGCTCGCTTTCTGTCTCTCGCTCGCGCTCTCTGTCTCTCGCTCGCTCTCTCTGTCACTCGCTCTCTCTGTCACTCGCTCTCTCTGTCACTCGCTCTCTCTGTCACTCGCTCTCTCTGTCGCTCGCTCTGTCTCTCGCTCGCTGGCTCTCTGTCTCACACTCCCTCTGTCGCTCTCTGTCTCACACTCGCTCTCTCTGTCACTTGCTCGATCTCTCTGTCACTCGCTCGCTCTCTGTCTCACGCTCTGTCACTCGCTCGATCTCTGTCTCTCGCTCGCTCGCTCTCTCTGTCTCTCGCTCGCTCTCTCTGTCGCTCGCTCGCTCTCTGTCTCTCGCTCGCTCTGTCTCTCACTTTCTGTCTCTCGCTCACTCTGTCTCTCGCTCGCTTTCTGTCTCTCGCTCGCTCTGTCACTCTCTCTCGCTCGCCCTGTCGCTCTCTGTATCTCGCTCGCTCTCTCTGTCTCTCGCTCGCTCTCTCTGTCTCTCGCTCGCTCGCTCTCTCTGTTGCTCATTCTCTGTCTCTCGCTCGCTCTCTGTCTCTCGCTCGCTCTCTGTCTCTCGCTCGCGCTCTCTGTCTCTCGCTCGCTCTCTCTGTCACTCGCTCTCTCTCTGTCTCTCGCTCGCTCTGTCGCTCACTTTCTGTCTCTCGCTCACTCTGTCTCTCGCTCGCTCTGTCACTCTCTCTCGCTCGCCCTGTCGCTCTCTGTATCTCGCTCGCTCTCTCTGTCTCTCGCTCTCTCTGTCTCTCGCTCGCTCTCTCTGTTGCTCATTCTCTGTCTCTCGCTCGCTCTCTGTCTCTCGCTCGCTCTCTGTCTCTCGCTCGCTCTCTGTCTCTCGCTCGCGCTCTCTGTCTCTCGCTCGCTCTCTCTGTCGCTCGCTCGCTCTCTGTCTCTCGCTCGCTCTGTCTCTCACTTTCTGTCTCTCGCTCACTCTGTCTCTCGCTCGCTTTCTGTCTCTCGCTCGCTCTGTCACTCTCTCTCGCTCGCCCTGTCGCTCTCTGTATCTCGCTCGCTCTCTCTGTCTCTCGCTCGCTCTCTCTGTCTCTCGCTCGCTCTCTCTGTTGCTCAATCTCTGTCTCTCGCTCGCTCTCTGTCTCTCGCTCGCTCTCTGTCTCTCGCTCGCGCTCTCTGTCTCTCGCTCGCTCTCTCTGTCACTCGCTCTCTCTCAGTCTCTCGCTCGCTCTGTCGCTCACTTTCTGTCTCTCGCTCACTCTGTCTCTCGCTCGCTTTCTGTCTCTCGCTCGCTCTGTCACTCTCTCTCGCTCGCCCTGTCGCTCTCTGTATCTCGCTCGCTCTCTCTGTCTCTCGCTCGCTCTCTCTGTCTCTCGCTCGCTCTCTCTGTTGCTCATTCTCTGTCTCTCGCTCGCTCTCTGTCTCTCGCTCGCTCTCTGTCTCTCGCTCGCTCTCTGTCACTCGCTCGATCTGTCTCTCGCTCGCTCGCTGTCACTCGCTCGATCTGTCTCTCGCTCGCTCGCTCTCTCTCTGTCTCTCGCTCGCTCTCTCTCTGTCTCTCACTCGCTCTCTCTCTGTCTCTCGCTCGCTGTCTCTCGCTCGCTCTCTCTCTGTCTCTCGCTCGCTCTCTGTCTCTCGCTCGCTCTCGCTCTGTCTCTCGCTCGCTCTCTCGCTCTGTCTCTCGCTCGCTCGCTCTCTCTGTCTCGCTCGCTCTCTCTGTCACTCACTCTCTCTGTCACTCGCTTGCTCTCTGTCTCACGCTCTGTCACTCGCTCTCTCTGTCTTTCGCTCGCTCTCTCTGTCTCTCACTCGCTCTGTCTCTCGCTCGCTCTCTGTCTCTCGCTCTCTCTGTCTCTCGCTCTCTCTGTCTCTCGCTCGCTCTCTCTCTCTCTCTCTCTCTCTCTCGCTCGCTCGCTCTCTCTCTGTCTCTCGCTCGCTCGCTCTCTCTCTGTCTCTCGCTCGCTCTCTCTCTGTCTCTCGCTCGCTCTGTCACTCTCTCTTTGTCTCTCACTCGCTCTGTCGCTCTCTGTCTCTCGCTTGCTCTCTCTCTCTCGCTCTGTCTCTCGCTTGCTCTCTCTCTCTCGCTCTGTCTCTCGCTTGCTCTCTCTCGCTCTCTGTCTCTCGCTTGCTCTCTCTCTCTCTGTCTCTCGCTCGCTCTCTCGCTCTCTGTCTCTCGCTCTCGCTCGCTCTCTCTGTCTCTCCCTCGCTCTCTCTGTCTCTCGCTCGCTCTCTCTGTCTCTCGCTCGCTCTCTCTGTCGCTCGCTCGCTCTCTGTCTCTCGCTCGCTCTGTCGCTCACTTTCTGTCTCTCGCTCACTCTGTCTCTCGCTCGCTTTCTGTCTCTCGCTCGCTCTGTCACTCTCTCTCGCTCGCCCTGTCCCTCTCTGTCTCTCGCTCGCTCTCTCTGTCTCTCGCTCGCTCTCTCTGTCTCTCGCTCGCTCTCTCTGTCTCTCGCTCGCTCTCTCTGTCTCTCGCTCGCTCTCTCTGTCTCTCGCTCGCTCTCTCTGTCTTTCACTCGCTTTCTGTCTCTCGCTCGATCTCTCTGTTGCTCATTCTCTGTCTCTCGCTCACTCTCTGTCTCTCGCTCGCTCGCTCTCTGTCTCTCGCTCGCTCGCTCTCTGTCTCTCGCTCGCTCTCTGTCTTTCGCTCGCTCTCTGTCTCTCGCTCGCTTGCTCTCTGTCTCTCGCTTACTCTCGGTCTCTCTCTCTGTCAGATGTACTCGGATGGCAGTGAGTACTTGTCTCAGAACAATGAGACGGCACTGCAGTACTTCAAGAAGGCCTCTGACCTGGTGAGTGTCCAAATCTTAGAAATAGAATCACTAGTGTGGACATCATATTTCTATGGTCCAACCATGGATTGTTATACATCCATAATGATATCTATATAACTGTGTTTTCTGAATATGTCCTTTTATCAAACTATTCACTTCTTTGGGTATCTTATACATAGGCCACAGTGCCTGTACATATGCCTGTAAGAATTACCAATAAAAGAGTGTTCATAGTGGTCAAAAACTGCTGGGACAGAAACATTCCTATACATCGCTTTTCAATGACCACATGGATTTTCAGGATCGATCAGTTACAGTTGAATTTGGAAGTTTACATACACTTTAGCCAAATACATTTAAACTCAGTTTTTCACAATTCCTGACATTTAATCAAGGTAAAACTTCCCTGTTTTAGGTCAGTTAACTTCTCTATTGTAGGGGGCAGCATTGGGAATTTTGGATGAAAAGCGTGCCCAAAATATGCATATTTGGATAGAAAACACTCTGAAGTTTCTAAAACTCTTTGAATGATGTCTGTGAGTATAACAGAACTCATATGGCAGGCAAAAACCTGAGAAAAAATCCAACCAGGAAGTGGGAAATCTGAGGTTTGTAGTTTTTCGACTCTTGCCCTATCAAATACACAGTGTCTATGGGGTCATGTTGCACTTCATAAGACTTCCACTAGATGCCAACAGTCTTTAGAACGTTGTTTGAGCCTTCTACTGTGAAGTGGGGCAGAATGAGAGGGGAATGAGTCAGAGGTCTGCCAGCAGCCACGAGCCCAGTTCCGAGCGTTCACGTGAGAGCGACCTGCGTTCCATTGCTTTTCTACAGACAAAGGAATTCTCCGGTTGGAACATTATTGAAGAATTATGTTAAAAACATCCTAAAGATTGATTCTATACATCGTTTGACATGTTTCTACGGACTGTAATGGAACTTTTGGACTTTTCGTCTGCTCGTGCGTTATGAATTTGGATTACTGGGCTGAACGCACAAGGAGGAATTTGGACATAAATGATGGACATTATCGATCAAAACAAACATTTATTGTGGAACTGGGATTCCTGGGAGTGCATTCTGATGAAGATCATCAAAGGTAAGTGAGTATTTATAAAGCTATTTCTGACTTCTGTTCACTCCAACATGGCGGATATCAATCTGGCTTGATTTGTCGTCTGAGTACTCAGATTATTGCATGGTTTGCTTTTTCCATAGTTTAAAAAGAATCTGACACAGTGGTTGCATTAAGGAGAAGCATATCTTTAATTCTGTGAATAACACTGTGAATAACACTTGTATTTTGAGTATTTCTGTAAATTGATGTGGCTCTCTGCAAAATCACCGCATGTTTTGGAACTACTGAACATAACGAGCCAATGTAAACTCAGATTTTGGGATATAAATATGAACTTTACCAAACAAAACATACATGTATTGTGTAACATGAAGTCCTATGAGTGTCATTTGATGAAGATCATTAAAGGTTAGTGATTCATTTGATCTATATTTCTGCTTTTTGTGACTCCTCTCTTTGACTAGAAAAATGGCTGTGTTTTTCTGTGACTTGGCTCTGACCTAACATAATCGTTTGGTTTCGTCGTAAAGCCTTTTTGAAATCGGACACTGTGGCTGGATTTACAATAAGCGTATCTTTAAAATGGTGTAAAATACATGTATGTTTGAGGAATTTTAATTATGGGATTTCTGTTGTTTTGAATTTGGCGCCCTGCAGTTTCACTGGCTGTTGACAGGTGGGACGCTACCATCCCACGTGCCCTAGAGAGGTTAAGATCACCACTTTATTTTAAGAATGTGAAATGTCAGAATAATAGTAGAGAGAGTGATTTATTTCAGCTTTTATTTCTTTCATCACATTCCCAGTGGGTCAGAAGTTTACATACACTCAATTAGTATTTAGTAACATTGCCTCTAAATTGTTTAACTTCTTGGAGCTACCCATCCCGTTAGCGGGATCATTTTCGTCGGCAACACCTGAATAGCATAGCGCCACAGTCAAATAATATTACAAAAAAATATTCATATTCATGAAATCACAAGTGCAATATTACAAAACACAGCTTAGCCTTTTGTTAATCCACCTGTCGTCTCAGATTTTGAAATTATGCTTTACAGCGAAAGCAATCCAAGCATTTAAGTTTATCGATAGCCTAGCATAGCATTATGTACACTTAGCATCAGGAATCTTGGTCACGAAAATCAGAAAAGCAATCAAATTAACCGTTTACCTTTGATGATCTTCGGATGTTTTCACTCACGAGACTCCTAGTTACACAACAAATGTTCCTTTTGTTCCATAAATATTATTTTTAAACCCAAAATACCTCCGTTTGTTTGTCGCATTATGTTTAGAAATCCACAGGAAAGAGCGGTGACGACAACGGAGACGGAAATTCCAAATAGTCAATCTTTTTACAGTTTTGGAAACTTTAGAGTGTTTTCTATCCGGTCAGGGATTTGTGATGGCCACTCCAATACCTTGACTTTGTTGTCCTTAAGCCATTTTGTCACAACTTTGGAAGTTTGCTTGGGGTCATTGTCCATTTGGAAGACCCATTTGCGACCAAGCTTTAACTTCCTGACTGATGTCTTGAGATGTTGCTTCAATATATCCACATAATTGTCCTCCCTCATGATGCCATCTATTTTGTGAAGTGCACCAGTCCCTCCTGCAGCAAAGCACCCCCACAACATGATGCTGCCACAACCGTGCTTCACAGTTGGTATGGTGTTCTTTGGCTTACAAGCCTTCCCCCTTTTCCTCCAAATATAACAATGTTCATTATGGCCAAACAGTTCTATTTTTGTTTCATCAGACAAGAGGACATTTCTCCAAAAAGTATGATCGTTTAACTATGGATATAGATACTTTTGTACCTGTTTCCTCCAGCATGTTCACAAGTTCCTTTGCTGCTGTTCTGGGATTGATTTGCACTTTTCGCACCAAAGTACGTTCATCTCTCGGAGACAGAACGCGTCTCCTTCCTGAGCAGTATGACGGCTGCGTGGTCCCATGATGTTTATACTTGCATACTATTGCCTGCACAGATGAGCGCGGTACCTTCGAGCGTTTGGATTTTGCTCCCAAGGATGAACCCGACTTGTGGAGGTCTACAATTTCTGTTCTGAGGTCTTGGCTGATTTCTTTTGATTTTCCCATGATGTCAAGCAAAGACGCACTGAGTTTGAAGGTAGACCTTGAAATACATCCACAGGTACACCTACAATTGACTCAAATGATGTCAATTAGCCTATCAGAAGCTTCTAAAGCCATGACATCCTTTTCAGGAATTTCACAAGCTGTTTAAAGACACAGTCAACTTAGTGTAAACCTCTGACCCACTGGAATTGTGATACAGTGAGTTATAAGTGAAATAATCAGTCTGTAAACAATACTTGGAAAAATGACTTGCGTCATGCACAAAGTAGATGCGCCGACAGAGATGGCCGCCTCGCTTCGCGTTCCTAGGAAACTATGCATTTTTTTTAAATAAAAAAATTATTTCTTACATTGGTACCCCAGGTCATCTTAGGTTTCATTACATACAGTCGAGAAGAACTACTGAACATAAGAGCAGCGTCAACTCACCATCAGTACGACCAAGAATATGACTTTCACGAAGCGGATCCTGCGTTCTGCCTTTCACCCAGGACAACGGAATGGATCCCAGCCGGCGACCCCAAAAAACGACTTAGAAAAAGGGGAAAACAAAGCGGTCTTTTGGTCAGACTCCGGAGACGGGCACATCGGGCACCACTCCCTAGCATTCTCCTCGCAAATGTCCAGTCAGAACGTGCGTTGAAGATGTCGTTCCCATAGCAACGATTAAAACATTCCCAAACCAGAAACCGTGGATTGATGGCAGCATTCGCGTGAAACTGAAAGCGCGAACCACTGCTTTTAATCCGGGCAAGGTGACTGGAAACATGACCGAATACAAACAGTGTAACTATTCCCTCCGCAAGGCAATCAAACAAGCTAAGCGTCAGTATAGAGACAAAGTAGAATCTCAATTCAACGGCTCAGACACAAGAGGTATGTGGCAGGGTCTACAGTCAATCACGGATTACAAAAAGAAAACCAGCACCGTCACGGACCAGGATGTCTTGCTCCCAGGCAGACTAAATAACTTTTTTGCCCGCTTTGAGGACAATACAGTGCCACTGACACTGCCCGCAACTAAAGCATGCGAACTCTCCTTCACTGCAGCCGACGTGAGGAAAACATTTAAACGTGTCAACCCTCGCAAGGCTGCAGGCCCAGACGGCATCCCCAGCCAGGCTGGTGTGCTTACGGGCATATTCAATCAATCCCTATCCCAGTCTGTTGTTCCCACATGATTCAAGAGGGCCACCATTGTTCCTGTTCCCAAGAAAGCTAAGGTAATTGAGCTAAACGACTACCGCCCCGTAACACTCACTTCTGTCATCATGAAGTGCTTTGAGAGACTAGTCAAGGACCATATCACCTCCACCCTACCTGACACCCTAGACCCACTCCAATTTGCTTACCACCCAAATAGGTCCACAGACGATGCAATCTCAACCACGCTGCACACTTCCCTAACCCATCTGGACAAGAGGAATACCTATGTGAGAATGCTGTTCATCGACTACAGCTCGGCATTTAACACCATAGTGCCCTCCAAGCTCGTCATCAAGCTCGAGACCCTGGGTCTCGACCCCACCCTGTGCAACTGGGTACTGGACTTCCTGACGGGCCGCCCCCAGGTGGTGAGGGTAGGCAACAACATCTCCACCCCGCTGATCCTCAACACTGGGGCCCCACAAGGGTGCGTTATGAGGCCTCTCCTGTACTCCCTGTTCACCCACGACTGCGTGGCCACGCACGCCTCCAACTCAATCATCAAGTTTGCGGACGATACAACAGTGGTAGGCTTGATTACCAACAACGACGAGACGGCCTACAGGGAGGAGGTGAGGGCCCTCGGAGTGTGGTGGCAGGAAAATAACCTCACACTCAACGTCAACAAAACTAAGGAGATGATTGTGGACTTCAGGAAACAGCAGAGGGAACACCCCCCTATCCACATCGATGGAACAGTAGTGGAGAGGGTAGTAAGTTTTAAGTTCCTCGGCGTACACATCACAGACAAACTGAATTGGTCCACCCACACAGACAGCATCGTGAAGAAGGCGCAGCAGTGCCTCTTCAACCTCAGGAGGCTGAAGAAATTCGGCTTGTCACCAAAAGCACTCACAAACTTCTACAGATGCACAATCGAGAGCATCCTGTCGGGCTGTATCACCGCCTGATACGGCAACTGCTCCGCCCACAACCGTAAGGCTCTCCAGAGGGTAGTGAGGTCTGCACAACGCATCACCGGGGAGAAACTACCTGCCCTCCAGGACACCTACACCACCCGATGTCACAGGAAGGCCATAAAGATCATCAAGGACAACAACCACCCGAGCCACTGCCTGTTCACCCCGCTATCATCCAGAAGGCGAGGTCAGTACAGGTGCATCAAAGCTGGGACCGAGAGACTGAAAAACAGCTTCTATCTCAAGGCCATCAGACTGTTAAACAGCTGCCAACACACTGACTCAACTCCAGCCACTTTTATAATGGGAATTGTTGGGAAATGATGTAAAATATATCACTAGCCACTTTAAACAATGCTACCTAATATAATGTTTACATACCCTACATTATTCATCTCATATGTATACGTATATACTGTACTCTATATCATCTACTGCATCCTTATGTAATACATGTATCACTAGCCACTTTAACTATGCCACTTTGTTTACATACTCATCTCATATGTATATACTGCACTCAATACCATCTACTGTATCTTGCCTATGCCGCTCTGTACCATCACTCATTCATATATCTTATGTACATATTCTTTATCCCCTTACACTTGTGTCTATAAGGTAGTAGTTTTGGAATTGTTAGCTAGATTACTTGTTGGTTATTACTGCATTGTCGGAACTAGAAGCTCAAGCATTTCGCTACACTCGCACTAACATCTGCTAACCATGTGTATGTGACAAATAAAATTTGATTTGATTTGATTTGAGATGTCCTAACCGACTTGCCAAAACTATAGTTTGTTAACAAAAAATTAGAGGAGTGGTTGAAAAACAAGTTTTAATGACTCCAACCTAAGTGTATGTAAACTTCCGACTTGAACTGTATATATTATTAGTCAAATTAACCGGTATAGATGTGGTTTTCAAGAGTGTCTCTCTTTTTGGTGTCCTTTCCAACTGTTCTTGTCCCCTAGGGTAACCCTGTTGGGCAGAGTGGACTGGGCATGGCGTACCTGTATGGGAGGGGCGTTCCAGTGGTAAGTGACTGCAAGTGTCCACCATCACCCAGTGCCACCTGGCACCTATACTACAAGAGCTTGGCAGGTAGCCGAGTTAAATGCAGAAGACACATTTCAGTTGAATGCATTCAGTCGTACAACCGACTCCTTAACCCCCTTTCCCAAAACATATTTAGTTGAGATAAAGATTTGGCACATGCAATACGGTTTAGCTGCATGCCTGCATGATTCAAACTGTAGTTACATTCCAAAAGTGAGCTTTTGTAGAGATTGGCATAGGCAATTGAATCCAGCAGCTGTGTAGACTGTCTGTATTTTCTGTATGATTTCCACAATAGTTATGTTTTGTGTGTGTGTCCTACAGAATTACGAGTTGGCGCTGAAATACTTCCAGAAGGCAGCAGAGCAAGGCTGGGTAGACGGACAGCTTCAGCTGGGCACAATGTACTACAGTGAGTGTGTGCGCATGCGTTGTGGGCCTGTGTGTGTAGAGACCTGTTTTTTCTGTTGGTTAGTGTAAAACAGCCTTGTCCCTTTGGTTTCCTGGGGAACAGTGCAATAAAAAAAAAGTTAGTTGCCCACCAAAATTCTGCTCCCAAATCTGCAGTCTCAACCATTCTTTTTTCTCTTGCACACCACCTCTCCCTCTCCTTCTCTGTGTTGGGGATCTCTCACTCACTTTTGTCTCTCCATTCCCCCTCTTCCGCCCCAGATGGGATCGGGGTGAAGCGTGACTACAAGCAGGCCCTCAAGTTCTTCAATCTGGCCTCGCAGGCGGGCCACATCCTGGCCTTCTACAACCTGGCCCAGATGCATGCCACGGGCACCGGCGTTATGCGCTCCTGCCACACCGCCGTGGAGGTGAGCTAGTTAGCCATTAGCTAGCGGATGTACATAATTGGCTAGCTACAGCATGATCTATTAATTAGTAATTAGCTATAGCTGCTGTATTGAATTGGCTATAGCTATATCATTAGCCATCAACTAGCCGTTAACTAGCTGCTATGGAATTGTATAGCTATAGGATTAGCCATTAGCTAGCTATTAGCTAGTTCAGTATCCCAGCGCGTCACAGTTCATTAGCCTTTAATTACACACCACTGCCAAACTAGCCACCTGGGAGCTAGCCTCTAGACATTATTTTCCATTAGCCAGCAATTAGCTTTCTGTTAGCTGTGCATTAAACCATCAATAAACCACCCGTTAGCCTGAGATTAACCTTCATCCGTTAGATCTATGCATGAAAAACCAATTAGCCGTCTTCTTGCTAGGAATAAAAAATGGCCATCCGTTTAGCCATTTAGTAGCGTGTTAATTGCCATCCATTAAATGCCATTCAGCCATGTATTAGCTAAGCATTTAGCCATTTGCTACTGACTGTCAGTCACTGTTTACCAATTCATACTTATCCATACCGTAGCCATTGATCCACGACTGGGGTCAGATATATTTTTATCCTCCCAATGGTTAAATTTAAAATCAGGGGTTGTGAAATCTGATCCAAAGCCTGTTGTTAGGGGTGACTTCTACCTCGATTTCTCTAAACAGACCCTTTTGTTCATGTTTCTGTGTATATCTGTCTGTGTCTTATTGCGTGTGTGTGTGTCTGTGAGCAGCTCTTCAAGAATGTGTGTGAGCGTGGGCGCTGGTCAGAGAGGCTTATGGCAGCCTACCGCAGCTTCAAGGATGGCGACATGGATGGGTCGCTGGTGCAGTACCTACTGCTGGCCGAGCAGGGCTATGAAGTGGCCCAGAGCAATGTAGCCTTCATCCTGGACCAGAGTAAGAACACATAAACAGTGCGCATACAGTTGAAGTCGCACGTTTACATCCACTTAGGTTGGAGTCAGTAAAAATAATTTTCAACCACTCCACAAATTTATTGTTAACAAACTATAGTTTTGGCAAGCCGGTTAGGACATCTACTTTGTGCATGACACAAGGCATTTTTCCAAGTTTTGTTTACAGACAGATTATTTCACTTATAATTCACTGTATCACAATTCCAGTGGGTCAGACGTTTACATACACTAAGTTGACTGTGCCTTTAAACAGCTTGGAAAATTCCAGAAAATGATGTCATGGCTTTAGAAGCTTCTGGTGGCTAATTTATATAATTTGTGTCAATTGGAGGTGTACCTGTGGATGTATTTCAAGGCCTACCTTCAAACTCAGTGCCTCTTTGCTTGACATCATGGGAAAATCAAAAGAAATCAGCCAAGACCTCAGAACAAAAATTGTAGACCTCCACAAGTCTGGTTCATCCTTGGGAGCAATTTCCAAATGCCTGACGGTAAAACGTTCATCTGTACAAATAATAGTACGCAAGTATAAACACCATGGGACCACGCAGCCGTCACACTACTCACACTCTTCTTTACAATGAAGATCTGTGAAGTTGTTCGGATTTTTACAAATGACCTTTGAAAGACAGGGTCCTGAAAAAGCGGCATTTATGTTTTTGCTGAGTTTATATTGTCATGGTTATTTTTTTATTATCGAATGAGGAGACAAACAAAGTCAGAGTTATACTTAAACTAAATCTTTATTCACTTTTTAATAAGGAAAGCATGTCACACCACACACACAAGTGAATGATGTGAGTGGTCTGCAATAACGTGGCCGGTCGACGAACCACCCTTAGATGATTCGTTGAGAGCCCCCACACAAAGGATACCAAGATATTTTATAGCAAAGATACACCCCCGTAGTCTACATGACAAACAACAGATGTGTGGAATGGGTCACAAGGTTAGGAGTCGTATGAAATAAATTAATAACCACACACACAAGTGGGCACAATTGACCAGACCCTTCTTTTCCCAGCACTCAATCTTCTGGTTTCTCTTCATTGTCTTCTTCAGCAGATAGCTTCATAGTTCAAAGTGGATGGCCTATGATGATGTCCCACCTGGGCTGCCACCACCTTTACCACCTATTATGTCTTGTCCATTCGTCAACCAGTATGTATACCAGCAACATAAGGGAAGTTTGGAATAGATCTCTCTTCATGCTCACTCCATGTGGACTCCTGTCACACTCCTGAGAGAAAAGACAGTTGATAGCTTCGATTGGATGCTGTACACCGGTTGCTGGCTCAGACAGGGCCGTATTGAACGCCTTTGTTTCTCTTCTTCAGCCGGTTAGAGGGGTTTTTGAGGTTCACACTGCTCTTGGCCGAATAATCTCTGAGATTTGTATCTCAACCAATTGGTGCCCTTAACCACTGCGCCACCCGGGAGGCCCTTATACCATTTTTCCCCTATACCCCCAGCTTTTTTGCTACAAATACATACATTTTACATACACATTTTACATACATGGTACTTTTATATAATGCAGTCACATAACAATAATACAATACCAAACATAAGCTCTTAAATCCCAACCCTCAGCCACTCTCAGCACATCCCACCTATCACGATAGACCTCAGCTCTTTAATCCCACCCCTCAGCCACTCTCAGCCCATCCCACCTATCACCATAGACCTCAGCTCTTTAATCCCACCCCTCAGCCACTCTCAGCCCATCCCACCTATCACCATAGACCTCAGCTCTTTAATCCCGCCCCTCAGCCACTCTCAGCCCATCCCATCTATCACCATAGACCTCAGCTCTTTAATCCCACCCCTCAGCCACTCTCAGCCCATCCCACCTATCACCATAGACCACCCTCATTCGGTTTCTATGTGCCATATACTTTTCAACTGTGCTGTGATATTTTACAAAATGTTTGAACCTTTTTAATCGTATATTATCCACAAATTGCAAGCTAGTCCATAAACCATATGCCGTGGAATTGGTACGTCGAAAATCTCCCATTTATTTTGCAACCTGTATGGCGCAGCTGTCATTTTTGTCCTTAGATGAAACTGGTATATTTTCCTGTTTATGCCAGTTCCTTTCATCCAGTTTGTATCTTTAATATATGTCAGGCAAACAAGTTCCCTACCTTCTCCCTTTTCCACTTGCCTCCTCCATTTTTGTGGTAGTGCTGTAATCAGTTGGTTGTAAATTTGGATTGAGCAGATATTCCCATATATTTTCGATAACTGTATATGTGACATAACTCCTCCGTTTATTGAGTTTAAACATAACATTTTTTGTAATATTTGTTCAATCTTTTCTGGAGGATAAAACTGAAATTGTAACCAGCTTTGTATGGCTTCTTTAAGAAAGGGCGATACTTTAAACAACATTTCATTTTCAATTAGTCGGAAATGAGAAGTTGTAATCCATATAAAGGTAAAAAGGCCATTTTTGAACATGCTAATAATGGATGCT
This sequence comes from Oncorhynchus kisutch, assembly GCF_002021735.2. Taxonomy (NCBI): domain Eukaryota; kingdom Metazoa; phylum Chordata; class Actinopteri; order Salmoniformes; family Salmonidae; genus Oncorhynchus; species Oncorhynchus kisutch. The sequence goes on from NC_034194.2 coordinate 3,714,185, forward strand.
AACAATGAACATGCTAATAATGGATGCTAACAATGAACATGCTGATAATGGATGCTAACAATGAACATGCTAATAATGGATGCTAACAATGAACATGCTAATAATGGATGCTAACAATGAACATGCTGATAATGGATGCTAACAATGAACATGCTAATAATGGATGCTAACAATGAACATGCTAATAATGGATGCTAACAATGTACATGCTAATAATGGATGCTAACAATGAATATACTAATAATGGATCTTTGAGTACATCAAAAAGTTCTGATATACCTCTACTGGTATACCGTCAAGCTATGGTGTTTTTGCAGACTGAAAATATTTTATTGGCTCAAAAAGTTACTCTTCTGTAAATTGGCCTTCACATTTCTATAAATTGGCCTTCACATTTCTATACATTTGTTAATGTTACATTATTATTAACATCATTCAGTGGAAATGGAGGAGACTGAAAAGAAAACATATGCTTAAAATATTTTGCTACCTCTTTCAAAAGATATTTGGTGAATCATGGATACCTCCATTTGTAACGAGTTTCTGTAAATTATTCAACTATGTTGAAGATTCAAGAAAATGTTGTGTATTTTTCACAATTTTCCAACCAATTCGCTTTATTTTTGTAATACATTGCACTTGATCGTTCTTGAATAAGTAACTCAACTTTTATTCTAATCTCTTTTGACCTACAGTGTTTGCTCCACTAAGGTTTTGTGATTATGCTGCAGGACTTAGAGGTAATTTGTGGTTTAGTACAGTATCCTGCGTCACCACTTCATTGCTCCAGACCAGCGCAAGGGGGAGTTAGAGCACTGATTATTCTTTTGGATCCTACTGTGTCTCTAACTGACATTGAATGGGCGATATAAACCTAAATAGAAAGTTATAATTGTGCACGACTTATTGGCAGGACAATATACACTGCTCAAAAAAATAAAGGGAACACTTAAACAACACAATGTAACTCTAAGTCAATCACACTTCTGTGAAATCAAACTGTCCACTTCGGAAGCAACACTGATTGACAATACATTTCACATGCTGTTGTGCAAATGGAATAGACAACAGGTGGAAATTATAGGCAATTAGCAAGACACCCCCAATAAAGGAGTGGTTCTGCTGGTGATAACCAGGATGGCACATCAATGCGAGCTGTGGCAAGAAGGTTTGCTGTGTCTGTCAGCGTAGTGTCCAGAGCATGGAGGCGCTACCAGGAGACAGGCCAGTACATCAGGAGACGTGGAAGAGGCCGTAGGAGGGCAACAACCCAGCAGCAGGACCGCTACCTCCGCCTTTGTGCAAGGAGGAGCACTGCCAGAGCCCTGCAAAATGACCTCCAGCAGGCCACAAATGTGCATGTGTCTGCTCAAACGGTCAGAAATAGACTCCATGAGGGTGGTATGAGGGCCCGACGTCCACAGGTGGGGGTTGTGCTTACAGCCCAACACCGTGCAGGACGTTTAGCATTTGCCAGAGAACACCAAGATTGGCAAATTCGCCACTGGCGCCCTGTGCTCTTCACGGATGAAAGCAGGTTCACACTGAGCACATGTGACAGTCTGGAGACGCCGTGGAGAATGTTCTGCTGCCTGCAACATCCTCCAGCATGACCGGTTTGGCAGTGGGGCAGTCATGGTGTGGGGTGGCATTTCTTTGGGGGGCCGCACAGCCCTCCATGTGCTCACCAGAGGTAGCCTGACTGCCATTAGGTACCGAGATGAGATCTTCAGACCCCTTGTGAGACCATAAGCTGGTGCGGTTGGCCCTGGGTTCCTCCTAATGCAAGACAATGCTAGACCTCATGTGGCTGGAGTGTGTCAGCAGTTTCTGCAAGAGGAAGGCATTGATGCTATGGACTAGCCTGCCCGTTCCCCAGACCTGAATCCAATTGAGCACATCTGGGACATCATGTCTCGCTTCATCCACCAAAGCCACGTTGCACCACAGACTGTCCAGGAGTTGGCGGATGCTTTAGTCCAGGTCTGGGAAGAGATCCCTCAGGAGACCATCCGCCACCTCATCAGGAGCATGCCCAGGTGTTGTAGGGAGGTCATACAGGCACGTGGAGGCCACACACTACTGAGCCTAATTTTGACTTGTTTTAAGGACATTATATCAAAGTTGGATCAGCCTGTAGTGTGGTTTTCCACTTTAATTTTGAGTGTGACTCCAAATCTAGACCTCCATGGGTTGATACATTTGATTTCCATTAATAATTTGTTTGTGATTTTGTTGTCAGCACATTCAACTATGTAAAGAAAAAAGTATTTAATAAGAATATTTCATTCAGATCTAGGATGTGTTATTTTAGTGTTCCCTTTATTTTTTTGAGCAGTGTATATTGGTCATATTGGTCATGGCTCCCGAGTGGCGCACAATGGGATTGCCTTGCAATTCTCCAGCTGTATCCACTGAAAGCGTGCGAATTTCAAGATACGGGGGCATGGGATGGGCCACAGAGCCGTGCACAGAAGTCCGATCTAGGCCTACCGTAGGCAACATGAGTCTCACTAGTGTTGTGTAATGTGCTGTTAAAAGTGGTGTATGTCTTATTTATTTAAAGAGCATATTGAAGTTAGAAGAAATAGGATTTGAAGCAATAGCCTACAACTATTTTAGCACCGTTTCACGCTGCTCTGAGACAAGCATGGGGACTGGTCTTGATAAATCATTGAGATATTTATTTTGACTGAATCTCCGTTTGGGTATTAGAATTAGAAAATTAGGGTGTAGAAATGTAACCTTTATTTAACTAGGCAAGTCAGTTAAGAACAAATTCTTACTTACAAGGACAGCCTACTCCTTCCACCCCGCCGGCAATTTGAACCCCTGTCTCCTGCGTGCCTGCACGACACGGGAATTCTGCAGCTAAATAGCCAGTACTCCCGACGGTCATGTTGTACAGCGTAATATTTTCCATTCCATCCAAACATAAACCCAGAGGGTTTTTAGTTTTTCTTGGAATAGAGACACCATACTAATAATCAAATTAATTAAGCAAGTACCAGTCAAAGTTTGGGCACACCTACTAAACCCAGGATTTTTCACATTATAGAATAATAGTGAAGACATTACAACTATGAAATAGCACACATGGAATCAGTTAAGAACAAATTCTTATTTACAAGGACAGCCTACTCCTTCCTCCTCATCGGGGAACTGAACCCCAGTCTCCCGCGTTTCCGCACAGCATGGGGATTCTTTAGCTAAATAGCCCAGTACTGTAGCCTACTCCCGAGCGTCACGTTGTACAGTGCCATATTTTCCATTACAGTCAGTAAAAAAAACTTTAAGCTAGTCTCTCAATTCCAAAAAATGGGTTGTGAAAGCGTTACATGGTCGTTGCCCATATAATGCAGAAAAGACACGAGAGTTCAGGGGCCTTGCTTTAACAAAGTTAACCATTTTCACTGTAGTGTCCAAAACGTCTTTCAAGTTGTCAGGCAATCCCTTGGCAGCAAGAGCCTCTCAGTGGATGCTGCAGTGTACCCAAGTGGTGTCGGGAGCAACTGCTTGCTCGCGCGTTACCACTCCACTATGTCTCCCTGTCAGGGCTTTTGCACCATCAGTACAGATACCAACACATCTTGACCAAAGTCCATTTGATGACACAAAGCTGTCCAGTACTTTAAAAATATCCTCTCATGTTTCCTCTCCTGTTGTCCTGGTTACCAGTGGTTTGCAGAAGAGGATGTCTTCCTTAATTGACCCTCCCCCCATAAACGTAACAGACATATACCAGGAGCTGTGCCAGGCCCTGGCTTGTATGCGAAGCAGTAATTGTTTCAAAACATCTTCTGCCATGTCACTGATGCGTCGTGAAACAGTCTTGTTTGATGAAGGCATTGTCTGTATAGTTTTTTGTGGCCTTTTCCCCCAGCATTGCCTACCTGTATTTGACATTGTGGTGTTATTTCACTGAACACTAGATGTTTTAAGTTAATTTTTGGCAGTGAAATGAAGCTACTCAGGCGAGAAAATACCCTCACCCAATTGTATAGCCCCATTTAAAAAAATGTGAATCACATTTTTATTTGGCGTACCCCCGACGGCATTGTGCGTACCCCTGGGGAATTGCGCATACCCCCGTTTGGGAACACCTGCTCTATATTATTTCGTAGTTATCAGCTAATCCTCATGTTTTGTGATTAATTCATGGGACTAGCTGTGCCTACCACGCTGCCACCTGCCACGACATCATTGAGCTCTTATACTAACAACACTGCAGAATTTCACTCACTGCTCTCCCAAGACCATAGCCTCAGGAAACATTTCAAAGAGAGAGAAAAAGACTACCCCCATCCCTGGAAAATAGTGTCAATTTCTTTAGCATTCACTACCCTTAGACATGGCTTAGATGTATCTCACCAAGGAGTCTAACACTTCACTCCCATATTATATTATATGACTGGTCTGTCTTTTCCATAACAATGTCAAATGATCCTGGTATCGTTACTGGGCCAATGTGCAACGACATAGGTAATAGCTGTTTTGCCTTAGATTGTTCCTGTTACCCCTCTCACTCTGGGTTTGCCGGATGCCGGGAGAACGCCACCTGCCCCAATGCATAGTGCTAACTTTATAGTTAGGTGGAGGAGGAGTAATGGTCTGGGGCTGTTTTTCATGGTTCGGGCTCCTTAGTTCCAGTGAAGGGAAATCTTAACGCTACACTATACAATGACATTCTAGACTATTCTGTGCTTCCAACAGTTTAGGAAAGGCCCATTCCTGTTTCAGCATGACAATGCCCCTGTGCACAAAGTGAGGTCCATACAGAAATGGTTTGTCAAGATCGGTGTGGAAGAACTTGACTGGCCTCCACAGAGCCCTGACCTCAATCCAATCGAGCATCTTTGGGATGAATTGGAACGCCGACTGAAAGCCAGGTGTAATAGCCCAACATCAGTGCCCGACCTCACTAATGCTCTTGTGGCTGAATTTTAGCAAGTCCCCGTAATCAATGTTCCAACATCCAGAAGAGTGGAGGCGCTTATAGCAGCAAAGGGGGGACAAACTCCATATTAATGCTCATGGTTTTGGAATGAGATGTTTGACGAGCAAGTGCCACATACTTTTGGTCATGTAGTGTGGATATCGACCCTTACGTGGGCATGTTTTCAATAAACTCCTTTTGTTGTACAATATTCCATATACGGCATCCATAAGGCATCCCGACCTTATGTGTCACGTTCTGACCTTAGTTCCTTTGTGATGTCTTTGTTTTAGTATGGTCAGGGTGTGAGTTGGGTGGGCAGTCTATGTTCTTTTTTCTATGATTTGGTATTTCTGTGTTTGGCCTGGTATGGTTCTCAATCAGAGGCAGCTCTCAATCGTTGTCCCTGATTGAGAACCATACTTAGGCCGCCTATTTTCACCCTTGAGGGGTGGGTGATATATTTTCTGGTCAGTGTTTTTTCAGCACCATACAGGACTGTTCGTTTGTCGTTTTATTTTGTTTTGTTTTGTTCGGTGTTCATTACGTTATTAGAAATATGAACACTTACCACGCTGCGCATTGGTCCTCCTCTTCTTCCACCGATGACCGTTACATTATGAAAGTTGCACAGTATACCCTTAATCTTGTAATAAATCAAATCTAGTTATACATAACTTGACATTTCTTCCATCCATTGTGGGAGGATAACCAACCTTCCAATGAATTGCAATCAAATGTATTTATAAAGCCAGCTGATGTCACAAAGTGCTGTATAGAAACCAAGCCTAAAATCCCAAAACAGCAAGCAATGCAGGTGTAGAAGCACGGTGGCTAGGAAAAACTCCCTAGAAAGGCCAGAACCTAGGAAGAAACCAAGAGAGGAACCATACTATGAGGGGTGGCCAGTCCTCTTCTGGCTGTGCCGGGTGGAGATTATAACAGAACATGGCCCAAATGTTCATAGATGACCAGCAGGGTCAAATAATAATAATCACAGTGGTTGTCGAGGGTGCAGCAAGTCAGCACCTCAGGAGTAAATGTCCGTTGGCTTTTCATAGCCGATCATTCAGAGTATCTCTACCAGAGAGTTGAAAACATAGCCGCAGGCAGAACAGTTCAAACTGCAGCAGCAACACATAATCATTTACCACATTCCAGCTCCTTTGGTAGAGAATACAATCAACCCCCAACATCTACATTTCTAACACACACTACCTACATCAACAGTACCTAAATCAGCTTCTGCCCCAGAGAAATAGGATTAAGATGCCCCATAACACTGATCTAAGGTCTGTAATGAGGGAGGGTAAGTGAAGCTGATCCTGGATCGGTGCACACGGGCCATTACCCTAGAGCCTTAAGCTAAACTCACTGCGTTTCTTAGCTGCTATAAATGCTAGGTTACACACTTTCTTCTGATAAGTCTCCAGTATCAACATTTCCAACCAAACTAAAACAGGTTAAAGGGAGAATCTGTAGACATATTGAGATAAAAGAACAGACCCAGAATTCAGCCAGCCTTCATAAGACCATAACATATTGAAACATGTTCCCTTATATGTTTTACATCTCCAGCAGAGGAATTGCATTTCTGAGTGCATATCTGTATCCATTCATCATCATTAGCGTCTCTCAGGTCCTCCTCACATTTTTGTTTTACATGTTTTGTGTCACCGAAAAAAGCCTCTATCAACCCTTGATACAGTTTTGAAATCAACTTTAGAAGTTTGTCACACTGCCTTAAATTAGTTTCAGTCTTTGAAGCTTCTTGCTTGTCCAGTGTTTACTGCACAGAGAGAATAAAGTGTTGTATTTGCAAAAGTTCACTTCTGCGCCTTCAGAGACTGGTCTTCCCTGGTTCTCCGACCCTGCTGTGATCCCTGTCACCATCTGATCCTGTTCAGATGAGGCATGACCATACTTTGGTGTACATTTATACATTATATTATCCAAGAATAGAATCAATGGTTCAATAATTTAAATGACCATTTTCCCAGATCCCAGACTGTACCCATCAACTCAAGATGGAACTTTGCATCCATTCACTTATTATTCTTTTTGTATATTGCAAAATTCACCTGAGCTCTGTAGACTGGTCTTCTCTGGCTGTCTGACTCTGCTGAGACACCTGTCACCTTCTGATCCTGCTAAGACATGATGAGCATAGTGTTGTGTACTAACAGTGCACCATGACAGTGAAGCGTGTAGAGCTGTTTATACAGTGTCAGTGTGAAAGGTAGTGAAAGGTAGAGAAATACCTAGGTAAACTGACAGATCAGTAACATTACATTTCTATATTGAAAAATAAAAACTCACATTGCACTGTAAAAATGTCAGAATATCGGTCTTCAATACGTTTGGCCGCTGGTTTCATCGTTTGATTCAGGTCTTTTGTGATTGAGGCAAAAATAAGATCTGAAGTTAGTGAGCTAGCTAGCTAACGTTGGACAACTTTTGGCTAGCTCTAACTAATGGTACATCAAATTTACTTCTGTTAAAATGGGACAAAACAAAGGCTAGAAAACATTTCCATACACACAACAGCTGTTAGATACTGCTTACTGACAGATAGCTAGAGCTGAACTGGCTGTGGTGGCTACTAGCTAGCTAACCAGCTGCTAGTAGTTCATTCACTCCAGTCGAGAGGAGATTAAACATTACATTAGCTAACGTAACATGTCAGTTACACTACTAGCTCAGTACTGGGAATAAATAACTTTTTTTCTGTCAAACAGCAGTTTAACTTGCCAGTTAGATCTGTGAACTAAAGAGTATCCAGTTTCTGCTCTGCTTGCTTTTACAACTTGGAGAAATACGCAACACAGACAGCAGCTGCCTCTGTTATTCTCGCCGGTCCTATACTCCAGCCTTTCAGAAGCTTTGCCTTCACACAGCCTGTCCGCACGTGGTGTGGTGTCCGCATGGTCCTAAAACACTGGTCCTTTGTTTTGTATCACAGTGCAATAATAAAACTGGGGGTGACAAAAATGCCATTTCAGAATGTGAGGGGGGTCATGTCCCCCCTGTCCCTAGTGAAAGTTTCTCCCCAGGACCATATTATATTTCAAAACTCAAGCTTTGATGACAAAATAGATCAGTTGGTGTAGCACTTGTGAGGTATAACTGAGCATAAATGTAAATAATTTGCAAATAATTTTCATTTTTATTTTACTAGACTGATGGTACCTGCATTTGATGTTCATGGTGCTTTCACGACAACTGGGAACTCTGGGAAAAAAACAAGGTCATGATGTCAGTGATCTTGAGGTTGGAAAGTCAAGAGTTCTAAAAAGATGCTAGCGACTTGGAATTCAGAGTTGGATGACCGTTGAACTATTTTTCCTAGACTGACTTCCCAGTTGTCTTGAATGCACTGATATCTGAGATTTCCAAGTTCTCAGTTGTTTTGAACACGGCATTAGTCTCAACGGAGAGAGGGAGAGCGCAACAGGTACCATCAGGCCAGTAAAATTAAAATCACGGCTCTCTCCATCCTTTCGTCCAGTGAGACTGACCAGTGAGAGGGGACACTGTTTTCCACCTTATGGTGAAACTCGAGTCACACCGCATCTGCCTCATGCACAAATTCATGTTGTTCCTATGACCAGAGAGAGTTCAATATTCCTCTATAAAAATTGGCACGCAGGGCTATCGATACACTCCCCAGCTTCTCCTTTACCCAAATCCAGTTGGCAGATGTTCAGAAAGAGCATCTAATTGAGTTGTTTCTCTATGAACAAAAAAATTAAAACCTCTTTGGGATCGGTCCCCCCCAACGGGACGGTTGAGCTAACTTGCTCTAATGTGGTTAACATGAGGTTGTAATTTCCCAGGACATAGACATGTCCTATATGGGAAGAAAACTTACATTATGTTTTATCTAACTGCACTGTCCAATTTACAGTAGCTAGTTTTTATAATGAAAACATACCATGCTATTGTTTGAGGAGAGTGCACAGTTATGTATATTGACTAATTAGGCACATTTGTGCAGACTTGATACAACATTTTGAACAGAAATACAATGGTTCATTGGATCAGTCTAAAACTTTTCACATACACTGCTGCCATCTAGTAGCCAAAACCTAAATTGCGCCTAGATTCTTAAGTCATATAATGGCCCTTCTCTTGCATTTCAAAGATGATGACACAACAAAAAACATGTCTTTGTATTATCTTTTACCAGATCTCGTGTTATATTCTACTACATTCATTTCAAATGTCCACAAACTTCAAAGTGTTTCCTCCCAAATGGTATCAAGAATATGCATGTCCTTGCTTCAGGTCCTGAGCTACAGGCAGTTATATTTGGGTGTCATTTTAGGCTATTTTTTTTTTAAGGGTCCGATTCTTGCGGTTTTAAAAGGAAAATATAAAACTGATTTTATAGGGCACCCCTTGGAGTTGTTTATTAACCATTATTTTACCATGTATATGAAAAGTGCACTATTGGAACAAAAAATATTGAGGTTCTGTTCGGAATGAAACAATTGGATAATAATTTGGGTACCATCCCCTGTTCTGAACCGTGTGTGTGTGTGTGTTTGTTTCTATTTCTCACTTTAAGCAGAGGCCCGGATCTTCAGTGAGAACGAGACGTACCCTCGAGCCCTCCTCCATTGGACCAGAGCAGCAGCACAGGGTTGGTCTAGCCTCCTTCATAAATCACCCTCCCCTCTTATTGCTGTGCTGAGCAACCATCTTGTTTTTGTACCCTTAAGTTATTGTTGGCAAGGATAGGTAAGATAAAGCTGGGGTATTAAAACGTATGGTAATGACATGTGTACTGTGTGTTCAAATGTGGTTAAACAATGACTAGGATAAAGCTGGGGGACAACCACTTCTACGGTTACGGGACTGACGTGTGTACTGTGTTACCCAGGGGCCCAGTTAAAAAACAAACATTTGAATCCACATTAAAATGATCATGTGACAAAATGGAAGAAAATCTCCAACATATCACATTATATGCTACAATAAATATAATGTAAAATCAAATAAAATTGTATTAGTCACATGCGCCGAATACAACAGGTGTAGACCTTACAGTGAAATGCTTACTTACAAGCCCCTAACCAACAGTGCAGTTTTAAAAAATACGGATAAGAAATAAAATAAATAAAAGTGACAAGTAATTAAAGAGCAGCAGTAAATAACAACATTCTTAAAATAAAGGGGTGATCTTAACTGACCTAAGACAGGGAATTTTTACTAGGATTAAATGTCAGGAATTGTGAAAAGCTGAATTTGAATGTATTTGGCTGAGGTGTATGTAAACTTCCGACTTCAACTGTAGGTAGAGTTATTAAAGTGACTATGCATAGATGACAACAGAGAGTAGCAGCGGTGTAAAAGAGGAGGGGGGGGACAATGCAATTAGTCTGGGTAGCCATTTGATTAGATGTTCTGAAGTCTTATGGCTTGGGGGTAGAAGCTCTTTAGAAGCCTCTTGGACCTAGACTTGGCACTCCGGTACTGCTTGCCGTGCGGTAGCAGAGAGAACAGTCTTATGGCTTGGGGGTAGAAGCTCTTTAGAAGCCTCTTGGACCTAGACTTGGCACTCCGGTACTGCTTGCCATGCGGTAGCAGAGAGAACAGTCTTATGGCTTGGGGGTAGAAGCTCTTTAGAAGCCTCTTGGACCTAGACTTGGCACTCCGGTACTGCTTGCCATGCGGTAGCAGAGAGAACATGTTGTATAAAAAGATCATAAAGGACAACAACTACCCACTGCCTGTTCACCTCTCTATCATCCAGAGGACGAGGTCAGGACAGGTGCATCAAAGCTGGGACCGAGAGACTGAAAAACAGCTTCTATCTCAAGGCCATCAGACTGTTAAACAGCCATCACTAACATTGAGAGGCTGCTGCCTTCATTCAGACTTGAAATCATTAGCCACTTTAATAAATGGATCACTAGTCACTTTAATAATGTTTACATTTCTTGCGTTACTCATTTCATATGAGCTCTGTCACTGCTCAGCCATATATTTATATGTATATATTCTTATTCCATTCCTTTACTTAGATTTGTGTGTATTAGGTAGTTGTTGTGGAATTGTTAGATTACTTGTTAGATATTGCTGCATTGTTGGAACTAGAAGCACAAGCATTTCACTACACTCACAATAACATTTGCTAACCGTGTGTATGTGACCAATGCTGCTCTGTCTGTATGCTACGTCTTGCTTGTCCTATGTTGCTCTGTCTGTATGCTATGTCTTGCTTGTCCTATGTTGCTATGTCTTGCTTGTTCTATGTTGCTATTGTCTATATTGTAATTGTTTTTAATAACCTGCCCAGGGACTGCGGTTGAAAATTAGCCGGCTGGCTAAAACCGGCACTTTTACTGAAACGTTGATTAATGTGCACTGTCCCTGTAAAAATAAAAAATAAACTCAAACTCAATCAAATGTGATTTGATATATGATCCCATGACATTTGGTTTGAAAAACTGGGCCTAGTTTATACAGTGGCTAGGATAAAGCTGGGGGACTACCCCTTCTACGGTTATGATATTGATGTGTGTACGGTTACGGCACTGACGTGGGTACTATATGTCTAACTGTGTTACCCAGGTTATACTGTGGCTAGAATAAAGCTTGGGGACTACCATTTCTACGGTTATGGTACTGATGTGGACTACGAGACTGCTGTCATCCACTATAGGCTGGCCTCGGAGCAGCAGCACAGTGCTCAGGCCATGTTCAACTTGGGCTACATGCATGAGAAAGGCCTGGGCATCAAACAGGTGGGCAAACACACACATGCGCACACATTAATATACGCACACAACCATGTAACTCTCGATCTTTCCGCCTGGTGTAGGACATCCACCTGGCCAAGCGTTTCTATGACATGGCTGCCGAGGCCAGTCCCGACGCCCAGGTGCCCGTCTTCTTGGCTCTGTGTAAACTGGGCCTGGTCTACACCCTGCAGCACATGCACGACCTCAACGTGAGTGTACAGTACAGAGCGCTTCCTGGACCCGGGTGACTCTGGGAGATTCAGTTTCCTCAGTCGTTTCTATTTCAACTCGTGGGGGCCAGGCTCAATGTTTGAGGCAAACTTAGGCTAGTTGTAGTTTACTACATTTGTACAGGATTCATGGGATTCTACTGTTTGTTAAATGTAATCAATGTTCTTTCTTTCTGCTCCCTCTTCCTCTGACCTCCCTCTTAATTTCTCCCCCTCCCTCCTCGCTCCATCCCCCCTCCACCAGATGACTGAGCTGGTCAGTCAGGTGGACCTTGACCAGCTCCTGGGCCCCGAGTGGGACCTCTACCTCATGACGGTCATCGCCCTGCTTCTGGGCACTGTCATCGCATACCGCCAGAGACAGCATCAGGCTGTGCCTCCGCGGCCCCCTCCTCTCCCGGCCCCAGCCAGGCCCCCCCAGGAGCAGCCCCAACCTGAGGACCAGGTTCAGCCCGAGGTCCCACCCCAGGCCGAAGAGGAGCAGCAGTGAGCAATTGCTACTAGCATTAGAGCAATGACTGGAAGTCTATGGGAACCGCTAATATGCTAATATGCTGTTCCTGTAGACTTCCAATTATTGCGCTAACGCTAATTAGCCTTGGCTTCCAAAATTACCTCTAACTTCCTGCATACTGGAAGTTAGACATAAAAATGGTGTCCACAAGTTCATCTGACTGAGGAAGTAGATAAAGGACTTCATTGCCAAAATTCCGAACTATCCCTTTAATTATCATCCAATCTGTAAATTAAACAGTCTTGTTTTGTGTGCTCTGGTAGTGGTTACCAGATATTTTTTCTGATTTTATGTAGGTGTTTAAAGGTTACAACTTTCCTTATCAGCAAATACGATACCAGAAACAATACACACACCTTGCAAAAACAACAGATTTGAGATTGGCAGCAATTGGAACTCCACACGCTAAGTTAGCTTCATCTCCTTGTCTGTAGGAAATGATTTGTTAGGGAACATAAGCAAACATTCTTTATCAAGCAAGTTTTTGTTCCAGCATGCTTTTTTTGTGCTAAATATTTTTTTGGCAAACAGGAACTTGTTTTGTTAGCATATTATGTTGAATTAATGAAGGAAACATTAACTTGCTCATTTTTTTGACATCCAGTTCAAAACAGAGCTGAGCTTTGGGCAGCCTTCTTGTTTGAGTGGAACAAGTAATGAACGGTATTGTTATCACTTGTCAGTCATTTGAGCTCTGCCATGGTATGGTCGGGCAAAAAGTTGGATTCTTGAGCGCTTATCTATATAATAAGGAAAATATTATGGGGATATTGCTGAATGCTGATCCCCACCATAGATGCTCTCTTACAGCCCAAATCCTGAAAAAGTGCTAGGTTGTAGAAACCCTTCAGTCTCTACACTGTATGTGCCTGGTAGTGGTGCACACAGCTGAAGAATTAAAGGTACACTCAGAAGATTACATCATTAACAGAAGGACATTATACAACAGCAACAGCAGAATTCAAATCTGCCGCCAAGATGACCATTATTAAACAAACGTAACAATTTGCATCCTCCCCTGTGGTACACACACATTGGGAATAGCCAATAATGTCAGTCTTGGCAGATTTGTAATTCTCTCTGTTGTCTGTAAGTAGGAAGTTGCCCCATTTTGTATGATGATGTCATCTTTCTGAGTGTTCTTTAACCCTTTGTGCCTTTTTTTATTTATTTTTTACGGCAAACATAGAGAAGAAATTTATATTTTTTTGTCCACTGCTCTCTGCACAATATATTACCGTAAAGAGTAGCATATCTTAAGAATTTGACTATTCTCTGTGTTTGTTTGTAGTCGGTCTACATTAACACATGATTATCTTATTGTAGGTACATAGTAATTGGTAGTACATTTGTGGCACCATTGTTAATTTAATTTTCTCCTCTTTAAACTGTTTGGTTTGATAAGTCAAACAGAAGTTTAACTGCGACAGGAACAGAGATGGAGGCTCTCGTAATCTCCGGTGACTGTGTAATGTTTTTGTTATCATTTTAGGACCAGTTACCCTTCGTGTCATGTGAAGACTCAATAGGAGAAAGCATTGCCTTTTCTATTGACTTTGTTATATACATGGATCCACTCTCATGGCCTGTATGTATAATTATTTTGGAGTAGGAGTGCTGATCTAGGATCAGTTTGAGTTTTAGATCATAATTAATTATGACTATGTTATGCACAGGAGGGACCTAATCCTAGATCTGCTCTCCTACTCTAACACACTTGACACATTTGGCCCCAGATCTTCATATTTGAGTGTAAGGTGGCAATGGGAAACGCTGTGTGCTAAGGTAAAACATAATTACAGTACTTTAAGCAAGATGGGGTGGGGTATAATACCACTGATGTAAAAAGAGAACATTCACGCCCTTTATATGCTATTTCCTGGGCTGTGTTCATTGGAGCACACACTGGAAAACGTTTTTAAAATATCAAAAAATGTGTAATATGACAAGTCCCTCTCTGTGTCAGTATGTTTTGTTCCATTTGGTGCCCAATTTAATTTGCCAACGGAGGATGTACCCTTTGCATAAGGTAAAGAGGAATACACGTGTTTATATAGCAATACACTAATGTTCAATGTATGAACCAGTATATTAAGAACAAAATGGGATGTTAAGAGAATGATTCAGATTTTTCATGAGAAGTTTCAAATAAGACTTATCACTCACCAAAACACAACAATGATGTCCTCTGTACTCACTTTGGTTTGAATATGATATCAACACAAGTAATAAAATAACAGGCTACATACTATTTCGCTCTGTCTGCAATATAATACTGGTCCAGGTCGATGAAAAATTTGCATTTTACCATCAATGTTTATAGTTTATGAATAATGATCTATAGAGATTCACTAACGTTCAGAAGTTTGGGGTCACTCAGAAATGTCCTTGTTTTTGAAAGAAAAGCACAATTTTTGTCCATTTAAAATAACATCAAATTGTTCAGAAATATAGTGTAGACATTGTTAATGTTGTAAATGACTAGCTGGAAACGGCTGAATTTAAACTTTTCACAATCCCTGACATTTAATCCTGTTTTAGGTCAGTTAGGATCACCACTTTATTTTAAGAATGTGAAATGTCAGAATAATAGTGGAGAAAATTATTTATTTCAGCTTTTATTTCTTTCATCACGTTCCCAGTGGGTCACAAGTTTACATACACTCAATTAGTATGTGGTAGCACTGCCTTTAAATTGTTTAACTTGGGTCAAACGTTATGGGTAGCCTTCCACAAGCTTCCCACAATAAATTGGGTGAATTTTGGCCCATTCCTCCTGACAGAGCTGGTGTAACTGAGTCAGGTTTGTAGGCCACTGTAAGGTATGTGTAACTGGCTGCAGGGCAGTCAGGCACAGGAGAGCAGAATTCGGTAGCAAATGGAGCCCTTCATTACGGCGAACAGACACACGGCACTAAGAACAATAAACAAATACGGGTTGACATGACCCGGTGCAAACCAGTCTAACGTGCACATACACGTAACAACAAAGAATTCCACACACAGACATGGGGGGAACAGAGGGTTAAATACACGTCAAATAATGAGGGAATGTAAACCAGGTGTGATAGAAAACAAGACAAAACAAATGGAAAATGAAAAGTTGATCGGCGATGGCTAAAAGACCGGTGACGTCGACCGCCGTACGCCGCCCGAACAAGGAGAGGAACCAACTTCGGTGGAAATCGAGAAAGCAACCTTGCTCGCTTTAACAGTTCTGCCCACAAATTTTGAGGTCAGGGCTTTGTGATGGCCACTCCAATATCTTTACTTTGTTGTCCTTAAGCCATTTTGCCACAACTTTGGAAGTCTGCTTGAATCATTGTCCATTTGGAAGACCCATTTGCAACCAAGATGTAACTTCTCAAGACTGATGTCTTGAGATGTTGCTTCAATATATCCACGTAATCTTCACACCTCATGATGCCATCTATTTTGTGAAGTGCACCAGTCCATCCTGCAGCAAAGCATACCATCAACATGATGCTGCTTCACGGTTGGGATGGTGTTCTTTGGCTTGCAAGCCTAACCCTTTTTACTCCAAGCATAACAATGTTCATTATGGCCAAAAAGTTGTATATTTGTTTCATCAGACCAGATGACATTTCTCCAAAAAGTACAATATTTTTCCCCATGTGCAGTTGCAAACCGTAGTCTGGCTTTTTTATGCCGGTTTTGGAGCAGTGGCTTCTTCCTTGCTGAATGGTCTTTCAGGTTATGTCGATATAGGACTCGTTTTACTGTGGATATTGATACTTTTGTACCGGTTTCCTCCAGCATCTTCACAAGGTCCTTTGCTATTGTTCTGGGATTGATTCACAGTTTTCGCAACAAAATACGTTAATCTCTAGGAGACAGAACGCATCTCCTTCCTGAGCGGTATGCCGGCTGCGTGGACCCATGTTGTTTATACTTGCGTACTGTTGTGTGTACAGATGAACGTGGTACCTTCAGGTGTTTGGAAATTGCTCCCAAGGATGAACCAATTTTTTGTTCTGATGTCTTTGCTGATTTCTTTTGATTTTCCCATAATATCAAGCACAGAGGCACTCTTTTTGAAGGTAGGTTTTGAAATACATCCACAGGTACACCTCCAATTGACTCAAATTATGTCAATTAGCCTGTCAGAAGCTTAAAAAGCTGTGAGATCATTTTCTGGAAGCTGTTTAAAGGCACAGTCAACTTAGTGTATGTAAACCACTGGAATTGTGATATAGTGAATTATAAGTGAAATAATCTGTCTGTAAAGAATTGTTGGCAAAAATACTTGTGTCATGCACAAAGTAGATGTCCTAACCGGCTTGCCAAAACTATAGTTCGTTAATGAGAAATTTGTGGAGCGGTTGTAAAACAAGTTTTAATGACTCCAACCTAAGTGTATGTTGACATTCGACTTAAACTTTATGTCTGGTTCCCCATTCTGTTCCCTGCTTCAGCATTATTTGTTGTTTGTCTTTGTTTACCCGTGTGCTGACGCTGTTCCTGTTCTGTTACCTGTCTGTTCCTGATTAAATGTTGACTCCCTGTACCTGCTTCTCATCTCCGGCATCTCCGGCAAAATTCTGTAGGCCTACGCCATTGCAAAATCAAAGGCTTCTAACCGAACATTTAAAACCTCTTCTAACCAAAGAGTCACTTTATAGGCCTACTGTCAATAAAGTATAGCCTAGTTGTTGGATGGTTTGGATGCATATTGGTGTCTAGCCGTAGGCTAGTTGTCTAGTGATATTGGCCACCATCATCAGCTGATCCAGGAAAGAAAACAAATATTGATTGAAAATAATAAAGCTAAATAAGTGGTCCACTTCTGGCCAGGTATGGCACGGAGGACACCCGTTCCCAGACGCCCCTGGGAAAAAAAAGCAATGAGCGTTTTAAACAGACTGACAATGCAAGCAATGATAAATCAATGGATAGATCTAATGCATTTGTCACGCCCTGATCTGTTTCACCTGTCCTAGTGATTCTCTCCACCTCCCTCCAGGTGTCACCCATCTTCCCCACTTATCCCCTGGGTATTTATACCTGTGTTTCTGTCAGTCTGTGCCAGTTCATCTTGTTTGTTCAAGCCTACCAGCGTTTGGTGTCTCAGCTCCTGCTGTTTCCAGTCTCTCTTTTTCTCGCTCTCCTGGTTTTGACCCCTGCCTGTCCTGACTCTGAGCTCGCCTGCCTGACCACTCAGCCTGACCTGACCCTGGGCCTGCCTGCCGTCCTGTACCTTGGCCCCACTACTCTGGATTATCGACCCCTGCCTGCCTTGACCTGTCGTTTGCCTGCCCCTGTTGTTACAATAAACATTGTACACGGAGAGCCTTAAATACACAGCCTTAAATGTACACGGAGAGTTAACATCAACAACATGCATGTCAATCTCTCCTGGCTCAAAGCAGAGGAGAGATTGACTGCATCACTACCCAACTTTGTTAGAGACATTGACATGTTGAAAGTATAGAGCTGTCTGTTTAAACGACTAGCACACAGGTCAGACACCCATGCATACCCCACAAGACATGCCACCAGAGGTCTCTTCACAGTGCCCAAGTCCAGAACAAACTATGGGAAATGCACAGTATTACATAGAGCCATGACTACATGGAACTCTACTCCACATCATATAGCCTAACTCATGCAGGCAGTAAAATCAGATAAAAAGAAATTGATAAAAGTATACCTTATGGAACAATGTTGTGGATTGTGTTTAAAGGCTAACATATTAACTATACCACAGGTCAATATAGTCTAACAGTCTAACTGTCTATCCTGCCCTCTAACAGACTAACTATACCACGGGTCAATATAGTCTAACTGTCTACCCTGCCCTCTAACAGACTAACTATACCACGGGTCAATATAGTCTACCAGTCTAACTGTCTACCCTGCCCTCTAACAGACTAACTATACCACGGGTCAATATAGTCTACCAGTTTAACTGTCTACCCTGCCCTCTAACATACTAACTATACCACGGGTGAATATAGTCTACCAGTCTAACTGTCTACCCTGCCCTCTAACAGACTAACTATACCATGGGTCAATATAGTCTACCAGTCTAACTGTCTACCCTGCCCTCTAACAGACTAACTATACCACGGGTCAATATAGTCTACCAGTCTAACGGTCTACCCTGCCCTCTAACAGACTAACTATACCACGGGTCAATATAGTCTACCAGTTTAACTGTCTACCCTGCCCTCTAACATACTAACTATACCACGGGTGAATATAGTCTACCAGTCTAACTGTCTACCCTGCCCTCTAACAGACTAACTATACCATGGGTCAATATAGTCTACCAGTCTAACTGTCTACCCTGCCCTCTAACAGACTAACTATACCACGGGTCAATATATTCTACCAGTCTAACTGTCTACCCTGCCCTCTAACAGACTAACTATACCACGGGTCAATATAGTCTACCAGTCTAACTGTCTACCCTGCCCTCTAACATACTAACTATACCACGGGTCAATATATTCTACCAGTCTAACTGTCTACCCTGCCCTCTAACATACTAACTATACCACGGGTCAATATAGTCTACCAGTCTAACTGTCTATCCTGCCCTCTAACATACTAACTATACCACGGGTCAATATATTCTACCAGTCTAACTGTCTACCCTGCCCTATAACAGACTAACTATACCACGGGTCAATATATTCTACCAGTCTAACTGTCTACCCTGCCCTCTAACAGACGAACTATACCACGGGTCAATATATTCTACCAGTCTAACTGTCTACCCTGCCCTATAACAGACTAACTATACCACGGGTCAATATATTCTACCAGTCTAACTGTCTACCCTGCCCTCTAACAGACTAGCTATACCACAGGTCAATATAGTCTACCAGTCTAACTGTCTACCCTGCCCTCTAACATACTAACTATACCACGGGTCAATATAGTCTACCAGTCTAACTGTCTATCCTGCCCTCTAACATACTAACTATACCACGGGTCAATATATTCTACCAGTCTAACTGTCTACCCTGCCCTATAACAGACTAACTATACCACGGGTCAATATAGTCTACCAGTCTAACTGTCTACCCTGCCCTCTAACAGACTAACTATACCACGGGTCAATATAGTCTACCAGTCTAACTGTCTATCCTGCCCTCTAACAGAATAACTATACCACGGGTCAATATAGTCTACCAGTCCAACTGTCTACCCTGCCCTCTAACAGTCTAACTATACCACGGGTCAATATATTCTACCAGTCTAACTGTCTACCCTGCCCTATAACAGACTAACTATACCACGGGTCAATATATTCTACCAGTCTAACTGTCTACCCTGCCCTCTAACAGACTAACTATACCACGGGTCAATATAGTCTACCAGTCTAACTGTCTACCCTGCCCTCTAACATACTAACTATACCACGGGTCAATATAGTCTACCAGTCTAACTGTCTATCCTGCCCTCTAACATACTAACTATACCACGGGTCAATATATTCTACCAGTCTAACTGTCTACCCTGCCCTATAACAGACTAACTATACCACGGGTCAATATAGTCTACCAGTCTAACTGTCTACCCTGCCCTCTAACAGACTAACTATACCACGGGTCAATATAGTCTACCAGTCTAACTGTCTATCCTGCCCTCTAACAGAATAACTATACCACGGGTCAATATAGTCTACCAGTCCAACTGTCTACCCTGCCCTCTAACAGTCTAACTATACCACGGGTCAATATATTCTACCAGTCTAACTGTCTACCCTGCCCTATAACAGACTAACTATACCACGGGTCAATATATTCTACCAGTCTAACTGTCTACCCTGCCCTCTAACAGACTAACTATACCACGGGTCAATATATTCTACCAGTCTAACTGTCTACCCTGCCCTCTAACAGACTAACTATACCACGGGTCAATATAGTCTACCAGTCTATTGTCATAGTAATAGTGGCAGGGGGATCGTTTGTCCAGATCTGTAATATGCTAACTAGCAATCATCCATATTTAATCTTTATTTTGACAGGGAGTCAATGCTGAGACCAAGGTCTCTTTACCAGATGAGCCCTACGTATATAGCACCTTAATACACATATAGAACTAAAATGAACACATTAAACGGCACATTATTGAACACATCAACACACGAAGAGCACCAAAGGAGTCTCCAGATTTAACCAACCCTATTGATAACTTGTCGTTTTAAATCTTGACAGTGATGTTAGGTATGTCGGATGTTTGTGGAGCAGGGCTGTGTAAACAAAAAGAGCATAATGATGTGATCTATGTGACTTGAAAGAGGTCCAGCCAACCTTTTGTTAATTTAATATATATATTGTTCCCTGGACGACAGATAGATGGCAGTGTAGTGCAGCTGTTGAACAGAAAGGCCGAAATAGAACGTTTGCTGAAATAGAGCACAACTGCTCAGCTACAGCGATCGATACATCAGTTTGCTACCAGCCAATTTTGCAGTCTGGTCGACATGGATCGATTTATTGTAAAAAAGAAACAAAAATCTATTGACAATGAAAATGTGGGAGAAGAGCTGGAGAAGAACATGACGGCTATGAACGAACAACCACCGGAGAACCAGGAAAATCAGAAAGATGGCGACAGGGAAATGCAGCTAGCTAACGTGCCTCCGGTGGCTAAGAGAAGGATATGAAGAACACAGAAAGTTCCAAGAGAAGTGGACAGACAAGTACTTTTTTGTACTGCATGATGGGACTAGCTCACTTTATCTTATTTGCCAGAAGGCAGTCAATTGTTTTAAACGAGCAAATTGAGAGAGCAACATTTCCAGTCACACCATGCCCACTTTGACAAAACATATCTGCCACAAAGCAACTTCAGAAACAACAAAATAACGCAACTCAAAGGACCGCTCAAAGAACAACAAATGATGGACTATCACTGTTGCAGAGAGAACCACAGAGGAAACATATGAGATTGCTTGGATACTAGCGAGGAACAAGAAGGCCTTCACAGATGCAGAGCTTGACAAATAATGTTATTTGGCCTCAGTCAAAATGTTGTATGCCGATTTCACAAACAAGGAAGCTATTTTAAAGCAAATTAAGGGCCTGCAACTCAGACTCGACCATAACAAGATGCATAGAAGACATCGGTAAGGAACTGATTACTGTGGTGTTTTTGACGAAAGCACCTACGATAAGTGACAATGCCCAATTTTGTGTTTGGGTCTGCTTCCCTCAAAACGAGTCGTTCAGAGAATAACTTTTATGTTTACTGCTCCTTCGGGGACAAACAGGAGCAGTGGATATTCTGAAAGCCCTCGTTCCATTTTCTGCTGATAATAATATTGACTGGTAAAATCTGGCCTCTGTGTGCACTGACGGCGCCCCAAACATGTGAGGGAAGGAGAAGGGACTCATAGGCCTGACGAGACAGAGGATATTCCTGGATTGTTTCATTGTATCATTCATCAGGAAGACTGAATTACTGAATGTTATGTAGCAAGTCGTGCGCATGGTGAACATTATTGCGAGGGCACTGAATCACCGGCAATTGCGCGAGTTGTTGGAGGATTACCAGACAGAATGCGGCGACTTGATATTTCACAATGAGGTGAGGTGGCAGAGTTTTGGAAATAGTTCTCTCTCCTCCCTCAAATCCGTGAATTTGGTTGCGAGTGTAACGGTGTGTTAAATTAAATTCCTGCAGAAAATGTGTATTATGCCACCTCCTGGTGTATTAGTGTGTTTACATTGTCTAATACACTCAGTGATAAAGGTATCGGATTCTGGGTGATCCACAGCAGATTCATGGAGAATTGCTGTGGGTGAGTTGGACATTGAATGGTCCCGGGATAGAAATGTATGAAGTTGACATGACATCATAAAATCCACATTATACATCATACATTAGTAATTTATGTTGTTAGTAACTAATGTTGGTTGGGCATCAAATAATCCACTCCTTGTGTTATTTCCCGAAGTTCATTTTGCCATGTGGGTTTTATGCTAGCTAAAATTCCCTCTTTGAAGTTAGTAGCTAACTCGAGAATGCATCTTCTTTAGGAGTGCTGTTTTATATCCTGTCTACTACACATCATTCATACTGTGTCCCATGATTGCAGGTAAACAAATGTGTAGAAGTATATGTTTTATACATTTATGAGCACCAGCTAGCAGCGTAGTAGCCTGGTTTTGACAGGAAAATATGTGGTATGTTCTAGGTGTATTATATTTCTTCACCACAAGAGTGACATTGAGTCATTTTTCAGGTTAATTTGAGATCTTTTGATACTAAAATGAATGACAGTTTAATCTGATGTTGTGAATATGAGATTACACATGGAAACAATATATTTATTACAGTAAATTAGAAATTGTTCAATCCACTATACGATCACAATGACTTTGAAAGACATTTCAATTGTTATTTTGTCAGTATATTATACAGCAGATTTATGGAGAATTGATGTGGGAGTGCTATTTATATCCCGTCTACTATTAATCATTCAGCCATACTGTCTGTGTCCCCCATGATTGCAGCTTTGGAAATAAAATAACTATCCATCCATTACTCCTTCCTGTGTTGATTCATGGACTTGAGGGACAGGACCAGGAAGGTCACACAAACAAGGGTAGAGAGGAGCCAGAGCTCAGAGCAGTCACCACATCCAACCCAGACATACTGCAACATTTTAGCTATGATGCATTTGTGCGTGTGTTGGAAGAGTTGAATTTGGAGTTTGAGTCAAGATTCAAGGATATCATGGAGTACAAGGAGATTTTCAACTTCATTGAGAACCCCTTTCATGTGCCAGTGTTATCCCCTAACCCCAGTCATCACAGCCCTCTGTCCTGACCGTGCTGGAATAGAGAGTGAGATAGTGGAGCTGCAGGCAAATGACACATTTCAAGGTGAACTAAGATCAGGTGTTACCCATTTCTGGAGTCCTGTGTCAGACGCAGAGTATCCACTTCTGAAGCAGTGTGGACATCATTTTTTGTCAGCACTCATTCATGTGAAGCAACATTTTCAACAATTAACATTGTGAAAGAGAAACAGACTGACCAATGCACACTGGATTGCCTCAAAAGGATAGCAACAACAGACAATACATTTAGAATGAATTCAGTCGAGGAGCAGAAGGGACATTTTCACTCATCCTAGTGAGTAACACAGGTCTAGAGCATTGACAAGATCATGAATAACTGAAGTGGTTGCTATAATAATGCTGTGCCCAGGCCTAAACCCTGATTGATTTACATTCAAAATACATTCAAAATCATTCAAAGCTGCACAAAATGTCTATCAGTGGAGGCCAAGTGCCAAGTGAGCATGAAAGAACAGTGCATTACAACATGGGACACGCAGCTCAAAAATCTCCCCTATTAATCTTTAGGGACAACACAATTATCCTACTTAGAGTAGTCTACCGAACCACATTGCAATGAATAATTGTATCACTCTTTTCACGCGAGTACAACATTCTACTCTAGGCTTAGAGTGAAAGTGTCATTTGAATAATGGCTCAAAACCCCTGTGATTTGAATATTTAATTATATTTGGATCACTTGTGGGTCTACTCTCAACAACCCTCTGGCCCGTAGCCCTGTGTGGCATCAATTGTGCCACAAAACTATGCTGAAATGGCAAAGTCAATATCCACTTTTATAAACACAGGGTCACTACGGTTGTTATTTGTGGTCGCAAACATTCTTTTTCAGTTAATTCTATGAGGGCGGAGGGTGTTTTTTTGAAGGTAGGGTCATTTGAAAATGTTTTTTACGTTGGGGAGGGGAATGCATTTTTTTTTAATTTTTTTTTTTATGACACCTCGAGTTCGACCAGCTCCCCCCAGGAAATTTCGAACAGTACCTAATGAATGTGACATAGATATGGAAAGATGGTACACCACCTATCCTTGTAATCGCGTCTTCTATGACAGCCATCAATGGCGCTGTCCATGCCATCTCCATTTTAAAGTAGTACATTTCTTATTCTTTTATTTCCATGAATGTATTGGCAGTTCATAAATAAACTGAAAAGTGGAGAGTGTATAGTCTGAACCGGTATAAAGCCATGGTTGGTGATTTACTGCCACCTGCAGTTATGGAATGTTTGCTCAGGGGTATAATTCATTGGGTGATCCCTCCTGCTGACCTGGATGGAATTCTGTGATCCTTCCTTAACCCATAGCAATTTCAACCCAGTTGACTACTTAAAAATGGGGAAAGCTCTCAATGGCCTTGCTCAGCGATGCCCTCTCGCTGAATGAGACGTTAGCTCCCCTAAATGCAACAAAAGTCAAACTTTGGGGTGGGGGGTCTCTAAGTGCTAATTTAACCATTCTCCTATTTGTTTCAAATATAGTGGTTACACTAACAGTGCACTTTTCGAGATCTTCAAGATCCATGATTTGTACAGGGTTTAAGTTCAATGTTCTAATTAAATTGTTAAATGCTTAGTAATGACAAATAACACTCATAAATGTCATTAATGTAAGGAAAGAAAGGTAGTTTTATGTCACATGATCTGTGAAGACTACATGCATTTTTATTTAACTACCCAAGTCAGTTAAGAACAAATTCTTATTTACAATGACGGCCTACCGGGGAACAGTGGGTTAACTGCCTTGTTCAGGGGCAGAACGACAGATTTACCTTGTCAGCTTGGGGACTCAATCCCCAAGCTGGTTACTGGCCCAATGCTCTAACCACTAGGCTACCCTCCGCCCCAAACTCATGTAAAACCTGTTTTGATTCAACTCATGCATTATATTGAATGTAGGCTTACCTGTTCTGTGTGTAAAATTGCTTCGGCTGTGAGGGTAGGCTACCAGCAGTGGTGTAGGCCTAGTGGAGGGTAAATGCAAGTAAGCGCCTCTTACCCACCTTTTTCAGAAAAATGCACTGAAAGTATAGGGAGCGTTACTTTTTCAATATATTTTTTAACACCTTTTTACCACTTCACTGTCTACCGGTAGTTCATTGTAGCCTAGTCTAGTAAGTAAGAATTCTTTTGAAGTGGGCGAACATGCACTACTTTTGGAAGTGATTATTTGACAATCAAAAGATATGTTTTGTTGTGTGTGCCACATTAAAAGGTAGTCAATTTCTACCATTTAATTTATGTCTTTATTTCTTAAAAGTCTAAGCTGTTGGAGGGGAGTGTAAGTGACATGGAATTGTTTTAAGATGGTCATACTGGATCATTTAGTCATTTAATTTGGAATTTTAGGGGCCCGTTAGATACTACTCTAGCCCAGAAAAACACATAGATTAAAACATTCATGAATGGTAAAAAAAAGTAAAAAGTAAATAAACAAATACTTATTTTCCACCATAATTTGCAAATACATTCATAAAAAATCCTACAATGTGATTCTGGAATTTTTTTCTCATTTTGTCTGTCATAGTTGAAGTGTACCTATGTTGAAAATTACAGGCCTCTCTCATCTTCTTAAGTTGGAGAACTTGCACAATTGGTGGCTGACTAAATACTTTTTTGCCCCACTATATATTTAACCCCTTTTTTGGGTAGGCACAAAACTACCTTCATACTTCCATAATTTTTCTGAAACCGATACTGGTTAACCTCAGACGAGTCATTGAGCAAAATGGAGACCAACATCTTGTTCGTGAAAATCTCCCCTTTCCATGGTGGTCACAACCATTCAGACGCTACAGACGTTTTTGTGAGATTTTCTGACAAACACCGCTCTACCTCTGCCACCTTTCACCGCAGAACCACAACATCCGCGGATGCAGTGGATTGAGACGCATCCAATGCAACAAAAAAGATATTTCGCTTAAACTGACTGATTTTGATGGAGATAGGTTTTATTATGTTACTTAGACCGGTGCGTCAATCAACTCTAGGGGGTATTATTATTAGGCCCATAAAAAAAAAATTCCGGGCGCTCAATAGAGATCCCCACCAGAATGTCATGGTGTAATTCACACTCTGCAAAACAGACTCAGTAAGTCTTTTAATGTGCTCTCATAACTCACAAAATGCAGCTAATTTTGAAAAACAGAATAACACGTGTGTGATTTAAGCCGCTTGTATATTCAATGTTTCTGGTATTCAGTCAAATGTATAAATGTTCCATTCACATCATTCATACTATTGCGGAAAGAGACATTTGATTGTTGATGTCGTCAAATAATCTTGTGGGATATTTCACATTTAAGGAGGAAGGGAAAATCTACTGAAGACATTAAAAATATTGGTAGACTTCGAGATTTTAGTCACGGACAGTGCTATTCGCAAACACGATCATCAGATACAGTAGGCTACAATACTGTAGGCCTAATAATGGTTAAAATAATCGACTGCTGGTCTTTAATGTCTGCTGCACATTTTTATATTTTATTCCATTTCCAGCAAGACTATTCAAGCCATCGACTCACTAATGGATGAAGAGCGCTTGGCAAAGGCTGTAATCGGCTGGCATCACGGCACATCTACATCACAGTCAGAACACAGTTGAAGAAACTTGCCTGGACTTGAAGAAAGGAAGGGGACCGACAGACACAGATGTCAGGACATTAACCATGTGTGTTCTCGTTTTGTACTGTTCTGTAGTTTCGACCCAATGATTCATCTGATGACTACCTTCGCGTCATGCAGGCCCAGGCATGGATCAAAGCTGGCGAGACATTCAATGACGCCATCTTCACAGACGTATCAACTGTGGCCTTTGAGCAATTTGCTCAAAATTGCTACAGAAAAAAGGAAGATGATCAAGCAAGCGGAGTCCCAAGCATCCCATCAAACTAAATGTGAGGAAGGGGACTATTTCTCACCAGGGACCAAATCAAATCAAATTTTATTTGTCACATACACATGGTTAGCAGATGTTAATGCGAGTGTAGCGAAATGCTTGTGCTTCTAGTTCCGACAATGCAGTAATAACGAACAAGTAATCTAACTAACAATTCCAAAAAACTACTGTCTTATACACAGTGTAAGGGGATAAAGAATATGTACATAAGGATATATGAATGAGTGATGGTACAGAGCAGCATAGGCAAGATACAGTAGATGATATTGAGTACAGTATAACATATGAGATGAGTATGTAAACAAAGTGGCATAGTTAAAGTGGCTAGTGATACATGTATTACATAAGGATGCAGTCGATGATATAGAGTACAGTATATACTTATGCATATGAGATGAATAATGTAGGGTAAGTAACATTATATAAGGTAGCATTGTTTAAAGTGGCTAGTGATATATTTACATCATTTCCCATCAATTCCCATTATTAAAGTGGCTGGAGTTGAGTCAGTGTCATTGACAGTGTGTTGGCAGCAGCCACTCAATGTTAGTGGTGGCTGTTTAACAGTCTGATGGCCTTGAGATAGAAGCTGTTTTTCAGTCTCTCGGTCCCAGATTTGATGCACCTGTACTGACCTCGCCTTCTGGATGACAGCGGGGTGAACAGGCAGTGGCTCGGGTGGTTGATGTCCTTGATGATCTTTATGGCCTTCCTGTAGCATCGGGTGGTGTAGGTGTCCTGGAGGGTGATGCGTTGTGCAGACCTCACTACCCTCTGGAGAGCCTTACGGTTGAGGGCGGTGCAGTTGCCATACCAGGCGGTGATACAGCCCGCCAGGATGCTCTCGATTGTGCATCTGTAGAAGTTTGTGAGTGCTTTTGGTGACAAGCCAAATTTCTTCAGCCTCCTGAGGTTGAAGAGGCGCTGCTGCGCCTTCTTCACGATGCTGTCTGTGTGAGTGGACCAATTCAGTTTGTCTGTGATGTGTATGCCGAGGAACTTAAAACTTGCTACCCTCTCCACTACTGTTCCATCGATGTGGATAGGGGGGTGTTCCCTCTGCTGTTTCCTGAAGTCCACAATCATCTCCTTAGTTTTGTTGACGTTGAGTGTGAGGTTATTTTCCTGACACCACACTCCGAGGGCCCTCACCTCCTCCCTGTAGGCCGTCTCGTCGTTGTTGGTAATCAAGCCTACCACTGTTGTGTCGTCCGCAAACTTGATGATTGAGTTGGAGGCGTGCGTGGCCACGCAGTCGTGGGTGAACAGGGAGTACAGGAGAGGGCTCAGAACGCACCCTTGTGGGGCCCCAGTGTTGAGGATCAGCGGGGAGGAGATGTTGTTGCCTACCCTCACCACCTGGGGGCGGCCCGTCAGGAAGTCCAGTACCCAGTTGCACAGGGCGGGGTCGAGACCCAGGGTCTCGAGCTTGATGACGAGCTTGGAGGGTACTATGGTGTTGAATGCCGAGCTGTAGTCGATGAACAGCATTCTCACATAGGTATTCCTCTTGTCCAGATGGGTTAGGGCAGTGTGCAGTGTGGTTGAGATTGCATCGTCTGTGGACCTATTTGGGCGGTAAGCAAATTGGAGTGGGTCTAGGGTGTCAGGTAGGGTGGTGGTGATATGGTCCTTGACTAGTCTCTCAAAGCACTTCATGATGACGGATGTGAGTGCTACGGGGCGGTAGTCGTTTAGCTCAGTTACCTTGGCTTTCTTGGGAACAGGAACAATGGTGGCCCTCTTGAAGCATGTGGGAACAGCAGACTGGTATAGGGATTGATTGAATATGTCCGTAAACACACCGGCCAGCTGGTCTGCGCATGCTCTGAGGGCGCGGCTGGGGATGCCGTCTGGGCCTGCAGCCTTGCGAGGGTTAACACGTTTAAATGTCTTACTCACCTCGGCTGCAGTGAAGGAGAGACTGCATGTTTTCGTTGTAGGCCGTGTCAGTGGCACTGGATTGTCCTCAAAGCGGGCAAAAAAGTTATTTAGTCTGCCTGGGAGCAAGACATCCTGGTCCGTGACTGGGCTGGATTTCTTCCTGTAGTCCGTGATTGACTGTAGACCCTGCCACATGCCTCGTGTCTGAGCCGTTGAATTGAGATTCTACTTTGTCTCTGTACTGGCGCTTAGCTTGTTTGATAGCCTTGCGGAGGGAATAGCTGCACTGTTTGTATTCGGTCATGTTGCCAGACACCTTGCCCTGATTAAAAGTAATGGTTCGCACTTTCAGTTTCACACGAATGCTGCCATCAATCCACGGTTTCTGGTTAAGGAATGTTTTAATCGTTGCTATGGGAACGACATCTTCAACGCACGTTCTAATGAACTCGCACACCGAATCAGCGTATTCGTCAATGTTGTTATCTGACGCAATACGAAACATCTCCCAGTCCACGTGATGGAAGCAGTCTTGGAGTGTGGAGTCATCTTGGTTGGACCAGCGTTGGACAGACCTCAGTGTGGGAGCCTCTTGCTTTAGTTTCTGTCTGTAGGCAGGGATCAACAAAATGGAGTCGTGGTCAGCTTTTCCGAAAGGGGGGCGGGGCAGGGCCTTATATGCGTCGCGGAAGTTAGAGTAACAATGATCCAAGGTCTTTCCACCCCTGGTTGCGCAAACGATATGCTGATAAAATTTAGGGACCAGGCCCATATTTGATTTTTGATAGTAAGTTAAACATTTACAAAGCAAAAGGTATATAATATATTGTAGCCTACACCTCACGGACTGCTATGTGTTCCACAATAATTGTTACAGTTGCCTCTTTTCAAGTATCATGGCTCAAGCTTTCTTTGAAGATATGATGTACCCCATGTCAGAGAGGTGTTTCTGGGACCACCTTTCTTTCAAGGTAAGATTATAGCAATGTTTTCATATGTTTAGGCCTATTTACATGTATATTTCTAGTATTGTACCTAATGTCGGCTGTTAGGCTAAAGGTATTTTTTTTCTCCAAATGCAGAGAATGTCCCAAAACACACTGCCGCCCAGGTTTGCATTGCAAATGAGGACATAAACTGGGTCAAGACGTCAGCAGAGTAAGTAGACCTTTATGTAGTAAAATAAAAAATACCTACAACACCTATGGTAGGCCTACAGTATATCTAAATAATATTTTTGTTCCCATCTCTACATGTATTAGGTCTCCTGATTTAAACCCGATCGAACTTGCTAGGCACTGAAAACATTAATACGTAACTCTGCCAAGCCTACAGTAACAAGCAAAGATGAACTGATGAAGGTCATGAAGATGTTTTGGCTTGAGAAATTAACATAAAATGCATCAAGCATCTCAGCAAGGTTTTACCTGTGGTTGTGGAGCTGGGGGGAGGTGCAACTAAAATGTAGTTTAACTATATATTTCTCCTCATTTTATTACATGAAGGCATACAGATTTCGATGAAGAACTGTTAGGGCCAAATTGGGGGATTTTCACACCTACAGCGGCCGGGCTATGAAGAGTATTGTCCTGGTAATAGGATATTTTTTTCTTTTGATGGGCACCTACTAGAGTACATTTTGAAAACAAGTTTTCAAAATGCCTCCAGCTGTCCATCACTACTGTAAATAAAAACACAGAACTTGTTTACATTCTTTATTCTTTAACCACAATGCCACAAATCCTTTCCAATTACTTTTAGAGTTTGGGATTTACATATGTGCACTGAGAATATCTAATAATAATCGCTTTGTAAATAAGGATGCATTATGAAAGAAATTAAATGCGCAAGAGACTGTGGTAATATTTTCCTTTTGAGACTATAATACTGTACATGGCGTCCAGGTCATTTTAATTTCTCTTAGAATAAAAACCTTAGTATAACAGTTTTAGTAAATAATATGCTACAGTCCAGTTACAGCTTGTTCTGATCAAGTAAAAAAAAAAAAAAAAAAAGTATTTATTTGGGTGTGTGTGCAGGACAGAGAAATAGCAATTCTTACACTATTGTTCAGGATGAACGGAAAATTGTGTCAATTCATAAACCATGTGCCATCAAAAATCTCT
Source organism: Oncorhynchus kisutch (assembly GCF_002021735.2). Classification (NCBI taxonomy): domain Eukaryota; kingdom Metazoa; phylum Chordata; class Actinopteri; order Salmoniformes; family Salmonidae; genus Oncorhynchus; species Oncorhynchus kisutch. Next base: position 3,745,364 of record NC_034194.2, read on the forward strand.
TCAACTATTTTGAAATCTACATGGCTCGCCGCCAATAATTACATTTAGAGTATTGGAGGATTCTAAATTAATATGCAAGGGCATTTTTTGTTAGAGCAAATCTGGAAAATGACATGCGCAAGAGATTGTGGTAATATTTTTCCTCTTAGAGAATATTAAACAGACATTCAATGACATCAGCAAGAGATATGCTGGACCCAATGTCAGAGAGGTGTTTTTGGGACCACATCGTGTTAATTGTCCTGCTAATATCGCTTGTGAAAAACAAGTGTTTGAAAACATTAACAATATTTCAGAGCTTATTTTGTTTTCAAATAACAGAAAGTTACTGGCTGTACTAGAGAATTGAAAACCTATTTTAAATTCCTACATATAGTATACGAGATTGATTTTAAGAAATGTAGCTTAATTAATTTGATTAATATGCCAAGAAAAACGAAACCCTCAGGAAAATATACATGACCTTTATTTAACTAGGCAAGTCAGTTAAGAACAAATTCGTATTTACAATGACAGCCTACACCGGCCTATGGGATTCCCAATCACGGCCGGTTGTGATACAGCTAACCTAACTAAGAAATGCATTTGACGATACAATTCTCCCCCTACCCTCCTTCATGGCAAGAATATATTGTCCTGCTAATAGCCCATAATGGCGCTGTACAAGGTGACCGGTTTGGAGTAGGCTACAGTACTACAGTAAGAACAAAATAATCCTAACATTTTGTCACAAGAATTTTCAATCCCAATGATGATAACAATCACTATAGCTTTGACCAATTCCCCCTAGGTTGTAAAGCTAGAGTTAATAAGAATTAGGCAAAGTCTCAGATTCTGCAAAAGGTTCATTGTGGTTTATTCATGAGAGCTCTAAAAACCATACAATGCATATAGCCTTTTATATAACTCCTACAAGCACCTACAAGCACATCTGTTCCTCCCTGGATGGAGGAACTTTATCTCCTCTCCTTGGTCTCACAGGACCAAAACATGTCTGTTGTCAGTTCCTCTTTATCACACACAAACACAATGTTTCCATTGTCTCACAATATTCTAGTATTATGTCTAAACACATTGTCTAAGCTTCTGTAACTATTAGGGTGAAGTACTTTAGTCATTACTCTTAATGTCATTCAGATTATTTTATTATTACTTTAAACATATACATTCCCTTATCACATTTCCACACCCTAATTGTAGTCGAACAAACATCCACACGGAGATAAAAGGGAAAATACAGGGAAAATAAAAATCTCAATAATTTATCAAGACCAGTCCCATGCTTGTCTCGACCTGTCGTTTCCCCTCACCTCTACCATTAATTTGGAAAATATTGAAAATATCGAAATTTTCCAGTAAGCAACAATGTTTACATACATTAGCCTACTTTATTTCAATATTTCTGTCATTCAGTGATATTTCTTCATTATGGATCCATATGGAAAATGACATGTGCAAGAGAAGGTGGTAATATTTTTCCTTTTAGAGACTATAATATGGCATCCAGGTCAGGATAACCAAAACATTTCTTTATTAAAAGACTATCAGAAAGAATGTTGGTACTTATTTATTTGGATTCAAATCCATGAGTGAGTCACTCAACTTGATGTAGGTGCCGAGGCTATATGACTGCGGCATCAACTTGATGTAGGTGCCGAGGCTATATGACTGCGGCATCAACTTGATGTAGGTGCAGAGGCTATATGACTGCGGCATCAACTTGATGTAGGTGCCGAGGCTATATGACTGCGGCATCAACTTGATGTAGGTGCCGAGGCTATATGACTGCGGCATCAACTTGATGTAGGTGCCGAGGCTATATGACTGCGGCATCAACTTGATGTAGGTGCCGAGGCTATATGACTGCGGCATCAACTTGATGTAGGTGCCGAGGCTATATGACTGCGGCATCAACTTGATGTAGGTGCCGAGGCTATATGACTGAGTCACTCCGCTTGATGTAGGTGCCGAGGCTATATGACTGCGGCATCAACTTGATGTAGGTGCCGAGGCTATATGACTGCGGCATCAACTTGATGTAGGTGCCGAGGCTATATGACTGCGGCATCAACTTGATGTAGGTGCCGAGGCTATGACTGCGGCATCAACTTGATTATATTCAGTCAACACATATCTTAAGAATATCATGGAATTTTCATTTCTCTTAGATTAAAAACAGGATAACAACAGTTTTACTAAGTAATACGGACAAGTAGAAACAACAAAAGTGTGTATTTTTCCAGGTGTGCGCGTGCAGAACATAAGAATAGCAATTCTTACACTATTGTTTTAAATTCAATCACCTTCTTCATCCTTATCATTCAGTTAATTGAAATTCAATTTTGAAGTAGTGCACAATTATCAGTTTCTACTTGGTTTAGAACGCCCATTCATTGTCAGTTAGAGCCACAGTAGAGCCTTGGGACCCAAAATCATAAATCAGTGCTCTAACTCCCCCTTGCACTGGTCTGGAGAAATGAAGCAGTGATGCAGGGTACTGTACTAAACCACAAATTACCTCTAAGTCCAGCAGTATAATCACAACACTTTTCATTGAGCAACCACTATGTGCACAGTAGCAAAGTTAACCAGCATGTTGGTGTTGAGAATGTGGCGGAGGCAAGAATACAGCTCTTGCCTTAATTCTCTATAATAGTCTATAAATTCTCTATAATAGTATATAAAAAGTGAGTAGAGAGGAGACCAACTTAATTAGGTCTATAATCAATAGCCTAACTGTTAAATGTGCTTGGCTTTATAAATCATCCATATTCATCGACAGATCCTGCTTCTGTTTGAGTGTTTGTTTAATAGCCTACTGATTCCGTGAGCACTAAGCATCACACAACCACAACATGGCAGATTAAACAACTTCTGTTTGAGTGTTTGTTTAATAGCCTACTGATTCCGTGAGCACCAAGCATCACACAACCACAACATGGCAGATTAAACAACTTCTGTTTGAGTGTTTGTTTAATAGCCTACTGATTCCGTGAGCACCAAGCATCACACAACATGTCAGATTAAACCATTTTACAAAATGGTCTGTTTTTAGTCTTTGCTATGCTGCTATAAAGGCTTCAGACTTTTTTCGTTAAAACAGCTGCTGGTATTATTTAATGTAGTTTACTCTGTTCCAAATGTTCAGAAAAACAATATTCATAATAAACAATGCTTCTTTCTTCTTGATCTCCTTGTTATCATCATCATTAAAGTCATCACAGAGCATACGAGTCATTCATGATTTGAAATGCAAAATAATTACCGTAAATAATGAACCATTTCCTTTTGGGAAATTGCATTCACAAATGAATGCGATGGTTTAATCTTTGCTGTAATAAAGGCTTTACAAAACCCCAAAAAACGTTACTCTCTAGTACGCTTCTAATATATTTAGTGTTGTTTACATGGTACCAAAATGGTCCAACAGCACTCTAGTATTTTACACAACTTAGTCACATTTACTCCACACATCAGACTTCCCTTTAACCTCCTGCGCAACCAGTAAACATTACCGTTTCAACTTTATTGGTCATGTCCTCTGCATCCATGTTGCGGTCGTGTTCAGAGTTTGTTATATACCCTGACGAAGACAGCTTGGCTGTCGAAACGTTGGTAATTACATTTTTGCATCTGAGCTCCTAGAGTTGATGCCGCAGTCTCTTTTATTTTCAGAGTTTGTTATAACCAATTTATTGATTTGATTATGAGATGCTATAGGTCGGGCCCTATTGGTCACATGGATGCGATGCATACAAGTAAAGAGAACAGGCGTTGAGGGAATAGGGAATGTTTTTCCTAAACAAATGTGGGATTTCGGTAACAGGACTTTTCAGTCAGAAATGGCTGTAGTTATGTTGCAGCTTCAACAACACAGACAGCATGATAAACACCGTTGAAGTTCTGTGGTGGTCGCTGCAGCAGGGAGGAGAGGGAGACAACAGGTGCTAGTCAACAGGTGCTAGTCAGTGTCACTTTACATTTTTTTTTTAACACAGCAAGTAGGAGCCTGAACCTTTCCCTGTGTAGGGTGCCGTCTTTCGGATGGGACGTTAAACGGGGGTCCTGACTCTCTGTGGTCATTAAAGATCCCATGGCACCTATTGTAAGAGTAGGGGTGTTAACTCCTGTGTCTTGGCTAAATTCCCAATCTGGCCCTCATACCATAAACGGTCACCTAATCATCCCCAGCTTACAATTGGGTCATTCACCCCCCCCCCTCCTCTCCCCTGTAACTATTACATAGGTCATTGCTGTAAATGAGAATGTATTCTCAGTAAACTTACATGGTAAAATAAGGGTTCAAAATATAAGACCATAGAATTGCATTTGGCTTATTTTGGACAGATTTTGGCTTCGTCTCCTCCCCTCTTGCTCAGCTGATCAAACATGGTCTGCCGCAGTAGCCAGCGCATATTAGCTACTGAGAGCGGAGTGATTTTAAGAATCAGGAACTAGTGTTGGGCGGATGAGTAAAATCGAAATGTTTAAAGTTCCATGTCCTACAAGACAGACCTGTGAAGGACGAGCATCACGTAGGAGTGAAGCCACCTAAGGTGAGAAGATAATGTCAGGATCTTATTAATGAAGTTTCTCAGCCTTTAACACAGTGCAACCTCACCTGCTACTGATATGCCTTCGTGACCGACAATGCCTTCAGAAGGTATTCATACCCCTCGACTTATTCCAGATATAGAACACTATAAAAGGAAAACACTCTAGGTCCACAACGAAAACACCCACCCACCGCACGCACCCTTCAACATGCTGCCGCCCGGTCCGAGATTAAAGGTGCCACATGCAAAAAAAAAAAAAAAAAAAAAAAAGTTTACAAAACAATCCTTCATCCCCCCTGCAGTGACAATCCTCTATGGTGAACCGACATGGAAAAGCTCAGTGTGGAATGTGCATTTTTATGTGTTTTTATCCTTTTAAGGTTTTATGTAGATTTTTTTTATCCGTTCAATGCCAAGAGCGCCAAAGCAAATTTTCCATTTTGTGCAAACCTAATGGACAATTACTTTTTCTAATGCCAATTCTCTTTCAGCCTTCGAAGCCTACCCAACTTCACTTCATAAATACTTATCACAATTCAATCAGCGGAGCAAAGGTAGAGAAACTCATACATGTTAAAACCTCCAAGTGCGAGAAAAATGTGTCCGTTTGACACTTTACACAAAGTAGCTGAACAATCTAACTAACCATGAGTACGGTCAAAAACCATGAAATCCTGATACTTGATTCGAAATAGAGGAAGTTTGGGAAAACTCCATGCTCAGGGGAAAGGGCCCGCCTCGGTGCTGGAAGACAGCAGTCCAGTCCTTTTGAGGTTGAAAGGAATTTGACCAAGTCCCCCACCTCTAGAATGTTACGGTAAAGCAATCACCTTTAGTTAAAAAGGTCCAATGTAGCCCTCTCAGTATCAAATCATTTAATTGTGCTGCGCCCATCATTGTTGGCTCAATAACCCACATGTTTTGTTTAACATTGTTGTCAGGAAAAATTCCAAAAGTATGGAAATCATCTCGTGCTGCCAACTCCATAAGGGTGGGGATAGTAGTGATCAAAAATAATTAGTGCCCAATTTCAACGCTCCTTTGTCTAGCTAAGATTCTTGAATCATTGGTAAAATGTACAAATTTGCCCTTTTTTTAATCTGAGAAATGTATTTAGAATGTAAACCAAATCAGGGTTTAGGCCTGGTCATAGCACTATTCGAGCAGCCACTTTGGTTGTCAATGCTTTAGACTCTAAAATTAAATGTGCTGCTTTGTTTGTGGACCTGTCAAAAGCTTTTGATACGGTTGATCATGCTATGTTATTGAATAAGTTGTCCTCGATAGGCCTGAGCTCTGACACCTGTTCATGCTTTCATGAACATCTTAGTGACGGAACTAAGGCCATGGTGATTGATGGGGTCAAGTCCGAAATTCTTGAAATACATAAAGGTGTTCCACAGGGGACAACACTAGGACCTGTTCTTCTCACTATTTACATAAATGCTATTGGTCAATCTGTTATTGTAAATGTCATCTATATGCTGATTAGAGCTGTCCCCACTTAGTCGACTGGTTGATTGATAGGCTGTTGGTAGACCGAGATTTCTTAGGTTGAGCAAAAGAAAAAAGTGTGTAAGTGAACTACTCCATTGTGGAGGCTGTGGGGATGGCACAGTCCATCACTCTAAGACATGTGCTACTGAAATTGTATATTGTTATATTTTGTAAGAACAATGGCGCAACACCAATAAAAATAACATTGTTTGATAACAAATTAACTTTCTCCCGCGCCAGACAGCGGTCACTGTCCAGGGTTCTGAAACATTGCGCTGTTGATTTGGCACCTTTTCCTAGACCATGTTGCTATATGAATAAAAGCAAAGATAACCAGCATATTGGTGTGGCGAACAATGCGGCAGAGTTAGGAGACGTGAAAACAGCCATTGCCTTAATTGTCTAAGAAAAGTGAGGAGAGAGGAAACAGCTCACCTTATTGTATAAGGAAAGTGAGGAGAGAGGAAACAGCCCTCACCTTACTGTCTACGGAAAGTGAGGAGACGTGAAAACAGCCATTGCCTTAATTGTCTAAGGAAAATGAGGAGAGGAAACCCCAACTTAGTTAGGTCTATAATCAATTGACTACCTGTTAAATGTGACTGGCTTTATAAATAATCTACACACACACACACACACACACACACACACACAGAAAGTATTCAGACTCATATTAAATTAAAACATTTGTGATACTTGATTCGGTAGAATCATGTGGAAAAAGTCAGGGGGTCTGAAAACTTTCTGAATGGACTGAATATCTACAGATGAAGTCCAAAGTCTACCGACACTTAGGTTGGAGTCATTAAAACTCGTTTTTTCAACCACTCCACACATTTCTTGTTAACAAACTATAGTTTTGGCAAGTCGGTTAAGACATCTACTTTGTGCATGACACAAGTCATTTTTCCAACAATTGTTTACAGATTATTTCACTGTATCACAATTCCAGTGGGTCAGAAGTTTATATACACTAAATTGACTGTGCCTTTAAACAGCTTGGAAAATCCCCGAAAATTATGACATGGCTTTAGAAGCATCTGGCGGCAGGGTAGCCTAGTGGTTAGAGCGTTGGACTAGTAACCGAAAGGTTGCAAGTTCGAATCCTGAGCTGACAAGGTACAAATCTGTCGTTCTGCCCCTGAACAGGCAGTTAACCCACTGTTCCTAGGCTGTCATTGAAAATAAGAATTAGTTCTTAACTGACTTGCCTAGTAAAATAAAGGTAAAATAAATAAATGATGTCAATTAGCCTACCAGATGAGTACAAAGACAGTACTTTTTGGAGAAATGTCCTCTGGTCTGATGAAACAAAAATATAACTGTTTGGCTATAATGACTATTGTTATGTTTGGAGGAAAAAGGGGAAGGCTTGCAAGCCGAAGAACACCATACCAACCGTGAAGCACGGGGGTGGCAGCATCATGTTGTGGGGGTGCTTTGCTGCAGGAGGGACTGGTGCACTTCACAAAATAGATGGCACCATGAGGAATGACAATTATGTGGATATATTGAAGCAACATCAAGACATCAGTCAGGAAGTTAAAGCTTGGTCGCAAATGGGTCTTCCAAATGGACAATGACCCCAAACATACTTCCAAAGTTGAGGCAAAATGGCTTAAGGACAACAAAGTCAAGATATTGGAGTTGCCATCACAAAGCCCTGACCTCAATCTTATAGAAGATTTGTGGGCAGAACTGAATAAGTGTGTGCGAGCAAAGACCTACAAACCTGACTCAGTTACACCAGCTCTGTCAGGAGGAATGGGACAAAATTCACCTAACCTATTGTAGGAAGCTTGTGGAAGGCTACCCAAAACATTTGACCCAAGTTAAACAATTTAAAGGCAATGCTACCAAATACTAATTGAGTGTACGTAAACTTCTGACCCACTGGGAATGTGATGAAAGAAGTAAAAGCTGAAATAAAATCACTATTATTCTGAGATGTCACATTCTTAAAATAAAGTGGTGATCCTAACTGATCTAAAACAGGGATTATTTACTAGGATTAAATGTCAGAAATTGTAAAAAATTGAGTTGAAATGTATTTGGCTAAGGTGTATGTAAACTTCCAACTTCAACTGTATATATATACACAGTGCACATTAAAAGTTTGGACACCTACTCAAGGGTTTTTATTTTACTATTTTCTACATTGTAGAATAATAGTGAAGACATCAAAACTATGGAACATATGGAATCATGTAGTAACCAAAAACAGTGTTAAATCAAAATATATTTTATATTTGAGATTCATCAAAGTAGACACCCTTTGCTTTGATGAGAACTTTGCACACTCGTGGCATTCTAGTAGTCACCTGGAATGCATTTATATTCTTCATTAGCATACTGGTCATTATTCAGAATTTCGGATGACTGACGTGCCCAAAGTAAACTGCCTGTTACTCAGGCCCAGAAGCTAGGATATGCATATACTTGGTAGCATTGGATAGAAAACACTAGGAAGTCTCTTAAACTGTTAAAATAATGTCTGTGAGTATAACAGAACTGATATGGCAGGCGGAAATCCGAGGAAAATACATCCAGAAATAATTTATTTTGAGGTCACAGGCCATTTCAATGCTAGCCTATGGGAAATACAAATAGATAGGACCCAGATTGCAGTTCTTATGGCTTCCACTAGATGTCAAAAGTCATTAGAAAGGGTATCAGGCTTGTTGTTTGAAAAATGAGCAAGTAGTTGTAGTTTTTCCAAGGTGTCTCATTAGAAAAGTAGTCTTGTTGGTGCGTGAATGAGGTGCGCACTCTTCGTTATTTATGTTCCTTATTGAACATACTATTCTCAGTCTTAAATATGATCGTTTATTTAGATATTAGAGTACCTGAGGATTAATTTGAAACATCGTTTGACTTTTTTGGACGAACTTTATACAGGTAACTTTTTGGATTTGTTTGTATGCATGTTGAATGAGTGGATTACTGAGATCATTGGCGACGACCATTCATTGTGTAGTAGGGAAGGAAGATCTTCAAAAGGTAAGTGATTTATTTAATCACTATTTGTGATTGTGATGCCTGTGCTGGCTGAAAAATTATTTTGATGTGGGGCACTGTCCTCAGATAATCGCATGGTATGTTTTCGCCGTAAAGCCTTTTTGAAATATGACAACGCGGTTGGATTAACAAATGAAGCTTTTAAATGTATGACACCTGTATTTTCAAGAATGTTTAATATAACGATTTTTGTATTTTGAATATCGCACTATGAAATTTCAACAGATGTTGTCGTAGGTGTCCTGATAGCGGTTCATGCACCCAAACAGGTTAACAAGTGTGCCTTGTTAAAAGTTAAATTTTTGAGCAAATCCATTGTGCTGTGATACAGTAGGGTGGTATACAGAAGATAGCCCTATTTGGTAAAAGACCAAGTCCATATTATGCCAAGAACAGCTCAAAAAAGCAAAGAGAAACAGTCCATCATTACTTTAAGACATGAAGGACAGTCAATCTGGAAAATGTAAAGAACTTTGAAAGTTTCCTCAAGTTCAGTCACAAGAACCATCACACTCCATGATGAAACTGGCTCTCATGAAGCCTGCCACAGAAAGGGAAGACCCAGAGTTACCTCTGCTGCAGAGGATATGTTCATTAGAGTTACCATCCTCAGAAATTGCAGCGCCAAATAAATGCTTCAGAGTTCAAGTAACAGACATCTCAACATCAACTGTTTTGAGGAGACTGTGTGAATCAGGACTTCATGGTCAAATTGCTGCAATGAAATCACTACTAAACAACACCAATAAGAAGAAGAGACTTGCTTGGGACAAGAAACACGAGCAATGGACATTAGACCGGTGGAAATCTGTCCAAATATGAGATTATTGGTTCCAACCGCCATGTCTTTGTGAGGACAATCTCCGCATGTAGGAAGACCACCAAAAATTTGGAAATTTTCATCCCAAACGACAACATTTTCAGACAAGATAGAACTGCCAAAGGGGGCAGTGTTGCAATCTACTGCAAAGATAGTAGGAGAGCTCTGCAGGCTATCCAGGTCTGTACCCAAACAACTTCTACTTTTAAAAATCCACCTCTAAAAACACCTCTCACCGTTGCTGCATGCTATAGACCACCCTCTGCCCCCAGCTGTGCTCTGGACACCATATGTGAACTGATTGCCCCCCATCTATCTTCAGAGCTCGTGCTGCTAGGCGATCTAAACTGGAACATGCTTAACACCCCAGCCATCCTACAATCTAAGTTTGATGCCCTCAATCTTACACCAATTATCAATGAACCTACCAGGTACCTCCCCAAAGCCTTAAACACAGGCACCCTCATAGATACAGTGCCTTGCGAAAGTATTCGGCCCCCTTGAACTTTGCAACCTTTTGCCACATTTCAGGCTTCAAACATAAAGATATAAAACTGTATTTTTTGTGAAGAATCAACAAGTGGGACACAATCATGAAGTGGAACGACATTTATTGGATATTTCTAACTTTTTTTAAAAATCAAAAACTGAAAAATTGGGCGTGCAAAATTATTCAGCCCCCTTAAGTTAATACTTTGTAGCGCCACCTTTTGCTGCGATTACAGCTGTAAGTCGCTTGGGGTATGTCTCTATCAGTTGTTTTGCACATAGAGAGACTGAATTTTTTTCCCATTCCTCCTTGCGAAACAGCTCGAGCTCAGTGAGGTTGGATGGAGAGCATTTGTGAACAGCAGTTTTCAGTTCTTTCCACAGATTCTCGATTGGATTCAGGTCTGGACTTTGACTTGGCCATTCTAACACCTGGATACGTTTATTTTTGAACCATTCCATTGTAGATTTTGCTTTATGTTTTGGATCATTGTCTTGTTGGAAGACAAATCTCCGTCCCAGTCTCAGGTCTTTTGCAGACTCCATCAGGTTTTCTTCCAGAATGGTCCTGTATTTGGCTCCATCCATCTTCCCATCAATTTGAACCATCTTCCCTGTCCCTGCTGAAGAAAAGCAGGCCCAAACCATGATGCTGCCACCACCATGTTTGACAGTGGGGATGGTGTGTTCAGGGTGATGCGCTGTGTTGCTTTTACGCCAAACATAACGTTTTGCATTGTTGCCGAAAAGTTCCATTTTGGTTTCATCTGACCAGAGCACCTTCTTCCACATATTTGGTGTATCTCCCAGGTGGCTTGTGGCAAACTTTAAACGACACTTTTTATGGACATCTTTAAGAAATGTCTTTCTTCTTGCCACTCTTCCATAAAGGCCAGATTTGTGCAATATACGACTGATTGTTGTCCTATGGACAGAGTCTCCCACCTCAGCTGTAGATCTCTGCAGTTCATCCAGCGTGATCATGGGCCTCTTGGCTGCATCTCTGATCAGTCTTCTCCTTGTATGAGCTGAAAGTTTAGAGGGACGGCCAGGTCTTGGTAGATTTGCAGTGGTCTGATACTCCTTCCATTTCAATATTATCGCTTGCACAGTGCTCCTTTGGATGTTTAAAGCTTGGGAAATATTTGTGTATCCAAATCCGGCTTTAAACTTCTTCACAGCAGTATCTCGGACCTGCCTGGTGTGTTCCTTGTTCTTCATGATGCTCTCTGCGCTTTTAACGGACCTCTGAGACTATCACAGTGCAGGTGCATTTATACGGAGACTTGATTACACACAGGTGGATTGTATTTATCATCATTAGTCATTTAGGTCAACATTGGATCATTCAGAGATCCTCACTGAACTTCTGGAGAGAGTTTGCTGCACTGAAAGTAAAGGGGCTGAATAATTTTGCACGCCCAATTTTTCAGTTTTTGATTTGTTAAAAAAGTTTGAAATATCCAATAAATGTCGTTCCACTTCATGATTGTGTCCCACTTGTTGTTGGTTCTTCACAAAAAAATACAGTTTTATATCTTTATGTTTGAAGCCTGAAATGTGGCAAAAGGTCGCAAAGTTCAAGGGGGCCGAATACTTTCGCAAGGCACTGTATCATCCTAACCAACTTTCCCTCTAAATACACCTCTGCTGTCTTCAACCAAGATCTCAGCCTCATTGCCTGCATCTGTAATGGGTCAGTGGTCAAACGCTGTCAAACGCTCCCTGAAACACTTCAGCGAGCAGGCCTTTCTAATCAACCTGGCCGGGGTACCCTGGAAGGATATTGATCTCATCCCATCAGTAGAGGATGCCTGGTAATTTTTTTTAAATGCCCTCCTTACCATCTTAAATAAACATGCCCCATTCAAGAAATGTAGAACCAGGAACAGATATAGCCCTTGGTTCTCCCCAGACCTGACTGCCCTTAACCAACACAAAAACATCCTATGGCGTTCTGCATTAGCATCGAACAGCCCCCGTGATATGCAGCTGTTCAGGGAAGCTAGAAACCATTATACACAGGCAGTTAGAAAAGCCAAGGCTAGCTTTTTCAAGCAGAAATTTGCTTCCTGCAACACTAACTCAAAAAAGTTCTGGGACACTGTAAAGTCCATGGAGAATAAGAACACCTCCTCCCAGCTGCCCACTGCACTGAAGATAGGAAACACTGTCACCACTGATAAATCCACTATAATTGAGAATTTCAATATGCATATTTCTACGGCTGGCCATGCTTTCCACCTGGCTACTCCTACCCCGGTCAACAGCACTGCACCCCCCACTGCAACTCGCCCAAGCCTTCCCCATTTCTCCTTCTCCCAAATCCAGTTAGCTGATGTTCTGAAAGAGCTGCAAAATCTGTACCCCTACAAATCAGCCGGGCTAGACAATCTGGACCCTTTCTTTCTAAAAGTATCTGCCGAAATTGTTGCCACCCCTATTACTAGCCTGTTCAACCTCTCTTTCGTGTCGTCTGAGATTCCCAAAGATTGGAAAGCAGCTGCGGTCATCCCCCTCTTCAAAGGGGGGAACACTCTTGACCCAAACTGCTACAGACCTATATCTATCCTACCCTGCCTTTCTACGGTCTTTGAAAGCCAAGTCAACAAACAGATTACCGACCATTTTGAATCTCACCATATCTTCTCTGCTATGCAATCTGGTTTCAGAGCTGGTCATGGGTGCACCTCAGCCACGCTCAAGGTCCTAAACGATATCTTAACCGCCATCGATAAGAAACATTACTGTGCAGCCGTATTCATTGATCTGGCCAAGGCTTTCGACTCTGTCAATCACTACATCCTCATCGGCAGACTCGACAGCCTTGGTTTCTCAAATGATTGCCTCCCCTGGTTCACCAACTACTTCTCTGATAGAGTTCAGTGTGTCAAATCGGAGGGTCTGCTGGTCTGCTCCTTCCTCTGGCAGTCTCTATGGGGGTGCCACAGGGTTCAATTCTTGGACCGACTCTCTTCTCTGTATACATCAATGATGTCGCTCTTGCTGCTGGTGAGTCTCTGATCCACCTCTACGCAGATGACACCATTTTGTATACTTCTGGCCCTTCTTTGGACACTGTTAACAACCCTCCAGGCAAGCTTCAATGCCATCCAACTCTCCTTCCGCGGCCTCCAATTGCTCTTAAATACAATAAACTAAATGCATGCTCTTCAACTGATCGCTGCCTGCACCTGCCCAACATCACTACTCTGGACGGCTCGGACTTAGAATACGTGGACAACTACAAATACCTAGGTGTCTGGTTAGACTGTAAACTCTCCTTCCAGACCCACAACAAACATCACCAATCCAAAGTTAAATCTAGAATTGGCTTCCTATTTCGCATCAAAGCATCCTTCACTCATGCTGCCAAACATACCCTTGTAAAACTGACCATCCTACCAATCCGACTTTGGCGATGTCATTTACAAAATAGCCTCCAATACCCTACTCAACAAATTGGATGCAGTCTATCACAGTGCAATCCGTTTTGTCACCAAAGCCCCATATACTACCCACCATTGAGACCTGTACGCTCTCGTTGGCTGTCCCTCGCCTCATACTCGTCACCATTGTCATCTACAAGACCCTGCTAGATAAAGTCCCCCTTTATCTCAGCTCGCTGGTCACCATAACATCACCCAACTGTAGCACGCGCTCCAGCAGGTATATCGCTCTGGTCACCCCCAAAACCAATTCATTCTTTGGCCGCCTCTCCTTCCAGTTCTCTGCTGCCAATGACTGGAACGAACAACAAAAATCTCTGAAACTGGAAACACTTATCTCCCTCACTAGCTTTAAGCACCAACTGTTAGAGCAGCTCACAGATTACTGCACCTGTACATAGCCCACCTATAATTTAGCCCAGACAACTACCTCTTTCCCTACTGTATTTATTTTATTTATTTTGCTCCTTTGCACCCCATTATTTTTATTTCTACTTTGCACATTCTTCCACTGCAAATCTACCATTCCAGTGTTTTACTTGCTATATTGTATTTACTTTGCCACCATGGCCTTTTTTTTGCCTTTACCTCCCTTATCTCACCTCATTTGCTCACATCGTATATAGACTTGTTTATACTGTATTATTGACTATGTTTTTCGTTCATTCCATGTGTAACTCTGTGTTGTTGTACGTGTCGAACTGCTTTGCTTTATCTTGGCCAGGTCGCAATTGTAAATGAGAACTTGTTCTCAACTTGCCTACCTGGTTAAATAAAGGTGAAATAAAAATAAATAAAATGTGTGGTTCCCACCGTGAAGCACGGAGGAAGAGGTGTGATGGTGCTTTGCTGGTGACAGTGATTTATTTAGAATTCAAGGCAGCATGGCTACCACAGCATTCTGCAGCAATAGGCCATCCCATCTGGTTTGCGCTTAGTGGGGACTATCACTTGTTTTTCAACAGGACAATGACCCAACACACCTCCAGGCGGTGTAAGGGCTATTTGACCAAGGAGAGTGATGGAGTGCTGCATCAGATGACATTGCCTCCACAATCACCCGACCTCATCCCAATTGAGATGGTTTGGGATGAGTTGGATTGCAGCAAACAAGTGCTCAGCATATGTGGGAACTCCAAGAAGTTTGGTAAAGCATTCTAGGTGAGAGATTGAGAGAATGCGAAAAGTGTGCAAAGCCGTCAAGGTAAAGGGTAGCTACTTCGAAGAATCTCAAATATAAACTATACGTATTTGTTTAACACTTTATATATATACACACACACACACACAGTATTCAGACCTAGCCTTTTTGCACATTGTTACATTACAGCCTTATTCTAAAAGCAATTATCAGCTATCTACACACAAAGTCCATAATGACAAAGCGCAAACAGGTTTTTGCAAATTTATTAAAAATAAAAAACAAATACCTTATTTACTTAAGTATTCAGACCTTTTGCTATGAGACTAACTTGAGCACATTCTGTTTCCATTGATCATCCTTGAGATGCTTCTACAACTTGATTGGACATGATTTGGAAAGGCACACAACTTACTGGTCTATATAAGATCCTACAGTTGACAGCGCATGTCAGAGCAAAAACCAAGCCATGAGGTCGAAGGAATTTTCTGTAAAGTTCTGAAAGAGGATTGTGTTGAGGCACAGATCTGGGGAAGGGCACCAAAACATTTCTGCAACATTGAAGGTCCCCAAGAACACAGTTGCCTCCATCATTCTTACATTTTAGACTTTCGGGAACCATCAAGACGTCCTAGAGTACAGAGTCTGAATACTTATGTAATGGGTATTGTGTGTAGATTGATGAGGGACAAAAAATGATTTAATAACAAAATGTGGAAAAAGTGAAGGGGTCTGAATACTTTCCGAGGGCACTGTGTGTGTGTGTACACACCAAAAATATAAACGTCATGTGAAATCCATAGATTAGGGCTTAATGAATTCATTTCAAGTGTCGGAATTCTTTATATCAACTGTAACTCAGTAAAATCTGAAATTATTGCATGTTGCGTTTATATTTCTGTTCAGTATATTACCACTGATCTTTACCAAGTTTTAGCGAAAGGGGCCATGAATCCACGCATTAATATGTTACCAAAAAAAAGTTTTTTCTTGAGAAGATTTGTCAATTAACAATTTAGGATTTTGACAGTTTGTGATATTGGCAAACTACATAGAAATGTTACGACATATGTCATCAGCACAATACCCAAGGGTTAAAAAGCCTATGGCTAAAAGGTGCAGAATGGGGATCCCTGAATGTCACCTCATCGAGAAGGGGAAAACGGTTTGACCTAAGACGTTAAGCAAGTGATTTTGTGATTGTTGTCTTAAGCTCTTTCTTTCCCAAATAGGGTTGCACAATTCCGGAACCTTTCCCCAATTTCCTAGGTTTTTCAGAAATTCCGCTTGAAAGAATTCTAGTAAAACTGGAGGGAATAATTGAGGATGGAATCCTCCATCCGGGTTTACTGAAAAACCTGGGAACGTTTTGCAACCCTAGTTTCAAACCACTATAGACTTGAATAGCTGCTGTTGTTGATTTCTGTGGAAATCTGGGTGTCTTGAAGTGGTCTGGCCAAAACAGCCATGGGGGAAAGGGAGGATTAAACTGTTGTGAAGCTGAGAGACATGGCCCAAGTTAAAAAGAGCAACCATTATCCTTCGAGCCCCACACAGTGCAGGTATCAACCAAACTTTCCCCCCCAGGTTAAAAAACAAAAAGGATCACAAAACAGCACTATGGGCTCAAGGTGCTATCCCAGATAGCTGGGTTAAGTAGCATGCTAAAATTACTCCGACATGTTACAAGCTAGGTTTTCAATTTCCCAAAACAAAACTCCCATTGACCCTGCTCCATTCTACGGAGGCTCATAGGGGCTCGACATCACTTTCCTTCATTAGGAAAAAACAAAACACTGTCTGAGACATATAAAAACGCTGTTGTTCTCAGCCAGTATCGGTGAAGCCTTCCTGTTAACACACATGTATAAGTGTGAGAGCAATTGTCCACCAGAAGGTTCTCACAATATCACAATTAATCATATGGTGTTTACTAGTGTTATCACAATGCGCAGTATCACGATACTCAGAATTATCGCATTATCGTGATGAGTATTGTAGTATCACGATTTTACAATACCTCTGAGTATTGTGATACGGAGTGTTGTGGTACTGTTATTGTGACATTAGTAACTGAAATAAAGCTTATCAGTGTAGAGGTAGGTGATATTCCTGTGGTAGTTAAAAGAAGCCTCTATCAAAAGTACAATATCTTGTGACCTCAGAGCACACACTACTGTAGTAACAGCCCTGGATTCAATGCAATGCTTACAACATATCTAAACGCCTAAGCAAACTGAAATGTTGATTTGTTTCTAGACATGATCAAACAACCAAATATCAAACTATTGCTTAGAGAAGTGTCTCCCAGTCATGGACGTGAGGGGACCCATATTTTATTTTCTAGCCCAGCAGTTACTCAACTCATTAATTTGTTAAATTAGGAGTTTTAGTGCTTGGCTGGGATAAAAATGCCCCCCCCCCCCAAGACACAAGAATGAGAAACACTGGCTTTGAGGCTGTGTAGATCATAGAGAAAGTAAGCAAGGCGTGCCTGGAACAGCTGTGGCAATTTAACAGACTCAGCAACGACCGTCATATATGATAAACTCTGGCACTGAATAAGAAACAACATTTTCGCATTCCTGGAATGTGATCAAATCAACTACAGACGAGCAGCTCTGAACAAGAGTGATGTCGCCATCTTCGTGACCTCTGTGAGGAAAAGGTTACAAACAACAAAAAGTGAATATGGCAAGGAAAAGTAATTAAGATCAAAAATTTGACAAACCCACAAAAAAGAACACAGTTAGTAACAAGACAAAAATGGTTGCCACGGGGCCATTTTATATGGAAATGGTCAGAGGCAAGGTGTTGGGAGTAGATTGAAGTATTTTTCTCCATACTCTTAATAGTAAAGATTAGGCTTGGGGTTAGGGTCTTCTGATCCCAGATCTGTTGTTAACTGCAACTTCTACCTCAGGCTCAAGAGTGCAAGGACGGGGTTGGGTGGGTTACACGTTGGTGGAGATCTTGTACTTGGGCGACATGTTGTTGTGGAACCAGATGAAGCTGAAGATGACGCCCATGGTCTTGGGGATGCTCTCGTCATAGGCAAAGGTCATGGCCTCATGGAGGGGCACTTTGACCACTTCGATCAGCTCCCCCTCCTGAGGCACGCCTCCGCCCTCGCCCACCCGGTTCTCGTCCGACACCTCGGCATAGAACATGGTCTGCTTGGCTCCTGTCACACCTACGCCGGAGCTGCGGAGAGAGAGGTGACACACACGAGGTCAAAATGTTATCCAGCTAAATTTGGAGGGGTTTAGCAGTCAGTTCAAAATCAAAGATTTTCCCAAACCAATGCCAAAGCTTTTGAGAGATCGCCATGACAATCCCAGGTGAAACACCACCAGCGTGGAGTTGGTGGAGAGGAGGTGGTGAGTGTAGTGTGTCTATAGGACGATGATGATGATCCTCTTTGGGGCTAGAGGATCCCCATGACAGGCTTCCCCTCTACACTTAGATTCCTCAATTCTCCCCACATGACAGCCCTATCAAAACACCATCCACAGGAAGCTAAAATTAACCCACAGCTAGGGGCCAAGTAAGGTCCCTTAATCCTGATTAAGGAATCCAGGAAATTATCCTGTAAAAGGTTTGGTGGGAGGTGTAGGGTGACGTTGCCCCTAGACGCTGATCTGAATTGGGGAGGGAAAGCTGATCCTAGACCTGCACCTATGGAAACACTCACCCCAGACCCTGGCTGGGATCCAAGTGTTCCAACAGCCATTGCTTCTGCTACCGAAGACAGCACATCAGTTGAACACCATCCACAGGCAGCTAAAACAAACAAGAGATCAAGTCCTTTTGTTCACCTGATTTATAATTCCTCACAATCAAATGCAGACCGTATTATCTCCCAACTCTCCTCGGTTATCGTCACAGCGGTGTATATCCCCATGCAAGTGGATACCAATGGCCATCAAGGAACTTCACTGGAGTTTTACAAAAACTGGAAACCATATATCCTGAGGATGCATTTATTGTAGCTGGGGATTTTAACAAAGCTAATCTGAGAACAAGGCTACCTAAATTCTAATCTGCATATCAATTGCAGTACACGAGCGAGAAACACTTGACTACTGCTAATAACATTGACGTATACGTTGACTCGGTGAACGAGTTTATAAAGAAGTGTATGAAATGTTGTACCCACTATGACTATTAAAACCTTCCCTAACCAGAAACTGTGGATTGATGGCAGCATTTGAGCAAAACTGAAAGCACGTACCACTGCATTTAATTATGGCAAGGCAACTGGAAACATGGCCGAATACAAAAAGTGTAGTTATTCCCTCCATAAGTCAATCAAACAAGCAAAGTGTCAGTATAGAGACAAAGTGGAGTCGCAATTCAACAGCTCAGACACGAGAGGTATGTGACAGGGTCTACAGTCAACCACGGATTACAAAAAGAAAAAAAGAAAAAGGTCTCCTTCTCCGTGGCCGACGTGAGTAAAACATTGAAACGTGTTAATACTTGCAAGGCTGCCGGCCCAGACGAAATCCCTAGCAGCGTCCTCAGAGCATGCGCCTACCAGCTGGCTGGTGTGTTTATTCAATCAATCCCTATCCCAGTCTGCTGTTCCCACATGCTTCAAGAGGGCCACCATTGTTCCTGTTCCCAAGAAAACTAAGGTAACTGAGATAAACAACTATCGCCCTGTAGCACTCACTTCCATCATCATCATGAAGTGCTTTGAGAGACTAGTCAAGGATCGTATCACCTCCACCCACTCCAATTTGCTTACCGCTATAAAAGGTCCACAGACGAGGCAATCACAATCACACTGCCCTAACCAATCTGGACAAGAGGAATACCTATGTAAGAATGCTGTTCATTGACTACAGACTCCAAACTCGTCATTAAGCTCGAGACCCTGGGTCTCGACCCCGCCTGTGCAACTGGATCCAGGACTTTGACAGGCCACAACCAGGTGGTGAGGGTAGGTAACAACATCTCCACTCCGCTGATCCTCAACACTGGGGCCCCACAAGGGTGCGTTCTGAGCCCTCTCCTGTACTCCCTGTTCACCCATGACTGTGTGGCCATACACTCTACAGCGGTGGGCTTGATTACCAACAACGACGAGACAGCCTACAGGAAGGAGGCGAGGGCCCTCAGTGTGTGGTGTCAGGATAAAAACCTCACAATCAACGTCAACAAAACAAAGGAGATGATCGTGGACTTCAGGAAACAGCAGAGGGAGCACCCCCCTATCCACAGCGACGGAACAGTAGTGGAAAAGTTGGAATGTTTTCAGTCCCTCGGCGAACACATCACAGACAAACTGAAATGGTCCACCCACACAGACAGCGTGCTGAAGAAGGCGCAACAACGCCTCTTCAACCTCAGGAGGCTGAAGAAATTTGGCTTGTCACCAAAAACAAACTTTTACAGATGCACAATCGAGTGCATCCTGTCGGGGTTTATCACCGCCTGTTACGGCAACTGCTCCGCCCACAACCGCAAGGCTCTCCAGAGGGTAGTGAGGTCTGCACAACGCATCACCGGGGGAAAACTACCTGCCCTCCAGGACACCTACACCACACAATGTCACAGGAAGGCCAAAAAGATCATCAAGTATAATAGCCTCAGATATGAGGTTTACATCTAATTGTTGTAGAAGATGAATGAGTGAGTATGATACTGTTTGTAAAATTGTGTAATGTGATTTTGGACTGTTTAATGAAGGAAATTCTAATTCCCTTTTGAGTTTAACTAAATCAGAGGACCGCCCATGAGCCCAGTTATGGTCAGGCATTGCTGATAATATGCGTGCAGATAACCAACTATTTATGATGTTTGGAATGAGACAAACGTGAGGTAAAGTAAATAATTAATTAATTCGAAGACTAATTGATCAGATATTAAATATCTGAAAGGTTATATTGGGAAATTATAACTTTGTAATCAATATTTTCCTTGGTGCCCCGACTTCCTAGTTAATTACAGTTACATGATTAATCCGTTTGATCGCGTAATACTAATTAGAGAATCTTTGATAAAAACTAAGTCTTCAATTTAATGATAGTAAAGACACTAGCTTCTCCTGCGTTGCATATAATCAATGCGGTGCCTGTTAATTTTTCTTCAAATCACAGTCTACTTCTCCAAAACAGGGGATGAGTTAACAAGCGCATTCATGAAAAAAGCATTGTCGTTGCGCCAATGTGTACCTAACCATAAACATCAATGCCTTTCTTTAAAATCAATACACAAGTACATATTTTTAAACCTGCATATTTAGTTAATATTGCCTACTAACATGAATTTCTTTTAACTAGGGAAATTGTGTCACTTCTCTTGCGTTCTGTGCAAGCAGAGTCAGGGAATATGCAGCAATTTGGGCCGCCTGGCTCGTTGCGAACTGTGCGAAGACCATTACTTCCTAACAAAGACCGCAATTCATTTGCCAGAATTGTACATAATTATGACAGAACATTGGAGGCTGTGCAATGTAACAGCGATATTTAGACTTAGGGATGCCACCCGTTAAAGATAAAATACGGAAAAGTTCCCCATTTCACTGAACGAATAAACGTTTTGTTTTCGAAATGATAGTTTCTGGATTTGACCATATTAATGACCGAAGGCTCATATTTCTGTGTGTTATGTTTTAATTAAGTCTATGATAGAGCAGTCTAGCAGCAGACTCTTAAGCATGTATTCAAACAGCACTTTCCTGCATTTGCCAGCAGCTCTTCAAGCATTGAGCAGTTTATGAGTTCAAGCCAATCAACTCCCGAGATTAGGCTGGTGTAACCGATGTGAAAAGGCAAGCTAGCGGGGTAATAGCGTGCACCCCGCTAGCTTGCTTCATTATTTGAGGCTAAATTTTGATGTATTATATTAAGTTAAAATAAGTGTTCATTCAGTATTGTTGTAATTGTCATTATTAGAAAAAATATATATATGATAAATAAAAAAATACCGATTAATCTAACGTTTTTTTAAAAATGTATCGGCTTTTTTTTGGTCCTCCAATAATCCGTATTGAAAAATCATAATCGGTCGACCTCTATACCATCACTGCATCTTGCCTATGCCGTTCAGCCATCGCTCATCCATATATTTATATGTACATATTCTTATTCATTCCTTTACACGTGTGTGTATAAGGTAGTTGTTGTGAAATTGTTAGATTACTTGTTAGATATTAGTGCATGGTTGGAACTAGAAGCACAAGCATTTCGCCACTCTCGCATTAACATCTGCAAACCATGTGTATGTGATCAATAAAATTTGATTTGTCACGTAGAGTAGGCCAGAAGGCTAAAATAAAAATATGGCGGAGCCGCAAAAGTACTGGGGCGGCAGGGTAGCCTAGTGGTTAGAGCATTGGACTAGTAACTGAAAGGTTGCAAGTTCAAATCCCCGAGCTGACAAGGTACAAAATCTGTCGTTCTGCCCCTGAACAGGCAGTTAACCCACTGTTCCTAGGCCGTCATTGAAAATAAGAATTTGTTCTTAACTGACTTGCCTAGTTAAATAAAGGTAAAATAAATAAATAAACTTCTGTGCGTGTGGGTGTTTATTTACATAGTTTATTTACATAGTGAATCCGGAAGAAAAACAGCAGTACTGCCATCCAAAGTATCCATTATGGGACAGCTAAAAACAACGCTGCCACATCAACAGCTCAATCCAAAATGGTTCCAAAATGGTTCCCCCCTTGAACTGAAAGAGAGGCTCCTTTTGTAGGGGAAGCCACTCCCATCAGAACATAACCAGCAGTAATTAATTAAGCAATTACCTTCATCAAAGCCTACCTTTTCCACTCAGCTAAACAATGAATTGCAGATATTGCAAAACGTTTCTCATGATACAATATACCAATAACACATTTACAAAATCCCACCCCTACTGACATGAAGTCTTCCAATATGCTCATTCACATGAGAGAGCCATTCAGGACAGGCACTACAAAGCCAGCCCGATTACCGTAGCTCTGGTCCTTATCCCAGCATACCTGGAAGCTACAGAGATGGAGAGGGGAACACAACCAAACAACGCACTCATCCATAACATTGATAAGTACAATAAATGTGGCTTAAATTAAACATGAACGCTTGTCTGTATATCCTTTATACCTTAAACCGCTACTGACGAGATGTAAGAATAAAGTGTGTAATGTATGTACTAAGATAGGGACGTTAACTTGTGTGTCGACCCACATTGTTAAAGTAGGTGACAACGGAGCAGGGAGGCACGATGAATGTGTGTGCGTGTTAGTGTACCAAACGCTGCCCGCGCCCAGTGACGGACTTCTCCGCCACAGATGTGTGTATTGTTAGATACTACTGCACTGTTGGAGTAGGAACACAAGAATTTCACTGTAGATGTTATTATGGGTATGTGACCAATCAAATTTGATTTGAATGCAGTTTGAATGCAGTGCCTTATTTTTAATACATTTGCAAAAATCTGTTTTCGCTTTATCATTATGGGGCATTGTGTGTATATTGCTGATGATTTTTTTTACAGTATTCAGGCTTTGTAAAAAAAGAATGTTCAGTATTACTGCAAACAGGATGCATGTTTTGGAATATGTTTATTCTGTACAGGCTTCCTTCTTTTCCACTCTGTCAATTAGGTTAGTATTGTGGGGTAACTATAATGTTGTTGATCCATCCTCAATTTTCTCCCATCACAGCCTTCAAAAACTCTTACTGTTTTAAAGTCACCATTGGGCTCAGTGAAATCCCTGACCGTTTTCATTCCTCTACGGCAACTGAGTTAGGAAGGACGCCTGTATCTTTGTAGTGACCAGGTGTATTGATGCACCATCCAAAGTATAATTAACTTCACCACGCTCAAACGGATATTCAATGTCTGCTTTAAAAATGTTTGCCCATGTACACCAATAGGTTCCCTTCTTTGCGAGGCATTGGAAAACCTCCCTGGTCCTGGTGGTTGAATCTATTTGAGATTCACTGCTCGACTGAAGGACCTTACAGACACACTATACACACACACACACACACCTATCCACCCACCCACAAATTAGTAGATGATTTGGCTATTTCAGCCACACCCATTCCCAACAGGTGTATAAAATTCAGCACACAGCCATGCAATCTCCTTAGAAAAACACTGGCAGTAGAATGGCCTAGCTGAACAGCTAAGTGACTTTCAATGTGACACCGTTATAGGACGACACCTTCCCAGCAAGTATGTTCATTAAATTTATGCTCTGCTGGAGCTGTCCCGGTCAACTGTGAGTGCCATTATTGTGAAGTGGAAACGTCTAGGAGCAACAACGGCTCAGTCGCAAAGTGGTAGGCCACAAAAGCTCACAGAACAGGACTGGCGAGTGCTGAAGAGCGTAGCGCAGAAAAAACGTCTGTCCTTGGTTGTAACACTCATTGCAGAGTTCCAAACTTCATGAAATGAGTTTCCATGGCCGAGCAGTCGCATACAAGCCTAAGATCACAATGTGCAATGACAAGCATCGGCTGGATTGCTTTAAATGCTCGCCGGCATTGGACTCTGGAGCAATGGAAACATGTTCTCTGGAGTGATGAATCACGCTTTCACCATCTGGCAGTTCGACGGGCAATTCTGGGTTTGGAGGATACCAGGAGAACGCTACC
Organism: Oncorhynchus kisutch; assembly: GCF_002021735.2. Lineage (NCBI taxonomy): Eukaryota > Metazoa > Chordata > Actinopteri > Salmoniformes > Salmonidae > Oncorhynchus > Oncorhynchus kisutch. The sequence goes on from NC_034194.2 coordinate 3,769,933, forward strand.
TGCCCGAATGAATACTGCCAACTGTAAAGTTTGGTGGAGGAGGAATAATGGTCTAGGGGTGTTTTTCATGGTTCGGGCTAGGCCCTTTAGATCCAGTGAAGTGAAATCTTAATGCTACAGCATAAAAATACATTATAGACAAATCTATGCTTCCAACTTTGTGGCAACAGATTTGGGAAGGCCCTTTCCTTTTTCAGCATGTCAATGCCCCCGTGCACAACGTGAGGTCCATACATAACTGGTTTATTGAGTTTGATGTGGAAGAACTTAACTGGCCTGCACAGAGCACTGACCTCAACCCCATCTAACACGTGTGGAATGAATTAGAACACCGACTGTGAGCCAGGCCTAATCATCAGTGCCTGACCTCACTAATGCTTGTGGTTGTATGGAATCAAGTCCCCGCAGCAATGTTTCAACATCTAGTGGAAAGCCTTCCCAGAAGAGTGGAGGCTGTTATAGCAGCAATGTTCCAACATCTAGTGGAAAGCCTTCCCAGAAGAGTGGAGGCTGTTACAGCAGCAATGTTCCAACATCTAGTGGAAAGCCTTCCCAGAAGAGTGGAGGCTGTTGTAGCAGTAAATTAATGCCCATGATTTTGGAATGAGATGCTCAACAAGCAGGTGTCCACATTCTTTTTGTCATGTAGTGTGATTGTATGTTTGGGCTAGTCATTAAAAAATATGTTAAACACTATTGTTGCACACAGAGGGAGTCCATTCAACTTATGTGACTTGTTAAGCACATTAACTTATTTAGGCTTGCCATAACAAAGGAGTTAAATACTTGACAAGACATTTCAGCTTTTCATTCTTAATTAATGTCAAAATTACATAATAAAAACAATTCCCCTTTGACATTATGGTGTTTTGTGTGTAGGCCAGTGACAAACAAATCTACATTTAATCCATTTTAAATTATGTCTGTAAAACAACCAAATGTGGAAAGTCAAGGGGTGTGAATACTTTCTAAAGGAACTTTATAAGTGAGTAGAAAATATGTTTCTGAACACTTCTAAAATAACCCTGATAATGCGATGAAAACATGAATGAATCATGAATAATGAGTGAGAAAAAAAACTAACTTGATATCCCGGCCATTACCTGTAATCCAGCCAGGGTTACTCACAGGCAATTGAGATGTTCAAATGTATAGCCTACTTTGACTTAAGTGGTCTCAGCTCTGATATAATGTTCAACCAGGGTACCGGGAACACTCGGAGAACGAACAGATAAGCAAGAGTATTTTATGCCTGCCTGCATTGAGGTTGGCAGATAAGACACATTCCTCTGAGAGGTTCGTAGCAATCTCTATTGTTTGTCTATTAAACCTTTAAATATAGAAGTCATTCGCCTCATCTTTGGGTTCAGCATTTTACACACCTTGAGCAAATCAATTATTCATGACAGTGTGCGTGCGCGCATGTGTGTGTACCAGTATGAAGTTATGGGTGGGTGTGTGCTTGTGAAGCTAGACGCTAATCTTGGGTCAGTTTTGTATTTTCCCAGCTAATGAATACGGTTAGGATTGCAGGAGGGGAAGCTACTCCTAGATTTGTACCTAGGGGAAACTTCAGCCCGGAGCCATATGTGCACACACACACACCTGTACGAGGTGATCCTCCGCAGCTTGGCGACTGGCACGTCGTAGCCACACTCCTCCAGCACCTCCTGCTTGGCAATCTCCTCCAGCGACAGGTCAGCCTTGTCCACCAGGCCTGCACACAGCTCGTAGGTCATACCCGCCGAGCCCGGGGGCTGGTGGGTCTTGACGCCCCCAGCCGTAGCAACAGCCTCCTCCTGGGGAGTCTCGCCGATGGGAGTCTCCGGGATAGCAGTGGCTGCAGCCGCAGCCACATCCTCCTCCCCCGCCGCTGCCTGCACGGCTGGCTCCTTGGTCCTCTCCCACTCACACATGTACACGGCTGCAGGATGCGACAGGGTGGAGGGAGATGGGGAAGAGCGAGATCGCAACATGTGTTACACTATAGTGACCTGGGGACCCAGATAGCTTTTTCTCGTTGATGTATCATTCCTTTCAATTCTCAACAATAGGGATTGCGCAGTTCAAATCAAAGTCTGTTTTTATTCTTCAAATAGGCCACAATTGAAATTATATAATAAGTGTCTGACAAACTTTGTATAGTAAAGTCGTACCTCTAAAAAATCATTACATGCATACCTCTACACACCCCTGAACTTGTAAAAACGTTGCTGGTGGAAGTCAACACCGTAATAAGAGACTGGTTGTGGGGAAAAAAAAATTATAAATACAATTGAGGACACAGATACACTTCCCTCCTTATGCATTGACATTGAAGCTAAAATTCTATACTCCAGCACTTGGATTTGAGATCAAATGTTTCATATGAGGCGACGTTTCATATGAGGCGACAGTACAGAATGTCACCTTTCATTTGAGGGTATTTTCATTCATGTTTTACTGCTCCGAAATTAAAGCACTTTATATATCTAGTCCCCCATTTGAAGACGTCACTATTTGGACAAAAATCACTTAGTGTATTAAAGTAGTCCAGAGTTGAGTATTTGGTCCCATATTCCTAACACGCAATGACTACATCAAGCTTGTGACTATACGCACTTGCTGGATGTATTTGCAGCTTGTTTTGGTTGGGTTTCAGGTTACACCCAATAATAACTGAACGGTGAAAAATGACTGGAGTAACTTTCTGTATAAGTTAGTAGATAAGATGTTTCTGAACACCAGTCTAAAATAACCCTGAATGCGATAAAAATCATGAATAATGAGTGAGAAAGTTGAGGCTACAACAAAACATAAACCTCTGACACATTATCAATAGCAGAGGAGATTAGCATTTTATTTTAGGGGGGGATATGATCTTGGTCCCTCTAACTTTCTCAGTTATCATTCATGATCATCCATAATCACTGTTGCATCCACATTAATGTAGACATGTTCAGAAACATCTTCTATTCTTACTTACAATAAAAGTGACTCCAAAATTTCAATACATCGTTCACTGTTCACTTCCTATTGGGCTAAACATAATACAAAACACAACCAAAAAAACTAAATGCATCCAACAAGTTTGTAAAGTCACAAGCTTGATGTAGCCATGGAATATAGTAGCTAAGATGGTGCGCACGGCTGGCCCTTAAAAGTACATGGAGAGCTACCATTAATGATATGCAAGTCAATCTCTCATGGCTCAAAGTGGAAGAGAGACTGACGTCAATGTTGACAAGCTGAATGTACCGAGCTGTCTGTTTAAACTACTAGCACACAGCTTGGACACCCATGCATACCCAACATCACATGCCACCAGAGGTCTCTTCACAATCCCCAAATCCTGAACAGACTACGGGAGGCACACAGTAGTACATAGAGCCATGACTACATAGAACTCTCTACTATATTAAGTAACTGATGCAAGCAGTAGAATCAGATTTTAAAAGCAGGGAAAAATACACCTTATGGAACAGCGGGACTGTGAAGCAACAAACATAGGCACAGACACATGCATACACACACGATAACAAACACTATACATTATATTGTGTTGTAGATTTGTGGTAGTAGAGTAAGGGCCTGAGGGCACACACTTAAAGGATTGTGAAATCTGTTATGAATGTATAGTAATGTTTTTAAAATTGTATAACTGCCTTAATTTTGCTGGACCCCAGGAAGAATAGCTGTTGCTTTGGCAGATACAAAATTGACCCGAACCCTGGTGAACACCACAGGGGTAAAGGTGGCTGGAGGCCGGGAGGAGAGAGCATGTGCCAGACAGATCCCAGGCCACGTGTTAGGGGTGATGTTGTTCCACCTTACAGGCTCAAGTGGCAGCAAAATCCTATATAATACACAGGTGCTGGCTAAGAAACTTGCAATGTGACAATAGCGGCATTTCCTGACAGGGATGAAGAAAGGTTGTGGTGGGTTCGATTCTGACCCACGTCCTTCTAACACACTTTCTCCACCTTACTTAAATTTCCTGTCCCTCTTCATTGTCTAATAACTATGAAAAATATGGAAAGGAATGTGAATTCCCAGTCCTTAGAAAAAAGGTTAGTTGTTCTTACGGAGCAAACATGATTTGATTGATCGAGGAGAAATGGGGAGTAGGGAGTTTTACCTGGGCGGAACTGCTTGACCAAGATGAAGCAGTGTGAGGTGGTGTTGAAGATCAGCACTGAAACACTGGAAATAAAAGGGGGAGTAAAGAAAAATAATTCATTCAGTTTGTTTCATTCAGAATTTTTCTGTGGACAAGCAACAGTGAAGTAATAATACTGTTAATAAACTAAATTAACTATACATGACATAACACACAGTGCACCAATTTCCTGCTTACAGAAATCCACTACAAAATACATACCTGCCCAGACTGCCATCATTCCTTCTTCCTAATGTAGCTACAGAAGGTCACAAACTTGAAAATATGCTAAATTGAATTACATTGTTCAAGTTTAAGCAGGAGAGTTGAGCGTTTACCCCACAAAATGAGATAGTGATTTCATACCAAAATGAGAATACAAACACAAGCCATACATTTTGGCAGTGTAATATGTCCATGGATAGTCCTCAATTCTAAACAAAAATATAAAACACATTGGTCCCATTTTCTTTTTATAAAACATCCTAGATATGTCTCATATGCACAAAAAGCCTATTTCTCTCATATTTTGTGCTCAAATTGGTTACCATCCCTGTTAGTGAGCATTTCTCCTTTGCCAAGATAATCCATCCACCCGACAGGTGTGAAATATCAAGAAGCTGATTTTAACAGCATTACAGGTGAACTTTGTTATTGGGACAATAAAAAGGCCACTAAAATATGCAGTTGTCACAACACAATGACACAGATGTCTCAGGTTAAGGGATCGTACAATTGGCATGCGGACTGCAGAAAATGTCCAGAGCTGTTGCATGTTCATTTCTCTACCATAGCCGCATCCAACGTTGTTTTATAGAATTTGGCAGTACGTCCAACCGGCCTCAACCCCAGACCACATGTAATCCAGGATCTCTGGCTTCTTCACCTGCGGCGTCGACTGAGACCAGCCACCTGATGTAACAGAGGAGTATTTCTGTCTGTAATACTAATTTATGGAGATAAACTCATTCTAATTGGCTGGACCTGGCTACCCAGTGGGCTACCCAGGCCCAACCATGACTCTGTCCCTCTGCCCAGTCATGTGAAATCCATAGACTAGAGCATAATTTATTTATTTCAATAGACTGATTTTCTTATATGAACTGTAAGAGTAAAATCCCTGAAAATGTTGCATGTTGCGTTTATATTTTTGTTCAGTATAGTTACACAACAACTTTCCTACATACAAGGGGTACCAGTATGTAGGACCAGTTGATGTTCAGGGGTACGAGGTAATTGAGGAAGATGTGTACAGTTGAAGTCGGAAGTTAACATATACCTTAGTCCAATACATTTAAACTCAGTTGAACAATTCCTGACATTTAATCCTAGTAAAGATTCCCTGTCTTAGGTCAGTTAGGATCACCACTTTATTTTAAGAATGTGAAACGTCAGAATAATAGTAGAGAGAATTATTTATTTCAGCTTTTATTTCTTTCATCACATTCCCAGTGGGTCAGAAGTGTACATACACTCAAATTAGTATTTGGTAGCACTGCCTTTAAATTGTTTAACTTGGGTCAAACGTTTTGGGTAGCCTTCCACAAGCTTCCCACAATAAATTGGGTGAATTTTGGCCCATTCCTCCTGACAGAGCTGGTGTAACTGAGTCAGGTTTGTAGGCCTCCTTGCTCGCACACGCTTTTTCCGTTCTGCCCACAAATTTTGTATAGGATTGAGGTCAGGGCTTTGTGACGGCCACTCCAATACCTTGACTTTGTTGTCCTTAAGCCATTTTTACACAAATTTGGAAGTATGCTTGGGGTCATTGTCCATTTAGAAAACCCATTTGTGACCAAGCTTTAACTTCCTGACTGTCTTGATGTTGCTTCAATATATCCACACAATTTTCCTGCCTCATGATGCCATGTATTTTGTGAAGTGCACCAGTCCCTCCTGCAGCAAAGCACCCCCACAACATGATGCTGCCACCCCGGTGCTTCACGGTTGGAATGGTGTTCTTCGGCATGCAAGCCTCCCCTTTAACCTCCAAACTTAACGATGGTCATTATGGCCAAACAGTTCCATTTTGTTTCATCAGACCAGAGGACATTTCTCCCAAAATAATTATCTTTGTCCCCATGTGCAACCGCAGTCTGGCTTTTTTATGGTGGTTTTTAAGCAGTGGCTTCTTCTTTGCTGAGTGGCCTTTCAGGTTATGTCGATATAGGACTAGTTTGACTGTGGATATAGATACTTTTGTACCTGTTTGGACATTTCTCCCAAGGATGAACCAAACTTGTGGAGGTCTACAATAATTTTTCCTGAGGTCTTGGCTGATTTCTTTTGATTTTCCCATGATGTCAGCAAAGAGGCACTGAGTTTGAAGGTAGGCCTTGCAATACATCCACAGGTACACCTCCAATTGACTTAAATGATGTCAATTAGCCTATCAGAAGCTTCTAAAGTCATGACATAATTTTCTGGAATTTTCCAAGCTGTTTAAAGGCACAGTCAACTTAGTGTATGTAAACTTCAGGAATTATGAAAAACTGAGTTTAATTGTATTTGGCTAAGGTGTATGTCAACTTCCAAATTCAACTGTAACTAGGAAAAAAGTGCAGATGGTAATTAAACAGTAGCAGCAGAGTATGTGATGAGTCAAAAAAGTTAGTTATATAGTTAACCAAATGGCTACCCAGACTAAATATTTAGCAGTCTTATGTCTTGGGGGGGTAGAAGCTGTTTAGGGTTCGGTACTGTTTTCTGTGCAGTAGCAGACAGAACAGTCTGACTTGGGTGGCTGGAGTCTGACAATTTTTAGGGCCTTCCTCTGACACTGCATGGTACAGAGGTCATCGATGGCAGGGAGCTCAGCCCCAGTGACGCAGTGGGCCGTCTGGACTACCTTCTGTAGCACCTTGCGGTCGGATGCCAAGCAGTTGCCATACCAAGCGGTGATGAAGCCAGTCAAGATTCTCTCAATGGTGCAGGTGCAGAATTTTTAGGACCTGAGGGACAATACCAAATAATTTCAGCCTCCTGAGGAGGAAGAGGCGTTGTCGTGCCCTCTTCACGACTGCTGGTGTTTAGACCATCATAGATACTTAGTGATGTGGACAACGAGGAACTTAACCCACTTCACTATAGCCCTGTCTAGCCCTGCATGCTTGGCCCTCAGTTTCCTGTAGTCCATGATCAGCTCGTCTTGCCGACTTTTGAGAGGTTGTTGTCCTGGCACTACACTGCCAGGTCTCTGACCTCCTCCCTATAGGCTGTCTCATCTTCGCCGGTGATCAGTGGAGGTCGGCCGATTATGATTTTTCAAAGCCGATACCGATTATTGGAGGACCAAAAAAATGCTGATGCCGATTTTTTTACATGTAGTTATTTATAATAATAATTACAACAATACTGAATGAACACTTATTTTAACTTAATATAATACATCAAATCAATTTAGCCTCAAAAATAATGAAACATGTTCAATTTGGTTTAAATAATGCAAAAACAAAGTGTTGGAGAAGAAAGTAAAAGTGCAGTATGTGCCATGTAAAAAAGCTAACATTTAAGTTCCTTGCTCAGAACATGAGAACATATGAAAGCTGGTGGTTCCTTTTAACATGAGTCTTCAATTCCCTGGTAAGAAGTTTTAGGTTGAGGTTATTATAGGAATTATAGGACTATTTCTCTATACCATTTGTATTTCATATACCTTTGACTATTGGATGTTCTTATAGGCACTTTAGTATTGCCAGTGTAACAGTATAGCTTACGTCCCTCTCCTCACCCCTACCTCGGCTCGAACCAGGAACACATCGACGACATCCACCCTCGAAGCATCGTTACCCATCGCTTCACAAAAGCCGCGGCCCTTGCAGAGCAAGGGGAACAACTATTAGCGCGCACCCCGCTAACTAGCTAGCCATTTCACATCGGTTACACCAGCCTAATCTCGGGAGTTGATAGGCTTGAATTCATAAACAGCTCAATGCTTGAAGCATTGCGAAGAGCTTCTGGCAAAACGCACAAAAGTGCTGTTTGAATGAATGCGTACGAGCCTGCTGCTGCCTACCATCGCTCAGTCAGACAGCTCTATCAAATCATAGACTTAATTATAACACAGAAATAAGAGCCTTTGGTCATTAATATGGTCAAATCCAGAAACTATCATTTCGAAAACAAAACGTTTATTCTTTCAGTGAAATACGGAACCGTTACGTATTTTATCTTAACGGGTGTTATCCCTAAGTCTAAATATTGCTGTTACATTGCACAACCTTCAATGTTATGTCATAATTATGTACAATTCTGGCACATTAATTACGGCCTTTATTAGGAATAAATGGACTTCACACAGTTCGCAACGAGCCAGGTGGCCCAAACTGCTGCATATACCCTGACTGCTTGCACGGAACGCAAGTGACACAATTTCCCTAGTTATAAGAAATTCATGTTGGCAGGCAATATTAACTAAATATGCAGGATTAAAAATATATACTTGTGTATTGATTTTAAAGAAAGGCATGGATGTTTAGGTACACATTGGTGCAACGACAGTGCCTTCTTCGCAAATGCGCTTGTTATATCATCACCCATTTGGCGAAGTAGGCTGTGATTCGATGAGAAATGAACAGGCACCGCATCGATTATACGCAACGCAGGACACGCAAGATAAACTAGTAATATCAACCATGTGTAGTTAACTAGTGATTATGTTAAGACTGATTGTTTTTTTATAAGACATGTTTAATGCAAGCTAGCAACTTACCTTGGCTTCTTGCTGCCCTCGCATAACAGGTAGCCACACAGGCTCCTCGTGGAGTGCAATGTAAGGCAGGTGATTAGAGCGTTGGACTAGTAACCGGAAGGTTGCAGAAACAAATCCCCGAGCTGACCAGGTAAAAATCTGTCGTTCTGCCCCTGAACAAGGCAGTTAACCCACCATGAAAATAAGAATGTGTTCTTAACTTCTTGGATATAGGGGGCGCTCTTTTAATTTATGGATAAAAAACGTGCCTGTTTTAAGCGCAATATTTTGTCAAGAAAAGATGCTTGACTATGCATATAATTGGCAGCTTTGGAAAGAAAACACTCTTAAGGTTTCCAAAACTGCAAAGATATTATCTGTGAGTGCCACAGAACTCATGCTACAGGCGAAACCAAGATGAAACTTCAACCAGGAAATGGGCATAATTTTTGAAGCTCTGTTTTCCATTGTCTCCTTATATGGCTGTGAATGCACCGGGAATGAGCCTGCCCTTTCTATCGTTTCTCCAAGGTGTCTGCAGCATTGTGACGTATTTGTAGGCATATCATTGGAAGATTGGCCATAAGAGACTACATTTACCAGGGGTCCGCCCGGTGTCCTTTGTCTAAATTGGTGCGTAATCTACAAGCTGCACGCAGTCATCCAGTGATTGAGAGGAGAGAGGAGGCTTTCAACGAACGATATATCATGAAGAGATATGTGAAAAACACCTTGAGGATTGATTCTAAACAACGTTCACCATGTTTCAGTCGATATTATGGAGTTAATTTGGAAAAAAGTTAGGAGTTTTGAAGACTGAATTTTCGTTTTTTTTTGGTAGCCAAACGTGACGCACCAAACGGAGCAATTTCTCCTAAACAAATAATCTTTCAGGAAAAACTGAGCATTTGCTATCTAACTGAGAGTCTCCTCATTGAAAACATCTGAAGTTCTTCAAAGGTAATGATTTTATTTGAATGATATTCTGGTTTTTGTGAAAAGGTTGCCTGCTAATGCTAACGCTAAATGCTACGCTAGCTGTTACACAAATGCTTGTTTTGCTATGGTTGAGAAGCATATTTTGAAAATCTAAGATGACTGTGTTGTTAACAAAAGGCTAAGCTTGAGAACTAGCATATTAATTTCATTTCATTTGCAATTTTCATGAATAGTTAACGTTGTGTTATGCTAATGAGCTGCGGGGATAATTACACTCCTGGATACAGGTTTTTTTCATAGCTAAACGTGACGCACCAAACAGAGCGATTTCTCCTAAACAAATAATCTTTCAGGAAAAACGGAGCATTTGCTATCTAACTGAGAGTCTCCTCATTGAAAACATCTGAAGTTCTTCAAAGGTAATGATTTTATTTGAATGATTTTCTGGTTTTTGTGAAAATGTTGCCTGCTAATGCTAACGCTAAATGCTACGCTAGCTGCGCTAACTGTTACACAAATGCTTGTTTTGCTATGGTTGAGAAGCATATTTTGAAAATCTGAGATGACAGTGTTGTTAACAAAAGGCTAAGCTTGAGAGCTAGCATATTAATTTCATTTAATTTGCGATTTTCATGAATAGTTAACAGTTATGGTAATGAGCTTGAGGCTGTATTCACGATCCCGGATCCGGGATGGCTCGACGCAAGAAGTTAACTGATTTGCCTAGTTAGATAAAAGGTGGAGAAAAAAAAAAGAATAATCATCCACAATCGGTGTCCAAAAATACAGATTATTATGAAAAGTTGAAATCGGCCCTAATTAAATCGTCCATTCTGATTAAAAATTGGTCGACCTCTAGTGATCAGGCCTACCACTGTGGTGCCTTCTGCAAACTTAATGGTGTTGGAGACATGCGCGGTCATGGGTGAACAGGGAGTACAGGAGGGGACTAAGCACGCACCACCGGGGCACCGTGTTGATGGTCAGCGTGGCAGATGTGTTGTTGCCTACCCTCCCCACCTGTGGGTGGCCCGACAGGAAGTCCATTATCCAGTTGCAGAGGGAGGTAGGTGTTCAGTCCTAGGATCCTTAGCTTAGTAATGAGCTTGGAGGGCACTATGGTATTGAACGCTGAGTCAACAGCATTCTCACGTAGGTGTTCCTTTTGCAAAAGTGGAAAAGGGCAGTGTGGAGTGCAATAGAGATTGTCTCATCTGTGGACCTGTTGGGGCGGTAAGCAAATTAGAGTGGGTCCAGGGTGTCTGGGATAATGTTGATGTGAGCCATGACCAGCCATTCAAAGGATTTCCTGGCTACAGATGTGAGTACTACGGGGCGATAGTAATTTAGACAGGTTACATTGGTGTTCTTGGGCACAGGGACTATGGTGGTCTGCTTACAACATGTAGGTATTACAGACTGGGTCCGGGAAACGATGAAAATGTGTTATTAGCCGTTTTGAGAAGGACATTTTAGCACCAAAAAGTGACTTTTTCAAATCTTCCTAGAGTCAAATGCAGGTAAGGAATTTTGATTTCTATACAGTATCAGAAAGAACAGATTGAGGTTTCCAAAACACTTACCTTCCTTCGGGTTTATTTTTTACAGGGACAGTGCAAATTAAATCAACGTTTCAGTAAAAGTTCCTGTTTTAGCCAGCTGGCTAATTTTCAACCACAGTCCCCGGGCAGGTTTTTAAAAACAATTACAAAACAGACCATCAATGAGCAGTGAGCACATGCAAAGCAACATAGCACAAAAAGCAACAAGACAAAATAAATAAAAATCACCAAAGTGTTTCCACAAGCTACAGACAACATGGAAAGTGGCCATACACAACTAGGGATTATGTTCACAAGTATGATTGGCCTTTAGCCATGTCTTCATGTTTTTTGTGAAAGTGTGATAGGTGGTGCAGATGTGTGTCGGATGGCAGTGTGTTCCATGGGAAACATGGGAAGCTATCACAGAGAAAACGGATTGACTAAAGATGCTTATATATACAGTCACCTCTCATGGCAGACCTTGTGGATCTGCTGCCATATGTTTAGGTTTTCTGTTTAACAAAAATACTGAGTGGAGGGGGAGCCAGGCCATTTAGGATCTAGAATACAAGACATGTGTATTGCACATGATTTTTCCAACTCAGGAGCTCATGCTTTCTGAGGATGTAACAGTGATGATGGCTATTCGGCTTTCTATCAAGCACTTTGAGAGCCTGTTTGTAGACAGACTGAATGGGTTTTATTGTTGTATCACAATCTTGGTCCGAACTAGTCAAGTAATATGTTAAGTGGGGGAGTGTCATAGATTTTAAGTACAGTTTAGCTACTTCTGTAGTCAAACAATTTCGTACACATCGGAAATTAGCTAGGTTGAATTTGGTTAGTTAACTTTTTCACCTGCTTTTACAGAGAGAGTTGTTGTTGTTGTTGAGGTGGGCAATCAGTTACTCTGCTACACACTAACAACCTTCAACACCAGAGGTAGAATATTAACTGGCCTGAAGTTACTATTATCTTTGCAAAAGAGATTAGTGTGACGCACACTAAATGTACAGTTACATTTGTGTTTGTATTGTTTATTTTCATTGGGGAAGAATGCTTTTACCGAAATGTCAGTCCAAGTTCTCGCCATTGCGATGAATTTATACTACTGTTGGCCAGTAGGAGGCAGTGAGACGTGTTTGCTTGGCACTATATGCAATCTGGGACTACGGTTCTCTCATTTCATAAGTTCCTGTAACACAGGATAAATTATCTGCTGCAGCAGTCCCAAATCCGGGAGGTCAGTAAAAGTGCAAAAAGACAGAATATTAACTTTTTCTTTTTATAATTTTTTACATTTAACCTTTATTTAACTAGCCAAGTCAGTTAAGAAAAAAATCTTATTTACATTGACGGCCCACCCCCCCCAGCCAAACCCGGACAACGCTGGGCTAATTGTGCGCCGCTCTATGGCACTCCCAATCACGGCCAGATGTGAGCCAGCCTGGATACCAGAATATAGTTTTGGAACTTGCCTGTTGAAGTGAATGTAATGGTTTTGAACATAGTAATTGTATAACTTCTTACAGGACAGAAAACGCACGCTGAGCGTAAAATGAAATTGAGATGCAGTCCTTCCATTTAGAAACAAATGAACTTCTTAACATCTTTATTTTTGAAAAAGACACACCTAACAATATCCTAAGGGTTTAGAGAATTTAATGTTGTAACGGCGATGTTTAACAACATTGTAATTGTTGTACTGTAAATGTTAGAAAAGCTGCTAGCTGTTGGCTAGCTCCAGTCAGCTGTTGGCTAGCTCCGGTTAGTGCTAGCTTGTTCAGTCATTTTCCAATAATTAACATTAATGTCAGTTGCAATAGTCTTGTCTTTCTATTAGCTCTTCTTACACTGGGTGAATGTATTTTGAGCATGGGTATGAAGTAACGTAAACTCACCCCATTCCGTACAAATGTGCGCAACATTCAAACGAGGTTACAAAGAAAACTAATGGGACTCTAGCGACTGTGTTGACTTCAAAATCGGGGGTGTGAACTAGGTTTCTATTCAAGTGTTGATCAACATGGCAATGGCTCTATAGTATTGGAGAAAAGCTGAAAAAAACAGACCCTCCGTTACATCGTGACATGTCATGTCGTAACGTAGAGCACGCATAAAGCAACTATTTCTGTCTTACAATCTCTCCCCACCAGGTGGAGCACTTCTCATCTTTATAAAACAAGAAATGGACAGTAAGGGGGGATACCTAGTCTTTTTTTGCGTCATCATTGCATGCGATCATCATTCTCAAAGCCGCTGTTTACTTCTAAGATCACTTTAGCACCACCCTAAAAACCCGATTCAAATTCGATGCAAACCTTCAAATAGGTATGTAATGACATATTATATAAACTCTTTAAAGTGTTTTATTTACATTTGAGGCAATAAGGTGATAAGTTGGACAGATCGAGTGGGAAAATTGTTTTTTCTCACACAACATCTCTCCTTCACACTATCACGCATTAGTTTCGCTTCCCCACGTGCCATTTTTAAAAAGACCCGACAGGGTTCTGCTTGAATTATGCAGAAACGGGCAGCGTTTAGGTCATGTAATTGATTTTGTTGGAAAGGGGAGAAATTGTGCTTTACAATGGTATTGACATTACAGTTGATCTGGAAGTATTACGTTTTTGGGGCGTAAAATAAGGTCAATTGTACGGACCAAGGCGATGTACAAAAGTGAGTGAGTTTACGTTAACTTCAAATTAGTTATACCAGTCTTTAAAGGCTTTCATGTTTTACAGTCAAATTATGGCGCTATAGTGGGCAACAATCAACGTCATAATTATAGCCTAAATAGGCAAATTCAAGTTAAGTGTTTGGGGTACAAATGTAAAGAATTGGAGGATGTGAATTGGATTTTAATATTTTTTATGTGTAATTGATGCATGTTTGATATGTGTATGAAGTAATGTCAGGGATGTGAGATTAAAGACAAAAAACAAGAAAACATTGAAATACAATGAAAAGACAGAAAGACAGTTTGCACTAGAGAATGTTGAATAAAATAATTGAGAGAACCTTTGAAAGAGAAGCCGCATTCTCCCGTTTCATCATCTATCCTGTTACAGGAACTATTATCTGCCACACCAGTCCCAAAACTGGGACCTATAACATTTAGTTATATTTCAAAATATCCCTTAATCCCAGAATAACTGCTGTTCCATGCACACAGTAGCAGATTGTTACTGTAGACTAACTCAGGATAATGCTATTGTGTTCATTGAAAAACATTAAAATAAATCAGTTACCCAATACCTTTAGAAACATAACCAAATAATTTAAAAAAAAGTATATACAGTGCCTTCAGAAAGTGTTACAGCCAACTCAAAATGTATTAAATGCATTATTTTTCTCCCCTCAACTATTCACCCCCCCCCCCCCCCCCCAATGTATTGAAAATGAAATACAGAAATCTCATTTACTTAAGTATTCACACCCCTGAGTCTTTCCGGGTAAGTCTAAGAGCTTTGCACAACTGGATTGTACAAATATTTGCACATTATTCTTTTTAAAAAATCAACGGTGTCACGTTGGTTGTTGATCATTGCTAGAGTCATTTTCAAGTCTTGCCATAGATTTTTCAAGCCAATTTAAGTCAAAACTGTAAATATGCCAATCAGGAACATCGTGGTAAGCAACTCAGTGCATATTTGGCCTTATATATTTCAGGTTATTGGCATGCTGAATGGTAGCTTTCTCTCAAGTGTCTGTTGGAAAGCAGATTTTTCTTTTTCTGTAGACACACAGAAATCAAGATGGCGGACAGAAGACAGGGTGGTGCGGCAGGTGCCGCTTCTCATTCGAATGCTGTAATTTTATCTAAACCATCAGGTGTATGCCGATCCCAGCTTAGTAACTCATGCAAAGAGTTAAAGCGCAATTATGTGTTTTATCTCCAGTACTCTGCCATGATTGTCAGTTATGTAGCTGCTCTACTGATAATCTCAGTGCGTCCTTGCTGGGATGACACAATCAGTCTACTACCGGAGAATATCAACACCAAACACATTGGTTCACCGTTCCACGGGAGCGGACAGTACACAGCATACAATAATGTTCTGAATAATGGCCAAGTCTACCTCGCTCCTTATTCTACTGAACCGCTTAGGCGTAACAAACACAAGTCCAACATTTATCGGAAACTGTTAAACTACCTGTTCACTACCCTCCTGCTCTCCGGGGATGTACAACTCAATCCTGGGCCCAATATCACCGAGCCAGTGATACGCACCGGAGTGGAGAGCGGTGGAGGGCCTCGTCCACTGGTCGTCGCCGCTGTGGAGGTGGGTGAGTGCTATGGTCCTATGGTTTCTCTCGACTCACCCGGCTCCAGGATAGATTTTCACTCTTCAAACATACCAGAGTCGCTATACGCGATCCCTGACTCTGATTCTGGTATGCAAGCTATTTTAATTAGTTCCCCGCATCCAGTGCAGGCGGGGGGGATTGTTAATTGCGCTACCGAACTGCCCCTAATCAAAACGAAACAAAACGGCCTAAACCCAGCCGTCAGAAAACACAGAAAATTTAACTTTTTTCAATGTGTCAATCACTCTCGAGTCATCTGGGACCCACGAGCTAAGCCCAAGGGACTACTAGGGGGGCACTTGAACATTCGTAGTGTCATTCCAAAAAGTGATCAAATTCAACATCTACTCACAGACTCCAACCTTGACTTTCTCTGCCTCTCAGAGACATGGCTCCATAAACACTCTCCATATGCTGCTTTGATTGTGCCTGGCTACAATGTTTTCAGGAGAGACAGGATTGAAGGAAGAGGAGGGGGTGTGATGATTTACATTAAAGAACATATTCGATGTAAACAAATTCAGTGGTCATGTGATAATGAACTAGAATGTATCGGCCTGAACGTTACACTGTCTCCCCAAATGTCTTTTACCCTCATTGGAATGTATAGGCCACCTTCCACCAAAAGTGTGTTTTTTGATCAGTTTAATACCATGCTTAGGGAATGTGATTTTGGGAAAGAGGTCATCTTAATGGGAGATTTTAACATTAATTATGAAGACAAGTGTTGTAGGAAAACCCTCAAACGGATCACTAATACCTTTGACCTTACACAGCTAGTTACAGGGCCGACCAGGGTGACTTGTTGCTCTAAAACACAGATTGATTTGGTGTTCAGTAATAAACCAGAGAGAGTGACTAAATCATTCAATATGGTTACTGGGCTGTCTGATCATAATCTGACACTTATAGCCAGAAAGCTGTTTAAGAGCAGGTTTAACCTCTCTACTGTTAGAAAGCCGGATCAACTCAGAATACCTAAGAGTGAATTAAACTATTTTGAAAAAGCAATTAAGGGAATAAACTGGAATGATCTCTTGTCCTATATAGACGTGGAAGCTGATAGTCAGGTTTTTCTATCCACAATCCAGACTCCAAACCTGGCCAAAAGAGCACTCTTCCTTGGCTAAATGGAGAAATCTGGAAATTGATGAAAGAACGAGATTATGCTCTAAAAATAGCCCTAAAATCTAAATTAGAGCATGACAGACATAGGTTTACCATGTTGAGAAATAAGGTGATGAAAGAAATCAGACAGGCCAAGGCAAACTTTTTTATTAACATAATTGGTGAAGCAAAGGGAAATTCTAAATTGATCTGGGAGAATCTAAAAGAGTTAACAGGGAAAGACCATAGTAACACTGCAAAAAGACTAGAAATCATGGTGAATAACATTCTAACACAGGATGCAGTCGAAATAGCAATAGCCTTCAATTCCTACTTTATTGACTCTGTCAGGCTACTGACACAGAACCCCTCCACTGGTTTCTTGGGCTCAGTGCTAGTGAATGACACTCAACCTGTCTTCATCATAGGGGAGGTTTCTGAGTCAAAGGTGAACAAGGTGATTAGCTCACTAAAGAACTCTAAAGCCAAAGATGTGTTTGGGATGGACTCTACCTTTCTTAAAAACTACAAAGAGTCACTCATTGGCCCCATTACTAAGGTCACCAACACATCTATTGGTCTCGGTGTGTTTCCAAGGGTATGGAAGTCGGCCATAATAACGGCCATCTTTAAATCAGGCGACCCTGCTAACGTGAGTAACTACAGGCCCATTAGTATACTACCTGTGGTGTCAAAGGTTGTTGAAAAGTGTGTAGCAGAACAACTGATTGCCCACCTCAACAACAGCCCCTTCACATTACACTCCATGCAGTTTGGCTTCAGAGCGAAACACTCCACAGAAACGGCCAACTGCTTTCTTCTGGAAAATGTGAAGTCCAAGATGGACAAAGCGGGTGCTGTTGGGGCTGTGTTTCTGGACCTAAGGAAGGCTTTTGATACTGTTAACCATGAGATTCTCATCACAAAATTGTCCAAGTTCAACTTTTCCCCTGATGCCTTGAGATGGATGAAATCATACCTTGAAGGCAGAACTCAGTGTGTCAGAGTGAGCAATGAGCTGTCGCCCACTCGTAGCTATGATGTGGGCGTGCCCCAAGGGTCAATACTGGGGCCCCTCCTGTTCAGCCTGTACATTAATGATCTGCCTTCTGTCTGTACTGGGTCTGAAGTTCAAATGTATGCAGATGATACAGTGATATATGTGCATGCAAAGAGCAAACAACAAGCTGCACAAGAACTCACTACTGTAATGGTCCAGGTTACAAAGTGGCTCAGTGACTCGTGTTTGCATCTCAATGTGAAAAAAACTGTTTGCATGTTCTTCACAAAGAGGGCAACAGATGCTACTGAGCCAGATGTCTATGTGTCAGGGGAGAAGCTCCAGGTGGTATCCGATTTTAAGTACCTTGGCATCATACTTGATTCCAACCTCTCTTTTAAAAAGCATGTGAAAAAGGTAATTCAAATAACCAAATTCAACCTAGCTAATTTCCGATTTATACGAAATTGTTTGACTACAGAGGTAGCAAAACTGTACTTCAAATCTATGATACTCCCCCACTTAACATACTGCTTGACTAGTTGGGCCCAAGCTTGCTGTACAACATTAAAACCTATTCAGTCTGTCTACAAACAGGCTCTCAAAGTGTTTGATAGGAAGCCCAATAGCCATCATCATTGTCACATCCTTAGAAAGCATGAGCTCTTGAGTTGGGAAAATCTTGTGCAATACACCGACGCATGTCTTGTATTCAAGATCCTTAATGGCCTGGCTCCCCCTCCACTCAATATTTTTGTTAAACAGAAAACCCAGACATATGGCAGCAGATCCACAAGGTCTGCCATGAGAGGTGACTGTATAGTTCCCCTAAGGAAAAGCACCTTTAGTAAATCTGCATTCTCTGTGAGAGCTTCCCATGTCTGGAATACACTGCCATCAGACACGCATAACTGCACCACATATCACACTTTCACAAAATGCTTGAAGACATGGCTAAAGGTCAATCAGATTTGTGAACATGGTCCCTAGCTGTGTGTTGCCGCTCTCCATGTTGTCTGTTGTCTGTAGCTTGTGAGGTGTGGAAACACTTTGTTGCTTTTATGAATTTTGACTTGCTGCTTTTTGTTCTATGCTGCTCTGTCTGTATGCTACGTCTTGCTTGTCCTATGTTGCTATGTCTTGCTTGTTCTATGTTGCTATTGTCTATATTGTAATTGTTTTTAATAACCTGCCCAGGGACTGCGGCTAAAACCGGCACTTTTACTGAAACGTTGATTAATGTGCACTGTCCCTGTAAAAATAAAAAATTAACTCAAACTCAAACCAGGTTATTCTCTAAGAGTTTCTGTGCTTAGCTCTAATCGGTTTCTTTTTGCAAAAACACACACACAAAAAAAACACTCCCTAGTCCTCGTCAATGACAAGCATACCCATAACATGATGCAGCCACCACCATGCTTGAAAATATGAAGAATGGTACTCAGTGATGTTTGGGGAAACCGCTACACAACGCTTTGTATTCAGGGCATTGTCACATTTGTTGCAGTTTTACTGTGGGCCTTACGGCAAAAAGAGGATGCATGTTTTGGAATATGTTTTATTCTGTACAGGCTTCATTTTCACTGTCAATTAGGTTAGTATTATGGAGTTACTACAATGTTGATGATCCATCCTCAATTTTCTCCTATCACAGCCATTAAACTCTGTTTTAAAGGAGTCTGCCTAGTTTGAGAAACACTAATGTACTGGTTAGAGCCAGTTTGCGCTGTTCTGTGAAGGGAGTAGTATGCAGCGTTGGACGAGATCTTCAGTTTCTTGGCAATTTCTCGCATGGAATAGCCTTCATTTTTCAGAACAATAGACTGACGAGTTTCAGAATAGATTTCTTTGTTCCTGGCCATTTTGAGCCTGTAATCAAACCCATAAATGCTGATGCTCCAGATACTCAACTAGTCTAAAAGAAGGCCAGTTTTATTGCTTCTTTAATCAGGACAACAGTTTTCAGCTGTGCTAACAAAATTATAAACTTGGATAAGCTAACACATCGTGCCATTGAACACAGAAGTGGTGGTTGCTGATAATGGGCCTCTGTACGCCGATGTAGATATTCCATAAAAAATCTAATAAAAATTGGCCGTTTCCAGCTACAATAGCCATTTACAACATTAACCATGTCTACACTGCATTTCTGATCAAGTTTATGTTATTTTAATGGACAAAAAAATAAGTACATTTCTAAGTGACCCCAAACATTTGAATGGTAGTGTGTGTGTGTGTGTGTGTGTGTGTGTGTGTGTGTGTGTGTGTGTGTGTGTGTGTGTGTGTGATATATATATGCAAATGTATTAAAAATAACAGAAATACATTTACATAAGTATTTAGACCCTTTGATGTGAGCTCAACTGTATCCTGTTTCCATTGATCATCCTTGAGATGTTTCTACAACTTGATTGTAGTCCACCTGTGGTACATTTAATTCATTGGACATGATTTGGAAAGGCACACATATATGGTCCCACAGTTGACAGTCAGATCAAAAACCAAGCCATGAGGTCAAAGGAATTGTCAGAAGAGCTCCAAGACAGGATTGTATCGAGGCACAGATCTGGGGAAGGGTACCAACATTTGTTTGACAGCATTGAAGGTCCAAGAACACAGTGGCCTCCATTACTCTTAAAATGGAAAAAGTTGGGAACCACCAAGACTTCACAGAGCTGTCAAACTGAGCAATCGGGGGAGAAGGGTCTTGGTCAGGGAGGTGACCAAGAACCCAACGGACACTCTGACAGAGCTCTAGAGTTACTCTGTGGAGATGGGAGAACCTTCCAGAAGGAAAACCATCTCTGCAGCACTCCACCAATCAGGCCTTTATTGTAGTGTGGCTAGATGGAAGCCACTCCTCAGTAAAACAAAATTATACAAAATACATTTTTTTTTAAAGGTACAAGACAGCCCCCTTGGAGTTGGCCAAAAATGCACCTAAAGGTCTGAACATAAGAAACAAGATTCTCTGGTCTGATGAAACCAAGATTGAACTATTTGGCCTGAATGCCAAGTGTCACATCTGGAGGAAACCTGGTACCATCCCTACAGTGAAGCATGGTGGTGGCAGCATCATGCTGTGGGGATGTTTTCCAGTGGCAGGGACTGTGGGAGACTAGCCAGGATCGAGGCAAAGATAAATTAAGCAAAGTACAGGACTCTGAATGTCAAAGTACAGTTTAGGGTAGTGACTAATAACATGATTAAATCTTTAAGTTACCAGTTACCGCCATCACCTCCATAACATCAGGAAGATCAAAAGGAAGCAGACAAGGGATTTCCAGAAGTATTCTCAATTTTCTTTAACAGAGGAACCCACATTCACCAAAAAAGTTACAGAAAAGTCACATGAAATAACATCAGGAACACGATAGGTCTTATTTCCAACAATTCAGATGAATAAGAACTCCATCTACAACTATAACAGTTGATTAATGATTTTCCAAGTTGACTTCATATTATTTAATAATTTGTATTAATTTTGGATATCCAAACTAGGTGAGTAAATTTGTTCTTAAACTTTTTGTAATTTGCAATGAATTTTAGAGAGACAACTCAAAACGCGAAATTCATTGCCCTTGACAATCAACCGCTCTCTGTCGTGGATGATGTTGGCTTTTGCCGACTGGTCGAGCACCTCGGGCCCCGGTACACACTACCAAGTAGGCGCTATTTTTCAGCTGTAGCCATACCGGAGTTACAGTATTGTTGAAATGCACATCCATGAACTACTTGCTATGGGTGTCACTGCTATTAGCTTCACAAAACGCCTGCTCAACAAAACTGCCGAATGTCCTCTACTAGAGGCTGTGAACAAGCGAGTCGGTGGCATTCTCTCTGAGCCGCTTTACTGTGTCGTCACCATGCTCGATGCTAGGTACAAGGACCACTACTTCTTTAACAGGCATTCTCTCTGAGCCACTTTACTGTGTTGCCACCATGCTCGATGCTAGGTACAAAGACCACTACTTCTTTAACAGGCACTCTCACTGAGCCACTTTACTGTGTCGCCACCATGCTCGATGCTAGGTACAAGGACCTCTACTTCGATGCAGACAAGAAACAGGGTTTACGTGAAATGTTACAGATACAGCTGGACAAGATGGAAACAGACAGAGTGACAGTGCGCACCGAGAAGAGGCCACGGACAGAGAGCTGAAACCTCACTGCTTGAAATGTATGATGAAATCTTGGTTGAGACTGAAACGACTGAACAAATGAACAACGAAACAGCACAGCAAATGAAAGAAATAGGTTATGTTTTACTGGTAATGGGGATATACGTAAATGCCAACAAACTAACTTTGTCAGTTTGTGCGTTTCAACTATTTAACTGTACTAGAATGCTTAAAAGGCCGCTAAATGTTTTAATATCGGTATCGGGTTTTTTGGCAAGGAAAATATCGGTATCGGCCAAAAATGTCCCTAGGTACAATAGTGTCAACTTATACCTCATATTTTAAAATCTCCACAAGAAATGCCTAGAGCTTATACTGACTGAAGAGAGAAATTATCTGGGCTTTCCCAAGTTCAAGGAAATGGCCTCAATATTATATTTTGTTAGTTTATTAGGTAGCAAGTCAAAGTGAAGGGTATAGGAATGCGTTGGGAAGGGGGGGATGGGCATGTGGGGTTTTGAAGGTCTTCACATCTGAAGACTCCTCTCAGCTGACAGCGAGGTAGTTGAAAGAGTGTGTGTTTGAGTGTGTTCATGTGAGTACAAGCCATCTCTAGCACGGAGTTTCTCTTATCAACAACGAAACGGGTCAATGGCAGATAAAAGCTCACCTGTCATGAGTTCGCATGAAGTCCCACGATTTCTTTGTCCCATTCTGTGAACGACACAAAAACAATACATGAATGACATTCACATTCTGAAAGAACTGTGCTAGGATCTAGTTAATTGTCCTACATGTTGGTGGGCTCGGATGGATATCAAATCATCCAATAACTAGGATATGGCGGTATCCAGATTTTCATATAGTCATGCCGGCCTTTCATCGCGGGATTTACAGTATTGCCGTCTTAGTACACAAGGGGCAAAAAAAAGCTAATTGGGCATCTGTTACCAGATTGCGAACAATGAAAAACAAATTACAAAGACTGGCAATCTAGCTCGAAAAGTTATACAAGTAGTAGCTACTTAAAGTAATTTTTGGTGAGTTTGGACATTTACAAGCAAAACGTACTGGAGAAAAGTAGCTACACATCAGTAAGAGCGCCGTCTACTGATGGAATGCCTGTTGGTGAATTCTCATCCGAGTTTAGAAGTGCAACTGAAGCACAACATTTGTCTGATGCCGAGCAAAGACTACAATAAGAAGCATTTTATATACAGTACCTGTCAAAAAAAGTTTGGACACCTACTCATTCAATTTTTTATTTTGACTATTTTCTACATTGTAGAATAATAGTGAAGACAAACTATGATATAACACATATGGAATCATGTAGTAACCAAAGTGTTAAATCAAAATATATTTTATATTTGAGATTCTTCAAAGTAGCCACCCTTTGCCTTGCCTTGATTACAGCTGTGCACAAGCATTCTCTCAACCAGCTGTATCTGGAATGCTTTTTCAACAATCTTGAAGGAGTTCCCTCTGCTTTTCCTTCACTCCGCGGTCCAACTCATCCCAAACCATCTCAATTGTTCCTGTTCCCAAGAAAGCTAAGGTACAGTGCCTTGCGAAAGTATTCAGCCCCCTTGAACTTTGCGACCTTTTGCCACATTTCAGGCTTCAAACATAAAGATATAAAACTGTATTTTTTGTGAAGAATCAACAAGTGGGACACAATCATGAAGTGGAACAACATTTATTGGATATTTCAAACTTTTTTAACAAATCAAAAACTGAAAAATTGGGCGTGCAAAATTATTCAGCCCCTTTACTTTCAGTGCAAACTCAGTGCCACCTTGCTTGACATCATGGGAAAATCAAAAGAAATCAGCAAAGATGTGGACCTCCACAAGTACAAACAATCGTACGCAAGTATAAACACCATGGGACCAAGCAGCTGTCATACCGCTCAGGAGGGAGACGCGTTGTGTTTCCTAGAGAGTACTTTGGTGCAAAAAGTTCAAATCAATCCTAGAACAGCAGCAAAGGACCTTGTGAAGATGTTGGGGGAAACAAGTACAAAAGTATCTATATCCACAGTAAAACAAGTCCTATATCGACATAACCTGAAAGGCCGCTGAGCAAGGAAGAAGCCACTGCTCCAAAACTACCATAAAAAAAATCCAGACTACGGTTCGCAACGGCAAATGGAGACAAGATAGCACTTTTTGGAGAAATGTCCCGTGGACTGATGAAACAAAAATAGAAATCATTGGCCATAATGACCATCGTTATGTTTGGAGGAAAAAGGGGGAGGCCTGCAAACCAAAGAACACCATCCCAACCGTGAAGCAAGGGGGTGGCAGCATGTTGTGGGGGTGCTTTGCTGCAGGAGGGACTGGTGCACTTCACAAAATAAGTGGCATCATGAGGTATGACAATTATTTGGAGATATTGAAGCAACATCTCAAGACATCAGTCAGGAAGTTAAAGCTTGGTCGCAAATGGGTCTTCCAAATGGACAATGACCCCAAGCATACTTCCAAATTTGTGTAAAAATGGCTTAAGGACAACAAAGTCAAGGTATTGGAGTGGCCATCACAAAGCCCTGACCTCAATCCTATAGAAAATTTGTGGGCAGAACTGAAAAAGCATGTGCAAGCCTGACTCAGTTACACCAGCCCTGTCAGGAGTAATGGGCCAAAATACACTCAACTTATTGTGGGAAACTTGTGGAAGGCTACCTGAAACATCTGACCCAAGTTAGACAATGCTACTAATTGAGTGTATGTAAACTTCTGGCCCACTGGGAATTTGATGAAAGAAATAAGACATTTCACATTCTTAAAATAAAGTGGTGATGCTAACTGACCTAAGACAGGGAATTTTTACTAGTATAAAATGTCAGAAATTGTGAAAAACTGAGTTTAAATGTATTTGGCAACATGTATGTAAACTTCCAACTTCAACTGTATATATTTATTTTGCCGTTAATGTATTTAACACCTAATTCGGCAAGTTAACCAAGTTTTTACTGGCTTAGCTAGCCATGTTAATGACGAGCTAACTTGCAATGTTGGCCACTGCACTACAATGTCACGATAGCTATTGCTAGCAGGTGATTTATTGAAATATTAAGTGTATTTTCATATAAACATTCACTTAATAAATATAAAAAGGGTTGTAGTTGTGCTCTGTATTTATGGATGAATATCACTTCACGTTGAGGGCATATATCATTACTGTTGCTCCTATCTAAAAGATGTCTTGTGTCCTACCTAACCAGTGAACGTGTGAATGTGACCGTCCTGTCAATGCCTGTCATCACAGTTTGATATATTTTACTGCAGATGAAAACCCGAGTCAACCTGAAGTGTGGGTGTCTGTGTGCCTTTTTTCTGTGTGGGGGGGGGGGGGCTGTGTGAAGTTGGTTACAAAATTGGTGCCGTGACCCAGATCTACAAGATCACCGGGAATACAGCAGTGCTCCAGAGAAGAGAACTACACCTGCCGTCAACTTCAAGAGACAGTTCATTTGAATATTCGTCATGAATAACATGTCCAGACCAAAAAAAATCCAGGTACTCTGGTCAAGCACAATGGTGATCCACCACTTTTACTGGTGTTAGGTTCTTATTTTTTTAGAGTAAATAACTCAAGGACACCAGAGAAGTTTAACCAAGTTTAATTCTTCCCAAAGGGTTGACACAGCTGTATTCAGACAACAAAAAACATCTCACCATCACAGATAGATATATATCCCACTTTAGACACTCCTCTCATCTTATGGTTCCACAGTAAGAGGGTAATAAACCCTTACTACTCCCTTCAGGGGATCTGACCTGACCTCCTGACCTCAACTCCTCCTTCACCTAATTATCAGATGTCCATCTGCTTCCCCTATAGCAATCCTGTGACTTCCTCCCGTCCATCCAACACATTCCAAAGCCATCTGTCTTTCTTCAGAGAACCATTAACTTCAGACATAAAACTCAGTCTCTTTCACTCCTTATATTCTATGCTTCTGATCCATCATTTACTTAATATCACCTACCACTGCGACCTGTATGCTCTAGTCGGCTGGCCCTCGCTACATATTCGTTGCCAGACCTACTGGCTCCAGGTCATCTAGAATTCTTTGCTAGGTAAAGCTCTGCCTTCTCAGTCCACTGGTCACGATATAGGTATATCTCACTGATCATCCCCAAAGCCAACACCTCATTTGGCCGCCTTATCTTCCAGTTCTCTGCTGCCAGTGACTGGAACAAATTGCAAAAATGGCTTTAGTTGGAGACTCCCCCCCTCACCAACTTTAAACATCAACTATCAGAGCAGCTAACCGATCGCTGCAGCTGTACATAGTCCATCTGTAAATAGCCCACCCAATCTACAACTACCTCATCCCCATACTGTTTTTATTTACTTTTCTGCTCTTTTGCACACTAGTATCTCTACTTGCACATTATCGGCTCATTTATCACTCGTGTTAATCTGCTAAATTGTAATTATTCGCTCCTATGGCCTATTTATTGCCCACCCCCACCTTTTGCACACAATGTATATAGACTTTTTTTCTACTGTGTCATTGACTTGTTTATTGTGTTATTGGCTTTTTTATAAATTTACTCCATGTGTAACTCTGTTGTCTGTGTCACACTGCTTTGCTTTATCTTGGCCAGGTCGCAGTTGCAAATGAGAACTTGTTCTCAACTAGCGTACAAAGGTTAAATAAAGGTGAAAAAAATAAAATTCTAAATTAGAGGTCGACCGATTAATCGGAATAGCCAAATCGGAAATCTGTATTTTTGGACATCGATTTGGCAGATATTTTATTTTTTGTACCTTTATTTAACTAGACATGTCAGTTAAGAACACGTTAATATTTTCAATTATGGCCTAGGAACGGTGGGGGTTAACTGCCTTGTTCAGGGGCAGAACGACATTTTTTACCTTGTCAGCTCGGGGATTCAATCTTGCAACCTTCTGGTTAACTAGTCCAACGCTCTAACCACCTACCTCTCATTGCACTCCACGAGGAGCCTACCGGTTACGCGAATGCAGTAAGAAGCCAAAGTAAGTTACTAGCTAGCATTAAACTAGTCTTATAAAAAAAACTATAAATCAAATCAATCACTAGTTAACTACACATGGATGATGATATTACTAGTTTATCTAGGATGTCCTGCGTTGCATATAATCGATGCGGTGTGCATTCGCGGAAAAAAGACTGTCGTTGCTCCAACGTGTACCTAACCATAAACATCAATGCCTTTCTTAAAATTAATACACAGAAGTACATATTTTTAAACTTGCATATTTAGCTAAAAGAAATCCAGGTTAGCAGGCAATATTAACCAGGTGAAATGGTGTCACTTCTCTTGCGTTCATTGCACGCAGAGTCAGGGTATATGCGATAATAATAAACATTTTGTTTTCGAAATGATAGTTTCCGGTTTCGACCATATTAACCTGTTATCTAACTGCCTGTAGCTCAGCCCCAGAGGCAAGGATATGCATATTCTTGGTATCATTTGAATGGAAACATTCTGAAGTTTGTGGAAATGTTAATTGAATGTAGGAGAATATAACAGTAGATCTGGTGGAAGAAAAGAGAAAGATCATACGTTCTGTTTTTTTATTGTTGTAGTATCATCTTTCACATGTACTAGAATAGCCACACAGTCAGATAGGATGCTGGAGATTTTGATGGATAACACAAGAGGGCAACTGTAGGTGTGCAACTGTAGTTTCAGACTGATAACTTCAGGAATGGGTGAGCTTAGCATGAAGTCACCCAGGTGTCCCACACAAGTTGCCCAAATGTACCCAAGTGGCAGAACTGGTGAAATTACCTATAACTATATCCAGCAGTGCAAATAACTATATACAATATATCAAAAAGCAATTCTAACACACACACAAAAATAAACAAGGAAAAAAACGAGGAAAAATTAAAAAAAAAATTATAATAATAATAATAATAAAAAAATAAAAATAAAAATAAAAAATAAAAAAAACAGTACACCCCTTGGAAGTCCTCGTCACAATATTTTTCTGCCTGTGCCATGTCGCATAGCAGTCTCTTTCTGATGTAAAGCAGAGGCAAACTGAACAAGTGGTGCATTTCATGCGACACAGAACACAACGACGCCTCCATGCTGTGCCCTTTTGGCCCTGAGGCACAGTCATGCCTGCAGTAATGAACTGTGGCATATGAACACCACTGGGGGCAGAGGTAGAGCGGGCAGCTTGGCACTGGGGGCTCCCAGTCAGAGTCGCTATCACTGTGAAAGAAACAATACAAATATTTTTTTCATGTTATGAGCCTTTTATCATCACATAAAATAAACAGATATGTATTGTATAGAGCAGAGGGAACAGTCACTAAGGTGAAGTGCTGTTCCATTCAACTCCGGACATTGTGGGCCTGCACTCGCCCCTAGCACCCAATGGCTATTTCATATGGAAATGAGGAGTAGCAGGCGCAGTGGCCATGTGTGTGTTTGCTGTTCTACTCCATTCCATTTGAATAAAAAAAATGGAAAATATATAAATATTTTTTTCTCCCAAATATATACACACACACAAACCACACATTTCATTGCAAAAAAAAACACTTTATATAATATATATATATATATATATTTCATAAAACGGAATTAGCACTTACCCGTCCAGAATTACGTCCTGTCCTTGCAGAAACAGCTCCTCAGTTAGTTTGAATCATAACACTCCAAGATTCCTCAAACAAAAAAATCTGTCTCACATTCACTTTTGACTTTGCTTTACCTGATTTATTCACCATGATATCTTCAATGAAATCATTGAAACTACAACTTTCCGAAATACAGCTGCACGTAAAAAGCCTTACAGCAACTCCTCTGATCGTCAAGGCCAGAATGGAGTACCCTGTGCGTGCGATTACAAACAAGGAATTGTGGTCCAACCCAAAACCATTACATACTGCCGTTTACCTCAGCTCATTGGCTATCTACCCAGCTAGATTTCAAGATGATCAGTGGTCATTGGACAAAGTCAATCAATGAAGCTTCGCTAAAATTATTGGTGCGTACGGTAGTCATTGCTTGTTGTCTTCAAATCAGTTCACTTTGCAAACATCCAGAGGAATGCACTGAAACCAACCATGACTAAATAAACGATTGTTTACAGTGGGTAATCACGTCAAATGCTCTAAAAAAATTTATAGAGATGGAATTCACGGCACAAACGGTGCCGATTTAGGCTATAAAAATTGATTTTATCAAAGAAAACGGCACTTCATTTGATCACTGGGACCCTCAGGAAGAGAAATAAGAGCAAGATATCAGAATGTAAAAGTCATAATTTTACCTTCAGATGTGAATGTGTAAAAACTGTCATGGCGGAAAATGTTTGTTGTTGATTGCTCTTCTCAAACAAAAGCATGGGATTTGTTCTCTGTAATAGCCATTGATCCCTGTACGGGGATAGCAGCCATAACAGGTTATTAACTACTGAGATTAGGCTGGTGTAACCGATGTGAAATGGCTAGCTAGTTGGCGGGGTGCGCGCTAATAGAGTTTCAAACGCCACTCGCTCTGAGGCTTGGAGTAGTTGTTCCCCTTGCTCTGCATGGGTAACGCTGCTTCGAGGGTGGTTGTGTTCCTGGTTCGAGCCCAGGTAGGAGCGAGGAGAGGGACGGAAGCTATACTGTTACACTGGCAATACCGAAGTGCCTATAAGAACATCCAATAGTCAAAAGGTATATGGAATACAAATGGTAGAGAGAGAAATAGTCATATAAATACTATATTAACTACAACCTAAAAGCTCGACTTGGAATATTGAAGTCTCATGTTAAAAGGAACCACCAGCTTTCATATGTTCTCATGTTCTGAGCAAGGAACTTAAACATTAGCTTTTTTACATGGCACATATTGCACTTTTACTTTCTTCTCCAACACTGTGTTTTTGCATTATTTAAACCAAATTGAACAGGTTTCATTTTATTTGAGGCTAAATTGATTTTTATTGATGTATTATATTAATTTAAAATAAGTGTTCATTCAGTATTGTTGTAATTGTCATTATTACAAATAAATAAAATAAAAAATAAATCGTCCGATTAATCGTGTCAGCTTTTTTTGGTCCAATAATCGGTATCGGCGTTGAAAAATCATAATCGGTCGCCCTCCTATCTAAATGTTCAAAGTTTAGCCAATTCCAACACTGGTGAGGACTTACAACCTAGGGGAGTTAACTGTGATACTGTATTGGTAGGGGGGCTCAGATAGCTAGAATGGTAGAGCATACTTTAACCGGGAGTCTGGTGTAACGTCAGTAAATGAACAAGAGGATGTTATTGATCAAACAACAGGTCAGAGTTATGGAGATGATAATCACTCCAATGATGATGAATACCATACGCAGCAGTGTTATGTTTGATTTAGTCAAACAGATGGGTCAAGAGATTGTCTCAGTATTGTTTCAAGTCTGTCAGCAAGTAATACCACTCCATCCAAGGTAGCCGCCAACACCGTCCCATTGTGCATGCCAGACTGGTACAAGGTAAACGGTCATGAAATCTGATATGTGTGAGCCATCCACCTTCAGAGGTGATGGAACAGATAAATGTAATGTGTATGAGTGGCAGGAAATGATGAAGACTTACTTGGTAAAGAAAGGTTACAAAACACCAGAGCAAGGTAATAAAGTCATAGAAATGTCAATGGGGAAAGGATTTAATCAAGATTTTAAAAAAATTACAGCAACCCCCTTGTAAACATCAGCAGAGACCCTGAGGTTATTTTCAGTACATTGAAAGAGCATTTTGGTGAGGCCATCTCCTCTACTATGCCACTTCAAGATTATGAAACCAAACCTTATCAGGGGGAGAGTAGCTTAGACTACTGGGTGTGCCTTAACCGAGTAGCAGATCTAGCTAATGAATGTCTACAGGGCAGACAGATGGATGACGTGGGTCATGCGGTCACCATGATGTTTGTGAAGCACTGCCCCAATCATGACCTGTACACAGCATTCGGATGCAAGCCTAGGCAGAAATGGAGAGTGGACAGTGGGTGAAGTTCAGAAATTGATAGACAACCACCAAAATGAAAGATGTGCTACAAGGAGGAAACAAAACAGACACCCCAGGAAGACATTCAAAAAACAGGAGGTGAGCTCAGAGCACCCCATCCTTACCTCAGCGGTTCAAGGAGTTCAGAGTGGCAATGACAAAACCTGTAACACTGCTAGACCGGTTTATTATGAACCAGAACGTTGCTTGTAACGCAAGAGGGCCCAGCAGAACTGCACCGCTGTCTCCCTCCTTCCCATGTGCTATATGTAAAAGATCTTCTTCAAAATGTCACAATCCTGGCCATCAAACCATAGACCACAAAAGCAGTAGGTTAGAACAGACACCAGTCGGGCAGCGGCCTATAAAATCAAGGTGCAGCTTTAAACTAATAGGTCTGCACCTTGAGGGGAAAGGTGCAGCTAAAAACTCAGCCCCTATAAATGAAACCGATCCTGAAATAGAACTGTCTTCATACAAAGACAAAAATCAAGGCAACAAAAATGTGATATATCAACCTACTCGGAGAATAACCGGCAATGAAAGTCTGTTCTATGCACCAGTGACAGTGCAGGGTTCAGTAGAACAAAGAGGACTCGTTGATAGTGGTTCAATGGCCTGTACTTTACTGAATCTGTGTGAGCATACATTGCTTCGAAAACATGTCTTAACTGAAAGCTCGAAAATGTCCACTCCTGTAGTACTCATTGGATGTGGAGGGCAACAGGTCAATCCAAAATGTGAATATGAGCTCCATATCAAATGAATGAACTGCAATATGCTGGTGCCAGTATTAGCTGTGCCAGGGAAAACTGATGAAGTGATCATTGGAACAAATGTACTGAAAAATGTCCTCCAACTCAAAAAAGTAGAGGGATATTGGAAACAATATCACAACCAGCCAATGGCCTTTCTGATGAATCAGATACACTTAAGAATACTGGCAAATGCGTAAAATGCCAGGAAAAAAAAGTTGCCACTGTTGTTCAGCCAGTGTGTGACACGATCCCCAAAACATCAACACTTCGTCTGAGGTAGACAAAGGAAAAGGGCAATTTTCCATTAGCAGTACTGTTATTGTAGAGCCCACAATGTCCCGAGCAGCACAGAGGAGTGTGTTAGTGGGTCGTACTGTATGCCCACTGTGGGGTGACAAATGGATCCACATGAAGGTGGTTAATGTCCAAGATGTCCAAGATCGCCCAGTTACACTGAAGTGTAATGCAACGCTGGCAGATGTATACCCCTGAAATTGGCAGGTGTGGGAGAATCTACAGCCTATGTCTTCAGCTGGAGCAACCCAGATCTGCACATCTACAGAGTAGCCAACCCTTCCACAGACAAGGGCAAGGCTGTACACCGCAACTTCTTACTTCCTGTGAACTCTCTTCCGATTGGAGAGGCTGAAGAGGATACAACTGTTCCCTCCATTCTTTCAGAGGAGAGTTTTGCAGATGCCAGAACAATTAAACCAAACCCACTACCAGATGTGGATGGGGGCAGTGATGACCAGAGAACTGCTGTCTGTACCCTCCACAGTCTAAGTTCAAAAGTAGTGGATGAGGCTGTGGACGCCTCCGGGTCCATGTTGATAGGACAAGAGTGTAATGGAGAAACTGAGTCAATTGGAGATTCTGAAAGCGAGCAGGAATCTAGAACTAGTGACTCTGGTCCCTAGGAGCATTACAAATTTCAGAGCAATAGTGAGAGACCCAGCAGGAGACCCTTGCCACTGAGGATGATAGCTTGCAACCCTTGGCCGATGAGATAGAAACATCCTCTAAAAGCAGTATACGGATATGTGACTTTGCCCCAAGTGATCAAATTCAAACAAGCAAATGGGCCTTCCTTCAAGCCTTGTCAAGATGGTTGTTGATCATTGCCAGAGTCAACATTGTAACTAGGCCACTCAGGAACATTCAACGTTTTCTTTGTAAGCAACTCAAGTATATTTGGCCTTGTAATTTAGGTTTTTGTCCTGCTGAAAGGTGTATTCATCTCCCAGCAGACAAACAGGTTTTCCTCTAGGATTTGGCCTGTGCTTACCTCCATTCCGTTTCTTTATTACCCTGAAGTTAGTGTTGCGGAGTACCTACAATGTTGTTGATCCATCCTCAGGTTTTCTATCACAGCCATTACTGTTGCGTCGAGCCATCCCGGATCCGGGATCGTGAACACAGCCTCAAGCTCATTACCATAACGCAACATTAACTATTCATGAAAATCGCAAATGAAATGAAATTAATATGCTAGCTCTCAAGCTTAGCCTTTTGTTAACAACACTGTCATCTCAGATTTTCAAAATATGCTTCTCAACCATTGCAAAATAAGCATTTGTGTAACAGTTAGCGCTGATAGCGTAGCATGCTAGCGTAGCATGCTAGCGTAGCATTTAGCGTTAGCATTAGCAGGCAATTTTTACAAAAACCAGAATCATTCAAATAAAATCATTACCTTTGAAGAACTTCAGATGTTTTCAATGAGGAGACTCAGATAGCAAATGCTCCGTTTTTCCTGAAAGATGATTTGTTTAGGAGAAATTGCTCCGTTTGGTGCGTCATGTTTGGCTACCAAAAAAAAACGAAAATTCAGTCTTCAAAACGTCAAACTTTTTTTCCAAATTAACTCCATAATATCGACTGAAACATGGCAAACGTTGTTTAGGAACAATCCTCAAGGTGTTTTTCACATATCTCTTCGATGATATATCATTCGTGGAAGTCTGCTATCCCCTCTGAATCCCAGGAGAAAATGCCTGTGGCTAAAGATTACGCACAAATTTACACAAAGGACACTGGGCGGACCCGTGGTAAATGTAGTCTCTTATGGCCAATCTTCCAATGATATGCCTACAAATACGTCACAATGCTGCAGACACCTTGGAGAAACGATAGGAAGGGCAGGCTCATTCCCGGCGCATTCACAGCCATATAAGGAGACAATAGAAAACAGAGCTTCGAAAATTCTGCCCATTTCCTGGTTGAAGTTTCATCTTGGTTTCGCCTGTAGCATGAGTTCTGTGGCACTCACAGATAATATCTTTGCAGTTTTGGAAACCTTAAGTGTTTTCTTTCCAAAGCTGCCAATTATATGCATAGTCGAGCATCTTTTCGTGACAAAATATTGCGCTTAAAACGGGCATGTTTTTTTATCCATAAATTAAAAGAGCGCCCCCTATATCCAAGAAGTTAAACTGTTTTAAAGTCACCATTGGCCTTCATTTTCTGCTCAAAGGCTCTCTGTACGCTATGCACATCTGATAAATGAGATACATAAAGAATATACAAACTGGCCAATTTAATTCCACTAAATGATGCAAATGAACCAATAGAACAATAAGCATAACCAGTCAAATGTATTTACATCAACTGGTATTTCCTTCAATGAATAGGCAAAAAAAAAAAAAAATATTTCACAATGGGATTTTCCCTCTCATCCTGGACACTTGGCTGGCGCCAATTTTCTATTTATTTTTACAGTCAAAAGCAGTCTATTACCAGCTTACAGACACCCACGGCTCCTTGTAAAAAAAGTGCTTCTAGAGCCCTGGCAATTATATGTACACTGCTAGTACCCCTGGTGTACGCACACACACACACACATATATGTTAATGATATGACCACCTTACTATAAATGAATGGGTTTAACATGCTGTATTTCTGTTTTTATTCCGTACAGACTAATTAGCATATTACGTATATCATTTGCAAAGTTGTATAACAAGTTAATCAAATGTAATGAATTGTAACTCAGTTTTGTATAAAGCATGAACATCTGTTAATATGACCACCCTACTTCAAATTATTAGTCTTAAATTACTGTAAATATATATTCTGTAGTGCCTAATTTGCATAATATAGCATTTCTATTTCATAAATTGTACTTTACTTTTAATCAATTTAATTACAATATGACCCCCCTCTCTTGAGATATTGGACAAAACATGTTGAATTTAAAAAATCCAGACAGGTGATGGTGAAATTATTAACTAGGATTAACATTGACCTGTCTGCAACCTTGTTGATCTTTTCAGATAACTTGAAAATAAGATCTCAGCAATTGCAAGTCCTATCTTCATGAAATCAAAAAAAAGTGTTGTGTTCATGAAAGTTTCTCTATAACAATACAAAGTATAACACCAGAACCAAAGTTTCATTTTGTCCTTTAACGCCCTACTTAAAGTATCAAGTCTCTGCTATAACACAACGGATGGGGAAGAAATGCCATACCAATAGGGCTCAACAGTGGTAATTCAGCCTATGACTCACAAACACCTAAAGAGCAACAATGGGCCAGAGAAGCAGAACACTTCCACACTCAATGACAGGAAGTGTTAGGCCAGGACCACAAGCCCAGATGGGGAGAACACTTGGGACAGAAATATCTACAGGTGCCCTCCTGCCAAAACAGTGCCTAATGCCCTTCATGAAATCCACAGAAGGAGAAATGTCATTATCTCAGGAAAGGTTGAGTGAATGTGATGAAACGTTGCCCACCCCAGTGTCTCACTGCCAAAGAAATCACAGCAGAACAATTCCACATTTCCTGAAGGAAAGTGTCAAAGGAGGCAATGGCACAGCCTTTGCCCAGCCTCTAGAAGCCTACATGTATGTTATTGATTGACCTGAGCATAGCTTTCGATTCAGAAAGTGGTAACAGCCTAATTCAAGAATGGCAACGACTGTTACGGAGTCTAGTATTCCTTTATCCAACATATCATACTGAAACAACGACCACAAAACCTGGGTCCAATTGCGTTATTATGAGTAGCTAAATATGAATAGCCTAATTGCCTGTGACCAGACGTATTTCCTAATCAACAAACATACAATCAACCATAAAAGTATGGTCGTCTTGAACATCACATTGCTAATAGCAATTAGTTAAAGTGTATCCATCTTCCAAACAACTAGCTACTGTACGTACCTAAGAGGACAGTTACTAATGGAATCAATGTAGCTAACTAGAAAGCTATCCTAACATGCATTTTATCTCCCGAGGTGCTAGCTGCCCTTTAGATTAAAGACTCAGGTAGATGAACATTTTCACAAGATGATTTGTGGGCCATAAAATACTGGTGGGTTCTATACATAAGTGGACTTGTGCGGGTTCCCTAGATATATTAAAATAGATCACTGAAAGTAAAATGGGTTTGCAAGCTCAGCACAGCACCAAATGCTCAACATCCGACCTCATAAAATCACTATCAAACTAGCAAGGCCATCTCTAGTTTGACACATCCCAACAAGGCCTGACATTTACATGACTTGGCTAGCTAACGCTCAACGTGGAACAACAACCACAGGAGAGATGTAGACATTGTCGCTAAGCATCAGGTTGTACATTTCCAACAAGCTAGCCAGTTACTTAGCTAGGTTGCTAGTTAGCTAACGTTAATGTAAAGCATATGCTCATGAGACAGTAACTGATATGTTAGCTACTTGCCTGAAAATCTACATTTCATGCTAAGAGAAAATATTTGGTGGCAGTGGTGAAGCAAAGTTAAGATAGCTAAGTCCATACGTGTCACTGAAATATGGTGTACTGTATTTTTATGAAGGTTATGCCGTTGAAGCAGCACAATAAAGCAATGGGGGAATAATGGGGGTTGGGCTACTAGCAATAGAAATGAATGAGTCCGGGAATTCAGACTAGATTCAAACGCGAGTGAGCTATTTTGACTCACCTGGTTATAGTGCACCCTGAATGGTTTCAGATAATTGGAGTTGGTGCACGGAACGACCTGGATATCATGTATCTGCTCCATAGTTCAGACTGCTAGCTTTCCACCGGTGTTTATCTCACGTCAGATAGCACAAACCACAGGTCGTAGTGGAGAATGAGACAAATGCCTACGGTTCCCTAGTAAGGACAAAATACACTCGCTTTTAATTGGAAGGCTTCTTATTCTTCTTCTATGCGAATTAACGGCGGTTGGCATCCAATTTGTTGCATTACCGCCACATACTAGACTGGAGTAAAACTCCCTTATACTTTGCTTGAAAAATTCAAATGTACTAAATAACCATCCAACACTACACTCACTAACTTCTAAATTATATCAAATAAAATTAACACCACCCTTCTCCACTAATTAAATGTATTTATTCCTACCTCATGCCATCATCCTGAAAGGATGGGACATCACCACTTAACACACCCTGTAACTCTTCTGATGTCAAGTCTTGCACAACCAAATACCTCTCTGCATCTGCCACCACAACCTCCATTTTCTGCAACTTCCGTTCCATCCCTGCAGCACAGCTGATAACCATTGCTATAAATGCAGAAAAACCAATCTTACTGAAAAGTATATCACTTTTTGGCCTGTCCCTCTGTACTGGTATATCTCTACTACTCTCACCACTCCTCCCCCTTAACCCAACTTCCTCTACTTTCTTCACTGCCTCAGCATATGACAACGTCTGCACTACTCTAACCCTGGAATCCTCACCTGCCACTCTCGCACGGGACATTTCTGATCCCCAGTGTCTTGTTTTGCACACTTTGTACAAAATAATAAAATGCAGTACTACAGGATATTTCTTAACGTAGCTCTTTATTAGCTAGCTATAACTGGCATGTTCACGTATCGCCAACCAGGATCAAACCCATGACCTAACCATTTGGGTGGTCTTAACCAATCATAGCACAGTATGATATGGCGGTAAAATGCATCCAATTACAATTCAGTATGTTTATACATATGAATATTACACCCAGCTCCATGGACACCCCTACAATTAACATATTTCACTACTTTCCCCAATACTACACATTCCTTTGTATCATTCCTTTCTGCACATTTCTCACACCCTCCCTCCTACACACTGCTGCCACATGCCCGTAAGCTTGACACCTGTAACATCGTAATGTATTCGGCATATACGCTCGTACAGGTTAAAAGAACAGACAATGACTCTTGTTTCCCCACTCTCGCCACCCTGTCTGCGTCGCATCAAACGACGAGCATCACATACACCGGGAATCTTTCCCCTCAGATGGTAAACTTTCTATTTACTGCTACCCCAGTTATCACTCCTTTCATTGGTGCCCTTTACTTGAGAACGAAACAATTCACTTTTCTTGCCCCCATTCGTTTTACTTCGAGCTCCCTCTGACCAACAGAAACACAAACAATTATCACTCGATCATTTCTGGTTACCCTCACTGATTCCACATTACCAAACTCTTTTTTTACCGACCGTGAAACCACAAATGGATCAGCCAAAAGGAAAGAGTCCACTTTTTCCATAAACTTCACTCCTACTTTCACAGACTTATCTTTTTCCTGATCCTTGGTTCATACCTAGGTCTCCGATATCTATACCACACCTACCTCCTGATCCTTGGTTCATACCTCGGTCTCCGATATCTATACCACACCTACCTCCTGATCCTTGGTTCATACCTAGGTCTCCGATATCTATACCACACCTACCTCCTGATCCTTGGTTCATACCTAGGTCTCCGATATCTATACCACACCTACCTCCTGATCCTTGGTTCATACCTAGGTCTCCGATATCTATACCACACCTACCTCCTGATCCTTGGTTCATACCTCGGTCTCCGATATCTATACCACACCTACCTCCTGATCCTTGGTTCATACCTAGGTCTCCGATATCTATACCACACCTACCACCTCTGATAATTCACCCTCATTCACTTCCATTTCTCCTCCTGTCTTCAGCTCCCTCTGCTTACACTTTCTACCATTCTTCTTTAACAAATCATATCCCTTTTTTCCGCCATTTCAAATCAAATTAAAGTTTATTTGTCATGTGCGCCGAATACAACAGGGTTAGTAGACCTTACAGTGAAATTACTTACAGGTTCTAACCAACAGTGCAAAAAAGGTATTAGGTGAACAATAGGTAAGTAAAGAAATAAAAACAACAGTAAAAAGACAGTTAAAAATGACAGTAGCAAGGCTATATACAGTAGCGAGGCTATAACAGTAGCGAGGCTACATACAGGCACTGGTTAGTCGGGCTGATTGAGGTAGTATATACATATAGATATGTTTAAAGTGACAATGCATATATTTTTATTTTTTTATTTTACCTTTATTTAACCAGGTAGGCAAGTTGAGAACAAGTTCTCATTTACAATTGCGACCTGGCCAAGATAAAGCAAAGCAGTTCGACAGATAAAACGACACAGAGTTACACATGGAGTAAAAACAAACATACAGTCAATAATGCAGTATAAACAAGTCTATATACAATGTGAGCAAATGAGGTGAGAAGGGAGGTAAGGGCAAAAAAGGCCATGATGGCAAAGTAAATACAATATAGCAAGTAAAATACTGGAATGGTAGTTTTGCAATGGAAGAATGTGCAAAGTAGAAATAAAAAATAATGGGGTGCAAAGGAGCAAAATAAATAAATTAATTAAAATTAAATACAGTTGGGAAAGAGGTAGTTGTTTGGGCTAAATTATAGGTGGGCTATGTACAGGTGCAGTATTCTGTGAGCTGCTCTGACAGTTGGTGCTTAAAGCTAGTGAGGGAGATAAGTGTTTCCAGTTTCAGAGATTTTTGTAGTTCGTTCCAGTCATTGGCAGCAGAGAACTGGAAGGAGAGGCGGCCAAAGAAAGAATTGGTTTTGGGGGTGACTAGAGAGATATACCTGCTGGAGCGTGTGCTACAGGTGGGAGATGCTATGGTGACCAGCGAGCTGAGATAAGGGGGGACTTTACCTAGCAGGGTCTTGTAGATGACATGGAGCCAGTGGGTTTGGCGACGAGTATGAAGCGAGGGCCAGCCAACGAGAGCGTACAGGTCGCAATGGTGGGTAGTATATGGGGCTTTGGTGATAAAACGGATTGCACTGTGATAGACTGCATCCAATTTGTTGAGTAGGGTATTGGAGGCTATTTTGTAAATGACATCGCCAAAGTCGAGGATTGGTAGGATGGTCAGTTTTACAAGGGTATGTTTGGCAGCATGAGTGAAGGATGCTTTGTTGCGAAATAGGAAGCCTATTCTAGATTTAACTTTGGATTGGAGATGTTTGATGTGGGTCTGGAAGGAGAGTTTACAGTCTAACCAGACTCCTAGGTATTTGTAGTTGTCCACGTATTCTAAGTCAGAGCCGTACAGAGTAGTGATGTTGGACAGGCGGGCAGGTGCAGGCAGCGATCGGTTGAAGAGCATGCATTTAGTTTTACTTGTATTTAAGAGCAATTGGAGGCCACGGAAGGAGAGTTGTATGGCATTGAATCTTGCCGGGAGGTTGTTAACACAGTGTCCAAAGATGGGCCAGAAATATACAGAATGTCAGGAAGTCCAGGATCCAGTTGCAGAGGGAAGTGTTTAGTCCCAGGATCCTTAGCTTAGACGTGAGTGCTACATGTGTCGTGGAAATATTCAGTCAGTAATATTTCCCAAATACCGGAGCTTGTGAGGTCAAATAGAGTTTATTACAAAGTAACAAAAGCCGAGCTGCTTCATGAAACAACTGACTTTCCAGCCTCGGCACACACTTTTTATACAGTGTTCATCCTAACATCACTCACATGTTAATGATAATGATTGTTAATGATTCATCCCCTTGGGTATTTAGCCACCATTATCTTTTTGCCTTGCACTCATTTCAGCTTGGTTTTAATTTTCTTATCAAATCAAATTTTATTTGTCACATACACATGGTTAGCAGATGTTAATGTGAGTGTAGCGAAATGCTTGTGCTTCTAATTCCGACAATGCAGTAATAACCAACGAGTTATCTAACCTAACAATTTCACAACAGCTACCTTATACACACAAGTGTAAAGGGATGAAGAATATGTTCATAAAGATATATTAATGAGTGATGGTACAGAATGGCATAGGCAAGATAGAGTAGATGGTATTGATTACAGTATATACATATGAGATGAGTAATGTAGGGTGTGTAAACATATTAGGTGGCATTGTTTAAAGTGGCTAGTGATACATGCATTACATAAAGATGGCAAGATGCAGTAGGTGGTATAGAGTACAGTATATACATATGAGATGAGTAATGTAGGGTATGTAAACATTATATTAAGTGCATTGTTTAAAGTGGCTAGTGATACATTTTTTCTACATCAATTTTTCCATTATTAAAGTGGCTGGAGTTGAGTCAGTATGTTGGCAGCAGCCACTGTTTAACAGTCTGATGGCCTTGAGATAGAAGCTGTTTTTCAATCTCTCGGTCCCTGCTTTGATGCACCTGTATTGACCTCGCCTTCCGGATGATAACGGGGTGAACAGGCAGTGGCTTGGGTGGTTGTTGTCCTTGATGATCTTTATGGCCTTCCTGTGACATCGGGGGGTGTAGGTGTCCTGGAGGGCAGGTAGTTTGCCCCCGGTGATGCGTTGTGCAGTCCTCACTACCATCTGGAGAGCCTTACGGTTGTGTGCGGAGCAGTTGCCATACCAGGTGGTGATACAGCCCGACAGGATGCTCTCGATTGTGCATCTGTAAAAGTTTGTGAGTGCTTTTGGTGTCAAGCCACATTTCTTTAGCCTCCTGAGGTTGAAGAGGCGCTGCTATGCCTTCTTCACCACGCTGTCTGTGTGGACCAATTCAGTTTGTCCGTGATGTGTACGCAGAGGAACTTAAAACCTTCTACCCTCTCCACTGCTGTTCCCGTCGATGTGGATAGGGAGGTGCTCCCTCTGCTGTTTCCTGAAGTCCACGATCATCTCCTTTGTTTTGTTGAGTGTGAGGTTATTTTCCTGACACCACACTCCGAGGGCCCTCACCTCCTCCCTATAGGCCGTCTCGTCATTGTTGGTAATCAAGCCTACCACTGTAGTGTCATCTGCAAACTTGACGATTGAGTTGGAGGCGTGCATGGCCACGCAGTCGTGGGTGAACAGGGAGTACAGGAGAGGGCTCAGAACGCACCCCTGTGGGGCCCCAGTGTTGAGGATCAGCGGGATGGAGATGTTGTTACCTACACTCACCACCTGGGTGCGGCCCATCGGGAGGTCCAGTACCCAGTTGCACAGGGCGGGGTCGAGACCCAGGGTCTCGAGCTTGATGACGAGTTTGGATGGTACTATGGTGTTAAATGCTGAGCTGTAGTTGATGACTAGCATTCTCACATAGGTATTCCTCTTGTCCAGATGGGTTAGGGCAGTGTGCAGTGTGGTTGCGATTGCGTCGTCTTAGGACCTATTGGGGCGGTAAGCAAATTGGTGGAGGTGATATGGTCCTTGATTTAACACGATTAAATGTTTTACTCACGTCGGATGCAGTGAAGGAGAGTCCGCAGGTTTTGGCAGCGGGCTGTGTCAGTGGCACTGTATTGTCCTCAAAGCGAGCAAAGAAGTTGTTTAGTCTGTCCGGGAGCAAGACATCCTGGTCTGCGACTGGGCTGGTTTTCTTTTTGTAATCCATGGTTGACTGTAGACCCTGCCACATACCTCTTGTGTCTGAGCCGTTGAATTGCGACTCTACTTTGTCTCTATACTGACGCTTAGCTTGTTTGATTTTCTTGCAGAGGGAATAGCTACACTGTTTGTATTTGGTCATGTTTCCGGTCACCTTGCTCTGGTTAAAAGCAGTGGTTCGTGCTTTCAGTTTTGCGCAAATGCTGCCATCAATCCGCGGTTTCTACTTTGGGAATGTTTTAATAGTTGCTGTGGGTACGACATCGCAATGCACTTGCTAATAAACTCGCTCACAGAATCAGCGTATTCGTCAATGCAGTTGTTTGACGCAATGCGGAACATATCCCAATCCACGTGATCGAAGCAATCTTGAAGCGTGGAGTCAGATTGGTCGGACCAGTGTTGAACAGACCTGAGAGTGGGAGCTTCCTGTTTTTTCTGTCTATAGGCTGGAAGCAACAAAA
Source organism: Oncorhynchus kisutch (assembly GCF_002021735.2). Taxonomy (NCBI): domain Eukaryota; kingdom Metazoa; phylum Chordata; class Actinopteri; order Salmoniformes; family Salmonidae; genus Oncorhynchus; species Oncorhynchus kisutch. The sequence continues at coordinate 3,812,626 of NC_034194.2, forward strand.
TGGAGTCGTGGTCAGCTTTTCCGAAAGGAGGGCGGGGGAGGGCCTTATATGCATTGTGGAAGTTAGAATAACATGATCCAGGGTTTTACAAGCCCTGGTAGCACAATCGATATGCTGATAGAATTTAGGGAGTCTTCTTTTCAGATTAGCCTTGTTAAAATTCCCAGCTTCAATGAATGCAGCCTCAAGATATGTGGTTTCCAGTTTATACAGAGTCAAATAAAGTTCGTTCAGGGCCATCGATGTGTCTGCTTGGGGGGGAATATATGCAGCTGTGATTATAATCGAAGAGATTTCTCTTGGTAGATAATGCGGTCGACATTTGATTGTGAGGAATTCTAAGTCAGGTGAACAAAAGGACTTGAGTTCCTGTACGTTGTTATGATCACATCACGTCTCGTTAATCATAAGGCATACCCCCCCGCCCCTCTTCTTACCAGAAAGATGTTTGTTTCTGTCGGCTCGATGCGTGAAGAAACCAGCTGGCTGTACCGACTCCGATAGCGTGTCTCGAGTGAGCCATGTTTCCTTGAATCAAAGAACGTTACAGTCTCTGATGTCTCTCTGGAATGCTACCCATGCTCGGATTTCATCAACCTATGCCCGGGAGCCTGACCAGAAGACCGCTTCGTCTGCCCCTTTTACGGCGCCTTTGTTTTGGTTCGCCGGCTGGGAACCGATCCATTGTCCCGGGTGGTGGGCAAAACACAGGATCCGCTTCAGGAAAGTCATATTCCTGTTCGTAATGATGGTGAGTTGACGTTGCTCTTATATCCAGTAGTTCCTCCCGACTGTATGTAATAAAACCTAAGATTACCTGGGGTACCAATGTAAGAAATAACACGTAAAAAAATCTAATACTGCATAGTTTCCTAGGAACGCGAATCGAGGCGGCCATCTCTGTCGGCGCCGGAAGTTGAATAGGGGGTGCACCGATCCTGGAGGTACTGCAATACCAGTTCGATGCGTGGAGTGGACGGAGCAAGCCCCTATTCCATCTCCCTGTTCCAAAAATCTATTTAACCTCTAGCGTCGAGCAATCCCGTATCCGGGAGCGTAACCATAGCCTCACGCTCATTACCATAACGCAACGTTTCCTATTCATGAAAATCGCAAATGAAATGAAATAAATATATTGAAACACAAGCTTAGCCTTTTGTTAACAACACTGTCATCTCAGATTTTCAAAATATGCTTTAACCAAAGCTACACAGGCATTTGTGTAAGAGTATTGATAGCCTAGCATAGCATTAAGCCTAGCATTCAGCAGGCAACATTTTCACAAAAACAAGAAAAGCATTCAAATAAAATAATTTACCTTTGAAGAACTTCGGATGTTTTCAATGACGAGACTCTCAGTTAGATAGCAAATGTTCATTTTTTCCAAAAATATTATTTGTGTAAGAGAAATAGCTCCGTTTTGTTCATCACGTTTGGCTAAGAAAAAAAAAGGAAATGCAGTCACTTACAACGCCAAACTTTTTTCCAAATTAGCTCCATAATATCGACAGAAACATGGCAAACGTTGTTTAGAATCAATCCTCAAGGTGTTTTTCACATATCTATTCGATAATCTATCAGTGGTGGCAGCTGGCTTCTCATTCAAAAATACTGCAGCTGGAGATTACGCAATAATTGCGACGGAGGACACCAAGCGACCACCTGGTAAATGTAGTCTCTTTAGGGTCAATCTTCCAATGATATGCCTACAAATACGTCACAATGCTGCAGACACCTTGGGGAAAACGTGGAAAAGGTAAGCTGACTCCTAGCTCCTCCACAGCCATATAAGGAGTCATTGCCATGAGGCGGTTTAAAAAAATGCTGATTGTATTTTTATCTGGTTTTTTTCTGTAACATCAGTTATGTGGCACTCACAGACAATATCTTTGCAGTTTTGGAAACGTCAGAGTGTTTTCTTTCCAAAGCTGTCAATTATATGCATAGTCGAGCATCTTTTCGTGACAAAATATCTTGTTTAAAACGGGAACGTTTTTCATCCAAAAATTAAAAGAGCGCCCCCTATATCGAAGAAGTTAATATATGGTCCCCAGATAGGGGACCTATCAGATATTAAACTGATAAGAACAGATGATTCAAAGCTTTTATTCTAACATTTCATACATTTACATGGTGAACATTTCACACTTCTTTTAACATGCCCATATCCAAACAAAACTTGTAACAAAAAACAACTCATCGGTTTTCAAAAAACACTGAACCCCTTTCTCTCTGGTAAGAGATAGGCAACCAATGCCCGCCCCCAATCTTTTCCAGGGGGCTGCTGCAAACTAACAAAAATCACAAGCCATCAATAAACATAAGCATTCCAAATCCCACAAAACCTACCAACCTACCTTCTAAACCGTACCTACCTGACAAGCCCCAACCCCCCTTTCCACCGCTCTAAGGCGGCATGGTGGCCCCACTTCCTCGCCTCCCTCCTTATCCTCCCCCTCAAATCTCCCTCCACTCTCCTCACTATTCCCTCCACCCCCATGTCTGCCCCCGACTTAACCAGCCCATACCTGGCATCCCAGAGCCCTTTCTTAAAAAGACTGATAAGCAGCCACAACAGAAAACGGTCCCTACCTACCCCCCCTGCTCTCCCTACCCCTCTCTCCACCCATCCCATGTTAAAACAAAACCTCCCTTCACTCTCCCTAGCAAACCCTGAGCCCTGGCCCACACTACTCCTGCGAAAGGACAGTCCCAGTACATGTGGTGTATCATCTCCTCCTCACCACAAGTTGGTCTCGGGCACTGGGGGGACCGTGCCAAGCTATGCCGGTACATGATGAATCGTACCGGCAGGCACTTGTGGAGGCTTAACCAATTTAGATCCTTAAGACGATTGTCTAGGCCCCGCGCCTGTTTGCCTGACGCGGATTCAGTCTCCTAGCTGTGGTCTCCCAGACCACAGCAGGGGTACCCACCACAGTACGGTCCGTCTGACCTCCTCGTACAGACATCTGTGGTCCAAACCTACTCGGGCGACTTCAACCTCAGGATGCGCGCGCAGCCACTTCGCCGCATGGCTGAAGTGCCACGGCAGCTGTTCAGCCCGAGGACCCGTGTTGGACCACACCATTATGCTTCTCGCCTGGGACGAGAAAACACCTGCAGGAAATAACCGGAGGGATGAATCACTGGATTAGCGAGCTCATTCAACAAAAACGAAACAAATATCGAGTCCAGCCAAGGTGGTGTCATCGGCGTACTGTGTCACCTTAACACGCAAACCGCCGCTACCAGGAAGCCCTCCACCCCTGCGTCAGCCCTAATGGCAGCCGCCAGGGGCTCCATATAGAGCACGAAAAGGAGTGCCGAGAGTGGGCATCCCTGCCTGACCCCTGAGGAGAGGCTAAACATGTCGCCCAGATGGCTGTTTATGCTCACCCGGCACCCCGCTCCCACATACCAAATCTTGATCCACTCTATAAAGAGATCACTAAACCCTAACCTACCTAACACTCTGAAAAGAAAAACCCTACTGACGCGATCAAAAGCCTTGGCCTGATCAAGTGCCGCTACCATCAGAGGTAGACTTCTATCCTCAACCCAGGCGATGGAGTCCCTGATCAGTTGGAGGTTCCACCTAATGGAACGGCCTTCCACTCCACATGTTTTATCCTCATGGACAACGTAGGGAAGGGCTGTGTGCACACCGTCTGCCATGACCTTAGCTAGTATCTTATAATCTACGCACAGCATGGTCAACGGCCACCAGTTGCTACAGCCCGCCTACAGCCATTGACCTGCCCGGGACTCCAGTCTCGGGAACAGCCGTCAGGACTTCTAGGACCACCGGTCCAAGCATACCCCAAAACTTGAGGTAAAACTCAGCTGGCAACCCATCCATCCCAGGCACCTTCCATTTCCCCATCCTCTTGAGGGCACTCTCCACCTCCTCTAGTGTCCTCCTCTAGTGCATTCATCGCCTTTCTAATGTCCTCCGGCACACGCCGGGACAAGTGTTCTAAGAACACGGTCCCTGTTCTTCTTCTACTACCCTCTCCTGGAAAACCCCCCGGAAATGGTCAGTTGCCACCCTGACCATCTGCTCCGGCTCCCTAACTACCCTACCCTGTCCATCCCTCACCCTATAAAAAACCTGTCTTACCTGCTTTTCCCTAACTGATTTGAAGAACACTGCAGAGCAGGTCTCATTCTGCTCTATAAACTCAGAGTGTGCACGCAGCCTTCTTCTCATGCACCTCCCTGAGTTGAGCCTTGAGGCTGGTAACACGCTCAACGTCCATCGAAGTACTGAGGTTGCCTGCCTCGTACTCGAGATCGAGTAAACGTTGGAGCTGCTCCACCTCCCTTCTCTCCTCTCTCCCCTTCCTCTTACAAAAATAAATAATAAATACCCTAATTCTTACCTTAACTACCTCCCACTATTCCAAAACCCCTCCGCACATAGGCCGGAGACCCTCAAGCCCCCGAAAAAAAACAGAGAAAGCATTGACAAAAGCCCGCTCCTCCAGGTTGTCCCGGTTGAGCTTCCAGTACCCCCTACCGAAAAGGCAGACAGGCGCCTTGACCCGAAGGAGGACCCCGTCATGATCTGAGAAAAACACAGGCAGCAGACACCCAGACAAAAGCTCCAAGGATTTGGGTAGAAATACATAGTCCAGCCTCCGCACGACCCCCCGGGAGTTACGCCACGTGGGACCCACCAGCGCCGGAGTAGTGTTAAGGCCTCCATCCACCAAACCATGGCTTGCCATAAGTCCGGTGATGGCCCCCACGCTACTATCTCCCACCCCTCCTAAATCTACATTAAAATCCCCTCCCACTACCAAAACTCTGTTTTTGGCAACCAGAGGTGCCAGACTATCCACCACCTCCCTTCTCTCTGGAACCGTCTGTGGCCCGTATACCCCTATAATCCTAAATTTAAAATCCCCTAACGCTATGTCCACCCCCAAAACTCTCCCCTGCATCGCAACGTACGTGCCTTCCACCCTCACCTCCCGTGTCCCAAACAAAATCCCAACCCCTGATGAGTGGACACCCCCCACACTCCACACAGACTTCCCTTTTACCCACTCTTTTTTAAACTGCCCTACGCCCCCCCCCATCCCTTAAATGTACCTCCTGCAAGAAACAAAAGGTAAAACATATGTTTGATAAACAACTAAAGACAGCAGTTCTTTTTACAGTGTCGCTTAGACCCCGAACATTCATAGTCATTATTTGAATCTCTGCCATGGTTGCACACTTAAAAAGAAAAGTCAACCAGGTGCAGGGTTCAAGTACTCACTCTGTCCGGTGGATAAAGGTCCTCATCGAACTTGGACGCTGGACCAGCAGCCTCCGAGGCCCCCCCAACCTTCCCGCCCCCCCAACCTTCCCACCCCCCATACCGCCCTCCTGAGAACCTCAAGATGCGGGGAAGGGGTTGGGGATGGGGAGTCCCGGTGTCCCAGAACAAGCCTGGGACACCCCATCCCCATCTGGCAAAAACAGCCCCGGGGACGACATGTTCTTGTCCATCTGGAAGAGCTGGAGAGATGGACCCCGTGACCACAGGGGAGACACCTCGGTAGTACTGACCATCTCCCCAACCCCTCGTACATCCACGGACAAGGGCTCTTGACCCCCTACCTCTGAAGCCTCCCCATCCACTGCATCCCCCTTCTGAGAAGCCCAAGATGCAGCGAAGGGGTTGGGGTTGTGGATGGGGGTCCCGGCGTCCCAGAAAAAGCCTGAGACACCCCATCTCCATCGGGCATACACAGCGCAGGGGCCACCAGATCTATGTCCATCGGGATTAGTGGGAGAGATGACACCCACGGTGACTGGGGGGCCACTTCTGTGGCACTGTCCCCAATCGCTATCACGTTTGGAGCGGTCAAGGACCGGGCTTGCTTCTCCAGTTCCCCACTCACCATCTTCCTTGCTGCCTCTTCTGGCCTGTGACCTAGGTCCGCTTCTCCTGGCCTCCCCTTCTCCTCTACGCCTTTTCTTCCGTCCATTCTTCCCCCAGCAGCCGCTGCCGCATATGTTTGTTGCCTCGCCGGGCACTCGCGAAACAGGTGCTGTTTACTGCCACATCCGTAACATTCTTTTGGTGCCGTACAATTTTTGGCCTCATGTTCCTCCGACATGCAAAACCTGTATTTTACCAGCCCACATGAGGCTGTTCCATGCCCGTACTCCCTGCATTTCCTGCAGAAAGGTGGCTGACATGCATAGAACAGCATGCCTCTATCCGCCCCTACTGAAAAGACCGCAGGGGGATGCAAAAAGCCCTCAAACCCACCCGGACTTCCCTTAGGAGCACCTGGAATTGGCGGCGGCCGTTCCAGAAGCCCAGCGAGTCCTTTACGTACCTGGCTCCCGATGTTACATCGCAGTAGCGACCCAAAAAGGCCGCCACCGCCATATCCGTCACGTGTGGATTATACGTATGTATATTTATTGTTCGGAAATTCCTTCTTGCCAGGCACACGATGTTGAAAAAGGACTAAGGTCTTTCCCCCTTTGCCTCCTTTACCTTCTCCATTACTCCATCACTCTTACTTTCAGTGTAGAAAGTTACATCGTACGCCTCTTCCATTGAGTTCCCCTGCAGGCACATCACATCTGGGACCTTCAGAGATAGCGCCCCCATCAACACGGTCCTGGCGAAAGTGTCCCTCGGCATACTTACTTCTTGCTTCCATGCAAATCTTATCGTGGTCTTTAGTCCGGCCCTCGGAACCGACCCTGTGTTCCCACTACCCGCCATATCTGTATGGCTGTAGTCTAAATTTGTTTTAAGAAATGTTCTGCAAAATTCCAAAAAACTCTCTCAACGCCCTCCGGCCTTCGACCTTTGACTCAGCGGGCTCTGGGGCACCTCAGTACCGAGCTTGATCTGATCCAAAAGGCAGAGAAGCGATTATTTGCACAGACCTTAGGGCATAGATTCTATTGGTGAGGTAACCATAGTGTCGTGGAGGATCGTTACAAAATATAAGACTTACAAAACTTTGTGAATTCAATATAGGCTTTTAATACAAACATATCAGAAGCCTAGATGGTCTGCGGAACACACCCTTTTCCAGAGCACTGGCTCTGTATTTATATACATACAACAGATGAGTCCATCCCACATGCAAATGAAGTTACTTCCCTCAGTCCATCTGCCACCATTATCATTCAATCTGTGCTTCCTGCTTGTTCACGCCCAATAACGCCCATATCTGCTTTCAGTCAAGTTATAATGGTGACAGGACCTCTTCATGTCCCAAAAATAATACATGCCCATCTTAACCTAAGGGCCCCTTATGTTTAGCTTGGTGTGTTCTTTGGTATGTCTGTCCTTATTAGGACTAGTAGACTATGTGTCTCTTCTCTTCCTGTCCTAAAAATATATGTCCTATGTCTATAGTCCATCCATTGGTCATTTGGCTGACCCCCTCCTTTGTGTGTCCCTCTGACCTTGGTATGTCCAGCTGTCCTATGCTCTCATGGCCTTACTTTGGTTTCCTGTCCTATACAATAGACAATGCTTTTTACCCTAAACATAATGGATTTTATGGCTTTGGCCATTACATCTGTTATTTCTTGGTTTCCTGTTTTTACCAGATTGGCAAATGCACTCTAAGTGTATCTTCCTCTTGTGGTCTAATGTACACCTTTCTTTGCTCAATAGTGTCATATCTGTCTCTATATGTAACAATAACTACAACAATAGCAATGACACAAAAAGAAACAGAAACGCACACTCCTAATGCAGGTGTATGTCTAATGGTGCTTTTAGTAATACAAACCTATGCTCCGGCCCTGCAGCCTTGTGAATGGAGACCTGTTTAAAGGTCTTACTCATATCGGCTGCGGAGTGTGATCACACAGTCGTCCGGAACAGCTGATGCTCTCATGCATGTTTCAGTGTTACTTGCCTCAAAGCAAGCATAGCAGTTATTTAGCTTGTCTGGTAGGCTCGTGTCACTGGGCAGCTCTTGGCTGTGCTTCCCTTTGTAGTCTGTAATAGCTTGCAAGCACTGCCACCTCCGACAAGCTTCGGAGCCGGTATAGTACGAATCGATTTTAGTCCTGTATTGACGCTTTGCCTGTTTGATGGTTCGGATTGCATAGCGGGATTTCTTATAAGCTTCCGGGTTAGAGTCCCGCTCCTTGAAAGCGGCAGCTCTACCCTTTAGCTCAGTGCGAATGTTGCCTGTAATCCATGGCTTCTGGTTCGGGTATGTATGTACAGTCACTGTGGGGATGACTTCGTCGATGCACTCATTGATAAAGCCAGTGACTGATGTGATGTAATCCTCATTGCCATCGGAAGAATCCCGGAACATATTCCAGTCTGTGCTAGCAAAACAGTTTAGCATCTGATTCATCTGACCACTTTGTTATAGACCGAGTCACTGGTGCTTCCTGCTTAAATTTTTGCTTGTAAGCAGGTATCAGGAGGACAGAATTATGGTCAGATTTGCGAAATTGAGAGCGAGGGTTAGATTTGTATGTGTTTCTGTGAGTAAAGGTGGTCTAGAATTTTTTTCCCTCTGGTTGCACATTTAACATGCTGATAGAAATCTATTTCGAATCCAAGATGGCGTAGCAGTCAGACATCTTGTCGTGTCGTGTCCCTTACATATAGTTTTTTAAAACATATTTTTCTTCGCATATCTTTTAAAACATTTTGCTTAAACCTCAACTTCTAAATACTCTCCTGCAACCCGCCTCACCCAATGTAGCGCGGATCTGCTTTTTTTTCTAAACTATTTATATTTACATCGGATCTGGAACCCCTCAACTGAAGCTAGCCAGCTAACTACCAGCTATCAGTCAGCAAACCATTGCTAGCGGTCTTCAGCTAACTGGTCATCAGCTAACCTTTAGCTTGGAAAGCTCACGCCAGTTCGAACAACGCGACTCTAACCAGAGCATAACGGACCTATTTTTTTTTTTTTATCTCCGGATTCCCACCGGATTCCCACCGCAAACAGAACATTTTCAGCTGGATCTTCACAACTAGCTAACTAGCTAACCGCAACCCCGGATGATTACTCCTGGCTAGCGTTTCCACACACTTAGCTTGAAGCTAGCCCGGCCAGAGCTCCTGTGCTACCACCGAAGCATACTCCTGGGCTACAATATCCGGACCCACGACCGGTCTATCGATGTCACCGCATGAAGAGGCATAAACAGACTCACCCCATCGCGACGTCCCCCAAAGGCTAACTTTCTAGCCCTTGCTATCTCCTTGCTTGCTAATTCAGCCTGCTAACTGCTAGCTTGTTTAGCCTCGGTCCGCTAACTGCTACCTTGTTTAGCCCCGGCCTACTAACTGTTAGCTTGTTAGCACAGGCCTGCTAACCGTCTGAATCGCCGCGTCCCAACCACTCACTGGACCCATATTTACTTTCAATCTCTTTTCGATTTTTAATTCGTTTATATCTTTCGGTAACCTGCCTCACCCAATGTGATACGGAATCGCTATTATTTTTTATTTTTAGAACACACTCAAGAACCTCCAGAAGCTAACCAGCTAACTAGCTACAAGCTATTTAGTCATTGTTAGCCACTGCTAGCGGCTTTTACCTTTTACCTTCTGCACAGCCAGCCAGTTTTTTTTACCTGGATAATACTTGCCAATCTAGCTTCCCTGCCCCACCAACCGCTACCCCCTGGACACTGATCACTTGGCTACCTAGCTGATGCATGCTGGACTGTCCATTAATCACGGTACTCCATTCTGCTTGTTTATGTTTTATCTGTCGGCCCCAGCCGCACTCAGGCTCTGTGTGTAGTTAATCCGACCCTCCCTGCCTAGTCAACGCCATTTTACCTGCTGTTGTTATGCTAGCTGATTAGCTGTTGTTGTCTCACCTACTGTTTTAGCTACTGTTTTAGCTAGCTCTCCAAATTCAACACCTGTGATTACTGTATGCCTCGCTGTATGTCTCTCTCAAATGTCAATATGCCTTGTATACTGTTGTTCAGGTTAGTTATCATTGTTTTAGTTTACAATGGAGCCCATAGTTCCACTCTTCATACCCCTGATACCTCCTTTGTCCCACCTCCCACACATGCGGTGACCTCACCCATTACAACCAGCATGTCCAGTGATACAACCTCTCTCATCATCACCCAGTGCCTGGGCTTACCTCCGCTGTACCCGCACCCCACCATACCCCTGTCTGCGCATTATGCCCTGAATATATTCTACCATGCCCAGAAATCTGCTCCTTTTATTCTCTGTCCCCAACGCTCTAGGCGACCAGTTTTGATAGCCTTTAGTCGCACCCTCATTCTACTCCTCCTCTGTTCCGAGGGTGATGTGGAGGTAAACCCAGGCCCTGCATGTCCCCAGGCACCCTCATTTGTTGACTTCTGTGATCGAAAAAGCCTTGGTTTCATGCATGTCAACATCAGAAGTCTCCTCCCTAAGTTTGTTTTACTCACTGCTTTAGCACACTCTGCTAACCCTGATGTCCTTGCCGTGTCTGAATCCTGGCTCAGGAAGGCCACCAAAAATTCTGAGATTTCCATACCCAACTATAACATTTTCCGTCAAGATAGAACTGCCAAAGGTAATGTCATACTTTCCAGGTCCATACCCAAACAGTTCGAACTACTAAATTACTCTCTCCAGAAATAAGTCTCTCACTGTTGCCGCCTGCTACCGACCCCCTCAGCTCCCAGCTGTGCCCTGGACACCATTTGTGAATTGATCGCCCCCCATCTAGCTTCAGAGTTTGTTCTGTTAGGTGACCTAAACTGGGATATGCTTAACATCCCGGCAGTCCTACAATCTAAGCTAGATGCCCTCATTCTCACACAAATCATCAAGGAACCCACCAGGTACAACCCTAAATCTGTAAACAAGGGCACCCTCATAGACGTCATCCTGACCAACTGGCCCTCCAAATACACCTCCGCTGTCTTCAACCAGGATCTCAGCGATCACTGCCTCATTGCCTGTATCCGCTATGGAGCCGCAATCAAACGACCACCCCTCATCACTGTCAAACGCTCCCTAAAACACTTCTGTGAGCAGGCCTTTCTAATCGACCTGGCCCGGGTATCCTGGAAGGACATTGACCTCATCCCGTCAGTTGAGGATGCCTGGTCATTCTTTAAAAGTAACTTCCTCACCATTTTAGATAAGCATGCTGCATTCAAAAAATGCAGAACTAAGAACAGATATAGCCCTTGGTTCCCTCCAGACCTGACTGCCCTCGACCAGCACAAAAACATCCTGTGGCGGACTGCAATAGCATCGAATAGTCCCCGCGATATGCAACTGTTCAGGGAAGTCAGGAACCAATACACGCAGTCAGTCAGGAAAGCTAAGGCCAGCTTCTTCAGGCAGAAGTTTGCATCCTGTAGCTCCAACTCCAAAAAGTTCTGGGACACTGTGAAGTCCATGGAGAACAAGAGCACCTCCTCCCAGCTGCCCACTGCACTGAGGCTAGGTAACACGGTCACCACCGATAAATCCATGATTATCGAAAACTTCAACAAGCATTTCTCATCAGCTGGCCATGCCTTCCGCCTGGCTACTCCAACCTCGGCCAACAGCTCCGCCCCCCCCGCAGCTACTCGCCCAAGCCTCTCCAGGTTCTCCTTTACCCAAATCCAGATAGCAGATGTTCTGAAAGAGCTGCAAAACCTGGACCCGTACAAATCAGCTGGGCTTGACAATCTGGACCCTCTATTTCTGAAACTATCCGCCGCCATTGTCGCAAACCCTATTACCAGCCTGTTCAACCTCTCTTTCATATCGTCTGAGATCCCCAAGGATTGGAAAGCTGCCGCAGTTATCCCCCTCTTCAAAGGGGGAGACACCCTGGACCCAAACTGTTACAGACCTATATCCATCCTGCCCTGCCTATCTAAGGTCTTCGAAAGCCAAGTCAACAAACAGGTCACTGACCATCTCGAATCCCACCGTACCTTCTCCGCTGTGCAATCTGGTTTCCGAGCCGGTCACGGGTGCACCTCAGCCACGCTCAAGGTACTAAACGATATCATAACCGCCATCGATAAAAGACAGTACTGTGCAGCCATCTTCATCGACCTTGCCAAGGCTTTCGACTCTGTCAATCACCATATTCTTATCGGCAGACTCAGTAGCCTCGGTTTTTCAGATGACTGCCATGCCTGGTTCACCAATTACTTTGCAGACAGAGTTCAGTGTGTCAAATCGGAGGGCATGCTGTCCGGTCCTCTGTCAGTCTCTATGGGGGTGCCACAGGGTTCAATCCTCGGGCCGACTCTTTTCTCTGTATATATCAATGATGTTGATCTTGCTGCGGGCGATTCCCTGATCCACCTCTACGCAGATGACACCATTCTATATACTTCCGGCCCGTCCTTGGACACTGTGCTATCTAACCTCCAAACGAGCTTCAATGCCATACAACACTCCTTCCGTGGCCTCCAACTGCTCTTAAACGCTAGTAAAACCAAATGCATGCTTTTCAACCGTTCGCTGCCTGCACCCGCACACCTGACCAGCATCACCACCCTGGATGGTTCCGACCTTGAATATGTGGACATGTATAAGTACCTAGGTGTCTGGCTAGACTGTAAACTCTCCTTCCAGACTCATATCAAACATCTCCAATCAAAAATCAAATCAAGTGTCGGCTTTCTATTCCGCAACAAAGCCTCCTTCACTCACGCCGCCAAACTTAGCCTAGTAAAACTGACTATCCTACCGATCCTCGACTTCGGCGATGTCATCTACAAAATTGCTTCCAACACTCTACTCAGCAAACTGGATGCAGTTTATCACAGTGCCATCCGTTTTGTCACTAAAGCACCTTATACCACCCACCATTGCGACTTGTATGCTCTAGTCGGCTGGCCCTCGCTACATATTCGTCGCCAGACCCACTGGCTCCAGGTCATCTACAAGTCCATGCTAGGTAAAGCTCCGCCTTATCTCAGTTCACTGGTCACGATGGCAACACCCATCCGTAGCACGCGCTCCAGCAGGTGTATCTCACTGATCATCCTTAAAGCCAACACCTCATTTGGCCGCCTTTCGTTCCAGTTCACTGCTGCCTGTGACTGGAACGAATTGCAAAAATCGCTGAAGTTGGAGACTTTTATCTCCCTCACCAACTTCAAACATCTGCTATCTGAGCAGCTAACCGATCGCTGCACAGCACATAGTCTATCGGTAAATAGCCCACCCATTTTTACCTACCTCATCCCCATACTGTTTTTATTGATTTACTTTTCTGCTCTTTTGCACACCAATATCTCTACCTGTACATGACCATCTGATCATTTATCACTCCAGTGATAATCTGCAAAATTGTAATTATTCGCCTACGTCCTCATGCCTTTTGCACACAATGTATATAGACTCCCCTTTTTTCTACTGTGTTATTGACTTGTTAATTGTTTACTCCATGTGTAACTCTGTGTTGTCTGTTCACACTGCTATGCTTTATCTTGGCCAGGTCGCAGTTGCAAATGAGAACTTGTTCTCAACTAGCCTACCTGGTTAAATAAAGGTGAAATAAAATAAAAATAAAAATAAAAAGGTAGAAGTGATTTAAGTTTCCCTGCATTAAAGTCCCCGGCCACTAGGAGAACCGCATCTGGATGAGCGTTTTCCTGTTTGCTTATAGCGGATACAGCTCATTGAGTGAGGTTAAGGTGCCAGCATCGGACTGTGGTGGTAGGTTACAGGTGGATCAGGTAAAAATACAGTTTTTGATTTAATTAAAATTATATGTTTGATTAGACATGTAATAATGTTAATGGAATACATAGAAAAGAAAGAGATGGATACCTGTCTGTAATTTTTGACGTCAGAGGGGTTGATGAGGGCGGTAAGGAATGGGAGGTCTCTAGAGATGGAGGAGGGGATGGATGAGTGGGCAGATTGTTGTGCTATCAGATGTCAGTTGATGCAGAATTTCGTCTGGAGGGAGAGAAGGAGTTCAAGGATGAGGAGAATGGGAAGAAGAAGAATCAAGAGACAGGAGGTGCTGCGACTAGTTCTTCCCGTCACTTATCCTCGACAGGCAGCCAGTCTCAGAAGGGGGGATTGAATTTTGCTCAAGCTGCCGTTGTCTTGTCTCCTCGCCTCCGTTTTGGACCATTCCAGAACCACTAGAGATCAAAAGCAGAGTAAAGGGAAGAGAGGAGGCAGGGGTGGCGAGATGAAAAAGCAAACGCAAAGATTACTTAAATTTCAATAATATGTGCCTGGTTTAGTTGAAACCCTCTCACCATGTCAAGGTGCAGGCCGAGAGGTTAAAAATATATATTTTTTACCCAGTTTAATTAACCCTTAACCCCTCTTTTCCATGTTCTTCCTGATGGGGCTCAGATAGGTGTAGCAATATGGTGATGACCCCACCCTGCTGTGTAATGGTCTCCAAAACACTTCTGCTATATTACTTACACAAATCTAGAACCTCCAGATATGCAAACATTAACTACTGTAGAAACCAATGTCCAATATCAAAACAACCCTGGTCTAAAGTTAATCTGTATTCACTTTCTCTAACTGTCTGCCATATTGTGTGTTCCCAGACATCATGGCTAGTGGATCCACACCCATCTCCAAAACTCACAATGGTGAGAGAGGAAACACAGTTTCTAACAGTGTGTGTTTGGTTTAAGCATGATGATCAGAATATGAGGAGTAGAGATTGAGAGTAGGAGGGATGATTAGAAGTTGTAAGGAGGTGGTTGAATGAATCTGTATTACATCTCTTTAAACAGTACTGCAAAAAAGTGTACTTACAGAGTGCATCATACATGATTTAGACCTTGTTTATTGAAAAGTGTTTATTTCTGTATTAAAATGTTGCATCTTGCTGAAAATTGTCCATATAGTGTTCCTATCATCTAGTTTAAACAGTACTGCAATAAAATGTACTTACAGAGTGCATCAAACATGATTTATGGAAAACTGTTTATTTCTGAATTTCACCGTTGCAACTTGCTGAAAATTGTCCACAGTGTTCCTATCATCTAGTTTAAACAGTACCGCAAAAAAAATATACTTACAAAGTGCATCAAACATGATTTAGACCTTGTTTTTGGAAAAGTGTTTATTTTTGTTTTTCATGATTTCAACATGCTCAGAATTGTCCACAGTGTTCTTATCATCTAGTTTAAACAGTACTACAAGACAATTTATTTACACAGTGCATCAAACATGATTTAGTTATGAAAAAGTATTTCTTTCTGTATTTCAATGTTGCAACTTGCTGAAAATTGTCCACAGTGTTCCTGTCATACAGTTTAAACAGTACTGCAAAATGTTATCCCATTTTATAAGAGATTCTCCGAAATGTAAATGTTCCAGGCATTTATATATCAACTCCAGTCGTACTTTATCAAAAGCCTTTTCAAAGTCAGCTATGAATAGCAGGCCTGGTTTCCCAGATTTTTAATGGTGTTCTATTGTTTCCAGTACGTGTCTTATATTATCTCTAATGTATTGTCCATGTCAGAAATCTGTCTGATTAGAATTAATAATATCCAATAATACCTTTTTTAATTCTATGAGCTATATGTAAGGGTATAAGTGTAAGGGGCCTACCATTTTTAAATGGACTGGATCTTTATATTTCCCACTTGTATCCTGTTTCAGTAATAATGAAATCAGACTTTCTTGTTGAGTGTCTGATTATTTACCATTTACATAGGAGTGGTTAAAACATGCTAATAACGGTCCTCTGAGTATATCAAAAAAGGTTTGGTATACCTGCACTGGCATGCCATCCAGCCATGGAGTTTTCCAGGACTTAAAGGCTTTATTTACATCAAGAAGATGCATATAATTGGTACCATTGGAAAGAAAACACTTTGAAGTTTGTAGAAATGTTAAAATAATGTAGGAGAAAACCCAAAGAAAAACAACCAGATTATAACACAATAGATATGGTAAATCAAATCAAATCAAATGTATTTATATAGCCCTTCGTACATCAGCTGATATCTCAAAGTGCTGTACAGAAACCCAGCCTAAAACCACAAACAGCAAGCAATGCAGGTGTAGAAGCACCGTGGCTAGGAAAAACTCCCTAGAAAGGCCAATACCTAGGAAGAAACCTAGAGAGGAACCAGGCTATGTGGGGTGGCCAGTCCTCTTCTGGCTGTGCCGGGTAGAGATTATAACAGAACATGGCCAAGATGTTCAAATGTTCATAAATGACCAGCATGGTCGAATAATAATAAGGCAGAACAGTTGAAACTGGAGCAGCAGCACAGTCAGGTGGAAGTTGAAACTGGAGCAGCAGCATGGCCAGGTGGACTGGGGACAGCAAGGAGTCATCATGTCAGTAGGTAGGAGAACATTTAAAGAAAAACCAACTAGATTTGTTTTTTTGAGAGACCATGCTCTTACAATGGAAAGTATAAGGACATGCTGGAAATTAGCTCCCTTGATGCAATTCCTATGGCTTCCATAGGGTGTCAGCAGACTATGTTCAATGTTTCAGGCTTATAACTTCAAAAACAAAGACGAAATATCAGTTTTAGTACAGGGACATAGTCTTGGAAATTCGTGTTTGCGCGCACCATGAAGAAAGGATGCACCTGCTAAAATCGAACATACTTCTTTCCGTAAGAAATATTATAGTTTGATTACATTTTAGGGTATCTGAAATAGGGTATCTGAGGAGTAAATAGAAACATATTTTGACTTGTTGAAACAAAGTTTAGGGGTAGATTTTCGGATTCCTTTCTCTGCACTTTGAATGAGTGGATTACTCACATCGATGGCGCCATCTAAACTGACTTTTTGGGATATAAAAAATGATTTTATCTAACAAATCAACACTACATGTTATAGCTGGGACCCTTTGGATGACAAATCAGAGGAAGATTTTCAAAAAGTAAGTGAATATTTAATCGCTAATGGTGAATTTATGAAACCTGTGCCAGTGGAAATTGGGGCACCGTCCTCAAACAATCGCATGGCATGCTTTCGCTGTAATAGCCACTGTAAAACGGACAGAGCAGTTCGATTAAGAAGAATTTAAGCTTTCAACCGATATAAGACACTTATATTTATCTTAATGAACCTGTTAAGGTTAGGGCAGAATACTGCCCCCGTTGGTGAAATGCGTGCCCATAGTAAACTGACCCCCAATTTTTTTTTTATTGCTAATATATGCATATAATAAATATTATTGAATAGAAAACACTCTAAAGCTTCTAAAACCGTTTAAATTATGTCTGTAAGTAAAGCAGAACTCTCAGGGCACTCATTCTCCCAAACTCTCTCTTGTCATCCAAAAAGTTGGCCCAACTTTGACGTCATCGCCCCCACCCTTCCCAAGCACCTACAGTCCTGGGAACAGTTCCTATGCCTTCAGCGCGGTGTCCGCTTTCAATGGGGCTTCTCATTGTGTGAATCGCACGCTCACGAGAGTAATGACGGGCCGAATCCTTTCGGTCGCGCGAGATCTCACGCGCATTCTGCGCCTGTGGTGTCTTTCTTTCAAGATTGATTAAACGTGTGTTTCTCTTTGTCCTGAGAATTGCGGTGAAGCTATATAGCATGCTAACGCTGTGTTCTGAACCAAGTTTGACAAGTTTAGTCGACATATAATATGTAATTTCGACGTTTTGGTGCGAACTAACTTTACTTTTTGGCTGCATTTCAACCGAAATATGTCGTGTTTGATAACCGAAAGACACAGACTTCAAAACTAAAGCTGTTTTTGGTAAGTATAAACCCTTCCAGGTCTTCTGATGGAAGAACAGCAAAGGTAAGGGAACATTTATGTGTTAAATTTGGGTTTCTGTGGAGGAGCCAAAATGCTAATTCCTGAGCGCCGACTCACATTATAGCCTAGTGAACGAAATCTGTAAAGTTAAAAATAAATGTAACACAGCTGTTTTATTAAGAAGAAGTGTATCTTTCTAAGTATATGTAGAACATGTATATTTAGTCAACGTTTATGATGTGTATTTCTGTTATCTGGCAGAGTTACCATAATTTCTCCAGGCATTGTTGTAGCATTTTTTTGCCATGACCTTCTATGTAAACCGTGATTTATGGATATAATTAGCATATTATTGAAAAAAACATAAATGTACTGTATAACATGTCCTATTCCTGTCATCTGATGAAGATTTTCAAAAGGTTAGTGAATTATTTTACTTTTAATCCTGCTTTTGTGATTGCATCTATTGTTCTACAAAATGGCTATGTAAATTAGCCTATCTTTGGTGGTGGTTTGACATAAATATGTGCTATGTTTTCGCCGTAAAACATTTTAGAAATCTGACTTGGTGGCTAGATGAACAAGGTGTTTATCTTTCATTTGAGCTATTGGACTTGTTAATGTGTGGAGGTAAAATATTTCTAAGAATATTTTTTGCGTTCTGTGTGCTACTGTGTCAGTTGAGCAGTGGGGGGAGGTGCCCTAGCGGGACGTGTGGTGCCAAGTAGTTTTAATATCCGTAATTCTTGTGATTTTTTACTTGAATTGCGCGCCTTCCAGTTTCACCGGAAGTTGTCCCTCTATCGGGATGCCTAGCTCTAAGAAGTTTTAATAGAAAAAAAATCCATACATTTAGCTTCGGTTAGAGGAGATGGGGGAGACTGAAATTAAAACATATGCTTTAAGTTCTTTGCTTCCTCTTTCAAAATATAATTTGGTGAATCATGGATGACTCCGTCAAGTTTCAATTCATTTTGGTAGCATTCCTTTGTTGAAGATTCAATAATAATTTAGTGCATTTTTCCCATATTCGAATTGCTTTATTATTATAATATATTACACTTGATCTATGTTGAATAAGTTCCACCATTTATTTTTGTTTTTCCCCTGACTTATTCTGAGCCTCTATGGTACAGTTTTATTGCTATTTTTCTGTTCTGTTAGACCTTTGTTAGTATGGACTCCTTTGACCTAAATTGCTTTTGTTTGTTTTAGAGCTGAGTACCGAATTGCATGGCCCCTAAAGGCACATTTAAAAGAGTTCCATACAATAAGCGGATTTGCTATACCTATGATATGTTAGAACAATTCAGTTATAAATTCCTCTGTCTTAGTTAAAAACAAGTTAACACCCATTAGGCTTTGATTAGATTTCCAATATAATATATATATAATATAATATCCTTTCCCACGTGGAAATTCAGTAAGAGTAATGTATATGCCAATTATCTGTCAGTCCGACCTCAATACAGGATTAGGATTGAATCCTACTACACCGGCTACGCTCGTCTGATGAGGCAGGGCTTGAAAACTATTACAGACCACAAAGGAAAACCCAGCCGCAAGCTGCCCAATGACTTGAGCCAATGTTGCTTCCAGAGGGAGCTTGGAACTCGGTAGTGAGTGTTGCTATGTGCTTCAGCACTCGGCGGTCCTGTTCTGTGAGCTTGTGTGGCCTACCACTTTGCGGCTGAGCCTTTGTTACTAGATGATTCCACTTCAAAATAACAGCACTCACAGTTGACCGGGGCAGCTCTAGCAGGGCAGAAATTTGATTAACTTACTTGCTGGAAAGGTAACATCCTACGATGGTGCCATGTTGAAAGTCAGTGAGCTCTTCAGCTAGGCCATTCTACTGCCAATGTTTGTCTATGGAGATTCCATGACTATGTGCTCGATTTTATCCACCTGTCAGCAACGGGTGTGGTTGAAATAGCCAAATCCAGTAATTTGAAGTGGTGTCCACATACTGTACTTTTGTATGGAATGCCTTCAGAAAAGTAGTTAGACCAATTGACTTTGTTAGTTTACAGCCTTATCTTTTTATGTTCCTCATCAACCTACATACAACACCCCAAGGGTTTTTTCGAAATTTTAGCAACTTTTAAAAAATTAAAAAACTTAAATATCACATTTACATAAGTATTCAGACCCTTAACTCTGTACTTTGTTGAATCACCTTCGGCAGCGATTACAGCCTTGATTCTTCTTGGGTATGACAGTACAAGCTTGGCACGCCTGTATTTGGGGAGTTTCTCCAATTCTTCTCTGCAGATCCTCTCAAGCTCTGTCAGGTTGGATGGGGAGCGTCACTGCATAGCTATTTTCAGGTCTCTCCAGAGTTGTTTGATCGGGTTCAAGTCAAGGCTCTGTCTGGGCCACTCAATGATATTCAGAGACTTGTCCCAAAGTCACTCCTGAGCTGTCTTGGCTGTGTGCTTTGGGTCATTGTCCTGTTGGAAGGTGAACCTTCACCCCAGTCTGAGGTCCCGAGTGCTCTGGGGCAGGTTTTCATGAAAGGATCTCTCTGTACTTTGCTCCGTTAATCTGTGCCTCGATCCTGACTAGTCTCCCAGTCCCTGCCGCTGAAAAATATCTCCACAGCAAAATGGTCACCATGCTTCACCGTAGGGAGGATACCAGGTTTCCTCCGGACATGAAGCTTGTCATTCAGGCCAAAGAGTTCAATCTTGAATTCAACAGACCAGAGTCTTGTTTCTCATGGTCTGAGAGTCCTATCGGGGGAGAAGGTGTGTCTTTTGGTGTCTTTTGGCAAACTCCATGCGGGCTGTCATGTGCATTTTACTGAGGACTGGCTTCTGTCTGGCCACTCGACCATAAGGGTCTGATTAGTGGAGTGCTGCAGAGATGGTTGTCCTTCTGGAAGGTTATCCCATCTCCACAGAGTAACTCTGGAGATCTGTAAGTGAGACCACCGTGTTCTTGGTCACCTCCCTGACCAAGGCCCTTCTCCCCCGGTTGCTCAGTTTGGCCAGGCGGCCAGCTCTAGGAAGTGTCTTGGTGGTTCCAAACTTCTTCCATTTAAGAATGATGGAGGCCACTTTGTTCTTAGGGACCTTCAACTCTGCACAAATATTTTGGTACCCTTCCCCAGATCTGTGCCTTGACACAATAATGTCTCAGAGCTCTACGGACCATTCCATTGGCCTCATGGCTTGGTGTTTGCATTGACATGCACTGTCAACTGTCGACCCTGATATAGAAATCATGTCCAATCAATTGAATTGATCATAGGTGGACTCCAATCAAGTTCTTGAAACATCTCAAGGATGATCAATTCCGAGTCTCATAGCAAAGGTCTGAGTAGGTCTGAATAGGTATTTCTGTATTTCTGTTTTGTCATTGTGGGGTATTGTGTATATATTGATGACGGAAATGTTTATTTAATCAATTTTAGTATAAGGCTGTAACGTAACAAAATGTGGAAAAAGAGAAGTGTTCTGAATACTTATAGTTCTGAATACTTATATAGTGTATTTTCTGTGCTAATATCGCTGGCTATTATAATGTTTACTAGGTAGCTAACGTTACCCTCGCGACCATGGTCACAGTGACCAACCTGACACACAACACAGGCTGGGAGCAGCTCATGGGCACTTAGGGGTAAAGTGTCTTGCTCAAGGGCACAACATCAGCAGGTAGTATACAGAGATATTGTAGCTGGTAACCTTTTGGCTGCCGGATTACTCCCTGCAGATTTTCCCACAGGCAGCAGCTAGGGGTTCAAACCGATAACTATCGCTTAAAATTTCCCCCCTCGCGGTTGAGCCTAGTGGTTAAACTAACTTTGAATCCAAGATCTACTTGGACAAGTTAGTTGTTTTCTATTTTGATGCTATTCACAAAAATAATAATAATAATAGGCACGCAAATGTTCACACTTTGATTCAGTAGGTAAAACTAGAAATGGTGTTTTCTGCTGACGCCAGGCTTTCTGCAACAGACTTTTTATTGCTTGTTCTGCACGACAACTAACAATTAGCTGAGTACAGAACAAACCCCTAAGCTCTACACTCAACAGGGTATTAACAAATTCACTGACGACATGACTGTAACTCTAGTGGCTGGTATTCTCGATTCCAGCCTGTGGGTATCTGTGAATTTGTCCACATACAAAAAGGAACGTAAAGTGTACTGGGTTTAGAAGTAAACAAACACATGACACAGATTGAGCTGCCAACACAACGGAAATAAGCTAACCTTGTTGATCAACTTGAATCTTTTTTCATGCATTTAATGAACACCTCTTTGCATTGCAGTGATTTTAACACAACACAATACCAGACTACTTAACATAAGAAACAACTCACCATAATTAAACCTGACCCAGACGCAGCAAGAGTCTGACCAAGCACAGGAGGACTACAAGCCTAAAGACTGTACTCTGGACTACTCACAGTTTCCATTGAACATAGTCAATATCACTTTATTGTAATATTTACGAATTGTATGATTGACACATTTCCTGAATTTTGGGAATCTTTGCTTTTACTCCCAAGAGTTCCAGCTATTTGTTTTGTTGTTCAGCGAACTCAGTCCCTCATCAAAAAACTAGGCCAGCTCCTGCTCTGGAGCAATCTGAGCTATGAAGGGGGAGAGGAAAAATTGGCCCACCATACCTTGGATATCACGTGAAGCCTCCAAAAATATCCTAGACGGCTGGAGCAGATGCCCAGGCTCAGAGCCCTCCACCGTCAGAGGAGTGGAGAAGTCTTAGTGGGGGAAAGTGAGACTAACCAGAGAAGAAAAACACTTTTAAACAGTTTTTGCCTCTGGAGAACGGTAAGAGCTTGGGTGGAAGGTAAGACAAATTTTGGACTATGTTGTTCTTCCCTGTATTATACTTATGCTAAAAAAAATATTCTACTGAGCCATTTACTTTATTTTCATATTCTCATCTTTTACTATTACTTATTGCATTGTCGAGAAGGAACCTGCAACCTGCAAGGGCTCCCGAGTGGTACAGTGCTCTAAAGCATTGCATCTCATTGCTTGAGGTGTCCCTACAGACAGACACCCTGGTCTGAATCCAGGCTGTATCACAACTGACCATGATTGGGAGTCCCATAGGGCGGCACACAGCGTAGTCTGGGTTTGGCCGGTGTAGGCCGTCATTGTAAATAAGAATTTGCATGACATTCTTATTAGGGGTGTGCCGACATGGCCATAATCATATCCATAAATTGACAGTTCATAGTTGTGAGTGGAAAAAACTGAAAAAATGATGACTAAATAGATGTTGGCAAAATACCTCCCTGCACATTTTCACTGCAAAAAAGCTGCAGATTAGGATCAGCACGTGGAGGGGTGTGTGTGTGTGTGTGCCTGTGTCATCAACTTGCTGCAGGCAGACAAGTTTGCTGTCACTCAGTCAGAATACACATCAGCGTTTAATATTTTTGCCCTAACCTTCCCCCGCTTGCTAGATAGTATGCACATTGATGGCTTGACAGCAACAGTCCTCGACATGTGATTTATCATAGTAGCAATCTAAATGATCAGACCGAAAACATGCGAGGAAAACTGATCAAGTGAAATGATGAAGCGAGTGGACAGGAGAAATACAGCTTAAATCTATCCAATCAACGCAGCAAGATTAACGTATATACGCCCTTCTCTTTACAAACAGCCAGTTGAGTTATTTAGACCACATAGAACCTTGCACATGACTGACTGACATTAATAAGATAAGTGCTGGCACCCACATTTTTTTCTATAACGGATAATTACAAAAAAACGTGATCATAATCATATCCAGAAAATGACATTATCCGTTACAAAACTCGCTTTGTCCGACTACTCGGCCCATCCCTAATTATTGTGTACAATGGGAGTTTGCCTTATTAGTTGACAAGCCACTTGCACATACTTTGGTTTTGCAGTTACATTCAACTACGTATTTATTTAGACAGTGATTCTAAAACGTTTAACGGCTCTATATTCCAACATTTTGGATTTGAGATAAAATGTTTTAAATGTAGTGACAGTAGGGAATGTCACATTTTATTTGAGGGCATTTTAAAACACTATCTTTTTTACCATTTAGAAATGAAAGCACCCCCATTTGAAAGTGTCATAAGTATTTGGACAAATTCACTTATTGTAAATTAAAATTAGTCAAAAGTGTAGTACTTGGTCCCATATTCCTAGTATGCAAAGTGTCACGGATCCCCTGGTACTGCTGCTCATTCCGTTCACCAGCTCCAGAGGTCTATGTCTAGGCATCACTGAACTGGATACATTACCACCCAACCTGGACTGTCTTGTCTCATTACGCACACCTGGTTCCCATTCCTCTTGATTAGTATGTGTATATTCAGTTGAAGTCGTACATTTACATACACCTTAGCCAAATACATTTAAACTCAATTTTTCAAAATTCCTGACATTTAATACTAGTAAAAGTTCCCTGTCTTAGGTCAGTTAGGATCACCACTTTAATTTAAGAATGTGAAATGTCAGAATAATAGTAGAGAGAATGATTTATTTCAGCTTTTTGTTTCTTTCATCACATTCCCAGTGGGTCAGAAGTTTACATACACTCAATTAGTATTCGGTAGCATTGTTTTAAATTGTTTAACTTGGGTCAAATGTTTCGGGTAGCCTTCCACAAGCTTCCCACAATAAGTTGGGTGAATTTTGGCCCATTCCTCCTGACAGAGCTGGTGTAACTGAGTCAGGTTTGTAGGCCTCCTTGCTTGCGCACACTTTTTCAATTCTGCCCACACATTTTCTATAGGATTGAGGTCCGGGATTTGTGATGGCCACTCCAATACATTGACTTTATTGTCCTTGACTTTGTTGTCCTCCCTCATGAAGCCATCTATTATGTGAAGTGCACCAGTCCCTGCTGCAGCAAAGCACCCCCACAACATCATGCTGCCACCCCCGTGCTTCACGGTTGGGATTGTGTTCTTCGGCTTGCAAGCTTCCCCAATTTTTTTCCAAACATGATGATGGTCATTATGGCCAAAGAGTTCTATTTTTGTTTCATCAGACCAGAGGACATTTCTCCAAAAAGTACGATCTTTGTCCCCATGTGCAGTTGCACATTGGAGTCTGGCTTTTTTATGGCTGTTTGGGAGCAATCGCTTCTTCCTTG
Source organism: Oncorhynchus kisutch (assembly GCF_002021735.2). Taxonomy (NCBI): domain Eukaryota; kingdom Metazoa; phylum Chordata; class Actinopteri; order Salmoniformes; family Salmonidae; genus Oncorhynchus; species Oncorhynchus kisutch. The sequence goes on from NC_034194.2 coordinate 3,837,415, forward strand.
CTGAGCAGCCTTTCAGGTTATGTTGATATAGGACTCATTTTACTGTGGATATAGATACTTTGGTACCTGTTTCCTCCAGCATCTTCACAAGGTCCTTTGTTGTTGTTTTGGGATTGATTTGCACTTTTCTCACCAAAGTACGTTCATCCCTAGGAGACAACATGCGTCGTCTTCCTGAGCGGTATGACGGCTGCGTGGTCCAATGGTGTTTATACTTGCGTACTATTGTTTGTACAGATGAAAGTGGTACCTTCAGACATTTGAAAATTGCTCCCAAGGATGAACCAGACTTGTGGAGGTCTACAATGTTTTTTCTGAGGTCTTGGCTGATTTCTTTTGATTTTCCCATGATGTCAAGCAAAGAGGCACTGAGTTTGAAGATAGGCCTTGAAATACATCCACAGGTACACCTCAAATTGACTCAAATTATGTCAATTAGCCTATCAGAAGCTTCTAATGCCATGAAATAATTTTCTGGAATTTTCCAAGCTTTTTAAAGGCACAGTCAACTTAGTGTATGTAAACTTCTGACCCACTCAGAATTGTGATACAGTAAATTATAAGTGAAATAATCTGCCTGTAAACAATTGTTGGAAAAAAGATTTATGTCATGCATAAAGTGGATGTCCTAACCGACTTGCCAAAACTGTAGTTTGTTAACAAGAAATTTGTGGAGTGGTTGAAAAACGAGTTTTAATGACTCCAACCTAAGTGTATGTAAACTTCCAACTTCAACTGTATGTGTTCTCTGTTCCCCATTGTCCTTGTTGGTTATTGTTACCATGTCCTTTGGTCTTGTGAGCACCTGTGCTGTTGTATCGGCTTCCATGCTACATGTTATTGCTACCATGTCCGTTAGTCCTGTGAGCACCTGTGCTGTTGTATCGGCTTCCATGCTACGTGTTATTGTGCACTTGTTTTACAGTTCTAGTCCCATGTATTATTTAGAGCTTTACACCTTCCTCTTTGTTTGGGTGGAGAAAAAGAAAAAACTATCACGTATTACTGGCTTGTCTTCTATCATTATACCACGTGACACAGACTGCATCAAACTTGTGGAAACATTTGCAGTTTGTTTGGTTGTGTTTGGATTATGTTGTGCCCTATAGAAATGAATGGTAAATAATGTATTGAGTCACTTCTATTGTAAATAAGAATATAATATATTTCAGAACACTTCTACATTAATGAGGATGCTACCATAATTACAGATAATCATTAATGAATTGTGAATAATTATGAGTCAAACGCTTGATGTAATCATTGCGTGCTAGGAATATACTAAGTCCAAATACTAATCTTTTGACTTATTTTCCACCATAATTTGCAAATACATTCATAAAAAATCCTACAATGTGATTTTCAGATTTTGTCTGTCCTAGTTGAAGTGTACCTATGATGAAAATTACAGGCCCTCTCTCATCTTTTTAAGTGGGAGAACTTGCACAATTGGTGGCTGACTAAATACTTTTTTGCCCCACTGTACCTGATAGTACGAACTGGCCATGACTGACCCAGCAGACCCGGACTAGGTGCGCAACGCCATCTCCTCCCAAGGAGCCTCCATTGGTAGGCATGAGCAATTGCTTATGGGGCTGATGGAGGTGGTCCAAATGTTTGCTGAGCGCCATGACCAGGACATGCTGCTAGAGCAGTTCCGCGGGACATCTGGGGGTCAGCCTGCCACGGTGGCACCTCAGTAACTCGGCAGTTAGCAGCGCCACCCCACCACCTTCCCAGGAGCCCCGGTTACTTCCTCCGGAATGCTTTAATGGAGAGCCGAGCACCTGTTGGGCTTCATCCCTCCTCCTTCTCCTCAGATCGCTTCAAAATAGCCTACCTCATCACGCTGATGTCTGGAAGGGCTCTCACCTGGGCTACCACCGTATGGGAACATCAGCAGAATGGGCCATGTGCGTGAGCCTGGAGGGGTTCATGGGAAAGGTGAGGAAGGTCTTTGATGCCCCGTTCTCCGGGAGAGAAGCTGCCTGGAAGCTAATCCATCTCTGGCAGGATGCCCGCATTGTGGCCGACTATGCGGTGGATTTCCATACGTTGGCAGCGGAGACTGCGTGGAACCGGAAGCACTGTTCAACATGTTCCTGCACGGCGTCTCGGGGGAGGTTAAGGACGAGCTTGCGGATCGGGACTTACCCACAGATATGGACTCCCTCATCGTGTTGACCGTCCGCATCGATGGGCGATTGCGGGAATGACGGATGGACAGGAAATTCGATTTCACTCACACGTCCAGGGATTCCACCTCTCCTCCGAGTCATCCTGGAAGTCTCTGATGGTCCTGTGGCCGAGAGCACCCGAGATCTCCTCGAGAATCACCAAGGAGGGCTGAGGAACTGTTTCCTGAGCCCATGCAACTAAGCAGGGCTGTGTTGTTGCCAGCTGAATGGCAACACCAGATCAGCGCAAGGAGCTGTCTGTATTGTGGGACCTTTGGTCATTTTGTGTCCTCATGCCCGGTTTTTACCAGGCTCACCGGTAGGAGCGAGTACTCTGGTGGGCCATATGGGGAACTTTTCTGCTTTCCTTTACTCGCACCCCTTTTCATTTCATTCTGCTGTGGGGAAACCAGTCCAAATATCTCCGGGTCCTCATTGACTCTGGGGCTGATGAGAGCTTTTTGGACGCCACACTGGCTTCCGAGCTGAACATCCCCACTCAGCTCCTCTCCATTCCCGTGGATGTTACGAATATCTAGTCATGCCCTTTGGCCTCACCAAGGCCCTGCCGTGTTCCAGGCTCTGGTGAATAACATTCTCCACGACATGCTGAACCAGTTCCACTTTGTCTAATTGGATGACACCCTCGTCTTCTCCCTCTCCCCCCAAGAACACACGCTCCATGTCCGGCAGTTTCTCCAGTACTGGAGAACTTGTTGTTCGTTAAGGCGGACAAGTGAGAGTTCCATCGCTCCACCATTCCCTTTCTGGGCTACATCATCTCTGCTGGGAGTGTCAAGATGGATCCCGAGAAGGTGAAAGTGGTGGTGGATTGGCCTCAGCAGATGCAACGCTTGTGGTGGATTGGCCAGGGTGTAGCTGCAACGTTTCCTTGGGTTCGCCAACTTTTATCACCACTTTATCCAGGTTTACAGCCCCCTGTTCTCCCTCCTGTCTGCCCTCACCTCTACCAAGGTTCCGTTCACGTGGTCCACGGCTGCAGACCAGGCATTCTGGGACCTTAAACAATGCTTCACCACGGCTCCGATCCTGGTTCATCCAGACCCTTCCCGTCAGTTTGTGGTGGAGGCCGATGCTTTGGATGTCAGAGTGGGGGCTGTTCTGTTCTGCCTTGGATCTTGAGCTGATTCCCTGCGCCGTCTTCTCCCACCGCCTCACCACCACTGAGTGATGTGGGGAATTAAGAGATTCTCGCATCGAAGATGGCTTTGGTGCTATTTGCAGAGTTATCTCTAAGTAAATGTTGCAATTATTCAGGTATTCCTGAACCTTTCAACCAAAAACAACCTATATATGGGCAGTACCAAAACAAGTGATCTAATGATTCTGTCACTTCGCTGAAAAATGTGCAGAGCTGGGATGGTTGTATCCCCCATATAAATATCATTCTATTGACTGCACGCATGTTGTATTGTCAATTATATTTAAAAACTCAAAGTTTTAAATCTGGTGATATTTTGTGTATCAGTTCATAAACCATGTGACATGGATTCAGTAAGTCAACATTCTTCTACCAGCTATTTTGGAAGCTGTATGGAAAAGCTGTCCATTTTTTAGGCCTTAAAAACTTATTCGGGATAGGGGGCAGCATTTTCACTTTTGGATTAATAGCGTGCCCAATTTCAACTTCCTGCTACTCATCCCCAGAATATAAGATATGCATATTATTAGTATATTTCTGAAGTTTCTAAAACTGTTTGAATCATGTCTGTGAGTATATCAGAACTTATGCAGCAGGCAAAACCCCAAGGACAAATCATTCAGATTTCTTTTTTTGAGGTCACTGTCTATTCAATGAAGTTTCATTGGGAAACTAGATTTCTAAGGGACTTGTTTTCAGTTCCTACCGCTTCCACTGGAAGTCACCAGTCTTTAGAAATTGGTTGAGGTTTTTCCTTTGTGTAATGAAGAAGTACGGCCATCTTGAATGAGTGTCATTTGAAGTCTACTTTTTGAGAGAGGTGCATGACTTAAAGTAGCTTGAGTTTGTTGTCTTCCTGTATTGAACACAGATTGTCCCGTATTCAATTTGATCGATTATTAACATTTTAAAATACCTAAAGTTGTATTACAAAAGTAGTTTGAAATGTTTTGGCAAAGTTTACAGGTAACCTTTGAGATATTTTGTAGTGACGTTGCGCAAGTTGGAAGCTGTGTTTTTCTGGATCAAACGCGCCAAATAAATGGACATTTTGGATATATATCGACGGAATTAATTGAACAAAAGGACCATTTGTGATGTTTATGGGACATATTGGAGTGCCAACAATATAAACTCGTCAAAGGCATGAATTATATTTTTATTTCTGCATTTTGTGTTGCGCCTGCAGGGTTGAAATATGCTACTCTCTTTGTTTACTGTTGTGCTATCATCAGATAATAGCATCTTATGCTTTCACCGAAAAGCCTTTTTGAAATCTGACATGTTGTCTGGATTCACAACGAGTGTAGCTTTAATTTGGTATCTTACATGTGTGATTTAATGAAAGTTTGATTTTCATAGTATTTTATTTGAATTTGGTGCTCTACATTTTCCCTGACTATTGGCCAAGTGGGACGCAAGCGTCCTGCCTATCCCAGAGAGGTTTTAAATAAAACTTGTATTCTTTTTTATTGATCACAATTCTAGATTTCTAGCCCCTTGATATTATTGTTGGATCTGGTTTTAATAGCTAACATTTCAATGCCATAATAAATAGATATGCCAATAGTGGACAGCCTTGTTTTACTTCTCTTAACAATTTCATACTTTCTGAGAAGTAGCCATTATTTACTATTTTACACCTGGGGTTGCTATACATAACTTTAACACATTGTATAAGAGATTCTCCAAAATTAAAATTGTCCACGCATTTACATATGAATTCCAGTCATACTTCATCAAAGGCTATGAATACCAGGCCTGGTGTCACAGATTCTTTATAGTTGTATGATATCCAGTATTTTCTCGAAACTAACGTCCATGTAAAAACCCTGTCTGACTAGAATGAATAATATATGACAATACCTTTTTAATAAATTCTATGCGCTATGCATTTTGCTAAAATTTTGGCATCACTATACTGAAGTGTAAGGGGTCTCCAGTTTTTTAGGTCAGACTTGATCTTTATATTTACCTCTTGGGTCCTGTTTCAGTAATCATTAAATCAGACCTTCTTGCTGAGTATTTAAGATTTTTATAGGAGTGGTTAAAGCATGTTAATAACGGACCTTTGAGTACATTGAAAAATATTTGATATACCTTTGATATACCAGCCCTGGAGTTTTCCCGGACGTGAAGGCTTTACTTGCATCTAGAAGTTTCTCCTCTGTAATTAGGCCTTCACATGAGAAAAAAAATATTTTTTAGATTTTTTTTGTTAATTTATCATTTATTATAATACATTCAGACCCTTTACTCAGCACGTTGTTGAAGCACCTTTAGCAGCGATTACAGACTTGATTCTTCTTGGGAATGACGCAACAAGCTTAGCACACCTGTATTTGCGGAGTTTCTCCTATTCTTCTCTGCAGATCCTCTCAAGCTCTGTCAGGTTGGATGGGGAGCATTGCTGCACAGCTATTTTCAGGTCTCTACAGAGAAGTTCAATCGGGTTCAAATCCGGGCACTGGCTGAGACACTCAAGGACATTCAGAGACTTGTCCTGAAGCCACTCCTGCGTTGTCTTGGCTGTGTTCTTAGGGTCATGTTGGAAGGTGGACCTTCATATTAGTCTGAAGTCCTGAGCGCTGTAGAGCAGGTTTTCATCAAGCACTTCTCTGTACTTTGCTCCATATTCACCTTTGCCTCGATCTTGAATATGTCACCCAGTCACTGCCACTGAAAAACATCCCCAAAACATGATGCTGCCACCACCATGCTTCACAGTAGGGATGGTGCAAGGTTTTCTCCAGAAGTGACGCTTGGCATTCAGGCCAAAATTGTAAATCTTGGTTTCATCAGACCAGAGAATCTTGTTCTCATGGTCTGAGAGTCTTTAGGTGCCTTTTGCCAAACTCATAGCAGGCTGTCATGTGCCTTTTATTTCGGAGTATCTTCCGTCTGGCCACTCTACCATAAAGGCTTGATTGGTGGAGTGCTGTAGAGATGGTTGTCCTTCTGGAAGGTTCTCCTGGCTATGGGGTTCTTGGTCACCTCCCTGACTAAGGCCCTTCTCCCCCATTTGCTCAGTTTGGCCGGGCGGACAGATTATGATGAGCATTGGTGGTTCCAAACTTCTTTAATTTAAGAATGTGTGTTCTTGGGGACATTCAAGGCTGCAGAAATGTTTTGATATGCTTCCCCAGAAAACCTTTGGTTTTGATTATCTGACCACTGTCTACAAATGCTCAGTTTTTTGCATTTGTGGCACATAACCAATGCAAGTCAATATCCCTGATAATCCCATTTTTGCATGTCATGTCCAAATCATCTACACAATCAGAACCAATATGTATTTTTGCTATTTGGGTAAACTATTCCTTTAATCATGGTCTCTAGATGGACGATATTGTGGCACCCGCTAGGACCAGTCTTGACCACCACTGGTGTAGGTGCCAAGGAATGGGTCTCAAGATCCAACATGGTGGACATAATGCATAAAGCATCATATGTAACCGTTATATTGTATGCTCTCTTTTCTTTCCAGATCCAACATGGCAGTTGCCAGTAAGTCCATGCCTGGCTCCACTATCAGCCCCACTCTGGGGTTTGATGACTACACTCTCTACAGCAACCTGTCAGATGACGAGCTGATGCAGCTGGCTATCGAACGCAGCCTTAGTGATCCCCACAATGCCACTTCACTGGGTGAAGCCAGCAAGACCTCCACAGCTCTAGGCAGAAGAACAGTCCAGTTCAGGGCAAATCCACCCACAACTACACCGAACCCATCAAATCCACCTAGGGAGGACCCAAGCCATAGGCCGCCTACTGCCAACCCACCTGATGCGTGTGTACCAGCTGAAAAGACCCTTCATTGTTTTTCATGATCCACTTTGGGTTTTGGGCCCCCATTTATATTAAGTTGTAGGCTACAGATATTTACATGTATTTCAAATTCATTGGCATAATACATGTAATTCTTTTGAACATTTATTTGATTTAACTAGGCAAGTCAGTTAAGAACAAATTCTTATTTACAATGACAGCCTACCAGGGTTAGGGTTAAGGCCTTGTTAAGGGGCAGAATGACAGATTTTTACCTTGTCAGCTCAGGGATTTGATCCAGCAACCTTTGGGTTACTGGCCCAACGCTCTGACCACTAGGCTACCTGCCGCCCCGTAGCACTATAACTGTCCTTATTACGTACCTTATCTATAGTTACAGTGTAGAAAATAAAAGCTTTCTCTGATTATTATATGGATCTCGTCAGTAATGTGTGTCTATGTATCACTATACAGACATCTCCTTCAAAGCAAATGCAGTATATGTTTCCAGAGTTATACAACCTTTGGTGTGGTTTGGCCATTCGATTTCATATGTAGGTTGCAGACTTCATAAGTATGCATGAGTGGCGGTTTCCTCAAATAAATGACTTGACTCGTGCAGTGTTTACTTAATGATGTAGGATCTTAATTTGATCACTATTTTTGGGTGAGAATTCCTGCGCTGAAGGAAATGCAAATGAGCTTTGTGATTTATCTAAATTCACAGAAAATCCACGCTAACACAGTTATATTAACAGTACTGCACTTTTCATGTAGCCTAATTTTGGCCAGCTAATAGCCTAACCACAATCAAAAACATTCTGGATTAAACATTGAAATCCTCTTGCTGCAGGATTGTTTTGCTGCAACAATACCAGTCAAAATAACTAGACTAATAGTGACTCTATAGTTTTTCACAAAAACTTGGTGGTACCAGGGTTTAAAAAAAAGATAACTTATTAGTACCCTGCAACTGTGCATGTTAGATATCAACTATGTACATGCATTAAGCCTACCACTTAGAAATGCTTTCGGAGGAACACTTGAGCAGTGGATTGTGATGGTGCACAATTACTTTAGATGGCTGTACTGTATTCATTGATACAGAGCTTTCCATAGTACGCATGTCAGCAATGAAAGTTGTTTCAGGATTCAAACATTTCACTTTGAAGAAACACAATATACAATTAGATTAAGGACCCCCCCATATTACTTTCATTTATTTTATGTATACATTTTCATAAAATGTGACTGTCAACTAATTATATCTCACCGTTCCTGTAGCAGGAGAAGGACATGTGAAGAAAGAAGGAAATGTGGAGACATTGTGGTGACTCATTTTGTAACTGGCAATGGAAAGCGCATGCTGGCATATCACAGAGGCGATGGCTCCATTCAGTACGTGCCAGACACAGAAAAGTAAGTGTGTCCTTTCACAGAGGGTATTTAGCAACATATATTGCCTTCACACCAAGACATGAACACTTCAGTATATGTAATAATGTTTCTATAATATGTGATGACATTTGTTGTACTTTGTACATCATTTTTCCACATTAAAGAATACAAACCTGTTGGGATACCTGCTGGGATTTCCACCACTTTTCAACCTCATATGCATTATCTCCAGCAACATACCAAAGTGTACATACTGTATGTGAAAACGATGCATTTCTTTTACACTACAGAACAACGAAAAGAAGAACAACAATGCACAACAGCGGTTTTCAAAACCTGCAACGTTTCTAGCCAGGGGAGGACATTTTCCTGCTCACCACGTGACCGCGATTCTCATAGTCTTTGAAAATCACTATATTTAAAAATGTTTTTACTTTTGATGACATCGACAAATTGCAATTTTTTTATCGTAGCTTTTTAATCACAGTGCCATTTTCACATATATAGACAATGGTTGGGTGTTGGAAATAATAAATGAGGTAGAAAAGTGGTGAAATTCACAACTTACGTAACCAATGTCTTTCCAACACCATAAACCCTAACTAAGGATGTGTGTATTTAATTTTAATCCACTTTCCATAACTCAAAGATAGCAAATCAATAAAATATGCACTAATTGAATTTGAGAATGTTCTGGATTGTCTCTTTAAAGGACTGCGAGATTCTGGCAATTAAGCCGTTTCTCTACTTAGCCAGAGTCAGATGAACTTGTGGATATCATTTTATGTCTCTATGTGCATTATGAAGGATGCTAGAGGTAGTTTTGCGAGCTATTGTTAACTAGCATTAGCGCAATGACTGGACGTCTACAGGTACAGTAGCATATGTTAGCTCTTCTATAGTTTATGTGGGCTAGGGAAAAAGGCAAGTGGATGATGATGGGTATGTTTGCCTATTAGGGAACAGGACCCTATTGTGAAAGCCATCCTGAATGGTGATGTGACTACGGTACGAGCTATGGCTAGAAACAGTGGGAATAACATACTGCGGCCTGACAAGTATGGATGGATCCCGCTGCACGAGGCTGCATATTGTGGCCAAGACCAGTGTGTCAGAGTTCTTCTTGGGGGTAAATGCAATTTAAAACCCCATAGATGTACTGTACATGTATTGTGAGTGGTTCCTTGTACATTTAGTACCGTCATTCTTTGCATCATTGGTTGTTGTCCTTTTTTGTAAGGCTGGTATCTTTATATTTTATAGTCCCATTTAAACTGGTACTTACCTGTTATTTACTAGGAAAGTGTGTAGTGGTAACAATTGACATTTTCTAGTCTCATGTTAAAGAATACAAAAGCAGTCCATACCAAATGGTGCACCCATTTTACCAAGTAATTACCAAGTATTTTACCAAGTAAATGCCAGCTAAATAGCAGACTGTAAAATACAGTGTAAAATAAAGTATATCCTAGTGTTCTTCTTTCCACTTTTCAAGCTCAACCTGGTGTGATTAACACGTGCGACCTGAAAGGCCGGACCGCTCTCATCTTGGCAGTGGAAAGCGAAAAGGTGGCCTGTGTAGAGGCACTTCTGGAGATGGGGGCTGACCCAGACCTTGCCAACAAGGAGAGAGAGAGCCCCCTCTACAAAGGTAAAACATTTGCCTTTAAGACCTACTAAGACCTACAATATCTGCCAACCACTTTGTTATTATCCTTTTACTTTAAGCATAGTAAGTCATAGGCTACTGATAGTAAAATAACTTGTTAGGTAGCAAGATCAGAAGACCGTGAAACATTTTTTAGCTGAAAAACATGTTGAATACATGATACAAGGGAGCACTTGTGAACAAGGCCACACTTCAGGAGAAAGGAGAGGTTATTGGGAGACAGGAATGGCTTGATATAGAAATACAGCTACACCCAAAATCTGCCATTACAGAGTGCCTCTCCCAGTATCCTCTCAAGCGGTCTTGAGTACCCCAGAAAATTCTTCCATATAACTGCTGTCTGTCAATCTTTGACATTTTCTTCAGGTTGTGAAATGGACAATGCCGAGATTGTGGCCATGCTTCTGAATCACGGTGCTATGGTGAACAAATACTCCACCCAGGGCTGGACAGCTCTCCTAGAAGCTGTGAGCCGCAACAACGTTGAGATCTGTGAGATGTTAGTCCGGAGCGGGGCTAAGCTCAACCCAACCGACATGTACGGTATCACACCACTTTCTACTGCAGCCCAGAATGGACATGTGGAAACACTTCGATTTCTTATTAAACACGGTATGGGTATGACTTCCCCTGGGGGGAAAAGGATGAATTCTGTATGCCAAATGGCATTACACCGAATTGAGGCTGTAACCATGGATATAGCAAAAAAACTTTTCTTACTGTACATTGTTCTGAATATGTTCTAGGTGCTGATGTCAATAGTGAGGCAAGTGATGGGTCCACAGCTCTGTATGAGGCGGCTAAGAATGGCCATGAGGACATTGTGGAGATTCTTCTTTCTCAGAAAGCTGTCGCAAACAAAGTGGGAAAGAAAGGACTTCTGCCACTACATATCGCTGCCCAACAAGGAAATGATGGGTAGGTGAAATTAGCTTAAATTGCCTTGAAACATGGTTAGATTACAAATATCCCTGCACAGCACCCTTAACACTAGAACCACTGGGCTTCTTAACCTCCAAGTACTCGCTAAAGAAAGCACTGTTGGTCATCCTCTTTAGCTTACGTATCAGATTCATCTACTGTGTTGTTATTAGTATTAGAGGTGTAACAACATGGCTATACTTGTATTTGTAATCGTATCTGTAAATTGACAGTTGATACTCATGATCAGAAAAAGCTTAAGTGTTTTATTATGCCTAAGTATCTGTGTGCTTCATTCTATAGCTAGAAGACTCTCCAGGAGTGTTCAAATCTCTTCAAGCACGGATTCCACTAGCGGGATCAAATTCATCAACATCCGGTGAAATCCGAGCGCGCCAAATTCAAAATACAAAATCGTAATATTAAACATGAATGGAAATACAAGTGTCATACATGATTCTTTAGCTTAGAATCTTGGTAATCGAACCGCATTGACCAATTTACAATAGGCTTTACGGCGAAAGCATAGCATTTGATTATCTGAGGACAGCGCCCCACAACAACATATGTTTTCAAACCAGCACAGGTGTCATAAAATCATAAATAGATATAAAATAAATCACTTACCTTTGAAGATCTTCCTCTGCTTGCAATCCCAACGGTCCCAGCTACACAATGAATGTTCGTTTTGTTCGATAAAGTCCTTCTTTATATCCCAAAAAGTCAGTTTAGTAGGCATCATTGAGTTCAGTAATCCACCAGTTCACCATGAAGACAAAGAAGTCCGAAAAGTTACTGGTAAAGTTCATCCAAACAAGTCAAACAACATTTCTAATTAATCCTCAGGTAGTCTAATATCGAAATAAATTATAATATTTGATACCAAGACTAGTATGTTCAATAGGAAAGGAAAATAATGAAGCGCGCGCCCTCGTTCATGAGCGCAAAGAGACTACTTTTGCTCCCCTTGGATAAACTACTATTCCTCATTGGTTTTTCTACAAACAAGTCTGAAACCATGAATAAAGACTGTTGTCATCTAATGGAAGCCATAGGAACTGCAATCTGGGAGGTGTAAGTCATAGTTTTCAATAGCTTCACATTTGAAATAGCTGGGAGCTAAAAAAGAAAAAGGATTTCCCTCTGGTTTTTGCCTGCCATAACAGTTCTGTTATACTCACAGACATACTTTTAACCTCTTAGGTTTAGAAACTTCAGAGTGTTGTCTATCCAATTATAGCAATTAAATGCATATCCTAGCTTCTGGGCCTGAGTAACAAGCAGTTTACTTTGGGCATGTCAGAGAGGCGGAAATTCAGAAAACTAGACCGTGCGCTAAAAGCTGAAACTAATAACACAAATGATTGTATTTTTCTTGTCTATATTGAATACATAATTTGAACATTCACAGTGTAGGTTGGAAAAAGTATGTCAACCCCTAGGCTAATGACTTCTCCAAAAGCTAATTGGAGTCAGGAGTCAGCAAACCTGGAGTCCAATCAATGAGACGAGATTGGAAATGTTGGTTAGAGCTACCTTTCCCTATAAAAAACACTCACAAAATTTGAGTTTGCTATTCACAGGAAGCATTGCCTGATGTGAACCATGCCTCGAACAAAATACATCTCAGAAGAACTACGATTAAGAATTGTTGACTTGCATAAAGCTGGAAAGGGTTACAGAAGTATCACTAAAAGCCTTGATGTTCATCAGTCCACAGTAAGACAAATTGTCTGTAAATGGAGAAAGTTCAGCACTGTTGCTACTCTCCCTAGGAGTGGCCGTCCTGCAAAGATGACTGCAAGAGCACAGCGCAGAATGCTCAGTGAGGTTAAGAAAAATCCTAGAGCATCAGCTAAAAACTTACAGAAATCTCTGGAAAATGCTAACATCTCTTTTGACGAGTCTATGATACGTCAAACATTAAACAGAATAGTGTTCATGGGAGGACACCACGGAAGAAGCCACCACTGTCCAAAAAAAAACTTGCTGCCCATCTGAAGTTTGCAAAAGTGCACCTGGATGTTTCTCAGCCCTACTGGCAAAATATTCTGTGGACAGATGAAACTGCAGTTGAGTTGTTTGGAAGGAACATACAACACTATGTGTGGAGAAAAAAAGGCACAGCACGCCAACATCAAAACCTCATCCTAAATGTAAATCATGGTGGAGGGAGCATCATGATTTGGGGCTGCCTCAGGGCCTGGACAGCTTGCTGTCTTCGACAGAAAAATAAATTCCCAAGTTTATCAAGACATTTTGCAGGAGAATGTTAGACTATCTATCCACCAATTGAAGCTCAATGGAAGTTGGGTGATGCAACAGGACAATGACCCAAGATGGAGCCGGAGAAGCTGTTTATAAATCAACAACAGAATGGCATCAACAGAAGAAAATACACCTTCTGGAGTGGCCCAGTCAGAGTCCTGACCTCAATCCGATTGAGATGCTGTGACATGACCTCGAGAACAGTTCACGGCAGACATCCCAAAGAATATAGCTTTACTGAAACAGTTTTGTAAAGAGGAATGGTCCAAAATTCCTCTTTACCATTGCATGTCTGATCCACAACTACAGAAAACTTTGTTTGAGGTTATTGCTGCCAAAGGAGGGTCAACCGTTATTAAATCCAAGTGTTCACATACTTTTCCCAACCTGCACTGTGAATGTTTACACAGTGTGTTCAGTAAAGACCTGAAAACGTATAATTGTTTGTGTGATATTAGTTTAAGCAGACTGTGTTAGTTGTGACCAAGATGAAGTTCAGATCAAATGTTATGACCAATTTATGCAGAAATCCAGGTATTTCCAAAGGGTTCACATACTTTTTTTTGCCACTGTAAGTGCTGCCTGTCTTCCCAGTGGTCTACTTGGTGTGTGAACTGCTGCCTTCTCATAATTTGCAGGTAGTTGTTGACACATTAACTAGGATCAAGGGGCAGGATAATTTGCGACTTGTTTTGGTAATCAGTGGCTGTACTGAAGGGTGAGTGGTTTCATCTCTTTTCTGAGTGTATATAACCAGCTTCTCATGCTCCATCTCAGTGTGCTTCATTCAATAGCTAGAGAACTCCTGATATCTCCATGAGTGATAAGTAAACATTTTTTGTCTTTATTTGTTGTCTAGTACTGTCTTTTTGCTAGCTAGGGCCATCTACTTTAATTGCTGTCTGTTTTCCCAATGGCCTACTTGGTGTGTGAACTGCTGATTGCTAATTATTTGCAGATAGTTGTTAACACATCAACCAGGATCAAAGGGCAAGGCAATTTGTAACTTGTTTTGGTAATCACTGGCTCCATTGTAGGGGGGGGGGGTGGTTTCACCTCTCCTAGGCAATCAGCATTTAGTACAGGGAGGTGTGCTCTCCACCTCTGCGAGGCAATCAGCAGTTAGTGTTAGTTTTTCAGTCTCCTCTGGTTTCTCAGTGGCAGCTGTAAGCTGCGGTCACGTCAGTGGCGGTAGTGTCTCAAAACAAAGACCGCTCTGACAAGTTATTCGAGGAAGACTCCACACCACTCTCACTTGAGTATCTTCCCTATATATTTACAGATTGTCATTTTTCCCTTTTGTAGCTTTGTCAACTATTTGTTTTCTATACCTGTTTGCACTTCTTCCTGTAGGATTTACAGACGCTCCTCATCCGTTGGCTGCAACCCTTCCAAGTTAGTTTACCCTGAGCGCACAACCGATGTGGAATTCCGCTGGGTCTCTGGCAGCGTTTGGAACTGCCATTCCACGATCAAAAACGGCGAGTTCATCTTAGTCTATGCTGCCCTTCAGTCCCTCAACTTTTGACCCTGATGAAGACATGGATCACCCCAGAGAACACTGCTACTCCAGCTTCTCTTTCTTAATCTATGTTTTCTCTCATTGTCCGAGAGCATCTGGTTGTCATCGTGGTGGTGGCAAAGGTCTACTCATTTCTCCTAAGTGGAGATTTTCTTTTCTTTTCTTAATTTCCTGAAGACGGCTCATCTGTCTGCGTAATTGGCGACTTCAACTTCCTGATGTCTGTCTTCAGAAAGCTGATGGGATCCTCCTCTTTATAATAGAGGCCATCACTCTGTTTTCTCACGCAATTGCATGGCCTATAGGAATGTTGCGCAACATGAGCTCATGGGACTCTCATGAAGTGTTTGATTAGATTTTCGATTACATTTGATTTGAGGGACAATAGCGTGCTGAGTACCAAGCAGTTATCAAGTTTGGTAGGCTACTAATGACCATCAGCAGCATCCAAGCTTGGAGATGCCTAATTACTGTAACTAAACGCTCACATGGAATTTGACTGCCTTCATGACTCGTGACCACAGGTGTGGTGGTAATATGGTTACCACAACAGCCCTACCCAAGCTATAGGCTTCTTTAGGGCTGAACCTGCCTTGTTTGTACAATTTGCATAATGTTAAATATTAGCCAACATCAGTAATACTCACATACATTTATTTTAGCATAATTTCGTTAACCTTTCTTTCCTCTCATGTCCTTGTAAATTCTTCCTGAGGGACGCTAGCGTTAGTAGATCATATTAGGCTAACGTTGTGCAACAATTTGTCATACAGTTCCATGATTTGTGAGAATTAGGGTAGATTTATAGGATTATTGTTCAACCTCTATTGTACACTTTTTTTTATTCCACCTTCCAATATCGTATGGATTGAACTTGAATATGACAACTTTCAGGATGAATCAAACCACTGACTTCTTCAATACGCACTGAGTGTATAAAACATTAGGAACACCTGCTATTTCCATGACAAATTCACCAGGTGAAGCTATGATCCCTTATTGATGTCGCCTGTTAACCACTTCAATCAGTGTAGATGAAGGTTAGACAGGTTAAAGGAGTTTTAAGCCTTGAAACAATTGAGACATGGATTTTTTTTGTCATACATACTTCCTAAATAAATAATATACAAGATCACAATATCTTTAAATCTACCAGTTGGTGCTGAAACGGAGACAAATATGCATAGATTGCTTTCGTTAAATTCACCATATTCTGACCCCCTGTGGTACAGACTCAATGGTTTAATTACATTTATTCAGAGCGAGCAAGGTAACCATACCTGCAAAGTGCATTACGCAACTTAATACTGAGAAGTGCGTAGGAAAGTCATGCTTCAGAAAGATATCATTTCCTAAATCAGGATCGAGCCCTTACGTCTCTTCTTAGTCATACTGTACATGTACTCCCAAAATCTCCTTGACTTCTTTAACAATTTAATGCATTCCAACTGTGCAGTTGAGGCGCTGTCATTGACTGTTGAAATGTGAGCTATGAGCATGAGCAGCCCTTCATTGCAAGAAGGCTGTTTTCTTAGAAGTAGTCTCTCCTTTATTACAAATTTAAAAGCATAACTCTGCCAAAAATTGGTCTGATTACAACAAGCGGTGCATCATTTTGTGGTCAAATTCTGAGTTTTTGCTCCCACAAAGGATACATTCGTGTCATGGCCATCTTTGTCATCATGGCCAATAATAATACCATTATTGTACTTTCCCCCACCTTCTTTCTATCCTGTACTCTACCCTACCTCCTAGTTTTCTTTTCTGAATCTACTGACTTCCCTTTCACTTGCACCTTTTCTCCGCACCTCAAAAGAAAAGTTAAAGGGACTCCCAGCCAATGAAAATGCTGCTGTAATCATTCAGTTCGTAGAGCACATGATACGAAATGCTAGTCATGCATAAACATTTGGTCGGAACTGTGACAAATATTCTAGACACACTAAAACCAAGCTGTGAAGAAATGTCATTGTTCTACCTAGAATATGAACCCCTTGTGTCCGGCCTTTGTGGTGGGCTTTACTTGTGGGGACTTTGACCCCTTATTCCGGTTGGATGATTCCCACAATCAGGAGGATAATATCCAGGGAGGGAATTCTCCATCTTGGAATATTCAAATCAAATTGATTTATATAGCCCTTCTTACATCAGCTAATATCTCAAAGTGCTGTACAAAAACCCAGCCTAAAACCCCAAACAGCAAGCAATGGAACATGGAGCATCACTTGGAGTATGGAGCTTCACTTTTCTTCAGAGAAGGAGGTGACTGAAAATGTTGTTGCTTGGTGCAATAAATAATTTTACAAAATAAAATGCTTTATACCATTATTACAGAGAATCAGACAAATTATGCTACCCCCTGCAAATTGGTTACTTAGCTTATTCAAGCCTGTCTCAAAATACAACACTACCCCTATAAGACAAAAAAAGTTACTTACCTGACTCGCTTTTCAAACATGACTAGAAATGCACACGTTTTGTACTTTTATAGGAAGCAATTACTCCCGTATTGCTGACTACAAATGATCTATAACTGGGGTAATAACTCACTAACTAGCAAAATATGAATAAAATGTGCACACATGGCTACATGCAGCTCTCGTCTACCTTAAAATCAAACTTTTATCCCATCTGTAAATACGACTACAATTGTTCAATTACAAGCCTAGTTGGTTTAGCAACAGAAAAAGGAAGTAACCTTTCCGTTAGCCATGATTGCTTGAGATAATGAGTGTGCTGGACATGCAGAGATCAGTTTGGATTGGTCTATCATGTCTATAATATTCAGATTTCTGAAAGACGTGGAAACTTTGGGAAAGTTTTAGGGGGAAATTGCAACCCTAGCCCTTAATCCTCAAATCTGGGCACCCCCTAATTCCCCCTGTGTGATTTTCTATTTCAGTATCGTGTCGTTGCTGATCAAAGCCACCAGCAAGTCCAGAGTGAAACGCAGTGGCATCAGTCCCCTCCACCTGGCCGCCGAGTACAATTGGGATGAAGTCCTGGAGGTCCTGATCAAGGCCGGCTACGATGTCAATGCCGTGCTGTCGGAGGAACGCTCCAGGATGTATGAGGACCATCGTAGAACAGCGCTCTACTTCGCCGTCACCAACGGCAACGTGGACACGACCACCATGCTTCTAGAAGCCGGTGCCAACCCAAACCTGGACACATTCAACCCACTACTTGTGGCCATGAGGCAAGGTAGTATCGAATTGGTCACTTTGCTGGTGGAGCACATGGCCAACGTCAATGCCTACATCCCCACTCACCCCACCTCATTCCCGGCCACCGTCATGTTCAGTATGAAGTATCTGTCCATGCTGAAGTATCTGATGGACAACGGTTGCGATGCCCTCTCCTGTTTTAGTTGCACTTACAGCAGTGGTCCACACCCACCCCTTCAGGAGACCTCTGAGAGAGATGGCTACAATACTGATATGCACAGAAATACCGGGGAACCTGTTCAGGTAAATAGAATAGGAGTGAAATGTTTAGTGTGTGCGTGTGTAATATTTTCACATACAGTAGGGTACACTTCTTTAGGGATCCCTTGATAAAGATGAGAATAGAAGACTGTATAAAATGAATACATACTGAGCTCTCTTGTATGCTAAAAAAAAATATATTAATTGTATACTAATGTAATTGCATTTTGTATAACAAGCAATTTAAAAGGATAGCGGTCGTGGTACTGTCGCGGTCGTCGAAAGAAGTAGACCAAAGTGCAGCGTGGAGAGCGTACATTTCTTTTTTTATTTAAAATGTCACCAACAAAACAAGAAATTAAAAAACAACCGTGAAGCTCACAGGGCTATAGTGCCACAAACAAAGATAACTACCCACACTGAAAGGAGGGAAAAAGGGCTACCGAAGTATGATTCCCAATCAGAGACAACGATAGACAGCTGTCCCTGACTGAGAACCATACCCGGCCAAAACATAGAAATAAAGAAACATCGAAAAATTGATCTCTAAGGTCAGGGCGTGACAGTACCCCCCCCCCCCCTCCCAAAGGTGCGGACTCCGGCCACAAAACCTGAACCTATAAGGGTGGGTCTGGGTGGGCATCGATCTGTGGTGGCGGCACTGGTGCGGGACGTAGATCCCGCTCCACCTCTGGCTCACCGAACTTTGGTGGCGCCTCGTCGACAACCCCGGACTGGGGACCCTCTCTGCGGGCCCTGGACTGGGGACCTTCGTTGCGGGCCCAGGACTGGGGACCCTCGATGCTAGGCCCGGACAGGGGAAAGGGGAAACATTTAAAGGGGAAACATTTAAATTCAAAGCATTTAAATTCAAAGCCTAGACCCAGTTTTGTTGTGTGTCTTATTTCTTGTTTCACAATAAAAAAAAATATTGTGTTGTTGTACAAACCCCCCAAAAATACACTTTCATTCCAGGTTGTAAGGCAACAAAATAGGAAAAATGCCAAGGGGGGTGAATACTTTCGCAAGTTATTGTATTTAAATATTAGGACAAGCAATGTCAGAGTGGCATTGACTAAATACAGTAGAATAGAATTCAGTATATACATCGGAGTTGAGTAAAGCAGAATGTAAACGTTATTAAAGTGACTAGTGTTCAATTATTAACGTGTCCAGTGATTCTATGTACAGTGGGGAGAACAAATATTTGATACACTGCCGATTTTGCAGGTTTTCCCACTTACAAAGCATGTAGAGGTCTGTAATTTTTATCAGGGGTACACTTCAACTGTGAGAGACGGAATCTAAAACAAAAATCCAGAAAATCACATTGTATGATTTTTAAGTCATTCATTTGCATTTATTGCATGACATAAGTATTTGATCACCTACCAACCAGTAAGAATTCCGGCTCTCACAGACCTGTTAGTTTTTCTTTAAGAAACCCTCCTGTTCTCCACTCATTACCTGTATAAACTGCACCTGTTTGAACTCGTTACCTGTATAAAAGACACCTGTCCACACACTCAATCAAACTCCAACCTCTCCACAATGGCCAAGACCAGAGAGCCGTGTAAGGACATCAGGGTTAAATTGTAGACCTGCACAAGGCTGGGATGGGCTACAGGACAATAGGCAAGCAGCTTGGTGAGAAGGCAACAACTGTTGGCACAATTATTAGAAAATGGAAGAAGTTCAAGATGACGGTCAATCACCCTCGGTCTGGGGCTCCATGCAAGATCTCACCTTGTGGGGCATCAAAGATCATGAGGAAGGTGAGGGATCAGCCCAGAACTACACGGCAGGACCTGGTCAATGACCTGAAGAGAGCTGGGACCACAGTCTCAAAGAAAACCATTCGTAACACACTACGGCGTCATGGATTCAAATCCTGCAGCTCACGCAAGGTCCTCCTGCTCAAGCCAGCGCATGTCCAGGCCCATCTGAAGTTTGCCAATAACCATCTGGATGATCCAGAGGAGGAATGGGAGAAGTTCATGTGGTCTGATGAGACAAAATAGAGCTTTTTGGTCTAAACTCCACTCGCTGTGTTTGGAGGAAGAAGAAGGATGAGTACAACCCCAAGAACACCATCCCAACCGTGAAGCATGGAGGTGGAAACATCATTCTTTGGGGATGCTTTTCTGCAAAGTGGACAGGACGACTGCACCATATTGAGGGGAGGATGGATGGGGCCATGTATCGCAAGATCTTGGCCAACAACCTCCTTCCCTCAGTAAGAGCATTGAAGATGGGTCGTGGCTCGGTCTTCCAGCATGACAACAACCCGAAACACACAGCCAGGGCAACTAAGGAGTTTCTCCGTAAGAAGCATCTCAAGGTCCTGGAGTGGCCTAGCCAGTCTCCAGACCTGAACCCAATAGAAAGTCTTTGGAGGGAGCTGAAAGTCCATATTGCCCAGCGACAGAATGATCTGGAGAAGGTCTGTATGGAGGAGTTGGCCAAAATCCCTGCTGCAGTGTGTGCAAACCTGGTCAAGAACTACAGGAAACGTATGATATCTGTAATTGCAAACAAAGCTTTCTGTACCACATATTAAGTTCTGCTTTTTTGATGTATCAAATACTTATGTCATGCAATAAAATGCAAATTAATTACTTAAAAATCATACAATTTTAGATTCCGTCTCTCATAGTTGAAGTGTATCTATGATAAATATAACAGACCTCTACATGCTTTGTAAGTAGGGAAACCTGCAATCAGCAGTGTATCATATGCTTGTTCTCCCAACTGTATATAAGGGAGCAGCATCTAAAGCATCTATATCCTTGATGATCTTTTTGGCCTTCCTGTGACATCGGGTGTTTGTAGGTGTACTGGAGGGCAGGCAGTGTGATGCATTGGATAGACGGACCACCCTCTGGAGAGCCCTGCGGTTGCGGGCAGTGCAGTTGCCGTCAGGCGATGATACAGCCCAACAGGATGCTCTAAATTATTCATCTGTAAAAGTTTCTGAGGGTCTTATGGGCCAATCCGAATTTCTTCAGCCTCCTGAGTTTGAAGAGGCGCTGTTGTGCCTTCTTCACCACACTCTCTGTGTGGGTGGACCATTTCAGATTATCATTGATGTGTACGCCGAGAAACTTGAAGCTTTCCACGTTCTCCACTGCTGTATCGTCGATGTGGATAGGGGTGTGCTCCACGTGCTGTTTCCTGAAGTGCCCGATCAGCTCCTTAGTTTTGACGTTGAGAGTGTGGTTATTTTTCTGGCCCCACTCTGCCAGGGCCCTCACTTCCTCCGTGTAGGCTGTTTCGTCATTGTTGGTAATCAAGCCTACTACTGTTGGTGTAAGGTAGAGGGGACATGTTCCTTAATTAACTAGCCTCTCAAAGCACTTCATGATGACAAGTGAGTGCTACGGGGCGATCGTCATTTAACCTGTCTGCTACCAGTGGGACGGTAGCATCCCACCTTGAAAAACAGCAAGTGAAATTGCAGGATGCCAAATTCAAAACAACAGCAACCCCATAATTAAAAGTCCTCCAACATACCAGTATTATACACCATTTTAAAGATAAACTTCTTGTAAATCCAACCACAGTGTCTGATTTCAAAAAGGCTTTACGGCGAAAGCACTCCATCTGATTATGTTAGGTCAGTGCCTTGTCACAGAAAACCAAACAGTCATTTTCCAGAAAAGGAGAGAGCTCACAAAAGACAGATATAGCGATTAAATAAATCACTAACCTTTGATCTTCAGCAAATAGCAATCATAGGACTTCATGTAACACAATAAATGTGTGTTTTGTTCAATAAAGTTAATCTTTATGCCCAAAAACCTCAGTTGAAATTGATGCGTTATGTACAGTAATCATTGTCTCAAACAAACATCCGGTGAAATTTCAGAGAGCCACATCAAATTACAAAAATACTAAGGCACTCCCAGGTCTCCATGTTAGACAATAAATGTTTGTTTTGTTCGATAATGTTTCTCTTTATGTCCAAAAACCTCAGTTTTGTTGGTGCGTTTAGATCAGTAATCCAAAGGTACAATGCGCACTCACAACATCTAGATGAAAAGTTTTTTAAAAGTACATTAAAAGTTTGTAGAAAATGTCAAACGATGTTTAAAATCAATCCTCAGGTTGTTTTTGTCACAAATTATCAATAATATTTCAACCGGACAAAAGCTTCGTCAATAGAAAAGGAGAAACAAGTGGCGCGCTCCCGATCACGAGCTTGGCTTGACCACTCATTGAATGTGCTGTATCTCCCTAAATTTTCAGAGTAAAAGCCTGAAACAATGCTTAAAGACTGGCCACATGTAGAGGAAGCCATAGAGATAGTGCACTGGGTCCTAAGTCTTTGTATGGTGGATAGGCTTTCAATGGAAAAACAGCCTTTCAAAATAATAGTACTTCCTGGTTGGATTTTCCTCAGGTTTCTGCCTGCCATATCAGTTCTGTTATACTCACAGACATTATTTAAACATTTTTGGAAACTTTAGAGTGTTTTCTATCCAAATCTTCCTCCGTGTAGGCTGTCTCGTCATTGTTGGTAATCATGCCTACTACTGTTGGTGTAAGGTAGAGGGGACATGATCCTTAACTAGCCTCTCAAAGCACTTCATGATGACAAGTGAGTGCTACTGGGCGATCGTCATTTAACCTGTCTGCTACCAGTGGGACGGTAGCGTCCCACCTTGAGAATTCTCTTGGGATGTAATACGGCCGTCATTTGATTGAGGTATTGTAGATTGGGTGAACAAAGGGACTTGAGTTTCTGTATGTTATCGCAATCACACCATGAGTAGGTAATCATGAAGCATAGACCCCTGCATTTCTTCTTCCCTGAGTTATTTCTTCCCGTCTGTACGATGAACTGAGTACCCAGCTGGCCGACTGGATGGAGACAGTATATCCCCAGAGAGCCATGATTCCATGAAACAGAGTATGTTACAGTCCCTGATGTCTCTCTGGAAGGAGATCCTCGCTCTGAGCTCGTCTACTTTATTGTCCAGAGACTGAACCTTAGCGAGTGATTTACTTGGAAGCAATGGAGGGTGTGCCAGCCTCCTGAGTCGGACTAGAAGTCCATTCCGAATACCTCTTCTCCAACAGCAGTGACTTCGAGCATCCTCTGGGATAAGTTTAATTGCCTTGGGGGTACGAACAAAGGATCCAATTAGGGAAAATCTTATTCCTGGTTGTAATGCTGGTGAGTTACCGCCGCTCTTATATACAAAATTGTTTCCGGCTGTATGTAATAATACATCAAACATTCTGGGTTAATAAAATAAGAAATAACACACACACACAAAAACTGCAAAATTGCTTAGGAGCTAGAAGCAGAGCTACCATGTCTGTCTGCGCCATCTTACTTTCTATACAGGAACCGAGAGCTCCTTTTTCTTTATTTTCCTGTTGAAGTGTCCTTTGGTAAGGAATGTTTTTTTGGATTTACTATGTAACAATGTTTAACAACACTGTAATCACCAATGTAACTGTCATGATTTTATGTTAGCACATAGGTATTTGGGACACTTCTTACACTTCTTGTTAAGTGGGGACAATTGCTTTTTGTGTTTCCGTCATTAGTTTTGTGAGATAATATCTACTCGGGCAATAAGCCGCTGGGCAGGACCCATCATAGACGTACTCCTGGATTACGTTGGCCAGGTGAAACTCTGCTCCAGACTCACTGAACACCTAGATAGCTTCAAGAACTGGGAAGTCATCAAGGAGAAAGCAAGTGAGTGTCCCCGGCTTCCAAACAGACGCACATATGCATACATACTGTAGATATACACCTACACAATTCCACATATTACACAACAGAAGGTAGCATTTGGTGTAGGGGTACAGTATGTGTGGTTGATAACTAGGGTTCAATACCAGCATGTTACAGTGGTGCCGCGACCTGAATCCCAGAGCTAATGTCTAGCCAGCAGCTAGAGGGTTGCTTCTCTGAACCTCATTTAGTATGTAGACTCAAGCAAGGCTGTTTCTCCTAGTGCAGCCTGCCCTGCCTGTCTCCCAGACTCTGACCAGCAGCCTATCCTCCTTATTTATGTTCAGAAAACAAATTGGAAGGCCAGAATTGTGGGGGGATAGCACTAATCATGTTTATGCAACTTAATAGTCACCCTTAGAATACTTCCAGAGCCAATTATGTTCCCCCATGATGAAAGGGGGTTAATGAATGAAAAGGTTTGGGAAGCACTGATCAACCGAATGGTTAGCACAAATCATGGGCAACCCCATGATTTGGCCTATTTGTTTATAGTCAGTATGCTGCATCAGTTAGGCACAGCTGATAATGCTTATTGCTAAATAACACACCAGCCTAATAATATGGACCAGTATGTTGTTCGGCTCATTTCTGGAGGATAAAATGATTTTTTTAGACAGTGTCAGCATCATTTAAAAAAAAATCATTTTGGAGTACAAAAGTCGTTCAGTTCAGTTCAGTGGTTGGGGATACAGTGTCATCGGAAAGTATTCGGACCCCTGGACTTTTGCCACATTTTGTTAGATTACAGCCTTATTCTAAAATTGATTAATGAGGGGGGGAAATTTACACACAAAACCCTAAAATGACAAAGCACAAACATGTTTGTTTCTTTTTTGCTAATTTATAAATAAAAAAAATAACTGTAATATCAGATTGACAGAATTATTCAAATCCTTAACTCAGCACTTTATTGCAGCTCCATTGACAGTCTCAAGTGTTCTTGGGTATGAAGTTACAAACCTGGCACACCTGTATTGGGGAGTTTCTCCCATTCTTCTCAGCAGATCCTCTCAAGCTGTCAGGTTGGATGGGGAGCATTGCTGCACAGTTACTTTCAGGTCTCTCCAGAGAAGTTCAATTGGGTTGAAGTCCGGGTGGCTGGGCCACTCTGGCTGGGCCACTCAAGAACATTCAGAGACTTGTCCCGAAGCCACTCCTGCGTTGTCTTGGCTATGTTATTAGGGTCGTTGTCCTGTTGGTAGGTCAACCTTCGCCCCCAGTTTGAGGTTTTCGTCAAGGATCTCTCTGTACTTTGCTCCGTTCACCTTTGCCTCAGTCCTGACTATTCTGCCAGTCCTAGCCTCTGAAAAACAACCCCACAGCATGATGCTGCCACCACCATGCTTCACTGTAGGGATGTGCCAGGGTACCTCAAGATGTGATGCTTAGCAATCAAGCCAAAGAGTTCAATCTTGGTTTCATCAGACCAGAGAATCTTGTTTGTCATGGTCTGAGAGTCTTTTAGGTGCCTTTTGGTCAACTCAAAGCGGGCTGTCATGTGCCTTTTACTGAGGAGTGGCTTCCGTCTGGCCACTCGACCATAAAGGCCTTTTGGTGGAGTGCTGCTGAGATGGTTGTCCTTCTGGAAAGTTATCCCATCTTCGCAGAGGAACTCTGGAGCTCTGTCAGAGTGACCATCGGATTCTTGGTCACCTCCCTGACCAAGTCCCTTCTCCCCCTGATTGCTCAGTTTGGCCCAGCTGCCAGCTCTAGGAAGAGTCTTGGTGGTTCCAAACTTCTTCCATTTAAGAATGATGGAGGCCACTGTGTTCTTGGGGACATTCAATGCTGCAGACATTTTTTTGGTACCCTTTCCCAGATCTGTGCCTCGACACAATCCTGTCTCAGAGCTCTACTGACAATTCCTTTGTCCTCATGGCTTGGTTTTTGCTCTGACTTACACTGTCAACTGTAGGACCTAATATAGACAGGTGTGCGCCTTTCCAAATCATGCCCAATAAATGTAATTTACCACAGGTGGACGCCAAGTTGTAGAAACATCTCAAGGATGATCAATGAAAACAGGATGCACCTGAGGTCAATTTCTACTCTAATAGCAAATGGTCTGAATATGTAAATAAGGTATTTCTGTTTTTAATACATTTGCAAAAATATCTCAACATGTTTTCGCTTTGTCGCTATGGGATATTGTGTGTAGATTGCTAAGGTGTTTTTTATTTAATCCATTTTAAAATAAGGCTGTAATGTAACAAAATGTGGACATACTCATGGGGTCTGAATACTTTCCCGAAGACCCAATTATCAGGAATGTTTTGATATGTTTTCCCTACCAGAAACAAGCATTTCACAGTTATTTATTTGTTTATATATATTAAATCTCCAGGGGGAGCATGTCCCCTGACCCCCCGTGGAAGGGTGTTGACCCCCCCTAATATGCAACACAAAGTTACGCCCTTGGCTGTTGGGGTTACTGCTGTGATGAGGGGGGGATGTCATGTACGCACACACACAATGCACTGCCCAAACGGGCACTTATTTGGAGTGACTTGTGCACATGTTATATGTACATATATGTATACAAACATGTACAACCCCATATATGTTGTCATTGTCTTCCAGCGCCACCACGTCCACTGATGCAGCTGTGCAGGCTGAAGATCCGCCAGAAAGTTGGGATCCACAGACTGAGGTGCATCAACAAACTGCCCCTCCCACAACAACTGATCAAGTACCTCAACCATGAAGAGTGCAACCAAGAACAGTTTGGTGAATACTAATGTGTAAAATCATAGTCAAAGTAAGAGACAACAGAGGGAATACAGCACAAAATCGCTTCACATGTTCATTGTTTTTAGTGTGATATTTGAGCAATAATATAGAGTAGAGTGCGTTGAACCTAGAGTTCACAATTAAACTTTAAGACCAGACTAAGGTAGACTTACCAAAGTCGGTAAGTGTGTGTGCTTGCACTTCACTTCAGACAAACTCCTCATGAGGGTGCCAAATGACTTCACAGAGGATGGATCCATGAATGAAGTTCTTTTGACACCACCATTCCTCTTGCCCTCTAGCATTGGACTGAACTACTACTGTACCACATAACCCAACCTAGTGCATTATTCATGCAATGTACTGTCCATGTTATGATGGCTCACATTTTACAACATATAATAATCTACAATGTTGTCTCTTGGATTGTTGTTCAATTACATTATGACCATTAATTGGATTGTGAATTATCACAAACATCCATATGGTAGAGGCAGCTGTTTTAGTCTTGAAATAGGTCTATAAACAAGCTATTATTTATCCATGACTGAACTGCATTGGTCAGTATTAAAAACATAGTATGTAATTGCAAAACCTGTCAAGGCAATGGAAACCTGTCAAGGCCTTTTCTGTAGAATTCATCACTTGATCTGTAAGACGTGTGGGAATCTGGTTCCACTTCTAGCACAGTGGTCCACTCTGTCCAAACTGAGGAATGCCACAGAAGATGGCTTTGTTAGACTGAGGTGCTATCTTTAGCTCACAGCTCACTTGAACTGTGTAGTGAAAACTCAAAAGCAGAGAGAAGGTGGATCTTTTGAGAAGTATTTCTTACTCTAACCTAAGAAAATATGCTATTTAAAAAATATACATGCATTTTGATTTATTGTTTGTAAATCCTGCTCTGTGATTTTCCCCAGTGAATTTTGCAGATGGTTACAGGCTACATTGATATGACATTGCTGCTGTTTGGTGTTACTTGAGTGTAAAAAATATATTTTCAAAGTTCACATTTATATGTATGGACTGTTATGTGCAACCTCCTTATTAGGCGGCACTAAAAGTAAATGTAGAGATTATCATTATTTGAATGACAAGTCATCTTTGAGCTATAATCCATCTATGATGATGCTGCAATTAGCCTTACTCTTCATACACCAAATGATTGTTGTTTGACTGCACCTGTTTCCCATTTTCCTAAAATGAAAATTACACCACTTTTCAGCGTCATTTAGCACAGTTTCTACATTCTGAAGATTAACCCTTGTGTGGGTTAACATTTTCAATGTTTACTAAAAGAAAAATGATAGAATTAATACATTTTCAACCTGAGACTCAATGGCTTTGGCTCATTTTCTGTGAAGAACACATTGTCATTGAGTGCACACTGCATCCCCCTACACATTTATATTACATATGTGGTGTTCGGGTCCACTGGACCTGAGGGTAATAAAAGTGTGCGTGTAGGTGGAAACAAGTAAACATTTTACAAAATGGTTTACTGCGTGCCTTCACTCTGTATACCTCCTCCCTGGGCCTGCTGTTTCTAAATAGCATCCAGAACTTGTCTGCCTCCCGCATTTCTTGCACTCTTTACTACTTTGTAGTGTGTGAAACTACACAATGTCTTGCGAGAACCTGCACAATGTTATTACAATATATTATTTCGATACATTGTAAAAATGTATTTTCCCACACTATCCCAGCCAGGAACAAATTGGGGGAGGGACACAAAACATAAATAGCATTGCATGTGTGGCTCAGAGGGCCTTACAAATAGTGTGGAAGGAGCGTTTTCTACTTTGGAAGATGATGAATTTTCAGAATAGGAGGATCATGTCTCTGTCAATTCATAGTCTGACAGTGTGATGGAAGAATAGGATGAGATTGACCCTCAGCACCCCCAGGACCAGCCCATCAGCAGCCCGCCCCAGGACCAGCCTGTCAGCAACCAGCTCATCAGCAGCCTGCAGGAGGAGAAATATGAATGTCAAACATTTTTGAATTTGAATGGTCTTCTTACCCTAGGAAGGCTGCCAATGTGGCTGCCAATGTGAAAGGACTGGTCACACTTGTAGCACAGCTAGTCTTTCATTCATAACCTGTCATTGTATATTTATTTGGATTGAAAACATCTACGATCAGGAATACGACTTTCCCGAAGCGGATCCTATGGCCGCACCGCCCAGGGCATTTGAACGTATCCCAGAGGCCGACCCAAAACAACGCCGGAGAAGAAGAGGAAGATGGAGCGGTCTTGTGGTCAGACTTCAGAGGTGCGCACACCACCCACCGCTTCTGAGTATATTACTCACTGATGTCCAGTCCCTAGATAAGAAGGTCGACGAAATTAGGGCAAGGGTTGCTTTCCAGAGAGACATCATGGATTGTAACATACTCTGTTTCACGGAAATATGTCTCTCTCAGAATATGCTATCAGAGTCGGTAAAGCCACCTAGATTCTCGGTGCTGATCGTGGACTTCAGGAGACAGAAGAGGGAGCACGCCCCCTTTCACATTGATGGGACCGCAGTGGAGACTGTGGATAGCTTCAAGTTCCTCGATGTACACATCACTGACAATCTAAAATGGTCCACCCACAGAGTTAGTGTGGTGAAGAATGCGTGACAGTGCCTGTTCAACCTCAGGAGGCTGAATAAATGAATTGTCGTTGCCCCTAAGACCCTCACAGGTGCACCATTGAGAGCATCCTGTCAGGCTGTATCACCGCCTGGTAACGCCACTGCGCCGTCCGCAACTGCAGGGCTCTCCAGAGGGTGGTGCAGTCAGCCAAACGCATCACCAGGAGCACACTGCCTGCCCTTCAGGACATCTACAGCACACGGTGTCAAAGGAAAGCCAAGAAGATCATCAAGGACCTTTGTCACCCGAGGCACAGGCCGTTAACCCCGCTCTCATCCAAAAGACAAGATCAGTGATTCAAAGCTGAGACCGAGACAAGATGGCGCCGAAGAACATGGCTGATCTTTTACATTCTCCCAACCAATTGAGCTATTTTGTCTCGGTCTCAGCTTATTTTTTTACTTATTGTGTACATAATGTTGCTGCTACCATCTCTTATGACCAAAAATTACTTCTGGACATCAGAACAGTGATTACTCACAGTGGACAGGAAGAAACTTTTTCCTTTAACGAGTCCGACGAGAAGGATATCCTGATTTCACTGGAACAGGACCAGATCCACGCCTTTTGCGTGAAGAAAAGACACAGGAAATTGGGCTGACGATCTGATTCTGGGAATCTGTAGGCGAGTGCGTACACTCCCACTGCCATTCATTTTGCTTGCTAACGTGCAATCATTGGAAAATAAAACTGATGACGTACGATTAAGATTATCCTACCAACGGGACATCAAAAACTGTAACATCTTATGTTTCACCGAGACGTGGCTGAACGACGATACGGGCAATTTAGAGCTAGCGGGATTTTCCATGCACCGGCAGGACAAAGACGCTACCTCTGGTAAGACGAGGTGTGGGGGTGTGTGTATATTTTGTCAATAACAGCTGGTGCGTGATGTCTAATATTAAAGAAGTCTTGAGGTATTGCTCGCCTGAGGTGGATTACCGTATGAAAAGCTGTATACCACACTATCTACCAAGAGAGTTCTCCTCTATATTATTTGTAGCCGTCTATTTACCACCACAGAACGAATCTGGCACTAAGACAACTCTCATCCAACTCTATAAGGCCATAAGCAAAGAAGAAAATGCTCACCCAGAAGCGGCAGCTCCTAGTGGCCGGGGACATTAATGCAGGCAAACTTAAATCAGTTTTACCTCATTTTTACCAGCATCTTGCATGTGCAACCAGAGAAAAAAAATCCTAGACCACCTTTACTCCACACACAGAGATGCATACAAAGCTCTCCTCCGCCCTCCATTTGGCAAATCTGACCATAATTCTATCCTCCTGCTTACAAGCAAAAAGTAAATCAGGAAGTACCAGTGACTCGCTCAATATGGAAGTGGTCAGATGACACAGATGCTACACTACAGGTCTGTTTTGCTAGGACAGACTGGAATATGTTCTGCGATTCATCCAATGGCATTGAGGAGTACACCACCTCAGTCATCGGCTTCATCAAAAAGTGCATCGACGACGTCATCTCCACAGTGATTGTTTGTACATATCCCAACCAGAAGCCATGGATTACAGGCAACATCCGCATCAAACTAAAGGCTAGAGCTGTCGCTTTTAAGGAGCGTGAGACTAATCCAGACGCTTATAAGAAATCCCGCTATGCACTCAGACGAACCATCAAACAAGCAAAGCATCAATACAGGATTTAATAACCTCTTCGGGCTAGGGGGAAGTATTTTCATGTCTGGATGAAAAGCATGCCCAAAGTAAACTGCCTGCTACTCAGGCCCAAAAGCTAGGATATGCATATAATTGGTAGATTTGGATAGAAAACACTCTGAAGTTTCCAAAACTGTTAAAATAATGTCTGAGTAAAAAAAAGCTTTATATACCAGAGCTACGTGCACAGTTCTATATATTATTGAAACAATGTTGCGATTGTTTGTGAGAATGCCAACAGGTGTGGTTCCCGTGGGGGAAATGTTCTATTGGGGAAAGGTTGCCGTGGGGGTTGCCATGGAAGCAAAGAAGGAGAGTGAGGTGTGTGTGCTCAAACACACATGCATGTGGGGGTCTGGGAGAGGAAGTGTTTCCATCTGATGAATGGGCATGTGCCTGAACTCAATTTTATACACTAATTGTAGTCTCACCCATTCATTTTTAATGACCGGTCATTTTTGACAGGGAACACCACAGGTGTACAAAAGTTAAATACAACACCCAAAATGTTATGAAAATCATAAATGTATTTTGTGTGTTCAGATGCCCTGTGTGGACAAAGTCCTGGAACCTTATGACAATCACTAATACAGTCTAATCATTTATCTGTGGAGCTAAAATCCTCTGGTGACAAAGAAATGTAATGTTGTGCATCGTCGGCGTAGCAGTGAAAATCAATGCTGTGCTTTCTAATAACACTGCCAAGGGGTAAGATATATCAACTGGACAGTACTGAACCCAAAATTAAAGCTTGTGGAAAGCCACACGTGATATGTATTTTTGCTGAGTTATGTTCACCAAGGGTGACAAAAAACTCTTGACCGGTTAAATAGGTCATAAACCAATTTAGAACTGGACCAGAGGCCAACCCACCTCTCCAGTCTGTCCAGAAGAACATCATGGTCAACAGTTTCAAATTAAGCACTTAAATCTAAGAGTACAAGGACAGAGAGCTGTTTGGCATCTGTGTTGGCTCTAAGATGATTTATCACTTTAACTAAGGCTGTTTCTGTGCTGTGGTGGGCACGATAACCAGATTGGAATTAGAAAAAAATGCATCAATGATCAAGAAAAGTGCTCTCAAAGTATTCTGGTTAATAGTGATAGAGTTAGAAAAATGTGCCCGTCTTGGATTTCTAATTGCCAAGTTGCTCTCTCGGAATATAATAATGGACCTGCAACTAGAGGCTAGCCAACATTTTCCACTTCCATTCTGCCTTTCTGAAATGTCTCTTTGATTATTTTCCTCACTCATCCAATGGCCTTGAAGTCAGTCTCTTCGTCAACATGAATATTAAAATTTCCCAACACAATGATTTTATAATAGTTCTTAATAGCATGATCAAGTGTCTCCTAAATGATGTTATAATGCCTGTTTTATGACTTAGGTATTTAAGGAAGCACAGACATTTTTGTTGTTGCTGACATAATTCCTAGTTGTTTTTGTGTTACTATCTTTAAACATAACCTGATGCTTTCAGTCAGTTGTGAATATGTCTAAAAAATGGACCATAGGCTATAGCAATCCCCTGTCTCACTAACACAACCAAAACAACCAACACATTTGGCACTGGAGGGTTGATTTGATTAGCTTAGTTTAGCATACTACTGAAGCCAAGAGGACGATGTGTTTTGCGCAGTAGGATTTTAATAAGAATGTTTCCATGAAAACCAAATTATAGAGCACACACCAATGTATTATCATCAAACCAAGTCAAATACCAGATTCTTAATGGAAAAGTAGAGAAATGGAGCTTACTTTTGAACCTTTTTATCAATGTACTGATGTAACCTGTGCTGCATACTGCACCACTGTAGCTTTGCGTTGTGTGTGATTGATTGAGACCAAAGACGTGGACTTCGGAGATCAGGTTGTTTTAATGTATCAGAAATCTCTCTCTCTGCATCCGAAAGAAAAGACAAAACATTTGTAAAGCACAAATATGTTGTGTCAATCTTTCTATCCAATGTCCAGAGCTCAGAGTAATCGCTTGAATCCTCTGCTATCCAAGATGTACTTTCCGCCCCCAGTCCTTCATGTCTTCCCTGTCCAGTCCAACACCAGAGTGCGTGGCCTCTCCTGCATCTACAATGATCGAAGGTCCTGCAGCATCACTGTCATTGAAGTGCTCTGAATCATCGATTTCAGATGGCAGGAAGTTCACCTGCAGCAGTAGATTTCTGTCAACCACCCAGCTGTCACAGTCTTGGATTCTATACATGTGAGTTTGTGGATTGACTGAAGTCACTGTGACAATCTCAGGATTCCATTTGTCAGCCAACTTTCTGCAGCCACTTTCAGCCTTGTTGGCGATGAGGACACGATCCCCCATGGACAAACTGATGCCTCTAACCCTCTTGTCGTACTCTCGACCTTATCATCTCTGTTGCTTGTCAGTGTGTCTTTGGGCAACATTGACAGCTTCCTTCAGCCCAGTAATCAGAGTCTCGACATACTTATTGCAATCCACAACACTGGAGTCGTCCAAGACATTGTGCAACATCACATCCACTGGTAGCCGAGGGACCCTACCAAACATGAGACAGAATGGAGCATAGCCCGTAGTCTCATGAACAGTGGCATTGTAGGCGAATGTCAATGACTGGATTTGTTCAGGCCAATGTTCTTTGGTTTTCAGAGGTAGACTCCTGAGCATGCTACCTAAAGTCTTGAAGAAGCGGTCTGTCTCTCCATTCCCCATTGGGTGATGTTTCTTGGCTTTTGGACACTGGAGAGCTTCTTAAGGTATAGGGGGCAGCATTTTCACTTTTGGATAAATAGCATGCCCAATTTCAACTTCCTGCTACTCATGCCAAGAATATAAGATATGCATATTATTAGTAGATTTGGATAGAAAACACTCTGAAGTTTCTAAAACTGTTTGAATCATGTCTGTGAGTATAACAGAACTTGTGTAGCAGGCAAAACCCAGAGGACTAACCGTTCAGATCTTTTTTTTTAGGTCTCTGTCTGTTCAGTGAGATCTCATTGGGAAACGATATTTCTTAGGCACTTGTTTTCAGTTCCTACCACTTCCACTGGATGTCACCAGTCTTTGGAATTTGGTTGAGGTTATTCCTTTGTGTAATGAAGAAGTATGGCCATCTAGGATATGGGTAACACTGTTGAGAGTTGCTGAAGACTTGAAAAGTAGCTTGGTTTGTTGTCTTGTTGTCTTGTCTTCCTGTATTGAACACAGATAGACCCGTCTTCAATTTGATCGATTATTAACGTTTAAAAATACCTAAAGTTGTATTACAAAAGTAGTTTGAAATGTTTTGGCAAAGTTTACAGGCAACTTTTGAAACGTTTTGTAGTGACGTAAGCTGTTTTTTTCTGGATCAAACGCGCCAAATAAATGGACATTTTGGATATATATGGATGGAATTAATCGAACAAAAGGACCAATTGTGATGTTTATGGGACATATTGGAGTGCCAACAAAAGAAGCTCGTCAAAGGTAAGGGATGTTTTATATTTTATTTCTGCATTTTGTGTAGCGCCTGCAGGGTTGAAATATGCTACCCTCTTTGTTTACTGTTGTGCTATCATCAGATAATAGCATCTTATGCTTTCACCGAAAAGCCTTTTAAAAATCTGACATGTTGGCTGGATTCACGACGAGTGTAGCTTTAATTTGGTATCTTACATGTGTGATTTAATGAAAGTTAGATTTTTATATCATTTTATTTGAATTTGGTGCTCTACATTTTCCCTGACTATTGGCCAAGTGGGACGCAAGCGTAATACCATAAGAAGTTAAGCTTCACTTTCCCATGTACAGACTCAGAGGTGTAAAACACACCTGAAAAAGCCTCAACCTTTTGTGAACATAACATAACAATTTTCTCTCCTTTTGCATCAGAGAACAAAATCTCATATGTTTTCTCATGGTCATCAGATTCTTTCTTGGGGCAGACAGTTGAACACCCACATTTCCCCCCCTCACCTGTGGGTGTGTCAGTTTAATGGTTGCTGCTGTGATAGGTTTCTCTGCTGCTGTGTTGGCTGTCTCTCACTGCTGGGATTGGCATAGAGTTTTGGACAATTTGACTTCCAATGATCTAGGGAAAAGCACCAGAGGCATAGGTTCACATGTCTGTCTACAGTGCATCACAGTGGAATGATCTGTTGAGCCACAAACTCTGCATTACAGATGCCTGAAGGGGAGGGTGGGGAAAGATGACGGCTTGGCCTGTGTCTGTGAAACCATAACAGGTGGTATGCTCTTCTCTAAGGTACGTTCAAGCAGGTGAATTAGCCTCTCGATACTTGCAGTTTGCCCATCTTGTTTGGCGCTTGATGTGAGAGAAGTGTCACTGCACGCACCCGCATTGGCCACACATTCAAACAGAGTTGTCTGAGGATGTACTGTTACTGACTTTGAGGATACAGTGATAGATTGACTTGTGGTGGCCTTTCTGCTGCGTTCATGTTCATAGATTCTCTCCTGTAATTCACTCTCAGTCCATTTCTCAGCAGACTTGTATTGGAATACTGCTGCCAGTTTGGGGTCAGGGCAGTATGTTACAAACATCCTAATGACATCGGAGTTAGAGCTGTCAATCTTCTTACCTTGTCTCTTAAATGCCCTCATCAGCAACATCTACTGCCTTGTTCAATCGAACCCAATACTACATAATAGCCTCTCCGGGTACAGGTTTAGTATTGTAAAAATCAGCTCAAAGCATGCATGAGTAGGCCAATTCACTGAAATTCTGTTTCAGAATGTCAAAAATGTTCTCTGGCTTCTCTTTAGGATCAACAGTTGTTTCATTGCATACCATGTTTCTTGCCAGATAATCAACTAATCATCTCATCCAATTGTTCCTGAACAGGTCATCCCTTACTCCCTAAGGATCGGTGTCCTGCTAGCGGGACAACTTCCGGTGAAACTGGAGGGCTCGTAATTCATATAAATATTATGGATTTTAAATTTAGGTACAAATAAGTGTTTTATATCGGCTGAAAGCTTAACTTCTTCTTAATCTAACTGCACAGTCCAATTTACAGTAGCTATTACAGCAAAAACATGCCATGCAATTGTTTGAGGACGGCGCCCCACAGCAAAATATTTTTCCACCGAACATTTCATGCAATCACGTATAAAGATTAAATATTCACTTACTTTTTGAAAATCTTCCTCTGATTTGTCATCCAAAGGGTCCCAGCTATAACATGAGGTGTCGTTTTGTTAGATACCATCCTTCTTTATATCCCAAAAAGTCAGTTTAGTTGGCGCTATCGATTAGAGTAATACACTCATTCAACTTGCAGAGAAAGGAATCCGAAAATCTACCCCTAATCTTTGTTTCAACAAGTCAAAATACGTTTCTATTTACTCCGTATATACCCTAAAAATGTAATCAAACTATAATATTTATTTTGAAAAGAAGTATGTTCAATAGGAAACCATTTTTTTTGTTGCTTTTTTGATGTTACAAACCT
This sequence comes from Oncorhynchus kisutch, assembly GCF_002021735.2. Classification (NCBI taxonomy): domain Eukaryota; kingdom Metazoa; phylum Chordata; class Actinopteri; order Salmoniformes; family Salmonidae; genus Oncorhynchus; species Oncorhynchus kisutch. The sequence goes on from NC_034194.2 coordinate 3,873,985, forward strand.
GCAACCTTGAACATAGACTGCTGACACCCTATGGAAGCCATAGGAATTGCATCCAGGGAGCTAATTTACAATATGACCTTTCTCTTGCATTTCCAGCTGGTTTTTCTTTGTATTTCTCCTACCATATCTATTGTGTTATATTATCCTACATTGTCTTAACATTTCTACAAACTTCAAAGTGTTTTCTTTCCAATGGTACCAATTATATGCATATCCTGGCTTCAGGACCTGAGCTACAGGCAGCTTACTTTCGGCACGTCATTCAGGTGGAAATTTAGAAAAAAAGGGGCATAGCCCTAATTCACATCAACTCCTCCCATTCATGAATGGAGCATTTTCTGTACCATCTCCTCTATATGTAGAAGGTTCCTTTACATCTGATTGCATGATGAACTTCCTTTTACTGAGGTCTACATATCCTGCTGACCCTGAGCGATGTTCACTTATCTTCTCTGTACTTACTGGTGGCTCATGAGTGCTGGACCTGCTCAAATAAATCATTTACAGGGGCATTTTTTTACAGGGGCATTAACACTAGATGAAGGGCTTTCATCAGAATTTTTTGTGGATCAAAACATGGGGGAATCTACTGCACCTACACGCTTTACAGGGGTTTGATCGGGGTATGAGAAAAACCTCCCCCTCTCAGCAGGGGATTTGGGTTCATCAACACCATTATAAACATCTCTCTGGGAAGAAGAAGGGCGGGGGCATATGTTTCATGAATAATGACTCATGGTGTAATTGTAATAACACACAGGAACTCAAGTCCCTTTCTTCACCCGACCTAGAATAGCTCACAATCAAATGCCGACCGTATTATCTCTCAAGAGAATTCTCTATTCTCTTCCGTTATTGTCACAGCCGTGTATATCCCCCCTCAAATCAACACCACAACAGCTCTCAAGGAACTTCACTGGACTTTATGCAAACTGGAAACCATATATCCTGTGGCTGCATTTATTGTAGCTGGGGATTTTAACAAGCAAATTTGAGAAAAAGGCTACCTAAATTCAAATCAGCACACGCTCCAGCAGGTGTATCTCACTGATCATCCCTAAAGCCAACACCTCATTTGGCCGCCTTTCGTTCCAGTACTCTGCTGCCTGTGACTGGAACGAATTGCAAAAATCGCTGAAGTTGGAGACTTTTATCTCCCTCACCAACTTCAAACATCAGCTATCTGAGCAGCTAACCGATCGCTGCAGCTGCACATAGTCTATTGGTAAATAGCCCACCCTTTTCACCTACCTCATCCCCATACTGTTTTTATTTATTTACTTTTCTGCTCTTTTGCACACCAATATCTCTACCTGTACATGACCATCTGATCATTCATCACTCCAGTGTTAATCTGCAAAATTGTAATTATTTGCCTACCTCCTCATGCCTTTTGCACACATTGTATATAGACTCCCCCTTTGTTGTCTACTGTGTTATTGACTTGTTAATTGTTTACTCCATGTGTAACTCTTTGTTGTCTGCTCACACTGCTATGCTTTATCTTGGCCAGGTCGCAGTTGCAAATGAGAACTTGTTCTCAACTAGCCTACCTGGTTAAATAAAGGTGAAATAAAAAAAAATAAAAAAAATATCGACTGTAGTACTCGCGCTGGAAAAACACTTGACCATTGCTACTCCAACTCTCACCCTCCTTTTGGCAACTCTGACTGCGACTCCATTTTGCTCCTCCCTTCCTACAGGCAGAACCTCAACAGGGAGTACCCATGCTAAGAACTATTCAATGCTGGTCTGACCAATCGGAATCCAAGCTTCAAGAATGTTTTGATCACGCGGACTGGAATATGTTCCAGGTAGCTTCTGAGAATGATATTGAAGTGTACACTGAGACGGTTACTGATTTTATCAAGAAGTGTATAGGAGATGTTGTACCCACTGTAACCATTTAAAACCTACCCTAACCGAAAACCTAGGATAGATGTCCGTATTCATGCAAAACTGAAAGCACGAACCACTGCATTTAACCATGGCAAGGTGACTGGGAATATGGCAGAAAACAAACAGAGTAGTCATTCCCTCCGCAAGGCAATCAAACAGGCAAACCGTCAGTATAAAGACAAAGTGTAGTCGCAATTCAGACACAAGTTATATGTGGCAGGGTCTACAGCCAATCATGGACTACAAAAGGAAAGCTAGCCACACTGACGTCTTGCTTCCGGACAAGCTAAACACATAATTTTCCCGCTTTGAGGATAACACAGTGCCACCGACATGGCCAGCTACCAAGGACTGTGAACTCTCCTTGTCCGTGGCGGACGTGAGTAAGACGTTTAAACGTGTTAACCCTCGCAAGGTTGCCGGCCCAGACAACATCCCTAGCCACATCCTCAGAGCATGCACAGACCAGCTGCCTATCCCAGTCTGCTGTCCCCACATGCTTAAAGATGGCCACCATTGTTCCTGTATCCAAGAATTCAAGGGTAACTGAACTAAATGACTATCGCACCATAGCATTCACTTATGTCATCATGACATGTTATGAGAGACTAGTCAAGGATCATATCACCTCCAACTTACATATTACCCTAGAACCAATTTGTTACCACCCCAACAGGTCCACAGACGATGCAATCGCCATCACACTGCACACTGCCCTATTCTATCTGGACCAGAGGTATACCTATATAAGAATGCTGTTCAATGACTACAGCTCAGCATTCAACACCATAGTACCCTCCAAGCTCATCATTAATGGGCTAGGGGGCAGTATTTTGACCTCCGGATGAAAAGCTTGCCCAATGTAAACTACCTTGTTACTCAGGCCCAGAAGCTAGGATATGCATATAATTGGTAGTATATAATTTGGATAGAAAACACTCTAAAGTTTCTAAAACTGTTAAAATAATGTCTGTGAGTATAACAGAACTGATATGGCAGGCGGAAACCCGAGGACAAAACATCCAATGGCTGTCATGTTTATTATGAGTGAAATCCTCCCAGATTGCAGTTCCTAGGGCTTCCACTAGATGTCAACAGTCTTTAGAAAGGCTTGTTTTTGGAAAAATTTGTAGTGGCTCCCATTTAGGCTGTAGTGTTTTCATGCGCGTGGATGAGAGCGGGTTCTTTGTTGTTTATCTCCGGTAAAGACAATAACAATTCTCCATCTTAAATTGTATCATTTATTTACATATTAGGATACCTGAAGTTTGATTACAAACGTTGTTTGACTTGTTTGGAGAAGTTTATTGGTAACATTTTGTATGCATTTTGAAGGAGGGAAACCGGTGGATTATTGAATGAAGCGCGCCAACTAAACTGAGTTTTTGGGGATATAATGAAGGACTTTATCAAACAAAAGGACCATTTGTGATGTAGCTGGGACCTTCTGGAGTGCCAACAGAAGATCTTCAAAGGTAAGGCATTTATTATATTGCTATTTCTGACTTTCGTGGTGCACCTACCTGGTTGAGAAATGTTTTTCATGCTTTTGTATGGGGGGGGGACGCTGTCCTCAGATAATCACATGGTGTGCTTTAGCCGTAAAGCCTTTTTGAAATCTGACACAGTCTGGATTAACAAGAAGTTAAGCTTTATTTTCATGTATGACACTTGTATTTTCATGATTGTTAAATATTTCTATTTCTGTCATTTGAATTTTGCGTTCCGCAATTTCACAGGAAGTTATCGAGATGGGAAGCTACCTGCCCGTAGGAAGTTAAGCTCAAGGCCCTGGGTCTGATCCCGGCCATGTGCAATTGGGTCCTGGACTTCCTGACGAGCCGCCCCCAGGTGGTGAAGGTAGGAAACAACATCTGCACTTCGCTGATCCTCAACACTGGGGCCCCACAGGAATGCATGCTCAGCCCCCTCCTGTACTCCCTGTTCACCCATGACTGCGTGGCCTTACACGCCTCTAACTCAATCATCAAGTTTGCAGATGACACAACAGTAGTAGGCTTGATTACCACCAATGGCAAGACAGCCTACAGGGAGGAGGTGAGGGCTCTGAGAGTGTGGTGTCAGGAAAATAATCTCACTCAACATCAATAAAGGAGATGATCGAGGACTTCAGGAAACAGCAGAGGGAGCACCCCCCTATCCACATCGACAGAACAGCAGTTGAGAAGGTGGAAAGTTTTAAGGTCCTTGGCATACATATCACTGACAAACTGAAATGGTCCACCCACACAGACCTAAAACCCTCACAAACATTTACAGATGCACAAATGAGTCTCCTGTCGGGCTGTATCACCGCCTGGTACGGCAACTGCACCGCCCACAACTGCAGAGGGTAGTTAGTTCTGCACAACGCATCACCAGAGGCAAACTATCTGCCCTCCAGGACACCTACAGCACCTGATGTCACAGGAAGGCCTAAAAAGGTCATCAAGGACAACAACCACCAGAGCCACTGCCTGTTCACCCCGTTATCTTCCAGAAAGTGAGGTCAATACAAGAGCATAAAAGCTGGGTCACATCATGTTTACATATCTTGCATTACTCATCTCATATGTATATACTGTATTCTATATTATCTACTGTATCTTAGTCTATGCCACTCTGACACTGCTCATCCATATATTTATATATTCTTCATTCCATTCCTATACTTAGATTTGTGTCTATTCGTTATTTGTTGTGATATTGTTAGATATTACTTGTTAGATATTTATCAACTGTCGGAACTAGAAGCACAAGCATTTCACTACACCCGCAATAGCATCTGCTGAACATGTGTATGTGACCAATAAAATTTGATTTAGAAGAAAACAATTAAACATGAAAGAAAATAAACTTTTTTTGCCACAAGGCGACAGGAGTACCTCAATGATGTTAGCAGTCTCTAGAGCAGCAGCGTCGTGATGACTGGGTCTAGAAGGCACCAATGTAACCGGTGCTGTACTGCAACGCTATAACTCTGTTGTGTGTGATTGAGACTAACGTGGACCTCGGAAATCAGGTTGTTTAAATGTATCAGAATTCTCTCTCTACATCCAAAAGAAACGACAAAACATTTGTAGAGCACACATATGTTCTGCCAATTGTCGCCTCTTTCTATAACAAACGCACAATACAAAGGACTGGGATCAGTCGAGGAGCTTTCCATTGTTCACACAGACAATACCTTAGCTAGCCTCTTTGGGCTAGGTGGGATGCTAGCGCCCCATCTTGACAACATCTGGTGAAATTGCAGAGTGCGAAATTCATAATACAAAAATCGTAATATTAAACATTCATGAAAATACAAGTGTCATACATCATTTATAAACTTAACTTCTTGTTAACTTCTCTAGGGTAGAGTGGGCAGCATTTGGAATTTTGGATGAAAAGCGTGCATATATATATATATACACATATACATATATATATACATATATATATATATACACATATATACACACATATATATATACATACATACATACATATATATATATATATACATTCATACATATATATTTATACATTCATATATATATATATATATATATATATATATATATATATATATATATATGTGTGTATATGTATATATATATATACATATATGTATATATATACATATATACATATATACATATATACATATACATAGATACATACATACATACACACACACACATATATATATACTGTATATACATATACATACACACACATACATACACTTATACATACATACACACCCATACGTACACATATACATACATACATACATTCACACCCATACACACATACATATCCTACATACCTACACATACTCAAAGATTTTAAAAAATGTAACACACAAAAAAACATATAAAACTTGCAGCAGCACTATCAACGTTCTTATCAGCTATTTCTAGCCTTCGCTGAGATGACAAGCCAATCATTTGTTTTTAGATTTTACAGCACCTTACACAACATGTATCTGCACATTTCCCTAGTCACCCCGTTCACTCTGTCCAGTAGAATAATACATTTCTTAGCAAAGTATTTAATAGTCATGAGCACATTTTCTTTGTCAGGATCAAGAATAAAGTCCTGCTGGGCATTAAGAAGATAGATACACGGGGTCATATCAAACTGTACATCTAGTATTTTCTGTTGCAGCAGTATGTATAGATTGCCAGAATCGGGCAATCTCTCTACAGCTCCAAAATACATGCATATAGGTTCCACTTTTAGAGGTACATCTTTTACAGTTAGGAGACATATCGGTTTTCATTCTATGGAGTCTCAAAGGAGTGTAATAAAATTTGTACAAAAATTTGTAATTAGGTTCTTTCATTTTTACATTAGTAGAGGTGCAGTATACCCTGTTGCAAACCTCCGCCCTTAACTCATCACTGATAGTCAGACCAAGGTCCTTTTCCTAGATTATTTTCAGAGGAGTAAAGGAGGAGCCTCCTTTCTCAGAAAGGCGTCTATAGATGTAAGATATTTTGCCTTTAATGGATTGTGCTGTGACAAGAAGGGTTTCTACTTCATTGAGTTCTAAACCTCCTCTTGGAGGTTAATGAGGAAATTACATGTCTAATTTGAAGATATTTGGCACATTGAATTCACTGCAGAGCTCTTGAAAGGATTTCAGTGTAGTGGTTTTCTGATGGTCTGAAAAGGTCCTGATTCCTAGAGTATGCCAAAGATTAAAGTTGGCATCCCTCAGGGCTTTTGGCAAGTCTGGCTTGCCTACTATAGGCGAGTGAGAACATATTTGGGAGGAAATGCCAGTCCCTCCACTCTAGTAGAGTTTTGCCTATGTTGCCCACTTCTCTAAATGTATTAATGAATATAATTGAGCTTAAGGGCAATGAACCACATGATTGGGCTTCTATCTGAATCCACGTTGACTCTTGTCTGTTTGTGATCCATGTCAGCATGTTGTGGATTTGGGCAGACCAGTAGTACAATTGAAGGGAGGGAAGGGCAAGACCACCCTTAGATTCAGGTTTCGATAGAGTGGAAAACTTGATCCTAGGTTTTTATTGCCCCATATAAATTTGGTAATGCTTTGGTTAGTTGTTTTGAAAAAGGAGACTGGGAGATAGCATGGGAGCATCTGAAACAAGTAGTTCAGTCTAGGGAGGACGTTCATATGGATGACATTAATTCTTCCTACTAAGCTAATTAGGAGGGAGATCCAGGTTTGGAGATCATTCTTGATTCGATCCAGGAGTGGAAGATAATTTTCCTTGAAAAGGCAATTCAGATCTGGTGTTATGAAGATCCCGAGGTATTGAAACCCCTGTGTTTTCCATTGGAAAGGACATCGTGTCTTCATAGAGCTGGTGAGTGTAATATTGAGAGGGCAGACAGTGGATTTGTTAAAATTTATCTTATAACCTGAAAACTTGCCATACTGAGCAATTGTGTCTGAAATGAGAGGGAGCGATTTCTCAGGGTTGGATATGTAGAGCAAGACATCATCCGCGTAAAGCGAAATCTTGTGCTGCAGGCCGCCTGCAGAAACACCCATAATACTTGGATTGCTCCTAATCAGCTCTGCCAGAGGCTCCGCCCCCAACAAGTAGAGCAGGGGGGACAGCGAGCACCCTTGTCTTGTGCCCCGTTCCAGAGAGAATCTGTCAGAGTTCAGTCCATTAGTAGTCACCATGGCATTTGGATGAGAGTATAGTGATTTGATCCATTTAATACATTTAATTCTGTGCGTTTACTTGATCAATAATATCAAAAAGACGGCAAATGTTATCAGAAGAGTATCTGTCTCTAATAAATCCAGTTTGGTCCGCTTTTATTATTTTGGGAAGAAGAGTGTTTAGTCTTTTGGCGAGCAATTTGGTAATTATTTTATAGTCGAAATCCAACAAGCTTATGGGCCAGAAGGACGAGCAGGATAGGGGATCCTTGTCCTTTTTGAGCAACACTGTAATGCGAGCTGTGTGCATTGAGTCTGGGAGAACTCAGTTTTTGCAAAAATCCTCCAGCATTGGCATGAAGATAGGGCTGAGCTGGGGCCAAAAAGCTTTGTAGAACTCTCTGGGGAATCCTACTGGGCCTGGGGACTTATTAGGCGGCATGGAGGTAATTGCCAGGATCTCCTCAGGAGTGAAGGGGGAGTTGAGATCTTCTTGGTCGGTTTCTGATAGTTTAGGTAGCGAGATTCCCTCTAGGAAAGAGTGGAGTTCTGCCTCCGTGTGTTTTCTCTCAGAGGTATATAATTTGCAGTAAAAATCATGAAAAGTTCATTGACACTACCCATCCCGGGTCCGGGAGCGTAATCATCAACGGACACTAATTAGCATAACGCAACGGACATAAATATTACTAGAAAATATTCCTATTCATGAAATCACAAGTTAAATATATTGAAACACAGCTTAGCCTTTTGTTAATCATCTCAGATTTTGAAAAAATGCTTTACAGCCAAAGCAAGACAAGCATTTGTGTAAGTTTATCGATAGCCTAGCATAGCATTATGACTAGCTAGCAGCAGGCAACCTGGTCACGAAAATCAGAAAAGCAATCAAATTAAATTGTTTACCTTTGATGAGCTTCGGATGTTTTCACTCACGAGACTCCCAGTTAGATAGCGAATGTTCCTTTTTTCCGAAAATATAATTTTTGTAGGCGAAATAGCTCCGTTTGTTCTTCACGTTTAGCTGAGAAATCATCCGGAAATTGCGGCACTACAATTAGCTCCATAATATCGACAGAAACATGGCAAACGTGGTTTATAATCAACCCTCAAGGTGTTTTTCAAATATCTATTCGATAATATATCAACCGGGACAGGTGGCTTCTTAGTAGGATAGAGAAACAATAGCCGCATTTGTCCTTTACGCACCAAACACTCTGAGAGACTTCAGCTGACCACTGACGCAATGTTGACGTTCAGGCTCATTTTTCAAAATATAAGCCTGAAACTATGTATTGTGACAGTAGACACATTAGGGAAACCATAGAAAAAAGGAATCTGGTTGATATCTCATTCACTGCTCAATAGGGACACATAGGAACACAGAGCTTTCTAAATAAGAGTCCCTTCCTGATTGGATTTTTCTCAGGCTTTCGCCTGCAATATCAGTTCTGTTATACTCACAGACAATATTTTTACAGTTTTGGGAACTTTAGAGTGTTTTCTATCCTAAGCTGTCAATGATATGCATATTCTAGCATCTTGTCCTGACAAAATAGCCGTTTACTTTGGGGACATTATTTTTCCAAAAATGAAAATAGTGCCCCCTAGATTCAAGAGGTTAAATTGATATTTTTTGGGTCATATGTGACCTCGTCCTCTGCTGTTCAGATAGCCATGATTGTATGCTCTGACTGCTCCTTTTTTAATTGGTAAGCAAGCAATCTACTGGGCCTATTGCTATACTCATGGTATTTCTGTTTAGTAAAGAAAACTTTTTTTTTTATCTCACGAGTATAGTCCAAATTCAGTTTAGCTTTGGCTGCTTTAAGGTGACTCCAGGAGGTGCTGTCTGGGGATTGTTTATGTATTTAGTTGTTTGTATTTGTTTTTGTAATTGTCTATCCATGTAGTTACCAATGTATGGAACGCTTTGTTTTTGATAGCATGGAGGTGTTGAATTTCTAGCTCTTTGACCTCGGGATGTTTTTGCAGAGGTCAAAGCGGAGGTGGACAAAGGCGTGATCTGAAAGTGTTATGAGTCCGATTGTACATGTGGCTGAATTTATGAAACTCTTTGGGATAAAAATGTAATCTATACGGGAGTAGGTGTTATGGACATTAGAGTAGTATGTATAGTCCATAGATGAGCTATTAGTCCCTCTCCAGATATCTATCAGTCCCATCTCTTTAGTAAGAGAGTTCAACATATTTGCAGATCTAGGATTTGTGGTGGGGACTTGAGATGATTTGTCTAGGGTTGGGTTAAGAGTGCAATTAAAATCTCCGGCCACAATGCCAAAGGAAACACAATGCTCATTGAACAGGGTTATCATTTTTGACATGAAGGCAGGAGTATCTGTGTTAGGGGCGTATATGTTTAAGATAGTAATTAGTTGCCCATATAGTGACCCAGTTATCAAAATAAATCTCCCCTCCGGATGAGATATGTTTTTGTCAATTATGAATGGAACATTTTTATGGATAAGTATGGCTGTGCCTCTACTGTTTGATTTGAAAGATGAGAAATACACCTGTCCCACCCAAGCTCTGCGGAGTTTGGCATGTTCAGCGTCACAGCGGTGTGTCTCTTGTAATAGCGCAATGTCTGCTTTTTCCTTTTTTAGAGCACATAGTATCTTTTTCCGTTTTATTGCATGCCCTAGACCATGGCAGTTCCATGTCAATAGATTTAAGGTACTAGTCATCGTCATCGAAAAGTAATCGAACTTTAGTGCAAGTCATCACTGGGTAAAAGTGGATAGTAGTTACAGCTGCGTTCACATAAAAGGAAAATAAATGGTGTACATAAAATAACAATCTCTGAACACCCCAGCCGAGATCCCAAACAACTCGACACATCCCGTTGGATCTATTATTGAGTTTGGCGTTTCCCACTGTGATGGTGTTGTTTTTCACCGCCTGTAGGACTCGTTCCTTGTCGGTGAATCTCAGGAAATGTATGGTGTTTGGGCGCGGTAGTTGTCTGGTTGCTGGTGGGGGCCTCAGTGCTCGGTGAGCTCTCTCGAGTTCTATGGGCCTGTCGGTGGACAGGTTTTTATTTTATTTATTTAATTTTACCTTTATTTAACCAGGTAGGCAAGTTGAGAACAAGTTCTCATTTACAATTGCGACCTGGCCAAGGTGGAGCCACTCGGGAAGTTTGTGTTGCAGGTAGCGGATCAGTGGCATGTTTCCCTCTTCTTTTTCGCCCAGATTGAATAGAACACAATTATTCCTTCGCCCCCTGTTTTCCAGTTCCTCTGTTTTCTCTTCCAGATGCTCTATGTTCTTTTTTGCATATGCTATTGTTTCCATGGCATCTGTCAATAAGTTTTCCATGCATAGGATTCACCCCTCTGCCTCGTCCAGGCGTCCCGCGTTTTTGGTTGATGTCAGGCAAAGCGTTTTCCAGGATTATCACCTTGCCCCCTATCGCACTGAGCTGAGAATTAATAGCATTTAATTTAGTGTTTAGTTCTGTATGTTGGGATCTCAACTCAGAAAGGATGTCTTCGACAGAGTGCGAGGTTGGCATTCATTGGGCCTCGGGGGGGAGCGGGTCCTCTTGCTCCTGGCTAATGGAGCTAGCTTTTTCTGAAGCTAGCTTCTTCTTGGAGGCTTTTTCCATCGCTAATGCTCGAGTCCGGGTAAAATGTCACCTGTAGTGTCGCCTTTTGTAGCCACCATGACTTTTTCTTACTAAAGCTAAATGAGTTTGAACTTGGAGTGGAGGTAAGATTAGGAATTGGAAACTACTTGTGCGGAGCTCTTAGTTCATGCGGCCATCTCGTTCAAGGGTCACGTGATCCCCCCTGAAACCCTTTCTAAAGACTTGACATCTAGTGGAAGCCATAGGAACTGCAATCTAGGAGGTATTCCTTTGAATATCCCATAAACAAGCATTTGAATGGGCTGTGACCTCAACAAAAGAAATGCTGGATGGATTCTCCTCATGTTTTTGCCTGCCATATCAGTTATGTTATACTCATAGGTATTATCTTAACAGTTTTAGAAACTTCAGCATGTTTTCTATTCAATGCTTCCAATTATATGCATATCCTAGCTTCTGGGCCTGAGTAACAGACAGTTTACTTTGGGCATGTCAGTCATCCGAACTTCAGAATACTGCCCCCTAGCCTTAAGAAGCTAGTTAAGGCTAAATCGTTAGCTACTTTTTGTCATCAGCTCAATTAGCTAGCTATCTGTTGAAAAACTTAGCTGGATAGCCGAGTCACATTTTTTTCCAATTTATAGAAGATGGACATTCCTTCATGAGAAAGAGGGCAAAATATACAACTCAGCAAACACAGTGACAGTTGTTTTATTTGCAGGAGTAATTTAATACATTTTGTATGTGTGTTTACAGTACAATTACTTAGCATCTACAGTAGCTATATCGATGGATTGGCTGACAACGTCATGAGAACAATGTGCGGCCTTCCATGGGGCAGAAGTCAGCCTGTTGTGATTCTGGATGGCCAGACTGCTAGCAAGAATGACACTGCCATGTAGGGAATCATAAGTGGCTTATTTCAGCATGTTTCATCATGTTATTGATACCATGTCTTGTTTTGAGGTGTTTTGACTGATTTCATGTCAATGCAAATATGTGACTCGTTTCAGGAAACTAGGCATTTGCCCCCGCCCTCCTTTCGGAAAAGCTGACCACGACTCTATTTTGTTGATCCCTGCCTACAGACAGAAACTAAAACAAGAAGCTCCCGCGCTGAGGTCTGCTCAACGCTGGTCCGACCAATCTGATTCCACACTCCAAGACTGCTTCCATCACGTGGACTGGGATATGTTCCGTATTGCGTCAGACGACAACATTGACGAATACGCTGATTCGGTGTGCGAGTTCATTAGAACGTGCGTTGAAGATGTCGTTCCCATAGCAACGATTAAAACATTCCCAAACCAGAAACCGTGGATTGATGGCAGCATTCGCGTGAAACTGAAAGCGCGAACCACTGCTTTTAATCAGGGCAAGGTGACTGGAAACATGACCGAATACAAACAGTGTAACTATTCCCTCCGCAAGGCAATCAAACAAGCTAAGCGTCAGTATAGAGACAAAGTAGAATCTCAATTCAACGGCTCAGACACAAGAGGTATGTGGCAGGGTCTACAGTCAATCACGGATTACAAAAAGAAAACCAGCACTGTCACGGACCAGGATGCCTTGCTCCCAGGCAGACTAAATAACTTTTTTGCCCGCTTTGAGGACAATACAGTGCCACTGACACTGCCCGCAACTAAAACATGCGGACTCTCCTTCACTGCAGCCAACATGAGGAAAACATTTAAACGTGTCAACCCTCGCAAGGCTGCAGGCCCAGACGGCATCCCCAGCCGCGCCCTCAGAGCATGCGCAGACCAGCTGGTTGGTGTGTTTACGGACATATTCAATCAATCTCTATCCCAGTCTGTTGTTCCCACATGCTTCAAGAGGGCCACCATTGTTCCTGTTCCCAAGAAAGCTAAGGTAACTGAGCTAAACGACTACCGCCCCGTAGCACTCACTTCCGTCATCATGAAGTGCTTTGAGAGACTAGTCAAGGACCATATCACCTCCACCCTACCTGACACCCTAGACCCACTCCAATTTGCTTACCGCCTAAATAGGTCCACAGACGATGCAATCTCAACCACACTGCACACTGCCCTAACCCATCTGGACAAGAGGAATACCTATGTGAGAATACTGTTCATCGACTACAGCTCGGCATTTAACACCATAGTGCCCTCCAAGCTCGTCATCAAGCTCGAGACCCTGGGTCTCGACCCCGCCCTGTGCAACTGGGTACTGGACTTCCTGACGGGCCGCCCCCAGGTGGTGAGGGTAGGCAACAACATCTCCACCCCGCTGATCCTCAACACTGGGGCCTCACAAGGGTGCGTTCTGAGCCCTCTCCTGTACTCCCTGTTCACCCACGACTGCGTGGCCACGCACGCCTCCAACTCAATCATCAAGTTTGCGGACGACACAACAGTGGTAGGCTTGATTACCAACAACGACGAGACGGCCTACAGGGAGGAGGTGAAGGCCCTCGGAGTGTGGTGTCAGGAAAATAACCTCACACTCAACGTCAACAAAACTAAGGAGATGATTGTGGACTTCAGGAAACAGCAGAGGGAACACCCCCCTATCCACATCGATGGAACAGTAGTGGAGAGGGTAATAAGTTTTAAGTTCCTCGGCGTACACATCACAGACAAACTGAATTGGTCCACCCACACAGACAGCATTGTGAAGAAGGCGCAGCAGCGCCTCTTCAACCTCAGGAGGCTGAAGAAATTCGGCTTGTCACCAAAAGCACTCACAAACTTCTATAGATGCACAATCGAAAAGCATCCTGTCGGGCTGTATCACCGCCTGGTACGGCAACTGCTCCGCCCACAACCGTAAGGCTCTCCAGAGGGTAGTGAGGTCTGCACAACGCATCACCGGGGGCAAACTACCTGCCCTCCAGGACACCTACACCACCCGATGTCACAGGAAGGCCATAAAGATCATCAAGGACAGCAACCACCCGAGCCACTGCCTGTTCACCCCGCTATCATCCAGAAGGCGAGGTCAGTACAGGTGCATCAAAGCTGGGACCGAGAGACTGAAAAACAGCTTCTATCTCAAGGCCTTCAGACTGTTAAACAGCCACCACTAACATTGAGTGGCTGCTGCCAACACTCTGACTCAACTCCAGCCACTTTAATAATGGGAATTGATGGGAATTGATGTAAAATATATCACTAGCCACTTTAAACAATGCTACCTAATATAATGTTTACATACCCTACATTATTCATCTCATATGTATACGTATATACTGTACTCTATATCATCTACTGCATCCTTATGTAATACATGTATCACTAGCCACTTTAACTATGCCACTTTGTTTACATACTCTTCTCATATGTATATACTGCACTCAATACCATCTACTGTATCTTGCCTATGCCGCTCTGTACCATCACTCATTCATATATCTTTATGTACATATTCTTTATCCCCTTACACTTGTGTCTATAAGGTAGTAGTTTTGGAATTGTTAGCTAGATTACTTGTTGGTTATTACTGCATTGTCGGAACTAGAAGCACAAGCATTTCGCTACACTCGCACTAACATCTGCTAACCATGTGTATGTGACAAATAAAATTTGATTTGATTTCACGGTTCTGTCTATTTGAGCTGGTCAGTATGTGTTGGTAATCCTGTCTAATGCAGCTTTATTTTAAATGTATCGCATAGTAGGACTGCATCAGTGTTGCTCTCCACTTTCTGGAGGACCGAGTTTTGAAATCAGTGCAATTAGAGTATGTAAGCTAAGGAGATTAAGAAAACACCTGTCTCCAGATTACATCTTCAAACTAAGGGCAACCATGGCATCCATGACAGGGAGCTCTGTGTCTCAGCTTTTATCCAATGCAAAAAAAACACAATTTCAAATTTTGCTACATAAGACCAAATCAAGGCGGTCGGTCACATACGGCAAGTATTTGCTAGCTAGCTAACCAACGACTGTAAATGTATTTGAAACAACAATTGGTCATTGTGCAAATGTATTTGTTTTCAATACACATTGGAAAAAAAAAATAGTTTACATGTTGTCAACAATCTAAGCCAACCTCATCGGTTTTTCCCATGGTTGCACGCATGTCGATTTTGTTGCTAAAGTGACAGAGCGAGAGAGAACACAGGTATTGAGGTTAGTGAAGGATAAGACAGTTGAATGTTAATCAGGTTTAAGATTGAGTGAACTGCTAATATTATTATGGAACAGAAATAATCCCAGATTTGACCTTTAGCTCAATTCAGGTAAACATTATTTGCCTGTTGTTCATATTTTCCATGTGTGTGTGTGTGTGTGTGTGTGTGTATGTTGCTTCTGTGTGTTTGACTGTTCACAATACTCCATATTGCTATGGTACTGATACTATGCCCTCTCTGTAATAATATAGGAGATCTAGGAAAGCAGAACTTCAGACAGGGAAGAGAGGGGAGCAGAAAGGACAGAGAGAGAACACAGAGAGAGGGGAGGCCCACACAAGACAAACATGTCATATTCCTCTCAAGCCAGAGAAAGTAGTTCTTGCTAAACATTATCTCTCAAAAAAAGAAAGATGCCACTTCTGACACGTCCTGTGTGTATAAACTGTTAGACCCTGTAATGTTTCCATCACTGAAGGCAATCATACAGGCCGCGCTGACCATCCCAGTTAGCAGCTGTGAGAGGTCTTTCAGTGCATTAAGACGTCTGGTTGTGGAGCCCAATGACCCAAAATAGAATGCATCATGACAACTGACGAAGATATAGATAATAACACGCTTGGGGAAGAGTGAAGTCATAAACAGGTTTGCATCTACAGATTCATTTAGTTTTATTTCTAATCTTTATTGATGGACTAACGTCCTAGTACTGTGTAATATAACTCGCAAACGTGAATATTTAGTTGGAGAATGGATTGTCTGCTGGTATGTACATGTGTGTAAAATTGTGAAGTGTTGTTACTACAGCGGGTTGGAGGTGGTGTTTTTGTGTAATTAAATACTCTACAGTTGTAATACAAGCCTAATGCTAATGTGATTTTAAGCAGTTCCAACATAATCCAAAGGATGGTAGCCTAAATTCTCAATCCTGCTACATTGCGTGTAACTAAAACATAATTTCATGCAAAACATTCATTTGTGGTTTAGGCTGCTACCATTTGGATTGTTTTGGAACTGCGCAGCATGACAAACTCAAATCATTTAGATGTGACCAACATCAACACATTTTTTATTGCCAATCAAATATTGGACATGATTTATAAAAACATTGCAACAAAATTGTCACACCCTACCCATAGTTTGCTTTGTATGTTTCTATGTTTTGTTTGGTCAGGGTGTGATCTGGGGCATTCTATGTTGGATGTCTTGTTTGTCTATTTCTATGTCTGGCCTGATATGGTTCTCAATCAGAGGCAGGTGTTAGTCATTGTCTCTGATTGGGAACCATATTTAGGTAGCCTGTTTGGTGTTGGGTTTTGTGGGTGATGGTCCTGTATCTTTGTTTTGCACCAGACAGGGCTGTTTTTGGTTTTCCACGTTTATTGTTTTGTAGTGTTCGTGTTTATCTTTTTTTTATCAAACATGAATCAATATAACCATGCTGTGTTTTGGTCCGCCTCTCCTTCACCACAAGAAAACCGTGACAAAAATGATAAATAGCTTTTCCAACTATTTTTCTTCATGACAAATTATGATATTTATGCACTTGTACTTGTAATTTGTACTTTGCTAATAGAGTTGTATAAATATTATTAACACCATATTCCATGGTTTTACTGAACATAATCCCTTTCATTAATATTGACAAGTGTTAATTATTAGGAATCAGGAGAGCACAGAGTATGGAACAAAGTAGTGAGATATGTAACATAGTGTTATGTTTCTGCTAAATGCAAGGCCAAGAGTGCGAGGCGCTTAATTTCAGTCAGGCAGGGATTAAATTTTCCCCCATTCAGAGAATGTGGAAATGGATCAGCAAAGTGTTCACTGGGTGAGTGTGCAGGAGTGCTGGCAGCTGGGGAATGTCCCTATCGGCCAAGCTCACTTGGTACTGAAAGAAGATATGTGTGCGTCCCAACATAGTGCACTACTTTTGACCACTATTCCCTACATAGTGCACCAATTGTTGCTAGGGCTAAAGTTTAAAAAAGCACTATAAAGGGATTAGGGTGCCATTTGGGATGCGCAGATCAAATTTTCATGATACGCTTCCCATGACCCAATAATTTGTACAGATTGAAAGACAGGCGAAAGACAAGACCGTTGCTATACAATCTTGTTGAAAAGTGTTTCATTATTTGTTTAAAAGTATTTCATTTTGAGTATATGTTTACGTAAAATAGGCCTAGGTTTCTGAATGGTGGTTGAGAGGAAAAATGCCAGCAACACCTTGTTCTGTAGAAGTGCCAATTGCAGGGATTTGAAGTAGTGTTTGTGTTGTTGAGGTTTTCAGCCTTAGAGACTTTGTATCCACTGAAAGTGGTTGCCAGACCAGCAACTCACCAGTAAACATGGTACATTTTATAAATAGAGTGGAGAGACATGACTGCTCCTCAACCTACTTACTTTATTTTGTTACTACTCAGTGGTGTGAAGTACTTAAGTAAAAATTCTAAAGTGCTACTTAAGTAGTTTTTTTCAGTATCTGTACTTTACTTTTTCTATTTTTGTCAACTTTTACATTTACTCCACTACATTACTAAAGAAAATAATGTACTTTCCATACATTTTGCCTGACACCCAAAAGTACTCGTTACATTTTGAATGCATAGCAGGACAGGAAATGGTGTAATTCATTCACTAAAAAAGAAAATCCCTGGTCATCCCTACTGCATCTGATCTGGCGGACTCATTAAACACAAATGCTTTGTTTGTAAATTATGTCTGAGTGTTGAAGTGTGCCCCTGGCTATCCTTAAATCCGTGCCGTCTGGTTTGCTTAATATAAGGAATTTGAAATGATATATATACACTTTAACTTTTGATGCCTAAGTATATTTAAAAACAAATACTTTTTTACTTTTACTCAAATAAGATTTTACTGGGTGATTTTTACTTTTACTTGAGTCATTTATGAATTCATCTTTACTTTTACTCAAGTATGAAAACTGCAGTGCTAATTCCAAAAAGATTGGGCAGACTGTAAAGGGACACTGTAAAGTCCATGGAGAATAAGAGTACCTCCTCCCAGCAGCCCACTGCACTGACACTAGGAAACACTGTCACCACTGATAAATCTATGATAATCGAGATTTTCAATAAGCATTTCTCTATGGCTGGCCATGCTTCCACCTGGCTACCCCAACCCCGACCAACAGCTCTGCACCACCGCAGCAACCGGCCGCCATTGTTGCAACCGCTATTACTACACTGTTCAACCTCTCTTTCGTATCATCTGAGATTCCTAAAGATTGGAAAGCGGTCACGGTCAACCCCTCTTCAAAGGGGGAGACACTCTAGACCTAAACTGTTACAGACCTATGTCCATCCTGCCCTGCCTTTCTAAAGTCTTTGAAAGCCAAGTGAACTAACAGATCACCGGCAATTTCGAATGCCACCATACCTTCTCCGCTATGCAATCTGGTTTCCGAGCTGGTCGCGAGTGCACCTCAGCCACACTCAAGGTCATAAATGATATCATAACCGCCATCGATAAGAGACAGTACTGTGCAGCCATCTTCATCGACCTGGCCAAGGCTTTCGACTCTGTCAATCACCTTATTCTTATCGGCAGAGTCAACAGCCTTGGTTTCTCTAATGACTGCCTCGCCTGGTTCAATAATTACATCTCAGATAGAGTTCAGTGTGTCAAATCAGAGGGCCTGTTGTCCGGACCTCTGGCAGTCTCTATGAGGGAGCCACAGGGTTCAATAGTCGGGCAGACTCTCGTCTCTGTATATATCAATGATGTCACTCTTGTTGCGGGTGATTCTTTGATCCACCTCTACGCAGACGACACCATTCTGTATACATCTGTCCCGTCTTTGGACACTGTGTTAACAAATCTTGAAACGAGCTGCAATGCCATACAACACTCCTTCTGTGGCCTCCAACTGCTCTTAAATGCTAGTAAAACTAAATGCATGCTCTTCAATCGATCGCTGCCCGCACCTGCCCGCCCCACTAGCATCACTAACCTGGACGGTTCTAATTTAGAATATGTGGAGAACTATAAATACCTAGGTGTTTGGCTAGACTGTAAACTCTCCTTCCAGACTCACATTAAGCATTTCCAATCCAAAGTTAAATCTAAATCAGCTTCTTATTTCGCAAAAAAGCCTCCACTCATGCTGCCAAACATACCCTCGTAAAACTGACTATCCTACCATCAAGGATGACTTCGGCGATGTCATTTACAAAATAGCCTCCAATACTCTACTCAGCAAATTGGATGCTGTGTATCATAGTGCCATCCTTTTTGTCACCAAAGCCCCTCATACCACCCACCACTGTGACCTGTATGCTCTAGTTGGCTGTCCCTCGCTACATATTCATCACCAGACCCACTGGCTCCAGGTCATCTTATAAGTCTATGCTAGGTAAAGCTCCTCCTTATCTTTGCTCACTGGTCACCATAGCAACACCCACCCGTAGCACGCGCTCCAGCAGGTATATTTCGCTGGTCATCCCCAAAGCCAACACCCCCTTTGGCCGCCTTTCCTTCCAGTTCTCTGCTGCCAATGACTGGAACTAATTGCAAAAATCCCTGAAGCTGGAGACATATCTCCCTCACTAACTTTAAGCGTCAGCTGTCACAGCAGCTTACCGATCGCTGCACCTGTACACAGCCCATCTGTAAATAGCCCATCCAACCTACTACCTACCTCATCCCCATATTTGTTTTTGTTTTTCTTTTCACACCAGTATTTCTACATGGACATCCTCATCTGCACATATATCACTCCAGTGTAAATTTCTAAATTGTAATTACTTCGCCACTGTCGGCCTATTTATTGCCTTACCTCCTTACTTCATTTGCACACACTGTATACACATTTTTATATTGTATTATTGACTACGTTTGTTAATCCCATGTGTAACTCTGTGTTGTTGTTTTTTGTCGCACTGCTTTGCCTCATCTTGGCCAGGTCGCAGTTGTAATTGAGAACTTGTTATCAACTGGCCTACCTGTTTAATAAAGGTGAAATATATATATATATATATATATATATATATATATATGGTTACTTTTCCACTACTGCTACTACTTTATTCAACGGGTAGCCACAGAGCAGTGCCCCAAGAACACTTTAGGGGTGAAGTGCCTTGGTCGAGTGCGCAATGGCAGGATTTTACCTGAGATCAGACATCATGTAGCAGCCCTACTAAATGGAAACCAAAAATTATGCGCCATTTACGTGCAATGTGTATAGAGTTTTATTTTATTTTAACCAAATGAAATGTATTGTCCCCTGTACAATTTTATTACAAATTTAAAGAGATGCATTACACTCTTTCAGCCAGGCACTGCTGTAGCATGTCGTCACCATAGAAACCTGTTTAGTTGCTGCAGTGCGTATATTGTGTTACTAATGCAATTCATTTAAGTCAGGTTGTTTGCTTGGGATTGGGGAAAAGTGTGACACCGATCAGGCTCCCAAGGACTGGGATTGCCCAGGCCTGTGTTAGAGGGTCGAGAGAAATGTTCAAGGTGTATCTGGCACATGAACACGTAGCCAGCTATAATATGCTTCTTCATTGTTTTTGTTAGCTCGAAGTATAGATAAAATGGTGGTGCTTTTAGCATAGAAAGGGCATAATTTGATCCTCTTCAGTTTAACCCGGAGGTAAGCTTTAACCCTGGGCTAAGGATTCACACTTTCCAAAGCCCTGAGCTAACGGACAAACACAACATGCGACCAATGTTATAAGCATTGACATTTATCAACACATTATTTCCCCTTGCTTCTAGTCTAGCATTTGCTTTCCAACAGTGATGGATTGCATAAACCTTGCTGTCTGCCTGTCTGACCTTTTGAAATTCGATCTCTCCCCTTTAAAAAGAATGCGATGCATGTTTTCTGAATCTCTGAATCCAATTAAATGTCAATGGAAAAGCTATGGAAACAGACAAACATGTAGTGTCTGCTCATAGAGATCCTATAAAATTATTACTAGGCTATTTTAATTCTATGCATTTTATCCCATTCCAGCTGTAGAGTTTTTTTTGTAACTTCAGTAGGATTTTAGTGAGACGACATTAGTCAGCTTGCATAGCAGCTATTTTTGATAGTCATAGCAACCAATGTTTAAGAACAGAATAAATTATTTTGGTTGGAAGGATGAAAGTATGAATGCATCACAGGCATCACGAGCATATGTAAATTAGGTGACAGTGTAGCTTTTGTGATTGGACAGTGAGCACTCTAGGCATTGTGAACACTCGCTTATCCCTGGTCTAAAATCTTCCTTAGTTAAGGTTTGAGGCTTCTACCATTTGTCAACAACAAAAAAAAGTCATTCAAACAAAAAATGTAACATCTTTGTACTTTTATTTTATTTATTGGCTCCTTATATTTTTGTCCCTGTATTATAGCATGCTTTCTCTCTTCTCTTTGTTTTATATTACTGGTGCCTCCGGAGGGATCTGCCCACGCCAACCCTCACCACCCAATCAATAAAACCTGCGTTGAAAATCTGACATGCGTTAATAATGAGCTCAATTTACTATCTTATTCTAATATAAAGCATAGGTCAGTGCATGACATGCTTTATGGGGCAGTTTCTTTCAGACACAGATTAAGCATAGTCCTGGACTAAAAAGCTAAATAGATCATCTTCATCTGAAGTTATTTTAAATCCAGGACTAGGCCTAATCTGTGTCTGGGAAACTGCCACTGATTTTGTTAGTCCTGTCGTGGAAATACTACACAGGGACACTCAAAGTCAATATTAAAGTAATCATCCTTTGTTGTCAGCACGTTGGAGAGGTTCCAACCAACTCAATACACAAAAGTGCACATATCGATCAGGAGCTCCGACGGGGCTGTCCCATTAGTTCTCTTATATATTGGTTACAGACACGTTACATAGACATAGTTCATAGGGTTGGTTCCGGCATGTCTGGCTCCGTCTCCTATCTTAACTTATAGAACATATTCTGGATGTTCTGCTAGATGATCCAAAGGAGGAGGTCATGACGGTCCCCCCTCATATCTTTACCAGGCTCAGGCAGGAACCAAGGATTGTTTAGGACACCAAAGTCAAGATGAACATTTTCAAGACTGTTTCTTCACAAAGTAAAATTTCCTTCACAGTCCTTTGGGTTGGTCCCTAAGTTACATTCTGCTAATGTCATACTTTTGAGATTGTACAGCAGGAAAAACATGTTCAGTGGTGATGACAAAAATGGAAGGAGAGTAGCACTTTAGGCCATTGGATAAAAACTGCTCAACACATTGGGGTGTAAGTGTTGAAAAACTAGGACCACGATTCAATCCCATCGCGGGTTATAGGCTTTGCAGTTTTTAAAGGCACATTTTCTTTCAAATCTTCAAAGCTACTCATAAACATTATAAACCTGAATCAGGACGTCAATAAGCTGCTCCCAAACATTATAAACCTGAATCAGGACATCGATAGTCTGCTCCCAAACATGCTAAACCTGCATCAGGACATCAATAAAATGCTCCCAAACATTATGAACCTGCATCAAGAGATCAATAATCTGCTCCCAAACATTATAAACCTCCATCGGGACATCAATAAGCTGCTCCCAAATATTATAAACCTGCATCAGGACATCAATAAACTGCTCCCAAACATTATAAACCCTGGATCAGGACATCAATAAACTGCTCCCAAACATTATAAACCTGCATCAGGACATCAATAAACTGCTCACAAACATTATAAACCTGCATCAGGATATCAATAAGATGCTCCTAAACATGATAAACCGGCATCAGGACATCAATAAAATGCTCCCAAACATTATGAACCTGCAACAGGACATCAATAAGCTGCTCCCAAACATAAACCTGCATCAGCACATCAATTAGCTGCTACCAAGCATTTTAAACCTGCATCAGGACATCAATAAACTGCTCCTAAACATTATAAACCTGCTTCAGGACATCAATAAGCTGCTCCCAAACATAAACCTGCATCAGGACATCAATAAGCTGCTCCCAAACATAAACCTGCATCAGCACATCAATAAGCTGCTACCAAGCATTTTAAACCTGCATCAGGACATCAATAAGCTGCTCCCAAACATAAACCTGCATCAGCACATCAATAAGCTTCTACCAAGCATTATAAACCTGCATCAGGACATCAATAAACTGCTCCCAAACATTATAAACATGCATCAGGACAACAATAAGATGCTCCCAAACATTATACATTTGCATCAGGGCATCAATAAACTGCTCCCAAACATTTTAAAACTGCATCAGGACATCAATAAGCTGCTCCCAAACATTTTAAACCTGCATCAGGAAATCAATAAACTGCTCCCAAACATTATAAACCTCCATCAGGACATCAATAATCTGCTCCCAAACATTATAAACCTCCATCAGGACATCGATAGTCTGCTCCCAAACATGATAAACCTCCATCAGGACATCAATAATCTGCTCCCAAACATTATAAACCTCCATCAGGATATCAATAAGATGCTCCTAAACATGATAAACCGGCATCAGGACATCGATAGTCTGCTCCCAAACATGATAAACCTGCATCAGGATATCAATAAGATGCTCCTAAACATGATAAACCTGCATCAGGACATCGATAGTCTGCTCCCAAACATTATAAACCTCCATCAGGACATCGATAGTCTGCTCCCAAACATGATAAACCTGCATCAGGATATCAATAAGATGCTCCTAAACATGATAAACCGGCATCAGGACATCAATAAAATGCTCCCAAACATTATGAACCTGCAACAGGACATCGATAAGCAGCTCCTAAACATTATAAACCTGCATCAGGACATCAATAAGCTGCTCCCAAACATTATAAACCTGCATCAGCACATCAATAAACTGCTACCAAGCATTTTAAACCTGCATCAGGACATCAATAATCTGCTCCCAAACATTATAAACCTCCATCAGGACATCAATAAACTGCTCGCAAACATTATAAACCTGCATCAGGACAACAATAAGATGCTCCCAAACATTATAAACCTGCATCAGGATATCAATAAGATGCTCCTAAACATGATAAACCTGCATCAGGACATCAATAATCTGCTCCTAAACATTATAAACCTGCATCAGGACATCAATAAGCTGCTCCCAAACATACAAAAACTGCATCAGGACATCAATAAACTGCTCGCAAACATTATAAACCTGCATCAGGACAACAATAAGATGCTCCCAAACATTATAAACCTGCATCAGGACATCAATAAAATGCTCCCAAACATTATGAACCTGCATCAAGAGATCAATAATCTGCTCCCAAACATTATAAACCTCCATCGGGACATCAATTAGCTGCTCCCAAACATTATAAACCTCCATCAGGACATCAATAAGTTGCTCCCAAACATACAAAAACTGCATCAGGACATCAATAATCTGCTCCCAAACATTATAAACCTGCATCAGGACATCGATAGTCTGCTCCCAAACATTATAAACCTGCATCAGGACATCAATAAGAAGCTCCTAAACATGATAAACCTGCATCAGGACATCAATAATCTGCTCCCAAACATTATAAACCTGCATCAGGACATCAATAAGCTGCTCCTAAACATGATAAACCTGCATCAGGACATCAATAATCTGCTCCCAAACATTATAAACCTCCATCAGGACATCAATAAGCTGCTCCTAAACATGATAAACCTGCATCAGGACATCAATAATCTGCTCCCAAACATCATAAACTTGCATCTGGACATCAATAAACTGCTCCCAAACATTTTAAACCTGCATCAGGACATCAATAAGCTGCTCCCAAACATCTTAAACCTGCATCAGGACATCAATAATCTGCTCCCAAACATTATAAACCTCCATCAGGACATCAATAAGCTGCTCCTAAACATGATAAACCTGCATCAGGACATCAATAATCTGCTCCCAAACATCATAAACCTGCATCTGGACATCAATAAACTGCTCCCAAACATTTTAAACCTGCATCAAGACATCAATAAACTGCTCCCAAAAATGATAAACCGACATCAAGACATCAATAAACTGCTCCCAAAAATGATAAACCGACATCAGGACATCAATAAACTGCTCCCAAACATTTTAAACCTGCATCAAGACATCAATAAACTGCTCCCAAAAATGATAAACCGACATCAGGACATCAATAAACTGCTCCCAAACATTTTAAACCTGCATCAAGACATCAATAAACTGCTCCCAAAAATGATAAACCGACATCAGAACATCAATAAGCTGCTCCCAAAAATGATAAACCGACAACAGGACATCAATAAGCTGCTCCCAAACATTTAAAACCTGCATCAGGACATCAATAATCTGCTCCCAAACATTTAAAACCTGCATCAGGAAATTTAGTCTGTCATTATTCATGTGGGATTCAATAACATTATGAAGGGCAGCTCAGAACAGATGAAAATTCATTTTAAAGAACTGATTGGGCCTCTAAATGACACCAACAAACACCCCATAATATTTGGCCCTGTGCCCTCGTGGCATTGAACAGCAGACTTTCAGCCCTCAATAGCTGGCTTTGTGTTTATTGCAGCTCTGTGGGTGTAACATTTATTAACAATTGCGATACCTTCTGGAAAACAAAGTTTTTGTTTTATACGGAGGATGGGATCCACCAAAATAATTTGGGTTCCTTATCAATGATCAAAGCCTAGCTCAGTTAATCCATACCAATGTGTCACTGAGTTGTCCTAATGCTTCAGAAAATGTACATTATCCGAGGGGCGTTAGGAGACACCTGCTTCTGCTGATCCTCCAGCTATGGCATGCAGTAATCGAGTGCTTATGAACCAGAGTTATATTGTTAGTAGTGAGGCGTTGTACCCTAGTAGGAAGTCCACTGTGTGCAGCTCACCCAGCACTAACATAAATAACATGAGAATGTCTACTTCTACTAAGCTTCCCAGTAAAGCAACGAAAACAGTCAAGCATTCCAGAAGAGTACTAAAAATAGCCCACGTTAACATTGACCTGTCTAGGACTGGTTCCGCTAGCGGAACCCCCGCAACAGCCAGTGAAAGTGCAGGGCGCCAAATTCAAAACAAAAAAAATCTCATCATTAAAATTCCTCAATCATTCAAGTATTTTACACCATTTTAAAGATAAAATTATCGTTAATCCAGCCACAGTGTCTGATTTCAAAAAGGATTTACAGCGAAAGCACCACAAACGATTATGTTAGGTCACCACCAAGCCACAGAAAAACACATCAATTTTTTCCAGACAAAGAGAGGAGTCAAAAAAGCTGAAATAGAGATAAAATGAATCACTAACCTTTGATGATCTTCATCAGATGACACTCATAGGACTTCGTGTTACACAATACATGTATGTTTTGTTCGATAAAGTTCATACTTATATGAAAACATCTGAGTTTACATTGGCGCGTTACGTTCAGTAGTTCTAAAAAATGCGGTGATATTGCAGAGAGCCACATCAATTTAAAGAAATACTCATAATAAACATTGATAAAGATACGACTATTATACATGGAACTTTACATTGACTTCTTCTTAATGCAACCCCCGTGTCAGATTTTTTAAAAACTTTACAGAGAAAGCAAACCATGCAATAATCTGAGTACAGCCTTTAGACAACAAAGCAGCCAAAAAGATACTCGCCATATTGGGTAGTCAACATTACTCAGAAATAGCATTTTAAATATTCACTTACCTTTGATGATCTTTATCAGAATGCACTCCCAGGAATCCCAGTTCCACCATAAATGTTTAATTTGTTCGATTAATGTCCATCAGTTATGTCCAAATATCTTCTTTTGGTGGGCATTTGATAAACAAATCCAAAAGTGTGTTCAGGTCGCGCCAAACGTTGGACGAAAAGTTCAAAAAGTTCCATTACATTCCTTAGAAACATGCCAACCTAAGTATGGAATCAATCTTTAGGACGTTTTTAACATAACTTCATTCATGTTTCAACCGGACAATTCCGTTATCTGTACAAGTGAAGTGGAACGTAGCTAACTTTCACATGTGCGCGCCAGACCGAGGCTGTGAAACTCTGCAAGACCACTCATTCAAAGAGCCCTCATGAGTCCCTCCTTTAGAGTATAATCCTCAAAACAGTTTCTAAATACTGTTGACATCTAGTGGAAGCACTGGGAAGTTGAACATAACTAATATAACCCTGTATCTTCAATGGGGGCTGAGTTGAAAAACTACAAACCTCAGATGTCCCACTTCCTTGTTGGATTTTTTTCTCAGGTTTTTGCCTGCCATATGAGTTCTGTTATACTCACAGACATCATTCAAACAGTTTTAGAAACGTCAGGGTGTTTTCTATCCAATACTAATAATATGCATATATTAGCATCTGGGACAGAGTAGGAGGCAGTTCACTCTGGGCACGTTTATCATCCAAAAGTAAAAATGCTGCCCCCTATCCCACAAATTAAGAAACAAGGTTCATGAAATCAATAATTTGCTAGCAACAGATAACATTCATATTCTGACCATCTCTGAAACTTACTTAGCTTTGATGATACAGTGGTAGTGTCACGCCCTGTGTATTTATCCCTGTGTTTCCTGTCTCTTTGTGCCAGTTTGTTTTGTATGTTAAGTCAAGTCAACCAGTGTGTTTTCCCATATTCCTTTTGCTAGCCTTCCCGGTTTTGACCCCTGCCTGACTCTGGACTACTTTCCTACCTGCCTGATCATCCTGCTTGCCCTGACCTTGATTCTGCCTTCCCTTCGGTACCTTTTGGACATTTAACTTGTTTTGACCTTTTTGCCTGTCCACGACTATTCTCCTGCCTTACCCTATTGGATTAATAAATATTGTAAGACTCCAACCATCTGCCCCCTGTGTTTGCATCTGGGTCTCCCCTTGTGTCATGATATTAGTGAACTCCCAGTCTGGCTCACCAGAGCACTTGTACCCACCAGAGACAAGGGTTTCCTAACAGGTCAGGTAACTATTATATGTCCTGCCCCTCTACAACTCTGCCTACATGAGCATTCCCCAACCAATAACCTAGCTCTCCCAGTTGCATAAGCTCAGGAGTATCCAATTCACCCGTCGTTGATGATTCTCGGGGAACCTCGGGTGTTTTCGGCTCTCCTCGGAAATACACACTTCAGGGATTTCTGGATTCCTTAGGATGAGTGCCATCATCAGACGAACGGGTGTTCCCGAGCCCCCCCCCCTTCTATCTTGGGACTGCAAGGCCTGGCACACTTCCGAATCATGTTGGTAGCTCATGTTGACCAGTAGTGTGTGCCACAGAAAGTATTTGACTCTAGCCACAAAATTGAGGAAATTAAAAAGAAAGTGGCCTTGCCAAAATCCTCACTCCCCCCTTTTAATTTCCTTAATTTTGTCACTAGAGTGAAATATTTTCTGTGGCAAACATCAGAGTCAAATACTTTCTATAGAACAAACTTCACATCAGGATAATCAACCGAAATCAATAAGAAATGTATGTGTGTTATATTAAACATAGAGGAGGGAGTAAAATGTAAGCAATAAACATTTCAGAACAAATACTAGTCGAATAAGACATGTGAGAGATGATGGATTTTGGCAAAGAGATGTATTTATAAACTAATACACTTGAAACAAATAGCCAAACTGAAAACTGCAGACATTACTAGTGCCTCCCCCGCAATGAAAGGACACAAATAAAAAAAGTTTTCTGCTACTAAGATCAGTGAACTATTTGCTATACTGACAATGGAGTAAAGAGCAGAAATCTCAACTAGCAAGCAAGTTGCAGCAATGAATAATTGATTGTGTGCGCATTCATGCGAAGGGGTGTGGAATTCTGGCAGGGGGGAGATTTTCAGCACAACAACGGCAAGGAGCCGCATACCAGTTATTACTATAGCGAATTGGTTAGGTTACTAATGTTAGCTCATCTGATGTTGTAACGTTAGCTAGCTAACGTTAGCTGTCTGACTTTATTAGCCAGCTCATTTTCACACCATAAACTCAATTATTTGATCAGTGTAAGTGGGTGCATACTGGCGGCAGAGAAGTCAGACACAGGAGAGGAAAACTATCCCCTTACAGAATCACCGACCAGGACATGAGGGGAAACAGAGGTTTAAATACACAACATGTAATTGATGGGATTGTAACCAGGTGTGATACAAGACAAGACAAAACCAATGGAAAATGAAAAGAGGATGAGTGATGGCTAGAAGGTCGGTGACTTCGACCGCCGTTCACCGCCAGAACAAGGAGAGGGACCAACTTCGGTGGAAGTCTTCACAATCAGTTAAGATGGCTAATGTTGCTCAACATTTCTCTGGCTAGCTAATGGAGAATTCTATCCAGCTAGCAAGATACTTAATAATGCTAACAATACTTGTTCCAGCACACTTTCTCTCTCACCTCAAACGTTCTAAATGCCAGTTGTTTTTCCGTTAAAGCTCATGAAGTTACGCTTCAGATGAGAAAACCAAATGAGGCATCAAACAACTTTCCACTTAAGCATAGAAAACATCCTTGCACTAGTATATTACCTTTGTAAATGACCATCTGTTGGTTCACTGAGTTTTTTTAACTTAAAACCTTTTTAAGCATTTCCACTTTTGGATGAATAGCGTGCCCAGAGTGAACTGCCTCCTACTGTGTCCCAGATGCTAATATTTGCATATTATTAGTAGTATTGGATAGAAAACACTCTGAAGTTTCTAAAACTGTTTGAATGATGTCTGTGAGTATAACAGAACTCATATGGCAGGTGAAAACCTGAGAAAACCAGGAAGTGGGACAGAGGTTTGTAGTTTTTCAAAGCTTGGCCTACCTAATACACAGTGTCTTTGGAGTCAAGTTGCACTTCATACGGCTTCCACTAGATGTCAACCGTCTTTAGAAACTGGTTTGAGGATTCTACTATAAAGGAGGGGAACATGAGACCGGTTTGAGTCAGTGGTCTGGCAGAGTGTCTCAGGCTCATGATGCGCACTGCCGACAGAGTTACCTCTCGTTACAGTGCTTTTCTTCAGACATGGGAATTCTCCGGTTGTAACATTATTGATGTTTTATGTTAAAAACATCCTAAAGATTGATTCCATACATCGTTTGACTTGCTTCTACGACCTGTAACGGAACTTTGAGTTTTTGTCTGGACGAAGTGCTCACGCCTCATGAAGATGGATTACTGGGCTGAACACGCTAACAACAAGTGGCTATTTGGACATAAATGATGGACTTTATGGAACAAATCAGTCATGTATTGTCGAACTGGGATTCCTGGGAGTGCCTTCTGATGAAGATCATCAAAGGTAAGTGAATATTTATAGTGTTATTTCTAACTTCTGTTGACTCCAAAATGGCGGACATTTCTCTGCCTGGATTGGGCTCTGAGCGCCGTTCTCAGATTATGCTTTTTCCGTAAAGTAAAAAAAAAAATCTGACACAGCGGTTGCATTAAGGAGAAGTCTCTTTAATTCTGTGAATAACACTTGTATCTTTTATCAATGTTTATTATGAGTATTTCTGAAAAATCACTGGATGTTTTGGAATCAAAACATTACTGCACGTTACGTGCCAATGTAAACTCAGATTTTCTTATATAAATATGCACATTATCAAACAAAACATACATGTATTGTGTAACATGATGTGCTATGAGTGTCATCTGATGAAGATCATCAAAGGTTGGTGAAAATTCTATCTACATTTCAGCTTTTTGTGACTCCTATCTTTGGCTGGAAAAATGGCTGTGTGTTTTTTTTACTTGGCGGTGATCTAACATAATTATATGTTGTGCTTTTCCTGTAAACCATTTTTGAAATCGAACACGATGGATAGATTAATAATGCTGTGCTCCATGTTGGATCCAACATCACTAGCAAATTGATGTTTATAATGTGTTATTGTCTGCTTTATTTACAGTAGGGTCTCGTTAATCTGTTTGCACACAGAGATACTTAGCTCATAATGTGTAGAGAACTGTTCCTTGATGGATAGGCTATTGTACAACACACAGAGCTATTTTCCTTTATTCAGGCCATTTGGAATGACAACACATTACAAAGTAGCCTAGTGGGATTATTCACAAAATGATCTGGTGATCAGGTTATGAAACGTCATGACAAAGACATTGTAGTTTACTTGTTTCACCTGAAATATTAAATTATTTATAGACTTAGGTCTTTTGTTGTTAGGTGAAGTTATGGGTCCTACAGTAGGTCTATGTTATTGTTAGGTGATGTTATGGGTCCTACAGTAGGTCTATGTTATGGGCCAATTTGTTTAACACTTAGTGTACAAACCCTCATTGTCAGGCTGATGGAAAACTAGTCAAATAACATTTTACTGGTTGTTTTTAAGTATAAAGCAGTCGATTTGCGACAATAACACAAACATATTAATCAGGACATTCAAACGAGCCAAGAAAAATTATAATCCAAATGTAGTGTGAAATGCGCTCATAAGCAACCTGGAAATGGAGACTATTTTTGCTGTCAGACTATGAGAACTCCAGTGAGTTTCCCCCCATGGTGGTAAATTAGTAAATAGACACAGAGCTTAATGTGAGTTTCCTTGAGTAGCACTCCCGATCTTGTGCTGATAATGCGCTGTAATATTCAGAATACATTGAGGAAAACTCAAATTTTCGCTCACCATTTTTGCTCCATGCAGATACATCACTGTACATCACTCATTACCAGATATACTACATCCATAACTAGTGGTTTCCTCATTACCAGATATACTACATCCATTACTAGTGGTATCCTCATTACCAGATATACTACATCCATAACTAGCGGTTTCGTCATTAGTATGGAGGAGTTTCTACAACCAGATTGCATGTGCATCGCCCTCGTGCCGCAATTTTAGCTAACACAGAAAGGGCCTATATTGGAGACCAAAAGTCGTCTGGCACACTGCTTAGGGGTTCAGTAACTGTAATAACTTAATTCTAGCCTAAATCAAATCAAATCAAATTGATTTATATAGCCCTTCGTACATCAGCTGATATCTCAAAGTGCTGTACAGAAACCCAGCCTAAAACCCCAAACAGCAAGCAATGCAGGTGTAGAAGCACAGTGGCTAGGAAAAACTCCCTAGAAAGGCCAAACCTAGAGAGGAACCAGGCTATGTGGGGTGGCCAGTCCTCTTCTGGCTGTGCCGGGTGGAGATTATAACAGAACTTGGCCAGGATGTTCAAATGTTCATAAATGACGAGCATGGTCGAATAATAATAAGGCAGAACAGTTGAAACAGGAGCAGCAGCACTGTCACGAACCCCGCTTCCTGAGTCTGTGTTTGCCTGTGTTTCTGTCCTGGAGTGTGTTTCCGGTGTCCTGGAACGCACCCTGTCTGGTTGCCGGGCAGATTAGCTTGTTGGGAGATCGATGTTCACCCGCACCTGTATCCCATCAGTAATCTGCACACCTGTCCTGATCATCAACTCTCCCCTTCAAAAGCTCTGACCTGACATCCATTCCCTGCCGGATCGTTAGCCATGAACAGTATGTTGTGCCATAGTATCAGCCTCAAGTTGGATAGAATTTGTTTTGTTGTTTTGTACGTCTTGCTTGCCTTCAACTTACCTCCGTTTGTTCTGTCTTCAGTTACTCACCCGGATCATTTACCCCATTCCCGCCTGGTCATCGGAGGATTCCGCTTCCCCATTGGATCCACCTATTTACTCCCATCAACTCACCACCGCTGCCCGCTACGCCACCTGGATGTATCTACCCACTCACATTCACTTGTAAATAAATACTCACCTTCTTCCTACTCTCCTTGTCCTGGTCTGCTTCTGGGTTCGATTTTGAAGAAACGTGACAAGCACAGTCAGGTGGAAGTTGAAACTGGAGCAGCAGCATGGCCAGGTGGACTGGGGACAGCAAGGAGTCATCATGTCAGGTGGTCCTGGGGCATGGTCCTAGGGCTCAGGTCAGTTAAAACTGGAACAGCAGCATGGCCAGGTGGACTGGGGACAGCAAGGAGTCATCATGTCAGGTAGTCCTGGGGCATGGTCCTAGGGCTCAGGTCCTCCGAGAGAGAGAAAGAGAGAAGGAGAGAATTAGAGAACGCACACTTAGATTCACACAGGACACCGAATAGGACAGGAGAAGTACTCCAGATATAACAAACTGACCCCAGCCCCCCGACACATAAACTACTGCAGCATAAAAACTGGAGGCTGAGACAGGAGGGGTCAGGAGACACTGTGGCCCCATCCGAGGACACCCCCGGACAGGGCCAAACAGGAAGGATATAACCCCACCCACTTTGCCAAAGCACAGCCCCCACACCACTACAATCATCAATGTTACTAATAATGTGAAAACAAGACAAAATATGACTATTGTTGCTCACTTGACTGTCTTAAGACAAGTGTCAAATTTAACAGACATCAATTGTTGTACAACTTCATGGGTTTGCTCTGGGCATCACCTTTTACCTCAAATAAACAGTTGATTTCTGCTGTTGTGGGCCTTTAACCATCTGTCTGACTTTATCTTTCACACAGGAGAGACTGCGGGTCCTCTGGGGAGCCTCAACAACATCATGATGCTGATGAGGCAGAGAAGTCTCTCCAGATCAGAACACATCAAGAAACACCAGTGAGAACACACAGGAAAGAAACCTCACCACTGTTTTGAGTGTGGGAAGAGTTACTCAAAACCTCTTGAAACTAGGGGGCACTATTTTCATTTTTGGAAAAATAACATTCCCAAAGTAAACAGGCTATTTCTCAGGACCAGACAATAGAATATGCATATAATTGACAGCTTAGGATAGAAAACACTCTAAAGTTTCCAAAACTGTAAAAATATTGTCTGTGAGTATAACAGAACTGATATTGCAGGCGAAAGCCGGAGAAAAATCCAATCAGGAAGTGACTCTTATTTAGAAACCTCTGCGTTCCTATGCGTCCCTATTGAGCAGTGAAAGGGATATCAACCAGATTCCTTTTTCTATGGCTTCCCTAATGTGTGTCACAAGACATAGTTTCAGGCTTTTATTTAGAAAAATGAGCGTGAGCGACAACATTGCGTCAGTGGTCAGCTGGTGGCTCTCAGAGTGATATGT
The DNA here is from genome assembly GCF_002021735.2 of Oncorhynchus kisutch. NCBI lineage: Eukaryota > Metazoa > Chordata > Actinopteri > Salmoniformes > Salmonidae > Oncorhynchus > Oncorhynchus kisutch. Next base: position 3,908,264 of record NC_034194.2, read on the forward strand.
GCCTAATAGACAAATGCGGCAATTGTTTCTCTCGCTCCTACTAAGAAGCCAACTGACCCGGTTGATATATTATCGAATAGATATTTGAAAAGCACCTTGGGATTGATTATAAAAAACGTTTGCCATGTTTCTGTCGATATTATGGATCGAATATGGAGTATTTTTCGGTGTTGTCGTGACCGCAATTTCCGATCGATTTCTCAGCCAAACGTGAAGAACAAACGGAGCTATTTCGGCTACAAAAATAATCTTTATGGAAAAAGGAACATTTGCTATCTAACTGGGAGTCTCGTGAGTGAAAACATCCGAAGCTCATGAAAGGTAAACAATTTAATTTGATTGCTTTTCTGATTTTCGTGACCAAGCTGCCTGCTGCTAGCTAGGTATAATGCTATGCTAGGCTATCGATAAACTTACACAAATGCTTGTCTTGCTTTGGCTGTAAAACATAATTTCAAAATCTGAGATGACAGGGTGATTAACAAAAGGCTAAGCTGTGTTTCAATATATTTCACTTGTGATTTCATGAATATGAATATTTTCTAGTAATATTTCTTTCCGTTGCGTTATGCTAATTAGTGTCAGTTGATGACAATTCTCCCGGATCCGGATCCGAAGGAGTGGGGGGACAGCCTGCCAGGCTTCCTCAAGGTCGAAATGAGGGATTTGGTGGAGGAGTTAGCGGGGATGGGACGTTGTGTCTCCCCGCTACCTCCTTCACCAAAGAAGAAAGGGATAAAGAGGGGGAGCTTGGCAGGAAGTGAGAGGGAGGGGGGTGTGGAGGGGGAGGGGGGGGCTAAGAGAGTGGCGGGGGGGGGAGGGGAGGGTAATTTGTCCTCCCGGTTTGCCTCAGCCCCTTGCATTTTAGTGGATGACTCCAGTGAGGGGTCGGTGGGCTGTTTGCTAGAGGGATCCCAACTCCTGTTTGGGGAGATGGGGGCCCCTACATGCAGCCCCGAGTCAAACAGGGAGGGGGGGATGGTGGGTGGGGAGGGAGGACCCAACACACTGCCTGGGTCATGGGTTGGGATGGAGGACGGGGGGGCGTCAGGAGAGGAGAGGACGTCCCCGCCGGTGGAGATGGACCAGGGGAGCATCGGGTGAGTCTCCTGGTTTTTCTTTGGGTTTTTTTATTTTTATTTGTTGTTAATAATTAAATGAATAGTTCTGTTTCTTTTTTTAGTCTAAATGTTAGGGGGTTAAGGAATAATGTTAAAAGGAGGGCGGTTTTTTGTTATTTAGAGGGTGTGGGGTTTGATTTCTGTTTTTTACAGGAGGTTCACCTGAGGGATGGTGGGGATGTGTGTAGATTTAAGAGGGAGTGGGATAAGGGGGAATCTTTTTGGGGCATAGGAGGGGTGCACTCAACAGGAGTAGGGATTTTGTGTGGGCATAGAGAGGTTAAAATAGAGAACACTTTTGTAATAATGCAGGGTAGAGTTTTGGGGATAGATGTTAAGTTTAGAGAAGCTAGATATAGGTTAATTGGGGTGTATGGGCCACAGGTGGCGGCAGACAGGAGGGAGATGGTGGACTGTCTGGCGCCCCTGTGTGTTACAAACAGGCACTTGGTGATAGGAGGAGACTTTAATATAGATTTAGGGTTAGGCGGTGATAGCAGTGCAGGTGCCATCGCTGGGCTAATGGCTTGCCATGGTCTGGTTGATGGTGGCCTGCACACTACTGCGGCAATGGTCGGTCCTACATGGCGCAACTCCAGGGGGGTTGCGCGGAGGCTCGACTACATTTTTGTATCCAGGTCTTTGGGTCAGTTGTCTGGGCGGCTGTTGCCTGTTTTCTTCACGGATCACGACGGGGTGTTCCTGCAGGTGGGGTCGCCAGTCTGCCTCTTCGGTAGGGGGTACTGGAAGTTAGATCGGGATATACTGGAGGAGCAGGCTTTCGTTGATGCATTTTTTTGTTTCTTTCGGAGGCTTGACGGCCTCCGGTCCATGTGCGAGGGGGTGTTAGAGTGGTGGGATTTAGTCAAGGGGAGGATAAGGGCTATTATAATAGGATATTGTAGAAGGAAAAAAAGGGAGGAAGGAGGGAGGTGGATCGTATCCAAAGGTTAATTGAACTCGAGTACGAGGCAGGCAACCTCGGCGGGTCGATTGACTGGGAGAGATTCGCAGCCCTAAAGGCGCAGCTCAGGGAGCTGCAGGAGCAGAAGGCTCGAGCTTTCCTGGAGCGTGCGCATAGTGGCTTTCTAGAACATAATGAGACTTGTTCCGCTATGTTCTTTAAGTCGGTTAGGGCCAGACAGAGAAGGAAGGTAATGCAGGGAGTTAGGGAAGAAAATGGTAGTATAGTAAGTAAACCAGAGGAAATGGTCAGGGTGACAACTGATCATTTCCAAGGTTTATTTAAGGAAAGGGAAATAGATGTAGAGCAGGGAAACGTGTTTTTAGAACACTTGTCCCGGCGGTTGCCAGAGGACATTAGAGACGTGATGGAGGCCCAGATCTCACTAGAAGAGGTTGAGAGCGCTCTTAGGAGGATGGGAAAAGGGAAGGTGCCTGGGATGGATGGGCTGCCGGATGAGTTTTACCTCAAGTTTTGGGGTATACTTGGACCAGTGGTTCACGAAGTCTTGAAGGCCATCCTTGAGACGGGGGTCCCGGGGGGATCAATGGCTGTTGGTGTGCTGTCACTTCTTTATAAGAAGGGGGAAGCAACTGACCTTGGCAACTGGCGGCCATTGACCATGCTGTGCGTAGATTACAAGATTCTTGCAAAGGTTTTAGCAGACCGGTTGCGCACAGCCCTTCCCTACGTCGTCCACGAGGATCAGACGTGCGGGGTAGAGGGCCACTCTATAAGATGGAACCTACAGTTGATCAGGGATTCCATCGCTTGGGTTGAAGATAGAGGGCTGCCTTTAATGGTAGCAGCGCTAGATCAGGCGAAAGCTTTTGATCGCGTGAATAGATCTTTTCTATTCAGGGTGTTAGGTAGATTAGGATTTGGGGAGAAGTTTATAGGATGGATCCGTACTTTATATGTCGGAGCGGGGTGTCGAGTTAGTGTAAATAGTCACTTAGGTGACGTTTTTGACCTCTCGTCTGGGGTCAGGCAGGGATGCCCACTCTCGGCTCTCCTCTTCGTTTTGTACATGGAGCCTCTGGGGGCTGCCATTAGGGCAGACACAGGGGTGGAAGGCTTGTTGATCCCTGGAAGCGGTGGGCTGCGTGTTAAGATGACGCAGTACGCTGACGACACTTCCTTGCTGTTGTGCAAGGACTCGTGCCTGACAAGGTCCCTTGCCATCTTTGGGGATTTCACCCGAGCGTCGGGAGCAGTTCTGAACCATGCAAAGTATTCCGTCAAATTTTTTGGAAGATGGCGCGGTAGAACGGATGTGCCTGGGGGGTTATCTCTCTGTGAAGGGGCCCTGAGGATTCTCGGGGTTCATTTTGAGACCTCCGGCTCAGCGACGCTAAACTGGAACATGCGTATCGCAGTGGTACAGAGGAAGCTAGCAATGTGGAAGGCTAGGTATTTGTCTTTTATGGGCAAAGTCCTGGTCCTAAAGGTGGATGTGTTGCCGTCTCTTTTGTATTTGGCATACATCTACCCATTGCCGGCTTGTCTGAGGAGGCCTCTAGTGAGGCTTGTGTTTCAGTTTATGTGGAGTGGCAGGTGCGAGTGGGTCGCCAGGGCACGCATGATCTGTCCCATCGGGGAGGGAGGTAGGGGGGTACCACATTTTCCCATCAAGCTGGACGCCATTTTTGTTTCTTTCTTGTTGACGGAGCTTGCTCGTCCGGTTATACACCCGTCCGGTTACCTCCTGCGGGTGTTCTTCTCGTATAAGGTGAGAAGCGTAATGGTGTGGTCTAACGTGGGTCCTCGGGCGGAACAGCTGCCGTGGCACTTTGGCCATGCGGCCAAGTGGCTGCGTGCGCACCCCGAGGTTGAAGTTGCCCGAGTAGGTTTAGACCACAGGCACCTGTACGAGGAGGTCAGGCAGGCAGGGAGTCCTGCGCCTGTAGCGGGCATCTCGTCAGTGGTCTGGGAGGGAGTGCAGGCGCGGGGCCTGGACAACAGGCTCAAGGACCTGAATTGGTTGGGCCTCCATAAGTGCTTGCCGGTACGTGCCATCTTGTACCGGTATAGTTTGGTGCAATACCCCACCTGTCCAAGATCCTCTTGTGGCAGGGAGGAGACTGTGCGCCATGCCTTCTGGGACTGTGCCTTTGCCGGACTAGTCTGGGCTAGGGCACGGGTGGTGCTAGGTGTGGTTAGGAGTGATTTTGTTTTGACATGGGCTAGGCTAGAGAGAGGCGTAGGGAGAGCAAAGGGAACTGATAGGGACAGGTTTCTGCTCTGGCTTCTCATGAGTCTCTTTAAAAGGGGACTGTGGGAAGCCAGGCAGAATTTAGTCAAGACAGGGAGAGATTGGGGGGTGGAAGGGATAGTGAGAAGGGTGGAAGGTGATTTGAGGGGGAAGATGAAGAGGGAGGAGAGGAAGTGGGGGAAGCATGCGGCACGGGAGAGGTGGAAAGGGGGTTTAGGGCTGGGAGTGTTAGAGTGAGTTTGGTAAGGGGATAGATTATAGGGAAGGGGAGATAGGGAAAGGGTTAGGTATTGGTTAGGTATGACGGGGAGGGACGATGCTCCCCTGAGGTTTGTTTTTGTTTGATGTTTTTGTAAATAGAATTAATTAAGAATGAATGAGAATTATTATAAATTATTTTAACCACCTTTTTCGTTTACTTCCTGTCTAAGTTTGGTGTGGGTTTTTATTTTGTTTGCCTCTTCTTGGGCAGATTTAGTGGGTCTCATGGGGGGGGGGTGTCTTTTACGTCCCAGTTGTTGTTACTAGTCAACTTTCAGTGGACACCCCCATAGTGTTTTTCAGAACCCCTACTAAAACCCCACCTGTTTAGTTGTGGTTGTTGTCAGTGACTTTTTGTTAGTTCCCCCTTCTATTTAAGGGACATTTCTGGTTGGGGAACGTAACAACAATGTAGTAAAACAAGTTTATATTTGGGGTTGGATATTGCGTTCAATTGTTAATATTTTAATCAATGGCATTTCCTTAGAATGCTCATTAGTCTTTCAGTTGTTAATCTTCTGTTTGATTGGTGAATAATTGTTTATTTATGTTTTTTCCTGTGCAGCCATTGTGTTGCATCCATGTCTGAAATGTGCTGTATAAATAAAGCTTGATTTGATTTGAACATATTGCAAAATAAATGAACCCAATGACTGACCAATCAACAGACTCTTGCAAAACCAATTAACAAATATGTGCAAAAGCAACACATATCTTGGTCCGTCTTAGTATGAAAAACAGTATCTCCCACTGTCAAAATAGTGTATGTTACATAAGTTTAGTAACACTTTTCAACCAAACTTTTTTTGAAAAAAGTTTAAATGAAAAATACGTCAAACTACTGAAAACAAACAAACAAATGGATCAATCTCACTTTTAAAGCCTGCTGAAGGCATGGTGGAGTGGTAAACACCACCCCCGGCTCTACCAGAGGCTTGATGTGGTCTCCCACAGCTCTGCTTATGTCATGTTCTATGGCCTTGCCATTCCATTTCTTGACTGCAACACAGAAATAAACACATTTAGTCATATTATTTCAAACACTTAAGTAATGGATATGGAGCATCTATGGCCTCAGTTACACCTGGCACCTAAATGTGACTTCTGTCATCCGATCACTCAAGCTGCATTAGGTTCAGATCTACCAGGATGGGCCTTTGACGCAGTCAGGCTACTGAATATGCATAAGCAATATAAAGATATGGTGTGAATGAGTGGGGAAAAGTACATTTGACACAAATTACCTTCATAATAAGAAAGAACAAATGTGTGTGCCTGAGGGGAAATGTCTTTTTATAGCCAAAAGGGTGAGAAATTACACCAATATCTGGACAATTTGCTCTAATGTAAATTAACATAGATGAAGGAAAGTAATCCCTTTTGCTTATGTGATGAACAGCTAAATATTTACCATCTAAACCAAGTGTGACCTCTGTCGTGTCTCTGACTATGATTCAATTATATGACATGCTATTTTATCAAATAGATGACCTAACGTTTAATTGATTGTGTCATTGAATTAAACCATGCAACAATTAAACCATTAATAACCTGGGGCACCACGGATATAGAGCGGTTATCTCCCGAATCCACTCTCTTAAAGATCTTTAATATCAATCGCACTCAATTATTAATCGTCATCTTATTCAGTCTCATTCTGATTGTCGTAAAGTACTTGGTTATCTGCACGAACCCTGGCTAACAAGTTGAATCAGCAATACACAAAATTGGCTTAATTACTTATTTACTGAATACACAATGTACAGTTGAAGTCAAAAGTTTACATTCACTTAGGTTGGAGTCATTAAAACTCGTTTTTCAACCACTCCACAAATTTCTTAACAAACTATAGGTTTGGCAAGTCGGTTAGGACATCTACTTTGTGCATGATACAAGTAATTTTTCCAACAATTAATTGACATAATTTGAGTCAATTGGAAGTTTTTACCAAGTTGCCATAATCAGCTCATGCTGTATTCTGGCTGATCTAGTTGAAATTCACCATTCCAGCATGGTGATCGTCAAATCCACGTGATCTGGTCTCATGTAAATTTTGTTAGATTAGTTGTTCAACCATTCACATCCACAGCTCACACCTCGGTTTGCTTAGTCTAACGTGAATTGGGTCACGGGGGCTTTATACTGGGGAAGAGAAGGGCGTTTTTCATCCCTCTCCAACCAATGTCTGTTCACTTGGGTGTAGCCATTGAGTGATTATAAAATTACTTACAAATTCTCTCATTTAGGAGCTAAAATCACATTTAATCTTCTCAAAAATAGTTTCATATTATATTGCACAACATTTCCATGATAACCTGATACCTAGAATGATTATATTTTCCAAGATACAGTTTATGTCGTCCTGTCATCAGATATAATGTCCCAGACAACAACTGATCTGACATCATATTCTTTAAGTAACTATTCCCCAGGTCGTTGCTGTAAATGAGAATGTGTTCTCAGTCAACTTACCTGGTAATATAACGGATAAAATAAAAAAATAAAAATTTAAAAGTACCAATGGACACTTTCAACTGGTTGAGAAAGGGAATTGTTGTTCCATTCGCCAACCTTTTGATGTTACCATACTTTCTCTGTGGGAAAAAAGGGCTTTCCAAGAGACCATTCTGTAGAGTGGAGAGAAGAGGGGGGAAGGTATTTATGGGGTGGTCATAAACCTCACCCAACAGGGCAATGTCATGACAATACTAACCCATCACGTCTGCATTGGACACGCCTGTGAGCCCAATACTAACCTATCATGTCTGCATTGGACACGCCTATGAGCCCAATACTAACCCATCATGTCTGCATTGGACACGCCTATGAGCCCAATACTAACCCATCATGTCTGCATTGGACATGCATGCCATAAATAATCTTAAATCCACTGTAACCAAAAGGGTAGAGCACTGATAGTGGAGGCGAGAGAAAAATCCCCTGGAGAGTGACCACAGTGAAGGATAACTTTTACATGGGCTGCAAAGTAGCCATGTAGTGTATAAGTTCCATCCCTGTATGGCTGACTGGGCCAGGACACCAATTAAATTACACTTGTAGCTAGCATGCCAACCACTGGAGGACAGCGAGTGTAGCAGAATGAAGCTGATCTGTGCAAATTACCAGAGATCCTCCCGCAGCAGAGATGCTTCCAGTATTAAAATATAGATCCATTCATGATAGATAGGAGATACTACTTCAAGTCTCAGTGGGATGACATAACATTAATGGCAACTAGAGCTCACGGCTGCTAGTCACACCGCTTTCACCTCCTCCTATGCCACAGACAGTATAACGCAAACACCGACTGATCTGAGTCAATGAAACAGAATTAAATACTGATCTGAGGCAGTATAGCAGAATTAAATACTGATCTGTGTCAATGAAGCGGAATTAAATACTGATCTGAGTCAATGAAACATAATTAAATACTGATTTGAGTCAGTGTAGCATAATTAAATACTGATCTGAGGCAGTGTAGCAGAATTAAATAATGATTTGAGTCAATGTAGGTTGCCTAGTGGTTAGAGCGTTGGTCCAGAAACCGAAAGGTTGCTGGATTGAATCCCCAGGCTGGTAAAAATCTGTCAATCTGAACAAGGCAGTTAACCCACTGTTCCCCGGTAGGCTGTCATTGTAAATAAGAATTTGTTCTGAACTGACTTGCCTAGTAAAATAAAGTTTAAGTTAAAAAAAAAAAACATGTTTAAATGGAGCAGAATTAAATACACACAACATTCATTCTATGGGTACTAGATTGACTCAGTTCTGCTGGCTGCTGAGGTTTAGGATGAGGAGGTCAGTGAGTGTGTTGAGGTTGAGGTGGTCAGTGAGTGTGTACATGAGTTAGTTGACAGGTGAGTGCTAGGGTATTTCTCAATTCTTCCTTCCTCACTTACTCTCCTCGTCTCCTTCTAAAAACCCATTGGAGAAGAAGGTCAGAGGGGAGTGACCTTGTACAGTTTTGACACAATACAGGTAAGGAGATGTGAATAATCAAGGAAAGACAAAGTGAGAAAGCCCTAGTAGCCATCGATAACACTACTGTTATCCTAGCCCCACCCAGATCATGGTATTGGTAGGATAATGGCTGCTGCTTCGTGGGTATGACGTGCTGTTGTGAACAGAGGCTGCATCACAGGTCAGCCAGACAGGGACTGTTCCACCCACACCAATGATCAAGGACATCAGCTGTTCCACCCACACCGATGACCAAGGACATCAGCTGCAAATCTGTGCAATATCATCAGACTAAATTAGAGTAACAACCAAATAAAACAGGCAAACAGGGAATGTTCAATTACCCAAAAATACACTATACTTCATCCAAAGAATCAATACTTTATTTCATATCATAAAGGACACCTGTGGAAATGGGCAGTGGATTTAGACATCCATCTGACTCCAAACAAGCCATGATTGAATAGTGTCTAATCCAAATAATCAGCACAATGGCAGGTGTTAGTGCAGAGCTGGAACAGAAACCTGCACACCCAGTAGCTAGATCTCTAGCAGCAAGGTTGGCCATCCATTTTCTAGATTGATGCATCATTGCTTTAACTGTATTGCTGTAGTCAAACAACTTATTCTAACAGTAAACCAATATCATATTCAGAGCATTCAAAAAGTATTCAGACCCCTTGACTTTTTCCTAATTTTGTTACGTTACAGCCTTATTCTAAAATGTATTAAATAATATTGTTTTCCAAATCAATCTACACACAATACCCCATAATGTCAACGTTTATGGTTGTACATTGTGATATCACTAAAACACTCCTACTACAATGTTTAAACATTCTACATTGTGACATAATGTCATTGATATCATGAAACAACTCCTTCATATATGTATTTTCTGATGTTTATTTAGAGATCTTTTATCATAGAATCTCTTCCCACATTGATCACAGCTATAAGATTTCTCTCCTGTGTGTGTTCTCTGGTGTATAGTCAGATGGCTAGATGTAGTAAAACTCTTCCCACATTGATCACAGCTATAAGGTTTCTCTCCTGTGTGTGTTCTCTGGTGTGATACCAGGTTGCTTGACCGAGTACAACTCTTCCCACATTGCTTACAGCTATAAGGTTTCTCTCCTGTGTGTGTTCTCTGGTGTAAAATCAAATGGCTAGATGTAACAAAACTCTTCCCACATTGAGTACAGCTATAAGGCTTCTCTCCTGTGTGTGTCCTCTGGTGTATAGTCAGATGGCTAGATGTAGTAAAACTCTTCCCACATTGATCACAGCTGTACGGTTTCTCTCCTGTGTGTGTTCTCTGGTGTGATACCAGGCTGCTTGACTGAGTAAAACTCTTCCCACATTGATCACAGCTATAGGGTTTCTCTCCTGTGTGTGTTCTCTGGTGTGATACCAGGTTGCTTGACTGAGTAAAACTCATCCAACATTGATTACAGCTATAAGGTTTATCTCCTGTGTGTTTTCTCTGGTGTGATACCAGGCTGCTTGACCGAGTAAAACTCTTCTCACATTGATTACAGCTATAATGTTTCTCTCCTGTGTGTGCTCTCAGATGTACTATCAGGCAGCTTGAGCTAGTAAAACTCTTCCCACATTGAATACAGATATAAGGTTTCTCTCCTGTGTGTGCTCTCAGATGTACCATCAGGCCGTTTGAGCGAGTAAAACTCTTCCCACATTGATCACAGCTGTAAGGTTTCTCTCCCGTGTGAATTCTCATGTGTACTTTTAGTGAATTTGATCTTAAGTAACTCTTCCCACAATCAAAACAGTGGTGAGATTTCTCTCCTGTGTGTGCTCGCAGGTGTACTTTAAGTTCTGATGAAGATTTGCAACCTTTCCCACAGTCAGAGCAGCGGTGAGATTTCTTCCCTGTGGGTCTCCGCTGGTGTTTCTTGAGGTGCCCTGATGTGGAGAGACTCTTCTCTGCCTCGTCAGCTTCATGATGTTGTAGAGACTCGCCAGATGATCCACGGTAGTCACGTCTCTCTCCTAAAGTCAGACAGATGGTTAGGGCCACAACAGCAGAAATCCACTGTAAAAGGTGATACCAACATGATAGATGATGTTGAACAACAATTGACGTCTGTAATGAATGTTAAAATGATCTTAAAACAGTCAAGTGAGCAACAAGTCATATTTTTTCTTGTTTTCACATTAGTAGTAACATCAATGATTGTAGGCTAGAAATAAGTTATTCAAGTTGTTGAAATCCTAAGCGCTGTGCCAGATGACTTTTGGTCTCCAATATAGGCCCCTTTCTGTGTTTGCTCAAATTGGCACGAGGGCAAAGTAGACTCAATTTGGTTGTAGAAACTCATCCATGCTAATGCAGAAACCACTAGTTATACCAATAACATAGACCTACTGTAGGACCCATAACGTCACCTAAAAATAACATAGACCTACTGTAGGACCCATAACTTCACCTAATAATAACATAGACCTAGGACTATCCATCATTTAATATTTCAGGTGAAACATGGGAAAAAAACAGATAATTTTGTGAATAATCCCACTAGGCTACTCTGTAATGTGTTGTCATTCTAAATGTCCTGAATAAAGGAAAATAGCTCTGTGTGTTGTACAATAGCCTATCCATCAAGGTACAGTTCTTTACACATTATGAGCTAAGTATCTCCGTGTGCAAACAGACTAACGAGACCCTACTGTAAATCAAGCAGACAATGACGTAAATTTGTAAGGGATGTTGGATCCAACATGGGGCATGGCCTAACTGTCTTTACCAGAGTAATGGATGAAGAAGCACTTTGGTTGTTGTTGCATGTCGTGATGTTTGTCATTTGACTATCATTCAGAAAATAATTTCCTGGATTAGCATATGATAGTTGAACATGTGACTAACAAAACAGCTACAGTATTAAGTATTATGTGTAATTATTGAATAACCGCGTTAATGACAGTATCCTTTTGGGTGTTGTGAATCAACTTAAGGTGACTCCGAACCATTGGATTTAGCAAACTGAAATTATTTATAATTGCTGTGCCCATGAAAACTGTTTTCCCAGAGTAACATAAGGAGCCACTAAATGTTACTTAGTTAGAGAGCATTTCAGAGATCTGAATACAAAACACTGTCCGACAGCAAGATCCAATATTTAAGTTGAAGTTCATCATATGACAAGTTTAACGTTATGACTATAACTACTGTTCCCTGAAGGAGGGAAACTAGGTACAACATACTCGCTAAATCCGCACCTCGCTGGAAGCCCTACCTTCACCGACCAGGAAGGGACGGGGCCAAACAGGTGTTGTACATCTTTCCCTCCTTTAGAGTAGAACACCTGTTTAGGAGAGGTGCTGGCTAGCGGAGTAGAAGTCAGGGAACTTCCTTCAGTGAACAGTAGTTATTGCCATAACGTGTGGATTTAATAGTATGTTGTACCGCTCTTCACTGACCCAGGGAGGGACCAAGCAGGTGTTGTACCTCGTTTCCCTCCTTCAGGGAACAGTAATTATAGTCATAAAGTTACACTCAAATACAGTCGGTCAACTTCGGTATAACATACTACGGGGAAATACTGTCCTTCCCCAACCGAATCAAACGGATACTAAAGGAAACAGCCCATGGCAGACCACCCAGACCTGACCCCGCAAGATATGTCAATTTAGTCAATTTATTCATTGTCTTTTGTTTGAAACACTCCTGTCAATGTTGAGTAAGGACGCACACCTGATTACGCATATAGAAGTAGGACTAGTCTACCTGGTTACACATATAGAAGTAGGACTAGTCTACCTGGCCTGCGCACAAATGTAGACCTATAAATGTGCCCATTTGGGGATGTCTGATAGTACAGTGCCTTGCGAAAGTATTCGGCCCCCTTGAACTTTGCGACCTTTTGCCACATTTCAGGCTTCAAACATAAAGATATAAAACTGTATTTTTTGTGAAGAATCAACAACAAGTGGGACACAATCATAAAGTGGAACGACATTTATTGGATATTTCAAACTTTTTTTAACAAATCAAAAACAGAAAAATTGGGCGTGCAAAATTATTCAGCCCCCTTAAGTTAATACTTTGTAGCGCCACCTTTTGCTGCGATTACAGCTGTAAGTCGCTTGGGGTATGTCTCTATCAGTTTTGCACATCGAGAGACTGACATTTTTTCCCATTCCTCCTTGCAAAACAGCTCGAGCTCAGTGAGGTTGGATGGAGAGCATTTGTGAACAGCAGTTTTCAGTTCTTTCCACAGATTCTCGATTGGATTCAGGTCTGGACTTTGACTTGGCCATTCTAACACCTTTTTGCTTTATGTTTTGGATCATTGTCTTGTTGGAAGACAAATCTCCGTCCCAGTCTCAGGTATTTTGCAGACTCCATCAGGTTTTCTTCCAGAATGGTCCTGTATTTGGCTCCATCCATCTTCCCATCAATTTTAACCATCTTCCCTGTCCCTGCTGAAGAAAAGCAGGCCCAAACCATGATGCTGCCACCACCATGTTTGACAGTGGGGATGGTGTGTTCAGGGTGATGAGCTGTGTTGCTTTTACGCCAAACATAACGTTTTGCATTGTTGCCAAAAAGTTCAATTTTGGTTTCATCTGACCAGAGCACCTTCTTCCACATGTTTGGTGTGTCTCCCAGGTGGCTTGTGGCAAACTTTAAACAACACTTTTTATGGATATCTTTAAGAAATGGCTTTCTTCTTGCCACTCTTCCATAAAGGCCAGATTTGTGCAATATACGACTGATTGTTGTCCTATGGACAGAGTCTCCCACCTCAGCTGTAGATCTCTGCAGTTCATCCAGAGTGATCATGGGCCTCTTGGCTGCATCTCTGATCAGTCTTCTCCTTGTATGAGCTGAAAGTTTAGAGGGACGGCCAGGTCTTGGTAGATTTGCAGTGGTCTGATACTCCTTCCATTTCAATATTAATTGCTTGCACAGTGCTCCTTGGGATGTTTAAAGCTTGGGAAATCTTTTTGTATCCAAATCCGGTTTTAAACTTCTTCACAACAGTATCTCGGACCTGCCTGGTGTGTCCCTTGTTCTTCATGATGCTCTCTGCGCTTTTAACGGACCTCTGAGACTATCACAGTGCAGGTGCATTTATACGGAGACTTGATTACATACAGGTGGATTGTATTTATCATCATTAGTCATTTAGGTCAACATTGGATCATTCAGAGATCCTCACTGAACTTCTGGAGAGAGTTTGCTGCACTGAAAGTAAAGGGGCCGAATAATTTTGCACACCCAAATTTTCAGTTTTTGATTTGTTAAAAAAGTTTGAAATATCCAATAAATGTCGTTCCACTTCAGGATTTTTGTGTCCCACTTGTTGTTGATTCTTCACAAAAAAATACAGTTTTATATCTTTATGTTTGAAGCCTGAAATGTGGCAAAAGGTCGCAAAGTTCAAGGGGGTCGAACACTTTCGCAAGGCACTGTATGTCTGCTTGTCTTAACACACCACCACTAATGAGCTGTGGAGCTTCAAGGTAATTTTTTCTTCACCTCAAACAGCATGTAAACAGTCTTATTAAAATCAATAAAAAATTACAATAGTTCCTCAAAATATTTTCAGCTCTCGCCCTTTTGATAACCCCTCAGCATAAAACGGAAAAATGTAATGCTCTGATCCAGTGGAAATGTCAAAAAATACCTGATTACTTCTTATCCCTTGAACAAATAGCCGACAGCGGTGTCTGTCGAGAACTCACTGGCGCAGGAAACTGAGGGCCCAGAATATTTAATACAATGTTGCAAGCTTGCCATCTCGAGTTTTGGGCTGACCCAGTTGATAGTTGATACAATGTTTAAAGTTTGGCCATGTGCAGCCAATGTGATTTATAGGATATTTATTTCTATCAGGATATTTTCTAGCTGCAGGATGCAATGTTTTTATTTGTTGGCAAAGATAATAGTTTCAGAATAATGTTCGTTTTTCGAACAGGTTCGCTAGTTTATTTCAGTTTACTAAATAGTTTTTCCCTAATCAATTTTTCTATAATAAGCATGGAGGTTTCCCCTATCAACCAGTCACAAGTACTGGCGACAAAGCGCCTTGTAACCTAGCTGGGAATGGGACAGACAGAACCCTTCTGTGGTAACAGACAGGGGCGATTTGTAATCAAATCTAATTCCCAGGAATGGGGCTCATCTGAACCACAGAGACTGTGTCTGCGATAATAACATGGCCGTGTCCAACCCTGCTAGTTCCCTCGACTCCGCAACCAACCACCAATCTCCAACAGGGCCCTTAACCTGTATCACTTGACACCTCATAGTGAGCTACAGGTAGGAATCAGCAATGAATCCCAATAATGAGACACCTCTGGGGAAGGGTGTCAGCAACATTAAAACAATATATATACAGTGGGGAGAACAAGTAGTTTTTTTTTTTTTACCTTTATTTAACCAGGCAAGTCAGTTAAGAACACATTCTTATTTTCAATGACGGCCTGGGAACAGTGGGTTAACTGCCTGTTCAGGGGCAGAACGACAGATTTGTACCTTGTCAGCTCGGGGGTTTGAACTCACAACCTTCCGGTTACTAGTCCAACGCTCTAACCACTAGGCTACCCTGCCGCCCCCTGCAAAATTGGCAGTGTATCCTACTTACAAAGCATGTAGAGGTCTGTAATTTTTATCATAGGTACCCTTCAACTGTGAGAGACGGAATCTAAAATAAAAATACAGAAAATCACACTTTATGATTTTTAAGTAATTAATTTGCATTTTATTGCATGACATAAGCATTTGATCACCTACCAACCAGTAAGAATTCCGGCTCTCACAGACCTGTTAGTTTTTCTTTAAGAAGCCCTCCTGTTCTCCACTCATTACCTGTATTAACTGCACCTGTTTGAACACGTTACCTGTATAAAAGACACCTGTCCACACACTCAATCAAACAGACTCCAACCTCTCCACAATGGCCAAGACCAGAGAGCTGTGTAAGAACATCAGGGATAAAATTGTAGACCTGCACAAGGCTGGGATGGGCTACAGGACAATAGGCAAGCAGCTTGGTGAGAAGGCAACAACTGTTGGCGCAATTATTAGAAAATGAGGGAAGTTCAAGATGATGGTCAATAACCCTCGGTCTGGGGCTCCATGCAAGATCTCACCTCGTGATCATGAGGAAGGTAAGGGATCAGCCCAGAACTACACGGCAGGACCTGGTCAATGACCTGAAGAGAGCTGGGACCACAGTCTCAAAGAAAACCATTAGTAACACACTACGCCATCATGGATTAAAATCCTGCAGCGCACGCAAGGTCCCCCTGCACAAGCCAGCGCATGTCCAGGCCCGTCTGAAGTTTGCCAATGACCATCTGGATGATCCAGAAGAGGAATGGGAGAAGGTCATGTGGTCTGATGAGACAAAAATAGAGCTTTTTATTCTAAACTCCACTCGCGGGGTTTGGAGGAAGAAGAAGGATGAGTACAACCCCAGGAACACCAACCGAGAAGCATGGAGGTAGAAACATCATTCTTTGGGGATGCTTTTCTGCAAAGGGGACAGGACGACTGCACCGTATTGAGGGGAGGATGGGGTCATGTATCGCAAGATTTTGGCCAACGACCTCCTTCCTTCAGTAAGAGCATTGAAGATGGGTCGGGGCTGGGTGTTCCAGCATGACAACGACCCGAAACACACAACCAGGGCAACTAAGGAGTGGCTCCGTAAGAAGCATCTCAAGGTCCTGGAGTGGCCTAGCCAGTCTCCAGACCTGAACCCAATAGAACATCTTTGGAGGGAGCTGAAGGTCTGTATGGAGGAGTGGGCCAAAATCCCTGCTGCAGTGTATGCAAACCTGGTCAAGAACTACAGGAAACTTATGATATCTGTAATTGCAAACAAAGGTTTATGTACCAAATATTAAGTTCTGCTTTTCTGATGTATGAAATACTTGTCATGCAATAAAATGCAAATTAATTACTTAAAAATCATACAATGTGATTTTCTGGATTTTTGATTCCGTCTCTCACAGTTGAAGTATACCTATGATAAAAATTACAGACCTCTACATGCTTTGTAAGTAGGAAAACCTGCAAAATCGGCAGTGTATCAAATACTTGTTCTCCCCACGGTGTGTTTTATGACAAACCGTTTTTTTCAAATCCATCAAGACACCAACTTAGACTTTACCGTAAAATGCTTTACTTACAAGCCCTTAACCAACAGTGCAGTTCAAGAAGAAGAAAATATTTACCAAGTAGACTAAAATAAAAAGTAATAATAAAAATTAACACAATGAACACCGGTACCGAGTCAGTGTGGGGGGGGGGGGGGGGGGGGGGGGTACAGGCTAGTTGAGGTAATCTGTACATGAAGGTAGAGGCATAGTGACTATGCATAGGTAATAAACAACCAGCGAGTAGCAGCAGTGCACAAACGGGGGGGGGGGGGGGGGTCAATGTAAATTGTTCGGTGGAGATTTTATGAATTGTTCAGCAGTCGTATGGCTTGGGGGTAGAAGCTGTTGAGGAGGCTTTTGGTCCTAGACTTGACGCTCCGGTACCGCTTGCCGTGCTGTAGCAGAGAAAATAGTCTATAACTTGGGTGACTGGAGTCTCTGACAATTTTATGGGCTTTCCTCTGACACCGCCTATTATATAGATAGATCCTGGATGGCAGGAAGCTTGGCCCCAGTGATGTACTGGGCCGTTCGCACTACCCTTTGTAGCGCCTTAGGGTCAGATGCCGAGCAGTTGCCATACCAGGCGGTGATGCAACCGGTCAGGATGCTCTCGATGGTGCAGGTGTATTACCTTTTGAGGATCTGGGGACCCATGCCAAATCTTTTCAGTGTCCTGAGGGGGAAGAGGTTTTGTTGTGCCATCTTCACAACTGTCTTGGTATATACCCACGTGGGTGATTGAAATATGAACTGAGGTCCACACTCCAGTCCAGTTGATGGTGGTAATGTACCTTAAAGTTGGTTGCCAACCGCCATAAAAAGTCCAAAGAAGAAAAAGAAGCCTGAAGGAAGGAGAAAAGACTAGAAACTAATTTGGTTTACCGTTTGGCGCGTCACAACTGGTCACCTATTTTGATGTGATATGAAGGTATTGTGTGAAATGATTGATGTGAAAAAAAAGCTTATATTTAAAATTAGGATTTTCAAAATCTGGGTTCTGATGGGGTACGACAGTTGAACTAAGCTCATGAGGCATTTCTAAGTGATTTCTTCAAGAAACAATGGGTACATATCATTAATGTATAAGTCCCAAAATGGATGTAACAACTGCTGATTTCCCCTTTAAGAGTACATCTTGGGATAAGCTAATAGGAGATATTGAGGACTATAGTATTTCAGGCATTGTCATTGGATGCATTTGATCAATTATTAACGTTTTGTTGATGGTCCACTCTTTATGTTCTACAGTTCCAGTGTAGCTTCAGCCATTCCTACAGAACAACATTAAAGTGTAGAACCCCTTTACTGCATATTGGTTCAACTGCAGAGACGGTACTTACTGGTGTTAAACAGATCTCCAACCTCCCCTTCTTCCTCCAATGTGACAGTAATCTCTCCCTCCTCCTCTTTCACTCCAAAAACTGCAACCTCCTCTTCTTTTACTGTAGCATCTTCCTCATCTTTCACTCTGAACGCGTCTTCTTCTTCTTTCACGGTAACAGCCTCACCCTCTACTTGTTTTTGTATTGTAACAGCCTCCTCTTCCTCCTCCTCTTTCACGATAGCTTCTTTCTCCGCCCAGCAGATCTTCTCTTCTTTAGCAGGAGGAGAGTAGCTTAGTGAACTCATGGTCGGGGATGTTAGCTAGCTAGCATTAGCGACTAGCCTAGTTCTAATCTAATTTAGCAAACCAGCTGACAAAAAAACGTAAATATATAATTAAATGGGCCAACAAGTACATACGACAGAAGTGTGTTTAATACACATCGACTAATATGCACCAAAACAGTGTACAGAGCGTTAATGTTGTAGCTACCGAGGTGTCTGACTAGCTGTTGTTGTTGTAGCAGCGTCCCGTCCACTAGATTATACGTAACACTGGCAGCATCGCCTGAACCTAAAAGACGCACATTGCCATCTGCTGACTGGAGTGGGGAACGCAGTTGAGGAACCAAAAGTTTATTTTTCATTTATTTAATAAAAGTTTAAAGTTATATTAAGTCGTTCAAAGAGAAGCATGTGTTGATTGATTCGTTTTCAATGAGTGAGAATTTAAAACAAACTTTACACCCACTACATATTTGCATTGAACCATACTTCTGACATGGATAATTTTGACCCCAGAGGCATATCTCTCTTCTCTGTATACATCAATGATGTCGCTCTTGCTGCTGGTGAGTCTCTGATCCACCTCTACGCAGACGACACCATTCTGTATACTTCTGGCCCTTCTTTGGACACTGTGTTAATAACCCTCCAGGCAAGCTTCAATGACATACAACTCTCCTTCCGTGGCCTCCAATTGCTCTTAAATACAAGTAAAACTAAATGCATGCTCTTCAACCGATCGCTGCCTGCACCTGCCCGTCTGTCCAACATCACTATTCTGGACGGCTCTGACTTAGAATACGTGGACAACTACAAATACCTAGGTGTCTGGTTAGACTGTAAACTCTCCTTCCAGACCCACATCAAACATCTCCAATCCAAAGTTAAATCTAGAATTGGCTTCCTATTTCGCAACAAAGCATCCTTCACTCATGCTGCCAAACATACCCTTGTAAAACTGACCATCCTACCAATCCTCGACTTCGGCGATGTCAATACCCTACTCAACAAATTGGATGCAGTCTATCACAGTGCAATCTGTTTTGTCACCAAAGCCCCATATACTACCCACCATTGCGACCTGTACGCTCTCGTTGGCTGGCCCTCGCTTCATACTCGTCGCCAAACCCACTGGCTCCATGTCATCTACAAGACCCTGCTAGGTAAAGTCCCCCCTTATCTCACCTCGCTGGTCACCATATCATCACCCACCTGTAGCACGCGGTCCAGCAGGTATATCTCTCTGTTCACCCCCAAAACCAATTCTTTCTTTGGCCGCCTCTCCTTCCAGTTCTCTGCTGCCAATGACTGGAACAAACTACAAAAATCTCTGAAACTGGAAACACTTATCTCCCTCACTAGCTTTAAGCACCAACTGTCAGAGCAGCTCACAGATTACTGCACCTGTACATTGCCCACCTATAATTTAGCCCAAACAACTATCTCTTTCCCTACTTATTTGATTTATTTATTTTGCTCCTTTGCACCCCATTATTTTTATTTCTACTTTGCACATTCTTCCACTGCAAATCTACCATTCCAGTGTTTAACTTGCTATATTGTATTAACTTTGCCACCATGGCCTTTTTTGCCTTTACCTCCCTTATCTCACCTCATTTGCTCACATCGTACATAGACTTGTTTATACTGTATTATTGACTGTATGTTTGTTTTACTCCATGTGTAACTCTGTGTCGGTGTATGTGTCGAACTGCTTTGCTTTATCTTGGCCAGGTTCGCAATTGGAAATGAGAACTTGTTCTCAACTTGCCTACCTGGTTAAATAAAGGTGAAATAAAATAAAATAAATATATTTTATCATAGCCAAAATGTGGTTTATTCAATTCCTCCAATTTTTCATGACTTTGTCAATCAACTTGTTCTTAATAAATCTAAATCATGGTTTAGTGTTTCGGTATAAAAATGGACTTTTAACCATTTCAAATCCTTTGGAGTAATTTTGACCCCAGCCAAAAGAACCTTTGATAAATAGGAAATTTATTTAAAATCAAAATCAAATCACATTTTATTGGTCACATACACATGTTTAGCAGATATTATTGCGGGTGTATCGAAATGCTTGTGTTTCTATCTCTGACAGTGCAGTAATATCTGATAAGTAATATCTAACAGCACCCCACCAATAAGGCCCTTTATGGTAGAGTGGCCAGACGGAAGCCACTCCTCAGTAATAGGTACATGGCAGCCCACTTGGAGTTTGCCAAAAGGCACCTGAAGGACTCTCAGACCATGAGAAACAAGATTCTCTGGTCTGATTAAGCAAAGATTGAACTCTTTGGCCTGAATGCCAAGTGTCACGTCTGGAGGAAAATTGGCACCATCCCTAAGTTGAAGCATGGTGGTGGCAACATCATACTGTGGAGATGCTTTTCAACAGCAGTGCAAATTGTCCACTGATATTGGTGTAATTTCTCACCCATTTTGTCTGTTTGAAAGTTAATTTCCCCTCAGGCACACACATTAGTTATTTGTTATTATGAAAGTCCTTTGTGTAGAATGTACTTTTCCCCACTACTCTTTACATGCTTATTTATATTCAGTGGCCTGACTGCATCCAGACTATGTCAAAGGCCCATCCTGATAGATCTGAACCTAATGCAGCTTGGTGTGATTGGATGACAGAAGTCACATTTAGGTACCAGGTGTAACTGAGGCCATAGATGCTCCATATCCATTACTTTGAGTGTTTATTATAATATGACTAAATGTGTTTCTGTGTTGCAGGGTGGATTTATCATTTTCAACAAATGTACTGGGTTCGTTAAAAAGTGATACTAAATTTACAGAGCATGCACTATTTTGACAGTGGAAGATATACTGAATTTATACTATTTTTCATACTAAGATGGACGAGGATACATGCTGCTTTTGCACAGATGTGTTCATTGGTTTTGCAAGAGGCTGTTGATTGGTTAGTCATTGGGTTCATTTGTTTTGCAATATGTTCAAATCAAGCTTTATTTATACAGCACATTTCAGACATGGATGCAACACAATGGCTTCACAGAAAAAATCAAAAACAATGAAAATAAACATTTACACTCTAACCAGGCTACCTGCCGCCCCTGTGTTGCTTATGCCAAAGTCTGTTGATTGGTCGGTCATTGGTTTCGCAATATGTTCAAATCAGGCTTTATTTATATAGCAAATTTGGCTTCACAGAAAGAAAACACTGAAAAACTCACATTTAGTACACAACAAACATACAAGGATAAAAATTGAAGATTAACAACTGAAAGACTAATGAGCATTTTAAGGAAAATTATATTGAAATGTCATTGATTCAAATATTAACAATTGGATGCAATATCCAACCCAAAATATAAGCTTGTTTTACTACATTGTTTGTTGTTACGTTCCCCAGCAGGAAAACCAGAAATGTCCCTTAAATAGAAGACGGAACTAACAAAGAGTCACTGACAACAACCACAACTAAACAGGTGGGTTTCTGATAGACACTATGGGGGTGTCCACTGAAAGTTGACTAGTAACAACAACTGGGACATAAAAGGCACCCCCCATGAGACCCACTAAATCTGCCCAAGAAGAGGCTAACAAAAGAAAAACCCAACACCAAACGTAAAGACAGGAAGCAAACCAAAAAGGTGGAGCAACTAAAGGTGTTGACTCTCCACATCTATCACAGACTGGAACATGTTCTGGGATTCTTCCGATGACATTGAGGAATACACCACATCAGTCACTGGCTTCACCAATAAGTGCATTGAGGACGTCGTCCCCACAATGACTGTATGTACATACCCCAACCAGAAGCCATGGATTACAAGCAACATTCGCACTGAGCTAAAGGGTAGAGCTGCCGCTTTCAAGGTACAGGACTCTAACCCGGAAGCTTACAAGAAATCCCGCTATGCCCTGCGACGAACCATCAAACAGGCAAAGTGTCAATACAGAGCTAAGATTTAATCATACTACACCGGCTCTGACGCTTGTCGGATGTGGCAGGGCTTGCAAACTATTACAGACAACAAAGGGAAGCACAGCCGCGAGCTGCCCAGTGACACGAGCATACCAGACAAGCTAAATCACTTCTATGCTTGCTTCGAGGCAAGCAACACTAAGGCATGAGAGCATCAGCTGTTACGGACGACTGTGTGATCACGCTCTCCGTAGCCGACGTGAGTAAGACCTTTAAACAAGTCAACATACACAAGGCTGCGGGTCCAGACGGATTACCAGGATGTGTGCTCCGGGCATGTGCTGACCAACTGGCAGGTGTCTTCACTGACATTTTCAACATGTCCCTGATTGAGTCTGTAATACCAACATGCTTCAAGCAGACCACCATAGTCCCTGTGCACAAGAACACAAAGGCAACCTGCCTAAATGACTACAGGCCCGTAGCACGGGAACCCTAGACACCCTAGACACCCTCCAATTTGGATACCGCCCAAACAGATCCACAGATGATGCAATCTCTATTGCACTCCACACTGCCCTTTCCCACCTGGACAAAAGGAACACCTATGTGAGAATGCTGTTCATTGACTACAGCTCAGCGTTCAACACCATAGTACCCTCAAAGGTCATCACTAAGCTAAGGATCCTGGGACTAAACACCTCCCTCTGCAACTGGATCCTGGACTTCCTGACAGGCCGCACCCAGGTGGTGAGGGTAGGTAGCAACACATCTGCCACGCTGATCCTCAACACTGGAGCTCCCCAGGAGTGCGTGCTCAGTCCCCTCCTGTTCTCCCTGTTCACCCACGAGTGTATAGCCAGGCACGACTCCAACACCATCATTAAGTTTGCTGACGACACAACAGTGGTAGGCCTGATCACCGACAACGACGAGACAGCCTATAGGGAGGTCAGAGACCTGGCCGGGTGGTGCCAGAATAACAACCTATCCCTCAACATAACCAAGACTAAAGAGATGATTGTGGACTACAGGAAAAGGAGCACCGAGCACGTCCCCATTCTCATCGACGGGGCTGTAGTGGAGCAGGTTGAGAGATTAAAATTCCTTGTTGTCCACAAGGAATTTAGATTGGTCCAAACACACCAATACAGTCGTGAAGAGGGCACGACAAAGCCTATTCCCCCTCAAGAAAATAAAAAGATTTGGCATGGGTCCTGAGATCCTCAAAAGGTTCTAGCTGCAACATCGAGAGCATCCTGACCGGTTGCATCACTGTCTGGTAGGCAATTGCTCAGCGCCCAGTACATCACTGGGGCAAAGCTGCCTACCATCCAGGACCTCTACACCAGGCGGTGTCAGAGGAAGGCCCTAAAAATTGTCAAAGACCCCAGCCACAGACTGTTCTCACTACTACCGCATGGCAAGCGGTACCGGAGTGCCAAGCCTAGGACAAAAAGGCTTCTCAACAGTTTTTGCCCCCAAGCCATAAGACTCCTGAACAGGTAACCAAATGGTTACCCGTACTTTGCATTGTGTTCCCCCCCCCCCCCAACCCCTCTTTTACGCTGCTGCTACTCTCTGTTTATCTTATATGCATAGTCACTTTAACTATACATTCATGTACATACTACCTAAAGTGGCCCGACCAACCAGTGCTCATGCACATTGGCTAACTGGGCTATCTGCATTGTGTCCCACCACCCACTCTTCTTACGCTTCTGCTACTCTTTAAAACAATACCTACATGTACATACTACCTCAATAAGCCTGACTAACAGGTGTCTGTATATAGCCTTGCTACTCTTTTTTCAAATGTCTTTTTACTGTTGTTTTATTTATTTACTTACCTACACACACACCTTCTTTTCTTTCCCGCACCATTGGTTAGAGCCTGTAGGTAAGCATTTCACTGTACTCAGCGCACGTGAAAATTTTAATTTGATTTGAAATTAAGATCCATGGCAATGCATGTCGATTTAGGGGAAATCAGGTTGAACCTGCTCTTGAAACTAACACAACAAAACAAAAAACACATGGAAATGGGTGATATATTTTACCTCAATGGTTAGAGGACAACCATGCAGAAGACAGTCAGCTACATTATGGATTGATGCATTTAAATGTAGGGGTCGCTAAACAAAGAGAAACAACACATTTGTCATCACTCATATAAATATCACGTTGACATCAATTGAGCGAGAGAGGGGAGATGAGGTTGCACGTTAAAACTAACATCTCAAAAAACACACGGAATCTGGGAATAATGTGTACATCCCTAGTTAGAGGACAACTTGTAGAAAACAGCTAGCTACATTTTGATTAAAGTGGGTCGCCAACGCGGTAGGTGTAATACAGCTCTTTTTTGTTACTCACTTTTTGTTAAATCTCATAAATAGTACTCTTTCAATTCAGAGCCTGGAATTCTCCCCTGAGTCATGCATGAATCAATTGAACAAGGGGCACACGTTTAGGGTTTTACATTTTGTCATCATTAAAAGACTATTGCTACAATTTTAAAACATTCTACATTGACATTATTTCATTGATATCATGAAACAACTCCTTCATGTATTTTCAGATGTTTGATCAGAAATCTTTTATCAGAGTATCTCGTCACATTGATCACAGCTATAAGGTTTTTTCTCTCCTGTGTCTTCTCTGGTGCGCTATCAGAATGTTTGAGTTAAACTCTTCCCACATTGAGCACAGATGCATGGTTTCTCTCCTGTGTGTGTGTTCTCTGGTGTATCTTCAGACAGCTAGAGGCAGCAAAACTTTTTACACATTGATTACAGCAATACGATTTATCTCCTGTGTGTGCTCTCTGGTGTATCTTCAGATCGCCAGATATGATAAAACTGTTCCCACATTGATCACAGCTAAAAGGTTTCTCTCCCGTGTGTTCTCTGGTGTGATTTCAGGTTGCCTGACTGAGTAAAACTCTTCCCACATTGAGTACAGCTATAAGATTTATCTCCTGTGTGTGTTCTCTGGTGTAATTTAAGTTCTGATGAAAATTTGAAATGTTTCCCACAGTCAGAGCAGCAGTGAGATTTTTTCCCTCTAGGTCTTTGCTGGTGTTTCTTGGGGTGTTCTGATCTGGAGAGACTCTTCTCTGCCTTGTCAGCATCATGAGGTTTTTGAGGCTCCCCAGAGGATCCACGATATTCCCTTCTCTCTCCTGTGTGAAAGACAAAGTTAGACAGATGGTAGGCAATTGGGGCAAAGCAGAAATCCACTTTTTATTTGAGGTAAAAGTTGATGCCTGAAGTAAAGGAAAATAATGTATTGAGGTTGATTTGCAGGACAACAAAGAATTGGTTCAAAAAGGGGGGCCTCTGTCGTTTGGAACTGGTTTTGCTTTAAGATATCCGACCTCGACCAACAAACAGCACTATGTAAGTTGTGTCGACGCCAAAGGTGGAAACACCAGCAATCTTTTTAACCACCTGAAAACCCTGCATGTGAACAAATGGACAAGACAGTGGATGGAACACAGTCAAAGCATTGGAGCTGAACAAATGGACAAGACACAGGCTACACATTGCTATTGGTACGTTTAAACATCCAAAACACAGAGCAGGTAGAAAAATAACCTCATTTAAAAACAACATAACTTAAATTGCAGAATAACTATTGTATTCTTTATCTCCTCTGTTTAAAGTTATAGCTGACTACACTGCATGATCCTTCTTATACGTTATGCAGAATATATACCGCTATGCAAATCTATCATATTTGTAATATGTAAATGTGTGCAATATGCAAATATTACATTGCCTTTATTTATAATTTATACATTAGCCTCTGGTTTCAATATATCCTCTCTTTCAATAATAAATATCCTACTATATAAACAATCTTGTTTTCTAAAGCAATATAGCTCTCTTAATCACAACAGTAGTATGTAAATCTATAGAAGGATTAAATGCAAGAAAGTGGTCAGCAAATGTTTCTATAGTTGGAAGAAGCAGAAGGCCCCGACAAGTCCACAGGATAAACTGAGCCTGCCCCTCAACAAGCTCATCACAGAATCCCTGATAAGGTGGGGAGCTCCACTGCAGATGATGGAAACAGTTCTGGAGCAGGAAAAGGCCGTCACACAAGTCCTGGCAGCAGACAACAACAACACAGCACCTTGCACCCTCCTGGTGGCAAGACATTGAGGTCTTTGAATACAACGACTTATGTAATAGTTTGACCCCCACAGGAAATCTACACTGGCAGTTATAGAAAGATTTACTATATAACCATTGATTCTTGAAGAATTTACATTACCATTCAAAAGTTCGGGGTCACTTAGAAATGTCCTTGTTTTTGAAAGAAAAGCACATTTTTGTTGGTCAATTAAAATAAAATTGATCAGAAATACAGTGTAGACATTGATTTTTTAAATGGAATATCTACATAGGCGTACAGAGGCCCATTATCAGCAACCATCACTCCTGTATTCCAATGGCACGTTGTGTTAGCTAATCCAAGTTGATCATTTTAAAAGGCTAATTGATCATTAGAAAATCCTTTTGCAAGTATGTTAGCACAGCTGAAAACTGTTGTTCTGGTTAAAGAAGCAATAAAACTGGCCTTCTTTAGACTAGTTGAGAATACTGGAGCATCAGCATTTGTGGGTTCGATTACAGGCTCAAAATGGCCAGAAATAAATACTTTTCTTCTAAAACTTGTCAGTCTATTCTTGTCCTGAGAAATTAAGGCTTTCCATGAGAGACATTACCAAGAAACTGAAGATATCGTACAATGCTGTGTACTACTCCCTTCACAGAACAGAGCAAACTGGCTCTAACCAGTGTTGGATTCAGGGTAAACTTTGAACATTGAGATATTAAAGACATGATAGATCAGAATCGACTATATAAAGGAGTGATATCTGTAGAAAGACAGAGTGGCTGTGGAATGTGCTGGGTGGACGGGAGAGAGTCACAGGAGTGCAATAGGTGATACAAGAGGATATCTGTGGATTAGGCTAAAGAGGGGTTGAGGTCAGATCCCCTGAAGGGAGTAATAAGGTTTTAGTATCCTGTTACCCTCTTCTTGTCGAACCAGAAGATGTAAGGATTGGAGAGAAGGAGTGTCCAAAGTGGGGTATATATGCTTGTGATGGTGAGAACATGTTTTTGTATGAATTACAGCTGTAACGACCCTTTGGGAAGAATTAAACTTGGTTAACACAGTGTCTGTGTTGTTTTGCCCATCTTAATCTTTTATTTTATTGGCCAGTCTGAGATATGGCTTTTTCTTTTCAGCATCTCGGAGTCACCTCTTCACTATTGACATTGAGACTGGTGTTTTGCGGGTACTATTTAATGAAGCTGTCAGTTGAGGACTTGTGAGCTTTTCTTTCAAAAACAAGGACATTTCTAAGTGACCCCAAACTTTTGAACAGTAGTGTAACTTATAAATGCTTCAAATATTTCAACTGTATTACCCCATCAGAAACCAAAACATTGCATAACTCCACTGTATAGCCTCGAAACCTGGTTAAAACTATGTTTTTGACCTTATGGATTGATTCAGTCCTTGTAATTAAAGTGTAGTGAATTCAGGGGGAAGCCCTGGGCTGAACTCAAACCTTGGTCTAGTGACTGTCAAGCCAACACCTTATGACTGTCTGAACTTCTTGATGAGGTTGCTAGGTTTTGGGTTACGGTTGCTACAACAGCTTTCTCTATGAATTTGAGAGTGTTTACATTTCTCCAACCCCCATCCCTCAACTGTTTACCAAACCAAGTCTCAGGGCTGACATTTTGTTGCTGTTTAAATCCTAGGTTGCCCCTTTAAAAAACCCACACAATCAAATCAACCAATCTGCAGTTCAAACAATAACAAAGCTGTAATTTCACCACTGTTTTGGTAATACGATGATGGATGGGGCTGGAGAAATGTAACTACTCTCAAATTCATAGACAGACCTAAGGATGCAAGGACTGACCATCCATGATATCAACATTATTGGTTACCATGCTGAGGCTATACAGAGTTGATTTACATTGTTTCTAAGCATTAGAGTAAAAAAAGCTTATTTGGGGTTCTGATGGGGTAAACAGTTGAACTAAGCTCATGAGGCGTGTGTTATATTCAAGAACCAATGGCTATAAATAAACATGGATGTAGCTACAGTGGGGAGAACAAGTATTTGATAACCTGCAAAATCGGCAGTGTTTCCTACTTACTAAGCATGTAGAGGTCTGTAATTTTTATCATAGGTACCCTTCAACTGTGAGAGACGGAATCTAAAACAAATCTAGAGAATCACATTGTATGATTTTTAAGTAACATAAGTATTTGATCACCTACCAACCAGTAAGAATTCCGGCTCTCACAGACCTGTTAGTTTTTCTTTAAGAAGCCCTCCTGTTCTCCACTCATTACCTGTATTAACTGCACCTGTTTAAACTCGTTACCTGTATAAAAGACACCTGTCCACACACTCAATCAAACAGACTCCAACCTCTCCACAATGGCCAAGACCAGAGAGCTGTGTAAGAACATCAGGGATAAAATTGTAGACCTGCACAAGGCTGGGATGGGCTACAGGACAATAGGCAAGCAGCTTGGTGAGAAGGCAACAACTGTTGGCGCAATTATTCGAAAATATTACCTATATTTTTGTCGGACAAGTTTGTGCACCACCAACAGAAAACAACTTCCATTTCACATTATAATAAACTACAATGCTTCACCTTCACCAATATAAACATGGTGTCTACTGACTGTCAACAATTAAAAACAAGAAATAAAACTCATTTTTCCCCACTAGCTTCTAGAACTCTCTTCTTCCTCAAACACACTAGCTTCTAGAACTCTCATCCCCTTGGAAACTCCTGCAATATCCGTAGTAACTTTCCACCTCACTGCAGAGCTTCTCTCTCTTTTCAGGGTTCACTAGATAGGCAAGTTGTTGGATCGAGGCCCAGTCCCCAATGTCATGCTCTAGTACATTTGGGTTGGCATATCTGAGAATGAACCCAGATATTCTAAAAGAAGGGCAACAAAGTTAATATAATTGTACCAAAATATGATCAGTTGGTTGCATAAATAATTACCATTACTAAATGTTACATGAAATGTAAATATCGAATATTTGATTGCAGTCTTATTTTCAACATCTTTTCAATTACATTTTGCTAGGTGGGATAGCCCAATGTCAAAACACAGTTTTAACATGTCCAAATCGATAACCAATATGCAGAAACAGTTTGGGATAAATTGAAAACCTAAATATAACATGTGCTATATACACAAACATCTGCCACAATAATCATATTACTTCTATTTTTTATTTTAAACAAGCACCTTATAAATTGCACAAGCACCATAAATGCTGTTGTTTTGACAAGTAGCAATAAATCACTGATATCGATTAGGGGGGAAATCAGGTTGTACGTGTTGTTGAAACAAAAAAAAAAACACATAGAAATGGGAGATATCTTTTACCTCACTGATTAGAGGACAACCTGCAGAAGACAGTAAGCTACATTTTGGAGTGATGCATTTAAATGTAGGGGTCGCTAAACAAAGGAACCCAACACTAATTTGTCATAACTCATCAATATAATGCTAAAATAATTTGTGCGAGAGGAGGGTGATGAGGTTACATGTCCTGTTAAAACTAACAGCTCAAAAACCACACGGAATCTGGGAAAAATGTGTACATCCCTGGTTAGAGGACAATTTGTAGAAAAGAGCAAGCTACATTTTGAAGTGTTGCATTTTGATTCAAGTGTGTCACCAACGTGGTAGGTGTAACACAATTCTTTTTTTTGTTCGTCACTTTTTGTTAAATCTCATAAATAGTACTATTTCAATTCAGAGCCTAGATGTTTCCCCTGAGGCTAAAATCCATAGCTGAAATCAACAGAACAGGGGGGCAAACGTTTAGGCTTCTACATTGTGACATCATTAAAATACTCTACATTGTGACATTATTTCATTGATATCATGAAACAACTCCATGTATTTTCTGATGTTTGATCAGAGATCTTTTACCAGTGTCTCTCTTCCCACATTGATTACAGCTATGAGATTTTAAAAATAATCATAATAATAAAAAATACAAAAATAAATGTATTTATATAGCCCTTCGTACATCAGCTGATATCTCAAAGTGCTGTACAGAAACCCATCCTAAAACCCCAAACAGCAAGCAATGCAGGTGTAGAAGCACGGTGGCTAGGAAAAACTCCCTAGAAAGGACAAAACCTAGGAAGAAACCTAGAGGAACCAGGCTATGTGGGGTGGCCAGTCCTCTTCTGGTTGTGCCGGGTGGAGATTATAACAGAACATGGCCAAGATGTTCAAATGTTCATAAATGACCAGCATGGTCCAATAATAGTAAGGCAGAACAGTTGAAACTGGAGCAGCAGCACGGCCAGGTGGACTGGGGACAGCAAGGAGTCATCATGTCAGGTAGTCCTGAGGCACGGTCCTAGGGCTCAGGTCCTCCGAGAGAGAGAAAGAAAGAGAGAATTAGAGAGAGCACACTTAAATTCACACAGGACACCGAATAGGACAGGAGAAATACTCCAGATATAACAAACTGACCCCAGCCCCCCGACACATAAACTACTGCAGAATAAATACTGGAGGCTGAGACAGGAGGGGTCAGGAGACACTGTGGCCCCATCCGAGGACACCCCCGGACATGGCCAAACAGGAAGGATATAACCCCACCCACTTTGCCAAAGCACAGCCCCCACACCATTAGAGGGATATCTTCAACCACCAACCTACCATCCTGAGACAAGGCTAGGTTTAGCCCACAAAGATCCAAGGGGGGGGGGGGGGGGGGGGGGGTCTGAAGATGAGTCTTCAGTAAAGACTTAAAGGTTGAGACCAAGTTTGCGTCTCTGACATGGGTAGACAGACCGTTCCATAAAAATGGAGCTCTATAGGAGAAAGCCCTGCCTCCAGCTGTTTGCTTAGAAATTCTAGGGACAATTAGGAGGCCTGTGTCTTGTGACCGTAGTGTACGTGTAGGTATGTACGGCAGGACCAAATCAGAGATAGGTAGGAGCAAGCCCATGTAATGCTTTGTAGGTTAGCAGTAAAACCTTGAAAATCAGCCCTTGCTTTGACAGGAAGCCAGTGTAGGGAGACTAGCACTGGAGTCATATGATACATTTTCTTGGTTCGAGTCAGGATTCTAGCAGCCGTATTTAGCACTAACTGAAGTTTATTTAGTGCTTTATCCGGGTAGCCGGAAAGTAGAGCATTGCAATAGTCTAACCTAGAAGTGACAAAAGCATGGATACATTTTTCTGCATCATTTTTGGACAGAAAGTTTCAGATTTTTGCAATGTTACGTTGTGGTCGTGTTTGATTTGGGGGGACAAAATAAATGTATGCACGATGGCGCACACGCAAACTTTTGGTCTCCAATATAGGCTCCCCCTTAAATGACAGTATCGACTTGGGTGTTGTCAATAAAGTTAAAGTGACTTGGTTAAAAACATTGGATTGAGCAAACTCTGAAATGATTTAGGATTTCTGTGCCCATGAAAACTGTTTTCCCAGTGTAATATAAGGAGACACTAAATGTTACATAGGTAGAGAGCATTTCAGATATCTGAATACAAAAAAACTGTAGGAACAGGAAAATAACCTAAACCACAAGGCCACATCTACACTGGAGGAGCTAACCAAGATGACATTGAATGTCCTGAGTGGCCTAGTTACAGTTTGGACTTAAATTGTCTTGAAAGTCTATGGCAAGACTTGAAAATGGCTTTCTAGTAATGATCAACAACCAACTTGACAGAACATGAAGGACTTCAAAAATATTTATGAATATTCACATGAAGATCTGTCGCCTATTGGATGACATCACGACTTCCCATCAAGCCAACTCCTTGAATGCCTTACTATGACATCACTCACTCTAAGTTTGCGGTTGTGAAAAACACTATTTTGCTCAAAACATTTCTGTTTCCCTTTAGTGTGTTTATACACATTAGTTCAACAACTGCAGAATTTGTGCCCCTGTTAAGATAGTACACACTGTATTTACTGTTGTTAATCAGATCTCCAGTCCTCTCTTCTTCGTCCTCCTCTAATGTGACAGTGATCTCCCCCTCTTCAGCCTTCATTCCAAAAATGTCTTCATCTTCTTTCACTTCATCCTCCACTCCCAAAACTGCATCTTCCTCATTTTCTTTCACAGTAACATTCTCCTCCTCTTTCACCCTGAAGGCGTCTGACTGTAACGTCTTGATCTTCTTCTTTCACGGTAAGTCTCACCCTCTACTTGTTTTTGCATTGTAACATCCTCCTCTTCCTCTTTCACGAGAGCTTCTTTCTCCGTCCAGCAGACCTCCTCTTCTTTAGAATGAGGAGAGTAGCTTAGTGAACTCATGTTCGGGGATGTTAGCCAGTTAGCATTAGCGACTAGACTAGTGCTAACTTAACCGGCCAGCTAGTTGACTTACAACATAAATATTACATTAAACGGGGTAGTTAGTTGTTTCCACATAAGTATGTTTAAATCGGTGGCAAATAAAGCACGAAATTGTCTAAAGACCTTGAATGTTCCGACTTTGTTGGCTAGCGAGCTACCGATGTGGCTGCAGTTGTTGAAGAAGAGTTCCGTCGACTATGTAATACACTAGAAACATCGCCTGAAAGACACATATCGCCATCTGCTGTCTGGAGGGAGGAAACGCAGTTTAGGAGGGAACACTTTTTTCTTCTTCGTTGAATTAGAATAGTATAAATCAGTTTATGGAAACGTTTTTTCCTCTCCATTAAATATGAATATTATATCAACACGTACAAAGAGCAACAAGTGTTGTTTTATTAGTTCAGATTTTTAATGAAAATGTAAAACCAACTCTACATCTATATTTCTGACTCAAATAACTAGATATCAAAATAAGCACATGGTTATTGATACCCTTGATAAAGATGAGCAAAAATGACTGTATAAAATAAATTAACTTTACCCATTACCAGGATATTTTAGCCCAAAACCTGGTTACCTCTCTGCTAGTAGAATGAAAGTTGGCCATAAGTGGATCTTCCAGCAAGACATCAACATCCATGATAATTTTTTTAATTGGGCACAAAATCAACATTTTTCTATGGCCATCTCAGTCTTCGGACTTCTACTCCATTGAAAACCTGTGGTTTGAATTGAACAGGGCAGTCTACAAGAACATACTAAATAAATCAAGGACCTGGAGAGATTATGTTTGGAGGAATGGTCTAAGATCCCACCAATGTGTTCTCCAATCTCATAAAACATTTGAATGTCATTATCCCCACAAGGGGAAGGTGCTGCAGAATTGAAAACATGGGTGGCAATAATTCAGACCCCTTCCTTTTGAGAATTACATGTTAAACTAAATCTCTTTCTCTGAGCAATTGTACTAGTATTAAATATTTTAATTTCCCTTTATTTTTTACATACAATATAGCTTAGTATTTGAATTCTTTATTTTATAGAGTCGTTTATCTCATCTTTATCAAAGGTGTCAACAATTGTCCCCCACTGTACCTCCATACTGCTGCTACATGGCATAACAATACATAATGTACAGTGCCTTGCGAAAGTATTCGGCCCCCTTGAACTTTGCGACCTTTTGCCACATTTCAGGTTTCAAACATAAAGATATAAAACTGTATTTTTTTGTGAAGAATCAACAACAAGTGGGACACAATCATGAAGTGGAACGACATTTATTGGATATTTCAAACTTTTTTAACAAATCAAAAACTGAAAAATTGGGCGTGCAAAATTATTCAGCCCCCTTAAGTTAATACTTTGTAGCGCCACCTTTTGCTGCGATTACAGCTGTAAGTCGCTTGGGGTATGTCTCTATCAGTTTTTCCCATTCCTCCTTGCAAAACAGCTCGAGCTCAGTGAGGTTGGATGGAGAGCATTTGTGAACAGCAGTTTTCAGTTCTTTCCACAGATTCTCGATTGGATTCAGGTCTGGACTTTGACTTGGCCATTCTAACACCTGGATATGTTTATTTTTGAACCATTCCATTATAGATTTTTCTTTATGTTTTGGATCATTGTCTTGTTGGAAGACAAATCTCCATCCCAGTCTCAGGTCTTTTGCAGACTCCATCAGGTTTTCTTCCAGAATGGTCCTGTATTTGGCTCCATCCATCTTCCCATCAATTTTAACCATCTTCCCTGTCCCTGCTGAAGAAAAGCAGGCCCAAACCATGATGCTGCCACCACCATGTTTGACAGTGGGGATGGTGTGTTCAGGGTGATGAGCTGTGTTGCTTTTACGCCAAACATAACGTTTTGCATTGTTGCCAAAAAGTTCAATTTTGGTTTCATCTGACCAGAGCACCTTCTTCCACATGTTTGGTGTGTCTCCCAGGTGGCTTGTGGCAAACTTTAAACAACACTTTTTATGGATATCTTTAAGAAATGGCTTTCTTCTTGCCACTCTTCCATAAAGGCCAGATTTGTGCAATATACGACTGATTGTTGTCCTATGGACAGAGTCTCCCACCTCAGCTGTAGATCTCTGCAGTTCATCCAGAGTGATCATGGGCCTCTTGGCTGCATCTCTGATCAGTCTTCTCCTTGTATGAGCTGAAAGTTTAGAGGGACGGCCAGGTCTTGGTAGATTTGCAGTGGTCTGATACTCCTTCCATTTCAATATTATCGCTTGCACAGTGCTCCTTGGGATGTTTAAAGCTTGGGCAATCTTTTTGTATCCAAATCCGGCTTTAAACTTCTTCACAACAGTATCTCAGACCTGCCTGGTGTGTTCCTTGTTCTTCATGATGCTCTCTGCGCTTTTAACGGACCTCTGAGGCTATCACAGTGCAGGTGCATTTATACGGAGACTTGATTACACACAGGTGGATTGTATTTATCATCATTAGTCATTTAGGTCAACATTGGATCATTCAGAGATCCTCACTGAACTTCTGGAGAGAGTTTGCTGCACTGAAAGTAAAGGGGCTGAATAATTTTGCACGGCCAATTTTTCAGTTTTTGATTTGTTAAAAAAGTTTGAAATATCCAATAAATGTCGTTCCACTTCATGATTGTGTCACACTTGTTGATTCTTCACAAAAAAATACAGTTTTATATCTTTATGTTTGAAGCCTGAAATGTGGCAAAAGGTCGCAAAGTTCAAGGGGGCCGAATACTTTCGCAAGGCACTGTATATGATGAACAGACTAGGTCTACACTGCTCCTATATGGTGTAACAACACATCATGTAGATGTATATAATGAACAGACTAGGTCTATGCTGCTCCTACATGGTGTAACAATGCATCATATAGATGTAAATAATGAACAGACTAGGTCTATACTGCTCCTACATGGTGTACCAATACATCATGTAGATGTGTATAATGAACAGACTAGATTCTATCCTATTCTACTGCATCTTAGACTATGCCGCTCTGACATTGCTCACCCAAATATTTATATATTCTTAATTCCATTCCTTTAGATTGTGTGAATTGTTAGATATTACTGGACTGTTGGAGCTAGAAACACAAGCATTTCGCAACATCCGCAATAATATCTGTTAAACAACTGTATGTGACACAAAAATGTGATTTGATGTATATAGGTCTGGTGTTGGTCATTCCACACTCTGTGCTCTACTACCCAGGTCTGGTGTTGGAGGTCATTCTACACTCTGTGGATATCCTGCATGTATTTTCTGATGTTTAATCAGACCATTTGAATGAGAGTATCTCTTGCCACATTGATCACAGCTATAAGCCTTCTCTCCTGCGTGTATTCTCTGGTGCTCTTTAAGGCTTTCTCCCTGAGAAAAGTTTTTCCCACATTGCTCACAGCTAAATGACTGCTCTTCTGTGTGTGTTCTCTGGTGTGATACCAGGTTGCTTGACTGAGTAAAACTCTTGCCACACTGATCACAGCTGTAAGGCTTCTCTCCTGTGTGTGTTCTCTGGTGTGTTTTCAGATTACTTGAATGAGTAAAACTCTTCCCACATTGATTACAGCTATAAGGTTTCTCTCCTGTGTGTGTTCTCTGGTGTCCTTTAAGGTGTCCTATCCGAGAAAAGCTTTTCCCACATTGCTCACAGCTATATGATTGCCCTCTTGTGTGTGTTCTCTGGTGTGATAGCAGCTTGCTTGACTGAGTAAAATTCTTGCCACACTGATCACAGCTATAAGGCTTCTGTCCTGTGTGTGTTCTCTGGTGTCCTTTAAGGTATCCTATCCGAGAAAAGCGTTTCCCACATTGCTCACAGCTATATGGCTTCTCTCCTGTGTGTGTTCTCTGGTGTGTTACCAGGTTTCTTGAATTGGTAAAACCCTTGCCACACTGATCACAGCTATAAGGCTGCTCTCCTGTGTGTGTTCTCTGGTGTGATACCAGGTTGGTTGACCGAGTAAAACCCTTGCCACACTGATCACAGCTATATGGCTGCTCTCCTGTGTGTGTTCTCTGGTGTGATACCAGGCTACTTGACTGAGCAAAACTCTTGCCACACTGATCACAGCTATAAGGCTTCTCTCCTGTGTGTGTTCTCTGGTGTGATACCAGGTTGCATAACTGAGTAAAACTCTTGCCACACTGATCACAGCTGTAAGGCTGCTCTCTTGTGTGTGTTCTCTGGTGTGTTTTCAGATTACTTGAATTAGTAAAACTCTTCCCACATTGATCACAGCAATAAGGCTTCTCTCCTGTGTGTGTTCTCTGGTGTTTTTTAAGTTCTGATGAAGATTTGCAATGTTTCCCACAGTCAGAGCAGCAGTGAGATTTCTTTCCTGTGGGTGTCTGCTGGTGTTTCTTGAGAAGTTCTGATCTGGAGAGACTCTTCTCTGTCTTGTCAGCATCATGATGCTGTTGAAGCTCCCCAGAGGATCCATGATAGTTCCGTCTCTCTCCTGTGTGAACGACAAAGTCAGACAGATGGTTAAAGACCCAGAACAGCAGAAATCCACTGTTTGAGGTAAAAGGTGATGCCCAGAGCGTACCTATGAAGTTGTACAACAATTGACATCTGTTAAATTATTTGACATTTGTCTTAAGACAGTCAAGTGAGCAGCAAGTCATATTTTGTCTTGTTTTCACATTAGTAGTAACATTGATGATTGTAGGAACCCCTAAGCAGTGTGCCAGATGACTTTTGGTCTCCAATATCGACCCCTTTCTGTGTTTGTTAAAATTGCAACATGAGGGCAATTTGGTTATAGAAACTCCTGCTAATGAGGAAAGCTCCAGCTGCGTACCCCCTCTAGCACCAGGGTCAGCACACTCAAATGTTGTTTTTTGCCATCATTGTAAGCCTGCCACACACACACTATACATACATACATTTATTGAACATAAGTTTGTCACAACCCGGCTTGTGGAAATTGACAGAGCTCTTATAGGAATAGGGCACAAATAGTAATATAATGAATAATTTTGCTCTTCATTTAACTATCTTACATATAAAACCTTTTTTGTTCATTGAAAATTGTGAATAACTCACCACAGGTTAATGAGAAGGGTGTGCTTGAAAGGATGCACATAACTCTGCAATGTTGGGTTGTATTGGAAAGAGTCTCAGTCTTAAATCATTTTCCACACACAGTCTGTGCCAGTATTTAGTTTTCATGCTAGTGAGGGCCGAGAATCCACTCTCACATAGGCACATGGTTGCAAAGGGCATCAGTGTCTTAACAGCACGATTTGCCAAGGCAGGATACTCTGAGTGCAGCCCAATCCAGAAATCTGGCAGTGGCTTTTGATTAAATAACATTTTCACAGAACCGCTTGTTGCAATTTCAATGAGGTTATCTTGTTCAGATTTCAGTAAGTGGACTGGAGGCAGGGCATGAAAGGGATAACGAATCCAGTTGTTTGTGTTATCCGTGTCGGGAAAGTACCTGCGTAATTGCGCACCCAACTCACTCAGGCGCTTCGCTATCACATTTGACATTGTCCGTAAGCTTGAGTTCATTTGCACACAAAAAAATCATACAATGATGAAAAGACCTGTGTGTTGTCCTTGTTAATGCAGACAGAGAAGAGCTCCTACTTCTTAATCATAGCCTCAATTTTGTCCCGCACATTGAATATGGTTGAGGAGAGTAACTGTAATCCTAGATTAAGATCATTCAGGCGATAGGCCAGTCGTGTGAGAAACTCGTCATCATGCAAGAGGTCAGACAAGTGAAAATTATGGTCAGTAAAGAACATTTTAAGCTCGCCTCTTAGTTTAAAAAAACACGTCAATACTTTGCCCCTTGATAACTAGCACACTTCTGTATGTTGTAAAAGCGTTACATGGTTGCTGCCCATATCATTGCATAGTGCAAAAAATACATGCAAATTCAGGGGCCTTGCTTTAACAAAGTTAACCATTTTCACTGTTGTGCCCAAAACGTCTTTCAAGCGGTCAGGCATTCCCTTGGCAGCAAGAGCCTGTCGGTGGATGTTGCAGTGTACCCAAGTGGCGTTGGGAGCAACTGCTTGCTCACGCATTACCACTCCACTATGTCTCCCTGCGCCATCAGTACAGATACCAACATGAGCAGCAGCTATGTTTCATTAGTGGAATTCCTGCGAGAGACTAATGGTTAATGTGATTGGCTGATAATTATTTGACTAGGCTACCTGTATTTGACATTGTGTTGTTATTTCGCTGAACATGAGATGCTTGCATTTCATTTTTGGAAGTGAAACGAGGCTACCCAGGTAAGAAAAAAACATCACCCGGTTGGAAAATATAAACGGGCTGTTTGATAATGTGAAGAAAATGTATTATTTGTTCATTTAAAAAAATGTGAATCACATTTTCATTTGGCGTACCACTCACGGCATACTCCAGTTTGGGAATACCTGCCCTACACCCACTGTAGGACCCATAACTTCACCTAACAACAACATAGATCTACTGTAGGACCCACACCTTCACCTAACAACAACATAGATGAAGTTATGGGTGCAACAGTAGGTCTATGTTGTTGTTAGATTAAGTTATATAGTAGGTCTAACAACAACATAGACCTACTGTAAGGACCATAACTTCACCTAACACAGACCTGCTGTAGGACCCATAACTTCACCTAACAACACAGACCTGCTGACCCACAGATCTACAGTAGTAGGACCCATAACCTCACCTAACAACAACATAGACCTACTGTAGGACCCATAACTTCACCTAACAACAACAACAACAACATAGACCTCGGACTATAAATCATTTAATATTTCAGGTGAAACAAGGAAACTAAAATGTCTTTGTCATGACATTTCATAACCTGATCACCAGATCATTTTGTGAACAATCCTACTAGGCTACTCTGTAATGTGTAGTCATTCTAAATGTCCTGAATAAAGGAAAATAGCTCTGTGTGTTATATAGCCTACCCATCAAGGAACAGTTCTCTACACATTATGAGCTAAGTATCTCTGTGTCCAAACAGACTAATGAGACAAGACTGAAATTCAAGCAGACAATAACACATTATAAACATCAATTTGTTAGGGATGTTGGAGCCAATGTGGAGCACAGCATAACTGTCTTTACCAGAGTAATGAACGAATAATCACTTTGGTTGTTGTTGCATGTCGTGATGTTTGTCATTCAACTAGCATTCAGAAAATTATTTCCTGGATCAGCTGATGATAGTTGAACATGTGACTGTAACTAAACAGCTACAATATTAAGAATTGTGTGTAATTATTGAAGAACCACATTAATGACAGTATCGACTTGGGTGTTGTCAATAAAGTTAAAGAGACTTTCGGTTAAAACCATTGGATTGAGCAAACTCAGAAATTATTTAGGATTTCTGTGCCCATGAAAACTGTTTTCCCAGCGTAATATAAGGAGACACTAAATGTTACATAGGTAGAGTGCATTTCAGAGATCTGAATACAAAAAACTGTAGGAAAAGGAAAATAACATAAACCACAAGGCCAAATCTACACTGGAGCAGCTTACCAAGATGACATTGAATGTCTTGAGTGGTCTAGATACAGTTTGGACTTAAATCGTCTTGAAAGTCTATGGCAAGACTTGAAAATGGCTTTCTAGCAATGATCAACAACCAACTTGACAGAACATGAAGGATTTTAAAAAGAATTATGAATATTCACATGAAGATCTGTCGCCTATTGGATGACATCACGACTTCCCATCAAGCCAACTCCTTACTATGACATCACCTACTCCTTCAAGTTTGCAGTTGTAAAAAACACTATTTTGCTCAAAACACTTATCTGTTTCCCTTTAGTGTGTTTATACACATTAGTTCAACAACTGCAGAATTTGTGCCCCTGTTAAGATAGTACTCACTGTATTTACTGTTGTTAATCAGATCTCCAGTCTTCTCTTCTTCGTCCTCCTCTAATGTGACAGTGATCTCCCCCTTTTCATCCTTCATTCCAAAAATGTCTTCATCTTCTTTCACTTCATCCTCCACTCCCAAAACTACATCTTCCTCCTTTTCTTTCACAGTAACATTCTCCTCCTCTTTCACCCTGAAGGAGTCTTTGACTGTAACGTCTTGATCTTCTTCTTTCACGGTAACAGTCTCACCCTCTACTTGTTTTTGTATTGTAACATCCTTCTCTTCCTCTTCTTCTTTCACGAGAGCTTCTTTCTCCGTCCAGCAGACCTCCTCTTCTTTAGCAGGAGGAGAGTAGCTTAGTGAACTCATGTTCGGGGATGTTAGCATTAGTGACTAGACTAGTGCTAACTTAACCGGCCAGCTAGTTGACTTACAACGTAAATATTAAATTAAACGGGGTAGCTAGTTGTTTCCACATAAGTATGTTTAAATCAGTGGCAAATAAAGCACGAAATTGTCTAATGAACTTGAATGTTCCGACTTTATTGGCTAGCGAGCTACCGAGGTGGCTGCAGTTGTTGAAGAAGCGTTCCGTCCACTAGATAATACGTCACACTAGAAACATCGCCTGAAAGAAACATATCGCCATCTGCTGTCTGGAGGGAGGAAACGCAGTTGAGGAGGGAATACTTTTTTTCTTCTTCATTGAATTAGAATAGTATAAAGCAATTTATGGAAACGTTTTTTCCTCTCCATTAAATACGAATATTATATCAACACGTACAAAGAGCAACAAGTGTTGTTTGATTAGTTCAGATTTTTTTTATGAGAATTTAAAACAAACTCTACATCTACCCCACATCTGTATTTCCGATTCAGTTAAATAAACTATATATCAAAATAAGCACCTAGTTATTGATACCCTTGATAAAGATGAGCAAAAAATACTGTATAAAGTAAATAAATAAACTTTTCCCACCCACTACCAGGATATTTTAGCCCAAAATCTGATTTCCTCTCTGCTAGGAGGCTGAAACTTGGCCATAAGTGGATCTTCCAGCAAGACACATCAACATCCACAAAAAAATGGTTAATTGGGCACAAAATCAACATTTTCAATGGCCATCTCAGTCTTCTACTCCATTGAAAACCTGTGGTTTGAATTGAACAGGGCATTCCATAAGCGCAGACTAAATAAATCAAGGACCTGGAGAGATTCTGTATGGTCTAAGATCCCACCTAATGTGTTCTCTAATCTCATAAAACATTTCAGTGTTGTTATCCTCTCAATGGGAGGGTGCTGGAGTATTGAAAACATGGGTGGCAATAATTCAGACCCCTACCTTTTGATAATTGCATGTTAAACTAAATCTCTTTTTCTGATCATTTGTATTAGTATAAAATAATATAATTTCCCTATCTAATGTAGATGTATATAATCAACAGACTAGGTCTGTACTGCTCCTGCATGGTGTAACAATACATCCTGTAGATGTACAGTTGAAGTCGGAAGTTTACATACACTTAGGTTGGAGTCATTAAAACTAGTTTTTCAACCAGTCCACAAATGTCTTGTTAACAAACTATAGTTTTGGCAAGTCGGTTAGGACATCTACTTTGTGCATGACACAAGTAATTTTTCCAACAATTGTTTACAGACAGATTATTTAACTTACAAAGATCGTACTTTTTGGTGAAATGTCCTTTGGTTCGATGACAGAAAAATATAACTGTTTGGCCATAATGACCATCGTTATGTTTGGAAGAAAAAGGGGGAGGCTTGCAAGCCGAAGAACACCATCCCAACTGTGAAGCATGTGGGTAGCAGCATCATGTTGTGGGCGTGCTTTACTGCAGGAGGGACTGGTGCATCATGAGATGAAAATTATATGGATATTTTCCATTTATGGATAAGTCATCAGTTAGGAAGTTAAAGCTTGGTCGCAAACGGGTCTTCCAAAAGGACAGTGAACCCAAGCATATTTCCAAAGTTGTGTCAAAATGGCTTAAGGACAACAAAGTCAAGATATTGGAGTGATCATCACAAAGCCCTGACCTCAATCCCATAGACAATTCGTAAAGAGCAGCTCACAGAACACTGCACCTGTACATAGCCCATCTGTAAACAGCCCATCTATCTACCTCATCCCCATACTGAATTTATTTATTTATCTTGCTCCTTTGCACCCCAGTATCTCTACTTGCACATTCATCTTCTGCACATCTGCCATTACAGTGTTTAATTGCTCAATTGTAATTACTTTGCCACCATGGCCTATTTATAGCCTTAACTCCCTTATCTTACCTCATTTGCACTCACTGTATATAGACTTTTTGTTTAATTTGTTCTACTGTATTATTAACTGTATGTTTTGTTTAATCCATGTGTAACTCTGTTGTTGTATGTGTCGAATTGCTTTATCTTGGCCAGGTCGCAGTTGCAAATGAGAACTTGTTCTCAACTAGCCTACCTGGTTAAATAAATAAATAAATAGAGTGTGTGTGTGTGAGCAAGGAGGCCTATGAACCTGACCCAGTTACACCAGCTCTGTCAGGAGGAATGGGCCAAAATTCACCCAACTTATTGTGGGAAGCTTGTGGAAGGCTACCTGAAACGTTTGACCCAAGTTAAACAAATGAAAGGCAATGCAACCAAATACTAATTGAGTGTATGTAAACTTCTGACCCACTGGGAATTTGATGAAATAAATAAAAGCTGAACTAAATAATTCTCTCTACTATTATTCTGACATTTCACATAAAAATAAAGTGGTGATCCTAACTGACCTAAGACAGGGGATTTTTACTAGGATTAAATGTCAGGAATTGTGAAAAACTGAGTTTAAATGTATTTGGCTAAGGTGTATGTAAACTTCTGACTTCAACTGTATATAGGTCTGGTGTTGGAGATCATTCCACACTCTGTGTTCTACTACCCAAGTCTGGTGTTGGAGGTCATTCTACACTCTGTGTTCTACTACAAAGGTCTGGTGTTAGAGGTCATTCTACACTGTGT
Source organism: Oncorhynchus kisutch (assembly GCF_002021735.2). NCBI lineage: Eukaryota > Metazoa > Chordata > Actinopteri > Salmoniformes > Salmonidae > Oncorhynchus > Oncorhynchus kisutch. The sequence goes on from NC_034194.2 coordinate 3,951,717, forward strand.
TCTACTACCCAGGTCTGGTGTTGGAGATCATTCCACACTGTGTTCTACTACCCAGGTCTGGTGTTGGAGATCATTCCACACTGTGTTCTACTACCCAGGTCTGGTGTTGGAGATCATTCCACACTGTGTTCTACTACCCAGGTCTGGTGTTGGAGATCATTCCCAGGTCTGGTGTTGGAGGTCATTCTACACTCTGTGGATATCCTGCATGTATTTTCTGATGTTTAATTAGACAACTTGAATGAGAATATATTTTGTCACATTGATAACAGCTATAAGATTTATCTCCTGTGTGTGTTCTCTGGTGTGATTTCAGGCTGTTTGACGGAGATAAACTCTTCCCACACTGATTACAGCTATAAGATTTATCTCCTGTGTGTACTCACTGGTGTACTACCAGCTGGTTTGATGTAGTAAAACTATCTGCACATACACAGCTACAGTGGGGCAAAAAAGTATTTAGTCAGCCACCAATTGTGCAAGTTCTCCCACTTAAAAAGAAGAGAGAGGCCTGTAATTTTCATCATAGGTACACTTCAACTATGACAGACAAAATGAGAAAAAAAATCCAGAAAATCACATTGTATAGCCAAACCAATAAAGCTCTTTAGACGCTTTAGTGTATATTAGCCACTGTGTTTTAAACCCTGTTCGGTCGTCTAGTTAGTTATCCAATTTAATTTCATATTTACCGTGCTGTTGTTACTAGTCAGCTAGCGGGCTGGTTAAGTTAGCATTAGCCTAGCTAGCTAACATCCCCGACCATGAGGTCACTAAATTACTCTCCTCCTGCTAAAGAAGAAAAGGTCTGCTGGACGGAGGAAGAGGGTCTGGGGCTGAACATTGTCTTGAAAGAGGAGGAGGAAGAAGTGTCTGTTACTGTCAAAAAATAAGTAGAGGGTGAGGCTCTTACCGTGAAAGAGGAGGAGGATGTTACTGTGAAAGAAGAGGATTAAGAGAAAGAGGAGGATGCAGTAAAGGAGGAGGGAGAGATAACGGTCACATTGAAAGAGGAGAAGGAGGAACAAGAAGAGGAGGGGAGAGAAGATCTGATTAACACCAGTAAGTACTGAGTGAAACCAGGACAAAAAATACAATGATTTGGGGGATTCTCACGAGATTTGATCCACAGAAAGGATAGTTAATTATTTGACATTTTGTATTTAAAAGTTTCATTTAGAAATAATTAATCAAAGGTGGCATATTTCTGACGTTTTGGTCTTACCTAAGCTTCCTTTAAGACTCCATAATGTTTTGTCTGTAGAATACAGACATATCTAAACATGAATATTGATATTTTGTTTTTTGATTAGTGACATTTAAAAAATGTTTTGAACATAAAATACTCTGCAGGCATATCAAAGTTAGAGAGTGGGATCTCTGCTCCGTTTAGAGAGTGGGATCTCTGCTCGGTTTAGAGAGCGGGATCTCTGCTCGGTTTAGAGAGCGGGATCTCTGCTCCGTTTAGAGAGAGGGATCTCTGCTCCGTTTAGAGAGAGGGATCTCTGCTCCGTTTAGAGAGAGGGATCTCTGCTCGGTTTAGAGAGAGGGATCTCTTCTCCGTTTAGAGAGAGGGATCTCTGCTCCGCTTAGAGAGCGGGATCTCTGCTACTCTTAGGGTTATGATCCAATCTGTAAGTGTAACGGAGTTTAGAACGTGCAGTGAACTCACTCCACATTTAGCTTGAAATGTTGCGGATGGAGCCATTCAAGAGGTACCTTTTGGGTGGCTCAACCCGGAAGCAGGTCACGTTGTGAAGCAAAGGTCCCGAGTTAGAGGCAGGTGAATCAGGGGGACGTGTTGCCTTGGTGGGCGTGGTCAAAGACCTCTATTTTCATGTCATCTGACCAAAAGCACTGGTTCTGCCATTTATCAAACTCCAGACGGTGCTATGGTCAGATGACATGAAATTAGAACTCTTTGACCACGCCCACTAGGCGGTGCTATTGTCAGATGACATGAAAATAGAGCTCTATGACCACGCCCACCAGGCGGTGGTGGGTAAAGTATCTAATTGTCATACTTGAGTAAAAGTAAAGATACCTTTAATAGAAAATTACTCAAGTGAAAGTCACCCAGTAAAATTCTACTTGAGTAAAAGTCTAAAAGTATTTGTTTTAAATATACTTAAATATCAAACGTAAAAGTATACATTATTTCAATTTCCTTATATTTAGCAAATCAGAAAGGGGGGGGGGTGCTGGAGTATTGAAAACAGTGGTGCCAATAATTTTGACTTATTACTTGTTAAACTAAATCTCTTTCTCTGAGCAATTTGTATTAGAATAACATAATATAGTTGATTGATCCATATTTGCTGTGGTTTTATTTGCTGTGGTTTTACTTTGTTTTAAATCTCAATCAAATAATACCATTAATAATATTGGTGACCTAAAGTCATCTGGATCACTGCTGAAGGTTTCAGCAACTGTAATAACTTATTGTCAGAGTAACATCATCTACTTTACTATAATAATATTGGATCACTGCTGAAGGTTTCAGCAACTGTAACTTATTGTAAGCCTAAAATTAATGAGTAATAATTCATAATTAATTAAGCCTAAAGTCATCGACTACTAATGTGAAAAATAAGACAAATAATGACTACTGTTGAAACTTTCTCTAATGTACAGTGCCTTGCGAAAGTATTCGGCTCCCTTGAACTTTGCGACCTTTTGCCACATTTCAGGCTTCAAACATAAAGATATAAAACTGTATTTTTTTGTGAAGAATCAACAACAAGTGGGACACAATCATGAAGTGGAATGACATTTATTGGATATTTCAAACTTTTTTAACAACTCAAAAACTGAAAAATTGGGCGTGCAAAATTATCCAGCCCCTTTACTTTCAGTGCAGCAAACTCTCTCCAGAAGTTCAGTGAGGATCTCTGAATGATCCAATGTTGACCTAAATGACTAATGATGATAAATACAATCCACCTGTGTGTAATCAAGTCTCCGTATAAATGCACCTGCACTGTGATAGTCTCAGAGGTCCGTTAAAAGCGCAGAGAGCATCATGAAGAACAAGGAACACACCAGGCAGGTCCGAGATACTGTTGTGAAGAAGTTTAAAGCCGGATTTGGATACAAAAAGATTTCCCAAGCTTTAAACATCCCAAGGAGCACTGTGCAAGCGATAATATTGAAATGGAAGGAGTATCAGACCACTGCAAATCTACCAAGACCTGGCCGTCCCTCTAAACTTTCAGCTCATACAAGGAGAAGACTGATCAGAGATGCAGCCAAGAGGCCCATGATCACTCTGGATGAACTGCAGAGATCTACAGCTGAGGTGGGAGACTCTGTCCATAGGACAACAATCAGTCGTATATTGCACAAATCTGGCCTTTATGGAGGAGTGGCAAGAAGAAAGCCATTTCTTAAAGATAGCCATAAAAGGTGTTGTTTAAAGTTTGCCACAAGCCACCTGGGAGACACACCAAACATGTGGAAGAAGGTGCTCTGGTCAGATGAAACCAAAATTGAACTTTTTGGCAACAATGCAAAATGTTATGTTTGGCGTAAAAGCAACACAGCTCATCACCCTGAACACACCATCCCCACTGTCAAACATGATGGTGGCAGCATCATGGTTTGGGCCTGCTTTTCTTCATCAGGGACAGGGAAGATGGTTCAAATTGATGGGAAGATGGATGGAGCCAAATACAGGACCATTCTGGAAGAAAACCTGATGGAGACCTGAGACTGGGACGGAGATTTGTCTTCCAACAAGACAATGATCCAAAACATAAAGCAAAATCTACAATGGAATGGTTCAAAAATAAACATATCCAGGTGTTAGAATGGCCAAGTCAAAGTCCAGACCTGAATCCAATCGAGAATCTGTGGAAAGAACTGAAAACTGCTGTTCACAAATGCTCTCCATCCAACCTCACTGAGCTCGAGCTGTTTTGCAAGGAGGATTGGGAAAAAATGTCAGTCTCTCGATGTGCAAAACTGATAGAGACATACCCCAAGCGACTTACAGCTGTAATCGCAGCAAAAGGTGGCGCTACAAAGTATTAACTTAAGGGGGCTGAATAATTTTGCACGCCCAATTTTTCAGTTTTTGATTTGTTAAAAAAGTTTGAAATATCCAATAAATGTCTTTCCACTTCATGATTGTGTCCCACTTGTTGTTGATTCTTCACAAAAAAATACAGTTTTATATCTTTATGTTTGAAGCCTGAAATGTGGCAAAAGGTCGCAAAGTTCAAGGGGGCCGAATACTTTCGCAAGGCACTGTACTTCATACTGGACACAAAGACCAAATAATGAGTATTGTTGCTCTCTTGACTGTCTAATTAATAGTAGAAGATAATTGTCAAAAAAACTTTGTAAAAGCATTTAAACATTCACTACAATAACTGTGTGACTTTGTTGTTCACTCAGGAGAGAGATGTGATGATCTTGGATCCTCTGGGGAGCCTCAACAACATCATGATGCTGACGAGGCAGCGAAGAATCTCTCCAGATCAGGACACCTCAAGAAACACCATCAGAGACCCACAGGAAAGAAACCTCACTGCTGCTCTGACTGTGTGAAACGTTTCAAATCTTCATCCAAACTTAAAATACATCAGCGAGTACACACAGAAACCTTATAGCTGTGATCAATGTGGGGAGACTTTTACTCATTCAAGTAATCTGAAAACACACCAGCGAGTACACACAGGAGAGAAGCTTCACCACTGTTCAGATTGTGGGAAAAGCTTTTCAACATCAGACTTTGAAGCTGCACCAGAAAACACACACAGGAGAGAAATCTCAAAGCTGTAATCTGTGTGGGAAAAGCTTTAGTCAAGCTGATCAACTGATTATACACCAGCGAGTACACACAGGAGAGAAATCTTATAGCTGTAATCAGTGTGGGAAGAGTTTCACTCAGTTAAGCAGCCTGAATAGGCACAGGAGATAAACCTTAAAGCTGTGATCAATGTGGGAAAAGCTTTGGTAGAACTTATTGTCTGATTGAACACAAGCAAACACACACAGGAGACAAACCTTACCACTGCTCTGACTGTGGGAGAACACACACAGGAGAGAAGCCTTATAGCTGTGATCAATGTGACAAGAGATACTCTCATTCAAGTGGTCTGATTAAACATCAGAAAATACACGCAGAAGATCCAACACCAGACCTGGGTAGTAGAACACAGTATTCATCATTGCAAAAGGTTTTTATATAGCACATGCACAGAGCGTTCCATATCGGACATTTAGAAAATGTGAATAGGAGTTTAGTGTGGGGGGGGGGGACTGTGTGTAGGGGACTGGGTGTGTGTGGGGGGACTGCATCTGAGTGTGTGTGGGGGGACTGGGTGTGTGGGGGGGACTGCATCTGAGTGTGTGTGGGGGGACTGGGTGTGTGGGGGGGACTGTGTGTGGGTGTACAACATAAACATTTAACATTTAAAAATATATATTTCTTTAATGTTTATAATTTTTAGAAAGTACTATTACTTTTTCCACTATAATGTTTTTAAAGTGGAATTTTGTCCTTGAAACATTTTTTTGAAATACTGTAGAATTCCTATGGAGGGCTGAGGCTTCTTCTGGGGAGGGACAATAAGGCCGACCGGTGGCTTCAAAGCCTCTCATTGGCCAATACATAGCATGTGCAATCCAGGGTTTATATACGTCATTGGTTGGTACTCAAATCTGTGAATGTTGGTATAAACTGCCTTAATTTTGCTGGACACCAGGAAGAGTAGCTGCTGCCTTGCGCCGCCCTATGGGACTCCCAATCACGGCCAGATGTGATACAGCCTGTATTGGAACCAGGTACTGTAGTGATGCCTCTTGCAGTGAGATGCAGTGCCTTAGACCGCTGCTCCACTCAGGAGCCCAGCTAATGGGGATCCATAATAAATACAGGAGACCAGCTAATGGGGATCCATAATAAATACAGGAGACCAACTAATGGGGACCTATAATAAATACAGGAGCCCAGCTAATGGGGATCTATAATAAATACAGGAGACCAGCTAATGGGGATCCATAATAAATACAGGAGCCCAGCTAATGGGGATCTATAATAAATACAGGAGACCAGCTAATGGGGATCCATAATAAATACAGGAGCCCAGCTAATGGGGATCCATAATAAATACAGGAGACCAGCTAATGGGGATCCATAATAAATACAGGAGACCAGCTAATGGGGACCTATAATAAATACAGGAGCCCAGCTAATGGGGATCTATAATAAATACAGGAGACCAGCTAATGGGGATCCATAATAAATACAGGAGACCAGCTAATGGGGATCCATAATAAATACAGGAGACCAGCTAATGGGGATCCATAATAAATACAGGAGACCAGCTAATGGGGATCCATAATAAATACAGGAGACCAGCTAATGGGGATCCATAATAAATACAGGAGACCAGCTAATGGGGATCCATAATAAATACAGGAGACCAGCCAATGGGAATCTATAATAAATACCAAGAAGATGGATGAATTTTAGCTCTGATGTTTTGGCTGAAACAATAAATGTGTTTTTATCAGGGGCCTCATTGGTTCCCTTTACTAGCTCTGTTCACTGGTAAAACACATTTCCATCCCTTTAGAGTGGAAAGAAAAAGGCTGGACCTACTTGCTGGAAGTTATTGATCTGAACAACATTTTGTAGAGAAGTAGCATCTTTTTTCAAATAACACCAACCAATAGCATAGGGCCATGTCTTAATGCAACCAATAGCATAGGGCCATGTCTTAAAGAATCAGACACGTTACGTACATATAGTTGATTTTATTAAAACACATGGGGCTATTGGTATATAAAACAGACAACTCTTGGTTGACCTAGATATATTTTGGTTGGGGACAGCACTAGAACATGATTTAGGGGCTCCTGAGTGGCGCAGCGGTCTAAGACATTGCAGCTCAGTGCTTGAGGCATCGCTAGACACCCTGGTTCAAATCCAGTCTGTATCACAACTGGCCTTGATTGGGAGTCCCATAGGGCGGCGCACAATTGGTCCGGGGGAGGCAGTCATTGTAAGTAACAATTTGTTCTTAACTGACTTGCCTATTTAAATAAAGGTTACATTTAAATAAATTCAAAAGGCACTTGCACATCTGAGCAATCTTATTTGCAGGTGCATGGCAACAGTTGAACAAGATGAAGGAAAAAGGAAACCACACACTGCTCTTGGTAGTATCACTGATATTTAATAAGCTTATGTATCGGCCTCACGGCCTTTGTCAGAGCTTTTATGAATTTTTTTAAATTAGCACCCTTATGTAGACCTAGCCCCACCCACATCCGTTCCACGCATGGAAAGGGGTTGGAGGCAAAGGAAAAACAAATAAGTGCTACCAAATATAACATGCATCTCACAAACACTACAAAAGTGTATAAATAAGACGCTTTAAACACGTCCATAAAACCACAATGAGGACACAGCCAGTTTTAATTAATCATCAGAGTAATCTTAAATAGCCACATAATTCATGTTCAAATTCACAACATAACATACATAGGTATTTCATCATTAAGTCCTTTCGGAAATAATGTCTGGAGGGTGAAAATCCCAAAACATTCCCTTTAACTCAGAGTATTAATTGATATCACCTCCCCTGTCTGATATCTTAACTTTCTCTATGCCACAAAATCTAAAGGTAGAAATGTCATGCTTCAGGTCATTAAAATGTACTGCGACTGGATAATCCCTGTCATTTCTTCTGATTGAACTTTTATGTTCACTAATTCTCTGTTTGAGAGAGCGGGAGGTTTTACCGACATAACAGAGCCCACGTGGACATTTAATAATATAAATAACATGAGTGGTAGAACACGTGATGATGTCATTTATTTGGAACCGTTTTCCTGTGTGTGGGTGGCAGAAATATTCACACTTCATCATATTGTTGCACTGTGCGCATCCTCTGCATTTCTAGCTGCCATTTGGAAGAGGGCGTAAAAGAGTGTGGCTGGCAGTTGGCATGAACCAATTTATCGCGTAAATTGCGACCTATCCTCTACACAATAAGTGATGGATTTTTAAATTTGGCCGGCAAAGCTGTGTCCGATGATAAAATATGCCAGTGTTTCTTGACCACACCTCCCACTTTTCACAAGTTCAAAGTATATGTAGTTGTGAACATTACGGAGTGTTCTTTAGCTTTAGCGGGTCCTTTATGTAAGCATCTCTGTTTTTCCCAATGCCAAATTAAGAGCTTCATCCACACATTGTGGCGAATAGCCTCTTCTTAGAAACCTAATGCACATCTCCTCTGCTTTTTCTAGATAATCCTCTGTGGAGAGGCATATATGGCACAATCTGAAAAATTGGCTTCTTGGAAGTCCCCCTGCAATAGAGTATTTCAGTCCGTTTCTTTTCTATACAGAGTTGTAAACAGGGTTCCATTTGATTTCTCAATCCACATATCGAGGTAATGAACACGTTGAGTGTCACATTCAATAGTGAATTTGAGATTGGGGTCAATGTCATTGAGTAGTGCCATAAAATCTGACAGCTCTTGTTCAGTTCCTTCCCATATGCAAACAATGTCGTCAATATATCGATACCACTTCAGCACTTTATTCAAAAATAGATTTTCGTTTTCATTATCAACAATACGTTCTTCAAAAAGACCCACATAAAGGTTAGCATAACTAGGAGTGAATGTGGAGCCCATCGATGTTCCAATCGCTTGGAGGTAGTATTCGTCATCAAACCTAAAATAGTTATACTTCGAAACATATTCAGCCAGCTCTAGAATGAAGTTTGTTGGTGGATATTCATTAGTATCTCTGTCTCCCAAATAGTGTGTTAGTGCTGCCCCCTCCCACACACATGGGGAATGCTGGTATATAGACTCTCGACATCTAATGTGACCAGGATACAGTCTTCTTTTAAACCCGTTATTGGTGAGATCTTGTTTATGAAGTCTATAGTCTTTTACATATGATGGCAATGCTTGCACATGAGTTTTAATAAAAGAGTCAACAAAGTTCGAGAACGGCTCTAGCATTGAGCCTATTTCTGCAATCACTGGTCTGCCTGGATAGTTGCCTTGTTGTGTTTTAGGTTTGTGTAATTTCGGTAAAATGTACAGGCATGGACGTATGGCACATTTGCAGCAAAGATATTCATATTCAGGTTTTGAGATGAGGTGGTTTAAAATAGGGCTCCAGATTAGAGCATATATCCCTTTGGAACACATGTGTGGGATCAACACTCAGTTTTCTATAGAAACGTTCATTACTGAGTTGTCTCTGAATTTCTTCTTTATATTTTTCATAGTCTAAAACAACCACAGCACCGCCCTTGTCTGCAGGTTTAATAACCAAAGATGAATCTTTCATTAATTAATTAAGTGCCTGTTCTTCTGTTCTAGTGAGATTCTTCTGAATGTGGTTTGTTTGTCTTGTATATACTGACATGGCTTCTTGTTCGACTAACCTACAATAGGTATTAATCGAGGAGTTGTTAACCATGGGACAGAATTTGCTTTTGGGCTTAAAATGGGTACCAGTTCTTTGATGTGTTTCTAGGCCCGAAACAGTGTTTTGTGAAAACACATGCTTAAGTTTAATCTTGCGAAATAATTTAAACAGATCTACTTTCGTATCGAATGGTTTATCTGTACATGAAGGTACAAAAGAGAGGCCCTTAGATAAGACTGAGACTTGAGCGTCAGTGAGGTCTTTTTTGGAGAGGTTAATTACCGCGTCCTGCTGTAGCTCCGTATCCACGGCCTGTGTTCCTGGTCTCCTCTTCGACTGCTTGCCTCTCCTACATCGTTTATTTTCTTTCGTGGAGCCTTGTGTTGCTTCCGGGCTAAAAAAACGGACTGTGTGCCATGGTAGCTGGAGTCACTGTCTGTAGGGAATTCACTCTCGGTGGATGCCTCTGTGTCCAAGTTTCCATGTCCTCCCGCTGCTGCGTATCTGCGTCCCCCGATCAGTGGTGCGTCCCTACGTCGGCCTCTCCGTGCTCCTGTCCTTGGGCCTTCCCATGCGTACACCTGGTTAAGCTGGTAGTCCTCTGTGTCTCGATGATGTTTCTTGATCTTTGTTGCTTGTAGGAAGTCTCTGTATTTCCCAATGGACTGGCTGATCGTGTTGTCTATGCCTATAAAATTAGGGCCTAGAATCTCCTTCATTATGTTACCTCATGTTCGCTAATCATAACTTCAACTTCTTTTGCTTCCTTCAACACGTTTAACGATTAATAGCATTAAATCTAGTGAACATTTGTTGAGTATTGCTCTGACGAAGGCTGTGAGGCCAATACGTAAGCTTATTAAATATCAGTGAATCTACCAAGAGCAGTGTGCGGTTTACTTTTTCCTACATTTAAATAAATAAAAAATATTGTTTTATGACAAACTATTTTCTACAAATCCGTCAAGGCACCAACTTTGAGAAGGTTTTAAAACAAGGGTTTCAAACCAATTCATGAATGTAATTGAATCTAGGTATGTTTAGCCTTTAAAGTAATGGTATGAAAAACATTGGCTGAATATTATACAATGACTTATCAGTGGTAACAATTTGACCTCCACAGGAAATCTTCACTGGCAATTCAAGAATATACTATATAGCCTAGAAATCTGGTTAAACTATCATTATGACATCATGGATGGCCAGTACTTGTATTCATAGTGTAGTGAATTCAGGGGGTAGCCCTGAGCTGAACTCAAACCTGGGTCCAGCGACTGTCAAGTCAAAACCTTATAACTGTTATGTAAAGATGTCTGAACTTCTTGACGAGGTCGGTAAGTGTTGGGTTACGGTTGCTACAATAGCTTTCTCTATGAATTTGAGAGTGGTTACATTTCTCCAGCCCCCATCCCTCAGCTGTTTACCAAACCAAGTCTCTGGGCAGCCATTTTGTTGCTGTTTAATAAAAACACATCAATCAATCAACTAATCTGCAGTTCAAACACTGTTTTGGTAATAAGATGATGGGGTTGGAGAAATGTAACTACTTTCAAATTCATAGACAGACCTATGGATGCAAGGACTGACCATCCATGATATCAACATTATAGTTTAAAACCATGTTTTGAGGCTATACAGTGTTGATTTACATTGTTTCTAAACATTGGAGTAAAACAAGCTTATTTGGGGTTCAGCTGAACTAAGCTCATGAGGCATGTGTTATATTCTCAAGGAATCAATGACTATATATAAATAATTGAACCCTTTCACACGTACCATCACACGGGTGTGATCGTTCTACAGTGGTCCCTGAAGTGTAAATGATCGATTAGAACGGCAGTTTCGAATGACGCAACAATCAGCGTTTGAGCTGGCCACACTTTTTTCAGAAACTATTTACACAAACACAGTCCTTACAAAGTTTGGTCCACAATGTCAGCAGTTTATTTTTGGATGCAATGTTCAGGTATTCACAGAAGTGTATATATAGCATAACACAATCATCCTAACCGGAAAAATGTAGGCTACATTTGTCCTAGCGCTGAGGAAAGATTGACCCAACACAAGCAGTCATATTTTCTAACTCTCGGCTGACATAAACTACAATATGAATTAGCTAATAGCAATTACTATGTATAATTAATCACATCACGGGTGAGCTCACCATTGATCGAAATAACTAGGTAAAACACTTTATAGAAATCGAAAGTAATCCGAAAATTAGTTTCAGCGCAGCCATGCATTTTTCCTCACAGACAACGAAGATAATAAAAGACGAGATGAGTTTGGTCTGTTTATAGTATGCATGTTGAAGGGGTGTGTCATCTACCGTCGTTCACATCCCACCATTAATTTCCGGAAGTCCTCAAACAATTTGCGAACTCTTACTCACCTCATTTTGTTATAACATCTTTGGTCAAACAGACGTGAAACCCAGAATGCATTATTGTATGTCAACAGACATGGCTACACAGCTGGAATTAGCTTAGCTCATCATAATCAGTACAGCCTTCAAAAATGTATTTTACACACATAATATGTGCCCATTACAATCTGTGCAAGAATCGGAATGCATGATTTGTCACCTAGAATTGAAAACGTGAATAAAACCGTAAATACACAAATAATTGCCACACAAAACATTTTCTGAGTGATTTATTGATACAAGTGGCGCGTGCCGGCAGTCAACCACATAACCTCCCACTCTGCTCCATTCAGTGTTGTTGTTTATGCATGTAGCTAATGAGCTAAGCTGTAGCATTATCAATGCCTTTCAAAAGGAGACAACTCAGAAATGTGGAAATTCTGGAGATGTAAAAAAAATTCTGACAATGAGTCTGAGTATGAAAGTCAGGAATCAGATTCTGACAGTGAGGAGCCGCCCCCTAAACCTTGTAGCCATTGAGAACCCTGAATCTGAATTTCCCTTGTCCACTGACAAAGTCCCAGGTCACTTTGAAGATGCTGGTGGTGATGGAGGCAGACCGACAGTGGATGAAGTACAGGAGTTCTGTGGTAGCTGGAAGATCACCAGTCATTTCACCCCTCCTGGCCCTGCTGTTTGCTTTGACGAGTCCCAGTCTGGAGTGCAACGCCCCTTGCCATTTCCCTCTGAGGCAGAGTTCTTCAAGTTGTTTCTGACAGAGGAGCTGGTGGGAAACATAGTAGGAGACCAATCGCTATGCCTTGGAGCTACAGGAGAAGAGAGAGTCAGGAGTGAGGGGGAAACTCGCTAAATAGGTGACAACCACAATTAGTGAAATGTATACCTTCCTGGTGACAGTTCTTCTCATGGGAATAGTAAAGAAGAATTCCCTAAGAGAATATTGGAGCACATATCCCATGTTTGCAACTCCCTTCTTTGCCACCCTCTTTTCCCAAGACCGCTTCCTAGTTCTGCTGCGATGCCTGCATTTCGTCAACAATGCTACTGCCATCCTAAGTGAACCGTTATACAAAATAAGAAATGTTCTTATCAACCTGACATCAGCATTTGGTTGGGTCTTTGTGCCATACAAGGACCTATGCATTGATGAGTCCCTTATGTTATGGAAAGGTAGGCTGACGTTCAGTCAATATATTCCCTCCAAAAGGCACAGGTTTGGAGTCAAGTTCTTTGTCAAATCAAATCAAATGTTTTATTTGACACATACACATGGTTAGCAGATGTTAATGCGAGTGCAGCGAAATGCTTGTGCTTCTAGTTCCGACAATGCAGTAATAACCAACAAGTAATCTAACCTAACAATTCCAAAACTACTACCTTATACACACAAGCGTAAAGGGATAAAGAATATGGACATAAAGATATATGAATGAGTGATGGTACAGAACGGCATAGGAAAGATGCAGTAGATGGTATCGAGTACATTATATACATATGAGATGAGTAATGTAGCGTATGGAAACAATATATTAAGTAGCATTGTTTAAAGTGGCTAGTGATATATTTTACATCAATTTCCATCAATTCCCATTATTAAAGTGGCTGGAGTTGAGTCAGTGTGTTGGCAGCAGTCACTCAATGTTAGTGGTGGCTGTTTAACAGTCTGATGGCCTTGAGATATAATCTGTTTTTCAGTCTCTCGGTCCCAGCTTTGATGCACCTGTACTGACCTTGCCTTCTGGATGATAGCGGGGTGAACAGGCAGTGGCTCAGGTGGTTGTTGTCCTTGATGATCTTTATGGCCTTCCTGTGACATCGGGTGGTGTAGGTGTCCTGGAGGGCAGGTAGTTTGCCCCCGGTGATGCATTGTGCAGACCTCACTCCTCTGGAGAGCCTTACGAGGAACTTAAAACGTTCTACCCTCTCCACTACTGTCCCTTAGATGTGGATAGGGGGGTGCTCCCTCTGCTGTTTCCTGAAGTCCACAATCATCTCCTTTGTTTTATTGATGTTGAGTGTGAGGTTATTTTCCTGACACCACACTCCGAGGGCCCTCACCTCCTCCCTGTAGGCCGTCTCGTCGTTGTTGGTAATCAAGCCTACCACTGTGGTGTTGTCCGCAAACTTGATGATTGAGTTGGAGGCGTGCATGGCCACGCAGTCATGGGCGAACAGGGAGTACAGGAGAGGGCTCAGAACGCAACCTTGTGGGGCCCCAGTGTTGAGGATCAGCGGGATGGAGATGTTGTTACCTACCCTCACCACCTGGGGGTGGCCCGTCAGGAAGTCCAGTACCCAGTTGCACAGGGCGGGGTCGAGACCCAGGGTATCGAGCTTGATGACGAGTTTGGAGGGTACTATGGTGTTAAATGCTGAGCTGTAGTCGATGAACAGCATTCTCACGTAGGTATTCCTCTTGTCCAGATGGGTTAGGGCAGTGTGGTTGAGATTGCATCGTCTGTGGACCTATTTGGGTGGTAAGCAAATTGGAGTGTCAGGTAGGGTGGAGGTGATATGGTCCTTGACTAGTCTCTCAAAGCACTTCATGATGACGGAAGTGAGTGCTACGGGGCGGTAGTCATTTAGCTCAGTTACCTTAGCTTTCTTGGGAACAGGAACAATGGTGGCCCTCTTGAAGCATGTGGGAACAGCAGACTGGGATAAGGGTTGAATATTTCCGTAAACACACCAGCCTGCTGGTCTGCGCATGCTCTGAGTACGCGGCTGGGGATGCCGTCTGGGCCTGCAGCCTTGCTAGGGTTAACAGGTTTAAATGTTTTACTCACGTTGGCTGCAGTGAAGGAGAGTCTGCAGGTTTTGGTTGCGGGCTGTGTCAGTGGCACTGTATTGTCCTCAAAGCGGGCAAATAAGTTATTTAGTCTGCCTGGGAGCAAGACATCCTGGTCCGTGACGGGGTTGGTTTTCATACCTCTTGTGTGTGAGCCGTTGAATTGTGACTACTTTTTCTCTATACTGATGCTTAGCTTGTTTGATTACCTTGCGGAGGGAATAGCTACACTGTTTGTATTCGGTCATGTTTCCGGTCACCTTTCCCTGGTTAAAAGCAGTGGTTCGGGCTTTCAGTTTCACGCGAATGCTGCCATCAATTCACGGTTTCTGGTTTGGGAATGTTTTAATCGTTGCTATGGGAACGACATCATCAATGCACTTTCTAATGAACTCGCTCATCGAATCAGCGTATTCGTCAATGTTGTTGTTGGACGCAATGCGGAAAATATCCCAGTCCACGTGATGGAAGCAGTCTTGAAGCGTGGAATCAGATTGGTCGGACCAGCGTTGAACAGACCTGAGCGCGGGAGCTTCTCGTTTTAGTTTCTGTCTGTAGGCAGGTAGCAACAAAATGGAGTCGTGGTCAGCTTTTCCGAAAGGAGGGCGGGGGAGGGCCTTATATGCGTCGCGGAAGTTAGAATAGCAATGATCCAAGATTTTACCAGCCCTGGTTGCGCAATCGATATGCTGATACAATTTAGGGAGTCTTGTGTTCAGATTAGCCTTGTTAAAATCCCCAGGATTTGTCCAGGATATTATAGTTTACACAGGGTCCACCATTGACATTAAACATTATGAGGGGCTTGGGGTGTCAGGGTCCGTGGTGATGACCATGCTGGCTCCTCATCTCAGCAAGGGGCACACTTTGTACGTGGACAATTGGTACAGCAGTCCCACACTCTTCCAGCATCTGCTCTCCAACAGCAAGGGGCCTGTGGCACAGTCAAGTCGAACAGGAAGGGGATGCCGGTATTCGGATGCAGGAAGATGCAGAGAGGGGAGGTGGAGTTCCAGGAGAACGGTCAACAGCTGGCAGTAAAGTCGCATGACAAGCGAGACGTCCATGTCCTCTCCACTGTCCATACAGCAACCATGTCGGCCACAGGGAAGGTGGATGTTACTGTAATTTAATTATACCAATGTGTTTTCATTAATTGAATTCCCTGAATCTATTTTTATGAGAATTTGTAAGATTCTTGTTTGCATAAAATAGACGGAGACCAGTCTTATCAATAATAGGTAACATAATTAATTCTCGGAGCGCGCTGCCACGTTACCACGAGCAACAGTTTATATACAATAACATGATGTCATTTCATTGCTCCTAAAATGAATCTCCTCCTCCAGACTGGGTCAAAGGGAACTTTAAAGGTTCATTCTGAGTTCATTCTGACCACATAGCACATACACAGGACACACAACACAACTGAATTAACTTTTGACCCCTCAACATTATCGATCACCACTTAGCTGACAGTTTTAATTAACAGAAAATCTAGGAATGCACTCACTGTCTTATCTAAAACACCCCAGAGCTAAGTTTCGTCAGTTCAATCATAGGTTAACTACCTTATCTGCTTATTTAATCCACAACCCATTCGTTTCTGCCTAGTTGGAATGGTGTTCATTAACTTTAATTACTCCTTGTCCGTGTCACACAATCCCTTCTTATAAACTCATATTGGTTAATCAGATATAATAAAACTGAGTATAAGTTTACTTGGTTACAGTTCCATTTAAAATGATTTGTTCAGTCATTTAATCATAATTTTCTTAACAGTGGACTAACTGACGGGAGAGAGAAAGATCAAACCAGATTGTGTGCTTGATTGTAACCTCAAAATGGGGGCCGTAGATAAGGCGGACATGATAAACAGCTTTGTGGAATGCACTCGGAAAACGACCAAGTGGTATAAGAATATATATTTCCAGCTGATCGACACTGCTGTCCACAACGGCAGCATAGTTCACCGCCAACTAACAGGTGAGATGATTACTGAACAAGGTATTTTTGTAATTGGATGTACAGTTCACATACAAATCCATTATGCAATTATAGTGACAATATCTCACCCACCTACCCACTGCCTCATCATCCTCATCATCCTCTAACTTTCCTCATCCTCCTCACTCCCTCAAAGGTAAAGTAATTACCTACCAAAAATACAGAGAGAACCTCATGAGAGAGCTGCTGGAGGAGCACCACACCCCTCGGCGCCCATCCACTGGGGGCCGTCCTGCTGTAGACAATCCCCTACGCCTCACTGCACGGCATTTTCCCTGCAAAGTCCCTCAAACTGCTTCTCAAGGTAGTCGCACACGGAGGCACTGCAAAGTCTGCCTGTCTGGCGCCAGGAGAAGTAAGCAGAGGAAGATGACAAAATACATGTGTTTAGCTTGTGAAACACCTCTATGTATTTCACCATGCTTTGAGGAGTATCACATGCTCAAGCATTATTGAGCACATCTGCAGCAATAAGTGACTGACTGACCTGACAGGTGACTTGACAGGTGACCTGCCATGATACTATGCCTTTAGAGGTGGGGGTGGAAATGCAGTTGTTGTTCAGTCACTGCATGGATAATGAATATGGGTTTTGCATATTCAGTTTTTTGTCCTCTACTACCAACTACCAACACTGCAATAAAATAGATGACTATTACATATTGGCATATGTGTTTTCTTGCTGTGTTTTCATCCAGTAAAACTGTTAAGGAGTGTACGTTAGCATACAAAAGCTGTCCTCATTCTTCAGCTCCAAAGATGTCCAGCTCCAGTTATGATATTGGCAAATAATGTTTGTGGTTTCTGAAAGTACAGAATAAAGAGGAATTATTCATTAGAATACAATATAAGGATATAGCAATAAAACAATACTACAAAGAAGTAACATAATAAACACTGCTATAAAAAATTGTTTATTGCATTGACAAAATTACAGATTTGAGTTATAACAGTAAGAAACTAACTTTTGAGCTCCGCAAGGGGGCAAGGCAGGGCAGAACAGAGCTATGCTGAATAGACCAAATAAACAAACCATGGTCACATTTTTTTGTTATTTAACTAGGCAAGTCATTTAAGAACAAATTATTACTTACAATGATGGCCTACACCGGCAAAACTCAGACTACGCTGGGCCAATTGTGCGCTGCACTATGGGACTCCCAATCACAGCCAGTTGTGAAACAGCCTGAATTTGAACCAGGGTGTTTGTAGTGACGCCTCTAGCACCGAGATGCAGTGCCATAGACCGCTGCGCCACTTGGGAGTCATAAGGCCAGGGTAGCTTCAAAATACAACACAAGCTAATAGTAGCTACGTAAGCACGATTGACTATAACACCATAAAGGTTATAAAATGTGTAACGTTACCTCACGTGTCCGCGGTTATAAGGAATATATTATGATCCATACATAGTGAGCTACAGCAGAAACGTTACACGGAAACTATAATAACGTAATAAGGCACTTACTTTGATAGAAACACAGCCTGGATTTGAACAGGGAGTCTGTAGTGACGCCTCTAGCACTGATGTGCTGTGCCTTTGACCTCTGCACCACTTGGGAGTCATAAGGCCATGTAGCTTCAAAATACAACCCAAGATAATACTTCTCTGACGCATTTAGCATTGTTTTACAGAGCTAATAGAAGAATGTGGCTACATAAGCACAATTGACTAGAACACCATAAAGGTTATAAAATGAGTAACGGTACCTCACGTGTCCACGGTTATAAAGAATATACACAAATATATTATGCTCCATACATACAATAGAAATGTGGAATGGAAAATGGAAAAATGTGAACACGTGTGCAGATCCTGTTCTGACGGGAAATGAGCAAATGTCTGCAGACGTGAACACAAACAATTGGGAAGTGCTTGGGGAATTTTGTCCGTGTCAGAAATGTCCCAAAAATGTAATTGTCCGCAAAAGGACTATTTTTATGTGAATGAATGAGGAGGCGGAACACACCTAAATTCTTACTGTTTTTAGAAAATTAAAAACTTGTTAGAAAATCATTTGAAATTGAAGTTGAAACAGCCTATAAATATAAACAAGCTGCGTGCTTTAGTTTGAGGGCAGCGCGGATAAAATGTACTGTTACGTATCAATCACATTCTGGAATGGAGAGAACATTCTAACATCACGTGCATAAAAAAACTCACGCTGGAGCGACCGTTAAGAGATATTTGGAACTCGCGCATGAAAGGGTTAAAAGTCCAAAAACGGATGTAGCCATTGCATATTTCCCCTTTAACACCACACATCAGTTCAACAACTGCAGGTTTTGTGCCTTGGTATTTAAGACAGTACTTACTAGTATTAATCAGGGCCCGGTTTCTCAAAACCATCTTACGGCTAAGGCACCATTGGATGCCTTAAGATGCGTTTGGGAAACTGGGCCCAGAAATCAAATTTCCTCCTCTTCTTCCAATGTGACAGTCATCTTCCCCTCTTCCTCTTTCACTCCAAAAACTGCATCCTCCTCCTCTTTCACTCTGAACACGTCTTCCTTTTCTTTCATTGAAAATTCTTTCTCTTCTTCTTTCACTGTAACAGCCTCACCAACTTGTTTTTGTATTTTGACGAGAGCTTCTTTCTCCGTCCAGCAGCCCCCCTCTTCTTTAGCAGGAGGAGAGTAGCTTAGTGAACTCATGGTTGGAGATGTTAGCTAGCTAGGCCAATGCTAACTTAACCAGCCCGCTAGCTGACTAATAACAACAACACCTTAAATATGAAATTAAATCGGATAACTAACTAGATGACAGAAGTGTGTTTAAAACACAGTGGCTAATAAACAATAAAGCATGTAAAGAGCTATATTGGTTCGTCTATTTTGTCTAGCAAGCTACGGAGGTGGCTGATTAACTGTTGCTGCTGTTGAAAGAAGCGTTCCGTCCTCTAGATGATAAGTCACACTAGCAGCATTGGCTTTAATGTCCCACATCGCCATCTGCTGACTGGAGTGGGTAATGCAGTTGAGTAAAACGTATATTTTATCTTCAGACAAAAAGTTAAAGTGTAGGAAGCATGAGTTTTTACTCACCAGAGTAATAATACCGTGTGGTAAAAGACTTAATAAGCTAGTTGTAGTCACTTTATGGTTACCTATAATTACACACATATATTTTTGCGTTATTACATATTTATTAACTTATTTCGGGAAATCTTCTAAACTACCCACAATGCCCTATTTCCCAAGGTCATATGGATGATCAACTCTGTGCTACCGAGTTTGTATGCTAGTGTAACAGTGTAATGAAGTTACATTTAAAAAATATATGAACCTTTATTTAACTAGGCAAGTTAGTTAAGAATTCTTTTTTACAATGACGGCCTACCCCGGCCAAACCGTAACCCAGACGATGCTGGGGCAATTGTGCGCAGCCCAGCCTGTTATGATACAGCCTGGTTTTGAACCAGGGTCTATAATGACGCCTCTAGCACTGAGATGCAGTACCTTAGACCGCTGCGCCGCTCGTGTGTTTACATTACACTCAGTGTAATACACTCAGTGATAAAGGTATGGGATTCTGGGTAGTCCACAGCAGATTTTTGGACAATTTGAAAATTGAGTGGTCCTGGGATAGAAATGTATAAAGTTGACATTACATCATACAATCCACCTTTTAAATCATACATTAGTAATGTTTTAGTAACTACTGTTGTTGGTTTGTCGTCAAATAAGCCACTCTTTATGTTATTTGCTGAATCTCAGTTTTCCATGTAGGTTATATGCTAAAGTTCCCTCTTTCAAGTTGGTAGCTAACTGGAAAATGCATATTCTGTAGGAGTGCTATTTTTACCCTGTCGACTACTGATCATTCACTGTGTGTCTAGTCATTGCAGGTCATTTAAAACAAATGTATGAAGTCTATGTTTTATAAACTCATGAACACCAGTCGGTTTATTAGCCTGGTTTTGTTATTATACTTCCTCGCCACCAGAGGGGGACATTGAGTCATTTTAAGGTTAATTTGATATATTTTGATGCTAAAATGGATGGTAGTTTACTCTGCTGTAGTGAATATGAGACACATGGAAATAATGTATTCATTTTTATTATAGTAAATTAGGAATTATTAGGAATTGTTAAATCCACTATACGATCACAATGATTCTTTTTTTTTGATAGACATTTCAATTGTTTTTTTGTTAGTATATTATAGTGCAGATTTATGGAGAATTGCTGTGGGAGTGCTATTTATATCCCGTCACTACTGATCATTCATCCATACTGTGTGTGTCCCATCATTGCAGCTTTGGAAATAAATTAACTATCCATTCATTGCTCCTTCCTGTGTTGACTCACTGACTTGAGGGACGGGACTAGGAAGGTCACACTAGGTCCATATCTAGCTCAAGTTTGCAAATGTTAACCACACCTCGTGCTTTTCATGAACTGTGTGGTTGTGTTATCTAGTGGGAACCCGTTAGCAGGGTAGGCTCTGGTGCCTACATGCCGTGGGCTCAAAACGCCAGAACGTCGAACAACCACCTGATTGGTTTGGTATTGGGCTTGTTCAACATTGCAGCCGAAAGTGCAGGTGACTGCTGACTGACTGGTCCTCAAATAACCTTGCATCATAAATAACTACTCATTATTATTTATAAATCAGTCAGCCAGTAACTGTTAACCCACAATGCAGCATGGATTTGATGCTCTCGAACACGGTCAGTTGTTTAGTAGATGACAAAGGCTACGCTGTGCACACGCTACGTGTGGGACGTCATCTATAAAAATGTGGCTGTTCTAAATTCGGTGTTGCTCAAAGCCTTGAGTAATGAACCTATTTTTGACACAACAGGCTGAAAGCGGCAATGCTTCAAGAAGCTTTGTTTCCCCATCACTACTTTTCAGCATGTTCTCTGTGAAGTAGACTACGGGAGTTTTGCAACTTTTTCCACCTTGGCTTACTGCTAGTGTGCTAGCTGACTGACATCTGGAATCTGTCTATTTTGGATGTTAGGGATTTTCCCTGCCATCATTCTGTATGTCTCTGCTCTTTTGATCTGCAGTCATGTTTTAGTTGAGTTTTGTTAGTTGGGTTCAGACTGGTCTCTGGTAGTTGGTGTTCCAACTCACTGACCATAGCTCATTGGCTAAATAGTAATGTTAGCTGGCTGGCTAAGATAACTGCATTTTGCTAACATTCTTTGATATTTGGGTAGATGGCGTTATGTATTTCCAAAACTTTGATTTACTTTAATCACTCAAGTCATGAGTGCAAACGATTGGTTTAATTTGAAGTTATTTCCGTTGTAGTTTGCATCACAGGGAATAGGCTGGTCCTCCATATTACATCACAACTGACTTTGGCATTCTTCTGAATTCTGATTGGTTTTATGTAATAACTCCAACATCCAATGCCAAGAGGGGACAGAGCTGTAATCAAGGCACATGGTGAATACTTTGAAGAATCTCAAATATAACATATGTTTTGATTTGTTTAACACTTTTTTGGTTACTACATGATTCCATATGTGTTATTTAATAGTTGTGTTGTCTTCACTATTATTCTACAATGTAGACAATAGTTAAAATAAAGAAAAAACATTGAATTTGAAGGTGTGTCCAAACAATTGACCGGTACTGTGTATGCATTGTGGAGGAGAACTGATCCTAGATCTGTACAAAGGCATAACATCAACAGCAGGAACAACTGTGTGTGTTAAAAAGGCCCAGGTGGATTGAATTGAGCTATTTAAAATGACATATTTTAATGTCAAATTATTTGTTCTGTTTGTCAATACAAGACAGGGTCTGTGGAGGCTTGGACTATTAGTGGTAGATTTGAGGGAGAATTTGACGCCAGTTGGAATAGTGATAGATTTTTGGAGGGACCCTTTCACTACAGCCAATCAGTGAGCAGCTTCCCTTCCCCCACATCTCAGGCAGTTCTGTTACTCACAACACTTCTCCTGCTTTCCTCAACAATGGCCTTGCCATTTTTTACAATTAGGAAATAATGTCATTTTTTACTCGTACCTCAGCCAGCATTGTGAATGGTTGTCGTGCCCGGGGTGTTGTGGAGGAAGAAGTCAGGCGCCGGAAACAGAGAGTTCAGGGTAGCGATACTTTTTAATTCACTACACCGGTGAAAACGAATGCCCCAAAAGCCCCAAAACACAGGGAACTAAACAGTCCAGAAAAACACACATACACGGACAACCGTGACTTACAGGCGTGCAGTATAGTACACAGAAAATAATCCCGCACACCCAGCAGGCGGGCCGGCTGGATAATAAAGCCCAACCAATTAACCTAACTAAACACAGGTGTAACTAATAAACAGACAAGGGGGGGAAAAAGGATCAGTGGCAGCTAGTAGGTCGGTGACGCCGAGCGCCACCCGAACAGGAAGGGGAGCAACCTTCGGTAGGAGTCGTGACCATGGTGTCTGATGCCATACTAGACCATGGCAGTAAATCTAATACTTAGGTATTTTTAGTCATGCATGAAAGGTCTGGGGTGATTCTGTGGTTATAAGTTACTGACCTTGGAATACATTTCTGGCCATGCTGGCAGGGTCTGAATCAAACCCAATGTCCACTTGGTACACTGGCAGGGTCTGAATCAAACCCAATGTCCAACTGGCACACTGGCAGGGTCTGAATCAAACCCAATGTCCACCTGGCACACTGGCAGGGTCTTAATCAAACATAATGTCCACCAGGTACACTGGCATGGTGTGAATCAAACCCAATGTCCACCAGGTACACTGGCATGGTGTGAATCAAACCCAATGTCCACCAGGTACACTGGCATGGTGTGAATCAAACCCAATGTCCACCTGGCAGGTTCTGAATCAAACCCAATGTCCACCTGGTACACCGACAGGGTCTAAATCAAACCCAATGTCCACCAGGCACACTGGCAGTGTCTGAATCAAACCCAATGTCCACCTGGAACACTGACTGACAGGGTCTGAATCAAACCCAATGTCTACTTGGTACACTGTCAGGGTCTGAATCAAACCCAATGTCCATCTGGTACACTGACAGGGTCTCAATCAAACCCAATGACCACCTGGCACACTGGCAGTGTCTGAATCAAACCCAATGACCACCTGGTACACTGACAGGGTCTAAATCAAACCCAATATACACCTGGTACACTGACAGGGTCTGAATCAAACCCAATGTCCACCTGGTACACTGACATGGTCTGAATCAAACCCAATGACCACCTGGCACGCTCGCAAGGTCTGAATCAAACCCAATGACCACCTGGCACACTTGCAGGTTCTGAATCAAACACAATGTCCACCTGGCACACTGACAGGGTCTGAATCAAACCCAATGTTAAGGGGAGGGAAGATTGGTTAAGAGGGTGATGATTATGGTTGTTCTACTGCCTGATTGTTATGCAAAAACACTATTTACAAAAGCTTTGTTAAAGAACAAGAAGGCCCACACACTGTTTACAAAAGCTTTGTTAAATCAGCACAACAGTTTTCAGCTGTGCTAACATAATTGCAAAAGGGATTTCCAACCTTTTAAAATGATAAACTTGGATTAGCTAACACAACGTGCCATTAGAGCACAGGACTGATAGTTGCTGAAAATGGGCCTCTGAACACCTATGTAGATATTCCACTAAAAATCTGCCGTTTCCAGCTATAATAGTCATTTACAACATTAACAATGTCTACACTGTATTTCTGATCAATTTGATGTTATTTTAAATGAACAAAAAATGTGTTTTTCTTTCAAAAACAAGGACATTTCTAAGTGACCCCAAACTTTTAAACGGTAGTATACATGATGTATTGTTACACCATGTAGGAGCAGTATAGACCTAGTCTGTTCATTATATACATCTACATGATGTATTGTTACACCATGTAGGAGCAGTATAGACCTAGTCTGTTCATTATATACATCTACATGATGTGTTGTTACACCATGTAGGAGCAGTATAGACCTAGTCTGTTCATTATATACATCTACATGATGTATTGGTATACCATGTAGGAGCAGTATAGACCTATTCTGTTCAGTTATATACATCTACATGATATATTGTTATGTAACAGTGCTCTTCTTGCGTTGTGTACAATCAAACATCGACACGAACTCCAACTTGTAGCACCAGTCATGGAGCTTTATTCTGATAGAAACAGCACACAATTGCACGTCATGCAATGCACAGCTCACCATCCAACTCTGCACTCACACACTCTTGTTTTGTTCTTGTTCACTGGGGATGTAGTTACCAAAATAATACAATTACAATATACAATATAATATATTTAACAATGTACCTGATAGGAGCAGCACAAAATTGCACGTCGTGCAATGCACGGCTCACCATCCAACTCTGCACTCACGCATTGTACAAAATATATGAACCCCCCCCACCAGACACAGTAAGTTGCTATCTAGTATTAGCGGGAATTCTTTACAACAAAATGCACAACAAATATTCTCCAATAAACGCTGCATCTTATGTGTGATGTTTGAATAACATTTACAAACAAATTTATATAAATTGTACATTTAAATCATCATTTGGGAGTATAAAAATCACTTTTGACGTACAGTGCTTTGCAACCAACAACTTACCGCTGGTTTGGTGCTTGTTCACTGGGACGATTCTAACTGAAACATCCTCCCTCGTAAGCAAGCTACGCAAACCAGCCAATAAGATGCCATGTTGAGTAGGTGAAGGCAAGACAAAACTAAAACCAAAAACCCATTGGCTTAACAATAAAGTAGCAAGGGGAATCACCAATATAACCCTGTTACAGTTACACCATGTACAGTGCCTTGCGAAAGTATTCGGCCCCCTTGAACTTTGCGACCTTTTGACACATTTCAGGCTTCAAACATAAAGATATAAAACTGTATTTTTTGGTGAAGAATCAACAACAAGTGGGACACAAACATGAAGTGGAACGACATTTATTGGATATTTCAAACTTTTTTAGCAAATCAAAAACTAAAAAATTGGGCGTGCAAAATTATTCAGGCACCTTTACTTTAAGTGCAGCAAACTCTCTCCAGAAGTTCAGTGAGGATCTCTGAATGATCCAATGTTGACCTAAATGACTAATGATGATAAATACAATCCACCTGTGTGTAATCAAGTCTCCGTATAAATGCACCTGCACTGTGATAGTCTCAGAGGTCCGTTAAAAGCGCAGAGAGCATCATGAAGAACAAGGAACACACCAGGCAGGTCCGAGATACTGTTGTGAAGAAGTTTGAAGCCGGATTTGGATACAAAAAGATTTCCCAAGCTTTAAACATCCCAAGGAGCACTGTGCAAGCGATAATATTGAAATGGAAGGAGTATCAGACCACTGCAAATCTACCAAGACCTGGCCGTCCCTCTAAACTTTCAGCTCATACAAGGAGAAGACTGATCAGAGATGCAGCCAAGAGGCCCATGATCACTCTGGATGAACTGCAGAGATCTACAGCTGAGGTGGGAGACTCTGTCCATAGGACAAAAATCTGTCGTATATTGCACAAATCTGGCCTTTATGGAAGAGTGGCAAGAAGAAAGCCATTTCTTAAAGATATCCATAAAAAGTGTTGTTTAAAGTTTGCCACAAGCCACCTGGGAGACACACCAAACATGTGGAAGAAGGTGCTCTGGTCAGATGAAACCAAAATGGAACTTTTTGGCAACAATGCAAAACGTTATGTTTGGCGTAAAAGCAACTTAAGGGGGCTGAATAATTTTGCACGCCCAATTGTTACGTTTTTGATTTGTTAAAAAAGTTTGAAATATCCAATAAATGTCGTTCCACTTCATGATTGTGTCCCACTTGTTGTTGATTCTTCACAAAAAAATACAGTTTTATATCTTTATGTTTGAAGCCTGAAATGTGGCAAAAGGTCGCAAATTTCAAGGGGGCCGAATACTTTCGCAAGGCACTGTAGGAGCAGTATAGACCTAGTCTGTTCATTATATACATCTACATAATGTGTTATTACACCATGTAGGAGCAGTGTAGACCTAGCCTGTTCATTATATACATCTACATGATGTATTGTTACACCATGTAGGAGCAGTGTAGACCTAGCCTGTTCATTATATACATCTACATAATGTGTTATTACACCATGTAGGAGCAGTGTAGACCTAGCCTGTTCATTATATACATCTACATGATGTGTTGTTACACCATGTAGGAGCAGTATAGACCTAGTCTGTTCATTATATACATCTACATGATGTATTGTTACACCGTGTAGGAGCAGTGTAGACCTAGTCTGTTCATTATATACATCTACATGATGTATTGTTACACCATGTAGGAGCAGTATAGACCTTAAAGTCCCACATGATATATTGTTACACCATGTAGGAGCAGTACGGACCTACAGTAGCTAGCTACTTATTTAGATTTAGTTTGACTTAATGAAACTGCCTTAAATGTGCTGTAGTAAAAAAATATACATTCTCACTAATCAATCAACACATTTCTGTCTTTGTATGTCTCAATATAATAGTATTATTTAATTAAATCCATTTAAAATAATCTTGTCTGAAAATAAAATATGATCCTCAACTGCGTGTCCCACTCCAGTCAGCAGACGGTGAATACGGCAAGTATAAGTTGGTTAGCTAGCTAGCCAACTAGATAGCTCATTTAGCAACTCATTTGAGTTAGCCTGCACTGTAGCTAGTTAGCTAATAATACATAGTTTTATTTAAACATTTTCAAAATGTATTTACTTGCTTACTTACTTGAATAGGTTCTCCCAGCCATGTGGACAACTGGAAACAGGGCAGCAAAGTTTGTCACCAGATAGTTTTAGAGGACGGGGGGGGTATGCCTTCTGATTAACGAGACGTGGTGTGATCATAACAACATACAGGAACTCAAGTCCTTCTGTTCACCTGACTTAGAATTCCTCGCAATCAAATGTCGACCGCATTATCTACCAAGGGAATTCTCTTCGATTAAAATCACAGCCGTATATATTCCCCCCCAAGCAGACACATCGATGGCCCTGAACAAACTTTATTTGACTCTAGGTAAACTGGAAACCACATATCCTGAGGCTGCATTCATTGTAGCTGGGGATTTTAACAAGGCTAATCTGAAAACAAGACTCCCAAAATTCTATCAGCATATTGATTGTGCTACCAGAGCTGGTAATACCCTGGATCATTGTTATTCTAACTTCAGTGACGAATATGAGGCCCTCCCCCGCCCTCCTTTCGGGAAAGCTGACCACGACTCCATTTTGTTGCTTCCAGCCTACAGACAGAAACTAAAACAAGAAGCTCCCGCGCTCAGGTCTGTTCAACGCTGGGCCGACTAATCTGATTCCAGGCTTCAAGACTGCTTCGATCACGCGGATTGGGATATGTTCCGCATTGCGTCCAGACAGAAACTAAAACAAGAAGCTCCCGCGCAACGATTAAAACATTCCCAAACCAGAAACCGTGGATTGATGGCAGCATTCGCGCAAAACTGAGAGCGCAAACCACTGCTTTTAACCAGGGCAAGGTGACCGGAAACATAACCGAATACAAACAGTGTAGCTATTCCCTCCGCAAGGCAATCAAACAAGCTAAGTGTCAGTAAAGAGAAGAAGTAGAGTCGCAATTCAACGGCTCAGACACAAGAGGTATGTGGCAGGGTCTACAGTCAATCACGGATTACAAAAAGAAAACCAGCCCCGTCACACACCAGGATGTCTTGCTCCCAGACAGACAAAATAACTTTTTTGCTCGCTTTGAGGAGAATACAGTGCCACTGACAAAGCCCGCTACCAAAACCTGCGGGCTCTCCTTCACTGCAGCAGACGTGAGTAAAACATTTAAACGTGTCAACCCTCACAAGGCTGCAGGCACATTCGGCATCCCCAGCCGGGTCCTCAGAGCATGCGCAGACCAGCTGGCTGGTGTGTTTACGGACATATTCAATCAATCCTTATCCCAGTCTGCTGTTCCCACATGCTTCAAGAGGGCCACCATTGTTCCTGTTCCCAAGAAAGCTAAGGTAACTGAGCTAAACGACTACCGCCACTCACTTCTGTCATCATGAAATGCTTTGAGAGACTCGTCAAGGACCATATCACCTCCACCCTACCTGACACCCT
This sequence comes from Oncorhynchus kisutch, assembly GCF_002021735.2. Taxonomy (NCBI): domain Eukaryota; kingdom Metazoa; phylum Chordata; class Actinopteri; order Salmoniformes; family Salmonidae; genus Oncorhynchus; species Oncorhynchus kisutch. Next base: position 3,980,374 of record NC_034194.2, read on the forward strand.
AGAACCACTCCAATTTGCTTACCGCCCCAATAGGTCCACAGACGACAGAATAGCAACCACACTGCACATGGCCCTAACCCATCTGGACAAGAGGAATACCAATGAGAGAATGCTGTTCATCGACTACAGCTCAGCATTTAACACCATAGTACCCTCCAAACTCGTCATCAAGCTCGAGAACACACCCCGCCCTGTGCAACTGGGTACTGGACTTCCTGATGGGCTGCCCCCAGGTGGTGAGGGTAGGTAACAACATCTCCACTCCGCTGATCCTCAACACTGGGGCCCCACAAGGGTGCGTTGTGAGCCCTCTCCTGTACTCCCTGTTCACCCACGACTGTGTGGCCATGCACGCCTCCAACTCAATCATCAAGTTTGTGGACGACACTACAGTGGTAGGCTTGATTACCAACAACGACGAGATGGCCTACAGGGAGGAGGTGAGGGCCCTCGGAGTGTGGTGTCAGGAAAATAACCTCACACTCAACGTCAACAAAACAAAGGAGATGATTGTAGTCTTCAGGAAATAGCAGAAAGAGCACCCCCTATCCACATCTACGGGACAGTAGTGGAGAGGGTAGAAAGTTTTAAGTTCCTCGGCGTACACATCACGGACAAACTGAATTGGTCCACCCACACAGACAGCGTTGTGAAGAAGGCGCAGCAGCGCCTCTTCAACCTCAGGAGGCTGAAGAAATTTGGCTTGCCACCAAAAGCACTCACAAACTTCTACAGATGCACAATCAAGAGCATCCTGTCGGGCTGTATCACCGCCTGGTACGGCAACTGCTCCGCCCACAACCGTAAGGCTCTCCAGAGGGTAGTGAGGTCTGCACAATGCATCACCGGGGGCAAACTACCTGCCCTCCAGGACACCTACACCACCCAATGTCACAGGAAGGCCATCACTGTTAAACAGCCACCACTAACATTGAGTGGCTGCTGCCAACATACTGACTCAACTCCAGCCACTTTAATAACGGAATTGATGGGAATTTATGTACAAATTTATCACTAGCCACTTTAAACAATGCCACTTAATATAATGTTTACATACCCTACATTACTCATCTCATATGTATATGTATATACTGTACTCTATATCAGCTACTGAATCTTTATGTAATACATGTATCACTAGCCACTTTAAACAATGCCACTTAATATAATGTTTACATACCCTACATTACTCATCTCATATGTATATGTATATACTGTACTCATTTAAACTGCTGCATCTTGCTGCATCTACTGCATCTTGCCATCTTTATGTAGTACATGTATCACTGTGTATGTGACAAATAAAAAATGTGATTTGATTTGAGGATATTACTATTGACCTATGAACCCATTTAATAACCAGACCTTCATACAAACTTGCTCTGCTGAATTCTTGCCGGAGTCACAACGGGCGGCCTAAGCGGCATCTAGTCCATCTTCTGACTGGACGCAGTTGAGTAAAATGTACATTTTATTTTCAGACTACAAGTTAAAGGGTAGGAAGCCACCCTTCCCTCTTAATGAAAATGTCCAGATAACTTGTTTCATGCACATCAAAGGTGAGGGTGAATTTCAGATGTTAACTGCTTGTATTAATGAAGAAGTGGAATTGATGAAGTTCCTCTGCTGTGCCCTTGAATAGATGGAACACGTCATCAATGAAGTCTTTTTCAGAGCCTGATGAGTTGCTAGAATGGATTGTTAGGGCTGAAAATCACATTCTTCTCAAACCCCACATACAGATTGGCATAATTAGATGCTATTTTTTAAACTACAATGACCATAATGACCTGAGCGCCTACTTGTCTTGTCTGTGTTTCTTTTACACATTCTACGTAAAAGAGACCGAAGAATGTGTAACAGTATAGCTTCCGTCCCTCTCCTCGCCCCTACCTGGGCTCGAACCAGGGACCCTCTGCACACACCAACAACGGCCTCCCACAAAACATCGTTACCATCGCTATTAGCGCGCACCCCGCTAACTAGCTAGCCATTTCAGATTGGTTACAAATGCACAATGGTCAATGCTATCTGGGATTCTTGGGACATCCCTATCCTAAACCCTAACCCCTACCGTAGCCACTTAAAATGTCAACTTCAATGGGCTAGGGAGGTCCCAAGGATGTATCGCTACCTGAAAATACACAATCTAAGTGATTGATAGTTGGTATTCAGCAGTCATAAAGCCTTATTTACTTTAATGAACTACTAAAATAGTGATTTGGTCAGACAGCAGCTCTACACTTTGACTGACTGATCCATTCATCCTTCCATCCCTCCTCAGCCTTCCTCTCCCCTGAAGACCCAATGAGGATGGAGCTCAGTCAGAGAGCTGTTGAGGGACTGGTTAGGGAGAAGACTTCTACAGCCAGAGAGGTGAGAGGTCACACACGGTTTAGATGGTAAATATTTAAGTCCCCTTAGTGGTTCATCACGTAAGCAAACGGGATGTTTATTTACATTACTGCAAATTGTCCACTGATTTGGTGTAATTTCTTACCCCTTTTGGCTGTATGAAAGTTAATTTCCCCTCAGACACACACATTTGTTCTTTGTTACTATGAAGGTAATTTGTGTCAAATGTACTTTTCCCCACTCATTCACCCCATCTCTTTACATTGTTTATGCATATTTGGTGGCTAGAATCGAATTCCCGAACACAATAACTATCCTGGCAGATCTAAACTTAAATCAGCACATTGTGACTTTTGTGCATCCAGACCTACTGCAGCTTGGAGTGATCAGATGTCAAGAGAATTTTCAATCCCAATGATAATAACTGACAATAAATAGCTCTGACCAATCCCTGAGATTTGTAAGACCATGGGTTTAATAATAATTAGTTACTCAGCTTATGCAAAAGGTTAGTACAGTTTATTCAGAGAACGTTCTAAAGGCCATTATAGAAAGACATCCATTTTATAGCTGCGCACATACTTTCACACAAACAGTAGGTATCCTACGCACATACTTCCACACAAAGAGTAGGTGAGTTGTATCCTTCTCCGTAGTTCTCACCACTGTGTATCACTGCCCAGCCAACAGTTCCATCCCCCGAGATTAGGGAAACCTTAGGGAGAAGTACTCCCTATGCTATCATAGGTTCCTCAGAGGCTTAGCCAGGTCAGTCCAAACACAGTTGAACTGTTCTCGTTTTTTTTTCTCCCTTCGGCACACACATACAAGTTCAAATCCTAAACTATGCCTTGCTCAGACAGTCTGTGTTTTTCCACTGTACAGATACATTGTTTAACATAATTCTGACAAACTACACACATCAGATAAAAATTGTATGATTCTAATCAATTTCATACAGTTATAAGGTTTCAGAGTGGAATTATTTTATTATTATCTTATCATCAGACGACAACTGCTAAATAACATTTGATTTAATTTATTATGAAGGTCATGAGTAAAATGTACTTTCCCCCACTTAATCACCCCATCTCTTCACATTTCTAATTTCTATTCAGTGGCCTGACTACGTCCAGACTATGTCAAAAGCCCATCCTGGTAGATCTGAACCTAATTCAGCTTGGAGTGATCAGATGACAGAAGTCACATTTAGGTGCCAGGTGTAACTGAGGCCATAGATGCTCCATATCCATTACTTTGAGTGTTTTATATAATATGACTAAATGTGTTTCTGGGTTGCAGGGGCAGTCAAAAAATGGAACAGCATGGCCACAAAACATGACATCAGCAGAGCTGTGGGAGACCAGTTGAGCCGGGGGTGGTGTTTACCACTCCACCTTCAGCAGGCTGGAAAAGTGGGATTGATACTTTTTTTCCATACTAAGAGGGACCAAGAGTCTGTTGATTGACCAGTCATTGGGTTCATTTGTTGAAATCAAATCAAGCTTTATTAATACAGCACATTTCAGACATGGATGCAACACAATGGCTTCACAGGGAAAAAAGAAAATAAATTGAAATATTTAGTACACAACAAACAGAAGACTAACAACTAAAAAACATTCTAAGGAAAGTCCATTGATTAAAATATAAGCTTGTTTTTTAGGAGTGACTCTGAAAGACACTATGGGGGTGTCCACTGAAAATTGACGACTAGTAACAACAACTGGGACATAAAAGACACCCACCACGAGACCCACTAAATCTGCCCAAGAAGAGGCAAAAAAAACACACCAAAAAGGTGGAGCAACTAAAGGTGTTGACTCTCCACATCAATCAAGAGAACTGGAGCACTGGGCCAGACACTCTTAAATAGAACCTGGACCAGCTCAGGTGAAACACCTTCCCACTAACGAGATGGACAAGCCAGCACAGGGGTAACACATACTGACTAACGAGGTGACACCAATCAGTGCGTCCTACGTGCTAATGAGCTATACGTTTAGGAAGAAGAGAGTTCTCGAAGTCCAACCTCAAAACATAAATGGAAAAACCAAAGCCTGTAAAATCTTCCCCTTTAAGACAACAAATATATCCTATATTTTTGATGGACAAGTTTGCTCACCACCAACAAAACAACTTCCAATTCACAATATAATCAACTAAAATGCTTCGCCTTCTACAATATAAACATGGTGTCTACTGGCTGGGAACAATTAAAAACATGTATTTCTAAATAATATACAATCGTATAATTTCTATAGAATCCTAACTCTCTTTCCCTTGGAACGAGCTCAAACAAAACTCATCTCCAAAAGGGAAAAATGTGCAGTGAAAATAAATTAAGCTCCATGGCAACGCATATCGATTTGGGGGGAAATCAGGTTGAACCTGCTCTTGAAACTAACACAACAAAACAAAAAAACACATGGAAATGGAGATATCTTTTACCTCACTGGTTAGAAGACAACCTGCAGAAGACAGTCAGCTACATTTTGGAGTGATGCATTTAAATGTAGGGGTCGCTAAACAAAGGAACCCAACACTAATTTGTCATAACTCATCAATATAATGCTAAAATCATTTGTGCGAGAGGAGGGAGATGAGGTTGCATGTCCTGTTAAAACTAACAGCTCAAAAACCACACGGAATCTGGGAATAATGTGTCCATCCCTGGTTAGAGGACAATTTGTAGAAAACAGCCAGATACATTTAGATTAAAATGGGTCGCCAACGCGGTAAGTAATACAGCTCTTTTTTGTTAAATCTCATTAATAGTACTCTTTCAATTCAGAGCCTGGTCTACATTGTGACATCATGAAAATACTTATTCTACAATGTTAAATCATTCTACATTGTGACATTATTTCACTGATTCATGAAACAACTCCTTCATGTATGCATTTTCTGATGTTTGATCAGAGATCTTTAATCAGAGTATCTTGTCACATTGATCGCAGCTATAAGGTTTTTTCTCTCCTGTGTGTGTTCTCTGGTGCACTTTCACTCTGCTTGACTGAGTATAACTCTTCCCACATTGAGTACAGCTATGGGATTTCTCTTCTGTGTGTCTTCTCTGGTGCGCTATCAGGCTCTTTGAGTAAAACTCTTCAAACATTGAGTACAGATACATGTGTTCTCTGGTGTATCTTCAGATAGCTAGACGCAGCAAAACTCTTCCCACATTGATTACAGCTATACGGTTTCTCTCCCGTGTGTGTTCTCTGGTGTATCTTCAGATAGCGAGATGTAGCAAAACTCTTCCCACATTGATTACAGCTATAAGGTTTCTCTCCTGTGTGTGTTCTCTGGTGTATCTTCAGATCGCCAGATATGATAAAACTTTTCCCACATTGATCACAGCTAAAAGGTTTCTCTCCAGTGTGTGTTCTCTGGTGTGATTTCAGGTTGCCTGACTGAGTAAAACTCTTCCCACATTGATCACAGCTATAACGTTTCTCTCCTGTGTGTGTTCTCCGATGTACTACCAGGCCCTTTGACTGAGTAAAACACTTCCCACATTGATTACAACTGTAGCGTTTCTCCCCTGTGTGTGCTCTCAGATGTATCTTCAGATAGCCAGATGTAGTAAAACTCTTCCCACATTGAGTACAGCTAAATGGTTTCTCTCCTGTGTGTGCTCTCAGATGTATCTTCAGATAGCCAGATGAAGTAAAACTCTTCGCACATTGAGTACAGCTATAACTTTTCTCTCCTGTGTGTGTTCTCTGGTGCACTATCAGGCTGCTTGACTGAGTAAAATTCTTCCCACATTGAGTACAGCTAAAAGGTTTCTCTCCTGTGTGTGTTCTCTGGTGTAATTTAAGTTCTGATGAAAATTTGAAATGTTTCCCACAGTCAGAGCAGCAGTGAGATTTCTTCCCTCTGGGTCTCTGCTGGTGTTTCTTGAGGTGTTCTGATCTGGAGAGACTCTTCTCTACCTTGTCAGCATCATGATGTTGTTGAGGCTCCCCAGAGGATCCACGATAGTCACATCTCTCTCCTGTGTGAAAGTCAGACAGATGGTTAAAGTCCCACAACAACAGAAATGTACTGTTTGAGGTAAAAGGTGATGCCTGAAGTAAAATAAAATAACGTATTGAAGTTGATTTGCAGGACAACTCAGGATGGTAAGTTGGTGGTTGAAGATATCCCTCTAGTGGTGTGGGGGCTGTGCTTTGGCAAAACGAGTGGGGTTATATCCTTCCTGTTTGGCCTGTCCTGGGGTATCATCGGATGGGGCCATAGTGTCTCCTGACCCCTCCTGTCTCAGCCTCCAGTATTTATGCTGCAGTAGTTTGTGTCGGGGGGCTAGGGTCAGTTTGTTATATCTGGAGTACTTCTCCTGTCTTATCCGGTGTCCTGTGTGAATTTAATTATGCTCCCTCTAATTCTCTCTTTCTTTCTCTCTCTCGGAGGACCTGAGCCCTAGGACCATGCCTCGGGACTACCTGGCATGATGACTCCTTGCTGTCCCCAGTCCACCTGGCGGTGCTGCTGCTCCTCCAGTTTCAACTGTTCTGCCTGTGATTATTATTATTTGACCATGCTGGTCATTTATGAACATTTGAACATATTGGCCATGTTCTGTTATAATCTCCACCAGTCACAGCCAGAAGAGTTCTGGCCACCCCTCATAGCCTGGTTCCTCTAGGTTTCTTCCTAGGTTTTGGCCTTTCTAGGGAGTTTTGACAAGATGACCAAGAAGTGGATTGAGATAACGAGTTCAATTACGTATCACATAGTGAAAGAGATGGAACCAATTCTATCTGGAGAAAGACGGTTTCAGAAAGTTGATTTGAACTTTAGACCTAAGATACGAGATTCAGAGCCGTAAATACTTCAGGAAAACATGTCTGCCAGAACTCTACACAGAATGTCGGGACAGAGATGCCAAGGAAATCCGTAACGTTTCATTCTTCTCTACCACTGCCGACTTACGGTCAAGCTGGACCACAGAGCCATACATTAGCCCCATAATTCATTACATTGACGACAACTGGAAGCTGCAAAGCAAACACCTTCAGCCCTCTTATTTCCCAGATGAACACACCGGATAAATAATTTCAGCTGGGCTGAGGTAGGCACTTTCATCCTGGGGCTTGAAAGAGTCGCGTCAAGTATGTAGGACTACCAACTGTGGATGGAACACGGTCAAAGCATTGGAGCTGAACAAATGGACAAGACAGTGGATGGAACACGGTCAAAGCATTGGAGCTGAACAAATGGACAAGACACAGGCTACACATTGCTATTAGTAAGTTTAAACGTCCAAAACACAGAGCAGGTAGAAAAATAACCTCATTTAAAAACAGCATAACTTAAATTGCAGAATAACTATTGTATTCTTTATCTCCTCTGTTTAAAGTTATAGCTGACTACACTGCCTGATCCTTCTTATGCGTTAAGCAGAATATATATATGCAAATCCATCATATTTGTAATATGTAAATGTGTGCAATATCCAAACATTACATTGCCTTTATTTATAATTAATACATTAGCCTCTGGTTTCAATGTATTCTCTCTTTCAATAATAAATATCCTACTATATAAAATATCCTGTTTTCTATAGCTCTCTTAATCACAACAGTAGTATGTAAATCTATAGAGGGATTAAATGCAAGGAAGTGGTCAGCACATTTTCCCATAGTTGGAAGAAGCAGAAGGCCCTGACAAGTCCACAGGATAAACTGAGCCTGCCCCTCAACAAGCTCATCACAGAATCCCTGATAAGGTGGGGATCTCCACTGCAGATGGAAACAGTTCTGGAGCAGGAAAAGGCCGTCACACAAGTCCTGGCAGCAGACAACAACAACACAGCACCTTGCACCCTCCTGGCAAGACATTGAGGTCTTTGAATACAACGACTTGTCAACAGCTGTAATAATTTGACCCCCACAGGAAATCTACACTGGCAGTTATAGAAAGACCCATTTACTATATACCCATTGATTCTTGAAGAATATACACTACCATTCAAAAGTTTGGAGTCACTGAGAAATGTCCTTGTTTTTGTCCAATAAAATAACATCAAATTGGTCAGAAATACAGTGTAGACATTGTTAATGTTGTAAATGACTATTGTAGCTGGAAACTGCTGTTTTTTAAAATTGAATATCTACGTAGGCGTACAGAGGCCTAATATCAGCAACCATCACTCCCGTGTTCCAATGGCACGTTGTGTTAGCTAATCCAAGTTTATAATTTTAAAAGACTAATTGATCATTAGAAAATCCTTTTGCAATTATGTTAGCACAGCTGAAAACTGTTGTTCTGATTAAAGAAGCAATTAAACTAGCCTTCTTTAGACTAGTTGAGTAACTGGAGTGTCAGCATTTGTGGGTTTGATTTCAGGCTCAAGATGGCCAGAAATAAAGAATTTTCTTCTGAAACTCGTCAGTCTATTCTTGTTCTGAGAAATTAAGGCTATTCCATGGGAGAAATTGCCAAGAAACTGAAGATCTTGTACAACGCTGTGACTACTCCCTTCAGAGAACAGCGCAAACGGACTCTAACCAATGTTGGATTCGGGGGTAAACTTTGAACATTGATATATTAAAGACATGATAGATCAGACGCAGAGTATATAAAGGAGTGGATCTGTAGAAAGACAGAGTGGCTGTGGAATGTGCTGGGTGGACGGGGGGAGATCACAGGATTGCTATAAGGGAAGCGGATGGGCATCTGTGAATTAAGCGAAGGAGGGGTTGATGTCAGGAGGTCAGGTCAGATACCCTGAAGGGAGTAATAAGGGTTTGGTATCCTGTTACCCTCTTCCTGTCAAACCAGAAGATGTAAGGATTGGAGAGGGGGAGTGTCCAAAGTGGGGTATATATACTTGTTTTTGTATGAATTACAGCTGTAACAACCCTTTGGGAAGAATTAAACTTGGTTAAGCTACTCTGGTGTCCGTGAGTTATTTACTCTGAAAAATTTGAACCTAACACCAGAATAGAAAGAGGAGTGGGAGGCCCGGGTGCACAACTGAGCAAGGGGACAAGTACATTAGAGTGTCTAGTTTGAGAAACAGATGCCTCACAAGTGCTCAACAGCTTCTTAAAAACACCAGTCTCAATGTCAACAGTGAAGACGTGACTCCGGGATGCTGGCCTTCTATGCAGAGTTGCAAAGAAAAATACATATCTCTGTCCAGTGTCTGTGTTGTTTTGCCCATCTTAATCTTTTATTTTATTGGCCAGTCTGAGATATGGCTTTTTCTTTTCAGCATCTCGGAGTCACCTCTTCACTATTGACATTGAGACTGGTGTTTTGCGGGTACTATTTAATGAAGCTGTCAGTTGAGGACTTGTGAGCTTTTCTTTCAAAAACAAGGACATTTCTAAGTGATCCCAAACTTTTGAACAGTAGTGTAACTTATAAATGCTTCAAATATTTCAACTTATTACCCCATCAGAAACCAAAACATAACCAAAACATTGCATAACTCCACTGTATAGCCTCGAAACCTGGTTAAAACTATGATTTTGACCCTATGGATGACCAGTCCTTGTATTCATAGTGTAGTGAATTGATGGGGTAGCCCTGAGCTGAACTCAAACCTGGGTCCAGTGACTGTCAAGCCAACACCTTATGACTGTTTCGCCAAGATGTCTGAACTTCTTGACGAGATCGCTAGGTTTTGGGTTACGGTTGCTACAATAGCTTTCTCTATGAATTTGAGAACGGTAACAGTTCCCCAGAAAAATCTGCAGTTGAAACAATAACAAAGATGTCATTCCACCACTGTTTTGTCATAAGATGATGATGGGGCTGGAGAAATGTAACTACTCTCAAATTAATAGACAGACCTAAAGATGACCATCCATGATATCAACATTATAGTTTTAACCATGTTGAGGCTACAGTGTTGGTTTACATTGTTTCTAAACATAGGAGTGAAAAAAATATTATTTGGGGATCTGATGGGGTACAACAGTCGAACTAAGCTCATGAGGCATGTGTTATGTTCTTCAAGAATCGATGGCTACAAATAAACAAATTTAAAAAGTCTAAATCTAGATGTAACTATTAAATATTTCCCCTTTAACACCACACATTAGTTCAAAAACTGCAGAGTTTGTGCCTCTGTTTTTAAGACTCCTCTATTTTTAAGTCTCCTCCCTAAGTTTGTTTTATTCACTGCTTTAGCACACTCCACCAACCCTGATGTCCTAGCCATGTCTGAATCTTTGCTTAGGAAGGCCACCAAAATTCCTGAAATTTCCATCCCCAACATCTTCCGACAAGATAGAACTGCCAAAGGGGGTGGAGTTGCAATATACTGCAGAGAGAGCCTGCAGAGTTCTGTCATACTATCCAGGTCTGTGCCCAAACAATTCAAGTTTCTACTTTTAAAAATCCACCTGTCCAGAAACAAGTTTCTCACCGTTGCCGCTTGTTATTGACCCCCTTCAGCCCCCATCTGTGCCCTAGAAACCATCTATCTTCAGAGTTAGTACTGTTAGGTGACCTAAACTGAGATATGCTTAACACCTCCACCACCCTACAATCTAAGCTAGATGCCTTCAATCTCACAAAAATTATTAAGGAACCTGCCAGGTACAAACCTAAATCCATAACCATGGGCACCCTCTTATAGATATCATCCTGACAAACTTGCCCTCTAAATACACCTTTGCTGTCTTCAACCAGGAAATCAGCGATCACTGACTCATTGCCTGCGTGCGTGATGGGTCCGCTGTTAAACGACCACCCCTCATCACTGTCAAACGATCCCTAAAACATTTCAGCGAGCAGTCCTTTCTAATTGATCTGGCCCGGGTATCCTGGAAGGACATTGACCTCATCCCATCAGTAGAGGATACCTGGATGCTCTTTAAAAAAGTGCTTTCCTCACCATCTTAAATAAGCATGCCCGTTCAAAAAATGTAGAACTAATAACAGATATAGACCTTGGTTCACCCCAGACTTGACTGCCCTTGACCAGCAAAAAAACATCCTGTGGCGTTCTGCACTAGCATCGAATAGCTCCTATGCAACTTTTCAGGGAAGTCAGGAATTAATATACTCAGTTAGGAAAGCTAAGGCTAGCTTATTCAAACATACATTTTAAAAGTTTTGGGACACTGTAAAGTCCATGGAGAATAAGAGCACCTAAATCGTAGATTTATCAGTGGTGACTGTGTTTCCTAGCCTCAGTGCAGTGGGCAGCTGGGAGGAGGTGCTCTTATTCTCCATGGACTTTACAGTGTCCCAAAACTTTCAATAAGCATTTTTCTACGGCTGGCCATGCTTTCCACCTGGCTACCCCTACCCCGGCCAACAGCTCAGCACCCCCTGCAGCAACTTGCCCAAGCCCCCCTCCCCCTCTTCAAAGGGGGAGACACTCTAGACTAGAGGTCGACCGATTAATCAGGGCCGATTTCAAGTTTTCATAACAATCGGAAATCGGTATTTTTGGGCGCCGATTTGCAGATGTATTTCTTTTTTTACACCTTTATTTAATCTTTATCTGACTAGGCAAGTCAGTTAAGAACACATTCTTATTTTCAATGACGGCCTAGGAACGAGGCAGAAGGCACCGATTTTTAACCTTGTCAGCTTGGGGGATCCAATCTTGCAGTTATCTAGTCCAATGCTCTGACACCTGATAACATTGCAATCCACGAGGAGCCTGCCTGTTACGCAAATGCAGTAAGCTAAGGTAAGTTGCTAGCTAGCATTAAACTTATCTTAGAAAAAACAATCAATGACTGTCATTGCTCCAATGTGTACTTAACCATAAACATCCATGCCTTTCTTAAAATCAATACAAAGTATATATTTTTAAACCTGCATATTTAGCAAAAAAAAATCAAGATTAGGAGGCAATATTAACCAGGTGAAATTGTGTAATTTCTCTTGCGTTCATTGCACGCAGAGTCAGGGTATATGCAACAGTTTGGGCCACCTGGTTCTTTGCGAACTAATTTGCCGGAATTGTAGGTAATTATGACATAACATTGAAGGTTGTGCAATGTAACAGGAATATTTAGACTCATGGATGCCACCCGTTAGATAAAATACGGAACGGAATAAACGTTTTGTTTTCGAGGTGATAGTTTCCGGATTAGTCAAAAGTATATGGTTTAGAGAGAAATAGTCGAAGCGTTATAATTCCTGTAATAACTTGCGGCTGAACTTGAAAGGGGTTCCTTCGTTATTTTACCGTTCATGTCTTCCATTGAGAATGTCTTGATCTGCTTCAAATAAGGTCTGTGTTTCGTGCAGGCTTAAACCGCCTCAGCGTTTTGATACCCGTATAAATCTCACTAGGATAAGGTAATGTGTGTCAACATATTTTCATAAATCCACTCTACAAAAAAATTATCTTTGCTTATATTTAGCCAATATTGATCAGAGTTACCTTGTCCTATGGATATCAATACAGTTATAAAATTGGCACGGTGGTGTAAGCCTACACGAAACACAGACCTTATTTTAAGTGAATCTAAAAATATCCTATTGAATAAATGAAGGAACCGCTTTTCAGATTTTGCTAGAAGGTGTCATGGGAATTATGACTCGCACTTTGGTCGTCAATTCTTACCATGCCCATTATTAAAATAGGATTTCCTGCATATAGGAATTACAGTTTTTGTTTTCAACATTCATCACAGGTAACTTAAACTCTATTTTTATTCAAACAGTTGAGAGTATTTGTCTCCTAAGCAGACTCTTCAGTATCATTGTCACTTCAGAGCTGTGTGTGTGTGTGTGTGTGTGTATTTATGTATTATATTAAGTTAAAATAAAAGTGTTAATTGAGTATTGTTGTAATTGTCATTATTACAAAAATGTATATATATTCTGTATGATATATACACTGCTCAAAAAAATAAAGGGAACACTTAAACACAATGTAACTCCAAGTCAATCACACTTCTGTGAAATCAAACTGTCCACTTAGGAAGCAACACTGATTGACAATACATTTCACATGCTGTTGTGCAAATGGAATAGACAACAGGTGGAAATTATAGGCAATTAGCAAAACACCCCCAATAAAGGAGTGGTTCTGCAGGTGTTGACCACAGACCACTTCTCAGTTCCTATGCTTCCTGGCTGATGTTTTGGTCACTTTTGAATGCTGGTGGTGCTTTCACTCTAGTGGTATTATGAGACGGAGTCTACAACCCACACAAGTGCCTCAGGTAGTGCAGCTCATCTAGGATGGCACATCAATACACTGTATCTGTCAGCGTAGTGTCCAGAGCATGGAGGCGCTACCAGGAGACAGGCCAGTACATCAGGAGACGTGGAGGAGGCCGTAGGAGGGCAACAACCCAGCAGCAGGACCGCTACCTCCGCCTTTGTGCAAGGAGGAGCAGGAGACCTGCCAGAGCCCTGCAAAATGACCTCCAGCAGGCCACAAATGTGCACGTGTCTGCTCAAACGGTCAGAAACAGACTCCATGAGGGTGGTATGAGGGCCTTGACGTCCACAGGTGGGGGTTGTGCTTACAGCCCAACACCGTGCAGGACGTTTGGCATTTGCCAGAGAACACCAAGATTGGCAAATTCGCCACTGGCGCCCTGTGCTCTTCACAGATGAAAGCAGGTTCACACTGAGCACATGTGACAGACGTGACAGAGTCTGGAGACACCGTGGAGAACGTTCTGCTGCCTGCAACATCCTCCAGCATGACCGGTTTGGCGGTGGGTCAGTCATGGTGTGGGGTGGCATTTCTTTGGGGGGCCGCACAGCCCTCCATGTGCTCGCCAGAGGTAGTCTGACTGCCATTAGGTACCGAGATGAGATCCTCAGACCCCTTGAGACCAGATGCTGGTGCGGTTGGCCCTGGGTTCCTCCTAATGCAAGACAATGCTAGACCTCATGTGGCTGGAGTGTGTCAGCAGTTCCTGCAAGAGGAAGGCATTGATGCTATGGACTGGCCCGCCCGTTCCCCAGACCTGAATCCAATTGAGCACATCTGGGACATCATGTCTTGCTCCATCCACCACAGACTGTCCAGGAGTTGGCGGATGCTTTAGTCCAGGTCTGGGAGGAGATCCCTCAGGAGACCATCCGCCACCTCATTAGGAGCATGCCAAGGCGTTGTAGGGAGGTCATACAGGCACGTGGAGGCCACACACTACTGAGCCTCATTTTGACCTGTTTCTAAGTACATTACATCAAAGTTGGAACAGCCTGTAGTGTGGTTTTCCACTTTAATTTTGAGTGTGACTCCAAATCCAGACCTCCATGGGTTGATAAATTTGTGATTTTGTTGTCAGCACATTCAACTATGTAAAGAAAAAAATATTTTATAAGAATATTTCATTCATTCAGATCTAGGATGTTATTTTAGTGTTCCCTTTATTTTTTTGAGCAGTGTATATGTACATTTATTTTTAAATAAATCATAATCGGTCGACCTCTACTCTAGACCCAAACTGCTACAGACCTATATCCCTCCTGCCCTGCCTTTCTAAAGTCTCCGAAAGCCAAGTTAACAAACAGATCACCAACTATTTCTAGTCCCACCACACCTTCTCCACTATGCAATCTGGTTTCCGAGCTGGTCATGAGTGCACCTCAGCCACACTCAAGGTCCTAAACGATATCATAACCACCATCGATAAAATACAGTACTGTGCAGGCATCTTCATCGACCTGGCCAAGTCTTTCGACTCTGTCAATCACCACATTCTTATTGGCAGACTCAATAGCCTTTGTTTCTCAAATGACTGACTCGCCTGGTTCACCAACTACTTCTCAAATAGAGTTCTGTGTGTCAAATCGGAGGGCCTGTTGTCCGGTCCTCTGGCAGTCTCTATGTGGGCGCCACAGGGTTTAATTCTCAGGCCGAATCTTTTCTCTGTATATATCAATGATGTCGCTCTTGCTGCTGGTGATTCTCTGATCCACCTCTACGCAGACGACACCATTCTGTATACTTCTGGACCTTCTTTGGCCACTGTGTTAACAAACCTCCAAACGAGCTTCAATGCCATGCAACACTCCTTCCGTGGACTCCAACTGCTTTTAAATGCTAGTAAAACTAAATGCATGCTCTTCAACTGATTGTTGCCCGTCCAGCATCACTACTCTGGACGGTTCTGACAACTACAAATAAACTCTCCTTCCAGACTCACATTAAGCATCTCCAATCCAAAATTAAATCTAGAATCGGCTTCCTATTTCACAAAAAAGCATCCTTCACTCATGCTGCCAAACATACCCTCGTAAAACTGACTATCCTACCGATCCTTGACGATGTAATTTACAAAATAGCCTCCAACACTCTACTCAGCAAACTGGATGCAGTCTATCACAGTGCCATCTGTTTGGTCACCAAAGCCCCATATACTACTCATCACTGCGACCTGTATGCTCTCGTTGGCTGGCCCACACTACAAATTCATCGCAAAACCCACGGGCTCCAGGTCATCTATATGTCCTTGCTAGGTAAAGCCCCGCCTTATCTCAGCTCTCTGGTCACCATAGCAACACCCACCCATAGCATGCGCTCCAGCAGATATATTTCACTGGTCATCCCCAAAGCCAACACTTCCTTTGGCTGTCTTTCCTTCCAGTTCTCTGTTGCCAATGACTGGAAAGAATTGAAAAAGAAATCACTGAAGCTGGAGGCTTATATCTCCCTCTCGAACTTTAAGCATCAGCTGTCAGTACAGCTTACCGATCACTGTACCTGTACACAACCAATCTGTAAACAGCACACCCAACTACCTCATCCCTATATTGTTATTTATCCTCTTGCACCCCAGTATCTCTACTTGCACATCACCATCTGCACATCACTCCAGCGTTAATGCTAACTTGTAATTATTTCACCTCTATGGCATATTTATTGCCTTACCTCCCTACTCTTCTACATTTGCACACACTGTACATAGATTTTTCTATTGTGTTATAGACTGTACGTTTGTTTATGTGTAACACTGTGTTGTTGTTCTTGTCACACTGCTTTGCTTTATCTTGGCCAGATTGCAGTTGTAAATGAGAACTTGTTCTCAACTGGCCTACCTGGTTAAAAAAAGGTGAAATAAATAAAATACATTTAAAAAAAGACAGTACTTACTAGTGTTAACCGGGGCCCGTTCATCGTTAGAACCATAGGATGCCTTAACATGCCTTTGGGAAACCGAGCCTAGATATCCAGTTTCCTCCTCTTCATCTTCTTCCAATGTGACAGTCATCTCCCCCTTCTCCTCCTTCACTCCAAAAACAGCATCCTCCTCTTTCTCTTCCTCCTCTTCTTTTACTGTAACGTCCTCCTCCTCTTTCACTCTGAACGCGTCTTCCTCTTCTTTCACTGAAACGTCTTTCTCTTCTTCTTTCACTGTAACAGCCTCACCCTCTACTTGTTTTGGTATTTTGACATCCTCTTCCTCCTCTTTCACGACAACGTTTAGCCACAGACCCTCTTTCTCCGTCCAGCAGACACGCTCTTCTTCAGCAGGAGAGTAGCTTAGTGAACTCATGGTCGGAGATGTTAGTTAGCTAGGCTAATGCTAACTTAACCAGCCCGCTGGCTGACTAATAACAACAACGGTAAATATGAAATTAAATCGGATAACTAACTAGACGACAGAAGTGGGTATAAAACACAGTGGCTAATATACACTAAAGCGTCTAAAGAGCTTTATTGGTTCGGCTATTTTGGCTAGCAAGTTACCGAGGTGGCTGACTAACTGTTGACGCTGTTGAAAGAAGCGTTCCGTCCACTAGATTATACGTCACGCTAGCAACATCGCATGAAAGTCTCAGACCGCCATCTGCTGACTGGAGTGTGTAACGCAGTTGAGTAAAACGTATTGTTATGAAACAGCAGGGAGCAGGTATCGAACCCTCGACCTTCTAGCCCGAGGTCCGGCGCATGCTCGTGCGGCAGAGTCGATTTCCGCGTATATAAACCCAGGGTCGTTACAGTATATTTAAGTTAAAGTTAAAGTGTAGGAAGCATGAGTTTCTACTCTCCAGTGTAACAACAGCATTACCTTAAAGTCCCACATGATATATTGTTACACCATGTAGGAGCAGTATAGACCTACAGTAGCTAGCAACTTATTTAGATTTAGTTTGACTTAATGAAACTGCCTTAAATGTGCTGTAGTAAAAAAATATACATTCTCACTAATCAATCAACACATTCCTGTCTTTGTATGTCTCAATATAATAGTATTATTTAATTAAATCCATGTAAAATAAGCTTTGTCTGAAAATATAATATTTCTCTCAACTGCGTTTCCCCTCCAGTCAGCAGACAGCGATGTGCGTCTTTCGGGCGATGCTGCTAGCGTGACGTATAATCTAGTGGACGGTTCTTCATAAACAGCTTGTCAACCACCTCGGTAGCTTGCTAGCCAACATACCCGAAAGATTCAAGCTGTTTATACGCTTTCAATGTATTTTAGCTACTGTGTTTTAGACACACGTCTGTCGTATCTACTTGTTAACCTATTTAATTTAATATTACGTTATTTTGTATTAGTCAGCTATAGTGGCTGGCTGGTTAAGTTAGCACTAGCCAAGTCGCTAATGATAGCTAACTATCTAACATCCCCGAACATGAGCTCCCTAAACTACTCCCCTCCTGTTAAAGAAGAGGTCTGCTGGACGGAGAAAGAAGCTCTGGGGCTGAACTTTGTCGTGAAAGAGGAGAAGGAAGAGGAGGATGTTACTGTGAAAAAAGAAGTAGAGGTTGAGGCTGTTACCATGAAAGAAGAAGAGAAAGACGTTTCAGTGAAAGAAGAGGAAGACTTGTTCAGAGTGAAAGAGGATGATGTTACAGTAAAATAAGAGGATGCATTTTTTTGAGTGAAGGGGCGATTACTGTCCCATTGAAAGATGAAGAGGAGGAGATAGGATATCTGATTAACACCAGTAAGTACCTTCTTAAATTAGTTTTTAACTGGATATTCGGAGTTGGCTCGTCAATACCTCTTCAACGGAGGGCCCTGGGATGATGACTGATATGTCTAGAATCAGACGACGTAGAGAGCAAGCTACCCCTTGTTTTCTCCCTTCCGTTTCCAAAAAGTGACTTAACATATATATTTGAGAAGGGTCTATCTGCTGACCGTAGACTGGGGGGCATGGCATGTTGTGATTTTCATGTAGTGATGTTTTACTACACACAGTGCCCCCCAATAGTGCCACGTGAGAGTTGGGTTGACTACACCAAAGATTATGGCTATACTGACAAGATGTCTCTCTGCCCTAACAGGGGGAAGTGTTGTCCACAAAGCGGCACTGTGGGTTGTCTTTCTCCCGCCTATCCTTTTTTTGGATTGGTGGATACATCTTATTGTAATCTATTATTTATATTCTATGAGGGTTGTTGTCGTCAACCGCCTGTATTCAATGGAGAGATATGCTAAACTACTAGCATGAATATGCATAGGGATCTGGAGACAACTCCTATAGTTTTATCAAAGTTGTCGGTATGTCACGTGTCCACATAACTTAATCATTACGAAACTTCTGTTGGATCAAGTAAACCTCACGTAGCAAATAAGCCATTAATTTAGTTGTTGACCAAATTCGACACTTTCCACATCGGGTTGATAATTGTTTCCACTTGGATACAACCTACTGTAGCCTACTGGCATGACCTAGAGAGAGAGAACCACTTGGATACAACTTACTGTAACCTACTAGCATGACCTAGAGAGCTAAAGTTGTAAAATTCCTGGATTTTTAAATGAATATTTTCCAGTAATAATGATCATTTGTATCTTCCTATCCACATGTGAGATCCCTCTCCTTTGTCGTCCACTCTACACCAATAACTACAGTGGGACTCCCAATTCCGGCCAGATGTGATACAGCCTGGATTCAAACCAGGGACTGTAGTGACGCCTGCACTGAGATGTAGTGGCTTAGACCGCTGCGTCAACTATTAGAATGCTGCACTAGAATGCTTAAAAGGCCTCTAAAATGTTTAATATTAGTTATCGGTATTGTTTTTTGGGTCAAGGAAAATATTGGATATCGGTATTGTCCAAAAATGTAATATCGGTGCATCCCTTTATTCTAAAATGTATCACAATACCCCATAACGCCAAAGCAAAAACAGGTTTAGATATTTTGCAAATGTATTGAAACTATTCCCCAGGATAACTAGTCTGAGAGTGATGTAAGATCCCAGGATAACTAGTCTCAGAGTAATGTAAGATCCCAGGATAACTAGTCTCAGAGTAATGTAAGATCCCAGGATAACTAGTCTCAGAGTAATGTAAGTCTCAGATAGGGCTTAGACTGTAATGGGTTAAAACTGTCTGAGGGGGAGGTTCTTCTAAGCTATATGGAATTATTTGAAGGGCTTCCCCAGTACAGTACAGTTTTAAGAAGGTTATACCAAGGATAATTTTGCTATTTAATTTTGAACTGTAAGACCCATGGAAGTATCAACAAAAAATATTAGTCCATACTGCTGTAACCCATAGTAACACATTGGGTAACATTCACAACATGGAACAACAGTAACCATAGTAACACATTGGATAACATTCAGAACATGGAACAGTAACCATAGTAACACATTGGATATCATTCAGAACATGGAACAACAGTAACCATAGTAACATATTGGATAACATTCACAACATGGAACAGTAACCATAGTAACACATTGGATATCATTCAGAACATGGAACAACAGTAACCATAGTAACATATTGGATAACATTCACAACATGGAACAGTAACCATAGTAACACATTGGATAACATTCACAACATGGAGCAACAGTAACCATAGTAACATATTGGATAACATTCACAACATGGAACAGTAACCATAGTAACACATTGGATAACATTCACAACATGGAACAACAGTCCCCCAAAACATCTAAAGGAAGTTAGTTCTGAAGTGTCTGTCTGATATCTGAGATATATATATATATATATATATATATATATATATATATATATATAAAACTATATCTATATATTTTTTACACATCTTTAACCCCCTTTTTTTGTCACTTAAGTCTTTCCACATTTTGTTATGTTACAGCCTTGTTCTACAATGGATTAAATAAATAAAAATCCTCATCTACACACAATACCCCATAATGACAGAGAAAATAGGTTTGGAGAAAAAATGTCACATTTATTAGAAATAAAACACAGAAATACCTTATTTAAATAAGTATTCAGACCCTTTGCTATGAGACTTGAAATTGACCTCCGGTGCATCCTGTTTCCATTGGTCATTGTTGAGATGTTTCTACAACTTGATTGGAGTCCACCTGTGGTAAATTCAATTAATTGGACATGATTTGGAAAGGCACACACCTGTCTGGCTACCACAGCATTATGAAGCGATAAGCCATCCCATCTGGTTTGCACTTAGTGGGACTATCATTTGTTTTTCAACAGGACAATGACCCAACACACCTCCAGGCTGTGTAAGGGCTATTTGACCAAAAAGGAGAGTGATGGAGTGCTGCACCAGATGACCTGACCTTCGCAATCACCCGACCTCAACCCAATTGAGATGGTTTGGGATGAGTTGGACCACAGAGTGAAGGAAAAGCAGCCAACAAGTGCTCCGCATATATGGGAACTCCTTCAAGACTGTTGGAAAAGCATTCCAGGTGACGCTGGTTGAGAGAATGCCAAGCGTGTGCAAAGCTGACAAGGCAAAGGGTGGCTACTTTGAAAAATCTAAAATATATTTTGAATTGTTTACCACTTTTTTTGGTTACTACATGATTCCATATGTGTTATTGCATAGTTTTGATGTCTTCACTATTATTCTACAATGTAGAAAATGGTCAAACAAATAATTATAACCCTTGAATGAGTAGGTCTGTCCAAACCTTTGCTGGTACTGTATATCTCATGAATGTTTTTACATTCAGTTACATGAAGTCACTTTCTTACCACTTCTTCCATAGGCAAACATGTAAGGAAAAAAAAATAATCAGAAGGGATGCTGTCAAAAATGTATTGAATTCAAATGGATTTACCCAGCCTACAAATCACTACAGCCACTCTGTGATGACCAGTTCTGCTCTTTTATTGAGGGATCTAGTCTAGATCGAACCTCATAGGAAGACCGTTTTATCATGTGGAGGTTTCATTCAGGTCTCTGTTTAACTAGATACTCTGTCTTTGGCAGGAGAGAGGCCAGACTCTCGCTATGACAGCAGGAAGAGTCCTTCAAGGGAACCAGACCCAGAGACGCCCAAACCAGCGAGAAAAGAGATTTTCCGGATCAGGGGACCTAAAAGCTCACGAGAGGACACACAGAGGAGAAAAGCCTTTCCAATGTTCCCAGTGTGGAAAGAGTTTTATTCAGTTAGGAAGCCTGAAGGAGCATGAGTGTACGCACACAAGAGAAAAGCCTTATTACTGTTACCAGTGTGGAAAGAGTTTTACTGTGTTAAATAACCTGAAAAGGCATGAGAGAATACACAAAGGAGAAAAGCCTTATCACTGTTACCAGTGTGGAAAGAGTTTTACTGTGTTAAATAACCTGAAAAGGCATGAGAGAATACACAAAGGAGAAAAGCCTTATCACTGTTACCAGTGTGGAAAGAGTTCTACTGTGTTAGCTACCCTGAAAAGGCATGAGAGAATACACACAGGAGAAAATCCGGACACTTATTTAATTTTTTATCTGTCGGCCCCAGCCGCGAAATCAGGCCCTGTGTGTAGTTAACCGACCCTCTCTGCCCATTCATCGTGCCCTGGCTTACCTCCGCTGTACCCGCACCCCACCATACCCCTGTCTGCACATTATGCCCTGAATCAATTCTACCACGCCCAGAAATGTGCTCCTTTTATTCTTTGTCCACAACTCTCTAGGCAACCAGTGTTGATATCCTTTAGCCGTACCCTCATCCTACCGTACCCTCAACCCAAGCCCTGCGTGTCCCCAGGCCCTCTCATTTGTTGAATTCTGTGATCGAAAAAGCCTTGGTTTCATGCATGTCAATATCAGAAGCCTCCTCCCTAAGTTTGTTTTACTCACTGCATTAAGCACACCACGCCAACCCTGATGTCCTTGCCGTGTCTGAATCCTGGCTTAGGAAGGCCACCAAAAATTCTGAGATTTCCATACCCAACTACAACATTTTCCGTCAAGATAGAACTGCCAAAGGGGGAGGAGTTGCAATCTACTGCAGAGAGAGCCTGCAAAGTTATGTCATACTTTCCAGGTCTGTACCCAAACAGTTTGAACTTCTAATTTTAAAAATTAACCTCCAGAAATAAGTCTCTCACTGTTGCCACCTGCTATTGACCCCCCTTCGTTCCCAGCTGTGCCCTGGACACCATTTGTGAATTGATCGCTCCCCATCTAGCTTCAGAATTCATTCTGTTAGGTGACCTAAACTGGGATATGCTTAACACCCCGGCAGTCCTACAATCTAAGCTGGATGCCCTCAATCTCACACAAATCATCAAGGAACCCACCATGTACAACCCTAAATCTGTAAACATGGGCACCCTCAGACATTATCCTGACCAACTTGCCCTCCAAATACACCTCCGCTGTTTTCAATCAGGATCTCAGCGATCACTGCCTCATTGCCTGTATCCGCTATGGGTCTGCGGTCAAACGACCACCCCTCATCACTGTCAAACGCTCCCTAAAACACTTCTGCGAGCAGGCCTTTCTAATCGACCTGGCCCGGGTATCCTGGAAGGATATTGACCTCATCCCGTCAGTCGAGGATGCCTGGTCATTCTTTAAAAGTAATTTCCTCACCATCTTAGATAAGCATGCCCCGTTCAAAAAATGCAGAACTAAGAACAGATGTAGCCCTTTGTTCACTCCAGACCTGACTGCCCTTGACCAGCACAAAAACATTCTGTGGCGGACTGCAATAGCATCGAATAGTCCCCGCGATATGCAACTGTTCAGGGAAGTCAAGCAGAAATTTGCATCCTGTAGCTCTAACTCCAAAACGTTTTGGGACACTAAAGTCCATGGAGAACAAGAGCACCTCCTCCCAGCTGCCTACTGCACTGACACTAGGTAACACGGTCACCACTGATAAATCCATGAAAATCGAACATTTCAATAAGCATTTCTCAATGGCTGGCCTTGCCTTCCTCCTGGCTTCTCCAACCCTGGCCAACAGCTCCGCCTCCACTGTGGCAACCCCTATTACTAGTCTGCTCAACCTCTGTTTAGTATCGTCCGAGATTCCTAAAGATTGGAACGCTTCCGCGGTCATCCCCCTCATCAAAGGGGGTGACACTTTAGACCCAAACTATTACAGACCTATATCCATCCTGCCCTGCCTTTCTAAAGTCTTCGAAAGCCAAGTTAACAAACAGATCACTGACCATTTCGTATCCCATCGCACCTTCTCTGCTGTGTAATCCTGTTTCCGAGCTGGTCACGGGTGCACCTCAGCCACGCTCAAGGTACTAAACGATATCATAACCTCCATCGATAAAAGACAGTACTGTGCAGCCGTCTTCATCAACCTTGCCAAGGCTTTCGACTCTGTCAATCACCGTATTCTTATCGGCAGACTCATTAGCCTTGGTTTCTCGAATGACTGCCTCGCCTGGTTCACCAACTACTTCTCAGACAGAATTCAGTGTGTCAAATCGGAGGTTTGATCGTCTGGACCTCTGGCAGTCTCTATGGGGGTACCACAGGGTTCAATTCTCGGACCGACTCTTTTCTCTGTATACACCAACGATGTTGCTCTTGCTGCGGGTGATTCCTTGATCCACCTCTACGCAGATGACACAATTCTGTATACATCTGGCCCTTCTTTGGACATTGTGTTAACCTCTTGAAGCTAGGGGGCACTATGTTTATGTTTGGAAAAATAATGTTCCCAAAGTTAACGGCCTATTTATCAGGACCAGATGGCAGAATATGCATATAATTGACAGCTTAGGATAGAAAACACTCTAAAGTTTCCAAAACTGTAAAAATATTGTCTGTGAGTATAACATAACTGATATTGCAGGCGAAAGCCTGAGAAAAATCCAATCAAGAAGTGACTCTTCTTCTTAGAACTACCCATCCCGGAACCGGGTGAATTGTCATCAACTACATTAATTAGCATAACGCAACGGACAAAAAATCTTACTAGAAAATATTCATATTCTTGAAATCACAACTGAAATATAGTGAAACACAGCTTAGCCTTTTGTTAAACAACACAATGTAACTCCAAGTCAATCACACTTCTGTGAAATCAAACTGTCCACTTAGGAAGCAACACTGATTGACAATAAATTCCACATGCTGTTGTGCAAATGGAATAGACAACAGGTGGAAATTATAGGCAATTCGCAAGACACCCCAAATAAAGGAGTGGTTCTGCAGGTGGTGATTACAGACCACTTCTCAGTTCCTAATGCTTCCTGGCTGATGTTTTGGTCACTTTTGAATGCTGGTGGTGCTTTCAGTCTAGTGGTATTATGAGACTGAGTCTACAACCCACACAAGTGGCTCAGGTAGTGCAGCTCATCCAGGATGGCACATCAATGCGAGCTGTGGCAAGAAGGTTTGCTGTGTCTGTCAGCGTAGTGTCCAGAGCATGGAGGCGCTACCAGGAGACAGGCCAGTACATCAGGAGACGTGGAGGAGACCGTAGGAGGGCAAAAACCCAGCAGCAGGACCGCTACCTCCGCCTTTGTGCAAGGAGGAGCAGGAGGAGCACTGCCAGAGCCCTGCAAAATGACCTCCAGCAGGCCACAAATGTGCATGTGTCTGCTCAAATGGTCAGAAACAGACTCCATGAGGGTGGTATGAGGGCCCGACGTCCACAGGTGGGGGTTGTGCTTACAGCCCAACACCGTGCAGGACGTTTGGCATTTGCCAGAGAACACCAAGATTGGCAAATTCGCCACTGGCGCCTTGTGCTCTTCACGGATGAAAGCAGGTTCATACTGAGCACATGTAACAGATGTGACAGTCTGGAGATTAGGTACCGAGATGAGATCCTCAGACCCCTTGTGAGACCATATGCTGGTGCGGTTGGCCCTGGGTTCCTCCTAATGCAAGACAATGCTAGACCTCATATGGATGGAGTGTGTCAGCAGTTCCTGCAAGAGGAAGGCATTGATGCTATGGACTGGCCCACCCGTTCCCCAGACCTGAATCCAATTGAGCACATCTGGGACATCATGTCTCGCTCCATCCACCAACTCCACATTGCACCGCAGACTGTCCAGGAGTTGGCGGGTGCTTTAGTCCAGGTCTGGGAGGAGATCCCTCAGGAGACCATCCGCCACCTCATCGGGAGCATGCCCAGGCATTGTAGGGAGGTCATACAGGCATTTGGAGGCCACACACACTACTGAGGCTCATTTTGACTTGTTTTAATCACCCTGTCATCTCAGATTTTGAAATTATGCTTTACAGCCAAAGCAAGACAAGCATTTGTGTAGAAAAGGGAATCTGGTTGATACCCCTTTCAATGCTCAATAGGGATGCATAGGAACGCAGAGGTTTCAAAATAAGAGTCACTTCCTGATTGGATTTATCTCAGGCTTTCGCCTGCAATATCAGTTCTGTTATACTCACAGACAATATTATTACAGTTTTGGAAACTTTAGAGTGTTTTCTATCCTAAGCTATCAATTATATGCATATTCTACACTGCTCAAAAAAATAAAGGGAACGCTTAATCCCAGAAAAATGGCCATACCTCAAAAAGCGTTGAGGCCTCGACGCCATCTTGTTCATGGCCATCTGACCATTATGCCAAACCTATTCTCACCAAGTTTCATCTTCAAAGTCTTTTCCGTCTAGGAGAAAATTTGCAAAATGATTCCATTCGCCCTCTGGTGGGATTTACCGGGACGGTGGAAAAAACACAAGATTTAGAAAATTGTATAAAACGGAAACCGAATGTCAGAGAGACTTCTTTCGATGACTTCCCGGAAGATCCGACCCTACTGCACGGCCCACCACCGTCCGCAAATTTTAGAAACATTTGCGGACGTCTAGTAAGGGACCGTACATTTGCAATATGTACTTTCTCACCGACCATATGGCAAATGTCAAAATCTTTCCCTTCATGTTTGGAAATCTCAGTGTAGAATACACTTAACAAAGAGTTGCAGTTAGTTTCAGAGTGGGTGGCAAGGAATGAGTTAGTACTAAATGTTTCTAAAACGTAAAGCATTGTATTTGGGACAAATCATTTATTAAACCCTAAACCTCAACTAAATCTTGAAATAAACAATGTGAAAATTATGCAAGTTGATGTGACTAAACTGCTTGGAGTTACCCTATATTGTAAACTTTCAAGGTCAAAACATATTGATACAACAGTAGCTAAGATTGGGAGAAGTCAGTCCATAAGAATGCGCTGCTCTACCTTCTTTACAGCAGAACCTAGTTTTGTCGCACCTGGACTACTTTTCAGTCATCTTTTCAGTCATCTGGTTAGGTGTCCCAAAAAAGGACTTTGCAATATTGCAATAGGTTCAG
Source organism: Oncorhynchus kisutch (assembly GCF_002021735.2). NCBI lineage: Eukaryota > Metazoa > Chordata > Actinopteri > Salmoniformes > Salmonidae > Oncorhynchus > Oncorhynchus kisutch. The sequence continues at coordinate 4,007,125 of NC_034194.2, forward strand.
AATATGGCAGCACGGCTGGCCCTTGGATGTACAAAGAGAGCTAATATTAACAATATGCATGACAATCTCTCCTGGCACAAAGTGGAGGAGAGATTGACTTCATCACTACAGTACTTGTGTTTATGAGAGGTACTGACATGTTGAATGCACCGAGCTGTCTGTTTGAACTTCTGGCACACAGCTAGGACACCCATACATACCCGACATGACATGCCACAAGAGGTTTCTTCACAGTCCAGAACAGACTTTGGGAGGCATGAAACTCTATTCCACATCAAGTTACTCATGCAAGCAGTAAAATTACATAACAAAACAAGATTAAAAAACACCATATGGAACAGCGGGGACTGAGAAGCAACACAAACATAGGGACAGACACAAGCATACACACACACACACACACACACGATAACATACACACACGTACATGGATTTTGTACTGTATATATGTGGTGGTGGTGGAGTAGGGACCTGAAGTCACGCAGTGTGTTGAGGAATCAGTGAATGTATTGTAATATTGCATAGCCTTAATTTTACTGGACCCCAGGAATAGTAGCTGGCAGTTTCACCTCTACGTATTCCAGATTTAAAGGGGAAAAAAACAAGAATCAAAGTGTCGATGGACACATCATCATGATGATGCAAAATATCATATGATGCAAAACGCATCACATGATGATGTGGCCGGTGACTCTGCTTCTTGAATGTCAAATATCTTGAAAAGTTGATATCAGACATGCAAAACATTTTCGGACAAAATCAACTGTGAATTTTTGAGTGTAATTTCCCTTTAAGGGCATACTTGCTAACATCTAGCCCACTCCACACTATTAGCCATAACCCTGGGTCAGTGAGGCAGAGCCACACGGCCACCCCGGGCTCTAATCAATCTGACACATTGCTGCAAAACTCACGTACATGCTCTAAAGCAGTTAACACAGGCATCTACACAGACGTCAGCAACGCAGCCAAGGAGTAGAGCTTGCAGGTATATGGTACGTAAACAACAACCTCAGAATTGTACAAAATGTAGGTGTGCATTATGAGTGCGTGTGTGTGTATGTCTGTATGTGTTAATATACATAATGTGTGTTTTGTCCCTCCAGTCTCCCCCATTATCTGTGTTCAGAACCAGGTCCCAGAACATGTGAGTGTGGTGCTGAACAACCCTTTGTCTCTAACCTGTGACATCCCTCTTCCTGCTATCACCTGGTTGAACGATGGAAACAACAGAGCAGGAGACCAATAGAAGTTGTACTCACACAAATGACAATAGAGCTGTACATAGGTTCACTTTGAATGTTTATGCTGTTTTAGGGCCTTATTAGGTCCCTGGAGTAACACCTTTAATTGTTGGAATTCCTTAGAGTTTTAGACCTCATTCACAGAACACAGGTTGACTTTTGCTGATGTAATATGCTCTCTAAGAACCACACTGTTGTGGTAGTGTGCTGAAGGAAGTACTGTGTTTGTTGGCTGTGACGACCAAAACCAAAGCGTGGATTGCAGTCACTCATTAGGAATCAGATCAAATCATATTTTATTGGTCACATATAGGTGCTTATCAGATGTTATTGCGGGTGAAGCGAAATGCTTGTGCATCTAGTTCTGACAGTGCAGCAATATCTAACAAATAATATCTAAGAATTTCACAACAAATACCTAATACACAGAAATCTAAGTAAAGGGATGGAATTAAGAATATATGGATGAGCAATGTCAGTGGCACAGGGTAAGAGCAGTTTATAGACTGCTTACAGGGTAAGGGAACCAATATCCAAATCCATAAATGAACTGAACATTACGATTCAAGGGTTACTACCTCTAATACACATCAAATCAAATCATAATCACGTTTTATTGGTCACATAAACATATTTAGCAGACGTTATTGCAAGTGTAGTGAATTGCTTTTGTTCCTAGCACCAACAGTGCAGAAGCTTCTAACAATTCATAACAATACACTTAAATATAAAGTAAAAGAATGGAATTTAAAAAATATATATTTTAGGACAAGCAATGTCTGAGTGGTACTGACAAAAAATACAGTATATACATATGAGATGAGTAAAGCAGTATGTAAACATTATTAAAGGGAATAGTGTTCGATTATTAAAGTGACCAGTGATTCCATGACTATGTACAGACTGTAGGGCAGCATCCTCTAAGGTGCAGGGTTGAGTAACTGGGTGGTAGTCGGCTAGTGATGGGTATTTAACAGTCTGATGGCCTTGAGATAGAAGCTGTTTTTCAGTCTCTCGGTCCCAGCTTTGATGCACCTGTTCTGACCTCGCCTTCTGGATGATAGCGGGTGAACAGGCCATGGCTCAAGTGGATGATGTCCTTAAGGATCTTTTTGGCCTTTCTGTGACATTGGGCACTGTAGGTGTCCTGGAGGGCAGGCAGTGTGCCCCCGGTGATGTGTTGGGCAGACCTCACTACCCTCTGGAGAGTCGTACGGTTGTGGGCGGAGCAGTTGCCATACCAGGCGGGGATACAGCCCGACAGGATGCTCACGATTGTGCATCTGTAAAAGTTTTAGTGTTTTTGGTGACAAGCCAAATTTCTTCAGCCTCTTGAGGTTCAAGAGGTGCTGTTTTGCGTCTTCTTCAGCACACTGTCTGTGTGGGTGGACCATTTCAGTTTGTCCGTGATATGTGCGGCGAGGAACTTAAAACTTTCCACCTTCACCACAACTGTCATGTCGATGTGGATAGGGGGTGCTCCCTGTGCTGTTTCCTGAAGTCCACGATCATCTCCCTTGTTTTGTTGACGTTGAGTGTGAGGTTATTTTCCTGACACCACACTCCGAGTACCCTCACCTTCTCCCTGTAGGCCATCTCGTTGTTGTTGGTAATCATGTCTACCACTGTTGTGTCGTCTGCAAACTTGATGATTGAGTTGGAGGCGTGCATTTCCATGCAGTCATGGGTGAACAGGGAGTACGGGAGAGGGCAGAGAACAGTTGATTTCAGCAGTTACAGTATTTTTGAACCTACTGGTGATCATCTCCATCTCTCCCTTCAAGCAGCTCCACACTCCACAACCAATCTGCTCATCCTTTCTCTGGCTGTGTCAGATCTCCTGGTGGGACTGATTGTAATACCAGTAATGACTGTAGCAACAATGGATCCATGCTGGGGTTTTGGGGAATATTTCTGTGTGTTTCATGCCTACATTGCTTGTTTGTGTACTTCTTTATCTCTGGGCAATTTGGTCTTGATATCTATTGACCGCTATGTTGTTGTGTGTGATCCCTTACTGTACCACTCTAAAATAACAACAACAAGAATCATTTGTTGTATATCCATTACCTGGTGTTGTTGTATCATATACCGTGCTGCTAATAATAAAACAAACTTTGTAAATTTACGGATACCAAGTAGGTGTTTGACAGAATGTGTTATTGTTGAAGGAATAACATGGGTTAATATAATTTACATTGTATTTACAATGGTTGTCCCTTGCTCTATTATTATACCGCTTTCTGTGAAAACCTTTGTGGTGGCCAGATCACAGGCCAGAAAGGTGTTTTCAAAAGAGGCTGCCAGTGTGTCTGGTGTTAAAACTGCACAACCAAATAAGTCTGAGAGAAAGACAGCAAATACTCTATCTATTGTTGTTTTCACCTATTATATTTGTTGGATTCCAACCCTATTTATTTTCTTATTTTTGTGTGTTTTAAGTGACAATTTATCACTTTTCATCCATTTTCTACCACTTGTTAATTCCTTCATAAATAATAATAATAATAATAATTTATGCATTATTTTATCCATGGTTCAAAGTGACAGCTAAACATAGTTTAACTCTGAAGTTCCTATAATTTTAACCCTAGTTTCACAAAGGTTTGATATAGTCAAGTTATACAATTGTTGTAATTGCTTCTTTCATGTGACAATACACTGACGTTACTTATCTCAGAGTTCTCGTCAAAAGATACATGTGGTGTTGATACAGAATGATTTGGATGGATTGGATTTGAAGGACTTGGAGTAAGTAAGTATTCTAAGTATTCTATGTAAGTATTGTAAAAGTCCATTCTGAGGACTTCATTTGTCATTCTATATGTTGTTTAACATCTCCCTCTCGTGGCTCAATTGTGACACAACGTCCTCATCAAGTGTAGTAAAGTTTAAATGTACACTACTGCATATCAGATAACGTTCAAGTCTATCTCAATGGTGTATTGTGTAAGTAGTTGAGGGTAAAATGCAAGAATATGCTATTAAGGGTAACACTATAATGTTAAGTAAAAACACTTTGTAAGAAAAAATGTATAATGGATTAGTAAATCGTTTATTCATCCTTCATGTATAACATCCCACATTTGTTTTAGAAAGCAGGTTATTCACACATTAATTAACTTTCATAGTCTGTAATAATGATTCAGAAGATCATTCATGAGATGTTAAATGAATTAACTTATAAACCATTTACTGATCATTAGTACAGTCAAATTTGCCGTCCCTAATCTAAAGTAAGGACTTTTCATACTTTATGAATGTTTTGAACAGTGACCAGTGTAATTTCTCACTAATAGACGGACATGCTATTGGTAGAAATTCCAACAGAGCCTGATGTTCTCAAAATGACCTATAACATATCAATGGTTAAACAATAAGCACACAACACAGAGGATGTTTAAAGAAATATTGAACATTTTATTTAAAAAACAGTCACGCTGTTCTAATGTTCTTATAGTGTGCTGAAGGAAGTAACGTGTTTGTCTGAAAATGATAAGTATTTTTTGTTGGCCCTGAGTACCTAAACCAAAGTGTGGATTGCAGTCACTCATTAGAGAAGTTCATAGACTGTTTACAGGGTAAGGGAACCAATATCTAAATATATAATTTAACTGAACATTACGTTTAAAGGGTTAAAAGCTTTGATACACTACAAGTGAAGGTGTACAAATACTTATGTCTTCTTCAAATTGGGGGACTAGATACATAATTTGTTTTTGTTCCTAAACGGTAAAACATATGTATGAAAATACCCTCAAATAAAAGGTTCTATAATGTCGCCTCATTAAACATTAGATTTCATATCCAAAATGCTGGAGTGAAGAGGCCAGTTGAAAAACAGTTTAACTGCAGAGTTTTACACCCACTGGGCCAACACTGGTTGAATCAATGTTGTTTAAAAAAAAATCCAACATAGAGTTGACATTGAATTGATGTCTGTGCCCAGTGGGCAGGGATTGCTTTCAGTATGTGCTGTGGCCATAGGTGTCAGAGACGTGTGTATAGGTGGCAGGGAAGTCAGGTGCAGGAGAGTCAAACGGAGTGTAAAATGGAGTCTTTTAATAAATGTCCAAGTAACCTGCTCCATAACATTAATAAGATAAATGTGCACCTATACAAATAAACACTACACTGACAATAAGCAATCTCTGACAAAGACATGAGGGGAAACAGAGGGTTAAATACACAACAGATAATGGGTGGGATTGAAAACAGGTGTGTGGGAAGACAAGACAAAACCAATGGAAAATGAAAAATGGATCGATGATGGCTGGAAGACCGGTGACGTTGACCGCCGCCCCCCGCCTGAACAAGGAGAGGCAACGACTTCGGGCAGAAGTCGTGACAGTACCACCCCCCTGATGCACGGCTTCTGACGCGCGGCTCCAGCCGCGCTTCGACACCGGCCTCGGGAACGACCCGGAGGGCGAGGTGCAGGGCGATCCGGATGGAGACGGTGGTATTCTTTTAACATGGAAGGATCTAACGCGTCCTCCACCGGAACCCAGCATCTCCCCTCCGGCCTGTACCCCTCCCAGTCCACGAGGTACTGAAGGCCCCTCGCTCAATGTCTCGAATTCAAAATGGATCGAACAGAGTACGCCGGGACCCCCTCGATGTTTAGAGGAGGCGGAGGAACATCATGCACTTCAGCCTCCTGGAGTGGGCCAGCCACCACCGACCTGAGGAGAGACACATGGAACGAGGGGTTAATACGGTAATTAGTGGGCAGTTGTAACCTATAACATACCTCGTTCACTTTCCTCAGGACTTTAAACAGCCCCACAAACTACGGACCCAGCTTCCGGCAGAGCAGGCGGAGGGGCAGGTTTCGGGTAGAGAGCCAGACCCTGTCCCCTGGTGCGAACACCGGGGCATCACTGCAGCAACGGTCTGCACCAATTTTCTGGGGCCTTATGGTGGGCTGCCTCCCAGGTTTCCTCAGCATGCCGAAACTAATTGTCCACCGCAGGAGCCTTGGTCTGACTGATGCCAAGGAGCCAGAACCGTCTGATAGCCTAATACACATTGAAAAGGAGTAAGGTTAGTGGAGGAGTGACGTAGCGAGTTCTGGGCCATCTCTGCCCAGGGCACGAACTTCGCCCACTCCCCCGGCCGGTCCTGGCAATAGGACCGCAGAAACCTACCCACATCCTGGTTAACTCTCTCCACCTGCCCATTACTCTCGGGGTGAAAACCTGAGGTAAGACGAACCGAGATCCCCAGACGCTCCATGAATGCCTTCCAGACCCTTGATGTGAACTGGGGACCCCGATCAGACACTATATCCTCAGGCACCCCATAGTGCCGGAAAACATGTGTAAACAGGGCCTCTGCAGTTTGTATGGCCGTTGGGAGACCGGGCAAAGGGAGGAGACGACAGGACTTTGAAAACCGATCCACAACGACCAGGATCGTGGTGTAACCCTGTGAAGGTGGAAGATCAGTCAAAAATTCACCGACAGGTGCGACCACGGCCGTTGAGGAATGGGTAAAGGTTGTAGCTTACCTCTGGGCAGGTGTCTAGGAGCCTTGCACTGGGGCGCACACCGAGCAGGAGGAAACATAAATCCTCACGTCCTTAGCTAAAGTGGGCCACCATGACCTCCCATCAAGACAGCGCATCGTCCGACCTATCCCAGGATGACCTGAGGAGGGTGACATGTGAGCCCAATAGATCAATCGGTCGCGGACAGCAGATGGAACGTACAGACGACCAGCTGGACACTCAGGGGGAGAGGGCTCTGCACGTGACGCCCGCTCAATGTCCGCGTCCAGCTCCCACACTACAGGCGCCACCAAACACGAAGCTGGGAGTATGGGAGTGGGATCCATGGACCGCTCCTCTGTGTCATCCAGCCGAGACAATGCGTCTGCCTTGACGTTCTGGGAGCCTGGTCTGTAAGAAAGAGTAAACACAAAACGAGTGAAAAACATGGCCCACCTTGCCTGGTGAGGATTCTTCACCCGCAGTCTCTTCGCCTGCCGGATGTACTCCAGATTGTGGTGGTCAGTCCAGATGAGAAAAGGGTGTTTAGCCCCCTCAAGCCAATGCCTCCACGCCTTCAAGGCTTTTATGACAGCTAACAGCTCCCGGTCCCCCACATCATAGTTTCGCTCCACAGGGCTGAGCTTCTTCGAAAAGAAAGCACAGGGGCGAAGCTTCAATGGCACACCCGAACGCTGAGAGAGCACTGCTCCTATCCCAGCTTCAGATGCGTCCACCTCCACTATGAATGGTAAAGAGGGATCTGGATGAGACAACACAGGCACCGAGGTAAACAGAGTCTTCAGGTGTCCAAAAGCCCTGTTTGCCTCAGCTGACCACTGCAAGCACACCAGGCCCCCCTTTAGCAGTGATGTAATGGGAGCAGCAACCTGACCAAAACCCAGGATAAATCTCCGGTAGTAATTGGCAAACCCTAAAAAACTCTGCACCTCCTTTACCGTGGTTGGAGTCGGCCAATTACGCACGGCTGTAATGCGGTCGCTCTCCATTTCCACACCTGAAGTGGAAATCCAATGCCCTAGGAAGGAGATGGATTGTTGGAAGAACAAGCATTTCTCAGCCTTGACATATAGATCATGCTCCAACAGGCGACCAAGCACCCTGCGCAACAGGGACATATGCTCTGCGCGTGTAGCGGAGTATATCAGAATATCATCGATATACACCACTACACCCTGCCCGTGCAGGTCCCTGAAGATCTCATCTACAAATGATTGGAAGACTGATGGAGCATTCATCAACCCATATGGCATGACAAGGTACTCATAATGACCTGAAGTGGTGCTAAATGCCATCTTCCACTCATCACCCTTCTGAATACGCACCAGATTGTACGCACTCCTGAGATCCAATTTTGTGAAGAAGCGTGCCCCGTGCATTGACTCAATAACCTTATTTATCAGAGGTAGCGGGTAACTATATTTCACCGTGATTTTATTTAGACCTCAATAATCAATGCACGGGCGTAAACTGCCATCCTTCTTCTTCACAAAAAATAAACTCGAAGAGACGGGTGAAATGGATGGCTGAATGTACTCCTGACGCAGGGATTCAGAAACATATGTCTCCATAGCCACCGTCTCCGCTTGCGACAGGGGATACACGTGACTCCTGGGATATGCAGCGTCTACCAGTAGATCTATCGCACAATCCCCCCGTCGATGGGGTGGAAATTGAGTTGCCTTCTTTTTACAGAAGGTCGAGAGCCAAATCGGCATGTTCGAGGGGAATGCTCACGGTGGAGACCTGGTCTGGACTTTCCACCGTAGTAGCACCAACGGAAACCCCTAAACACCTACCTGAGCACTCTCGCGACCACCCCGTGAGAGCCCTCTGTGGCCAAGAAACAGTGGGGTTATGACAAGCTAACCAGGGTAGGCCTAGCACCACAGAATACGCAGGAGGATCAATAAGGAAAAGACTAATCTTCTCCTTGTGACCCTCCTGCGTTATCATACACAAAGGTGCGGTGACCTCCCTGATAAACCCTGACCCTAATGGTCGACTATCTAAGGCATGAATAGGGAAAGGCATATCCACAGAAACAATAGGGATCCCTAAACTATGAGCTACATTTTTATTAATGAAATTCCCAGCCTCGCCTGAATCTACTAGCGCCTTATACTGGGAATGCAGGAAAAAATCCTGAAAAGTGACAGAGACAAACATTAGTGCAACAGAGGGCTCTGGATGAGAATGGTGCCTACTCACCTGGGGTGATGCCAGAGTGCCCTGCCTGCCTTCTCTATTACCAGAGGAACCAACCCGGCACCGACCAGCAGTGTGATCTCTGTGTCCATAGATGGTGCTCGAGCGGAAACCCCCTCCGGTCTCCCTGCGCACCATCCCTCCCAATTCCAGAGGTTCGGGAGAGAGGGTGCGGGAGGATGGAACAACCAGACCCTGATCTAGATGTCCACGAGTAGCCAGCATGTTGTCCAGCCTGATGGACATGTCCACCAGCTGGTCGAAGTTGAGGGTGGTGTCTCTACAGGCCAGCTCCCGATGGACGTCCTCGCGTAGACTACAGCGGTAATGGTCGATCAGGGCCCTGTCGCTCCATCCAGCGCCGGCAGCCAAGGTGCTAAACTCCAAAGCAAACTCCTGTGCACTCCTCGTCTCCTGCCTCAGATGATAGAGGCGCTCACCCGCCGCTTTGCCTTCGGGTGGGTGGTCGAATACTATCCGGAAATGGCGGGTGAACTCCTCAAAATGGTCCAAGGCAGCATCCTCCTCTCTACACACAGCGCTGGCCCACTCCCGGGCTTTCCCGGTGAGGCATGAGACGAGGGCGCAACTCTTCTCACGGTCCGATGGTACTGGGGAGACCGTGGCAAGATACAAGCTCAGTTTAAGGAGGAAACCCTGGCAGTATCTCCGTTGTATCCCGTGGGTAGAGATAAATGGATCTTGTTCGGTTCAGGAGGGGGAAAAGCGTTCAAGGGAGATCCCGGTTGTGGTGGTGGAGGTGCTGGAGAAACTCCCTGTCTCTCCCAGCGGTCCATATTCTGGACAATGCGATCCATGACGGCGCTTAAACAGTCAATCTCCTCCGCTTGTTCCCGGACATGTTCCTCCACCTCCATGAGCGTAGTGTCCTCTCCTGCTGACTTCATATATTTATGGTCAGAGATTCTGTCAGAGACGTGTGTATAGGTGGCAGGGAAGTCAGGCGCAGGAGAGTCAAACAGAGTGTAAAATGGAGTCTTTTAATAAATGTCCAAGTAACATGCTCCATAACACTAATAAGAAAAATGAATATAAACAAATATGGGTACGAAGACCCGTCGCGCACCTATACAAATAAACACTACACTGACAATAAACAATCTCTGACAAAGACATGAGGGGAAACTGAGAGTTAAATACACAACAGGTAATGGATGGGATTGAAAACAGGTGTGTGGGAAGACAAGTCAAAACCAATGGTAAATGAAAAATGGATCGATGATGGCTAGAAGACCGGTGACGTCGACCGCCGAGCACCGCCTGAACAAGGAGAGGCAACGACTTCGGCAGAAGTCGTGACAATAGGAGGGTGGTTGGCCAAGGGTCATTTCAGTGTAGGAAAGGATGAAACATTGTCTGTACCACAAGTAAGTACAGATAGTAGTATAAATCCCCTCGCACAGTCCCCGCAGCCGGACAACTTTCTCATGGCTTCTGGAGGGAAATGCTGTAGAAATGTTCAACCGTTGTCGCTCATTCAGCCGACAGAAACTTTCAACCAGTTCTCCACATTAAGCAGTGAGTCGGAGTCAGAGGCCGAGCTTTCTCTGGTCTCTACTCCTCCTGTTACTGGGTCTGAGAACGCGAAGCCTCCCACCATTAGCTCTGACAAATTGAAAACCCTAATCATTGGCGACTCCATTACCCATAGTATTATACTTAAAGTGAATTATCCAGCAATCATACACTGTTTACCAGGGGGCAGGGCTAACGACGTTAAGGCTAATCTGAAGATGTTGCTGGCTAAGGCTAAAAATGGCAAGTGTAGAGAGTATAGGGATATTGTTATCCACGTCGGCACCAACGATGTTAGGATGAAACTGTCAGAGGTCACCAAGTGCAACATAGCTTCAGCGTGTTAATCAGCTAGAAAGATGTGTCAGCATCGAGTTATTGTCTCTGCCCCCCTCCCAGTTAGGGGGAGTGATGAGCTCTACAGCAGAGTCTCACAACTCAATCGCTGGTTGAAAACTGTTTTCTAACCCTGCCAAAAGATAGAATTTGTAGATATTTGCCCCTCTTTCTGGGACTCACCCACAAACAGGACCAAGCCTGGCCTGTTGAGGAGTGACGGACTCCATCCTAGCTGGAGGGGTGCTCTCATCTTATCTACGAACATAGACAGGGCTCTAACTCCCCTAGCTCCACAATGAGATAGGGTGCAGGCCAGGCAGCAGGCTGTTAGCCAGCCTGGCAGCTTAGTGGAGTCTGCCACAAGCAGAGTCAGTGTAGTCAACTCAGCTATCCCCATTGAGACCGTGTCTGTGCCTCGACCTAGGTTGCGCAAAACTAAACATGGCGGTGTTCGCCTTAGCAATCTCTCTGGAATAAAGACCTTCTCCATTCCTGCCATTATTGAAAGAGATTGTGATACCTCACATCTCAAAATAGGGCGACCTAATGTTAGATCCCTATCTTCCAAGGCAGTTATAGTCAATTAACGTATCACTGATCATAATCTTGATGTGATTGGCCTGACTGAAACATGGCTTAAGCCTGATGAATTTACTGTGTTAAATGAGGCCTCACCTCCTGGTTACACTAGTGACCATATCCCCGCGCATCCAGCAATAGCGGATGTGTTGCTAACATTTATGATAGCAACTTTCAATTTACAAAAAAAAAACGTCTTTGTCTTTTGAGCTTCTAGTCATGAACTCTATGCAGACTTCCCAATCATTTTTTATAGCTATTGTTTACATATATAGCGTTCCTCACTGAGTTCCCTGAATTTCGGAGTCATCAGCGACTCAGTGGGTTTTGTCCAACATATCTCCGGACCTACTCACTGCCACAGTCATACTCTGGTCCTAGTTTTGTCCCATGGAATAAATGTTGTGGATCTTAATTAAGACTGAAAAGCAGTGCCGAGCACCTATGAATGGCAGGTCTTACCCTTGGTAACGATGTGTAGTCCCTGCTGTGCCATCTATGCCCTCCAGAAACATTCTCAGGACCACCATGATGTCAGCACGGATGTTCAGGAGTCAGTCGAGAAGTCTACCCATGGGGACCGAAGCAAAGTCGTTGGTGGACAGGCTGCAAAGCTGCCTCTTGGCCGAGGGGTTGAATGGGCCACTAACATTACCTCTGTGGAACACCTTCCTCCAGAAGGGAGGTCAAAGAGCAGTGAGCTATGGCTCTCCCAGACCACCGTCCACAAGAACCAACTCTGGGCCTGAGCTGTTAGCCAGACACCCTCGGCTACAAACATCGAACTGTCCATAGAGAAGAGGAACCAACCTTGAGGGTCATTTACAGAGTTTACAAGCCAACTCCACCTTATCCTCCAGTGACAGGGGGGTCAGATCATCATAGTGTTACGACAGATGGCAAAACCCACCTCCTTCCTTCAACTGCCCTTGGTGCTCCATGGGGCAGAAGTACCACTCCCCTTCATCATCCTCCTGCCTGACCAGACTCAGTCACTCTCAACTTGCTCCTCATGGGGATAAGCGACAGCTCTCTGCCCCAAACTATCTATGCTGACAGTGATGTCAGTGGTCGACAGTGCTGGGCCATAGCCAAATCCTGTCTGATCACTTCTGGGCCAACATCAAACCCTACCTCAGATTGGTGGCCCATCTGATTTCCTAGTCTGATGTCAAGAATGACCCAGACTAAACCAGGCGAGAGCATTTGTGGAGGAAGAGCATAGTCTTTTAATGTGTCACGATTGTCATGATATTGAAACCCCTGAAGTCGTTATGCTTTGTTTATTGGTTTTGGGGTGCATTGGCAGAGAAACCTGTTGCTGGAAAATGTTGATATCCCCCTAGCTGATCATTGTCTGTAGCCAACTCTGACCGCAGTGTAGGCCTCATGATACAGACAGGAAGATTGAGCTGGTTCTTAGTGGTCGGTGAACCCTCAACCTTCTGGCCCGTAACCCTGCATGGCCTTGTATGCACCACAAAAGCATCCTGAAGTCAATATCCACATTTTTCGGGTCGCTACAGTTATTTTTATTTGTGGTCATACACATTATGTTGGATACGTGTTTTAAAGTACAAAGGGAGGGTCGTGAAAATATTCGGAGTAAATTGTGAACTGTCCCTAATTACTTGAGGTGCTTTTGAGATCATTGATTGATACAACTGAACTGGAAATCACATTTCTCAGTCACATTTTCTTCTGAGAAAACAACACCACAGAAATGGAAAACAACATCAAGGGACGATTGGGTCAGAGTACAGTGTGGTTGTTCTGATGTCTGACAAATAGTATTTTCCCCATGATGTAACTGAGACAAAGTCTACCTCAACTTGAAGAAGTATGGTTAAAGATTGTAACCCCTTAAACTTAATCTTTAATGAAATGAAGAATTTAGATATTGGTTCCATTACCCTGTAAGCAGTCTATGAACTGCTCTAATGAGTGACTGCAATCCACACTTTTGTCTTAGTAGTCACTGCCAACAAACAAGAATGTCTGTCATTTTCAGACAAAACACATTACTTCCTTCAGCACACTACTACAAGTGTGACTGTTTTGGAATAAAATTTTCAATATATTTCCTTTAACATCCTCTGTGTTGTGTGCTTATTGTTTACCATTGGTTTGTTCTAGATAATTTTTTTGACCTTAAGTAACATCAGGTAGTATTGGAATGTCTACCAATGGCATGTCCATCTTTTTGTGATACATTAAACTGGTCACTGTTCAAAACATTTATAGAGAATTAGAAAGTGTGAATAGTCCTCCCTTTACAGGGACTGCAAAACGACTTTACTAATGATTAGCTGATAAGTTAATTCATTAAACATCTTATGAATTATCTTATGAATCATTATTACACACTATAAAAGTTGTTAATACATGTGTAAATAACTAGCTTACTAAAGCAAATGTAGGAGTACTGATACATGAATGATGAATAAACTATTTATGAATACTTTATTATAAAATGTTATTACCTATCTCTATATTCATTCTGACTCCACAGCATCTGAGAGAGCTGCTCTTGGGTGACCCCTGACCTGGCAGCAGGGATGTATGGATGTTTTTATTTATTTTACAAGGCAAGTCAGTTAAGAACAAATTATTATTTTCAATGATGGCCTAGGAACAGTGGGTTAACTGCCTGTTCAGGGGCAGAACGACAGATTTGTACCTTGTCAGCTCGGGGATTTTAACTTGCAACCTTTCGGTTATTAGTCCAACACTCTAACCACTAGGCTACCCTGCCGCCCCGGATGTAGTTAGAGTAGTGGTAGTGAGAGTAACCAGTATGATGAGGTTCAAGTGTCTGCTGCGGTCTCCCGAGCTGTTGTGTTGAATCATTAATGGATATAGTAGTATTTATACATTTGAGAATACCTAGTTTATTAACATTTCATTAAAGGGAGAGTAATGATTAATACATGGTGAGGAAACTGTAAATTACTTACAAATGGTTTATTACTGAAATTATAAAGTGTTACCCATAATTGGATGTTCTTGCATTTTACCCTTAACTACACCATTACACCATTGAGATAGACTTGGACGTTATCTGATATCATGCAGCATTGTACATTTCAACTGTACTACACTTGATGAAGACGTTGTGCCACAATTGAGCCACTAGAGGGAGATGTTAAACAACATATAGCATGACTCTTGACGTCCTCAGAATGTACTATTAGAACACTACATACTATTTATCATTAAGTAACACGGAACAACCACAGCCTTAGGTATTTGGAGTACACAATCCACAATGACTGCAATGTCTTTTATAAAACAAGCTTATACCTTCTTCTGCCTTCTCCAAGTCATTCAATTCCAATCCAGACAAATCATTCTGCATCAACACCACCTTTATCTATCATGACAACACTGAGATAAGTAATGTCGGTGTATTGTAACATGAAATAATTACAACAATTGTCGAACAAAACTATAACAAACCGATGTTTGCCGAACTAGGGAATCATATTATAGGTACTATAAACGTCTTATCTTCAAAGTTAAAATAAGTTTAGCTGTCACTTTGAACCATGGATAAAAGAAAGCATAAATTATTGGATTAATTAAGGAATTAACAAGTGCCAGATAACTGGTGAAAAATGATATTAAATGATTACCTAAAACAGAAAAAACAAAGTAAATAAATAGAGATGGAATCCAAGAAATGAGATAGGTGAAAACAACAATAGCTAGAGTTTTTGCTGCTTTTGTCTCAGACTTATTTGCTGATACAGTTTTAAAACCAGACACACTGGCAACCTCTTTTGAAAACACCTTTCTGGCCTGTGATCTGGCCACCACAAAGATTTTCAAATACAGTGTTATAATAATAGAGCAAGGGACAACCATTATAAAAACAATGTAAATTATATTAACCCATGTTATTCCTTCAACAATAACACATTCTGTCAAACACCTACTTGGTATCTGTACATTTACAAAGTTTTGTATAATAACAGCATCGTATATGATACAACAACACCAGGTAATGGATATACAACAGATAGTTCCTGTTATTGTTATTTTAGAGTGGTACAATAAGGGATCACACACAGCAACATAGCGGTCAATAGATATCAAGACCAAATTGCCAAGCGATAAAGTAGTACATAAAAAAGTAATGTAGAATTGAAACACACAGAAATATCCAACAGAACCCCAGCATGATTCCATTACTGCTACAGTCATTACTGGTATCACAATCAGTCCCACCAGGAGATCTGACACAGCCAGGGAGAGGATGAGCATGTTGGTTGGAGTGTGGAGCTGCTTGAAGTGAGAGATGGAGATGATCACCAGTGCGTTCAAAAATACTGTAACTGCTGAAATTAATGAGAAGATGATGTACAGTGTTATGTAGATAGATGTCGACAGCAGAGCCTTTCTGCAAGAAGAGTTTCTGTCTTGAAAACAGTATTGAACATCTTCATGTTTCTCCATTTGTATTAAAAAGTAAAAATGCTGAGGTCCTGCTCCTGCTTGGTCCTGTGTGTGACCCTGTCAGGTCCGCCTTCTGAAAAACTCTGAGCTCTGCCTCTCTATTTATCCCTGAGTTACTGACAGAAACTCCCCTACCCCGGGGTCTCTCTGCACACACACACACACACACACACACACACCACCAACAACAAAACATACACAAGTGGACACACAATTAAAAAAATGGTTGGATAAACAAACAATTTGAGCATGATGACATGATTGGCTGTTGCTGTGACCACCTAGCCTGTCCTTCAGCCTTACCGATAGTTAGAGATGAGAGAAAAGGTACATTTTCTCCAATTTAATTCAAATCAAATCAAATGTTATTTGTCAACAGCGCCAATCAGGTGTGGAGCTTACAGTGAAATGTTTACTTACAAGCCGTTAACCAACAATGCAGTTTTAAGAAAAAATACATGTTAAGTGAAAAATAGGATAAGTAAAAAATAACAGTAAAAAACAATTAGAGCATCAGTAAAATAGCAATAGCAAGGCTATATACAGGGTGTACCGGTATAGAGTCAATGGGCGGGGTAATTAGTCGAGGTTAATTGAGGTAATATGTACATGTAGTTCCAGTTAAAGTGACTATGCATAGATAATAAACAGCAACGTAATAGAAGAGGGGGGCAATGCAAATTGTCTGGCTAGCCATTTGATTAGCTGTTCAGCAGTCTTATGGCTTTGGGGTAGAAGCTGTTAAGCAGTCTTTTGGACCTAGACTTGGCAGTCCGGTAACGCTTGCCGTGTGTTAGCAGAGGGGAACAGTCAGTGACTAGGGTGGCTGGAGTCTTTGTCAATTTTTAGGGCCTTCCTCTAACACAGCCTGGTATAGAGGTCTTGGATTGCAGGAAGCTTGGCCCCGGTGATGTACTGGCCCGTACTCACTACCCTCTGTAGTGCTTTGTGGCCGGAGGCCGAGCAGTTAAAAGTACCAGGCAGTGATGCAACCAGTCTCAACCATGCTCTCGATGGTGAAGCTGTAGAATTTTTTGAGGATCTGAGGACCCATGCTAAATCTTTTCAGTCTCCTGAGGTGGAATAGGCTTTGTCGTGCTCTCTTCATGACTGTCTTAGTATGCTTGGACCATGATAGTTTGTTTGTGATGTGCTCCACTACAGCCACATCGATGAGAATGTGGGTGTGCTCACTCCTCCTTTTCCTGTAGTCCACAATCATCTCCTTTTTCTTGATCACATTGAGGGAGAGGTTGTTACCCTGGCACCACACGTCCAGCTCTCTGACCTCCTCCCTATAGGCTGTCTCATCTTTGTAGGTGATCAGGCCTACCACTGTTGTGTCATCGGCAAATTTAATGATGGTGTTGGAGTCGTACCTGGTCATATGGTCATGCAGTCATGAGTGAACAGGGAGTACATGAGGGGACTGAGCGTGCACCCCTGAGGGGCCCCCTGTGTTGAGGATCAGCGTTACAGATGTGTTGTTACCTACCCTTACCACCTGGGGGCGGCCCCTCAGGAAGACAATTCTGTGCATTATTAATGGGAAAATATATTATGGGTGATGATTTGGTCACTTAAAGGTTTTTCTACATGGGAAATAGGATAACTGTCCATACTAACTGTTTTTGGTGATGTCAGTGCTCAATATGCAACATAATCCACAACCTCAGGAAACGAGATGGCAAGTCACATGTCACTTGGCTGGTGTAGGAAAGCAGACAGTAAGGAAGTTGATGAGATGGCATAACTTTATTGTGTACACGCTTATAGCACATACAATCAGAATTTGTAGCGGGATTCCATAGGAACATTCCATAGACATTTAGAAATGTCCATCTGAACTAAATTATGAACCACACTTCTTCAAGTCGAAGGACACTTTATCTCAGTTACATCATGGGGACAAGTAATTTTTGTCAGACATCAGAATAACCTAAATGTATTCCGACCCAATCACCCATTGATGTTTATTTTTAACGTTTGGTTCAGTTGTTTCGATCAATGATCTCAAAAGCACTTCAAGTAATTAGGGGCAGTTCAAAATGTACTGGGAATATTTTCATTGAACCTCCCCTTGTACTGTAAAAACAAATGTACATACTCTCCACATTTATTGAATTAACTCCTGATAATGCTTAGAAAAGTGGTTATCGACATTGCCACTTCAGCATACTTTTGTGGCACAGCCGATGCCACACAGGACTACGGGCCAGAAGGTTGAGGGATCACCGACCACTACGGACGAGCTCAATCTCCTTGCATGTTTCATTAGGCCTACAACACGATGAGAGCTGGCTGCAGGCAATTATAATCTAGAGGGATATTAGATATCCAACATTTTGATGCCAATCATATAAAATACATGGAACACAACAAGTTTTCACTAATAGTTTTCTGTGCCAATGCATCACACAACTAAAAACAAAGCATAACCACTTCGGGTGCTTCAATATCATGGTATGCATTTTCAACATCACAATAATCAGACTTTGACAATAGCGACAATAGCAAAAAACAGAAAACACATCCGTCGCATTAGCATCGAATATCCCCCGTGATTTGCAACTTTTCAGGGAAGTTAGGAACAATAATACACAGGCAGTTAGGAAAGTTATGGCTAGCTTTTTCAAACAGAAATTTGCATCCTGTAGTGCTAAATTTCTGGGACACTGTAAAGTCCATGGAAAATAAGAGCACCTCCTCCCAGCTGCCCACTGCTCTGAGGCTAGGAAACACTGTCACCACCGATAAATCCACTATAATTGAGAATTTCAATAAGCATTTCTCTATGCTTTCCACCTGGCTACCACTACGCCGGTCAACTGCACGGCACCCTCCACAGCAACCCGCCAAAGCCCCCACAATTTCTCCTTCACCAAAATGCAGATAGCTGATGTTCTGAAAGAGCTGCAAAATCTGGACCCCTACAAATCAGCCGGGCTAGACAATCTGGACCCTCTCTTTCTAAAATTATCTGCCGAAATTGATGCAACCCCATTACTAGCCTGTTCAACCTCTCTTTCGTATCGTCTGAGTTTCCCAAAGATTGGAAAGCTGCCGCGGTCATCCCCCTCTTCAAAGGGGGTGACACTCTAGACCCAAACTGCTACAGACCTACATCTATCCTACCCTTTCTTTCTAAGGTCTTTGAAAGCTAAATTAACAAACAGATTACCGACCATTTTGAATCCCACCGTACCTTCTCCGCTATGCAATCTGGTTTCAGAGCTTGTCATGGGTGCACCTTAGCCACGCTCAAGGTCCTAAACGACATCATAACCGCCATCGATAAGAGACATTACTGCACAGCCGTATTCATCGACCTGGCCAAGGCTTTCGACTCTGTCAATCACCACATTCTTATTGGCAGACTCGACAGCCTTGGTTTCTAAAATGATTGTCTCGCCTGGTTTACCAACTACTTCTCTGATAGAGTTCAGTGTGGCAAATCGGAGGGCCTGTTGTCCGGACCTCTGGCAGTCTCTATGGGGGTGCCACAGGGTTCAACCCTCGGGCCGACTCTCTTCTCTGTATACATCAAAGCTGTTGCTCTTGCTGCTGGTGATTCTCTGATACACCTCTACGCAGATGACACCATTCTGTATACTCCTGTATAATTCTGGCCCCTCTTTGGACACCTCCAGACGAGTTTCAATGCCATTACAACTCTCCTTCCCTGGCCTCCAACTGCTCTTAAACGCAAGTAAAACTAAATGCATGCTATTCAACCGATCACTGCCCGCACCTGCTCGCCCGTCCATCATCACTACTCTGGACGCCTCTGACTTAGAATACGTGGACAACTACAAATACCTAGGTTTCTGGTTAGACTGTAAACTCTCCTTCCAGACATTAAGCATATCCAATCCTAAATTAGATCTCGAATCGGCTTCCTATATCGCAACAAAGCATCCTTCACTCATGCTGCCAAACATACTCTCGTAAAACTGACCATCCTACTGATCCTCGACTTCGGAAATGCCATCTATAAAATAGCCTCCAACACTCTACTGAACAAACTGGATGCCGTCTATCACAGTGCCATCCGTTTTGTCACCAAAGCCCCATACACTACCCACCTTTGTGACCTGTACACTCTCGTTGGTTGGCCCTCGCTTCATACTCATCGCCAAACCCACTAGCTACAGGTTATCTACAAGTCTCTGCTAGGTAAAGCACCGCCTTATCTCAGCTCACAGGTCACCATAGCAGCACGCACTCATAGCACGCGCTCCAGCAGGTATATCTCACTGGTCACCCCCAAAGCCAATTCCTCCTTTGGTCGTCTTTCCTTCCAGTTCTCTGCTGCCAATGACTGGAACGAACTGCAAAATTCTATGATGCTGGAAACACGTATCTCCCTCACTACCTTTAAGCACCAGCTGTCAGAGCAGCTCACAGATTACTGCACCTGTATATAGTCTATCTATAATTTAGCCCAAACAGCTACCTCTTCCCCTACTGTATTTATTTTTTTATTTTGCTCCTTTGCACCGCATTATTTCTATTTCTACTTTGCACATTCTTCCACTGCAAATCTACCATGCCAGTGTTTTACTTGCTATATTGTATTTACCTCGCCACCATGGCTTTTGTTTTGCCTTTACCTCCCTTATCTCACCTCATTTGCTCACATTGTATATATACTTATTTTTCTACTGTATGATTGACTGTATGTTTTACTCCATGTGTAACTCTGTGATGTTGTATGTGTCGAATTGCTATGCTTTATATTGGCCAGGTCGCAGTTGCAAATGAGATCTTGTTCTCAACTAGCCTACCTGGTTTAATAAAGGTGAAATAAAAATAAAATAAAAAATAAATGAAAATAAATATGGCTTTTTCTTTGCAACTCTGCCTAGAAGGCCAGCATCCCGGAGTCACCTCTACACTGTTGACATTGAGACTGGTGTTTTGCAGGTACTATTTAATGAAGAATCATCAAAAGTCGTGCTATAAATTCTCGGACAACCCAAAGATTCCTAGATGCCCTTCCAGACTCCAGATTCCTAGATGCCCTTCCTCCACCTACCCAATGACATCAGAGTACAAAATCAGTTAACCACCTAACTGAGGAACTCAGTTTAACCTTGCGCAATACCCTAGATGCAGTCGGACCCCTATAAACTAAAAACTTTTGTCATAAGAAACTAGCTCCCTGGTATACAGAAAATACCCGAGCTCTGAATCAAGCTTCCAGAAAATTGGAAAGGAAATGGCGTTACACCAAACTGTAAGTCTTCCGACTAGCTTGGAAAGACAGTACCGTGCAGTATCGAAGAGCTCTCACAGCTCTCACTGCTCAATCATCCTATTTTTCCAACTTAATTGAGGAAAATAAGAACAATCCCAAATTTATTTTTGATACTGTCGCAAAGCTAACTAAAAAGCAGCATTCCCCAAGAGAATGAGGCTTTCACTTCAGGAGTGATAAATTCATGAACTTCTTTGAGAAAAAGATCATGATCATTTGAAAGCAAATTGCGGTCTCCTCTTTAAATCTGCGTATTCCTCCAATGCTCAGTTGTCCTGAGTCTGTGCAACTCTGCCAAGACCTAGGATCAAGGGAGACACTCCAGTTGTTTAGTTTTATATCTCTTGACACATTGATGAAAATATTCATGACCTGTAAACCTTCAAGCTGCATTCTGGACCCTATTCCAACTAAACTACGGAAAGATCTGCTTCCTGTGCCTGGCTCTCCTATGTTGAACAAAATAAACTGCTCTCTATCCACCGGATGTGTACCAAACGCACTAAAAGTGGCAGTAATAAAGCCTCTCATGAAAAAGCCAAACCTTGACCTATAAAAAAAAACTATCGGCCTATATTGAATCTCCCATTCCTCTCTAAAATTCTAGAAAAAGCTGTTGCGCAGCAACTCACTGCCTTCCTGAAGACAAACAATGTATACGAAACACTTCAGTCGGGTTTTAGACCCCATCATAGCACTGAGACTGCACTTGTGAAGGTGGTAAATGACCTCTTAATGGCATCAGGCCGAGGCTCTGCATCCGTCCTCGTGCTCCTAGACCTTGATTTTGATACCATCAATCATCACATTCTTTTGGAGAGATTGGAAACCCAAATTGGTCTACACTGACAAGTTCTGGCCTGGATTAGATCTTATCTGTTGGAAAGATATCAGTTTGTCTCTGTGGATGGTTTGTCGTCTGACAAATCAACTGTAGATTTTGGTGTTCCTCAACCCTCCATTTTAGGACCACTATTGTTTTCACTATATATTTTACCTCGTGGTGATGTCATTCGGAAACATAATGTTAACTTTCAATGCTATGCATAGATTTGGTCATTGTGTATAGTGAGTAGTTGTGTGTTGTGTGTCTTGGTCTGTGTACTTGCCAACGGCTGCTAGAATCTTGACTAGAACCAAAAAAAGGGGTCCTATGATTGAGCGTAGTCTGGCCCAGGAGTGTGAAGGTGAACGGAAAGGCACTGGAGCAACGAACCGCCATTGCTGTCTCGAACTATCAAAGAATCTTCTAACTGATTCTTTGATAGTTCGAACTCCGGTATCTATTGCAGGCTCTGTATGTCTCTAAGCCCCACACTGTGTCACTGCCCATTAACTAATCCTTAACGGATTAGTCTGAACACGCCGCAACTGGATCTTTCACTTAAAAAAAAAAAATCTTTAGCCATCACCAATTGTACATTGCACTAATTCTCATTAATTACGATAGATACATGGCTGGTTCTTTTTTTCCTGACACCGTAGGTTCATGTACTTTGACGTGAAGCGGTCAAATTAGCGCTTAACTTCTTATGGCTCCAGGGGCAGTATTGAGTAGCTTGGATGAAAGGTGCACAGAGGTGACCATATTCAACGGCCTGCTCCTCAGTCATAGTTGCTAATATTTGCATATTATTAGTAGTATTGGATAGAAAACACTGAAGTTTCTAAAAAATTTTGAATTATGTCTGTGAGTATAACAGAACTCATATAGCCGCCAAAAACCTGAGAAATTCCACTTCCTGTTTTATTTTCTGGAGGTGGCATATTTTCAACCAAGCTCTCATTGAAATTACAGTGAGATACGGATGGGTTTTCACTTCCTACGCCTTCCACTAGATGTCAGCAGTCAATATAACTTTGTCTGATGACTCTAATGTGAAGGGGGGTCGATTGACACAGGAAATAGTCACCACAGCCATGAGTGGACCATGCTTTTAGCAGGCGCGTTCACAGGGGAAGGACT
This sequence comes from Oncorhynchus kisutch, assembly GCF_002021735.2. Lineage (NCBI taxonomy): Eukaryota > Metazoa > Chordata > Actinopteri > Salmoniformes > Salmonidae > Oncorhynchus > Oncorhynchus kisutch. Next base: position 4,030,227 of record NC_034194.2, read on the forward strand.
TGCATTCCACCGCTCATCTGAAGTAATTCTAATTCTCCGGTTGGAACGTCATTAAAGATGTATGTTAGCAACATTCTAAAGACTGATTAAGTACATCGTTTGACATGTTTCCACTGACTGTTACGGAACTTTTGGACATTTCGTCACGTTATAGTGGACGCGCTTTGTATCTTTGGAATTGTTTACCAAACGCGCTAACCAAAGTAGCTAATTGGACATAAATAATGGACATTTTCGAACAAATCAAGCATTTATTGTGGACCTGCGATTTCTAGGACTGCATTCTGATGAAGTTCATCAAAGGTAAGGAAACATTTATCATGTATTTTCTGGTTTCTGTTGACACGAACATAGAGGCTAATTTGGCTAATGTTCTGAGCGATGTCTCAGATTATTGCATGAGCTGCTTATTCCGTAAACTTTAAAAAAAATGTGACACAGCGGTTGCATTAAGGGGAGGTGTATCTATAATTCCATGTGTATAACTTGTATTATCATCTACATTTATGATGAGTATTTCTGATGAAACGATGTGGCTATGCAAAATCACTTCATGTTTTTGCAACTAGTGAATCTAACAAGCCAATGTAAACTCTGATTTTTGTATATAAATATGAACTTTATCAAACAAAACATGCATGTATTGTATAACATGAAGTCCTATGAGTGTCATCTGATGAAGATAATTCAAGGTTAGTGATTCATTATATCTCTATTTCCGCTTTTTGTGAATGTTATATTTTGCTGGAAAATGGCTGTGCTTATTGTGGTTTGCTGGAGACCAAACATAATCGTTTGTAGTGCTTTCGCTAAAAAGCCTATTTGAAATCGGACACTTTTGTGGGATTAACAACGAGAATAGCTTTAAAATGGTTTTAGGAATTGTAACTATGAGATTTGTGGTTTGAATTTGGCGCCCTCTATTTTCACTGGTAGTTGTCATATCGATCCCGGTATCGGGTTTTCAGCCATAACAAGTTAATGAACATTTTTGACCTTTAATCCCAGAAAATGGGCATTAACTCAAAAAGCGTTGAGGCCTCGACACCATCATGTTTCTGGGCTAACAGCCCATTTGGCCAAACCCGTGCTCACCGAGTTTCGTCTTTCAAGTCTTTCCATTAAGGAGAAATGGCCATGTCACGTTGGTGATGTTTTGTCAATATGCAATAAGCAGCACTCGCCATCTGCTGGAATTTTCCTGAACAGCGGGAAAAAATATATATAAAACGGAAAACAAATGTCCGAGAGACTTCATTCGATGTCTTCCCTGTAGATCTGGCCCTGGGGCACGGCTCCAGGACGTCGGTCTATTTTAAAAACATTTGCGGACGTCTAGTAAGGGACCATACATTTGTGATATGGAGATCCTCATCAATCATACAGCAAATGCCGAATAGTACCCTCAAATAAAAGGTGACATTCTATAATGTCGCCTCATATTAAACATTTGATCTCATATCCAAACTGCTGGAGTAAAGAGCTACATTTTTAAAAATGTTTTCCTTCAGAGTGAAACAGAGGACAGGTATTACTTTCAGTATGTACAGTGGCCAGAGTAAGACAGTATAATTCACAATCTGTGACAGAGGGATAACATGATTTATTCTATACTGAACAAAAATATAAATGCAAGATTTTACTGAATACAGTCATAAGGAAATCAGTCAATTGAAATTAATTCATTAGACCTATGGATTTCACATGATTGGGAATACAAATATACATATATTGCTCAAAGATATACAAAAGTATATCTTTTACACCCCTTCATATTTGTGGATTTGGCTATTTCAGCCACACACATTGCTGACAGTTGTATAAACTCAATCACACAGCCATGCAATTTCCATAGACCAACATTGGCAATAGAATGGGTTTACTGAAGAGCTCAGTGACTTTCACTGTTATTGCTGTTATTGTTTAATGGAAACATCTAGGAGCAACAATGTCTCAGCCGAAAAGCGGTTCACACTACCGAGTTCCAAACTGCCTCTGGAAGCAACGTCAGCATAATAACTTTTCGTCAGGAGCTTCGTGAAATGGGTTTCCATGGCCGTGTAGCCGCACACAGGCCTAAAATCACCATGCGCAATGCCTAGTGTCGGCTCGTGTGATGTAAAGCACGCCACGGTTGGACTCTGGAGAAGTGAAAAACACCTTCCCTGGAGTGACAAATCTGGATTTGGCGGATGCCATGAGAATGCTACCTGCCCCAATGCATGTTGCCAATTGTAAAGTTTGGTGGTGAAGGAATAATGGTCTGGGGCTGTTTTTCATGGTTGGAGCTAGACCCCCTAGTTCCAGTGATGGGAAATCTTAACACTACAGCATACAATGACATTCCAGACTTTGTGACAACAGTTTGGGGAAAGCCCTTTCCTGTTCCAGCATGAAAATGCCCCCATGCACGAAGTGAAGTCCATTCAGAAATAGATTTGTTGAGATCTGTGTGGAAGAACCTGACTGGCCTGCACAGAGCTCTGACCTCGACTCCATTGAACACCTTTGGAATGAATTGGAACGCCGACTGGGAGCCAGGCCTAATCGTCCAACATCAATGACCAACTTTACTAATGGTCTTGTGGCTGAATGGAAGCAGAATGGAAGTCCCAGCAGCAATTAGCCATCATCTACGACCAACTCCGTATTATTGCCCATGATTTTGGAATGAGATGTTCTATGAGCAGCTGTCCACATACTTTTGGCAATGTAGTGTCTAAGAAAGCTCAGGAAAATCTAGGAAACAGAACTAGAGAAACAGGAAGGTGGCAAAGAACGCTGGTAATACCTGATAAGACAAGACGAACTGGCAACAGACAAACAGGTGGAAACAAGCACAACGACAGGTGAAACAGATCAGGGTGTGACAATCACACCTGTAATATCACAAACTGACATGGCAGTTTCACCGATACGAATTCCAACTTCAAAGGGAAATGTCACTCAAAAACAAGAATCAAAGTGTCGAAGGCCACATCATTGATGAAGCAAAATATAGTATGATGCAAAAGGCATTATCATACTATGTGATGATGTGGCTGGTAACACTTTGATTCTTGAAAGTCCAATATCTTGAAAAGTTGACATAAGACATACAAATCATTTTGGGACTGTGTCAAAAGTGGACTAGTAAAAAAAAAGAGTGTAATTTCACTTTAAGGGCATAATTGCTAACCTCCTGGCAACTCCACACTATTAGCCACAACCCAAGATCAGCGATGGAGCGCCACATGGCCACCCGGGATCTAATTGATTTGACAAATTGCTGCAAAACTCGCACTGCTGTCAGCAACGCAGCCAAGGAGTACAGCCTGGAGGTATATGGTATGTAAACAACAACCTCAAAATGCTACAAAATGTAGGTGTACAGTATTTGTATGTGTGTGTGTGTGTGTGTGTGTGTGTGTGTGTGTGTGTGTGTGTGTGTGTGTGTGTGTGTGTGTGTGTGTGTGTGTGTGTGTGTGTGTGTGTGTGTGTGTGTGTGTGTGTGTGTGTGTGTGTGTGTGTGTGTTAATACACAGTATGTGTGTTTTGTCCCTCCGGTCTCCCCCATTATCTGTGGTCAGAACCAGGTCCAGAACATGTGAGTGTGTTGGTGAACAACCCTGTGTCTCTAACCTGTGACATGCCTCTTCCTGCTATCACCTGCCTGATCAATGGAAACACAACAGAGCAGGAGACCACAGCAGACACTTCAACCTCAACATACTGGTTATGAACACTACTCTCACTACTACTACTCTCACCACCACTGCTCTCACTACCACTGCTCTCACTACCACTACTCTCACTACCACTACTCTCACACCACTACTCTCACCACCACTGCTCTCACTACCACTACTCTCACTACCACTACTCTCACTACCACTACTCTCACTACTACTACTCTCACCACCACTGCTCTCACTACCACTGCTCTCACTACCACTGCTCTCACTACTACTACTCTCACTACTACTACTCTCACTACCACTACTCTCACTAACACTGCTCTCACTACATCACTGCTCTCACTACCACTACTCTCACTACCACTACTCTCACCACCACTGCTCTCACTACCACTGCTCTCACTACCACTGCTCTCACTACCACTGCTCTCACTACCACTACTCTCACTACCACTACTCTCACTACCACTACTCTCACCACCACTGCTCTCACTACCACTACTCTCACTACCACTACTCTCACTAACACTACTCTCACTACCACTACTCTCACTACTACTACTCTCACCACCACTGCTCTCACTACCACTGCTCTCACTACCACTGCTCTCACTACCACTGCTCTCACTACCACTACTCTCACTACTACTACTCTCACTACCACTACTCTCACTACCACTACTCTCACTAACACTACTCTCACTAACACTGCTCTCACTACATCACTGCTCTCACTACCACTACTCTCACTACCACTACTCTCACTACCACTACTCTCACTACCACTACTCTCACCACCACTGCTCTCACTACCACTGCTCTCACTACCACTACTCTCACTACCACTACTCTCACTACTACTGCTCTCACTACCACTGCTCTCACTACCACTACTCTCACTACCACTACTCTCACTACCACTACTCTCACTACTACTGCTCTCACTACTACTACTCTCACTATCACTACTCTCACTATCACTGCTCTCACTACCACTACTCTCACTACTACTCTCACTACCACTACTCTCACTACCACTGCTCTCACTACCACTGCTCTCACTAACACTGTTACACTCACACAAATGACAATAGAGCTGTACTTAGGTTCACTTTGAATGTTTATGCTGTATTGGGGCCTTATTGGGGCCCTGGAGGAAAGCATTTGTGTGTCTCCAACACCTTTAATTGTTTTTTTCTTAAGAGTTTTGGAACTCATTGTTCCTAAGCCTTGTATACAGGTGATAACAGGACCCTCTGGTGTCAGAAACTTAAAAAAGTAAACCTAACATCATTAAAGAGTTACACAGTAGTGAATATAGTCCCAGTGACATCAGTCACAGAGCACAGATTGAGTTTTGCTGATGCAATATGCTCTCTGAGAATCATGGGGACTAGAGAGGTGGAATGACAGTGTACTAGATGTGTGTGTGTGTGTGTGTGTGTGTGTGTGTGTGTGTGTGTGTGTGTGTGTGTGTGTGTGTGTGTGTGAGTGAGTGTGAGTGTGTGTGTGTGTGTGTGTGTGTGTGTGTGTGTGTGTGTGTGTGTGTGTGTGTGTGTGTGTGTGTGGATGACTGTGTGTGTGTGTTTGTTTGTGTCTTGCTGACTGTGTGTGTGTGTGTGTGTGTGTGTGTGTGTGTGTGTGTGTGTGTGTGTGTGTGTGTGTGTTCTTGTTTGACACCTTTAATTGGTAGTGTGATGTGTGTTTGTTTGTTTGTGTCTGGCTTACTGTGTGTGTGTGTGTGTGTGTTCTTGTTTGACACCTCTAATTGGTAGAGTGATATAAGTGTCATTATTACAGAGCCTTGCATGTTAGTGCTAACAGGTCCCTCTGGAATCTGAGACAATAACAAACTATACAAACTATATGATTGGGTCAGAATACTGTGCAAGGTGATGTCTGGCAAATATTATGTGTCTCAATGATGTAACTGTCTCCCTCAACTTGAATAATTATTTCATAATTCAGTTCAGATGGACATTTGTACAAGTCTATGGAATGTTCCAATGAAATGCCATTAGAACATACAGCATAAAGATGTACCGTCTTATCAACTGCCTGACTGTCAATTTTCTTATGCAGTGGCCAAATGACATATGCCATGATGTGTCCTGTAGTTTCGCAAGGCCATCCTTCCAAGTCTCATTTTGTTGTCTTGAAGTCTAAAGATCTTCAGTTTCACATTTTGCATTTCAGGGCTGGCTTCTAATGCTTGCCATTAGTTTTGAATCTTATAATAGCTAACTTGTTGGTTTCAACTAGAACCTTACGAATATGGTTCTTTAACTGTCCCTTTTTGAAACACATGTTGAATTTCCAATCGTTTTTAATTATTTTCAACTTGATGTTTATTTTGGAAATAACCCAACTCTACCAGACAGTTGAGAAGTCAGGAGGGTCATACCAGCTATGCCATTAAGGAATGGCAATTTGCATAGCATTTTTACTAATCTCAACAATATTACAAAAATGACTTGCTTCCAATGGCTTTTACTCTGTTTTGTAGTTAAGCATTGTTCGAATTGAATGAGGACTGATGTCAAATGTGTATGAATTATGTTAATTGCATGTGTGTATGAAATTAATCAATTTTCAGGTGGTGTTGGTTTTCTTACATTTCAATTAATCCAGGTCCTTCCACCATGTTTCCACCATGGTGTCACGTCCATACATTACGGGAACATTTTGACATTCGCCATATGGTTAGTGAGAAAGTCCATATTGCAAATGTACGGTCCCTTACCAGACGTCCGAAAACGTTTGTAAAATTCGCGGACGGTGTCGGGCCGTGCGGCAGGGCCGGATCTACTGGGAAGTCATCAAACCAACTCTCTCGGACATTCGGTTTCCGTTTTATAAAATAATCAAATTTTGGTCATTTTTCCGCTGTCCCGATAAATCCCACAAGAGGGCGAATGGAATCATATTGCAAATGTACAAAATATCACGAATCACGACGTGGCCTTATCTCCAAAACGGAAAAGACTTCGAAGACGAAACTTGGTGAGCATAGGTTTGGCATAATGGGCAGTTGGCCCCGAACAAGATGGCGTCTAGGCCTTTTGAGTTATGGCCATTTTTCTGGGATTAAAGGTCCAAAATGAAAATAGAGCAATAATTTTTCCGATTCACGTCAAAGTCAAGGAGCCTCCGGTGTCAATAAAAAAAAGAACCAGCCATTTATCTATCGTCATTTAAGAGAAATCGTACAATGTCAAATTGGTGATGTTCAAAAATAGGTGTTTGTTTTTTTAAACAGATCCAGTTGCAGCGTGTTCATACGAATCTTTTTAAAGTGTGCTTTGGAGCTCTGCGATATTTCTGTGATTTTCTGTGATTTTCTGAAATAACACACACTCACTAAACACTCCGTAAATAAGTCAGTTCTTAACATAAAGACTTAAAACTCAAAATTATATAATTGCCTACCCCAAGGAGGATATGTGTTCACTTTCAGCTTCCTGTGTAAACCAGAAGTGCCTTAAAATGGTGTCATAGGTGCTGTTTCCAAGGGTTAAAAAGGTGAGATCTTTTCAAAACTTCATATGTGTGATTAGGCAACCCCCATGAACTGTAAGTCAGTCATTTCTCCCAACAGATGTCAAAGAAAAGCTCTCACACACACACACCACACACACACACACACACACACACACACACACACACACACACACACAACAAGGATGGAGTGACAAAGTGCGGTGCTTAAAGACACACAGAGCCTGCAATGGCATTTCCATATTCTGTAGGCCGTGCCGAGTTCAACGAGATGCCCCGCTTGACCGTAGCTCGCTCTGAGTGCAGCGACCGTGAAAAAAAGTAGGCCCAAAATGAAGCCTGGCCCTAAATGTACAGTGCCTTGCGAAAGTATTCGGCCCCCTTGAACTTTGTGACCTTTTGCCACATTTCAGGCTTCAAACATAAAGATATAAAACTGTATTTTTTTGTGAAGAATCAACAACAAGTGGGACACAATCATGAAGTGGAACGACATTTATTGGATATTTCAAACTTTTTTAACAAATCAAAAACTGAAAAATTGGGCGAGGTTTGTTAACAGTGCCCAAAGAAGGGCCACATGTATACAGAATGGTGTCATCTGCGTAAAGCTGGATCAAGGAATCACCCGCAGCAAGAGCAACATTGTTGGTATATACAGAGAAAAGAGTCGGCCAGAGATTTGAACCCTGTGGTACCCCCATTGAGACTGCCAGAGGTCCGGACAACAGGCCCTCCAATTTGACACACTGAACTCTGTCTGAGAAGTAGTTGGTAAACCAGGAGAGTCAGTCATTTGAGAAACCAAGGCTGTTAAGTCTGCCGATAAGAATACGGTGATTGACAAGTCGAAAGCCTTGGCCAGGTTGATGAAGATGGCTGCACAGTATAGTCTCTTATCGATGGAGGTTATGATATCGTTTAGGACCTTGAGCGTGGCTGAGGTGCACCCGTGACCAGCGCGGAAACTGGATTGCACAGCGGAGAAGATGGTGGGATACAAAATAGTCAGTGAATGGTCAGTGATCTGTTTGTTAACTTGGCTTTTGAATACTTTAGAAAGGCAGGGCAAGATGGATATAGGTCTGTAACAGTTTGGGTCTAGAGTGTCACCCCCTTTGAAGAGGGGGATGACCGCAGAAGTGTTCCAATCTTTAGGAATCTCTGACGATAGAGAGGTTGAACAGACTAGTAATAGGGGTTGCCACAATGGCGGCAGATAAATTGAGAAAGAGATGGTCCAGATTGTCTAGCCTAGCTGATTTGTACGGGCCCAGGTTTTGCAACTCTTTCAGAACATCAGCTATCTGGATTTGGGTGAAGGAGAAGCTGGGGATGTTTGGGCAAGTAGCTGCGGGGGGTGGGGAGCTGTTGTCCGGGGTTGGGGTAGCCAGGAGGAAAGCATGGCCAGCCGTAGAGAAATGCTTCTTGAAATTCTCGATTATCGTGGATTTATCAGTGGTGACAGTGTTTCCTAGCCTCAGTGCAGTGGGCAGCTGGGATGAGGTGCTCTTATTCTTTACAGTGTCCCAAAACTTTTTGGAGTTAGAGCTACAGGATGCAAATATCTGTTTGAAAAAGCTAGCTTTTGCTTTCCTAACTGACTGTGTATTGGTTCTTGACTTCTCTGAAAAGTTGCTCAAGGCTAGCTTCGGGGCTGGGCCACTCGGTAGCAGCTAGCTAGCTGTGATTATCCAGTGTAATGGTCCAGAGTTTACGGCAGGAATATGGTGATGTGGTGGAGAAAAACAGTCCGATATGCTCATGGATGATATCGCGCTGTGTAGACTGACAAGCTAAAAGCGGCTGGTGTCTGAGCTAAAAAAGATAAAGGCCGCTAGCAGTGGCTAACAATGACTAAACAGCTAGTAGATAATTAGCTGGTTAGCTTCTGATGGAGGTTCTAGGTATACGGTCTAAAAATATGGCAGATCCGTATCACATTGGGTGAGGCGGGCTGCCGGAAGGTATATTTAATTTTAAAATGGAAAAAGAGATTGTAATATATACAAAAATACAAAAAAAAACATAACATTTACAACAAACACGTCTTACTGCTATGCCATCTTGGATTACAAAATTACTCTCAGTTAAAAACCATTGGATTTAGCAAACTCTGAAATTATTTAGTATTTCTGTTTCCACGAAAACTGTTTTCCAAGCGCACCATAAGGAGCCACTAAATGATACATAGTTCGAGTGCATTTCAGAATACAAAAAAACTATCCAACAGCAAGATCCAGTATTTAAGTTGAAGTTCATCATATGACAAGCGTAACGTTATGTCTATAACTACTGTTCCCTGAAGGAGATAAACTAGGTACAACTTACTATTAAATTCACACCTCGTTGGAAGCCCCGCCTTCTACAGGTGATGAGCGTGAGACTCTGATTTATTCCTTAAGTTTAATACCGCTCTTCACCGACCCAGGAAGGGGTAGGGTCAAACAGGTGTTGTACCTCATTTCCCTCCTTCAGGGAACACTAATTATAGTGTTAGGTTCTAATTTTGAGTAAGTGAGTGTCCGTAAGTAAATAACTCACGGACACTAGAGAAGCTTAACCAAGTTTAAATATTCCCAAAGGGTCGTTCCAGCCGTAGTTCAGACAAAAACATGTTCTCACCATCACAAGTATATATACCCCACTTTGGACACTCCTCCTTCTCTACAATCCTTACATCTTATGGTTCGACAGGAAAAGGGTAACAGGATACTAAACTCATAACTCCCTTCAGGGGATCTGACCTGACCTCCTGACCTCAACCCCTCCTCCGCCTAATCCACAGATGTCCATCCGCTTCCCTTATAGCAATCCTGTGATCTCCTCCCGTCCACCACATTCCACAGCCACTCTGTCTTTCTACAGTTCTCACTCCGTTATATACTCTGCGTCTGATCTATCATGTCTTTAAAATCTCAATGTTCAAAGTTTAGAATCCAACAATAGTCATAAAGTTACACTCCCTTTCAGTCGGTCAACTTCGGTAAAACATACTATGGGAAAATACAATCATTCCCCATTCCGACCCAAACGGATACTAAATGAAACGGCCCCTGGCAGACCACGCAGACCTGACCCCGCAAGATGTGCCACTCCAACTGGAAAAGGTTGCTATTACTAGTGTATTAGTCTATTAGTGAACACTTCAGGAGCAGAACGGCAGAATTTACGAATTCCAGCAGGGGAGGGGGGGGGGGGGGTTCTCCTGGTTAAGTTGGGGCGGCAGCGTACCCTAGTGGTTAGAGCATTGGACTAGTAACCGAAAGGTTGCAAGATCGGATCCTCGAACTGACAAGGTACAAATCTGTCATTCTGCCCCTGAACATGGCAGTTAACCCACTGTTCCTAAGCCGTCATTGAAAATAAGAATGTGTTCTTAACTGACTTGCAGAGTAAAATAAATAAATAAAAAAGGTTGTGTCGATGACCGGCTCCATCTAGTCAGGTTATATTGATGACCGGCTCCCTCTAGTCAGGTTATATTGATGACCAGCTCCATCTAGTCAGGTTATATTGATGACCAGCTCCATCTAGTCATTTGTGTCTTATTTATTTAATCAAACAGCGTGCTTAAAGCATCATTACGTTCAGTACATATAGATTTTTATAAAAACACATGGGGTGATTGGTAGAAATTACAGATGACTCTTGGTTAACCAAGATGTATTTTAGTTGGGGACAACACTAGAACATGATTTTGGGGCTCCCGAGTGGCGCAGCGGACACTGCATCTCAGGGCTTGAGGTGTCACTACAGACACCCTGGATCAAATCGAGGCTGTATCACAACCGACCGTGATTGGGAGTCCCATAGGGTGGCGCACAATTGGCCCAGCGTCATCCGGGGTAGGCAGTCATTGTAAATAAGAATTTGTGCTTAACTGACTTGCCTAGTTAAATAAAGGTCACATTTAAATAAATGTAAATAAGGGTTTCATGACAAACCATTTTTTACAAATCCGTCAAGGCACCAACTTTGAGGAGGGTTTAAAACAAATTCATGAATGTAATTGAATCTAGGTATTTTAAAGGTCTTGCCTTTAATGCAATGGCATGAAAAAAATTGGCTGAATATTATACAATGACTTAACCAGCTCTAATAATTTTCCCCCACAGGAAATCTTCACTGGCAATTATAGAATATACTACAGTATATAGCCTCAATCTGTTTAAAACAATAATTTTGAAGTCATGGATGGCCAGTCTTTGTATTCATAGTGTAGTGAATTCAGGAGGTAGCCCTGAGCTGAACTCAAACCTGGGTCCAGTGACTGTCAAGCCAACACCTTATAACTGTTATGCCAAGATTGTCGGAACTTCTTGACGAGGTCGCTAAGTGTTGGGTTACAGTTGCTCCAATAGCTGCTTTCTCTATGAATGTGAGAGTGGTTAGACTTCTCCTTCCCCCTTCCTCATCTGTTTACCAAACCAAGGCTCTGGGCAGCCATTTTGTTGTTGTTTACAAAACCCACACAACCAGGCAAACTGCAGTTGTTACATTGTTTCTAAACATAAAAAGCTTATTTGGGGGTCTGTTGAGGTACAACAGTTGAACTAAGCTCATGAGGCATGTGTTATATTCTTCAAGAATCAATGGCTATAAATAAATAATTAAAGTCACAATATGGATGTAGCAATTGCACATTTTCGCTTTAACACCAAACATCAGTTCAACAACAGAGAGATTAAAGTAGACGGCACGCGTCAAAGTGATTGATTGATGACCCTGTGTCATGATGACGTGTGCATGTCTAAATATGGGCCTCCGGCCCGTCCCCCCTGTTCCTGTGGTCACGTGTTAGAGGGTGTGTGTTATTTTATATCTATATGGCATCCTTTGAAGTAGTCATGGTGATTGATGTCTAGGGGACTGGTTGAACTGGGGGGGTTGAGTGTTTGAACTTTTGGAACGTGTATGTCCCCCACCCCCAGTTTTATCGCCCTTATGTTTGTTATCTGATGAAGCAGGAATGTCCTGGGGTATTGGACTGTGGCATATGCATTATAAATGTCCCGAACAAGGCGTGCGAAACCAGAACAGTAAACACTATTTTTAAACATGGATTTTGCGATCAGTGGCAAAGCTGTGATGACTGTAGCAACTGAAGCAGGACCGCGGCTGAAACATAGAGAAAGGGCAAAGTATACAGCCGCAATATACGATGCTCCAAAAAAGCGGTTTCTAAATGTGTATAGAACCCAGATACCGCAAGCAACTGCGCTGAAAGATGAAGTGCCGATGTCTAACGGGCAGCAATGGGGGTATCTGTTTGATTACTTGGCCTGTAGAGTGAAACTCTATACGGTAGCCGAAGGAGAAGAATATACCGACCAGACATTAGGAGTGGCCTATGGGGTTGAAGACTAGACGGTTTTTCGCCAGGTTTTGTGTCCCGAACTGAGACGTATCACCAAGGGTTACAGCTTGTTCACACGCTACGAGACCCGTTGGGAAGGTACCCCTGACTCCTCCGGAAGAGTATTTCGCCAGGTGAAAATACAGAGAAAGAATGGACTTCCCTGTGGCTGCGTGGAGTTCTATATCAGCACCAAGGAAATCCGGGATGGCGGTTTGGTCTGTGATTTTAGGTTGCGCATGCTTATCCCTTTTAAAAGTTGGCCTTTAATGGAATTGAAAATGTTGGAGTTGTTGGACACTCTGTTTGTACAGAGCCAACAGCGCCAGAGCATTGTTCGGCTAAAGAAGTGCATAATATATACGAATCCGGAGGATTACGACTCAAAGCAGCCCCAAGAAGGTACATCGTCAGAAGGGTCAACCCACGGAGAAAAGTACGCGACTGCGTTAACCACGCCCAGATACCCCGAGGGCTGGTTCAACAATAAAAGAAGGGTCCTTAAAACCTACAGTTCTTCACTTACGCATTAACCATGGATATTCCTACCGCATACCAGAACTCCGAAACGTCATGGGGGCCCGACACTAAGGACTGTATGCTGCGCAGCCCAACATTCTACTACCCCCTGGCAAGACCCGCGACACCCCCTACATGTACACAGCCTGAGGACGTGTTTGATGGTGTGGTCAGTACTATTTTTGTGGACACCATCAAGGCCTCTGTAGCCACGCTTTTAGACGTGGTGATTGGAGAATATATACGAGAAAAATGCATCGGTTGTGAGATTAATCACCCCAGCCAGCGCAGGCATCCATGCCTATACGACCCCCCAAGATACTACTTCTTTAACAATTTTGAGGCGCTGGTGAAAAGACTTTGGTCCTGCAGGTTTATACCATCGCTGGTCAGAGCCCTGGAGTCTATGGGCCTTGTGCCGTCTACCCCCAGAGTTTACGGGGTAACCAAGGCATTCCTACATGAAAGAGGCGATCTACATCCACAAGAAACTCAAAGAAATCCGACACACCCTGGTGGACGATAACAAATACAGGGAGGCTGTGGTGGCTGATGTGATGACTTTCTGGCTCAATAAACCTCAAGAGACCGAGTGACATTTTTGTTATTTAGATGTAAAGCAATGGGTAACTATGTGTTTACGATGTTAGAGAGAATAAATAAATAAAATATTTTGAGAGAACTTACAAATGTTATGCATCAAATTATTGAAAATAAAGTGAACAATGTATCGTTCTACACAACCCACAATTCCGGGACTAATGTAGAGCGTTTGTTGAAAATGGAACAAATCATGAATCATGTACGACATGCGGGCGAGTGTCTACAATGGACACAAATGGTAACCCGGCTTGGTGGTGATTCTGAAGAACTAGAAACAACCTTGTCTAAGATTGTACTTTATTTGTTTGAAACACCATTTAATTGTAACATGTATCATATTTGTTGTTTATATACTTTTATAGCGGATGTGTGTGTTGTAAAAATTCAGTGAAACAAATCTGTTAATCTAAACCAAATATACAAGGTTTTGCATGATGCGATCATTGAGAAAACGGGGACATGTATCCTGCAACGAATTCTGAATTGTCTGTATACGTAAAACATAATGTTTTCTTGAAAATAAAAATCCCCAAAATGAAAATGAAATGTTGTCGTTATTTGAAAGTGGCTCATTAACGTTATTGTACCTCAGAGAGGCAAGAAGGATGGCAGAGCAGATGTTGAAAAACATTTATTATAATCCCTCTAATCCTGGGTCTTATGGGGGGCAAGGAATGTTTACAGCGAGGTTTAGCCAAAGAAACAGGTAGCCGGTTAAGCGATGCTAAAATGAATGAGTGGCTATCAGAGCAGGATGCACACACTCTACATAAACCTGTAAGAAAACAATTTCCAAGAAATAGAGTTTTTTCTACCCAACCATTGTCCCAATTTCAGGCTGATCTATGTGACATGCAGGCCCTTGCAGTTAAAAATTATGGAAATCGCTACATGCTAACGGTTATAGATATTTTCTCTAAAATAGCTTTTGTCAGGGTCTTAAAAAACAAGACTGGTGCAGAGGTGACCCGGGCCTTTGACTCTATCTTGAAGGAAGGAGGAGCCCCCAAGAAAGTGCAGACTGATGGCGGAAAATAATTTTTTAATAATACTTTTCAGAAACTCATGAAGAAGCACAATATAGTACATTTTGCTACAGGCTCGGATTTGAAAGCTTCAGTTGTTGAATGCTTTAATCCACCTGTCGTGTCAGATTTTTTAATTATGCTTTTCAGCGAAAGCAATCCAAGCGTTTGTAAGTTTATCGATCGCACAATAAAACATTAAGTGCACTTAGCATCAGGTAGCTCGGTGACGAAAATCAGAAAAGCAATCAAATTAATCGGTTACGTTTGATGATCTTCGGATGTTTTCACTCACGAGACTCCCAGTTACACAACAAATGTTCCGTTTGTTCCATGAAGATGATTTTTATATCCAAAATACCTCAGTTTGTTTGTCGCGTTATATTCAGAAATCCACAGGAAAGAGCGGTCACGACAACGCAGACGAAATTCCAAATAGTTTCCATTATGTCCACAGAAACATGTCAAACGGTTTTTATAATCAATCCTCAGGTTGTTTTTAAAATATATAATCGATAATATATCAACCGCAAATGTCTTTCACAGTAGGAGAGGGGAAAACAATGGCTGTCCAAATTCTGTTGCGCAAGCAAAACTCATGTGACCACTTGACGTGATGTTATCGTTCTGGCTCATTTTTCTAAATAAAAGCCTGAAACTATGTCTGAAGACTGTTGACACCTTGAGGAAGCGATAGGAAAAGGAATCTGGTTCATATCCCTTTAAATCCAGCAAAGGGACACTATGGAACATGGAGTTTTCAAAATAGAAGCCACTTCCTGTTTGATTTTCCTCGGGGTTTTGCCTACAATATCAGTTCTGTTATACTCACAGACAATATTTTGACAGTTTTGGAAACTTTTGTGTTTTCTATCCAATACTAATAATACTATGTATATATTAGCAACTGAGACTGAGGAGCTGGCCGTTTACAATGGGCACCTTTTCATCCAAGCTACTCAATACTGCCCCTGCAGCCATATGAAGTTAAGATTTTCTAGGCAAACAATGTAAGAAATTATATATTAATAAAAACAAGATACTGCAAAGTTTCCTAAGAACTAGAAACGAGGCAGCCCTCTTTGTCGGCACCATCTTGGAATACAGCAATGTAGGGTAGGCCTTTACACTCATATCCGTATACGGGTTGAAAAGATTTGGACACTGATAAGCGCCTAAATTGGAACGCAGTGGCTGTACAGTAACATGCTAAACATGATGTTATAGCTCAGGGTCTCCACTTCACATGTCTGTATGGGTTTTGACTGACAGCCGTTCTGAACTTGAGCAATGTGCGCGACTGGAAGTTGCCTCCATCCCTCCTGCCACGCCCTCTGGTGCTCATCGTGTGTCTCCTTGACCTGCCGCCAGTGCTCTCTCCCTCGTGTGTGTGTGTGTGTGTGTGTGTGTGTGTGTGTGTGTGTGTGTGTGTGTGTGTGTGTGTGTGTGTGTGTGTGTGTGTGTGTGTGTGTGTGTGAGTGCGTGTGTGTGTGTGTGGAGACAGGTGTGCTGGGGTCAGAGCAGATCCCCACCAGCTGCAACCCGTTCCATAATCAAGACCTCTACAAATAATCAGTCCTGCCACTTCCACACTGCCAGATCGTAATCTCTGCTCAGTCAGCCCATGTTTCTAGCTGCTTGTTCCTGTTGTGCCTGTTTTCACTTGCTTGACACTGTTCTCCACTGCAGTTCTGGCCACTCTGACTCAGGTCCCTGTCTCCAGTCTGACTTCTCATCAGTCCTGCTAATCTACGCTCCCTTGGATTCCCTTCCGGACCTGCTTACCCTGTCCCAACACCTCTCACTCCAACTTCAGCCTCCGCACCTAGTTTCCGGCAACCAGCCCGAGCTTCCCCTGGCCTGCACTCAATCTTCCCCCCCTTGTTTCAATAAATACCTTGGTTACCTCATCCCAGTCTCCTCACCTGAGTCTGCTCTTGGGTTCACCTGTACCGCTCCGCGTGACACCTCCAGCTAATTTGGCAACTTTTGCATATTTTCTGTTGCAAATGCAGTAAATTATTACAATTTGATGTATTTTGAGAGATGAGACATTGAGGATTATAATGAATATCGCTTTGGTGTCATACAAGAAATGAAAACATCCATGAGTTAAAACATCCATCACTCTACTTTGAGTCATAGAAGTAGATTGAAAGTATTAGGAACTGTGCACACTTTGGAGAGGTGTGTGGCCACTTGGAAACACCAGTTAGACTGCTCACTCAAACCCTTGTCATTTGTTTGTCTAACCCCAAATTTTCCAAGGATATTCTTATCATGTATCCAGAGTATTTTCAGATTTCATTATTAAACAAAATGCAGCGAAAAGTACAGTAAGTGTCAAATGTAATAAAATCAAGAGTGTAAAGTTTGGATTCAGTCTTGTGTCAGATTAACTGTTCTGTCCAAAGCTTTAGTCTAATCATTTTCCCATTATCTCCTACCTGACAATGTGACTGGCTGAAATGTCAATGTCACTGACTGTCTGATCCTAAATCTGTTCTCAGTTGATATGTCTTTATAGAATAGTAAAAAGAAAAGCAACAGCGATCTCAAAAAGCTCTCAATGGAGGCTGGCTGGATGCAGGAGACCGGCGGCAGGTGGTCGGTTTCCGTGACAATGGGGATTAGTCCTGCCCCAATTGGCCTTTGGTTGCGCCATGGGTTCCTTCTCCGTGGTGATTAACTCCTTCGCTCCCACTTTTCTGAGCAGGTAGACCGGGCGACACTGCCTCTTCCAGCTTTTACCTCCAGTGACCTGGGAAATTAGTAATCCCACAATGCATTGAAACGGGCCGCCACAAGAGGCTCAAAGAGTGGCATTATTTTACATAACTTCTTATGGCTGGAGGGGCAGTATTGAGTGGCTTGGATGAAAGGTGCACAGAGGTGCCCATATTCAACTGCCTGCTCCTCAGTCATAGTTCCAAATAGTTGCATATTATTAGTAGTATTGTATAAACACTCTGAAGTTTCTAAAACTGTTTGAATTATGTCTGTGAGTATAACAGAACTCATATAGAAGGCAAAAACCTGAGAAATTCCACTTCCTGATTTTTTTTCTTCTGGGGAGGCAGGTTTTCAACCAAGCTCTCATTGAAATTACAGCGAGATATGGATGAGTTTTTACTTCCTACCCCTTCCTACCCCTTCCGATGTTAACAGTCAATATAACTTTGTCTGATGACTCTAATGTGAAGGGGGGTCGAAAGAGACAGGAAATAGTCACCACTGCCATGAGTTGACCAGGCTTTCACTATGCGGGGTCACAAGGAAAGGACCTGCGTTCCAACGGTCATCTGAAGTCATTCTAATTCTCCGGTTGGAACGTTATTCAAGATGTATGTAAACTACATTGATTCAGTACATCGTTTGACATGTTTCTACAAAATGAGATTTTTTTTGTAAAACTCCACTTTAGACCCACCAAAACCTCTCCACATATATAATATTAGTATTATATATTTTATATACATAATACATCTAAATTTAAATTATGGAACACCGACATCTCGACCCTAACCGGTATGTCTCATACTATGTTGATCAAGTGGGTAATGGGTTTCCCGGCTATTACGGTTCCCCCACCATGTATGGTTCGGGGATAGGAGGTATATTTCGTAACCTCTTTAGGATGGTTTTACCCTTTATGAAGAGAGGCCTCAGCATAGCCAAACCGCATTTAAAATCAGCAGCAAAAAATATAGTAAGTGAGGTTGTAGGAAATGCTATGACCAGAAGGGCGTCACCAGATGTCGAGAGTCAAGAAGGCTCAGGGTTGATGATGTTGTCTCGAAGACCAAAAAAGAGACCTCCGGGTATAAGGCGCAGGCTTGCGTCTAAAAAACAGAGGTTAACGGTTAAAAGAAAATCAGTTAGTCAAAGACGGGGTAAAGTGAGGAGGTCTGGACCAAAAACGTTAAAAAGAATACTCTGAAGTATTTTCTAAAAGAACAAGCTCTTTTACACCGCATGTCCTCTGAAGCTATAAAGACAGAGCTCGATCTTTTCACGGCCCCCTTAACCCAACGTTCAGTAGAGAGGTCCAGTTATGTGGAGATAGCCCCACTCTCTGCCATTACAGACAACGGCCCCATAGAGTTTTTCATACCAGGCCACGGTGACAACTATCTGGACCTCAACAACACCTTGGTGCATTTGCATCTAAAAGTGACCAAAAGAGATGGTACTGATATTGCAAACGATGCCAAAGTGAGTCTCATTAATTACCCAGTGGCCACCATCTTCTCCCAAGTGGATGTGACTTTGGGGGAACGTCTAATCAGTCAAAGCAGTGCCACATACCCATACCGGGCCATCATGGAATGCTTACTCAACTACTCTAAAGACACTCTCAAGACCCAATTCAGCGCAGGGCTTTTTAGCAAGGATACTGCAGGAGGCTCTATGGAATCGACAGACCCATCCACCGGTGCAAATAAAGGACTGGAGGCACGGGCTCGCTACTGTGCAGAATCTCGAGAGTTTCATCTGCTAGGCCCTATACACTCTGACATTTTCTTTCAAGAACGTTTACTCTTAAATGCCGTTGATTTAAGACTAAAATTAACCAGGGCCAAGGATGAGTTTTGCCTAATGTCTGCCCAGGACGGGGACTTTAGTTTAAAAGTGTTGGGGGCCACGCTTTTTATTAAAAAGTGTCTGTATCTCCGGCAGTTCGTCTGGGTCACTCACAGGCTTTGATGAAAGGAAATGCCCTTTACACTCTCCAAAAAATTACCATGAAAACCTTTAGCATACCTGTGGGCAGCAGAATCTGCAGTCAAGAAAACCTATTTCTAGGCCCTTTACCACGATACGTGGTTATAGGTTTGGTTGATCACGCCTCCAATACGGGCAGCTTAAATAAAAACCCATTTCATTTTCAACACTTCAATGCAGAGTATGTAGCTCTCTGTCAGGACGGACATCAGGTCCCTGCTAAGGCTTTCCAACCGCAATTTAATAACAACATATCTGTGCAAGAATTTTACAATCTATTCCTGGCTACCAGGAGGCATCTAAAAGATCTCTCTTTACCTATTGACAGAAATGATTTTGCAGAGGGTTACACAATGTATGCTTTCAATTTATCCCCTGATGATGACACCTCAGGAAATCTTTCGGTGGTGTCCCAAGGTAACCTCAGGCTGGAAATGCGTTTCCATACACCTTTAGCCTGTACCGTTAGCATGATTGTTTATGCCTGCTCTGATTCAATCTTGGAGGTGAATAGCCGAAGACGGGTTTTAGTAGATTATTATTAAGGATCGTTGAGCAAAGACATGAATACCCAAGAGTTGGAAGGGCTCATGAGGCGACTGATTGGAAAACAATTTTGCAGAGTGTTGGCTTGTGATGAATTACCTATGGAGAAATGGATGATGCGGCCTGCCATGTTTATTGTCAATACCCATCCTAAACACATGCCGGGTGAACATTGGCTAGCTGTGACATTAGAAGAGTTTTTTTGATTCCTATGGCTTTCCCCCCGGTTTTTCACATTTCCCCAAATCTATTAAAGAATTTCTGACGAAAAACTGCTCAGGGATATACTACAACATCAAACAAGTGCAAGGTAACCTTTCCACTACATGCGGTCAACACTGTGTATTCTACCTATGCCAAAGAGCCCGGGGAGTTTCTTTTGAAGATGTTATGTCTCTTTATAAGGATGATTTAAGAAGTAATGATAACATTGTAGCTTGTTTTGTTAGAAAATATCAAAAGTGTTCAAATGTGTATCCTTTAAGAACGTGTAATCAAGGCGTATGCTCACGCCAAATGTTTCAAGAATGCCACAAATGTTAAATTGCTTATTTTCGGGATTAGGGAAAGGTCCGGAGGCGTTCAGGGGGGTAAATGGGTTATCATTATTAATTTCATAAGGATGCGGGGGTTTTGGGGCATCTTTAGGGGTGCTGTATCTCATTGAAGGTTTGTGTTTTAAAGAGTGAATCTGTTGACGAAGCTTATAGTTGGGTACACCCGAGAGGGGAGGATGTTGAGGATGGCCAGGGCCTTAAGAAACTGAAGCCACCCTGGAGGTCTTCTGTCACCAGCAACCTTGTGGGCAGATGTGGTACTTTTAAGCTAGTCAAGCATATGTGAACCCTTGACAACAGAACCCTGAAGGATAAACTCTCCTTTGTCGTTCCAAGTAGCTGCCCCATTTGAGTCTTTTATCTTGTTCATAATGTAGCTAACTTTTTTCCTGTTACGTGCCGGAACATGGGTTAACAAGTCATGCATAACTTTATCTTCAACAGGCATTTGATCTTCAGACGGTAAGCTCACAGGTACAGGCATTACAGGGGCTTGGCTCTCGCTAGGCTCGTCATCTTTTAAAGGGTCCTGTAGGGAAATAGTTAAATGGCCTGTCTCTCTCTCCCCTTGTTTCACCAAGGACAAATACCTTTGCAAGAGGTTTGTGTATTTTTGGACCTTATCATAGGGGTTCAATCCTTTTTTATTCAAAATATCCTTCATGGCCGTATCCAAATCATTTTCCGCTGTTTGTCTGATATTTTCAGGACCCTGCACTTGTTTTTTTAAGTCTATCCAACTCTTGTTGTGGTACCAGATACATTTTATTGGCCATCACCCAATGTGTTCAACCCCCACGTCTGGCAGCAATAAGGCTGGTGATGAAGGTAAAATAAAACCGCCAGACTGTTGTATGCTATGTCGTTTCTTTTGAAGACTGACCGTTTTATTGGCAAAGAGTTTGATCGCGGTCTTTTGTCTCTTTAATTTTTTCAATTGTGTCAGGGTGAGTGGAATGCGTCCTTTGAGAAGATTCAAAGCAATCTCACATAGGGATAATATGAGATCTGAAGAACAGTGACCCAAGATGGCCTTCCGTTCATTAGATGTAGCCCCAACTAGGCTTCTCAAGAGGGGCAGGTTTCTTTTTAAACGCAGAGACATAGCGGTTACCTTTTAGGAATGTACGCAGCCGGCCACTCCCACGGGAACAGACATGTTCGTAGCCTCAGGTGTTCTGGAGTATTTGCTTTTAAATCCACGATTAAATAAGAAAATGGCGCTTTGGTAGCGTCCTCGTAGCTCTCCATGAAGTAGGATTTCCTTCCCGGGTACATCTGCTGAGCTAGAGTGTTAATTTGTAGTTTGTCTCTAGGATTTCTGAACAAAACCATGTAATTGGCGTTCAAACTGATGGTGCGGCTATTTTTACCTTGGTGAAACACATTCTGCACCAAGTAAAGCACGGACAGGTTTCTATGATGAGTATATTGGGTAAACGCTCGGGCAATTTCGGGATGTTCGCTACCTGCAAATAGCATATCGTCCAAAACCAGCAGATTGTTTTTATGAGGAGGTAAAAGTTCATCATCAGACAGGGAATCAGGTATTCCTTCAACAAACTTGATTTTTATTGTCTTCAACAATTCATCATACAGAGGTTGATAACAAGAATAACACCACACAACATTATCAGGCTTTTGAGATAACACATGTTCAGAATTCTCTAAAATACTTTTTACAAAACAAGTTTTACCACTATTCGAAGGCCCTGCGATTAAGGCCGAAAATGGTAGTTGCAACCGGGGGTCAAAACCTTCTACAGCAGTCATTATATCTTAAGCTTTAAGACACCCTGTAGCTTGTAGCATAAGTCAGTAGCCAAAGGGACAATCTGGTCCAGTCAGGCAAAAGCAGTCTCTTGTCATAGACAACCCTGAATCTTTTAGTAAGTGGGGCCTTCCTCAGATGGAAGCCCTTTTTTATACCTAACAATCTTTTTGTAGGAGCTCAAAATCTCCAAGTCACTATTCCTGTCATTTAGGAACCCCTCGACCAAGCGTGTGATTGATTCCAAGTTTTACACGCGGGGCATTTTCATAGTTTTGAGTCACGCCTGACACACTGCTGCATGTAGCATAAGTCAGAAGCCATAGGGCAATGTGGTCCCGTCAGGCAAAAGCAGTCTCTTGTCATAGACAACCCTGAATCTTTTAGTGAGTGGGGCATTCCTCAGATGGAAGCCCTTTTTATCCCTAACAATCTTTTTGTTGGAGCTCAAAATCTCCAAGTCACTATTCCTGTCATTTAGGAACCCCTCGACCAAGCGTGTGAATGATTCCAAGTTTACACGCTGGGCATTTTCATAGTTTTGAGTCACGCCTTTGGCTTTCAACACCACGTGATTCTTTTGAGTCCTAAAAGCATAGCTTTGGGGACCACAGGAGGACCATTCTGTGATATGGTCACCATCTGCGAGTTCACTCGTTAAGCCACCCAGATAGTTGCTGAGTGGGGGGCTCCAATCCCCCGGTTTGCTTACATAGACCACAGAGTCTGTGTCGTGGTAAAGAACCCGCCTCTGAAGCTGCTCCATGAGCTTGTACAGTTCAAGTCGGCCATAGGCCGTGGTAAATGCTGCAAGAAACACATTTACATTACCCGGGGGTTGAACCCACTTCTTGTTACGTCGCCATTGCACCAAGGCAATGTCTTGACTCAAGAATGAAAAATGGGAAATTTCGTATTGGTCCGAAAAAACAAATTCCAAAAATTCTTCCAGGTCTTTAATAATCGACGTTGTTAGCATATTACACCCCTGCGCTAATTTGCCCCAAAGCGAATTTAAGTACAATTTCGACACATTTAGTTTGGTTTTGTTGACCTCTATTCTGTCAGGGTCAAGAAGGATGCCTTCTCTGTCGTGATAGTCTTGAATGTACCTGTCTTTGCTCTCTTGATCTGTGACCGATGCAGGATAGCCTGAAGCCATTTGCTTACATCTCAAGAAGGTATAGATGTACTCTTTAAAAAGAGTGTCTGATTTCTTGGAAAAGTTCCATACTTCAAAGTGGTCAGAGGTTGACAGGGCCCTTTCTTGATCGGAGTGATCACATGGGTTTTGTTGTTTGTTTTCACTGCAGGTGCGACAAAGGGGAAAGAAAAGTTTTCCTTGAGGGCCCCTGTAAGGCAACACTGGTATAAACAAACCCCTAGGAGGGTAGACTGTTGCTTTGATCAGACCAAAATAGTTTTGAGGTAAGTCAAAATCACGATGAATAATTTCCAGATGCCCTATAGGATAGCATGAGGAACTCATTACATGAGGATAAAGGGATGTAAAATCTACATAGCCTATTGTCTCGTCGGGTTGCGCTACATACCGCAATGTCAAAGCATTGGTACGGCCGCCATACAAGGCCTGTCGGGGTTCCAGGGGTTCTGGGGTGTCATAGCTGGAAAGGAAGGCTTGAACATGAGGATCAGACTTTTTGAGGGCGGTCCATTCGTGCTCCCACAAAACAACCACTTTTAGACCGTAAGTAGCCTGTAAAGAATCCCTTTTGTCTTGAAACTCTTGGTACATTTCCCCAAAAGTATTTTGGGTTAGGACATACATGGTCTGGGGCACAAAGCAAGATTTGAAAGCATGGAAGAAACAACCGTTGTACTCATACACGGTCTCAACCCCGTCAATCTGGGTGTAGCCATCTACATGGTAAGAGCCAAATGCCTTCTCCCCTCGATTCAAAGCATGTTGAATAAAAATGTCTTTATCCTGGGCCATATACTCTAACCATTGAATGGACCCACTAGAGTATGACTTGAATTGGCGTCGGTAGTTGTCAGGCGAGGGGATAGCTATAGAGGCTGTAGGCAGATAGTGTGTACTGTAGGTTTTCATGCATGCCGATGCAATAGTTGTACAACTCCAGGGGTCAATGCCTGCATCTTTGATTACCTCTTCTCTGAATCTGAGGCATCCTTCACGAAGTATAACCACATCATTGTCACAGTATGATTCCATCTCTTTATGGAAATCAAAGGTGCCATGTCTTACTGTCTCGTACCACGTCATGAATCTCTCACGCTCTTTGGGAGACATTTGATCACACCCGTACATTTCAGGGCTGGGATATGATCCGACATAATGTAGATTCTCATCAGATGTGAAGAAGTGGGGGAACCAGCCTTTCACAGAGTTTTCAAAACCCAAGGCCTCTGGCATTTGAGCCAAGCGCATGGGTAAGAAGCTTAAACTGTCAATGTATCTCTGGTTGAAGGCTGGGTCTACAAAACACAAGATTTTACTACCTTGAGCTATGACCCTGGGTGCCACGCCTTGCTGTATCAATGGATTCAGAAGCAGGTAAGAATCGTAGGCTCTAGCATTGTGGGCTATAAACGTGACGTTTCGGTACTGTGGCTTTCTAAAATGTTTTAGAAAGAGTAGTGCACAATTGGATCCTTCTGCAGACCACTTTTCCCCCTTGAATGTCGTGGTAGATACAAAAATAGGCAAATGATCCCCCGATTGCTGATTTGTCTCAAAATCATAGAACACATATTTCTCTGAATGTTCATCTTCAGCCAAGGGCTGAATATAACACTGGTGTGGCACTTCTTGAACCACTTCAGCATCTCTGCTTTTCAAAGGCCCTTTACATATTGGACAATGTATGATTCCACACACATGCAGTTTAGGGCTATCTATTTTAAGGTTGTAATTGCAATGACATTTTGGGCATTTCTTGTTAATGGCACAAATGCTTACAGATTTACATGCCTTAGGGTGCCATGTTTCAATTTTGTGTTTATCGTAACAGTAGGTCGAACGACATGTGCGGTGGCAATCCACACAGGGTGTTAAGTTTAAGGGTTGCATTGGGCACTCTGCATCCTGACATACGGAACAGTTATAACGGCACGAGTGTCCCCCCTTTCGGGTGTAGCCGGTATGGCAGGATGGACACACATATGGTGCGCCTAAAAATGCCGTGATGTTGGTAACGGCGTAGTAATGTTCGTTTTGCACATAAAAGTACAGAATCTGAGGGTGCGGTTGGGGGGTGTTTTGGAACTTCAAGAGAGCTGCATTAGCTCTACTGTGGTACAAAACCACAATCTTGATATTCAGAAAGTTTTCAAATTTTACTATGTCCGAGAAAGCCACCCCATCCTGTATACCGAGACCCACCGCCGTTTGGATCTCTCTAGCCTTTTGCAATGCCGTCAGATCAGTACATCCAGGGTTAAGTAAATGCGCTAGGCCTATTGCAAAACATAGCTTATTATCAGGATTGTGAACGTTTATGAGGTAGGCCCTTTTATTGCTTATGATTTCTGACTGCATTAGGCTATCAAGCTTCCTTCTCTGCCCACCACCACCCTGGAGTTGACGTATTATTTGCACTACAAGCTCGAGGGTCCTATCGGCTGTGATGGCTAAATTTGACTGAACAAGGCGGTCTAGCAGCGCGGTAAATTGTTCAAGATCTGCTTCGCCATTGGGTAAAATAAGAGATACTGTGTTATGCAGGCTATCTCTACAAATTTCCAACTGTAAGACATCACGTGGTTCGCCATAATCTCTTGCCGTCTCTAACAGATCGTGTAGAGTGTCCATTATCATCATGTAAAATACCGCATAGTCAAGATTCTGATTCACCCATAGGAAATTGAAAAACTGTCGAATCTCTGTATTGTTGAATATATTCCGGTACACAACCCGGACACTATCAAGACCATCAAGACCATCTATCAAGACCATCTCCCACCAGATTTATTAGACAATTTTCCAATTCCCCAAAAACATCTTGTGGCGTTTCAGACTCTACGGACCTGGGCGTTACTGGTTGGTCTATCGCTGTTGGGGTGGCAGGGGCCGAAAATGTCTGACTCTCGTTCATCCGATTAATTAAGGTTATGAGGGCTTTGGGAATCGGGGATAACATGTTTTCATCGGGCGTCCCTGACTCGTTCATACGTTTAATAACTTCTAGGAGTTCTGGCGGTATCTGTGCTAAGAGGGTTTCAACTGTCTCCCCTTGTTGCTGTAGTTCTGCAATTTGGATAATTAAGGATGTGCGTTTTGGGGTCTTTCTGGAATGATTGGTGTTACATGTATGATTTTAGCGTCTGCATTTGCGGTTTTTAATGGGTTTGCTGTTTAACATGCGTGGGATTGTTCTATGCCAGAATAACATATTGTCTCTGTACTGTCTCTCAATTAAAACCCCCAGTCGTTTGTATAGCAAAACATTCCTCGATTTCAAAGCCCTGGAAAATAATGTGAAAAACCTTTCTTGTTCTACTGCAGGTACTGATGCCGTAGAATTGACGGGGTCGATAAGGTTGGCCGCATCACAGAATAGCTGGTCGTCAACATCTGAAATGTCATTAAAAACAGGTCTATCGGTTGCTTCATCGGGAATGTTCGGTGTGCCGGAATCCCCCAGCTCTAGATGTGTGTCCGTCTGTTCCGTTTTTCGCCGGGGCGGAGTCTGATTGAAAATAATACATACAAAATTACGTTATGAAATATAAAAATATGTTAGATACATAAAATGTCAAATACATTTCAGGTATAATAATATATATTAACTATACATAGTTAAAATACCTCAGCTTTTTTGGCGCTGGCTATTCTGACGAATTGCGGATACGGAGGGCTCTGGGCTTTTTTCATCTAGCGTTCCCGATTCTGCAGGGCCTGTCTCCTGGCAGTCTGAAAAAACATTATTTGTCCTTGTTTTAACATATTCTATCATAAGAGGTATAACTAATAAAAAGACGTATAACTAATAACATAAACGTATAATGGTCTCATACGGTGTCCTTGGAGCGCCTGCTCGTGAAGCCGCAAGTTCCCGGCCCAGCAGTACTTTTCGGGCGGGTTGGATTCGGACCAATGTACTTGGGCCTCCGTTGTGCGTTTGTTGTTGGGGTCTGGAATATGTCGTGAGGGGGTGGAGGTTCCCGGTATTCGCGGTGAGTTTGAAAAAACGCTCGTACAGAACGAGAGAATTGCATCCAAGTCACCCGATGTGTCCGATGTCCATAACGAATCCTTTATCATTCTTGGCTGTATGTCGGCTGTAAATACATAAAATAGTTTTTAAAATAGTTATCAGTGTTTAACCCCGGGCGGTCGGCCGATATCTGGACATGCCGTATGCCTGATAATGCAAACCTTGGTTTCAAACGATTCTCTACAGATAGAGCGCTGGGACCCCTTGTTGAACCCACACCCTTTGGTTTTCTGTAACGCACACACACACACTCCTGCTGCTCCGTCACACGCCCACTCACGCACGCCCCCCTAATTCTCCAGGTCTTTTTTCCTTCGCGACAGAGCTGGGTGATGATGTGAAATACCTTTTCCCATAGTTAATGGTGAGATACAGTTTTTTAAATTCCTTTTATTGAATTCCAAAATATTACGTACAACCTTTAAGACATGTTTGAATTAAGTAACACATTTGCATAATATTTAAACATGTGTTAAACAACGTGTGTTTTATGTAAAAAACCTTGGAGGCCTGCAGTTGTACATTATTACAAACTTTAATAAACCGTAATGTTCATAACATACCATTGTAGGAAAAGGCTATAAAATAATACATGTTTTTTCAGATCTTACAGTTGTCTGCGCCAGACCCTAGCGTGAGAGAAAAGATCGCTTCCCCTTTAGTTAAATGGGTGAGATACGTTTTCAAAACCAATGATTTAATTCTAAATATTTAACACCTACATTTTTAACACACGTTATAATTCAACATTTTTTTACTATTTCTTACAGATATAGGGTCCTGTTAGCCCTGACCATTATCCGTTTCCAATTCCTCATCGCAAAGTCTTTTGCCCGCTCCATCGAAGCTCTGGCCGTTTTCACTCCAGGGAAAGATCCGCCTTCGGCCTTGTGGGTCCTGGGTATGTCTCAACGATAACCTCGGCCATCGCTGTAATTGTTCACGATTTTCGAAAAGACTGTCCAGCTTATTCATCAGTGTTCGGAAAATATGGTAATCGCACCATTTAAAACTGAACATTATTTGAAAAAAATGTACATCCTTGCATGCTTTGGAAGATACATATGAACTGACCGTTTTCGACGCATTTGCACTATCAAATTGTTCACATGCTAAAATTGTCACTCTGGAGTCCGGGGTATACGCCATTGAAGCGACTCTTAGGGCCATCAGATCACTTCGTCCACAGACCTGTTCTTCCAACGCATATCCGGGCAGCCTTGAAGCACTCAGGGCGCGTTCCATTTGACACAGCGTGAGTCTTATTTTAAGCCATTCTCTCATCCTTAGCGCTGGAGAAAAACTCTCGGGTTCTGCCCGATAAAAGGGTTGGGACACGCTGTCTGTGAATATCTTAACCGTAGATTCCTCAGGGTGGAATATGTAAGACATATGTCCCTCACTTGTACACAAAAATCCTTTAAAACATTATGGAGCCTCACGCAAAACATCCTCCAGACTTTTGTCATTGGATTCATGACATGAGCTGCAAAGCAACCCTAGAATTGGCCTTGGAGACATATTTTAGATGTTTAATATTCAGGTCTTTATTTTAAAAATCACTTGTTCTGGACATTTATAATGCATATGCCACAGCCCAATACCCCAGGACATTCCTGCTTCATCAGATAACAAACATAAGGGCGATAAAACTGGGGGTGGGGGACATACGCCTCTGTTTTTAAGACAGTACTTACTCGTGTTAATCAGGGAACGGTTTCTCAAAACCATCTTATGGCTAAATTCACCGTTAGAACCATCGGACACCTTAAGATGCGTTTGGGAAACCGGGCCCAGATATCCAGTTATCTCCCCCTCTTCCTCTTTCAATACATAAACTCCATCCTCCTCCCCTTTTACTGTAACATCCTCCTTCTCTTTCACTCTGAACGCGTCTTTTTCTTCTTTCACAGTAATGGCCTCACCGTCTACTTCTTTTACTGTGATACCCACCTCTTCTTTGGTAGGTGGAGTGTAGCTTAGTGACTGCATGGTCGGGGATATTAGCTAGCTAGGCTAATGTTAACTTAACCAGCCCGCTAGTGGAATAATAACAACACCGTAAATATGAAATTAAACCGGATAACTAACTAGACGACAAGAAGTGGGTTTAAAACAGTGTCTAATTGTTGGATCCTGTATTTTACATTATAGCCATTACCATATATATGATTGAACATTATCTGCTGTTGGCTTGTGTGGATGTATGTATGTGTTATGCAACATAGCTGACTTGAAACATTGTTAAAAGTATCAGGGCCATGGGACTTTATCATGATGGAAAAATACAGAGAAGCATGAAGACAGGAACTGTTCAAATTAGTTGGGAGGGGGGCACATTCAGAGCGGGGTGTTGCGAGAACAAGCAGTCTTTTGTTAGATAACAGGAGCCAGGTGCGAGATAACGGTATGGAGCATGAGAGCCTGGATGTTCTTCACAAGCAACATTTACATGTATCAACAGAAGCGCCAAGAGGCGGGGACCCGCCTGAGCGCCTGCAATTGGCTGAGCAAGTTTAAACCACGCCCATTCTCTACTGTGATAGGCCAACAGACGGGTTGGAACTGTCTATCACAGTATAAAGAATACTGTTTTACATACGTCGTCAGTTCCCTGTTCTGCCCTGCGTGGTATTACAGTGAGCCCGTATATACGAAGTTGCATTTGCCATTTATTACTTAGCTAATAGAAAATATATAGTATAAAATCGGTGACTCATTGTTATATTTATCCTGATACCAGATTTGAATTTACGCAATTCTAACACTAATACACACGAACGCGTCTAAAGAGCATTATTGGTTCGCCTATTTTGTCTAGCAAGCTACGGAAGTGTCTGACTAACTGTTGCTGCTGATGAAAGAAGCGTTCCGTCCACTAGATTATACGTCACACAAGCAGCATTGCTCAGTCAATATATTTTTTCTGTGGTTTCATTTTTCGTCAACCGTTCCATCGCATCTTAGTTAATGTAGAGAACCAACGATTATGCATTTTTTTAAATCATAGAGTTCATTCACAAATGACAAATACCGGAGCATGTGAGTTCAAATGGACTTTTTATTACTTCATAATAAAAGCCGAGCCGGACAACTGCCTTCCAGCACACACGTTTTATACATTTGTCATTCTTACGTCACACTCACAGTAACTCCTCTTATTGGCTCATCACCTCTGGCATTTAGCCACCGTCATCATATTGCCTTCATATTAGGACATGGAACCTGTAGAGTCTCACATAAATAGTTTCATGCATGTTGGACCATAGCAACAGACCATGGCACTCAACGGAATAACCACGTCTAATGGTGTCCAATGACCTAGAGCACAGAGAGCACTAGTTTTGCTGGCTCCTTCTGAAATAAATAATTGCTACATATGTTCAGAAAAAGTCCCAATACTATGTCATTGCTTATTGTGCAGTGGATGATTAAAATCCCTGTATGCCCATGGATGTGTAGCTAGCTATCTAGCCGATCTGTGTATGGACCCAAACGTTTGGTATACATATTAGTTCAGAACCGAGCTATGAACCTCAGCTATCATAGCCAGTTGTATCAACTTCAAAACAGCCTGAATGACATTTATGAAGCCTATGGATTGAGTAGAATATAATATCATGTTGTGCCAAGGACGCAAGTCGTATATACATGTAGTTATTACCATGCATGAGTCCCACATTGTAACCTGTACATTTAATATATTCACTAATAATGTACTCTACCTTGGCAAATAAATGTGCATAGGAGCAGGGAAGGTAGCTAAATATTCTCTCAGTTCATCACAATTACATAGTGTCTCTAGTCGGCCCAAAGGTTATCTTAAAAACAAGTGAGGTGGCGATGATGGGACTGGGGGTTAGCATCCTCTCACATCAAAACATACCTCCAGACGAGAGACAGATGGAGAGAGATAGCATGTTCAAGCCTTGTGTTTTTATTTTTTATTCTAACATTGTTAGTCATCAATCAGGAGGTGAAATGCAAAACTGACCTTGGATCATTAACTCTGGGACTACTGCATCTCTATCTGTATTTCAATGTAAAGCATCTCTTTAATAATACTTCCTGTTGACCTGACCAAGTGACCTCTCACATCTGATCATGCTGTGCCCTCTATGTAGCCAGTTCAGATGCAGGATGGGTTGACCTAAACAACTGATATAATCTAGAGGATGTAGGGAGAAGGGGAGAGAACCTCACAGGAAACAGACTTCATTATAGTCAAATTACACCAAACTGAATATTATGTTAATATTATCTCCATCCTTACTTCTAGGGACAGGAACAACACAAAAGTACCTGCCCTATCCAGAATAGCCTCCTCACTGACAGTTGGTGCTCCTATCCTTTCACCCTCCTCCATCGCTGTTAGCTAGCTACCTACAAATGCATTTGGAGTTAGTTTTTTACAGAGATAAATGGATAGCTAGCTAAAATGAAGTTAGGTAGCTGCTGAAATTTAATTCACTTAGATAGCCATCTGTCACGCTCGTCGTAAAGAGGAGACCAAAGCACAGCGTGATTAGAAAACACACTTTTTAATGAAGACGATGAACACTTAAACTATAGAAAAACAACAAACCGAACGTGAAGCTATATAAAACTAGTGCAGACACAGGCAACTAGACATAAATAATAACCCACCAAATACCCAAAGAAGATGGCTGCCTAAATATGGTTCCCAATCAGAGACAACGATAAGTAGCTGCCTCTAATTGAGAACCAATCTAGGCAACCATAGACATACATAAACACCTAGATAGTACACAACCCCATAAACCTACAAAACCCCTAGACAGTAAAAAAACACATACATCACCCATGTCACACCCTGACCTAACCAAAACAATAAAGAAAACAAAGAATACTAAGGTCAGGGCGTGACAGTAGTACCCCCCCCCCCTCAAAGATGTGGACTCCCGGCCGCACACCTAAACCTATATGTGAGGGTGTGGGTGGGCATGACTCCGAGGTGGCGGTTCTGGCTCGGGACCGCTCCACTTCACCCTCACTTAATGTCTCTGGAGCGGGAACCCTCACCGCCGACCACGGACTAGAGGATGGCACTGGACTGATGGTCGAGTCTGGAGTGAGTGGCGCCTCTGGATTGGAGGGAGACCCTGGCGGATCCGGACTGGAGGGAGACCCTGGCGGATCCGGACTGGTAGGTTCCGGACTGCGACCTGTCGTGGGAGGTTCCAGACTGAGACCCGTCGTGGGAGGTTCCGGTATGTAGACTGTAGCCAGACGCTCTGGACTGGGTACTGTAGCCGGACGCTCTGGACTGGGTACTGTAGCCGGACGGTCTGAACTGGGTACTGTAGCCGGACGCTCTGGACTGGCGAGGCGCACTGTAGGCCTGCTGCGTGGTGCCGGTACTGGGCCGAGGACACGCACCTCAGGGCGAGTGCGGGGAGGAGGAACAGGGCGTACTGGACTGCCGAGGCGCACTATAGGCCTGGTGCGTGGTGCCGGCACTGGTGGTACCGGGCTGGGGACACGCACCTCAGGGCGAGTGCGAGGAGCAGGAACAGGGAGTACTGGACCCTGGAGGCTCACTGGTGGCCTGGTGCGTGGTGGTGGTACCGGGCTGGAGACACGTACCTCAAGGCGAGTGCGGGGAGGAGGAACAGGATGTACTGGGCTGTGGAGGCGTATTGGAGGTCTGGTGCGTGGTGTTGGCACTGGTGGTACTGGATAGACCTGACCGTGAAGACGCACTGGAGGTCTCGAGCTAATAGCCTGCACAACCCGTCCTGGCTGGATGGTGACTCTAGCCCCGCACGCGCGGGCACAGGACGCACTGGGCTGTGCAGACATACGGGAGACACAGTGGGCAACGCCGGCGCAGGATATCCTGGCCCGAGGAGACACACTGGCTGTCTGGAGAGCAGGGCTGGCACCATCTGCCCTGGCTGGATCCTCACCCTAGCCCGGCAGATGCAGGGAGCTGGGATGTAGCGCACCGGACTAAGCACGCGTACTGTGGACACCGTGCGCTCCACCGCATAACACGGTTCCTGACCAGTACGACGCCCGCCACGGTAAGCACGAGGAGTTGGCTCAGGTCTCCTACCTGACTTAGCCAAACTCCTCGTGTGACCCTCCACCAAAAAATTATTGGGGCTGCCTCTCAGGCTTCCGTGCTAGCCTTGTACCCATATACCGTCGCCGTTCCTCCTGTGCTCTCTCCACCTGCTTCCATGGCAGGGTCTTGTCCCCTGCCATTATCTCCTCCCAGGTCCAGGATGTTTTACCGTCCAGTATTTCATCCCTAGTCCTCGATTCCACAAAGCGCTGTTCCTCCTTATCATGCTGCTTGGTCCTTTTATGGTGGGTTATTCTGTCACGCTCGTCGTAAAGAGGAGACCAAAGCACAGCGTGATTAAAATACATAATTAAAAAGTAAGACAAAGAACACTTAACAAACTATACAAAAACAACAAACCGAAAGTGAAGCTATATAAAACTAGTGCAGACACAGGCAACTAGACATAGATAATAACCCACGAAATACACAAAGAAGATGCTGCCTAAATATGGTTCCCAATCAGAGACAACGATAAAACAGCTGCCTCTAATTGAGAACCAATCTAGGCAACCATAGACATAGATAAACACCTAGATAGTAAACAACCCCATAAACCTACAAAACCCCTAGACAGTACAAAAACACATACATCACCCATGTCACACCCTGACCTAACCAAAACAATAAAGAAAACTAAGAATACTAAGGCTGTAGTGAAGCGAGTCGAGAGTTTCAAGTTCCTTGGTGTCCTCCTCAAAACATAAATGGAAAAACCAAAGACTGTAACACCTTCCCCCCTAAAAGAATGCTTACCACCAACAGACAACTTCAATTACACATTATAATCAACTACAACGCTTCACCTTCACCAATATAAACATGGCGTCTACTGGCTGTCAACAATTAAAAACAAGAAAAAAAAACAATAATCCCCCCCCCCCACAAGCTTCTAGAACTCTCATCTTCCTAAAACTCACCTGCTTCTTGAAACCTAGCCCTCTTGTAATGAACCCAAAAACGAATCTCCAAAACAGAAAAACGTGCAGGCAAAATAAATTGTGATCCATGGCAACGCACTGGCTAAGCGCAAAACTTGTTGAATGCCCACCCCTGAGACAATCAGCAACCAAGTTGTCCTTACCAAGGATGTGTGATTTAAAGAGGAAAGTCCTGGAATTTCCAAAGTAACTTTCCACCTCACTGCAGAGCTTCTCTCTCTTTTCAGGGTTCACTCATTAGGCATGTTGTTTGATCTGGGCCCAGTCCCCAATGTCATGCTCTAGTACATTTGGGTTGGCACATCTGAAAATGAATATAATTGTACCCAAAAATTGTCAGCTGGTTGCATAAATCATTTAGATTACTAAATGTTACATGAAATGTAAATATGAAATATCAAAAGCAAATGTGAAATAAAGACAATTAGCACTTGAATCTTGTAAATAAATACTGGAGTGATATTAAAAATGATTAATCAAATAGATTATGGACAAATGTATAATACTGCGTCCATGTGTATAAACTTCAAGTACGTTGAAAGTAAGTGGTTTTCACTTTCAACTAAAAGCGAACTTATATGGGACGTCAGTCATAGTCTTATTTTCAACATCTTTTCAATTACATTTTGCTAGGTGGGATAGCCCAATGTCAAAACACAGTTTTAACGTGTCCAAATCAATAACCAGTATGCAGAAACAGTTTGTGATATATTGAAAACCTAAACAGAAAACGTGCTATGTACACAAACATCTGCCACAATAGTAATCATATAAAATGCACAAGCACCAAATCACTGATATCAATTGGGGGGGGGGGGGGGGGGGGGGGATCAGGTTGTACGTGCTGTTGAAACTAACACAACTATTTAAAAAAACACATGGAAATGGGAGATATCGTTGACCTCACAGGTTAGAGGACAACCTGCAGAAGACAGTAAGCTACATTTTGGAGTGATGCATTTAAATGTAGGGGTCGCTAAACAAAGGAACGCAACACTTATTTGTCATCACTCATCGAGATCATGTTGAAATCAATTGCATGAGAGAGGGGAGATGAGGTTGCACGTCCTGTTAAAATTAACAGCTAAAAAACACACAGAATCTGGGAATAATGTGTATATCACTGGTTAGAGGACAACTTGTATAAAACAGCTAGCTACATTTTGGAGTGTTGCATTTTGATTCAAGTGGGTCGTGTCATGGAAATTCAGTACTTCGAGAGACTTGGTCATTTCTTCAAACAATCATATTTATTTAATATTGATTAATTATTGCAATAACGAAACCGTTAGCCCAACAGTCTTAACTGACTGTTAGGCTGAGAGCCTACCCTTTACAGACAATGCACAGTTTATATAGCTAACACCCAGAATGCTTGGTTCCACCCCTCCCATATAAACATATGGATTGGGGGTAACCATATGCCAATCTGGGCTGTCTTTCCTGTCTTTATCTGCACCTGGCGTTATATGAACCCCGGACCCTGGCCTAATTTCCCAGATGCCAGGATGTATAAGGACCATGGAGGCCTTTGTTCTTCTCCTCTCTATCCCAGCCAAACATAAACATATCTCATCTATGGAATGCAGGCTCAATCAGACCAGAGACATATGTCTCACCTGCACCACTAATTGTAGAACGGAATGTGGCCATTTGGTTTTTAATCACGAGACATCAATCAATTGTCAGCTTCAAGCCATCTCTAGTGAAATCCATGTCCTCAACACCCAGACTAGCTGCAGGAAGCTAGAGTGGACACCATAAAACTCAGAATTAGCAACACAGAAATATCTTACTTTTTGTTACGTAAATAATTGTTGAATATCCAAATGGGGTACATTGTGACATCATTAAAATACTCCTACTACAATTTTAAAACATTCTACATTGTGACATCATTAAAATACTCCTACTACAATTTTAAAACATTCTACATTGTGACATCATTAAAATACTCCTACTACAATGTTAAAACATTCTACATTGTGACATTAATTAATTGATATCATAAAACAACTCC
Source organism: Oncorhynchus kisutch (assembly GCF_002021735.2). Classification (NCBI taxonomy): domain Eukaryota; kingdom Metazoa; phylum Chordata; class Actinopteri; order Salmoniformes; family Salmonidae; genus Oncorhynchus; species Oncorhynchus kisutch. Next base: position 4,066,760 of record NC_034194.2, read on the forward strand.
TTCATGCATGTATTTTCTGATGTTTGATCAGAGATCTTTTATCAGAGTATCTTTTGTCACATTCATCACAGCTGTAAGATTTCTCTCCTGTGTGTGTTCTCTGGTGGTATATCAGGCTGAATGACTGAGTGAAACTCTTCCCACATTGATCACAGCTACAAGATTTCTCTCCTGTGTGTGTTCTCTGGTGTGAAGTCAGCTGGCTAGATGTATAAAAACTCTTCACACACTGATCACAGCCATAAGATTTCTCTCCTGTGCCTACGCTGGTGTACTATCAGGTTGTTAAGCTGAGTAAAACTCTTCCCACATTGATCACAGCTATAGATTTCTCTCCTGTGTGTATTCTCTGGTGTATAGTTAGATAGCTAGATGTTGGAAAACTCTTCCCACATTGGTTACAGCTATAGGATTTCTCTCCTGTGTGTGTCCGTTGGTGTACTATCAGGCTGTTGAGCTGAGTAAAACTCTTCCCACATTGATCACAGCCAAAAGGTTTCTCTCCCGTGTGTATTCTCTGGTGGGATTTCAGGGTTTGTAGCTGGATAAAACTCTCCCCACATTCATCACAGCCATAAGGTTTCTCTCCAGTGTGAATTCTTTGATGTATTTTAAGGTCTTCTGAAGAGTTGAATCTCTTCCCACAGATAGAGCAGCAGTGAGATTTCTTCCCTGTGGTTCTCTGCTGGTGTTTCTTGCGGAGTTCTGATCTGGAGAGACTCTCTGCCTCATCAGCATCATGATGTTGTTGAGGATCCACAGAGGATCCACGATCGTCCCACCTCTCTCCTGTGTGAATGGCAAAGTCAGACAGATGGTTAAAGGCCCACAACAGTAGAAATCCACTGTTTATTTGAGGTAAAAGGTGATGCCCAGAGCATACCCATGAAGTTCTACAACAATAGACGCCTGTTAAATTATTTGACAATTAAGACAGTCAAGTTACCAACAAGTCATATTTTGTCTTGTTTTCACATTAGTGTTAGAAATAAGAAATAAGTTATTAAAGCCGGCGACCCAAAACAAAAGAACGACCCAAAACAATGGCGCCGCAGAAGGGGCAGACGGAGCGGTCTTCTGGTCAGGCGCCGTAGTCGGGCACATCGCGCACCACTCCCGAGTATACTACTTGTCAACGTCCAGTCTCTTGACAACAAGGTGGACGAAATCCAAGCAAGGGTTGCCTTCCAGAGAGACATCAGAGACTGTAACGTTCTTTGTTTCACGGAAACATGGCTCACTCGGAATACGTCATCAGAGTCGGTACAGCCACCTGGTTTCTTCGCGCCGACAGAAACAAACATCTCTCTGGTAAGAAGAAGGGCGGGGGTGTATGCGTGGTGTCATCATAACAAAATACAAGACCTTTTGTTCACCTGACCTAGAATTCCTTACAAATAATGCCGACTGCATTATCTAAGAAGAGAATTCTCTTCAATCATAATCACAGTCGTGTATATCCCGTCCCAAGCATACACATCGACGGCACTGAAAGAACTTCATTGGACTCTATTTAAACTGGAAACCACATATCCTGTGGCTGCATTTATTGAAGCTGGGGATATTAACAAGGCTAATCTGAAAACAAGGTTCCCTAAATTTTATCAGCATATCGAATGCGCGACCAGGGCTGGCAAAACCCTGGATCATTGTTATTCTAACTTCCGCGACGCATACAAAGCCCCGCCCCCCTTTCGGCAAATCTGACCACAACTCCATTATGTTGCTCCCAGCCTGTAGACAGAAACTAAAACAGGAAAAGTTCAGGTCTGTTCAACGCTGATCTGATCAATCGGACTCCACGCTTCGAGATTGCTTCGATCACGTGGACTGGGATATGTTCCGCATAGCGTTGGACAATAACATTGATGAATACGCTGATTCGGTGAGCGAGTTTATTAGCAAGTGCATCGGTGATGTTGTACCAACAGCAACTATTAAAACCTTCCCCAACCAGAAACCGTGAAGTGATGGCAGCATTCGCGCAAAACTGAAAGCGCAAACCACTGCTTTTAATCAGGGCAAGGAGACAGGAAACATGACCGAATACAAAACAGTGTAGCTATTCCCTCCGCAAGGCAATCAAACAAGCTAAGCGTCAGTATAGAAACAAAGTAGAGTCGCAATTTACGGCTCAGACATGAGAGGTATGTGGCAGGGTCTACAGTCAATCATGGACTACAAAAAGAAAACCAGCCCCGTCGCGGACCACGATGTCTTGTTCCCAGACAAACTAAACAACGTCTTTGCTCGCTTTGAGGACAATATAGTGCCACCGACACAGCCCGCTACCAAAACCTGTGGGCTCTCCATCACTACAGCCAACGTAAGTAAAACATTAAAACGTGTTAACGCTCGCAAGGCTGCCGGCCCAGATGGCATCCCCTCCCGCGCCCTCAGAACATGCGCAGACCAGCTGGCTGGTGTGGTTACGGACATATTCAATCCATCCTTATCCCAGTCTGCTGTTCCCTCATGCTTCAAGAGGGCCATCATTGTTCCTGTTCCCAAGAAAGGTAAGGTAACTGAGCTAAATGACTACCGCCCCGTAGCACTCACTTCAGTCATCATGAAGTGCTTTGAGAGACGAGTCAAGGACCATATCACCTCCACCCTACCTGACACCCTAGACCCACTCCAATTTGCTTACTGCCCCAATAGGTCCACAGACAACGCAATCGCACTGCACACTGCCCTAACACATCTGGACAAGAGGAATACCTATGTAAGAATGCTGTTCATCGACTACAGCTCAGCATTTAACACCATAGTACCCTCCAAACTCGCCATCAAGCTCGAGACCCTGACCCTCCCTGTGCAACTGGGTACAGAACTTACTGACGGGCCGCTCCCAGGTGGTGAGGGTAGGAAACAACATCTCCACCCCGCTGATCTTCAACACTGGGGCCCCACAAGGGTGCGTTCTCAGCCCTCTACTGTACACCCATGACTGTGTGGCCATGCACGCCCCCAACCCCAAATCATCAAATTTGCAGACGACACTACAATGGTAGCTTGATTACCAACAACGACGAGACGGCCTACAGGGAGGAGGTGAGGGCCCTCGGAGTGTCAGGAAAATAACCTCTCATTCAATGTCAACAAAACAAAGGAGATGATCGTGGACTTCAGGAAGCAGCAGAGGGAGCAGCCCACTATCCACATCGATGGGACAGTAGTGGAGAAGGTGGAACGTTTTAAGTTCCTCGGCGTAGACATCACAGACAAACTGAAATGGTCCCCCCCACACAGACAGCGTCGTGAAGAAGGCGCAGCAGCACCTCTTCAACCTCAGGAGGCTGAAGAAATTCGGCCAAAAACAAACTTTTACAGATGCACTATCGAGAGCATCCTGTCGGGCTGCATCACCGCCTGCTCCGCTCACAACCGTAAGGCTCTCCAGAGGGTAGTGAGGTCTGCACAACGCATCACCGGGGGAAAACTACCTGCCTTCCAGGACAACTACACCACCCGATGTCACAGGAAGGCCATAAAGATCATCAAGGACAACAACCACCCGAGCCACTGCCTGTTCACCCCGCTATCATCCAGAAGGCGAGGTCAGTACAGGTGCATCAAAGCAGTGACCGAGAGACTGAAAAACAGCGTCTATCTCAAGGCCATCAGACTGTTAAACAGCCACCACTAACATTGAGTGGCTGCTGCCAACACACTGACTCAACTCTAGCCACTTTAATAATGGGAATTGATGGAAATTGATGTAAAATATGTCACTAGCCACTTTAAACAATGCTATTTAATATAATGTTTACATACCCTACATTACTCATCTCATATGTACATGTATATACTGTACTATATATCATCTAGTGCATCTTTATGTAATACATGTATCACTAGCCACTTTAAACTATGCCACTTTGTTTACATACCCTACATTACTCAACTCATATGTATATACTGTACTAGATACCATCTACTGCATCTTGCCTATGCCGTTCTGTACCATCACTCACTCATATATCTTTATGTACATATTCTTTATCCCTTTACACTTGTGTGTATAAGGTGGTAGTTTTGGAATGGTTAGGTTAGATTACTCGTTGGTTATTACTGCATTGTCAGAACTAGAAGCACAAGCATTTCGCTACATTAACATCTGCTAACCAAGTGTATATGACAAATAAATTTGATTTGAATACATTTTATTTGATAACTTTGCCTAACAATAACAGAGACCTACTGTAGGACCCATAACTTCACCTAACAATAACATAGACCTACTGTAGTACTTAAAACGTTTTATTTTATTTTTAATTTAACCTTTATTTAACTAGGCAAGTCAGTTAAGAACAATATCTTATTTACAATGAGGGCCTAGGAACGGTGGGTTAACTGCCTTGTTCAGGGGCAGAACGACATATTTCTACCTTGTCAGCTCGGGGATTCGATCACTGGCCCAACGCTCTAACCTAGGCTACCTACCAACCCACTTCACCCAACAACAACATAGACCTAGGACTATGTATAATTTAATATTTCAGGTGAAACAAGGAAACTACAATGTCTTTGTCATGACATTTCATAACCTGATCACCAGATAATTGTGTGAATAATCCCACTAGGCTACTCTGTAATGTGTTGTCATTCTAAATGTCCTGAATAAAGGAAAATAGCTCTGTGTGTTGTACAATAGCCTATCCATCAAGGAACAGTTCTCTACACATTATGAGCTAAGTATCTCTACTGTAAATCAAGCAGACAATAACACACTATAAACATCAATTTGTTAGGGATGTTGGATCCATCGTGGAGCACGGGCATAACTGTATTTACCAGAGTAATGAATGAAGAAGCTCTTTGGTTGTTGTTGCATGTCATGATGTTTGTCATTTGACTGTCATTCAGAAAATTATTTCCTGGATCAGCTGATGATAGTTGAACATGTGACTAACTAAATAGTTACAGTATAATGTGTAATTATTGAAGAACCGCGATAATGACAGTATCGATTTGGGTGTTAAAGTCAAGGTGACTCTCAGTTAGAACCATTGGATTTAGCAAACTCTGAAATGATTTAGGATGTCTGTGCCCATAAACTGTTTTCCCAGCGCAACATAAGGAGACACTAAATGTGACTTAGTTAGAGAGCATTTCAGAATACAAAAAAACTGTCCCGCTTACATAACAATCACCCCCCTTTATGTAAATGATTAATATCCTTTAGCCTTGGCCACCCTTATCTTTTTGCTTAGTTTCCATTCTCTGATTGGCTCAGACATTAAGGCATAGATTCTATTGGTTGCGTGACCATTGCAATGACACAATAATAACCAGACATGCACACTCCGATTGCAGGTGCCTATAACTGATTAACTAATGTTCCTGTCCAATGGCCTTCACAAGTCCAAGCCAATGGTGCTTACAAATGATTAGCCAATGTTCCTGTCCAAAGGCCTTCACAAGACCCAGAATGACCAGGACTTTGTTGATCCAGCTTTGCACAATCACATGGCTTCTGCTTCCATATGTCTAATGGTTAACCCTATATTGATTTTGCTTACTACTTCTAAGGAAACAGTATAGATACTGGACAATTCTAACACCGGGGGAACACGAGTAAGCTTAATTCACTGGAAGGGGAACACATTACATGCCAGCCAATGTTAGTCAAAGTTGGGCTCCCGAGTGGTGCAACGGTCTAAGGCATTACATAGCAGTGCTTGAGGCGTAACTACAGACACCCTGGTTCGTTTCCAGGCTGTATCACAACCGGTAGTGATTGGGAGTCCCATAGGGCGTCGCATAATTGGCCCAGCGTCGTCCAGGTTTAGCCGGGGTAGGCCATTATTGTAAATAAGAATTTGTTCTTAACTGACTTGCCTAGTTAAATAAAGGTTAAACTTTAAACAAATTAAATTAGTGTTTTATGATAAAACGTTTTTTTTAAATCCGTCAAGGCACCAACTTTGAGAAGGTTTTAAAACATATGTTTCAAACCAATTCATGGAATTAAACAATGAATGAATGTTATTGAATCTAGCTTTGTTTCGCCTTTAATGTAAAATGGTATGAATAAATTTGGCTGAATATTATATAATGACTTATAAACAGCTCTAACAATTTGACCCCCACAGGAAATCTACACTGGCAGTTATAGAATATACTTTATAGACTAGAAACCTGGTAAAACTATCATGGTGACCTCATGGTTGAATTCTAGAATATACTATATATCCTAGAAACCTGGTTATACTATCATTATGACATCATGGATGAATTCTATAATATACTATACAGTGGGGCAAAAAAGTATTTAGTCAGCCACCAATTGTGCAAGTTCTCCCACTTAAAGATGAGAGAGGCCTGTAATTTTCATCATAGGTACACTTCAACTATGACTGACAAAATTAGGAAAGAAAATCCAGAAAATCACATTGTAGGAATTTTAATGAATTTATTTGCAAACTATGGTGGAAAATAAGTATTTGGTCACCTACAAACAAGCAAGATTTCTGGCTCTCACAGGCCTGTAACTTCTTCTTTAAGAGGCTCCTCTGTCCCCCACTTGTTACCTGTATTAATGGCACCTGTTTGAACTTGTTATCAGTATAAAAGACACCTGTCCACAACCTCAAACAGTCACACTCCAAACTTCACTATGGCCAAGACCAAAGAGCTGTCAAAGGACACCAGAAACAACATTGTAGACCTGCACCAGGCTGGGAAGACTGAATCTGCAATAGGTAAGCAGCTTGGTTTGAAGAAATCAACTGTGGGAGCAATTATTAGGAAATGGAAGACATACAAGACCACTGATAATCTCCCTCGATCTGGGGCTCCACGCAAGATCTCACCCCGTGGGGTCAAAATGATCACAAGAACGTTGAGCAAAAATCCCAGAACCACACAGGGGGACCTAGTGAATGACCTGCAGAGAGCTGGGACCAAAGTAACAAAGCCTACCATCAGTAACACACTACGCCGCCAGGGACTCAAATCCTGCAGTGCCAGACGAGTCCCCCTGCTTAAGCCAGTACATGTCCAGGCCCGTCTGAAGTTTGCTAGAGAGCATTTGGATGATCCAGAAAAAGATTGGGAGAATGTCATATGGTCAGATCAAACCAAAATATAACTTTTTGGTAAAAACTCAACTCGGCGTGTTTGGAGGACAAAGAATGCTGAGTTGCATCCAAAGAACACCATACCTACTGTGAGGCATGGGGTGGAAACATCATGCTTTGGGGCTGTTTTTCTGCAAAGGGACCAGGACGACTGATCCGTGTAAAGGAAAGAATGAATGGGGCCATGTATCGTGAGATTTTGAGTGAAAACCTCCTTCCATCAGCAAGGGCATTGAAGATGAAATGTGGCTGGGTCTTTCAGCATGACAATGATCCCAAACACACCGCCCGGGCAACGAAGGAGTGGCTTCGTAAGAAGCATTTCAAGGTCCTGGAGTGGCCTAGCCAGTCTCCAGATCTCAACCCCATAGAAAATCTTTGGAGGGAGTTGAAAGTCTGTGTTGCCCAGCAACAGCCCCAAAACATCACTGCTCTAGAGGAGATCTGCATGGAGGAATGGGCCAAAATACCAGCAACAGTGTGTGAAAACCTTGTGAAGACTTACAGAAAACGTTTGACCTCTGTCATTGCCAACAAAGTGTATATAACAAATTATTGAGATAAACTTTTGTTATTGACCAAATACTTATTTTCCACCATAATTTGCAAATAAATTCATTAAAAATCCTTCATTAAAAATCCTACAATGTGATTTTCTGGATTTTTTTTCTCATTTTGTCTGTCATAGTTGAAGTGTACCTATGATGAAAATTACAGGCCTCTCATCTTTTTAAGTGGGAGAACTTGCACAATTGGTGGCTGACTAAATACTTTTTTGCCCCACTGTATATCCTAGAAACCTGGTTAAACTATCATTATGACATCATGGATAGCCAGTCCTTGTATTCATAGTGTAATGAATTCAGGGGGTAGCCCTGAGCTATACTCAAACCTGGGTCCACTGACTGTCAAGCCAACACCTTATAACTGTTACGCCAAGATGGCCAAACCTGTTGACGAGATCGCTAGGTTTTGGGTTACGGTTGCTACAATAGCTTTCTCTATGAATTTGAGAATGGTACCATTTCTCCAGCCCCCATCCCTCATATGTTTACCAAACCAAGACTCTGGGCAGCCATTTTGATGTTGTTTAAACCCTAGGTTGTCCCTTTAAAAAAAGCCACATCAATCAAGCTGCAGTTGAAACAATAACAAAGATGTCAGTCAACCACTGTTTTGGTAATAAGATGATGATGGGGTTGGAGAAATGTAACTACTCTCAAATTCATTGACAGACCTATGGATGCAAAGACTGACCATCCATGATATCAACATTATAGTTTTAACCATGTTGAGGCTATACAGTGTTGATTTACATTGTTTCTAAACATTGGGGTTCTGATGGGGTACAACAGTTGAACTAAGCTCATGAGGCATGTGTTATATTCTTCAAGAATCAATGGCTAGAATTAAATCATTTAAAAGTCCAAATATTGATGTAGCAATTGCATATTTCCACTTTAACACCACACATCAGTTCAACAACTGCAGAGTTTGTGCCTCTGTTTTAAAGACAGTACTTACTTGTGTTAATCACGGCCCGTTCATCCTTAGAACCATTAGATGCCTTAACATGCCTTTGGGAAACCGAGCCCAGATATCCAGTTTCATCCTCTTCTTCCTCCTCCCTTTTCACCCCAAAAACTGCATCCCCCTCTTTCTTTTCCTCTTCTTTTACTGTAACATCCTCCTCCTCTTTCACTCTGAATGCGTCTTCCTCGTCTTTCACTGAAACGTCTTTCTCTTCTTCGTTCACTGTAACAGCTTCACCCTCTACTTGTTTTTGTATTGTAACATCCTTCTCTCCCTCCTCCTCTTTCACGAGAGCTTCTTTCTCCGTCCTGCAGACCTCTTCTTCTTTAGCAGGAGAGTAGCTTAGTGAGCTCATGGTCAGAGATGTTAGCTAGCTAGGCTAATGCTAACTTAACTAGCCCGCTAGCTGACTAATAGCAACAACACCGTACATATGAAATTAAATCGGATAACTAACTAGACGACAGAAGTGGCTTTAAAACACAGTGGCTAATATACACTAAAGCGTCTAAAGAGATTTATTGGTTAAGCTATTTTGGCTAGCAAGCTACCGAGGTGGCTAACTAACTGTTGCTGCTGTTGAAAGAAGCGTTTCTTCCATTAGATTAAACGTCACACCAACAGCATTACGTTGAAGCCACATACCGCCACCTGCAGACTGGAGTGGGTAACGCAGTTGAGTAAAATGTACATTTTAATTTTCAGACAAAAAGTTAAAGTGTAGGAAGCATGAGTTTTTACTCACCAGTGTAACAACACAGTGTGGTTAAAGACATAGTAACCTAGTTGTATTGACGTTCTGGTTACCTATAAGCACAAACAGTTATGTTTTTGCGTTATTACATACACTACCGGCCAAAGGTTTTAGAACACCTACTCATTCAAGGGTTTTTCTTTATTTTACTATTTTCTACATTGTAGAATAATAGTGAAGACATCAAAACTATGAAATAACACATATAGAATCATGTAGTAACCAAAAAAGTGTTAAACAAATCAAAATATATTTGAGATTTTTCAAAAAGCCACGGTTTGCCTTATTGACAGCTTTGTACACTCTTGGCAATCTTTTAACCAGCTTCACCTGGAATGCTTTTCCAATAGTCTTGAAGGAGTGTACACATAGGCTGAGCACTTTTGGCTGCTTTTCCTTCACTCTGTGGTCCGATTCAGGGAGCCATCATTTCTAAATGTGTCCACCTGACCCGTCAAATAGTAATTCAAGTCATTTGCAATGTCAGGTGTTTTTGGTAATGACTGTTATAATGGGTAGGTCTTCCACTTGCTTTGAATCAAAGTTGTCCATAGATGTTTTCCATTCGCCTTGATTTTAGTGATGATAATATCCTTTCTTTTGACCTTAGTCACTAGATGTATTCATTTACAATAACTGGTCTAGCTTGGTCACTAGATGTATTCATTTACAATAACTTTGCTCATCAGACAGATCTGTCCGCTACCTTTTTGGTATCATTACGTTGAACCATTACATACACCAATCCCTGGGGCACCGTTTACCCTCAGTCTGTTTTCTTAATGGGGCCTTGCTTATCAATAAAACATATAAATAATTTCATAAACACACTCAGTGCCATTTCAGGATCATCCTCACTACACACTTCCAGCCATCGCATATTCTGAACCTCATCCACTGAACCTCTTGTAGGGCCTTGGGTAGGTTACTTTAGGATCAGTCATTGGTATTTGTGTTTTTCTCAAGAGTGTCACCAAGTTATGATCTACAGCTTTGGAATAATGTTCAGCCATTTTGGTTAAAATATGATCAATACAGGTTGATGATGTGGTATCAGACTTAGTGAACATTCTGGTTGGTTGTGTCACCTTGGGTTATGTTACAACCATTGGCCACAGAAAGAAGCTTTTTCCTCAGTGGACAGTTGGTGGTGGTAAAAGAGTCAATATTCAAATCACCCCAAAAATACATTACCCTGTTTTCATCAGATACTTTATCCAACATTTGACAGATTCCATCAATATATTTCCCATCAGCACAAGGAGGCATGTAGCAGCAGCCAACTAGTATATGTTTCATATGTGGTAAATGTACCTGGAACCTCTATTTCATTCAGCAGTAAAGGTGAGACATTTAGAATGTTAGGTGAACTACAACTAGTCTGCATTCCAAACTCCCCCATCACACTTCCCTGTAACGTGGTGAACTACAACTAGTCTGCATTCCAAACTCCCCCATCACACTTCCCTGTAACATGGTGAACTGCAACAACTAGTCTGCATTCCAAACTCCCCCATCACACATCCCTGTAACATGGTGAACTACAACTAGTCTGCATTCCAAACTCCCCCCCATCACACTTCCCTGTAACATGGTGGAGAGGTCAGTGGGGTAGGGAAGTATGAAGGTTCTCAGATAGCACGGACTATAGTGGACACTATTTTACTTTCAGTTTCATCCACCAACTTCAAACAGCCAGAAAAACTATTTTCTTATTGAAAATATATTTCACAGCGATTTAGATGGTACAATGATTCCCTACACTATTCAGTACTTTTCTCACAAAAACTGAAATTGATTGAAGAGTATAGATTTCTACATTGGCTGCTTGCCCCAGTCTGCCATTGTTGGTTGAGAAGGAGATGACCACGTCTTTTAGTGACACCATGTCAGAGAGGGAGGGTTTTCCCATCTTGACAACAGAAGCCAGTCTGGAGATTTTGACACAAAATAAAATACACACAAACACAAGGAACATTGTGAAACACGATCATTCCACTATTAATGTTGATATTATGGACATTTTATTTAAAACATGTAATTAAATTATAATTGTTGATCCTTTCATTTAGACCCAAAATGTATTTGCTATAATGTGGGCCATTGTCCAGCTATTAAAAGGGACAGGCGACTATTTGAGACTCAGCCTTTAATAGACGTTTTATGGAATGTTAACTTTGATTGTCTTCAATGAAAATGATAGACCTTTCAAACATGGAATGCTGTATGCAACATTATTGTCAACTGACTTGATGTCTACGTGTCAAAGAGATTTATTGTTGCGAGTTCGATCCCGGGCTGTACCACAACCTTGCCGTGGTCGGGAGTCCAATAGTGCGGCACACAATTGGCCAAGCGTCGCCCGGTGTTTTCTCCTACACATTGGTGCAGCTGGCTTCCGGGTTAAGCGGGCATGTGTTGAAGAAACGCGGTTTGGCGGGTCATGTTTCAGAGGACGCATGACTCGACTTTCGCCTCCTGAGGCCGTTGGTGAGTTGCAGACAAGATTGAAATTGGGGAGAAAAAACGGGGAATTATAAAACATTTATTTTTAAAAAGGACAACGAACAAAGGTTGCATCCCGAAGTGTCAATATACAGAAGGCAATGTGACCGCGTCAGGACAAAATTAACTCAAACGTTTTACCATTGGAACACTTGATGTAATTAAATCAAACGTTTTACCATCGGAACACTTGATGTAGCCTCCATTCACATTCTCCATGGTTGTCTCTAGCATGCTAAAGCGTTCACAGCTGGCAATCCCTCATCGTGATTGGTTATTCCCCACCCTTTACAACATCGTCACTGAGCACCATCATTATCTTTCCTTCGTGGATCTCCTGCATGTTTACATATCTGGCATTACTCATCTCATATGTATATACTGTATTCTATACTATTCTACTGTATCTTAGTCTATGCATTACTCATCCCATATGTATATACTGTATTCTATCCTATTCTACTGTATCTTCGTCTATGATGCTCTGACATCACTCGTCCAAATATTTATATATTCTTAATTCCCTTCCTTTAGATTGTGTATTGTTAGATATGATTTGTTAGATATTACTGGACTGTTGGAACTAGCAACACAAGCATTTAGCTACACCTGCAATAATATCTGCTAAATACGTGTACGTGACAAATAAAATGTGATTTGATGTATATACAGTTGAAGTCGGAAGTTTACATACACCTCAGCCAAATACATTTAAACTCAGTTTTTCACAATTCCTGATATGTATTCCTCGTAGAAATTCCCTGTCTTAGGTTAGTTAGGATCACTACTTTATTTTAAGAATGTGAAATGTCAGAATAATAGTAGAGAGAATGATTTATTTCAGCTTTTATTTCTTTCATCACATTCCCAGTGGGTCAGAAGTCTACATACACTCAATTAGTATTTAAATTAGTCTTTAAATTGTTTAACTTGGGTCAAACGTTTCGGGTAGCCTTCCACAAGCTTCCCACAATAAGTCGGGTGAATTTTGGCCCATTCCTCCTGACAGAGCTGGTTTAACTGAGTCAGGTTTGTAGGCCTCCTTGCTCACACAAGCTTTTTCAGTTCTGCCCTCAAATTCTCTATAGGATTGAGGTCAGGGCTTTGTGATGGCCACTCCAATACCTTGACTTTGTTGTCCTTAAGCCATTTTGCCACAACTTTGGAAGTATGCTCGGGGTCATTGTTAATTTGGAAGACCCATTTGCCACCAAGCTTTAACTTCCTGACTGATGTCTTCAGATGTTGCTTCAAAATTTCCACATCATTTTGCTCCCTCATGATGCCATCTATTTTGTGAAGTGCACCAGTTCCTCCTGCAGCAAAGCACCCCCACAACATGATGCTGCCACCCCGTGCATCACGGTTGGTTATGGTGTTCTTCGGCTTGCAAGCCTCCCCCTTTATCCTCCAAACATAACAATGGTCATTATGGCCAAACAGTTTTATATTTGGTTCATTAGACCAGAGGACATTTCTCCAAAAAGTATGATCTATGTCCCCATGTGCAGTTGCAAACCGTAGTCTGGCTTTTTTATGGAGGTTTTGGAGCAGTGGCTTCTTCCTTGCTGAGCAGCCTTTCAGGTTATGTCGATATCGGACTCATTTTACTGTGGATATAGATACTTTGTACCCGTTTCCTACAGCATCTTCACACGGTCCTTTGCTGTTTGTCTGGGATTAATTTGCACTTCTTGCACCAAAGTACATTAATCTCTAGGATACAGAACGCATCTCCTTCCTGAGCGGTATGACGGCTGCGTGGTTCCATGGTGTTTATACTTGCATACTATTCTTTGTTCAGATGAACGTGGTACATTCAGGCATTTGGAAATTGCTCCCAAGGATGAACCAGACTTGTGGAGGTCTACAAAAAAAATTCTGAGGTCTTGGCTGATTTCTTTTGATTTTCCCATGATGTCAAGCAAAGATGCACTGAGTTTGAAGGTAGGCCTTGAAATACACCCACAGGTACACCTCCAATTGACTCAAATGATGTTAATTAGCCTATCAGAAGCTTCTAAAGCCATGACATAATTTTCTGGAATTTTCCAAGCTGTTTTAAAGGCACAGTCAACTTAGTGGATGTGAACCTCTGACCCACTGGAATTGGGATACAGTGAATTATAAGTGAAATAATCTGTCTGTAAACAATTGTTAGAAAAATGACTTGTATCATGCACAAAGTAGATGTCCTAACCGACTTGCCAAAACTATAGTTTGTTAACAAGAAATTTGTGGTGTGGTTGAAAAACGAGTTATAATGACTCCAACCTAAGTGTATGTAAACTTCCAACTTCAACTGTATATACTGTATTCTATATTATCTACTGTATCAGTCTATGCTGCTCTGACATTGTTTATGCATATATTTATATATTCTTATTCCTTTACTTAGATTTGTGTGTATTAGGTATTTGTTGTGAAATTGTTAGATATTACTGCATATTCGCTACACCCGCAATAACATATGTATGTGAAAAATAACATTTGATTTATTATGAAGGTCACTTGTGTCAAATGTACTTTTCCCCACTCATGTCTTTACATTGCTTATGCATATTCGGTGGCCTGACTGCGTCCAGACTATATCAAAGGCCCATCCTGGTAGATCTGAACCTAATGCAGCTTGGAGTGATCAGATGACAGTAGTCCCATTTAGGTGCCAGGTGTAACTGAGACTATAGATGCTCCATATCCAGTACTTTGAGTGTTTTATAAAATATGACTAAATGTGTTTATTTCTGTGTTGCAGGGGCAGTCAAGAAATGGAACGGCAAGGCCACAGAACATGACATAAGCAGAGCTGTGGGAGACCACCTCAAGCCCCTGGTAGAGCCGGGGGTGGTGTTTACCACTCCACTACGCCTTCAGCAGGCTGGAAAAGTGAGATTGATCTGTTTGATCCATTTGTTTATTTCAGTTCTGAATAGTTGAAACCTTCAACGTATTGTTGATTTCAAAGATTTTCATTTTCAACAAATGCACTGGGTTGGTTGAAAAGTGATACGAAACTTACATACCATGCACTATATTGATATAGTGGAAGATATACTGTTTTTCATACTAAGATGGACCAGGATGGATATGTGTTGCTTTTGCACATATTTGTTAATTGGTTTTGCAAGAGTCTGTTGATTGGTCAGTCATTGGGTTAATTTGTTTTGCAATATGTTAAAATCAAATCAAGCTTTATTTATACAGCACATTTCAGACATGGATGCAATGCAATGGCTGCACAGGAAAAACAATGAAAATAAAAAACTATTTAGTACACAACAAACATAAGAGGATAAAAAACAGAAGATTAACAACTTAAAGACTAATGAGCATCCTAAGGAAAATGCCATTTGATTAAAATATTATAATCAGAACAGGTGTAACACATACTGACTAACGAGGTGACACCAATCAGTGCTCCCTACGTGCTAACGAGCTATACGTGCTAACTTCCAACCTCAAAACATAAATGCAAAAACCAAATCCTGCAACACCTCCCCCTTAAGACAACAAATATATCCTATATTTTTGTTGGACAAGTTTGCTCACCGCCAACAGAAAACAACTTCCATTTCACATTATAATCAACTACAATGATTCACATTCTACAATATGGCGGTCAACAATTAAAAACAACACAAAAAATGTTTTTTGAAAAACTCACTAGCTTCAAGAGCTCTCAGTCAGTTGGTTGCATAAATAATTATGATTAAATGTTACATGAATTGTAAATTTGAAATATCAGAGCCAAATGTACACCCCTTTGTTAATATGTATTGGCTATAATTCACTTAGGTGAGGCATGGAATAATAAAAGTGTATATTTTGTCAGGCTGAATATTTGAAATGTGAGGTGATTTGAGTCATGCTTCTTCAGTAGTGGAATAAAGACAATTAGCACTTGAATGTTGTCAAGAAATACTGGAGTGATGTAGGGTTGTTAATAAAATTGATTACAGACCAATTTTTTACACTGTGTCCATGTGTATAGGCTGAAAGTACGTTGAAATTAATTTCAAGTCACTGACAAATATCATCTTTTCATCTTTTACTTTCAACTACAACTGAACCGAATATTGGACATCGGGCATAGTCTTATTTTCAATTACATTTTGCTAGGTGGGATAGCCCCAATGTCAAAACACTGTTTGAACGTGTCCAAATCAATAAACAAAATGCATAGACAGTTTGGGATATATTCAAAACCTAAACGTAAAATGTGCTATATACACACAACATCTGCCATAATAATCATATTACTTGTATTTTTTAAGCATGCTCCTTATAAACTGCACAAACACCAAAAACACTGTTGTTTTGACAAGTAGCAATAAATCACTGATATCGATTAATTGGGAAATCAGGAAACTAACGCAAGAAACAAAAAAAATGAAAGACAGTCAGCTACATTTTGGAGTGATGCATTTAAATGTAGGGGTCACTAAACAAAGGAACGCAACATTTATTTGTCATCACTCATCGATATCATGTTAAAATCATTTATGCAAGAGGAGGGAGATGAGATTGCACGTCCTGTTAAAACTAACAGCTCAAAAACTACATGGAATCTGGGAATAATGTGTACATCACTGGTTAGAGGACAATTTGTAAAAACAGCTAGCTACATTTTGATTCAAGTGGGTGGCCAATGTGGTAAGTGTAACGCAACCCTTTTTTTGTAAGCCACTTTTTGATAAGTCACATAAATAGTAGTATTTCAATTCAGAGCCTGGATTATTCCCCTGATCCTAATATCCATATCATGTTGAAATCAATAGAACAGGGGGCAAACGTTTAGGGTTCTACATTGTGACATCATTAAAATACTCCTTCTACAATGTTAAAACATTCTACATTGTGACATTAATTCACTGATATCATGAAACAACTCCTTCATGCATGTACTTTCTGATATATGATCAGAGATCTTTAATCAGATTATCTTTGATCACAGCTAAGAGGTTTCCCTCATGTGTGTGTTCTCTTGTGTACAGTCAGCTGCCCAGATCGACCAAAACTCTTCCCACATTGATCACAGCTATAAGGTTTCTCTCCTGTGTGTGTTCTCTGGTGCACTGTCAGATCACTAGATTGACCAAAACTCTTCCCACAATGACCACAGCTATAAGGTTTCTCTCCTGTGTGCGTTCTCTGGTGTAGAGTCAGATTGCTAGATGCAGTAAAACTCTTCCCACATTGATCACAGCTATAAGGTTTCTCTCCTGTGTGTGTTCTCTGGTGCACAGTCAGATCGCTAGACTGACCAAAACTCTTCCCACAATGACCACAGCTATAAGGTTTCTCTCCTGTGTGAGTTCTCTGGTGTAGAGTCAGATTGCTAGAATCAGTAAAACTCTTCCCACAGTGACCACAGCTATAGGGTTTTTCTCCTGTGTGTATTCTCTGGTGCACTGTCAGATAGCTAGATTGACCAAAACTCTTCCCACATTGACCACAGCTATAAGGTTTCTCTCCTGTGTGTGTTCTCTGGTGCACAATTAGATAGCTAGATGTAGTAAAACTCTTCCCACATTGATCACAGCTATAAGGTTTCTCTCCTGTGTGTGTTCTCTGGTGTGATATCAGGCTGGTTGAACGAGTAAAAATCATCCCACATTGAGTACAGCTAAAAGATTTCTCTCCTGTGTGGATCCTCTGATGAATTTTAATGGCTGATGAGGAGGTGAATCTCTTCCCACAGTCAGAGCAGCAGTGAGTTCTCTTCCCTGTGGATCTCTGCAGGTGTTTCTTGAGGTGTTCTGATTTGGAGAGACTCTTCTCTGCCTCTTCAGCATCATGAGGTTGTTGAGGCTCCCCAGAGGATCCACGATAGTCAAGTCTCTCTCCTGTGTGAACAACAAGTCAGACAGATGGTTAAAGGCCCACAACAGCGGAAATCCACTGTAAAAGGTAATGCCAACAGCGTAGCCATGATGTTGTACAACAATTGACGTCTATAATGAATGTAAAAATTATTTGTCTTAAAATGAGCAGGAAAAGTCTTATTTTTAGTAGTAACATCGATGATTGTAGGCTAGAAATAAGTCATTCATGTTGTTGAAACTCTAAGCAGTGTGCCAGACGACTTTTGGTCTCCAATATAGGCCCCTTTCTGTGTCAAATAAAATTGCGGCACGAGGGCGATGCACATGCAATTTGGTTGTAAAAACTCCTTCCTGCTAATGAGGAAACCGATAGTTATGGATGTAGTATATCTGCCTGGAGCAAAAAATGGTGAGCAAAAATTGTTTTTCACAATATATTCCGAATATGAATAGGGGAAAACTCGGGGGAGTAACCTCCATTTCCAGGTTGCTTATGAGTACATTTCACACTACTTTGGATTATAATTGTAAGGCTCGTTTGAATGTTCTGCTTAATATAATGTTTGTGTCATCCTCGCAAATCAACTGCTTTATACTTAAAAGAACATTTCAACCAGTAAAATGCTCTTTAGCTAGCTTTGCCACCAGCCTGATAATGAGGGTTTGTAAACTAAGTGTTTGCCAAATTGGCCCATAACTTCACCTAACAATAACATAGACCTACTGTAGGACCCATAATTTCACCTAACAACAAATGTCGTGTTGTTTGCCATTTGACTGGCATTCAGAAAACAATTTCCTGGATCAGCTGATGATAGTTGAACACGTGACTAACTAAACAGCTACCTTATTAAGAATGATGTGTAATTATTGAAGAACCACATTAATTACAGTATCCATTTGGGTGTTGTCAATCAACTTATGACTAAGTTAAAACCATTGGATTTAGCCAACTGAAATGATTTAGGATTTCTGTGCCCACGAAAACTGTTTTCCCAGCGTAACAAAAGAAGCCACTAAATGTTATAGTTCGAGTGCATTTCAGAATACAAAAAAAACTGTCCGACAGCAAGATCCCGTATTTAAGTTGAAGTTCATCATATGACAAGCGTAACGTTATGACTATAACTACTGTTCCCTGAAGGAGGGAAACTAGGTACAACATACGATTAAAGCCGCACCTCGCTGGAAGCCCCACCTTCCACAGGTGGATGAGCGTGTGGTATGGACTTATTCCTTAAATTTTATACCGCTCTTCCATGACCCAGGAAGGGGTGGGGCCAAACAGATGTTGTACCTCGTTTCCCTCCTTCGGGGAACAGCAATTATAGTCATAAAGTTACACTCCCTTTCAGTCGCTCAACATTGGTATAACATACTATGGGGAAATAGAATCAAACGGACATTAAATGAAACAGCCCCTGTCAGACCACCCAGACCATGCAAGATAGGGCTGACAGAGATGGTCGCCTCGCTTCAGGTCCTTAAACTATGCAGTTATTTGTTGTTTTATGTATTATTATCGCAGGAGAGGCAGACGGAGCGGCCCACTGGTCAGACTCAGAAGGTGAGCACACCATCCACCGATTCAGAGCATATTATTAGCCAATGTCCTATCTAGACAACAAGGTGGACGAAAGTAGGGCACGAGTTGCCTTCCAGAGAGACATCAGAGATTGTAACATTCTGTTTCACGGAAACATGGCTCACTCGGGATACGTTGTCAGAGTTGGTACAGTCACCCGGTTTCTTCATGCATTGCGCCAACAGAAACAAACATTTCTCTGGCAAGAAGGGAGGGGGTGTATGCCTTATGATTAACGACTCGTGGTGTAATCATAACAACATACAGGAACTCAAGTCCTTTTGTTCACCGGACCTTGAATTCCTTGCAATCAAATGCCGACCGCATTATCTTCCAAGAGAATTCTATTCGATTACAGTCACAGCCGTGTATATCCCTCCCAAGCAGATACGTTGTCAGCCCTGAAAGAACTTCACTGGACTCTATGTAAACTGGAAACCATACATCTCGAGGCTGCATTTATTGTAGCTGGGGATTTTAACAAAGTTAACCTGAAAACAAGCATTCCTAAATCCTATCATCATATGAACTGTGCGAACTCGAGCTGCTAGCATTCTTGGTAACTGCTACTCTAACTTCCGCGATGCATAGAAAGTCTTCCCCCGACCTGCCGTCGGAAAATCTGACCATGACTCCATCTTGTTGATCTCAGCCTATAGACAGAAACTAAAACAGGAAACGCCCATACTCAGGTCTATTCAACGCTGGTCTGACCAATGTGCTTTGAGAGACTAGTCAAGGAACATATCACCTCCACCCTACCCGATACCCTAGACCCACTCCAATGTCTGCGTGGCCATGCACGTCTCCAACTCAATCATCAACTTTGCATACAATGCTACAGTGGTTGGCTTGATTACCAACAACGACGAGACAGCCTACAGGGAAGTGGCGAGGGCCCTCGGAGTCTGGTGTCAGGAAATTAAACTCTCACTCAACGGCAACAAAACAAAGGAGATGATCGTGGACTTCAGGAAACTGCAGAGGGAGCACCCCCCCATCCACATCGACGGGACAGTAGTGGAGAAGGTGGAAAGTTTTAAGTTCCTCGGCGTACACATCACAGACTAACTGAAATGTATGAGTGCTGCCAGCATTGCTGCAGAGGTTGAAGGGGTGGGGGGTCAGCCTGTCAGTGCTCAGACCATATGCCGTACACAGCATCAAATTGGTCTGCATGGCTGTCGTCCCAGAAGGAAGCCTCTTCTCAAGATGATGCACAAGAAAGCCCGCAAACAGTTTGCTGAAGACAAGCAGACTAACGATATGGATTACTGAAACTATGTCCTGTGGTCTGATGAGACCAAGATAAACTTACTTGGTTCAGATGGTGTCAAGCGTGTGTGGCGGCAACCAGGTGAGGAGTACAAAGACAAGTGTGTCTTGCCTACAGTCAAGCATGGTGGTGGGAGTGTCATGGTCTGGGGCTGCATGAGTGCTGCCGGCACTGGGGAGCTACAGTTCATTGAGGGAACCATGAATGCCAACATGTACTGTGACATACTGAAGCAGAGCATGATCCCCTCCCTTCAGAGACTGGGCCGCAGGGCAGTATTCCAACATGATAACGACCCCAAACACACCTCCAAGGCGACCACTGCCTTGCTAAAGAAGCTGAGGGTAAAGGTGATGGACTGGCCAAGCATGTCTCCAGATCTAAACCCTATTGAGCATATGTGGGGCATCCTCAAACGGAAGGTGGAGGAGTGCAAGGTCTCTAACATCCACCAGCTCCGTGATGTCGTCATGGAGGAGTGGAAGAGGACTCCAGTGGCAACCTGTTAAGCTCTGGTGAACTCCATGCCCAAGAGGGTTAAGGCAGTGCTGGAAAATTATGGTGGCCACACAAAATATTGACACTTTGGGCCCAATTTGGGCATTTTCACTTAGGGGTGTACTCACTTTTGTTGGCAGCGGTTTAGACATTAATGGCTGTGTGTTGAGTTATTTTGAGGGGACAGCAAATGTACACTGTTATACAAGCTGTACACTCACTACTTTACATTCTAGCAAAGTGACATTTCTTCAGTGTTGTCACATGAAAAGATATACTCAAATATTTACAAAAATGTGAGGGGTGTACTCACTTTTGTGATATACTGTATCCTACATTACTCACCTCATATGTATATACTGTATTCTATACCATTTCTGCATCTTGCCTATGACGCACGGCCATTGCTCATCCATATATTAATATGTACATATTCCTTACATTTGTGTGTATATGGTAGTTGATGTGAATTTGTTAGATTACTTGTTCGATATTACTGCATTGTCAGAACTAGAAGCACAAGCATTTCTCTACACTTGCATTAACATCTGTGACCAATAACATTTGATTTGACCCCGCAAGATTCGTCAGTTTTGTCAATTTATTCATTGTTTTTTGTTTGAAACCCTCCTGTCAATGTTGAGTAAGGACACACACCTGATTACCCATATAGAAGTAGGATTAGTCTACCGGACAATAGTTCCTCAAAGTATTTTAGTAAAATATTTTCAGCTCTCACCCTTTTGATAACCACTCAGCATTGAAAGGGGAAAATGTATTGCTCTGATCCAGTGGAAATGTCATAAAATACCTGATTACTTCTTATTCTTTGCACAAATAGCCGACAGCTGTGTCTGTCTCGAACTCACTGGCGCGGGAAACTGAGGGCACAGAATATTTTATACAATGTTGCTATCTCCTTTCGGGCTGACCCAGTGTTTCCAGTTCGTTGTAGACAGGTCATTCGCAGCCAATGTGATTTAGAGGATATTTATTTTTAGCAGGATATTTTCTACCTGCTGGCTGCAATGTTTATTTGTTGGCTTTATGTAGGCTATTTTTACATAGTTGGCAATGGCAATAAAAGTTACTTTTAAAGTTGTATAATTTTCCTTTAGATTTAGATAGAATGTAGCTTAGTCACAGACAATAATTTTGAGATACTATTATAAATTAAATTAAACTGTTCCCCGAAAATGTGCATATGAAAATCATAACTGGCACACAGATTGGTAGAAATGGTCAGATAAATTGGCACTCCAACTGGAAAAGGTTGCTGACTGCTGCTGTAATCTATTACTGAAAACTTCAGGAGCAAAACGGCAGAATTTACAAAGTCAGGCAGCGGGAGGAGGGGGGTGGGGTTTCCATCTAGTTAGGTTATATTGATGACTGGAACCCTCTAGTTATGACTTCGAGTCATTTGTGTGTCTTAATTATTTAATCAAACAGCATGCTTAAAGTATCAAATAAAATGTATTTATAAAGCTTACATCAGCTGATATCTCAAAGTGTTGTACAGAAACCCAGCCTAAAACCCCAACAGCAAGCAATGCAGGAGTAGAAGCATGGTGGCTAGGAAAAACTCCCTAGAAAGGCCAGACCTAGGAAGAAACCAGGTTGTGAGGGGTGGCCAGTCCTCTCCTGGCTGTGCCGGGTGGAGATTATAATAGAACATGGTGTTCAAATGTTCATAGGTGACCAGCAGGGTCAAATAAT
Organism: Oncorhynchus kisutch; assembly: GCF_002021735.2. NCBI lineage: Eukaryota > Metazoa > Chordata > Actinopteri > Salmoniformes > Salmonidae > Oncorhynchus > Oncorhynchus kisutch. Next base: position 4,089,540 of record NC_034194.2, read on the forward strand.
AATCACAGTGGATGTCGAGGTAGCAACAGGTCAGCACCTCAGGAGTAAATGCCAGTTGGCTTTTCATAGCAAGTTCAGACAAGTTCAGTACATATAGTTGATTTTATAAAAACACATGGGGCGATTGGTAGAAAGAACGGATGACTCTTGGTTGACCAAGATGTTTTTTTAGTTGGGGACAGCACTAGAACATGATTTTGGGGCTCCCGAGTGGCACAGCAGACAGTGGATCTCAGGGCTTGAGGCGTCACTACAGACACCCTGGTTCAAATCCAGGCTCTATCACAACCGGCCGTGATTGAGTTCCATAGGGCGGCGAAACAATTGGCCCAGCGTCATCCGGTGTAGGCAGTCATTGTAAATAAGAATTTGTTCTTAACTGACTTGCCTAGTTAAATAAAGGTTACATTTAAATAAATAAATAACTATAGTGTTTTATGACAAACCATTTTTTACAAATCCGTCAAGGCACCAACTTTGAGAAGGGTTTAAAACAAAGGTTTCAAACCAATTCATGAATGTAATTGAATCTAGGTATGTCTTGCCTTTAATGTAAGGGCATGATAAAAAATATATATATACACACTGCTCAAAAAAATTAAGGGAACACTAAAATAACACATCCTAGATCTGAATGAATGAAATATTCTTATTAAATACTTTTTTCTTTACATAGTTGAATGTGCTGACAACAAAATCACACCAAAAATTATCAATGGAAATCAAATTGATCAACCCATGGAGGTCTGGATTTGGTGTAACACTCAAAATTAAAGTGGAAAACCACACTACAGGCTGATCTAACGTTGATGTAATGTCCTTAAAACAAGTCAAAATGAGGTTCAGTAGTGTGTGGCCTCCACGCGCCTGTATGACCTCCCTACAACGCCTGGGCATGCTCCTGATGAGGTGGCGGATGGTCTCCTGAGGGATCTCCTCCCAGACCTGGACTAAAGCATCTGCCAACTCCTGGACAGCCTGTGGTGCAACGTGGCGTTGGTGGATGGAGCGAGACATGATGTCCCAGATGTGCTCAATTGGATTCAGGTCTGGGGAACGGGCGGGCCAGTCCATAGCATCAATGCCTTCCTCTTGCAGGAACTGCTGACACACTCCAGCCACATGAGGTCTAGCATCGTCTTGCATTAGGAGGAACCCAGGGCCAACCGCACCAGCATCTGGTCTCACAAGGGGTCTGAGGACCTCATCTCGGTACCTAATGGCAGTCAGGCTACCTCTGGCGAGCACATGGAGGGTTGTGCGGCCCCCCAAAGAAATGCCACCCCACACCATGACTGACCCACCGCCAAACCGGTCATGCTGGAGGATGTTGCAGGCAGCAGAATGTTCTCCACGGCGCCTCCAGACTGTCACATGTGCTCAGTGTGGCGCCAGTGGCGAATTTGCCAATCTTGGTGTTATCTGGCAAATGCCAAACGTCCTGCTGGGCTGTAAGCACAACTCTCACCTGTGGACGTCGGGCTCTCATACCACCCTCACGGAGTCTGTTTCTGACCGTTTGAGCAGACACATGCACATTTGTGGCCTGCTGAAGGTCATTTTGCAGGGCTCTGGCAGTGCTCCTCCTGCTCCTCCTTGCACAAAGGCGGAGGTAGCGGTCCTGCTGCTGGGTTGTTGCCCTCCTACGGCCTCTTCCACGTCTCCGATGTACTGGCCTGTCTCCTGGTAGCGTCTCCATGGTATGGACACTACGCTGACAGACACAGCAAACCTTCTTGCCACAGCTCGCATTGATGTGCCATCCTGGATGAGCTGCACTACCTGAGCCACTTGTGTGGGTTGTAGACTCCGTCTCATGCTACCACTAGAGTGAAAGCACCGCTAGCATTCAAAAATGACCAAAACATCAGCCAGGAAGCATAGGAACTGAGAAGTGGTCTGTGGTTATCACCTGCAGAACCACTCCTTTATTGGGGGCGTCTTGCTAATTGCCTATAATTTCCACCTGTTGTCTATTCCATTTGCACAACAGCATGTGAAATGTATTGTCAATCAGTGTTACTTCCTAAGTGGACAGTTTGATTTCACAGAAGTGTGATTGACTTGGAGTTACATTGTGTTGTTTAAGTGTTCCCTTTATTTTTTTGAGCAGTAGATAGATAGATAGATAGATAGATAGATCCTAGAAACCTGGTTAAACTATCATTATGACACCATGGATGAATTCTAGAATATACTATATATCCTAGAAACCTGGTTAAACTATCATTATGACATCATGGATGAATTCTAGAATATACTATATATCCTAGAAACCTGGTTAAACTATCATTATGACATCATGGATGAATTCTACAATATACTATACATCCTAGAAACCTGGTTAAGCTATCATTGTGACATCATGGCTGAATTCTAGAATATACTATATGGCCTAGAAACCTGGTTAAATTATAATTTTGACATCATGGATGGCCAGTCCTTGTATTCACAGTGTAGTGAATTCAGGGGGTAGCCCTGAGCTGAACTCAAACCTGGGTCCAGCGACTCTCAAGCCAACAGCTTATAACTGTTACGTTACATTTCTCCAGCCCCCATCCTTCAACTGTTTAGCAAACCAAGACTCTGGGAAGCCATTTTGTTGCTGTTTAAAAGCTAGGTTTCCCCTTTAAAAACCCACACATCAATCAACCAACCACACATCAGTTAAACAACTGCAGTTTGTGCCTCTATATTGAATTAAGACAGTACTTACTAGTGTTAATCAGGGCCCGGTTTCTCAAAACCATCTTACAGCTAAGTTCATCATTAGAACCATTGGATGCCTTAAGATGCTTTTGAGAAACAGGGACCAGAAATCTAGTTTCCTCCTTTTTGCATGTGACAGTCATCTCCCCATCCTCCTCTTTCACTCTGAACGCGTCCTCCTCTTCTTTCACTGAAACGTCTTTCTCTTCTTCTTTCACTGTAACAGTCTCACCCTCTACTTGTTTTACTGCGACATCCTCTTCTTCCTCCTCTTCTTTCACAACAACGTTCAACCAAAGACCTTTCTCCGTCCAGCAGACCTCCTCTTCTGTAGCAGGAGGAGAGAACCTTAGTGAGTTCATGGTAAGGAATGTTAGCTAGCTATGCTAATGCTAACTTAACCAGCTCGCTAGTTGACTAACAGCAGCAACACCGTAAATTTGAAATGAAATCGGATAACTAACTAGACGACAGAATTGTGTTTAAAACACAGTGGCTAATATACACGAAAGTGTCTAAAGAGCTTTATTGGTTCGGCTATTTTGTCTCGCAAGCTACCGAGGTGGCTGACAAAGTGTTGCTGCTGTTGAAAGAAGCGTTCCGTCCACTAGAATACACGTCACACTAGCATCATTGCCTTAAAGTCGCACATGGTCATCTGCTGACTGGAGTGGGTAACGCAGTTGAGTAACATGTTTATTTTATCTTCAGACAAGTTAAAGTGTAGGAAGCATGAGTTTTTTTCTCACCAGAGTAACAATACAGTGTGGTTAAAGACTTAGTAACGGAGTTGTAGTAACGATATGGTTACCTATAAGCACAAACAGTTATGTTTTTGCATTATTTCATATTTATTCACTTATTTCCAGATATCTGCTAAACTAATAATGCACTAGTTCTCAACGTAATATGGAGGATCTACTCTGTGCTACGGAGTTTGTATGCTAGCTCAAGCTTGCAAAAGTTAGCCACACCCCATGCTTTCATATACTGAGTGGTTGTGATATCTAGTGGGAACGCATTAGAACGGTAGGCTCCGGTGCCTTCTTGCCAGTAGGGATGTTACTTTTGATACCGGAGCAACGAGGCATGCGTCGCTAAGCAGTATACTTCAAAGCAGTGTGCTGATGCCTGTATCACTTTATCAGCAGCACGTGATCAATGACGTCTGAAGCATCATTTCGTTGATCAATCACCAGATTGGTTTGGTATTGGACTTGTTCGACACTGCAGGCGACTGCCAACTGACTGATCTACAAATCATCTTACATCATAAATAACTACTCATTATTAATTATAAATCAGTCAGCCAGTGACCATTTACCCACAATGCAGCATGGATTTGATGCTCTCGAACATGGCCAGTGGTTTAGTAGATGACATAAAGGCGGTGCTGCGCACGTGCTACGGTGTGGGACGTCATCTATAATAATGACATAAAGGCTATGCTTCTACGTGCTAAGGTGTGGAATGTCATCTATAATAATGACATGAAAGCTATGCTGCTATGTGCTACGGTGTGTGATGTCATCTATAATAATGATATAAAGGCTATGCTGCTACGGTGTGGGATGTCATCTATAATAATGACATAAAGGCTATGGTGCTACGGTGTGGGACGTCATCTATAATAATGACATAAAGGCTATGCTGCTAAGGTGTGGGATGTCATCTTTGTGGCTGTTATAAATTCTATGTTTCTCAAAGCCTTGAGTAATGAACCTATTTTTGACACAATTGCCTGGAAAGCGTCAATGCTTCAGGAATCTTTGTTTCCTCATCAATACTTTTCAGCAAATTCTCTGTGAAGTAGACTATGGGAGATTTGTAACTTTTACAACCGTGGCTTACTGCTAGCGCACTAGCTGACTGACATCTGGAATCTATTTTTGGATTTGGGGGATTTTCCCGGCCATCAATCTGTGTCTGCTCTTTTGATCTGCAGTCATGTTTTAATTTGGTTTTGTTAATCGGGTTCTAACTGGTCTCCGGTAGTTGGGCTCCAGCTCGCTGACCATAGCTAGTTGGCTATATAGCTAATGTTAGGCTGGCTGGCTAAGATAACTTCATATACAGTGGGGCAAAAAAGTATTTAGTCAGCCACCAATTGTGCAAGTTCTCCCACTTAAGAAGATGAGAGAGGCCTGTAATTTTCTTCATAGGTACACTTCAACTATGACAGACAAAATGAGAAAAGGATTTTTTATGAATTTATTTGCAAATTATGGTGGAAAATAAGTATTTGGTCACCTACAAACAAGCAAGATTTCTGGCTCTCACAGACCTGTAACTTCTTCTTTAAGAGGCTCCTCTGTCCTCCACTCGTTACCTGTATTAATGGCACCTGTTTGAACTTGTTATCAGTATAAAAGACACCTGTCCACAACCTCAAACAGTCACACTCCAAACTCCACTATGGCCAAGACCAAAGAGCTGTCAAAGGACACCAGAAACAAAATTGTAGACCTGCACCCGGCTGGGAAGACTGAATCTGCAATAGGTAAGCAGCTTGGTTTGAAGAAATCAACTGTGGGAGCAATTATTAGGAAATGGAAGACATACAAGACCACTGATAATCTCCCTCGATCTGGGGCTCCACGCAAGATCTCACCCTGTGGGGTCAAAATGATCACAAGAACGGTGAGCAAAAGTCCCAGAACCACACGGGGGACCTAGTGAATGACCTGCAGAGAGCTGGGACCAAAGTAACAAAGCCTACCATCAGTAACACACTATGCCGCCAGGGACTCAAATTCTGCAGTGCCAGACGTGTCCCCCTGCTTAAGCCAGTACATGTCCAGGTCCGTCTGAAGTTTGCTAGAGAGCATTTGGATGATCCAGAAGAAGATTGGGAGAATGTCATATGGTCAGATCAAACCAAAATAGAACTTTTTGGTAAAAACTCAACTCGTCGTGTTTGGAGGACAAACAATGCTGAGTTGCATCCAAATAACACCATACATACTGTGAAGCATGGGGGTGGAAACATCATGCTTTGGGGCTGTTTTTCTGCAAAGGGACCAGGACGACTGATCCATGTAAAGGAAAGAATGAATGGGGCCATGTATCGTGAGTTTTTGAGTGAAAACCTCCTTCCATTAGCAAGGGCATTGAAGATGAAATGTGGCTGGGTCTTTCAGCATGACAATGATCCCAAACACACCGCCCAGGCAACGAAGGAGTGGCTTCGTAAGAAGCATTTCAAGGTCCTGGAGTGGCCTAGCCAGTCTCCAGATCTCAACCCCATAGAACATCTTTGGAGGGAGTTGAAAGCCTGTGTTTCCCAGCAACAGCCCCAAAACATCACTGCTCTAGAGGAGATCTGCATGGAGGAATGGGCCAAAATACCAGCAACAGTGTGTGAAAACCTTGTGAAGACTTACAGAAAACGTTTGACCTCTGTCATTGCCAACAAAGGGTATATAACAAAGTATTGAGATAAACTTTTGTTATTGACCAAATACTTATTTTCCACCATCATTTGTAAATTAATTCATAAAAAATCCTACAATGTGATTTTCTGGATTTTTTCCCCGAATTTTGTCAGTCGTAGTTGAAGTGTGGGAGAACTTGCACAATTGGTGGCTGACTAAATACTTTTTTTGCCCCACTGTAGCTAACCCCTAACCTTAACCCCCTACCTTAACCATTTTAAATGTCAACTTCAATGGGCTAGGGAGGTCCCAAGGATGTATCGCTACCTGAAAATACACAATCTAAGTGATTGATAGTTGGTACTCAGCAGTCATAAAGCCTTATTTACTTTAATGAACTACTAAAATAGTGATTTGGTCAGACAGCAGCTCTACACTTTGACTGACTGATCCATTCATCCTTCCATCCCTCCTCAGCCTTCCTCTCCCCTGAAGACCCAATGAGGATGGAGCTCAGTCAGAGAGCTGTTGAGGGACTGGTTAGGGAGAAGACTTCTACAGCCAGAGAGTTGAGAGGTCACACATGGTTTAGATGGTAAATATGTATGCCCCCTTAGCGGTTCATCACGTAAGCAAAAGGGAATATGTTCCATCTATGTTTATTTACATTAGTGCAAATTCCCCTCAGGCACACACACATTTGTTCTTTGTTATTACCTGAGCCACTGCCTGTTCACCCCGCTATCATCCAGAAGTCGAGGTCAGGACAGGTGCATCAAAGCTGGGACCGAGAGACAGAATCTGTTTTTCAATCTCAAGGCCATCAGACTGTTAAATAGCCATCACTAACACAGAGTGGCTGCTGCCTTCATACACACACTTGAAATCATTGGCCACTTTAAGGAATGGAACACTAGTCACTTTAATAATGTTTACATATCTGGCATTACTCATCTCATATGTATATACTGTATTCTATCATATTCTACTGTATCTTAGTCTATGTATTACTCATCTCATATGTATATACTATTCTATCCTATTCTACTGTATCTGTCTATACCGCTCTGACATTGTTCGTCCATATATTCTTATTCCATTACTTAGATTTGAAAATATTAGGTATTTGTTGTGAAATTATTAGATAATACTGCACTCTTGGAGCTAGGAACACAAGCATTTCGCTACACCCACAATAACATATGTGACAAATAACATTTGATTTATTATGGTCACTTGTAAAATGTACTTTTCCCCACTCATCCTTTGACATTGCTTATGCATATTCAGTGACCTGACTGCATCCAGACTATGTCAAAGGCCCATCCTGGTAGATCTGAACCTAATGCAGCTTGGAGTGATCGGATGACAGAAGTCACATTTAGGTGTGACCAACTGGGTTGGTTGAAAAGTGATACTGAACTTACATAGCATGCACTATTTTGACAGTTTTTCATACTAAGATGGACCAAGACACATGTTGCTTTTGCACATATTTGTTCATTGGTTTTGCAAGAGTTGGTTTAGTTCAGTCATTGGGTTCATTTGTTTTGCAATATGTTCAAATCAAATAAAGCTTTATTTATACAGCACATTTCAGACATGGAGGCAACACAATGGCTTCACAGGAAAAAACTATGAAAATAAAGAGAAATATTTAGTACACAAACATGAGGATAAAACACAGAATAATAACAAATTAAAAGACTAATGAGCATTTTAAGGAAATGCAATTGATAAAAATATTAACAATATGATGTTATATCCAACCCAAAATATAAGTTGTTTTTTAGGAGGGTCTCTTAAAAACACTATGGGGTCATCAACTGAAAATTTACTAGTAACAACAACTGGGACCTAAAAGGCACCCACCATGAGACCCACTAAATCTGCCCAAGAAGAGCAAAACAAAAGAAAAACCAACAGACAGGAAGCAAACCAAAATGGTGGTTAAAATAATTTATTACAATCAATACCATTCATACTATTACAAAATCATAATTCTCATTCATTCTTAATTAATTCTATTTACAAAAACATCAAACAAAAACAAACCTCAGGGGAGCATCGTCCCTCCCCGTCATACCTAACCAATACCTAACCCTTTCCCTATCTCCCCTTCCCTAATCTATCCCCTTACCAAACTCACTCTAACACTCCCAGCCCTAAACCCCCTTTCCACCTCTCCCGTGCCGCATGCTTCCCCCACTTCCTCTCCTCCCTCTTCATCTTCCCCCTCAAATCACCTTCCACCCTTCTCACTATCCCTTCTACCCCAATCTCTCCCTGTCTTGACTAAATTCTGCCTGGCTTCCCACAGTCCCTTTTTAAAGAGACTCATGAGAAGCCAGAGCAGAAACCTGTCCCTATCCGTTCCCTTTGCTCTCCCTACGCCTCTCTCTAGCCTAGCCCATGTCAAAACAAAATCACTCCTAACCACACCTAGCATCACCCGTGCCCTAGCCCAGACTAGTCCGGCAAAGGCACAGTCCCAGAAGGCATGGCGCACAGTCTCCTCCCTGCCACAAGAGGATCTTGGACAGGTGGGGGATTGCACCAAACTATACCGGTACAAGATGGCATGTACCGGCAAGCGCTTATGGAGGCCCAACCAATTCAGGCCCCGCGCCTGCACTCCCTCCCAGACCACTGACGAGATGCCCGCTACAGGCACAGGACTCCCTGCCTGCCTGACCTCCTCGTACAGGTGCCTGTGGTCTAAACCTACTCGGGCAACTTCAACCTCGGGGTGCGCACGCAGCCACTTGGCCGCATGGCCAAAGTGCCACGGCAGCTGTTCCACCCGAGGACCCCGTTAGACCACACCATTACGCTTCTCGCCTTATACGAGAAGAACACCCGCAGGAGGTAACCGGACGGGTGTATAACCGGACGAGCAAGCTCCGTCAACAAGAAAGAAACAAAAATGGCGTCCAGCTTGAGGGGGAAATGTGGTACCCCCCTACCTCCCTCCCCGATGGGACAGATCATGCGTGCCCTGGCGACCCACTCGCACCTGCCACTCCACATAAACTGAAACACAAGCCTCACTAGAGGCCTCCTCAGACAAGCCGGCAATGGGTAGATGTATGCCAAATACAAAAGAGACGGCAACACATCCACCTTTAGGACCAGGGCTTTGCCCATAAAAGACAAATACCTAGACTTCCACATTGCTAGCTTCCTCTGTACCACTGCGATACGCATGTTCCAGTTTAGCGTCGCTGAGCCGGAGGTCTCAAAATGAACCCCGAGAATCCTCAGGGCCCCTTCACAGAGAGATAACCCCCCAGGCACATCCGTTCTACCGCGCCATCTTCCGAAAAACTTGACGGAAGACTTTGCATGGTTCAGAACTGCTCCCGACGCTCGGGTGAAATCCCCAAAGATGGCAAGGGACCTTGTCAGGCACGAGTCCTTGCACAACAGCAAGGAAGTGTCGTCGGCGTACTGCGTCATCTTAACACGCAGCCCACCGCTTCCAGGGATCAACAAGCCTTCCACCCCTGTGTCTGCCCTAATGGCAGCCCCCAGAGGCTCCATGTACAGAACGAAGAGGAGAGCCGAGAGTGGGCATCCCTGCCTGACCCCAGACGAGAGGTCAAAAACGTCACCTAAGTGACTATTTACACTAACTCGACACCCCGCTCCGACATATAAAGTACGGATCCATCCTATAAACTTCTCCCCAAATCCTAATCTACCTAACACCCTGAATAGAAAAGATCTATTCACGCGATCAAAAGCTTTCGCCTGATCTAGCGCTGCTACCATTAAAGGCAGCCCTCTATCTTCAACCCAAGCGATGGAATCCCTGATCAACTGTAGGTTCCATCTTATAGAGTGGCCCTCTACCCCGCACGTCTGATCCTCGTGGACGACGTAGGGAAGGGCTGTGCGCAACCGGTCTGCTAAAACCTTTGCAAGAATCTTGTAATCTACGCACAGCATGGTCAATGGCCGCCAGTTGCCAAGGTCAGTTGCTTCCCCCTTCTTATAAAGAAGTGACAGCACACCAACAGCCATTGATCCCCCCGGGACCCCCGTCTCAAGGATGGCCTTCAAGACTTCGAGAACCACTGGTCCAAGTATACCCCAAAACTTGAGGTAAAACTCAGCCGGCAGCCCATCCATCCCAGGCACCTTCCCTTTTCCCATCCTCCTAAGAGCGCTCTCAACCTCTTCTAGTGAGATCTGGGCCTCCATCACGTCTCTAATGTCCTCTGGCAACCGCCGGGACAAGTGTTCTAAAAACACGTTTCCCTGCTCTACATCTATTTCCCTTTCCTTAAATAAACCTTGGAAATGATCAGTTGTCACCCTGACCATTTCCTCTGGTTTACTTACTATACTACCATTTTCTTCCCTAACTCCCTGCATTACCTTCCTACTCTGTCTGGCCCTAACCGACTTAAAGAACATAGCGGAACAAGTCTCATTATGTTCTAGAAAGCCACTATGCGCACGCTCCAGGAAAGCTCGAGCCTTCTGCTCCTGCAGCTCCCTGAGCTGCGCCTTTAGGGCTGCGAATCTCTCCCAGTCAATCGACCCGCCGAGGTTGCCTGCCTTGTACTCGAGTTCAATTAACCTTTGGATACGATCCACCTCCCTCCTTTCCTCCCTTTTTTTCCTTCTACAATATCCTATTATAAAAGCCCTTATCCTCCCCTTGACTAAATCCCACCACTCTAACACCCTCTCGCACATGGACCGGAGGCCGTCAAGCCTCCGAAAGAAACAAAAAAATGCGTCAACGAAAGCCTGCTCCTCCAGTATATCCCGATCTAACTTCCAGTACCCCCTACCGAAGAGGCAGACTGGCGACCCCACCTGCAGGAACACCCCGTCGTGATCCGTGAAGAAAACAGGCAACAGCCGCCCAGACAACTGACCCAAAGACCTGGATACAAAAATGTAGTCGAGCCTCCGCGCAACCCCCCTGGAGTTGCGCCATGTAGGACCGACCATTGCCGGAGTAGTGTGCAGGCCACCATCAACCAGACCATGGCAAGCCATTAGCCCAGAGATGGCACCTGCACTGCTATCACCGCCTACCCCTAAATCTATATTAAAGTCTCCTCCTATCACCAAGTGCCTGTTTGTAACACACAGGGGCGCCAGACAGTCCACCATCTCCCTCCTGTCTGCCGCCACCTGTGGCCCATACACCCCAATTAACCTATATCTAGCTTCTCTAAACTTAACATCTATCCCCAAAACTCTACCCTGCGTTATTACAAAAGTGTTCTCTATTTTAACCTCTCTATGCCCACACAAAATCCCTACTCCTGTTGAGTGCACCCCTCCTATGCCCCAAAAAGATTCCCCCTTATCCCACTCCCTCTTAAATCTACACACATCCCCACCATCCCTCAGGTGAACCTCCTGTAAAAAACAGAAATCAAACCCCACACCCTCTAAATAACAAAAAACCGCCCTCCTTTTAACATTATCCCTTAACCCCCTAACATTTAGACAAAAAAAAGAAACAGAACTATTCATTTAATTATTTACAACAAATAAAAATAAAAAAAAACTAAGAAAAACCAGGAGACTCACCCGATGCTCCCCTGGTCCATCTCCACCGGCGGGGACGTTACCCCCCCCCCCCCCCCCCCCCGCCACTCTCTTAACCTCCCCCTCCACACCCCCCTCCCTCTCACGTCCTGCCAAGCTCCCCCTCTTTATCCCTTTCTTCTTTGGTGAAGGAGGTAGCGGGGAGACACAACGTCCCATCCCCGCTAACTCCTCCACCAAATCCCTCATTTCGACCTCGAGGAAGCCTGGCAGGCTGTCCCCCCACTCCTTCCCCCCCATCTCCCCATCTCCCACCCCCTCCCCTCCCACCTCCACTCCTCCCTCCTTCTCCGTCACTGTCCCTGTTCTCTCTTCCACTCCTTCTCGTACCACTGTCCCCTTCTCCCTCTTCTCAGCTCCTCCACCTTCTTCCGTCCCCTTTTTCTTCTCTCCTTCTGTTCCATTCTTTTCTTCTCCTCGCCTCTTTCTTCCCACCTCATCCTTCTTCCCATCTTCTTCCTGCGCCGTCTTTTCCCCTGTGCCATCCATGCAATCCGCACGCGTCCTTTCTTTCCTCCCCCCATCCCCTTCTCCGCCCCCAGCTGCAGACGCGTATGACCTGTGACGAGCCGGGCAATCACGCCACAGGTGTACTTTTGAGCCACACCCGTGGCAGGCCTTGGGCTCGTCACACTCCTTGGCCTCGTGCTCTTCCGACCCACAAAAACGAAATTTCTTGGCGCTGCACGAGGCCAGGATATGGCCGTAGGCCATACAACGCCTGCAGAACGGGGGCTGACGTGCATAGTAGAGTGTTCCCCTGTCAGCCCCCAGGGAGAACATCGCCGGAGGATGGAGGTAGCCATCCACACTCTTCGGGGACTCCCTGAGTAACGCCTGGAACCCTCTCCTCCCGTTCCAGAAACCCAGGGAGTCCCTGAGGTACCTCGCTGAGGAGACATTGTCCATGTATCTCCCCAGAAAGGCCCTCACTTCTTCATCCTTCACGTGCGGATTGTACATGTTTACGGTGACCACCCTGAAGTTGTTCTTTGCCAGGCTGGTCACCGCATAATGGCACAGGGGTCCTTTTCTTTCCGCTTCCTTTGCCATCTTCAATACATCATCATGTTTCTCTTGCTTGTGAAACGTCACATCAAAACCCTTTTCATTTGGGTTGCCTTGAAGGCAGAGTACTTCCTTCACCTCTATCCTGAGGCATCCCATCAATATGGTCCTTCCAAAAGTTTCCCTGCCCCAAGGTTCCATCTCCTTTTCAGTCCATGAAAATCTTACGGTATTTGCTATACCAATCCCCGGAACCGACCAGGTTTGCTTGTTTGTATTCATTTTTCTTCTTCAAAAAAAAGCTCTCTTCAGAAAGAAGCTTCAACCTGAAATGAAAACATCTTAAAACAAAAAGGTGGAGCAACTAAAGGTGTTGACTCTCCACATCTATCAAGACAACTGACGTACTGGGCCAGACACTCTTAAATAGAACCTGGACCAGCTCAGGTGAAACACCTTCCCACTAACGAGATGGACAAGCCAGCACAGGTGTAACACATACTGACTAATGAGGTGACACCAATCAGTGCTTCCTACGTGCTAACGAGCTAGACGTGCTAGAACTCTCGTCTTCCTAAAACTCACTAGCTTCTAGAACTCTCGTCTTCCTAAAACTCACTAGCTTCTAGAACTCTCGTCCCCTTGGAACGAGCCCAACAAAACTCATCTCCAATACAGAAAAACATGCAGTCAAAATCCATTGGGATCCATGGTAACTCACTGGCTAAACGCAAAACAAATCTTTTTGACTGCCCACCCTAGAGACAATCAGATACCAAATTGCCCTTACCACAGACATGTCTGATTTAGAGAGGAAAATCCTGCAATATCCGTAGTAACTTTCCACCTCACTGCGGAGCTTCTCTCTCTTTTCAGGGTTCACTAGATAAGCATGTTGTTGGATCGGGACCCAGTCCCCAATGTCATGCTCTATTACATTTGGGTTGGCACGTGATAATTAAACCTGATATTCTAAAAGAAGGGCAACAACGTCAATATAATTATACCCGAAAATTGTCAGTGTATTGCATAAATAATTTTGGTTACTAAATGTTACATGAATTAAGAAATCTGAAATATCAAAACCAAATGTACACCCCTTTGTTAATTTTGATTTGGCAATAATTCACTTAATGGTGAGGCATGGAATAATAAAAAATGACAGTTTTGACAGACCTGCAGAAGACAGTTAGCTATTAAGACAGTTCGATATTTAATTTTGGGGTCGCTAAACAAAGGCACAAAAAATGTATTTGTCATCACTTATCGATATCATGTTGAAATCAATTGTGCCAAGAGGAGGGAGATGAGGTTGCACGCCCTGTTAAAACGAACAGCTCAAAAACCACTGTAATGTGTACATCCCTGATTAGAGGACAATTTGTAGAACACAGCTAGCTACATTTTGAAGTGTTGCATTTTGATTCAAGTGGGTCACCATCATGGTAAGTGTAACACAACTCTTTTTGTGTTAGTCACTTGTTGTTAAATCACAAATAATACTCTTTCAATTCAGAAACTGGATTTTTCCCAAGGCTAATATCCAAATCATGCTGAAATCAGTTGAACGGGCAAACGTTTAGGGTTCTACATTGTGACATCATTAAAATACTCCTACTACAATGTTAAAACATTCTACATTGTGACATTTTCATTGATATCACAAAATAACTCATTCATGTATGTATTTTCTGATGTTTGATCAGAGATCTTTTATCAGAGTATCTCTTGTCACACTGATCACAGTTATAAGATTTCTCTCCTGTGTGTGTTCTCTGGTGCAGCTTCAAAGTCTGATGTTGAAAAGCTTTTCCCACAATCTGAACAATGGTGAAGCTTCTCTCCTGTGTGTATTCGCTGGTTGGTGTCTGGTCAGATGGCTAGATGCAGTATAACTCTTCTCACATTCATCACAGCTATGAGATTTGTCTCCTGTGTGTACTCTCTGGTGTGGAGTCAGATTGCCAGATGTAATAAAACTCTTCCCACATTGATCACAGCTGTAAGATTTCTCTCCTGTGTGTGTTTTCTGGTGCAGCTTCAAAGTCTGATGTTGAAAAGCTTTTCCCACAATTAGAACAGTGGTGAAGCTTATCGCATGTGTGTACTAGCTGGTGTGTAGTCAGCTGGCTAGATGTAATAAAACTCTTCCCACATTGATTACAGCTATAATATTTCTCCCCTGTGTGTGTCCGCTGGTGAATAGTCAGATTGCTAGATGTAATAAAAGTCTTCCCACAGTGATCACAGCTAAAAGGTTTCTCTCCTGTGTGTGTTCTCTGGTGTACTGTCAGTTCGCTAGATTGAACAAAACTCTTCCCACATTGATCACAGCTATAAGTATTCTCTCCAGTGTGAATTCACATGTGTACTTTTAATGATTTTAATCTTAAGTAACTCTTCCCACATTGATTATACCTAAATGATTTCTATCCTGTGTGTGTTCTCTGGTGCAGCTTCAAAATCTGTGATGTTGAAAAGCTTTTCCCACAGTAAGTCGTTGCATCAATGTGTACCTAACCTTAAACATCAATTCCTTTCTTTAAAATCAATACACATGTATATATTTTTAAACCTGCATATTTAGTTAATATTGCCTGCCCACATTAATTTCTTTTAATTAAAGAAATTGTGTCACTTCTCTTGCAAGCAGTCAGGGTATATGCAGCAGTTTGGGCCGTCTGGCTCGTTGCGAACTGTGTGAAGACCATTTATTCCTAACAAAGATCGTAATTAATTTGCCAGAATTGTACATAATTATTGTAACCGCGTTCGTCTGTTGAAGGAGAGTCGGACCGAAATGCAGCGTGGTGGGTACTCATATCTTTTAATGAAGAATAGCGATACATGAAATAACTATATATATAAACAAAACAACAAACGGAACGCGAAAACCTATTACAGCCTATCTGGTGAAACTACACAGAGACAGGAACAATCACCCACAAACACACAGTGAAACCCAGGCTACCTAAATATGGTTCCCAATCAGAGACAACGAGAATCACCTGACTCTGATTGAGAACCGCCTCAGGCAGCCAAGTCTATGCTAGACACACCCCTAATCAGCCACAATCCCAATGCCTACAAAAACCCCAATACGACAACACAATAAACCCATGTCACACCCTGGCCTGAACAAATAATTAAAGAAAACACAAAATACTAAGACCAAGGCGTGACAATTATGACATAACATTGAAGGTTGTACAATGTAACAGAAATATTTAGACTTAGGGATGCCACCCTTTAGATAAAATACTGAACGGGTCCGTATTTCACTGAAAGAATAAACGTTGTCACGACCGAAGTTGGCTCCCCTGCCTGTTCGGAAAGTGCTCGGCGGTCGTTGTCATCGGGCTACTAGCCGCCACCGATCCCTTTTTCGTTGTCTGTTTGTTTTGTCTTATTAGTTTCACCTGTGTCCTGTTGTATGTGCTTAATGGGCTTCCTTATTTAAAGTACGTGTACCCGCCCTTGTTTTGTGCGGGATTGTATTTATGTTACGTGTGTGCGTTAGGTAGAGGTGTTTGTGTTTCTGGACCTGGCACCCTGTGTTTTGGGTGGTCCACATTATTGTCCTCGCCCTGTGTTTTGGGCTTGTTATTTTTTGTGCCGCATTAAAGTGCACCTTTTCCCAGTGGATCTCTCTGCGCCTGATTCGTTCCTCACCCACCTAGTCCCGCGTGACAAACGTTTTGTTTTCGAAATGATAGTTTCTGGATTTGACCATATTAATGACCTAAGGCTCGTATTTCTGTGTGTTATTATGTTCAAATTAAGTTTATGATTTGATATTTGATAGAGCAGCCTGACTAAGCGGTGGTTGGCAGCAGCAGGCTCGTAAGCATTCATTCAAACAGCACTTTCTTGCGTTTGCCAGCAGATCTTCGCTGTGCTTCAAGCATTGAGCTGTTTATGACTGTTTACGACTGTTTGTGCCTATCAACTCCCGAGATTAGGCTGGTGTAACCAATGTGAAATGGCTAGCTAGTTAGCGGGGTGCATGCTAATAGAATTTCAATCGGTGACATCACTCGCTCTGAGACCTTGAAGTAGTTGTTCCCCTTGCAAGGGCCGCGGCTTTTGTGGAGCGATGGGTAATGATGCTTCGAGGGTGGCTGTTGTCGATGTATGCAGAGGGTCCCTGGTTCAAGCCCAGATAGGGGCGAGGAGAGGGACGGAAGCTACTGTTACATTAGCACAGCTGAAAACTGTTGTTCTGATTAAAGAAGCAATACACCTGGCCTTCTTTAGACTAGTTGAGTATCTGGAGCATCAGCATTTGTGGGTTCGATTACAGGCTGAAAATGTCCAGAAACAAATAACTTTCTTCTGAAAATCGTTAGTCTATTCTTGTTCTGAGAAGGCTATTCCATGTGAGAAATGGCCAAGAAACTGAAGATCTCGTACAACACTGTGTACTACTCCCTTCACAGAACAGCGCAAACTGGCTCTAACCAGAATAGTAGGAGGCCCCAGTGCACAACTGAGCAAGAGGACAAGTACATTAGTGTCTAATTTGAGAAACAGACGCCTCACAAGTTTTCAACTGGCATCTTGATCAAATAATACCCGCAAAACACAGTCTCAACATCAACAGTGAAGAGTCAACTCCGGATTTTGGCCTTCTAGGCAATGTTGCAAAGAAAAATCCATAACTCAGACCATTTTTATATATAAAAAAAATAACAGACATTAGGCAGAGGAAGATTGGAAAAAAGTGTTATGAACAGACATTCGTGAGATGCAGAAAAAATGAAAAGATGCTGGAGGAATGCTTGACGCTTTCTGCCGTCTGGGCCGGCAGCCTTGCAAGGGTTAACACGTTTAAATGTTTTACTCACGTTGGCTGTGTTGAAGTAAAGTCCGCAGGTTTTGGTAGCGGGCCGTGTCGGTGGCACTGTACTGTCCTCAAAGCGAGCAAAGAAGCTGGTTAGTTTGTCTGGGAGCAGGACATCAGGATCCGCAACGGGGCTGGTTTTCTTTTTGTAATCCATGATTGACTGTAGACCCTGCCACATACCTCTGGTGTCTGAGCTGTTGAATTGTGACTCCACTTTGTCTCTATACTGATGCTTAGCTTGTTTGATTGCCTTGTGGAGGGAATTGCTACACTGTTTGTATTCGGTCATGTTTCCGGTCGCCTTGCCCTGATTAAAAGCAGTGGTTCGCGCTTTCAGTTTTGTGCGAATGCTGCCATCAATCCACGGTTTCTGGTTGGGGAAGGTTTTAATAGTCGCCGTGGGTACAACATCACTGATGCACTTGCAATTTTTTTTATTTATTTCACCTTTCTTTAACCAGGTAGGCCAGTTGAGAACAAGTTATCATTTACAACTGTGACCTGGCTAAGATAAAGCAAAGCAGTGTGACACAAACAACAACACAGAGTAACACATGGAATAAACAAAGATACAGTCAATAATTCAGTTGAAAAAGTATATATACAGTGTGTGGAAATGAGGTAGGATAAGGGAGGTAAGGCAATAAATAGGCTATGGTGGCGAAGTAATTACATTATAGCAATTAAACACTGGAATGGTAGATGTGCAGAAGATGAATGTGCAAGGAGAGATACTGGGGTGCAACGGAGCAAGATAAATAAATAAATACAGTAGGGGATGAGGTAGTTGGATGGGCTATTTACAGAAAGGCTATGTACAGGTGCAGTGATCTGTGAGAAGCTCTGACAGCTGGTGCTTAAAGCTTATGAGGGAGATATGAGTCTCCAGCTTCAGTGATTTTTGCAGTTCGTTCCAGTCATTGGCAGCAGAGAACTGGAAGGAAAGGCGGCCAAAGGAAGAATTGCCTTTGGGGGTGACCAGTGAGATATACCTGCTGGAGCGCGTGCTACGGGTGGGTGCTGCTATGGTGACCATTAAGCTGAGATTAGGCAGGACTTTACCTAGCAGAGACCAGTCTGGCACACTGCTTAGAGTTACAACAACATAAATAACTTATTTCTAGCCTACAATCATTGATGTTACTACTAATGTGAAAACAAGACTAAATATGACTTCTTGCTCATTTTAAGACAATTGTCAAATAATTTTAACATTCATTACAGACGTCAATTGTTATACAACATCATGGCTACGCTGTTGGCATTGCCTTTTACAGTGGATTTCCTTTGTTGTGGGCCTTTAACCATCTGTCTGACTTTGTTGAGACAGGAGAGAGAAGTGACTATTGTGAGTCCTCTAAGGAGCCTCAACAACATCATGGTGCTGACAAGGCAGAGAAGAGTCTCTTCACATTAGAACACCTCAAGAAACACCCGCGGAAACCCACAGGGAAGAGAACTCACTGCTGCTCTGACTGTGGGAAGAGATTCACCTCCTCAGCAGGCATTAAAATTAATCAGAGAATCCACACAGGAGAGAAATCTTATAGCTGTACTCAATGTGGGAAGAGTTTTACTCGGCCAACCAGCCTGATATCACACCAGAGAACACACACAGGAGAGAAATCTTTACGCTTCTCTGACTGTGGAAAAAGTTGAGTTCTCAGGACAATTAAAATCACACCAGAGAACACACACAGGAGAGAAACCATGTATATAGCTGTGATGAATGTGGGAAGATTTTTACTACGTCTAGCCATCTGAATATACACCAGAGAACACACACAGGAGATAAATCTTATAGCTGTGATCAATGTGGGAAGAGTTTTGTGCAATCTGGCAATCTGACAGTACACCAGAGAACACACACAGGAGAGAAGTGTTTTAGCTGTGATCAATGTGGGAAGAGTTTTGTTACATCTAGTGTTCTGACAATACACCAGAGAACACACACAGGAGAGAAATATTAAAGCGGTGATCAATGTGGGAAGAGTTTTGTTCAATCTGGCAATCTGACAGTACACCAGACAACACACACAGGAGAGAAACCTCTTAGCTGTGACCAGAGATAATCTGATAAAAGATCTCTGATCAAATATTAGAAAATACATACATGAAGGAGTTGTTTCATGATATCATTGAGATGGGGGGAAGGAGTGGGGGACAGCCTGCCAGGCTTCCTCGAGGTCGAAATGAGGGATTTGGTGGAGGAGTTAGCGGGGATGGGACGTTGTGTCTCCCCGCTACCTCCTTCACCAAAGAAGAAAGGGATAAAGAGGGGGAGCTTGGCAGGAAGTGAGAGGGAGGGGGGTGTGGAGGGGGAGGGGGGGCTAAGAGAGTGGCGGGGGGGGAGGGGAGGGTAATTTGTCCTCCCGGTTTGCCTCAGCCCCTTGCATTTTAGTGGATGACTCCAGTGAGGGGTCGGTGGGCTGTTTGCTAGAGGGATCCCAACTCCTGTTTGGGGAGATGGGGTCCCCTACATGCAGCCCCGAGGCAAACAGGGAGGGGGGGATGGTGGGTGGGGAGGGAGGACCCAACACACTGCCTGGGTCATGGGTTGGGATGGAGGACGGGGGGCGTCAGGAGAGGAGAGGAGAGGACGTCCCCGCCGGTGGAGATGGACCAGGGGAGCATCGGGTGAGTCTCCTGGTTTTTCTTTGTTTTTTAAATTTTTTATTTGTTGTAAATAATTAAATGAATAGTTCTGTTTCTTTTTTTAGTCTAAATGTTAGGGGATTAAGGGATAATGTTAAAAGGAGGGCGTTTTTTTGTTATTTAAAGGGTGTGGGGTTTGATATCTGTTTTTTACAGAAGGTTCACCTGAGGGATGGTGGGGATGTGTGTAGATTTAAGAGGGAGTGGGATAAGGGGGAATCTTTTTGGGGCATAGGAGGGGTGCACTCAACAGGAGTAGGGATTTTGTGTGGGCATAGAGAGGTTAAAATAGAGAACACTTTTGTAATAATGCAGGGTAGAGTTTTGGGGATAGATGTTAAGTTTAGAGAAGCTAGATATAGGTTAATTGGGGTGTATGGGCCACAGGTGGCGGCAGACAGGAGGGAGATGGTGGACTGTCTGGCGCCCCTGTGTGTTACAAACAGGCACTTGGTGATAGGAGGAGACTTTAATATAGATTTAGGGGTAGGCGGTGATAGCAGTGCAGGTGCCATCTCTGGGCTAATGGCTTGCCATGGTCTGGTTGATGGTGGCCTGCACACTACTCCGGCAATGGTCGGTCCTACATGGCGCAACTCCAGGGGGGTTGCGCGGAGGCTCGACTACATTTTTGTATCCAGGTCTTTGGGTCAGTTGTCTGGGCGGCTGTTGCCTGTTTTCTTCACGGATCACGACGGGGTGTTCCTGCAGGTGGGGTCGCCAGTCTGCCTCTTCGGTAGGGGGTACTGGAAGTTAGATCGGGATATACTGGAGGAGCAGGCTTTCGTTGACGCATTTTTTTGTTTCTTTCGGAGGCTTGACGGCCTCCGGTCCATGTGCGAGGGGGTGTTAGAGTGGTGGGATTTAGTCAAGGGGAGGATAAGGGCTTTTTTAATAGGATATTGTAGAAGGAAAAAAAGGGAGGAAAGGAGGGAGGTGGATCGTTTCCAAAGGTTAATTGAACTCGAGTACGAGGCAGGCAACCTCGGCGGGTCGATTGACTGGGAGAGATTCGCAGCCCTAAAGGCGCAGCTCAGGGAGCTGCAGGAGCAGAAGGCTCGAGCTTTCCTGGAGCGTGCGCATAGTGGCTTTCTAGAACATAATGAGACTTGTTCCACTATGTTCTTTAAGTCGGTTAGGGCCAGACAGAGTAGGAAGGTAATGCAGGGAGTTAGGGAAGAAAATGGTAGTATAGTAAGTAAACCAGAGGAAATGGTCAGGGTGACAACTGATCATTTCCAAGGTTTATTTAAGGAAAGGGAAATAGATGTAGAGCAGGGAAACGTGTTTTTAGAACACGTGTCCCGGCGGTTGCCAGAGGACATTAGAGACGTGATGGAGGCCCAGATCTCACTAGAAGAGGTTGAGAGCGCTCTTAGGAGGATGGGAAAAGGGAAGGTGCCTGGGATGGATGGGCTGCCGGCTGAGTTTTACCTCAAGTTTTGGGGGTATACTTGGACCAGTGGTTCTCGAAGTCTTGAAGGCCATCCTTGAGACGGGGGTCCCGGGGGGATCAATGGCTGTTGGTGTGCTGTCACTTCTTTATAAGAAGGGGGAAGCAACTGACCTTGGCAACTGGCGGCCATTGACCATGCTGTGCGTAGATTACAAGATTCTTGCAAAGGTTTTAGCAGACCGGTTGCGCACAGCCCTTCCCTACGTCGTCCACGAGGATCAGACGTGCGGGGTAGAGGGCCGCTCTATAAGATGGAACCTACAGTTGATCAGGGATTCCATCACTTGGGTTGAAGATAGAGGGCTGCCTTTAATGGTAGCAGCGCTAGATCAGGCGAAAGCTTTTGATCGCGTGAATAGATATTTTCTATTCAGGGTGTTAGGTAGATTAGGATTTGGGGAGAAGTTTATAGGATGGATCCGTACTTTATATGTCGGAGCGGGGTGTCGAGTTAGTGTAAATAGTCACTTAGGTGACGTTTCTGACCTCTCGTCTGGGGTCAGGCAGGGATGCCCACTCTCGGCTCTCCTCTTCATTCTGTACATGGAGCCTCTGGGGGCTGCCATTAGGGCAGACACAGGGGTGGAAGGCTTGTTGATCCCTGGAAGCGGTGGGCTGCGTGTTAAGATGACGCAGTACGCCGACGACACTTCCTTGCTGTTGTGCAAGGACTCGTGCCTGACAAGGTCCCTTGCCATCTTTGGGGATTTCACCCGAGCGTCGGGAGCAGTTCTGAACCATGCAAAGTCTTCCGTCAAGTTTTTCGGAAGATGGCGCGGTAGAACGGATGTGCCTGGGGGGTTATCTCTCTGTGAAGGGGCCCTGAGGATTCTCGGGGTTCATTTTGAGACCTCCGGCTCAGCGACGCTAAACTGGAACATGCGTATCGCAGTGGTACAGAGGAAGCTAGCAATGTGGAAGGCTAGGTATTTGTCTTTTATGGGCAAAGTCCTGGTCCTAAAGGTGGATGTGTTGCCGTCTCTTTTGTATTTGGCATACATCTACCCATTGCCGGCTTGTCTGAGGAGGCCTCTAGTGAGGCTTGTGTTTCAGTTTATGTGGAGTGGCAGGTGCGAGTGGGTCGCCAGGGCACGCATGATCTGTCCCATCGGGGAGGGAGGTAGGGGGGTACCACATTTCCCCCTCAAGCTGGACGCCATTTTTGTTTCTTGTTGACGGAGCTTGCTCGTCCGGTTATACACCCGTCCGGTTACCTCCTGCGGGTGTTCTTCTCGTATAAGGCGAGAAGCGTAATGGTGTGGTCTAACGCGGGTCCTCGGGCGGAACAGCTGCCGTGGCACTTTGGCCATGCGGCCAAGTGGCTGCGTGCGCACCCCGAGGTTGAAGTTGCCCGAGTAGGTTTAGACCACAGGCACCTGTACGAGGAGGTCAGGCAGGCAGGGAGTCCTGCGCCTGTAGCGGGCATCTCGTCAGTGGTCTGGGAGGGAGTGCAGGCGCGGGGCCTGGACAACAGGCTCAAGGACCTGAATTGGTTGGGCCTCCATAAGTGCTTGCCGGTACGTGCCATCTTGTACCGGTATAGTTGGGTGCAATCCCCCACCTGTCCAAGATCCTCTTGTGGCAGGGAGGAGACTGTGCGCCATGCCTTCTGGGACTGTGCCTTTGCCGGACTAGTCTGGGCTAGGGCACGGGTGATGCTAGGTGTGGTTAGGAGTGATTTTGTTTTGACATGGGCTAGGCTAGAGAGAGGCGTAGGGAGAGCAAAGGGAACGGATAGGGACAGGTTTCTGCTCTGGCTTCTCATGAGTCTCTTTAAAAGGGGACTGTGGGAAGCCAGGCAGAATTTAGTCAAGACAGGGAGAGATTGGGGGGTGGAAGGGATAGTGAGAAGGGTGGAAGGTGATTTGAGGGGGAAGATGAAGAGGGAGGAGAGGAAGTGGGGGAAGCATGCGGCACGGGAGAGGTGGAAAGGGGGTTTAGGGCTGGGAGTGTTAGAGTGAGTTTGGTAAGGGGATAGATTAGGGAAGGGGAGATAGGGAAAGGGTTAGGTATTGGTTAGGTATGATGGGTAGGGACTATGCTCCCCTGAGGTTTGTTTTTGTTTGATGTTTTTGTAAATAGAATTAATTAAGAATGAATGAGAATTATGATTTTGTAATAGTATGAATGGTATTGATTGTAATAAATTATTTTAACCACCTTTTTGGTTTGCCTCCTGTTTTTAAGTTTGGTGTGGGTTTTTCTTTTGCTTGCCTCTTCTTGGGCAGATTTAGTGTGACTCGTGGTGGGTGACTTATGTCCCAGTTGTTGTTACTAGTCAACTTTCAGTGGACACAGCGAATCTGCAAGATTGTTATAATACTTTTATTGCATCAAATGGTGGTTTTATGCAACAGAATAGAGGGTTCTTAGACCTATTGTGTCTGTGTTCTACTGAGGATGGGCCTCTGTGAGAACACTGACAGGAGATTAACAATGTCTTTTGGGTGGTAAAACCTAAAGAGACTGCATTCCAGAGCATGAGTTAATGTTTCTGTTCTATATGGTACTAGGGAGAGATGACCTCAGGGCCAGACCCTGGTCTCTACACAAAGAGTACTGTTTTTACAGCAGATACTTATTATTCTCAGCAGACAGTATCTTTAATACAAATCTTAACCTTGTGACCTGTTCTATACAGCTATTCGTCATGTAGGTTGAAAGGGGTGTATCTTGGCTATGAAAGACCTTTGTACTTTTCTATTCATCTGGGGGTGATTCGTCGACCATCCATCATGTATTGTAGAGCACTCAATTGATTCACTTTGTGTACGTTGTATTGCCCTGCTCCCTTAAGTGAATAAGGATTTAGTTTAAGTAAAGCTCTGACTTGTGTGATAAGTTTGTCTCATTTGATATTAAAGAAATTAACAACCACATTTGGGGATGGGGATGTGAATCTTGACTTGGAGACTGACGACCTGGGTAAATGACCTGGCTCCTGATGACCTGGGTAAATGGTGCATGAGGGATCCCTTTAACTTGGGATCTCAGCGAGACCACACTTCGGGAATGGAGCAGATGAACCCACCTTTGATCGGAGTGGATACCACAACTCAAACCTAGTTTTTAAAAAAGGAGGTGCGCGAAACATGGAAAGTGTCGTTTTTTTAGAAAAGCGTGTGTGTTCCTGTGTGAGGGGGGCACCTTGGAGGTGTAAACAGGGCCCAGTCAGTAGGCTCTGAGTGTGTATTCCTGTGTGGAGGTGTAAACTGGGCCCAGTCAGCTATCTGTGTGAACTGGATGAAAACTGGAATCTGTGTTTACTAATTAAGACTATTCATGATATAGTATAAGCTAGTAAGGTGGACCTGTAATTATTTTAAACATGTAATTGTTTTAAACCTGTACCCCATTTTAGAAGTATTGAAAGATGTAAATGTATGAGTTGCATTATCCGAGGAACTAACCATGACATAGAAATGTGAAAATATTCCTGCAGGTTAAAATATTGTTGAAAACCAACTAATTGATTAGTTATGTTTGAGAATAGCATTGTGTGACCGTGATATGAGAGTTGTGTGACTGATATGAGGGTTGTCTGACTGGGGAAATTAGTCTTAATCTGTCACACCCTGACCTTAGTGTTCTTTGTTATTATTATTTTGTAGTGTTCACGTTTATGGTCTTATTAAACATGTTGAACTCTAACCACGCTGCGCTTTGGTCCGATCCTTCGTCCACAGAAGAAAGCCGTTACATAATCTGACGTTTGGATAGTAACATATTGAAATATGCTTAATCAGATGATTGAAATTTGGATAATAAGTGTGATGATATTTTAGAAAGCAGCGGAAGGTCTACAGTTCCTGGGAGGCTTGATTTTGCTCTGGTCTCTGGGAGTTTAGAAAACTGTTGACGATCCGGTCATTGTCCCGTAAACAAACATATTTTTGGGGTTCTGCTGGGAGTATGTTTGGAGAGCTGCTTTGTAGCTATGGAGAGTCCTTGAAAAAGCAAATGGAATGGTTGTCCTGAGTACCTAAGAATGTCTTTTTTTTTTTATGGATTCTGTGAATATATGAAAATATGATCAATTGTATGTGTGTATAAACGATTACTAGAGATTTGATAAAGTAATACTGAGAATATAATTAGATACTATTTAAACAACCCATATGTGGAAGAACGTAGGTTTTGAGTTGGTATCTTTAATGGATAATTTGATAAAGATGAGGGTAAGCATTATTAAACAGTCTACAAAGTCTGGCCATTTGTCTCAGAAACTGAAGAGACTGTGTCCAATTTAGGGTAAATTACTCTAAGGATGAAACTATAAAACGCTCATTGGATTTTCTCCGTTCGGGTTCTACAATTGAAATAAAACGGCCCTTTTTGTTGGGGTGGGGGGTTCTTCCTAGTATGAGAGGAGTTGCTAGATTTATTGAATAAACCTTTTTCCATAAAGTTAGTGAACCAAGGAGGCTGACTAGCTGTTGATGTTGAAGAAGTGTCCCGTCCACTAGATTATACGTCACAGTGGCAGAATCACCTGAAAGACGCACATCGCCATCTGCTGACTGGAGTTGGTATCGCAGCTGAGAAAATACTTTCAGACAAAAAGCTAAAAAGCGACTGCCCCTAAAAACCAACGACTCCATTTGAAAACGGGGGATGTGGCATAAGAAACATTTATTATCGTGTAAAAATGTACTACAAAGTGTAGCTAAACAGAATAACTTTGGTCATACCCACTCAGCACTGGATGTTGAAATATGGGCGATATCAGGTCTGTCTGTTGTGGCCGCTATTTCGCCCTAAAATAGTCATCCCAAATTGGGCTGTGTATAACTATGTAAATGTCTCTCAGACAAGGTGACTTTAATCAATATACACCTTAAAAAGTAAAGGTTCCTGGAGTATCCTTTAGGGGTTCTTCAAATTGAAACTGGGGGGAACCCCTAAAAGTTATCCGAAGAACCTTTTTTGGGAACCCGTTATCATGGTTCCTCAAATCATTTTGGGGGTTCATTTTTTTAAACTCCCTTCCCACCCTCCATTATAAACAAATATTTTAATAATAATATCGATTTAAATAACTCATTGTTTATTTAGTGGCACCACAAATGTGAATTAATATTTACAAAACACATTACCAAATTGCAACATTTCTGCAGACATGTTTATATATATTATATAATAATACATTTACTTTGTATAGTGCTTTTCATGACATTGAAAAATAAATAAAATAATGTACAATAAAAACAACATACATTAAAAATGAATCATAGGTAAACTAGCAATATGCTAAATACAGATTTTTCAGCTTTAGTGTGTATATCGTATCCACTTAGTTATGTTCGGAAGTTTGCCATCTTTATGGCCGGCCCTGGTAACTTCACCCCAACTTTTCTTATCCCCAGAACACAGTAACTTAAGAACATAAGTGTTTTGGGGAAATTTTATGGAAAATAAAAAATACATTCGTGGCAGAGCCCCAAGTCCCATGGGGACGTCCTCCCCATCAAAGGCCAGCGGGATTTCACTCTCATGGTGAAATGGATTTCCGCCAATGTGCAGTAAAGAGTGAAGAGCAGTGAAGTCAACAAATGTAAGATTAATACACATACAATCAACAAAGAACATAACAAATGTTCAGCTGTAGTTTTATATAAGCATGCACACCTATGTTTATGAAGAAACGGATGATTGGTGCATAGGCATACCTTGTCACTGACATAAAGGCCACTCGGGTCCTCTTGAAGAGGTAGGGCAAGAGCAGGATCGCTGCTGTGGTCTCCAGTCCTTGTAAAGGAAAGCAATGATTTTACTACACTTGCTCATTTTATTACAAAATACATTAGAGAAAGGGAAGGAATACCTCTTCTGTATTGTCCTCCAGGGACTGTCAAAATAGCAGGATGATGTCCTCACCCCTGCCTCGCCTCTCTACCTCTGATAGTCCTTGAATTATATTTGTATCTATATCCATTCCATGGACTTGATGTATTTCTGAGAAGATCTGAAAATATCATTTGCACACATTTTGTATGCGGAACCCCTAGACATAACAAGTCAAGGAAGTGATTGAGGTGGAAACTGGTTATTGGGATTCTAACCTATGGTTAGAATGGATTCAGTATAAAGCCAGATCAGTAGTGAAAGAAGAATGTTAGGCCTGCGCCTCAGCAAAACCTCAGTTCATAACCATTCCCTTTCCATTTGATGGAATTGTTCACCTAGGGGAATGGCCTGTATGGTAAAGCTGTTCAAGAGGGCAGGGAGCTGAACAATGACAGTTGCATTGATCTGTGATATCAGTCCCCAGGTGCCGATTACATCCAGACTTCCCCCTTTCACAGTTACAGGAGGATATTATTATTGTATGGCTCACTACACCACACACGGATGGGACATAAGGGAAGTAAGAACATAGAACTTGCCATAGGAAAGAGTCTTTACTCTTACCCAGAGTCAGGTAGAATAGTGAGAAGGAGTGCTGTGTCAGGATCTTTTGACAATAGAGTTTACATTGATAGCATTGGAGTTCCAAGGGGGTTACCTGATGAGTTCTGGATTGGAATCAAGCATTTATGGTGATAACTGCTGCAACTAGGTTGATGGGATGACAGAATAGAATAGTCTTGGGTATGTCACTGGCTGAAAAGGGGGGGGGGGTGTATGAAGTTCTGAGCAGAATGTTGTAATTTCATCCTGGCTGGCTGGTTTAACCACACTAGCTTACGGGCTGGAAGAAAACTCTGGGGTGGATACTTCTCTGACTAATTGGATTGACAGTATGTTTAGACAATGGAAAAATGTCATGATCACTGTATTGTGGGCTACCTTCACCTGTGTGACTGTGTTAGTTTTGTGCGGATGATTCCGGTGTGAAAGGTTCTTATTTCCAGGACTCTGGAGAAATCAATGACACAACAGATGGTGAGATATGTACCGATTCCAAGCTCTGACCAATGGAATGATGAATACATGCCTCAGATCTAGTAGATGAGTGAATCCGTATCCTTCACATAGAGAAGCCTATGTTTGATGAGACCATTTTGATGTTTAGAGATTCTAGGTTGTATCTTGTTTTGATGCTAGAATGTTTCTGATGAAGATGGTAACGAAAATCCTGATAAGAAGAGTTATGATTCTGATGTAGGCCTACACCAATGTAAATGCATGTATTGGTTTCTATTAGGTTGTATTTGGATAACAATAAATATTTCTAATAAAAATAGATGTGCTTTTTAATATTCTAATAAAAAATAGAGGTGTGATTGGATGTATAAGATTTAGTCATAAGCTGGAAAATAGTTTTTTTTAAATTCTTTATACAATAAATGTGTGTTTCTTTTAAACTTTGTATTCTGAGTTTGACACCCGAAAATCATCGGGTTTTCATATTTATGGCACCCTTGCGGGTGTCAAAAGGGGGAATCAAAAACTCCCGTTTATATGAATGATAATCAACAAAGGGACGTGCATCACTTCATGTATTCACAAAATAAAGGTTTAAAGTTCCTGGGTTCATCAGCAACCTAGTATATCGGATGGTGTGGTTACACCCCCCGGGGGTGTAAAAAGGGGGATTGTGAGGTTCTGTGTTATGCACTCTAGCCCGTTACCATATCATATGTGATTGAATATTATTTGCTGTTGGCTTGTGTGGGTGTATGTGTTGTGCAACATAGCTGACTTGTGACATTGTGTAGCATAGTGTGAATTGCAACTAATCTAGGGTGTCAACAGTTTCAGGGCCATGGACCTTTCTCGTGATGGAAAAATACAGAATAACATAACAGGAACTGTGCAATGAGTTGTGGGGGACACATACAGAACGTAGTGTAGCAAACAGACTGTCTTTTAGAACTCAAACTTAGCAATGACAGGAACCAGATGTGTGATAACGGTATCTAGGGTTTGAGCGCATAGATATTCTACACAGCAACAGTTACATCTATCAACTGGAGTGCCTAGGGGCTGGGACAAGCTCATGCGCCAACAATCAACGATAGATTGAGTAAGTTTAAACCACACTTGACCTCTACTCTGACAGGCCGGCTCGGAAGCAGGAACTACTTCTGTCAGAGTATTAGAGAAGATACCGTTAGGGTGTTGGCCAGTTCTCTGTTTGCCCTGCGAGGTGTGACAGAGAGCCCGTATATACGAAATCCGCATTTACCATTTATTGCTTGAGTTTAATAAATACTCAAAGGAAAATTGATGACTCTGAATTACATTCTATCCTGATACCAGATTAGATTGACGCAACCCTTTACAATAGTATTGTACATGTAACGTTATGCCCCCTTGTGAGTTAATAGTATTGCATGCTGTAGCAGGCTATATAAAGAGGAAGACCTCCATTGACGATTCAGTTCATTGTAACATCTCGTCTGGACAGGTCACCGTCCTTAGTTAGTTAGTCAGTTCACGAAGCTAACGTTAGCTAGTTCATTATCACAAAAGTGAGAACTGCTCTAGATTGGAAACTTACATTAATGAGTGTAAAGCCATGTTGGCTTAATGGAAACGATATACAATATATGGGAAAGAATATAGTTCAGAAAATAATCCAAACCTAGTTCTGCCTAGTTAGTACATAACGGTAGCTAGTTAGCTAACGGTACTGTACTGTAGCTCATACAACGCCGATGGTCAAACCGTTTCTAATATTTACACTAATTAGCTATAGTAACATTATGGAAGCTATTCACAGAAAACCATCATTGTCTTCGTTATTCATTATTATGTTATATTATATAATTTATTTCGATACATATTCAGAGCCAAACATCAACCCAACTAACCTTTTTAACTGTTGTCGCATCCAAACTAGTCACCATCGTTTTCAGCTGAAATTCCCGGAAGAACAACAGAGGTTCCTCGATGAACCCACCTTCTAACAAGTTCTTTGAAAAACCTTTTGGGGCTGTTTTTCATTGACAAGAACCCTACAGTTCTTAGGGGATCTGAGAACAACTCCAGTTGAACACTTCATTTTTAGAGTGTAGTCGGCTCTATTTACTCTCAGATTCAAACATGCTGATTAGCATCAACGATGAAGTCAGCTGCTGCTGCTCCAATACAGTATGAGGTGAGACATTGAACTGATGTTGAACTGGGCAGTCAGCTGCTGCTGCTCCAATACAGTATGGGGTGAGACGGTGAACTGACGTTGAACCGGGCGGTCAGCTGCTTCTGCTCCAATACAGTATGAGGTGAGACGGTGAACGGATGTTGCCCCGGGCAGTCAGCTGCTGCTGCTCCAATGCAGTATGAGGTGAGACGGTGAATTGGGCAGTCAGCTGCTGCTGCTCCAAAACAGTATGAGGTGAGATGGTGAACTGACGTTGAACCGGGCGGTCAGCTGCTTCTGCTCCAATACAGTATGAGGTGAGACGGTGAACTGATGTTGAATCGGGCAGTCAGCTGCTGCTGCTCCAATACAGTATGAGGTGAGATGGTGAACTGACGTTGAACCGGGCAGTCAGCTGCTCCTGCTCTAATACAGTATGAGGTGAGACAGTGAACTGATGTTGAACCGGGCAGTCAGATGCTGCTGCTCCAATACAGTATGAGGTGAGACGGTGAACCGATGTTGAACTGGGCAGTCAGTCATTCATTCTGTACTATGAGTCTATCAAATCAAATCAAATGGAATTTTATCTTACAGTGAAATGCTTATTTACAAGCCCCTAACCAACAATGCAGTTTAAAAAAGTATGAATAAGAAATAAAAGGAACAAGTAGTTAAAGAGTAGAAGTTAAATAACAATAGCTAGACTATATACAGGGGTTACCGGTACAGAGTCAATGTGCGGGGGCACTGGTTAGTCGAGGTAATTGAATATGTACATGTAGGTAGAGTTATTAAAGTGACTATGCATAGATGATAACAGAGAGTGGGGCGGAGCCTTCCTCTGACACCGCCTGGTATAGAGGTCCTGGATGGCAGGAAGCTTGGCCCAAGTAATGTACTGGGCTGTACGCACTACCCTCTGTAATGCCTTGCGGTCGGAGGTAGAGCAGTTTCCATACCATGCCCGGATGCAACCATACAGGATGCTCTCGATGGTGCAGCTGTAGAACCTTTTGAGGATCTGAGGACCCATGCTAAATCTTTTCAGTCTTTTCAATATCCTTCCAGGATACCCGGGCCAGGTCAATTAGAAAGGCCTGCTCGCAGAAGTGTTTTAGGGAGCATTTGGCAGTGATGAGGGGTGGTCGTTTGACCGCGAACCCATAACGGATGCAGGCAATGAGGCAGTGATCGCTGAGATCCTGATTGAAAACAGCAGAGGTATTTAAAGTGCAAGTTGGTCAGGATAATATCTATGAGGGTGACCATGTTTACGGATTTAGGGTTGTACCTGGCCGGGTTCCTTGATCATTTGTGTGAGATTGAAGGCATCTAGCTTGGATGGCCGGGGTGTTAAACTGTTGAGTGTAGGGGGCAGTATTTTGATGTCTGGATGAAAAACGTACCCAAATGAAACTGCCTATTTCTCAGGCCCAGAAGCTGGAATATGCATATATTTGTCAGATTAGGATAGAAAACACTCTACAGTTTCAAAAACTGTCAAAATATTGTCTGTGAGTATAACAGAACTGATATTGCAGGCGAAAACCTTTATATACTCTGTGTCTGAACTAGCATGTCTTTAATATCTCAATGTTCAAAGTTTAGAATCCAACAATAGTCATAAAGGTACACTCCCTTTCAGTCGGTCAACTTCGGTAAAACATACTATGGGAAAATACAATCATTCCCCATGCCGACCCAAACGGATACTAAATGAAACGGCCCCTGGCAGACCACCCAGACCTTACCCTGCAAGATGCGCCAGTTTTGTCTTTTGTTTGAAACACCCCTGTCAATGTTGAGTAAGGACGCAGAGGAAGGCCCTAAAAATTGTCAAAGACCTCAGCCACCCCAGTCATAGATTGTTCTCTCTACTACCACATGGCATGCGGAACCAAAGTGCCAAGTCTAAATCAAAAAGGGTTCTCAATCATTTTTTACCCCCAAGCCATAAGACTCCTGAATCAAATCAAATCCATTTTTTTATTTTTATTATTTTTTAGATAGCCCTTCGTACATCAGCTGATATCTCAAAGTGCTGTACAGAAACCCAGCCTAAAACCCCAAACAGCAAGCAATCCAGGTGTAGAAGCACGGTGGCTATTACCTGAACAGGTAATCAAATGGCTACCCCGGCCTATTTGCATTGTGTGCCCCCCAAAACCCTATTTTACGCTGCTGCTACTCTCTGTTTATCATATATGCATAGTCACTTTAACTGTACATACTACCTCAATTGGTCTGACCAACCAGTGCCCCCCGCACATTGGCTAACCGGGCTATCTGCATTGTGTCCCGCCACCCGCCACCCGCCAACCCCTCTTTTACACTACTGCTACTCTCTGTTCATCATATATGCATAGTCATTTGAACCATATCTACTACATGTACATAGTACCTCAATCAGCCCGACGAACCAGTGCCTGTATGTAGCCTCGCTACTGTTATAGCCTCGCTACTGTATATAGCCTCGCTACTGCTATTTTTACAGAATGCCTTTTTTTTGTACTGTTGGTTAGAGCCTGTAAGTAAGCATTTCACTGTAAGGTCTGTTGTATTCGGCACACTTGACAAATAAACTTTGATTTGATCACAACCGGCAGTGATTGGGAGTCCCATAGGGCGGCGTACAATTGGCTCCCTGTCGTCTGGGGTAGGCAGTCATTCTAAATAAGATTTTATTCTCAACTGACTTGCCTAGTTAATCAAAGGATACGTGTAAAATAAATAAAAAATAGTGTTTTATGGCAAATAGTTTTTTACAAATCAGTCAAGGACCCAACTTTGAGAAGGGTTTAAAACAAACGCTTCAAACCAATTCATGAATGTAACTGAATCTAGGTATGTTTCGCCGAGACCTTATAACTGTTAGACCAAGATGTCTGAACTTCTTGACGAGGTCG
The DNA here is from genome assembly GCF_002021735.2 of Oncorhynchus kisutch. Classification (NCBI taxonomy): domain Eukaryota; kingdom Metazoa; phylum Chordata; class Actinopteri; order Salmoniformes; family Salmonidae; genus Oncorhynchus; species Oncorhynchus kisutch. The sequence continues at coordinate 4,123,102 of NC_034194.2, forward strand.
CTAGGTGTTGGGTTAAGGTTGATACAATAGCTTTCTCTATGAATTTGAGAGTGGTTACATTTCTCCAGCCCCCATCCCTCAGCTGTTTACCAAACCAAGTCTCTGGGCAGCCATTTTGTTGCTGTTTAAAAAAACCTCACATCAATCAATCTGCAGTTCAAATACTGTTTTGGTAATAAGATGATGGATGGGGATGGAGAAATGTAACTACTTTCAAATTCATAGACAGACCTACGAATGCAAGGCCTGACCATCCATGATATCAACATTATAGTTTTAACCATGTTGAGGCTATACAGTGTTGATTAAAAAAAGCTTATTTGGGGTTCTGATGGGGTACAACAGTTGAACTAAGCTCATGAGGCATGTGTTATATTCTTCAAGAATCAATAGCTATGAATAAATAATTTGAAAGTCCAAAAATTGATGAAGCAATTGCATATTTCCTCTTTAACACCACACATCAGTTCAACAACTGCAGAGTTTGTGCCTCTGTATTTAAGACAGTACATACTAGTTTTAATCATGGGCCGGTTTCTCAAAAGTTCACCGTTAGAACCATTGGATGCCTTAAGATGCGTTTGGGAAACCAGGCCCAGATATCCAGTTTCCTCATCTTCTTCCTCCTCCTTTTTCGATGTGACAGTCATCTTCCCCTCCTCCTCTTTCACTCCAAAAACTGAATCCTCCTCTCCTTTTGTTTTTTTTACCTTTCTTTTACTAGGAAAGTCAGTTAAGAACAAATTCTTATTTTCAATGACGGCCTAGGAACAGTGGGTTAACTGCCTGTTCAGGGGCAGAACAACAGATTTGTACCTTGTCAGCTCAGGGATTCGAACTTGCAACCTTTCGGTTACTAGTCCAACACTCTAACCACTAGGCTACCCTCCTCATCTTTCACTCTGAACGTATCTTCCTCTTCTTTCACTGAAACGTCTTTCTCTTCTTTTTTAACTCTAACAGCCTCACTTACTACTTTTTTTACTGTAACAGCCTCCTCTTCCTCCTCCTCTTTTACGAGAGCTTCTTTCTCCGTCCAGCAGACCCCCTCTTCTTTAGAAGGAGGAGAGTAGCTTAGTGACCTCATGGTTGGAGACGTTAGCTATCTAGGCTAATTCTAACTTAACCAGTCCGCTAGCTGACTAATAAGAACAACACAGTAAATATGACATTTATTTGGATAACTAACTAGACGACATAAGTGGTTTTAAAACACAGAGTCTAATATACACTAAAGCGTCTAAAGAGCTTTATTGGTTCATCAATTTTGGCTAGCAAGCTACCGAGGTGGCTGACTAACTGTTGCTGCTGTTGAAAGGAGCGTTACGTCCACTAGATTATATGTCACACTAGCAGCATAACCTTAAAATCCCACACCACCATCTGCTGACTGGAGTGGGTAACGCAGTTGAGCAAAATGTATATTATAATGTTCAGGCAAAAAGTTGAAGGGGGTAGGAACTTCCTGAATTGGAATTATCCCTCTACACCCTTTACACATGTACTGCACTGGAATTATTCCTTTACACATGTACTGCACTGGAATTATCCCTTTACACATGTACTGCACTGGAATTATCCCTTTACACATGTCCTGCACTGGAATTATCCCTTTACACATATCCTGCACTGGAATTATCCCTTTACACATGTACTGCACTGGAATTATCCCTTTATACATGTACTGCACTGGAATTATCCCATGGGCTGGCAGAAACATGCAGTTAAATTTTTCTTGAGCCATCAAAGCTTTCTTAGTGATTTTTGTGATTGGTTACATTTCAGTCACATGTGCATACGGGAGAGTGTCTGATGTCTGCAGGTCAATGCAACTGAGAAATATGATCCTTGTAATTATATTATTCTATGTGAATATCAGTAGTGGTAATGATTGTAAAATATTTTGTTCATTTCATGAGAGCAACATGATAAATAATGATTTCTGAACAACCATTTTTTATTTAATGACTACTAAGAGTATCTTATCAACTTTATTTCACTTGGTGATGTTTCATTATAGAGAGCATAACATGACAATACATGACATCTACAGTGGCAAGAAAAAGTATGTGAACCCTTTGGAATGACCTGGATTTCACATTTGATCTGATCTTCATGACAACAATGGACAAACATAGTGTGCTTCAACTAATAATTCACACACTATTGTATTTTTCTTGTCTATATTGAAAGCTAATTGGAGTCTGGAGTGAGCTTACATGGAGTCCAATCAAGACGAGATTGGAGATGTTGGTTACAGCTGCCTTGCCCTATAAAAAATACTCACAAAATGTGAATTTGCTATTCACAAGAAGCATTGCCTGATGTGAACCATGCCTCGAACAAAAGAGATCTCTTGTTGCCTTGCATAAAGCTGGAAAGGGTTACAGAAGTATCTCTAAAAGCCTTGATGTTCATCAGTCCATGGTAAGACAAAATGTCTATAAATGGATAAAGTTCAGCACTGTTGCTACTCTCCCTAGTCACTACTAGTCACTACTAGTCACTACTATCCTGCAAAGATGACTACAAGAGCACAGCACAGAATGCTCAATGAGGTTAAGAAGAATCCTAGAGTGTCAGCTAAAGACTTACAGATATCTCTGGAACATGCTAACATCTCTGTTGACGAGTCTACAATACGTAAAACATTAAACAAGAAGTGTGTTCATGGTAGGACACCAAGGAAGAAGCCACTGCTGTCCAAAAAAAACATTGCTGCAAGTCTGAAGTTTGCAAAAGTGCACCTGGATGTTCCACAGCTCCACTGGCAAAATATTCTGTGGATACATTAAACTAAAGTTTAGTTGTTTGGAAGGAAAACACAACACTATGTGTGGGGGAAAAAAAGGCATAGCACACCAACATCAAAACCTCCTCCCAACTGTAAAGTATGGTGGAGGGAGCATCATGGTTTGTGGCTGCTTTGCTGCCTCAGGGCCTGGACAGCTTGCTATCATCTAGGGAAAAATGAATTCCCGAGTTTATCAAGATATTTTACAGGAGAATGTAAGGCTATCTGTCCGCCCATTGAAGGTCAAGTTGGGTGATGCAACAGGACAACGACCCAAAACACAGAAGTAAATTAACATCAGAATAGCTTAAACAGAAGAACATACGTTTTAATTAAGACTATTGGCAATCTGTCAAGTAAATTAAGTGATAAGAACAAACAAAAATAATATTACAAAGTAAATCTGCTAAACGATACATCATGTAGCCTCAGAAATAGTGTCTCATTATTGATACTCATTCATAGGTGTAAAGGCCTGTTGGTTAAGAGTTCAGAAATGTCTGCTCCTACTTTTTTCCATGTGTCCAAAGAGGACACATCTGGTGTTGTGTCAGGTTCCTCAGGGAAGCAAAGCTCTTCCCACCGTCAGAGCAGTGGTAAGGTTTCTCTCATGGGTGTGTTTGCTTATGTTCAGTCAGATAATAAGTTCAACCAAAGCTTTTCCCACATTGATCACAGCTATAAGATTTCTCTCCTGTGTGTGTTCTCTGGTGTCGATTCAGGCTGTTTGACTGAATAAAACTCTTCATCGACTGATTACAGCTGTAAGATTTATATCCTGTGTGTGTCCTCTGGTGTCCTTTAAGGTGGTCTATCCGAGAAAAGCTTTTCCCACATTGCTCACAGCTATATGTCTACTCTCCTGTGTGTGTTCTCTGGTATGATACCAGCTTGCTTGACTGAGTAAAACTCTTCCCACATTGATTACAGCTATAAGGCTTCTCTCCTGTGTGTATTTGCTGGTGTTTTTTAAGTTCTGAAGATTTGAAACGTTTCCCACAGTGAGAGCAGCAGTGAGATTTCTTTCCTGTGGGTCTCTGATGGTGTTTCTTGAGGTGTCCTGATCTGCAGAGACTCTTCTCTGCCTCTTCAGCTTCATGATGTTGTTGAGGCTTCCCAGAGGTTCCATAATAGTCACTTCTCTCTCCTGTGTGAACAACAAAGTCAGACAGATGATTAAAGGCCCACAAAAGCATAAATCCACAGTTTTTTTTAGGTAAAAGGTGATGTCCAGAGCGTACCCATGAAGTTGTACAACAATTGCTGTCTTAAATTTAAATACAAATCTTGAATTGTCTTAAGACAGTCAAATGAGCAACAATAGTCATATTTGTCTTGTTTTCACATTAGTAGTAACATTGACGATTGTAGGCTAGAAATATGTCATTAAAGTTGTTGAAATTCTAAGCTGTGTCCCAGACGACTTTTGGTCTCCAATATAGGCTCCTTTCTGTGTTTGCTAAAATTGCGGCACGATGGCGATGGTCACGCAATTTGGTTGTAGAAACTCCTCCCTGCTAATGCGGAAAACACTAGTTATACCAATACCATAGACCTACTGTAGGACCCATAACTTCACCAAACAATAACATATACCTACTGTAGGAACCATAACTTCACCTAGCAATATAGACCTACTGTAGGACCCATAACTTCACCTAACAGCAGGACTATAAATCATTTAATATTTCAGGTGAAACATGGAAACTAAAATGTCTTTGTCGTGACATTTCATAACCTGATCACCAGATAATTTCGTGAATAATCCCACTAGGCTACTCTGTAATGTGTTGTCATTCTAAATGTCCTGAATAAAGGAAAATAGCTCTGTGTGTTGTACAATAGCCTATCCATCAAGGAACAGTTCTCTACACATTATGAGATAAGTATCTCTGTGTCCAAACTGACTAACGATACCCGACAGTAAATCAAGCAGACAATAACATTATAAACATCAATTTGTTAGGGATGTTGGATCTAACGTGGAGCACAGCATAACTGTCTTTACCAGAGTAATGAATGAAGAAGCACTTTGGTTGTTGTTGCATGTCTTGATGTTTGTCATTCGACTGGCATCCAGAAAATTATTTCCTAGATCAGCTGATGATAGTTGAACATGTGACTGTAACTAAATTGCTACAGTATTAAGAATGATGTGTAATTATTGAAGATGCGCGTTAATGACAGTATCCATTTGGGTGTTGTCAATAAAGTTAAGGGGACTCAGTTAAAACCATTGGATTTTGCAAACTCTGAAATTCTTTTTCATTTCTGTGCCCATGAAAACTGATTTCCCAGCATAATATAAGGAGACACTAAATGTTACCTAGGTAGAGTGCATTTCAGAGATCTGAATACAAAAAACTGTCAGATCCAATATTTAAGATGTAGTTCATCATATGACAAGCTTAACGTTATGACTATAACTACTGTTCCCTGAAGGAGAGAAACGAGGTACAACATACTATTAAAGCCACATGTTATGACTATAACTACTGTTCCCTGAAGGAGGGAAACGAGGTCCAACATACTATTAAATCAACATGTTATGACTATAACTACTGTTCCCTGAAGGAGGGAAACTGGGTACAACATACTATTAAATCCACATGTCATGACTATAACTACTGTTCCCTGAAGGAGGGAAACTGGGTGCAACATACTACTAAATCCACACGTTATGACTATAAATACTATTCCCTAAAGGAGGGAAACTAGGTACAACATACTATTCAAATCCGTGCCTCGCTGGAAGCCCCACATTCCACAGGTAATGATCGTGAGGCTTTGATTCATTCCTTCAATTTAATATCGCTCTTCACTGACCCAGGAAAGGGCGGGGCCAAACAGATGTTTTCCTCGTTTCCCTCCTTCAGGGAAGAGTAATTATAATCAAAGTTACACTCCCTTTCAGTCGGTCAACTTCAGTACAACATACTATGGAGAAATAGAATCATTCCCCATGCCGACCCAAACGGATACTAAATGAAACGGCCTATGGAAGACCACCCAGACCTGACCCCGCAAGATGCGTAATACATTTTGTAAATGTATTCATTGTCTTTTGTTTGAAACACTCCTGTCAATGTTGAGTAAGGATGCACACCTGATTACGCATATAGAAGTAGGAGCTGTGGAGCTTCTCAAAGTCATTTTTTCTTCACCTCAAACAGCAAGTAAACAAAGTATAATCAAAATCAATTGCAAATGACAATAGTTCCTCAAAGTATTTTCGTAAAATATTTCCAGCTCTCGCCCTTTCGATAACCACTTGTCATAAAAGGGGAAAATGTAATGCTCTGATCCAGTGGAAATGTCATAAGATACCTGATTATTTCTTATTCTTTGCACAAATAGCCTAGAGCTGTGTCTGTCCCAAACTCACTGGTGTGGGAAACTTTGAGGGTCCAAAATATTTTATACAATGTTGCAAGCTTGCTCTCTCGAGTTTTGGGCCGACCCAGTTGATAGTTGATGCAGTGTTTCAAGTTTGTTGTAGACAGGCCATGTGCAGCAAATATGATTTGTAGGATATTTTCTACCTGCAGGCTGCAATGTTTTTATTTGTTGGCCTTATGTAGGCTATTTTTACATAGTTGGCAATGGCAATAAAAGTTACTTTTAGATTTGTATCATTTTAATTTAGATTTAGATAGAATGATTTTGAGATACTATTATAAATGACATGAAACTGTTCCATGAAAATGTGCATATGAAAATCCTAAGTGGCACGCAGATAGGTAGAAATGGTAAGATAACTTGGCACTCCAAATGGAAAAGTTTAACGACCGCTGGTGAAGCACATTACCGGAAACTTCAGGAGCATAAAGGCAGAATTTTTCTCCTTCTGGTTAAGTTATCTTGATCTCTGGCTCCCTCGAGTCATTTGTGTGTCTTAATTATTTAATCAAACAGTGTGCTTAAAGCATCAGACCAGTTCAGTACATATAGTTGATTTATTAAAATACATGGGGTGTGTTTATATATGGAAAATCACACATAACATTTCAACCAATCGATTGGTAGAATGAACAGACGACTCTAAAAGTGACTTTTAGATTTGTATCATTTTCATTTAGATTTAGATAGAATGATTTTGAGATACTATTATAAATGACATGAAACTGTTCCATGAAAATGTGCATATGAAAATCCTAAGTGGCACACAGATTGGTAGAAATTAGAGCTTGACCGATTATGATTTTTCAACGCCGATACCGATACCGATTGTTGGAGGACCAAAAAAAGCCGATACCGATTTTTAACATTTATTTGGAACAATGACAAATACAACAATACTGAATGAACACTTATTTTAACTTACTATAATACATCAATAAAATTATTTAGCCTCAAATAATGAAACATGTTCAATTTGGTTTAAATCATGCAAAAACAAAGTGTTGGAGAAGAAAGTAAAAGTGCAATATGTGCTATGTAAAAAAGTTAAGTTCCTTGCTCAGAACATGAGAACATATGAAAGCTGGTGGTTCCTTTTAACATGAGTCTTCAATATTCCCGGGTAAAAAGTTTTAGGTTGTAGTTACTATAGGAATTATAGAACTATTTCTCTCTATACCATTTGTATTTCATATACAGTCGGGAGAACAAGTATTTGACACACTGCCGATTTTTGCAGGTTTTCCTACTTACAAAGCATGTAGAGGTCTGTAATTTTTATCATAGGTACACTTCAACTGTGAGAGACGGAATCTAAAACAAAAATCCTGAAAATCACATTGTATGAGTTTTAAGTAATTAATTTACATTTTATTGCATGACATAAGTATTTGATCACGTACCAACCAGTAAGAATTCCGGCTCTCACAGACCTGTTAGTTTTTCTTTAAGAAGCCCTCCTGTTCTCCACTCATTACCTGTATTAACTGCACCTGTTTGAACTCGTTACCTGTATAAAAGACACCTGTCCACACACTCAATCAAACAGACTCCAACCTCTCCATAATGGCCAAGACCAAGAGCTGTGTAAGGACATCAGCGATAAAATTGTAGACCTGCACAAGGCTGGGATGGGCTACAGGACAATAGGCAAGCAGCTTGGTGAGAAGGCAGCAACTGTTGGCACAATTATTAGAAAATGGAAGATGTTCAAGATGACGGTCAATCACCCTCAGTCTGGGGCTCCATGCAAGATCTCACCCTGTGGGGCATCAATGATCATGAGGAAGGTGAGGGATCAGCCCAGAACTACACGGCAATGACCTGAAGAGAGCTGGAACCACAGTCACACTACGCCGTCATGGATTAAAATCCTGCAGCGCACACGCAAGGTCCCCCTGCTCAAGCCAGCGCATGTCCAGGCCTGTCTGAAGTTGCCAATGACCATCTGGATGATCCAGAGGAGGAATGGGAGAAGGTCATGTGGTCTGATGAGACAAAAATAGAGATTTTTGGTCTAAACCCCACTCGCCGTGTTTGGAGGAAGAAGAAGGATGTGTACAACTCCAAGAACAACATCCTAACCGTGAAGCATGGAGGTGGAAACCTCATTCTTTGGGGCTGCTTTTCTGCAAAGGGGACAGGACGACTGCACCGTATTGAGGGGAGGATGGATGGGGCCATGTATCGCAAGATCTTGGCCAACAACCTCCTTCCCTCAGTAAGAGCATTGAAGATGGGTCGTGGCTGGGTCTTCCAGCATGACAACGACCCGAAACACACAGCCAGGGCAACTAAGGAGTGGCTCGGTAAGAAGCATCTCAAGGTCCTGGAGTGGCCTAGTCAGTCTCCAGACCTGAACCCAATAGAAAATCTTTGGAGGGAGCTGAAAGTCCGTATTGCCCATCGACAGCCCCGAAACCTGAAATATCTGGAGATGGTCTGTATGGAGGAGTGGGCCAAAATCCCTGCTGCAGTGTGTGCAAACCTGGTCGAGAACTACAGGAAATGTAGGATCTGTGTAATTGCAAGGAAAGGTTTCTGTACCAAATATTAAGTTCTGCTTTTCTGATGTATCAAATACTTATGTCATGCAATAAAATGCAAATTAATTACTTAAAAATCATACAATGTGATTTTCTGGATTTTTGTTTTAGATTCCGTCTTTCACGGTTGAAGTGTACCTATGATAAAAATTACAGACCTCTACATACTTTGTAAGTAGGAATACCTGCAAAATCGTCAGTGTATCAAATACTTGTTCTCCCCACTGTACCTTTGACTATTGGATGTTCTTAATGGCACTTTAGTATTGCCAGTGTAACAGTATAGCTTCCGTCCCTCTCCACACCCCTACCTGGGCTCGAACCAAGAACACATCGACAACAGACAGCCTCGAAGCATCGTTACCCATCACTCCACAAAAGCCGGCTCGTACGCATGCATTCAAATCGGTGACTTCACTCGCTCTTGCAGAGCAAGGGAACAACTACTCAAAGAGCGAGTGAAGTCACCGATTGAAAAGCTATTAGCGCGCACCCCACTAACTAGCTAGCCATTTCTCATCGGTTACACCAGCCTAATCTCGGGAGTTGATAGGCTTGAAGTCATAAATAGCTCAATGCTTGAAGCATAGCGAAGAGCTGCTGGCAAAACGCACAAAAGTGCTGTTTGAATGCATGCGTACGAGCCTGCTTTTGTGGAGCGATGGGTAACGATGCTTCGAGGGTGTCTGTTGTCGATGTGTTCTTGGTGCGGCCCTTGCAGAGCAAGGGAACAACTACTCAAAGAGCGAGTGAAGTCACCGATTGAAAAGCTATTAGCGCGCACCCCGCTAACTAGCTAGCCATTTCTCATCGGTTACACCAGCCTAATCTCGGGAGTTGATAGGCTTGAAGTCATAAACAGCTCAATGCTTGAAGCATAGCGAAGAGCTGCTGGCAAAACGCACAAAAGTGCTGTTTGAATGCATGCGTACGAGCCTGCTGCTGCCTAGCGTCGCTCAGTCAGACTGCTCTATCAAATCATAAACTTAATTATAACATAATAATACACAGAAATACGAGCCTTTGGTCATTAATATGGTCGAATCCGGAAACTATTATTTCGAAAACAAAACATTTATTCTTTCAGTGAAATACAGAACCGTTCTGTATTTTATCTAACGAGTAAGTCTAAATATTCCTGTTACATTGCACAACCTTCAATGTTATGTCATAATTACGTAACATTCTGGCAAATTAGTTTGCAACGAGCAAGGCGGCCCAAACTGTTGCATATACCCTGACTCTGCGTGCAATGAACGCAAGAGAAGTGACACAATTTCACCTGGTTAATATTGCCTGCTAACCTGGATTTCTTTTAGCTAAATATGCAGGTTTAAAAATATATACTTCTGTGTATTGATTTTAAAAAAGGCATTGATGTTTATGGTTAGGTATAGTTGTGCAACGATTGTGCTTTTTTCGCAAATGCGCTTTTGTTAAATCATCCCCCGTTTGGCGAAGTTGGCTGTCTTTGTTAGGAAGATATAGACTTCACACAGCTCGCAACGATCCAGGTGGCCCAAACTGCTGCATATACCCTGACTTGGTTGCAAGAGAAGTGACACAATTTCCCTGGTTAAAAGAAATTCATGTTAGCAGGCAATATTAACAAAATATGCAGGTTTAAAAATATATACTTGTCTATTGAGTTTAAGAAAGGCATTGATGTTTATGGTTAGGTACACGTTGGAGCAACGACAGTCCTTTTTCGTGAATGTGCACAGCATCGATTATATGCAACGCAGGACACGCTAGATAAACTAGTAATATCATCAACCATGTGTAGTTAACTAGTGATTATGATAGATTGATTGTTTTTTACCGGCTCCCTCTGGTCGGGTTACGTTGACGACTGGCTCCCTCTGGTCAGGTTACGTTGATGACTGGCTCCTTCTGGTCAGGTTACGTTGACGACCGGCTCCCTCTGGCCAGGTTACGTTGACGACCGGCTCCCTCTGGCCAGGTTACGTTGATGACCGGCTCCCTCTGGTTAGGTTATAGTGATGCTTGGCTCCCCCCTAGTTATGACTTCAAGTCATTTGTGTGTCTTAATTATTTAATCAAACAAAATGTTTAAAGCATCAGACAAGTTCAGTACGTATAGTTGATTTTATAAAAAACACATGGGGCGATTGGTAGAAAGAACAGATGACACTTGGGTGAACAAGATGTATTTTAGTTGGGGACAGCACTAGAACATGATTTTGTGGCTCCCGAGTGGTGCAGGAGACACTTCATTTGGAATATATTATACAGCCTCAAAATCTGTTTAAAACGATAATTTTGACCTCATGGATGGCAAGTCTTTGTATTCCTAGTGTAGTGAATTCAAGGGGTAGCCCTGAGCTGAACTCAAACCTGGGTCCAGCGACTGTCAAGCCAACACCTTATAACTGTTACGCCAAGATGTCTGAACTTCTTGACGAGGTCACTAGGTGTTGGGTTATGGTTGCTACAAAAGCTTTCTCTATGAATTTGAGAGTGGTTACATTTCTCATTCCCCTATCTATCCCTCAGCTGTTTACCAAACCAAGCCTCTGGGCAGCAATTTTGTTGCTGTTTATAAAACCCACACAACCCAGCAATCTGCAGTTCAAACAATAACAAATCTGTCATTCCACCACTATTTTGGTAATAAGATGATGATGGGGTTGTAGAAATGTAACTACTTTCAAAATTCAGAGACAGACCTATGGATGCAAGGACTGACCATCCATGATATCAATATTATAGTTTTAACCATGTTGAGGCTATACAGTGTTGGTTTACATGGTTTCTAAACATTGGAGTAAAAAAGCTTATTTGGAGTTCTGATGGGGTACAACAGGTGAACTAAGCTCATGAGGCATGTTATATTCTTCAAGAATCAATGGCTATAAATAAACACGTTTAAAATGTCTAAATATGGATGTAGCTATTGCATATTTTCCCTTTAACACCACACATCAGTTCAACACCTGCAGAGTTTGTGCCTCTGTTTTTAAGACAGTACTTACTAGTGTTAATCAGGGAACAGTTTCTCAAAACCATTTTATGGCTAAGTTCACCGTTAGAACCATCGGACACCTTAAGATGCATTTGGGAAATCGAGCACAGATATCCAGTTTCCTCCTCTTCTTCCTCCTCCTTTTTCGATGTAACAGTCATCTCCCCCTCCTCTTTCACTCCATAAACTGCATCCTCCTCTCCTTTTACTGTAACATCCTCCTCCTCTTTCACTCTGAACGAGTCTTTTTCTTATTTCACAGTAACGGCCTCACCCTCTACTTCTTGTTTTACTGTGACATCCTCCTCTTCTTTAGCAGGAGGAGAGTAGCTTAGTGACCGCATGGTCGGGAATGCTAGTTATCTAGGATAATGCTAATTTAACCAGCCCGCTAACTGACTAAAAACAACAACACCGTAAATATATAATGAAATCTGATAACTAACTAGACGACAGAAGATGGTTGAAAACACAGTGGCTAATATACATAAAAGCGTCTAAAGAGCTTTATTGGTTCGGCTATTTAGGCTAGTAAACTACCGAGGTGGCTAACTAACTGTTGCTGCTGTTGAAAGAAGCGTTCCGTCCACTAGATTATACTTCACACCAACAGCATTGCCTTCAATTCCTACACCGCCATCTGTTGACTGGAGTGGGTATCGCAGTTGAGTAAAATGTCTATTTTATCGTCAGACAAATCAAATCAAATTTATTTATATAGCCCTTCGTACATCAGCTGATATCTCAAAGTGCTGTACAGAAACCCAACCTAAAACCCCAAACAGCAAGCAATGCAGGTGTAGAAGCACGGTGGCTAGGAAAAACTCCCTAGAAAGGCCAAAACCTAGGAAGAAACCTAGAGCGGAACCAGTCCTCTTCTGGCTGTGCCGGGTGGAGATTATAACAGAAAATGGCCAAGATGTTCAAATGTTCATAAATGACCAGCAATGTTTCAAGCCATGTGCAGCCAATGTGATTTCTAGGATATTTATTATTATCAGGATATTTTCTACCTGCAGGCTGCAATGTTTTTATTTGTTGGCCTTATGTAGGCTATTTTTACATAGTTGGCAATGGCAATAAAAGTTACTTTTAGATTTGTATCATTTTCATTTAGATTTAGATAGAATGATTTTGAGATACTATTATAAATGACATGAAACTGTTCCATGAAAATGTGCATATGAAAATCCTAAGTGGCACGCAGATAGGTAGAAATGGTAAGATAACTTGGCACTCCAAATGGAAAAGTTTAACGACCGCTGGTGTAGCACATTACCGGAAACTTCAGGAGCATAAAGGCAGAATTTTTCTCCTTCTGGTTAAGTTATCTTGATCTCTGGCTCCCTCGAGTCATTTGTGTGTCTTAATTATTTAATCAAACAGTGTGCTTAAAGCATCAGACCAGTTCAGTACATATAGTTGATTTATTAAAATACATGGGGTGTGTTTATATATGGAAAATCACACATAACATTTCAACCAATCGATTGGTAGAATGAACAGACGACTCTTGGTTGACCAAGATGTATTTTAGGTGGGGACAGCACTAGAGCATTATTTTGGGGCTCCTGAGTGGCGCAGCGGTCTAAGACACTGCATCTTACTGCTTGAGGCGTCACTACAGACACCCCGGTTTGACTCCACAACCGGCCGTTTTTTGGAGTTAAATCAAGGTTACATTTTTTTTAATGAAATAAAACAGTTCATTCAGGAAGTTCAGACCCCTTCCGTTTTTCCACATTTTGTTACGTTACAGATTTATATTACAATTGTTTTTTTAAAAGAGAATCCTCATTAATCTACACACAATAATGAAAATGTGAAAACAGGCAAAAAACAGAGAAACCTTATTTACAGTTGACAGAGCATGTCAGAGCAAAAAACAAGCCATGAAGTCGAAGGAACTGTCCGTAGAGCTCCAAGACAGGATTGTGTAGAGGCACAGATGTGGGGAAGGGTACCAAAACAAATTCTGCAGCATTGAAGGTCCCCAAGAACACAGTGGCCTCCATCATTCTTAAATGGAATACTCTTCCTAGAGCTGGTCACCTGGCCAAACTGAGTGATTGGGGGAGAAGGGCCTTGGTCAGGGAGGTGACCCAAAACCTGATGGTCACTCTGACAGAGCTCCAAAGTTCCTTTGTGGAGATGGCGACCATTCGTCCTACTCCCTCCGGAGAGGAGAGCGTGAGCGCCCTCGTCTCCTGTCTGACTGGACGAGCCCTAGAGTGGGCAAACGCAGTGTGGAATGGCCCAGACTCGGCGAGGGATCACTACCCCGAGTTCACCCGCCGATTCCGAGCTGTATTTGATCACCCACCAGAGGGTCGTGCGGCGGGTGAACGGCTGGTCCACCTGCGCCAGGAGACGAGGAGCGCGCAGGACTTTGCCCTGGAGTTCAGGACCTTGGCCGCATGAGCGGGGTGGAACAACAGGGCCTTGATAGACCATTTACGATGTAGCCTCAGGGAGGACGTCCGCAGGGAGCTAGCGTGTCGGGACAACACCCTCACGCTGGATGGGGGCGGCTTTGAGGGGGACCGGAGGAGGAGTTTCCTCCTGCACAAGTTGTGGTCGGCGATGACACACAGCCGACCGGTGCTGGAAGAACTCGTCTGGGAGTTGGGAGGGCAGGCGGAGCACTACTCGATCACCCCAGGTGAGTCAGCACCAGACTCACCCAGAGCTTACTGTCGGTCATATGTATGTGTTACCTTCATTCCCTGGGTTTTCTCCCTCTCTACAGCATAAGGCGCTAGTCGATTCAGGCGCAGCTGGGAATTTCATGGATCGGGGGCTCACGTTAAAGCTAGGGATTCTCCTTGTGTCGCTAGACCTACCTTTCCCCGTGCACTCCTTAGATAGCCGACCATTAGGGTCAGGAGTGGTCAGGGAGGCCACGGTGCCGCTGGACATGGTAACTCATGGGAGTCATAAGGAGCAGATTAGTCTGTTCCTTATCGATTCACCTGCGTTTCCAGTGGTGTTGGGAATTCCCTAGCTAGCTCAGCACAACCCAGTGATTTCCTGGCGACAGGGGGCTCTTAAGGGGTGGTCAGAGGAGTGTTAAGGCAGGTGTATAGGGGTTGCCGTTGGTGCAACTACGGTGGAGAGTCCAGACCAGGTTTCCACCGTGCGCATTCCCTCTGAATATGCCGATTTGGCTATCGCCTTCAGTAAAAGGAAGGCGACCCAATTACCACCCCATCGTTGAGGAGATATACCTCCTGGAGAACGCTGGAGAATGCTGCACTTCCTAGGAGTCACGTGTACCCCTTGTCCCAGGAGGAGACAGTAGCTATGAAGACATATGTTGCTGAATCGCTGGGACAGGGGTACATTCGGTCCTCCGCATCACCTGTTTCCTCAAGCTTCTTTTTTGTGAAGAAGAAGGAGGCAGGTCTGCGTCCGTGCATTGATTATTGAGGTCTAAATTCCATCACAGTGGGGTTTAGTTACCCACTACCTCTCATCGCTACGGCGGTGGAATAATTTCACCGGGTGAGCTTCTTCACAAAACAGGACCTGTGGAGTGTGTATAATCTGGTGCGTATCCGGGGAGGAGATGAGTGGGAAACCACATTTAGTACTACATCTGGCCATTATGAGTATCGCGTCATGCCATATGGGTTGAAAAATGCTCCAGCCGTCTTCCAATCCTTCGTAGATGAGATTCTCCGAGACCTGCTCGGGCAGGGAGTGGTAGTGTACATCGATGACATCTTGATCTATTCTGCCACACGTGTGTCTGGTGCGTAAGATACTTGGGCGACTGCTGGGGCATGACCTATATTGCAAGAACAGAAATGTGTGTTCTTCAAACAGGCCGTTTCCTTCCTGGGTTATCGTATTTCCACCTCCGGGGTGGTGATGGAGTGTGACCGCGTTACAGCCGTGTGTAATTGGCCGACTCCGACCACGGTCAAAGAGGTGCAGCGGTTTTTAGGGTTTGCCAATTACTACCAGAGGTTTATCCGGGGTTTTGGTCAGGTGGCTGCTCCCATTACCTCACTGCTGAAGGGAGGACCGGTGCGCTTGCATTGGTCAGCAGAGGCGGGCAGAGCTTTCAGTCGTCTGAAGGAGCTGTTCACCAATGCGCCCGTGTTGGTGCATCCGGACCCCTCTTTAGCGTCCGAGGTGGGGGTCGGGGCAGTGCTGTCCCAGCGCTCGGGCGTGCCACCCAAGCTCCGACCTTGTGCCTTCTTTTCGAGGAAGCTCGGTCCGGCGGAGAGGAACTATGACGTGGGGGACCGGGAGTTGTTAGCTGTAGTCAAGGCTCTGAAGGTGTGGAGACATTGGCTTGAGGGGGCGAAACACCCTTTTCTCATCTGGACTGACCATTGTAATCTCGAGTATATCCGGGCAGCGAGGAGACTAAATCCGCGTCAAGCTAGATGGGCCATGTTTTTTACCCGGTTTCGGTTCACCATCTCGTACCATCTCGCACCATCTCGTACCGGCGTTTTCCCGCCTCTATGATACCGAGGAGCGGTTCGTTGAGCCAACTCCCATCATTCCACCTTCATGTCTCGTGGCACCGGTAGTATGGGAGGTGGACACGCGGAGATAGAGAGGGCCGGCCCCCCCTAACTGTCCAGCGGGGGCTCAATTAGTCCCGAGTGGTGTCCGGGATAAGCTAATCAGTTGGGCTCATACTCTACCCTCCTCGGGTCATCCTGGCATCGAGAGGACAGTGCTGAGTCTTAGAGGGAGATACTGGTGGCCCACGTTGGCTAAGGATGTGAGATTTTATGTCTCCTCCTGCTCGGTGTGCGCTCAGAGCAAGGCTCCTCGACACTTGCCTAGAGGGAAGGTACAGCCCCTCCCCGTTCCACAATGGCCGTGGACACACTTATCGGTGGACTTTCTTACCGACCTTCCCCCGTCCCAGGGAAGTACTACGATCCTGGTCATTGTGGATCGGTTTTCTAAGTCCTGCCGTCTCATCCCGTTGCCCAGTCTCCCTACGGCCCTGCAGACTGCGGTGGCCTTGTTTATGCATGTCTTCCGGCACTATGGGGTGCCTGAGGACATCGTTTCTGATCGGGGCCCCCAATTCACATCCAGAGTTTGGAGGGTGTTTGTGGAGAGACTGGGGTTCTGGGTCAGCTTGACCTCGGGTTTTCACCCCGAGAGTAATGGGCAGGTGGAGCGCGTAAACCAGGATGTGGGCAGGTTTCTGCAGTCATATTGCCGGGACCGGCCTGGTGAGTGGGCGAGGTATGTTCCTTGGGCTGAGCTCGCTCAGAACTCCCTCCGCCACTCCTCAATGAACATGTCCCCTTTTGAGTGTGTGTTGGGTTACCAGCCAGTCCTGGCCCCATGGCATCAGAGCCAGACCGAGGCTCCTGCAGTAGAGGAATGGGTACAGCTCTCCAAGGACACCTGGAAAGCCGTCCAGGAGTCGCTAAGACTAGCGGGAGAAAGGCAGAAGATGAGCGCTGACCAGCACCGCAGTGAGGCCCCCATGTTCGCACCGGGGGACCGGGTCTGGCTCTCGACCCTCCACCTGCCCCTCCACCTGCCCTGTCGGAAGCTGGGGCCGCAGTGTGTGGGGCCATTTAAAGTCCTGAGGAGAATAAACGAGGTGTGTTACAGGTTACAACTTCCAAGGTTTCAGGATTATCCCCTCGTTTCATGTGTCTCTCCTGGTCCCCTGCAGGAAGGTGAGGTGCCTGAGGTCCCTCCGCCCCTTCTGGACATCGAGGGGTCCCCGGCGTACACAGTACGTGGCATTCTGGACTCGAGACGCCGGGTGAGGGGCCTACAGTACCTCGTGAACTGGGAGGGGTACGGTCCGGAGGAGAGATGCTGGGTTCCGGTGGGGGACATTTTGGACCCTTCTCTGCTGAGAGACTTCCACCGCCTCCACCCGGATCGCCCGGCGCATCACCCTCCGGGTCGTCCTCAAGGCCGGTGGCGGCGCGCTGCGGGAGCCGCGTGTCAAGTGGGGGTCACGACTTCCGCCGAAGTTGGCTCCCATGCCTGTTTGGGCTGTGCTCGGCGGTCGTCGTCACTGTCCTACTAGCCGCCACCGATCCCTTTTTCGTTTGTCTGTTTGTTTTGTCTTATTAGTTTCACCTGTGTTCTGTTGTATGGCTTAATAAGCTTCCCTATTTTACGTACGTGTACCCGCCCTTGTTTTGTGCGGGATTGTCTTTTTGTTACGTGTTTGTTACGTGTTACGGACTTGGCAGCCTGTGTTTTTGGGTAGTCACTTTGTTGTCCGCGCCCTGTGTTGTTGGGCTTGTCAGTTTTGTGTGCCGTATTAAAGAGCACTTTTCCCCAGTGGAACTCTCTGCGCCTGATTCCTTCACCCACCTAGTCTCGCGTGACATATAGTGTTTTATAACAAACTGTTTTTTACAAATCCGTCAAGACACCAACTTAGACTTTACTGTGAAATGCTTTACTTACAAGAACTTAA
This sequence comes from Oncorhynchus kisutch, assembly GCF_002021735.2. Lineage (NCBI taxonomy): Eukaryota > Metazoa > Chordata > Actinopteri > Salmoniformes > Salmonidae > Oncorhynchus > Oncorhynchus kisutch. Next base: position 4,141,257 of record NC_034194.2, read on the forward strand.
CCAACTGTGCAGTTCAAGAAGAAGAAAACGTTTACAAAGTAGACACAAATAAAAAGTAATAGTAAAAAGTAACACAATGCGAAAAACAATAACGAGGCTATATACAGGGGGCACCGGTACCGAGTCAGTGTGGAGGCTATATACAGGGGGCACCGGTACCGAGTCAGTGTGGAGGCTATATACAGGGGGCACCGGTACCGAGTTAGTGTGGAGGCTATGTACATGGTGCACCGGTACCGAGTTAATGAGGAAGCTATATACAGGGGGCACTGGTACCGAATCAGTGTGGAGGTTATATACATTGGGCACCGGTACTGTCACGAGAATCTTCAATCCCAATGATGATAACTAAACAATTATTTAAGCTTTGACCAATCCCCGAGGTTTGTAAGAACCTGGGTTTAATATTAATTAGGCAAAGACTCAGATTCTGCAAAAGGTCCGTAAGGTTTATTCAGAGAACATTCTGAATAAGTTAAATATGCAAAGACATGTCATTTTATAACTCCCACCCCCACCTACTTACATGCACATACACATACACAAACAATAGGTGGGATGTATCTTTCCCCAACGTCCACATTCCTCGTTTATCACTACCAAGCTGGCAGTTCCATGCCGTTTCCTCCCTCCCTAGATTAGAGGGACCTTGACAAGGTCTCTTTCCTGTCGTAAGTTTTTCAAAGTTCCAACCAGGTCAGGTCATGCATAGTTTAAATGTCCTCTGTATTTTCTTAGTCACACACACACATTTCTCTCCCTTACTTGTCTCGACCAAGCCTTATTGGACTTAAGTTTATCACTCTAATTATTCATTATACATGTTACATAATCTAATAATTACTAATAGTTACATTTGTCTAATTATTCATGTAACATAATTTTATAATTACATTTCAGGGTGGAATTCTTTAGTCATTACCTTAAACATAAATTCCCTTATCAATTGGACTGCTGAGGACTGGGGTAAAGACATTTTCTCTGATGAATCCCCTTTCCGATTGTTTGGGGCATCCAGAAAAAAAGCTTGTCTGGAAAAGACAAGGTGAACGCTACCATCAGTCCTGTGTCATGCCAACAGTAAAGCATCCCGAGACCATTCATGTGTGGGGTTGCTTCTCCGCCAAGGGAGTGGGCCCACTCACCATTTTTCCTAAGAGCACAGCCATGAATAAAGAATGGTACCAACACATCCTCCTAGAGCAACTTCTCCCAACTTCTCCCAACCATCCAGGAATACGACGAACAATACGACGAACAATGCCTTTTCCGGCATGATGGAGCACCTTGCCATAAAGCAAAAGTGATAACTAAGTGGCTCGGGGAACAAAACATTGATGTTTTGGGCCCATGGCCAGGAAACTCCCCAGACCTTAATCCCATTGAGTACTTGTGGTCAATCCTCAAGAGGCGGGTGAACAAACAAAACCCCACAAATTCTGACAAACTCCAAGCATTGATTATGTAAGAATGGGCTGCCATCAGTCAGATTGTGGCCCAGAAGTTAATTGACAGCATGCCTGGGCAGATTGCAGAAGTCTTGAAAAAGAAGGGTCAACACTGCAAATATTGACTCTTTGCATCAACTTCATGTAATTGTCAATAAAATCCTTTGACGCTTATGAAATGGTGGTAATTATACTTCAGTATTCCATAGTAACATCTGACAAAAATATCTTAAGACACTGAAGCAGAAAACATTGTGGAAATTCATATTTGTGTCATTCTCAAAACTTTTGGCCACAACTGTACATCTACATGATGTATTGTTACACCATGTAGGAGCAGTATAGACCTAGTCTGTCCATTATATACATCTACATGATGTATTGTTACACCATGTATGAGCAGTTTAGACCTAGTCTGTTCATTATTTACATCTATATGATGCATTGTTACACCATGTAGGAGCAGTATAGACCTAGTCTGTTCATTATATACATCTACGTGATGTATTGTTACACTATTTAGGAGCAGCATAGACCTAGTCTGTTCATTATATACAATCTACATGATGTATTGTTACACCATGTAGGAGCAGTATAGACCTAGTCTGTTCATTATTTACATCTATATGATGTATTGTTACACCATGTAGGAGCAGTATAGACCTAGACTGTTCATTATATACATCTACATGATGTACTGTTACACCATGTAGGAGCAGTATAGACCTAGTCTGTTCATTATATGCATCTACATGATGTATTGTTACACCATGTAGGAGCAGTATAGACCTAGTCTGTTCATTATATGCATCTACATGATGTAGTGTTACACCATGTAGGAGCAGCATAGACCTAGTCTGTTCATTATATACATCTACATGATGTGTTGTTACACCATGTAGGAGCAGTATAGACCTAGTCTGTTCATTATATACATCTACATGATGTGTTGTTACACCATGTAGGAGCAGTATAGACCTAGTCTGTCCATTATATACATCTACATGATGTATTGTTACACCATGTAGGAGCAGTATAGACCTAGTCTGTCCATTATATACATCTACATGATGTGTTGTTACACCATGTAGGAGCAGTATAGACCTAGTCTGTCCATTATATAAATCTACATGATGTATTGTTACACCAAAAAAAAAAGGAAATTATATTATTTTGTATGGATACAATTGCTCAGAGAAAGAGATTTAGTTTAACATGTAATTCTCAAAAGGTAGGGGTCTGAATTATTGCCACCCTTGTTTTCAATACTCCAGCACCCTCCCCTTGGGAGGATAACTACACTGACATGTTTTATGAGATTAGAGAACACATTGGGTGGGATCTTAGACCGTTCCTCCATACAGAATCTCTGGTTTATTGTTTCTGCGCTTGTGGACTGCCCTGTTCATTTCAAACCACAGGTTTTCAATGGGGTTCAAATCTGAAGACTGAAATGGCCATTGAAAATGTTGATTTTGTGCCCAATTAACAATTTCTTTGTGAATGTTGATGTGTCTTGCTTGAAGATCCACTTATGGCCAAGTTTCAGCCTCCTAGCAGAGAGGTTTTTTATTTTATTTTTTATTTCACCTTTATTTAACCAGGTAGGCTAGTTGAGAACAAGTTCTCATTTGCAACTGCGACCTGGCCAAGATAAAGCATAGCAGTGTGAGCATACAACAAAGAGTTACACATGGAGTAAACAATTAACAAGTCAATAACACAGTAGAAAACAAAGGGGGGGTCTATATACAATGTGTGCAAAAGGCATGAGGAGGTAGGCAAATAATTACAATTTTGCAGATTAACACTGGAGTGATAAAAGATCAGATGGTCATGTACAGGTAGAGATATTGGTGTGCAGAAGAGCAGAAAAGTAAATAAATAAAAACAGTATGGGGATGAGGTAGGTGAAAAGGGTGGGCTATTTACCAATAGACTATGTACAGCTGCAGCGATCGGTTAGCTGCTCAGATAGCTGATGTTTGAAGTTGGTGAGGGAGATGAAAGTCTCCAACTTCAGCGATTTTTGCAATTCGTTCCAGTCACAGGCAGCAGAGTACTGGAACGAAAGGCGGCCAAATGAGGTGTTGGCTTTAGGGATGATCAGTGAGATACACCTGCTGGAGCGCGTGCTACGGATGGGTGTTGCCATCGTGACCAGTGAGCTGAGATAAGGCGGAGCTTTACCTAGCATAGACTTGTAGATGACCTGGAGCCAGTGGGTCTGGCGACGAATATGTAGCGAGGGCCAGCCGACTAGAGCATACAAGTCGCAGTGGTGGGTGGTATAAGGTGCTTTAGTGACAAAACGGATGGCACTGTGATAGACTGCATCCAGTTTGCTGAGTAGAGTGTTGGAAGCCATTTTGTAGATGACATCGCCGAAGTCGAGGATCGGTAGGATAGTCAGTTTTACTAGGGTAAGCTTGGCGGCTTGAGTGAAGGAGGCTTTGTTGCGGAATAGAAAGCAGACTCTTGATTTGATTTTCGATTGGAGATGTTTGATATGAGTCTGGAAGGAGAGTTTGCAGTCTAGCCAGACACCTAGGTACTTATAGACGTCCACATATTCTAGGTCGGAACCATCCAGGGTGGTGATGCTAGTCGGGCATGCAGGTGCAGGCAGCGACCGGTTGAAAAGCATGCATTTGGTTTTACTAGCGTTTAAGAGCAGTTGGAGGCCACGGAAGGAGTGTTGTATGGCATTGAAGCTTGTTTGGAGGTTAGATAGCACAGTGTCCAAAGACGGGCCGAAAGTATATAGAATGGTGTCGTCTGCGTAGAGGTGGATCAGGGAATCGCCCGCAGCAAGAGCAACATCATTGATATACACAGAGAAAAGAGTCGGCCCGAGAATTGAACCCTGTGGCACCCCCATAGAGACTGCCAGAGGACCGGACAGCATGCCCTCCGATTTGACACACTGAACTCTGTCTGCAAAGTAATTGGTGAACCAGGCAAGGCAGTCATCCGAAAAACCGAGGCTACTGAGTCTGCCGATAAGAATATGGTGATTGACAGAGTCGAAAGCCTTGGCAAGGTCGATGAAGACGGCTGCACAGTACTGTCTTTTATCGATGGCGGTTATGATGTCGTTTAGTACCTTGAGTGTGGCTGAGGTGCACCCATGACCGGCTCGGAAACCAGATTGCACAGCGGAGAAGGTACGGTGGGATTCGAGATGGTCAGTGACCTGTTTGTTGACTTGGCTTTCGAAGACCTTAGATAGGCAGGGCAGGATGGATATAGGTCTGTAACAGTTTGGGTCCAGGGTGTCTCCCCCTTTGAAGAGGGGGATGACTGCGGCAGCTTTCCAATCCTTGGGGATCTCAGACGAGATGAAAGAGAGGTTGAACAGGCTGGTAATAGGGGTTGCGACAATGGTGGCAGATAGTTTCAGAAATAGAGGGTCCAGATTGTCAAGCCCAGCTGATTTGTACGGGTCCAGGTTTTGCAGCTCTTTCAGAACATCTGCTATCTGGATTTGGGTAAAGGAGAACCTGGAGAGGCTTGGGCGAGGAGCTGCGGGGGGGGCGGAGCTGTTGGCCGAGGTTGAAGTAGCCAGGCGGAAGGCATGGCCAGCCGTTGAGAAATGCTTATTGAAGTTTTCGATAATCATGGATTTATCAGTGGTGACCGTGTTACCTAGCCTCAGTGCAGTGGGCAGCTGGGAGGAGGTGCTCTTGTTCTCCATGGACTTCACAGTGTCCCAGAACTTTTTGGAGTTGGAGCTACAGGATGCAAACTTCTGCCTGAAGAAGCTGGCCTTAGCTTTCCTGACTGACTGCGTGTATTGGTTCCGGACTTCCCTGAACAGTTGCATATCACGGGGACTATTCGATGCTATTGCAGTCCGCCACAGGATGTTTTTGTGCTGGTCGAGGGCAGTCAGGTCTGGGGTGAACCAAGGGCTGTATCTGTTCTTAGTTCTGCATTTTTTGAACGGAGCATGCTTATCTAAAATGGTGAGGAAGTTACTTTTAAAGAATGACCAGGCATCCTCAACTGACGGGATGAGGTCAATGTCCTTCCAGGATACCCGGGCCAGGTCGATTAGAAAGGCCTGCTCACAGAAGTGTTTTAGGGAGCGTTTGACAGTGATGAGGGGTGGTCGTTTGACTGCGGCTCCGTAGCGGATACAGGCAATGAGGCAGTGATCGCTGAGATCCTGGTTGAAGACAGCGGAGGTGTATTTGGAGGGCCAGTTGGTCAGGATGACGTCTATGAGGGTGCCCTTGTTTACAGAGTTAGGGTTGTACCTGGTGGGTTCCTTGATGATTTGTGTGAGATTGAGGGCATCTAGCTTAGATTGTAGGACTGGCGGGGTGTTAAGCATATCCCAGTTTAGGTCACCTAACAGAACAAACTCTGAAGCTAGATGGGGGGCGATCAATTCACAAATGGTGTCCAGGGCACAGCTGGGAGCTGAGGGGGGTCGGTAGCAGGTGGTGAGAGACTTATTTCTGGAGAGAGTAATTTTCAAAATTAGTAGTTCGAACTGTTTGGGTATGGACCTGGAAAGTATGACATTACTTTGCAGGCTATCTCTGCAGTAAACTGCAACTCCTCCCCCTTTGGCAGTTCTATCTTGACGGAAGATGTTATAGTTGGGTATGGAAATCTCTGAATTTTTGGTGGCCTTCCTGAGCCAGGATTCAGACACAGCAAGGACATCAGGGTTAGCAGAGTGTGCTAAAGCAGTGAGTAAGTCAAACTTAGGGAGGAGGCTTCTGATGTTGACATGCATGAAACCAAGGCTTTTTCGAACACAGAAGTCAACAAATGAGGGTGCCTGGGGACATGCAGGGCCTGGGTTTACCTCCACATCACCCGCGGAACAGAGAAGGAGTAGTATGAGGGTGCGGCTAAAGGCTATCAAAACTGGTCGCCTAGAGCGTTGGGGACAGAGAATAAGAGGAGCAGGTTTCTGGGCATGGTAGAATATATTCAGGGCATAATGCGCAGACAGGGGTATGGTGGGGTGCGGGTACAGCGGAGGTAAGCCCAGGCACTGGGTGATGATGAGAGAGGTTGTATCTCTGGACATGCTGGTAGTAATGGGTGAGGTCACCGCATGTGTGGGAGGTGGGACAAAGGAGTTATCAGGGGTATGAAGAGTGGAACTAGGGGCTCCATTGTGAACTAAAACAATGATAACTAACCTGAACAACAGTATACAAGGCATATTGACATTTGAGAGAGACATACAGCGAGGCATACAGTAATCACAGGTGTTGAATTGGGAAAGCTAGCTAAAACAGTAGGTGAGACAACAGCTAATCAGCTAGCACAACAACAGCAGGTAAAATGGCGTAGACTAGGCAACGGGGCCAACAGATAAAACAAACAAGCAGAATGGAGTACCGTGATTTATGGACAGTCCAGCGTGCATCAGCTATGTAGCCAAGAGATCAGTGTCCAGGGGGCAGCGGTGGATGGGGAAGGGAAGCTGGACTGGCGAGTGTTATCCAGGTTAAAAAAAACGAGGTAGCAGTTAGCGGACCGGAGCTGGACAAGCTAGCAGTTAGCAGGCCGAATTAGCAAGCAGGGAGATAGCGAGGGCTAGAGAGTTAGCCTTTGGGGGACGTCGCGATGGGGTGAGTCTGTTTATTCCTCTTCATGCGGTGACATCGATAGACCGGTCGTGGGCCCGGGTATTGTAGCTCAGGAGTATGCTACGGTGGTAGCGCAGGCCGGGCTAGCTTCAAGCTAAGTGGGTGGAAACGCTAGCCAGGGGTAATCATCCGGGGTTGCGGTTTAGCTAGATAGCTAGTTGTGAAGATCCAGCGTATTTGGAAGCTTAGGTTTAGCAAAATGTTTTTAAAGGGATAGCTATGTAAAAAACGAAAAATATGTAAAAAACGAAAAATATGTAAAAAAACGAAAAATAAACAAAATATAAACAAAATATACAGGGACACGACACGACAGGACGACTTACTGCTACGCCATCTTGGACCAGGTAACCAGGTTTTGGGCTAAAATATCCTGGTAGTGGGTAAAGTTCATTTATCTATTTTATACATACATTTTTAATCATCTTTATCAAGGGTATCAATAACTAGGTGCTTATTTTGATATCTAGTTATTTGACTGAATCAGAAATACAGATGTGGAGTAGATGTAGAGTTTGTTTTAAATTATCATAACTAATCAAACAACACTTGTTGCTCGTTGTATGTGTAGATATAATATTCATATTTAATAGAGAGAAAAAAACGTTTCCCTTAACTGCTTTATAATATTATAATTCAATGAAGAAGAAAAAAAAGTTTTCCCTCCTCAACTGCGTTTACTCCTTCCAGACAGCAGATGGCGATATGTTTGTTTCAGGCGATGTTTCTAGTGTGACGTATAATCTAGTGGACGGAACGCTTCTTCAACAACTGCAGCCACCTCGGTAGCTCGCTAGCCAACAAAGTCGGAACAGTCAAGTTCTTTAGACAATTTCGTGGTTCATTTTCCACAATGATTTAAACATACTTATGTGGAAACAACTAGCTACCACATTTAATTTAATATTTAAGTTGTAAGTCAACTAGCTGGCTGGTTAAGTTAGCACTAGTCTAGTCGCTAATGCTAACTAGCTAACATCCCCGAACATGAGTTCACTAAGCTACTCTCCTCCTGCTAAAGAAGAGAGGATCTGCTGGACGGAGAAAGAAGTTCTCGTGAAAGAGGAGGAAGAAGAAGAGGCTGTTACAATACAAAAACAAGTAGAGGGTGAGGCTGTTACAGTGAAAGAAGAAGAGAAAGGCGTTACAGAGAAAGACGCCTTCAGAGTAAAAGAGGAAGGGGCTGTTATTGTGAAAGAAAAGGAGGAAGATGCAGTTTTTGGAATGGAGGATGAAGTGAAAGAAGATGAAGACGTTTTTGGAATGGAGGATGAAGAGGGGGAGATTACTGTCACATTAGAGGAGGACGAAGAAGAGAAGACTGGAGAACTGATTAACACCAGTAAATACAGTGAGTACTATCTTATTAAACAGGGACATTGATCTGATTAACACCAGTAAGTAAATACAGTGAGTACTATCTTATCAAACAGGGACACAAACTCTGCAGTTGTTGAACTAATGTGTGATTTTTAAAGGGGCATTCCACACTTGAATATGTTTTTGTACTGTATGAATTGTTCATGACGTCCTCCAGTGATTTTTAACTTTTCCTGTTGAAAAGTGATATATAAATACAGTAAAGTATAAACACACTAAACGGAAACAAATAAATGTTTTGAGCAAAATAGTTTTTTTTTTAGACAACTGCAAACTTGAAGGAGTGAGTAATGTCATAGTAAGGCCTTCAAGGACTTGGCTTAATGGGAAATCGTGATGTCATCCAATAGGCGACAGATCTTAATGTGAATATTCATTATTCTTTTTTAAATCCTAACTGTTCTGTCAAGTTAGTTGTTGATCATTACTAGAAAGCTATTTTCAAGTCTTGCCATAGACTTTCAAGACGATTTATGTCCAAACTGTAGCTGGTTTAGGTTATTGTCCTGTTAGTACAGTTTTTTTGTATTCAGATCTCTGAAATGCTCTCTAACTACGTAACATTTAGTGTCTCCTTATGTTAAGCTGGGAAAACAGTTTTCATGGGCACAGAAATCCTAAATCATTTCAGAGTTCGCAAAATTAAATGGTTCTAACCGAGAGTCACCGTAACTGTATTCACAACACCCAAATGGATAATGTCATCAACGCGGGTCTTCAATAATTAGACATTCTTAATACTGTAGTTACAGTGGGGAGTATGATACACTGCCGATTTTGCAGGTTTTCCTACTTACAAAGCATGTAGAGGTCTGTAATTGTTGTCATAGGCACACTTCAGCTGTGAGAGACGGAATCTAAAACACAAATCCAGAAAATCACATTGTATGATTTTTAAGTAATTCATTTGCATTTTATTGCATGACATAAGTATTTGATCACCTACCAACCCGTAGGAATTCTGGCTTTCACAGACCTGTTAGTCTTTCTTTAAGAAGCCCTCCTGTTCTCCACTCATTACCTATATTAACTGCACCTGTTTGAAATCTTTACCTGTATAAAAGACAGCTGTCCACACACTCAATCAAACAGACTCCAACCTCTCCACATTGGCCAAGACCAGAGAGCTGTGTAAGGACATCAGGGTTAAAATTGTAGACCTACACAAGGCTGGGATGGGCTACAGGACAATAGGCAAGCAGCTTGGTCAGAAGGCAACAACTGTTGGCGCAATTATTAGAAAATGGAAGAAGTTCAAGATGAAGGTCAATCGCCCACGGTCTGAGGCTCCATGCAAGATCTCAACTCGTGGGGCATCAATGATCATGAGGAAGGTGAGGGATCAGCCCGGAACTACAGAGAGCTGGGACCACAGTCTCAAAGAAAACCATTAGTAACACACTACGCCGTCATGGATTAAAATCCTGCAGCGCACGCAAGGACCCCCTGCTCAAGCCAGCGCATGTCCAGGCTTGTCTGAAGTTTGCCAATGACTATCTGGATAATCCAGAGGAGGAATGGGAGAAGGTCATGTGGTCTGATGAGACAAAAATTGAGCTTTTTGGTCCAAACTCCACTCGCCGTGTTTGGAGGAAAAAGAAGAATGAGTACAACCCCAAGAACACCATCCCAACCGTGAAGCAGGGAGGTGGAAATATCATTCTTTGGGGATGCTTTTCTGCAAAGGGGACAGGACGACTGCACCGTATTGATGGGAGGATGGATGGGGCCATGTATCGTGAGATCTTGGCCAACAACCTCCTTCCCTCAGTAAGAGCATTGAAGATGGGTCGTAACTGGGTCTTACCGCATGACAACGACCCAAAACACACAGCTCGGGCAACTACGAAGTGGCTCCGTAAGATGTATCTCAAGGTCCTAGAGTGGCCTAGCCAGTCTCCAGACCTGATCCCAATAGAGAATCTTTGAAGAGAGCTGAAAGTCCGTATTGCCCAGCAACAGCCCCGAAACCTGAAAGATCTGGAGAAGGTCTGTATGGAGGAGTGGGCCAAAATCCCTGCTGCAGTGTGTGCGAACCTGGTCAAGAACTACAGGAAACGTATAATCTCTGTAATTGCAAACAAAGGTTTCTGTACCAATTATTAAGTTCTGCTTTTCTGATGTATCAAATACTTATGTCATGCAATAAAATGCAAATTAATTACTTAAATCATGCAATGTGATTTTTCTGGATTTTTGTTTTAGATTCCGTCTCTCACAGTTGAAGTGTACCTATGATGAAAATTACAGACCTGCACAATTGGCAGTGTATCAAATACTTGTTCTCCCCACTGTATGTAGCTAGTCATATGTTCAACTATCATCAGCTGATCCAGGAAATCATTTTCTGAATGCCAGTTGAATGACAAACATCATGACATGGAACAACAACCAAAGTGCTTCTTCATTCATTACTCTGGTAAAGACAGTTATGCCGTGCTCCATGTTGGATCCAACATCCCCAACAAATTGATGTTTATAACGTGTTATTGTCTGCTTGATTTACAGTAGGGTCTCGTTAGTCTGGTTGGACACGGAGATATTTCGCTCATAATGTGTAGAGAACTGTTCCTTGATGGATAGGCTATATTTATTGTATTTTTATTTAACCTTTATTTAACCAGATGAGCAGATGATGGTGTGTAAGTAGTGCTACTCATGTGCAAAAGAGCAGCAAAGTAAATAAAAACAATATGGGGATGAGGTAGGTAGATTGGGTGGGCTATTTACAGATGGACTATGCACAGCTGCAGTGATCGGTTAGCTGCTCAGATAGCGGATGTTTAAAGTTAGTGAGGGAAATGTAAGTCTCCAGGACTATAGAACCACACACATAGCTATTTTCCTTAATTCAGGACATTTAGAATGACAACACATTACAGAGTAGTTTAGTGGGATTATTCACAAAAGTATCTGGTGATCAGGTTATGAAATGTCATGACAAAGACATTTTAGTTTCCATGTTTCACCTGAAATATTAAATGATTTATAGTCCTGTTGTTAGGTGAAGTTATGGGTCTACAGTAGGTCTATGTTGTTGTTAGGTGAAGTTATGGGTTCTACAGTAGGTCTATGTTGCTGTTAGGTGAAGTTATGGTCCAATTTGGCAAACACTTAGTGGACAAACCCTTATTGTCAACCCTTTTTGGCAAAGCTAGCCAAATTGCATTTTAAGTGTTTAAAAAAGAAGAAGTATAAAGCAGTTGATTTGCAACAGTAACACAAACATTATATTAAGCAGGACATTCAAACGAGCCTTACATTTCTAATCCCAAAAGTAATGTGAAATGCACTCATAAGCAACCTGGAAATTTTGCTGTCAGCCTATGAAAAATCCAGTGAGTTTTCCCCCACGGTGGTGAATTAGTGAATAGAGACAGAGCTTAATGTGAGCTTACTTGAGTAGCACTCCTGATCTTGCGATAATAGGGAGCTGTAATATTCAGAATACATTGTGGAAACTAAAGTCTTTGCTCAACATTTTTGCTCCATGCAGATATACTACATCCATAACTAGTGGTTTCCTCATTACCATGGAGGAGTTTCTGCAATCAAATTGTGTGTGCATCGCAATTTTACCCAACACAGAAAGGGGCCTGTATTGGAGACCAAAAGTCATCTGGCACACTGCTTAGGATTTCAAAAACTTTAATAACTTATTTCTGGTTACTACTAATGTGAAAACAAGACTAAATATAACTATTGTTGCTATCTTGACAGTCTTGTCAAATAATTTAACAGACGTCAATTGTTGTACAACTTCATGGGTATGCTCTGGGCATCATCTTTTACCTCAAATAAACAGTGGATTTCTGCTGTTGTGGGACTTTATCCATCTGTCTGACTTTGTAATTCACACAGGAGAGAGACGGGACTATCGTGGATCCTCTGGGGATCCTCAACAATATCATGATGCTGATGAGGCAGAGAGTCTCTCCAGATCAGAACTACGCAAGAAACACCAGCAGAGATGTATAGGGAAGAAATCTCACTGCTGCTCTGACTGTGGGAAAAGATTCAACTCTTCATCAGACCTTAAAATACATCAACGAATTCACACTGGAGAAAAACCTTATGGCTGTGATCACTGTGGGAAGTGTTTTACTACATCTAGCTATGTAACTATACACCAGAGAACACACACAGGAGAGAAACCATATGTCTGTAGTCAATGTGGGAAGAGTTTTATACGGCTACAAACCCTGAAAGCACACCATAGAATACATACTGGAGAAAAACCTTTTGGCTGTGATCACTGTGAGAAGAGTTTTTCTACATCTAGCTATCAAATTATACACCAGAGAACACACACAGGAGAGAAACCATATAGCTGTAGTCAATGTGGGAAGTGTTTTACACACATCAAAAGCCTGATAGTACACCAGCGGACACACACAGGAGAGAAACCTTATAGCTGTAATCAATGTGGGAAGAGTTTTTCCACATCTAGCTATGTAACTATACACCAGAGAACACACACAGGAGAGAAACCATATAGCTGTAATCAATGTGGGAAGAGTTTTACTCAGCTAAACAGCCTGATAGTACACCAGCGGACACACACTGGAGAGAAACCTTTTAACTGTGATCAATGTGGGAAGAGTTTTGCTACATCTAGCTGTCTGACGACACACCAGAGAACACACACAGGAGAGAAATCTCTTAGCTGTAATCAATGTGGGAAGAGATACTCTGATAAAAGATCACTGATTAAACATCAGAAAATACATGGAGTTGTTTCATGATATCAATGAAATAATGTCTCAATGTAGAACCTAAACGTTTGCCCCCTGTTCTATTGATTTCAGCATGATATGGATATTCGGGACAAATCCAGGCTCTGAATTGATAAAGTACTATTTATAAGCTTTAACAAAAACTGACTAACAAAAAATTAGTTGTGTTACACTTACCACGTTGGTGACCCACTTGAATTAAAATGCACCACTTCAAATTGTAGCGAGCTGTTTTCTACAAATTGTCCTTTAACCAATGCTGTACACATTATTCTCAGATTCCGTGTGGTTTTTAAGCTCTTAAACTCATCGATATCATGTTGAAATCAATTATGACTGATAAGTGTTGCGTTCCTTTGTTTAGCGACCCCTACATTTAAATGCATCACTCCAAAATGTAGCTGACTGTCTTATGCAGGTTGTCCTTTAACTAGTGAGGTGAAAGATTTCTCCTTCCATTAGTTTTTTTTAGTTGTGTTAATTTCAACATCAGGTACAACCTGATTTCCCCCCTAATTGATATCAGTGATTTATTGCTACTTGTCAAAACAACAGTGTTTCTGGTGCTTGTGCAGTTAAAAATAAAGAGTAATATGATTCTTGTGGCAGATGTTTGTGTATATAGCACATGTTATGTTTTCAATATATCACAAACTGTTTCTGCATATTGGTTATTGATTTGGACATGTTAAAACTGTGTTTTGTCATTGGGGCTGTCCCAGCTAGCAAAATATAATTGAAAAGATGTTGAAAGAAGACCAATCGGTTGAAAGATGTATTTTCTGGGCGTTTTTTTCAATTACTTGATATTTCATATTTACAATTGAATAATCACAATTATTTACGCAATCAACTGACCATTTTTGGGTACAATTATATTGACACTGTTGCCCTACTTTTATAATATCAGGGTTCATTCTCACATGTGCCAACCCAAATGTACTAGAGCATGACATTGGGGACCGGGCCCCGATCCAACAACATGTCTATCTAGTGAACCCTGAAAAGAGAGAGAGAAGCTCCGCAGTGAGGTGGAAAGTTACTACGGATATTGCAAGAGTTTCCTCTTGAAATCAGACATGTCTGTTGTAAGGACAACTTGGTTGCTGATTCTCTAAAGGGTGGGCAGTCAAAAAGGTTTGAGTTTTGCGTTTAGCCATTGCGTTGCCATGGATCCCAATTGATTTTGACTGCAAGTTATTTTGACAGAGTTCTAGAAGCTAGTGAGTTTTAGGAACACGGGAGTTCTAGAAGCTAGTGAGTTTTAGGAACACGAGAGTTCTAGAAGCTAGTGAGTTTTTCAAAACTTGTGAGTTTCAGAAAGAAAAAGGAGAAAAAAATGTATATATTTAAAATTTGTTTTTGCTTGTTTTTAATTGTTGCCTTCCAGTAGACACCATGTTTTATATTGGTGAAGCATTGTAGTTGATTATAATGTGAAATGGAAGTTGTTTTCTGTTGGTGGTGAGCAAACATTTCCAACAAAAATATAGGATATATTTGTTGTCTTAAGGGGGGGAAGGTGTTACAGGCTTTGGTTTTTCCATTTATGTTTTGAGGTTGGACTTTAGCACATAGGAAAAGGGGATACCTAGTCAGAATGCATTCAACTGAAATGTGTCTTCGGTGCATTGATTGGTTTCACCTCGTTAGTCAGTATGTGTTACACCTGTGCTGGCTTGTCCATCTCATTAGTGGGAAGGTGTTTCACCTGAGCTGGTCCAGGTTCTATGTAGGAGTGTCTGGCCCAGTGCTCCAGTTGTCTTGATAGAAGTGGAGAGGCAACATCTTTAGTTGCGCTACCTTTTTGGTTTGCTTCCTGTCTTTAAGTGTGGTGTGGGTTTTTCTTTTGTATGCCTCTTCTTGGGCAGATTTAGTGGGTGTCGTGGTGGGTGTCTTTTAGGTCCCAGTTGTTGTTACTAGTCAACTTTCAGTGGACACCCCCATAGTGTCTTTCAGAACCCCTCCAAAAACCCCACCTGTTTAGTTGTGGTTGTTAGTGACTCTTTGTTAGTTCCCTTTTCTCTTTGAGCAACATTTTAGACTTGTTTTATGGGGAACGTAAAAACAATGTAGTAAAACAAGCTTATATTTTGGGTTGGATATTGCATCATTTAAAAAAAAATGTTTTAATCAATGGCATTTCCTTAGAATGTTCATTAGTCTTTCAGTTGTTAGTCTTGTTTTTTTATCCTCATGTTTGTTGTGTACTAAATATTGTTTATTTTAATTGTTTTTCTCCTGTGAAGTCATCGCGTTCCATCCATGTCTAAAATGTGCTGTATAAATAAAGCTTGATTTGAACAAACAAATGAACCCAATGACTGACCAATCAAGACTCTTGCCAAACCAATGAACAAATATGTGTAAAAGCAACACATTTCTTGGTCCATCTTAATATGAAAAACTCACTTTTCAAGCCTGCTGAAGGAGTGGTAAACACCACCCCCGGCTCTACCAGAGGCTTGAGGTGGTCTCCCACAGCTCTGCTTATGTAATGTTCTGTGGCCTTGCTGTTCCATTTCTTGACTGCCCCTGCAACACATTTAGTCATAGTATATAAATAATTTAGGGCCGGTTTCACATACAAGGCTTAAGCTTAGTCCCAGGCCAAAATGCTTGTTTGAGCTGTCTTAACTCAAAGCAATTTGCACAGACTTACCTTAAAATAGTGGTATATGTTGCCTGTTCTGGACTAAACATAGCCGATTGCAAGTGGGCAGATTAGAGCTACTTTAGGTCTAAATGGAAGTTTAAATTAATCTTTCAAAGAGGCAGGTTTAACTTCTGCTTCGTGCTGTTTGTGAGGGAGCAAGGACTATTTGAAGGCCAACATGCACTACAGAGTCCAGCCAGACCAGTACTTGTGGATAGGAGTAATCCATTAAATTACTTTGAGACCACTTTCGTATGTACAAAGAAAATGCATTGGAGATAATATCTCTGCTTGAGCCTAGACTTTCCTCTCTGTCTCAAAGAGGAAGGCCTTTACCCAATTCTCTCGAAGTTCTGATCACTTTGAGGTTTTTGGCATCTGGAGTCTTTTATCGTGAAACTGGCTATTTGTGTGGTGCCAGTGAAGCAACTGTGTGTTTAATCGTTCACAAAGTCTGCAGGGCCATTTGTGATCTGAGGAGTCTTTACATCAAGTTTCCTGATGCTGCTGGCCAAGCCAACTATAAGTGCAATTCTATGAATATGGGCAGTTCCCAGGAGTGATTGGCTGGTTAGATGGATGTCATGTTCCCATCAAGTGTCCATCAACTCCTGATGCTGAGGAACACCGTAACCATAACAGCTGGTTTTCCATCAACTCCTGATGCTGAGGAGTACTGCAACCATAACAACTGGTTTTCCGTCAACTGATGCTGAGGAGTAACGTAACCATAACAACTGGTTTACCATCAACTCCTGATGCCGAGGAGTACCGTAAACATAACTGGTTTTCCGTCAAGTCCTGATGCAGAGGAGTACCGTAACCATAACAACTGGTTTTCCATCAACTCCTGATGCTGAGGAGTACCGTAACCATAACAACTGGTTTTCCAGCCACTGCTGATGCTGAGGAGTACCGTAACCATAACAACTGATTTCCATCAACTCCTGATGCTGATGAGTACCGTAACCATAACAACTGGTTTTCCATCAACTCCTGATGCTGAGGAGTACCGTAAACATAACAACTGGTTTTCCATCAACTCCTGATGCTGATGAGTACCGTTACCATAATAACTTGTTTTCCATCAACTCCTGATGCTGAGGAGTACCGTAACCATAACTGGTTTTCCATCAATGTTCAGGGTGGATGCACTCCTCATTTAGAGTTCTCAAACATTGTTGCCCGTTGGAAAGGTGCAACTCAGGATGGAAGGATTTCCCTCAACTCTTCTTTGGTCTCAGTTTCAGAGAGGACAACATAGTGGACTACTACTTGGTGACAGTGGATATTAGGGTAAGAAACATGGTCTACTAATAGTTACATAGTAACATGGTCTACTAATAGTTACTATATATTAATATGGTCTACTAATAGTTACTACATAGAAACATGATCTACTAATAGTTACTACATAGTAACATGGTCTACTAATAGTTACTATATATTAATATGGCCTACTAATAGTTACTACATAGCAACATGGTCTACTAATAGTTACTACATAGTAATCTGGTCAGAGTAACTTTTTATTCACTCCAGACATAAATCCCACAACAGCTGAGCAGCAAAGATACAACAGAGCTCATATCCACACGAGAGGGATGGTCGAGCGTATGTTTGGAGTATGGAAAAATAGATGTGCCCATGACTGAGGCAGATGTATCCGTGGCTGAGGCAGATGTGCTCATGACTGAGGCAGATGTGCTCATGACTGAGGCAGATGTGCTCATGACTGAGGCAGATGTGTCCATGGCTGAGGCAGATGTCCACATAACTGAGGCAGATGTACCCATCACTGAGGCATAGAATATCTATGCTCTCATACTCTCGATACATTTATCACACACCTGGCTCCTGTTATCTAACAAAAGACCGTTTGTTCTCTACACTACGTTCTGTATGTGTCCCCCGCAACTCATTGTACAGTTCCTGTTTTTATGTTATTCTGTATTTTTCCATCACGAGAAAGGCCCATGGCCCTGAAACTGTTGACAATGTCTCAAGTCAGCTATGTTGCATAACACATACACCTACACAAGCCAACAGCAGATAATATTCAATCACATATGATATGGTAATGGACTATAGTGCATAACACAAAACCTCACAGTTTCTGATGGGAAATACAGTTGAAACATTTGAGTGATATATGTTCTATTCTTAAAGAATCAATGGCTTTACAGCAGTGTTTAATTGTCGGGGGAAATGTTCAAATTTTTTGGGGGGGTTCCGGGGTCCTCCCCCCCTCAAAACAAAATATGTATAAGTACTGAAAAGTTTGGTTCTGGTGACTTTTTAAAAGGAAAAAACTCAAATAAACCACCTAAAATCGCATTTCCACCCCCAGAAATGAGCTCAACAAATTGGTAAAATGATTATACAGGATGCAATTTAAGTTTGAGTGCTGCAGTTATCTAAAGAAACACAACAGAGACCTTCTTTCTGAAATAAAAACTTTATCTTGACAAATTTAACATTTGCCTGAACATGAATCAGAGCTCACTAATTCATGTTCATCACAAAAAAGGCCATTGGAAATCTCTTTCCAGATTCTGACAAAAACCAAGTTCTGACATAGTTTACAGCCGTTGTCAGAGCACTTTATTCTTCTGGGCTTTCGGGAAAAAGATTTCCGAACACCCTCCTGTATTTGAGCTCCTTGATGTGGGGGCTGTTGATGGAGAGCCGCATGCAGGCGGCTAGATGCTCTCCCTACATTCTGTTCCTCAAGTTAGGCTCGTTAGGCTCGGATTCAATCCTTCAATTATTCCGCTCTTTACCTCGGTGTGAACAGGAACAATTCATGCTACTAAAACAAACAATTGAAACACGAGACTGTCTTACGTTGCACCAACTAAACTGACCCTTAGTGGTAGAGCGTGATCACCCCCTGGACTTTGTGTGGTTCTCATAGTTTCCTAATAACAAACAATGTCCTGGCTACTACAACAATAAGTAAGATGGCTAAACATGTGACCTAGACGATGAAGGTTAAGCATGGATCAGGTTAGCAACGATTCCCAAGTGAATGAAGAGATACAAGACAGCAAATGTGAGTACTTCTCGGCTAGGTGCATAATTAGGCTGCCCTCGCTCGATAATATGACAGTGGTTGTAGAGGGTGGTTGTAGAGGGTGCAACAGGTCAGCACCTCATTAGTAAATGTCAGATGGCTTTTCATAGCCGAGCATTCAGCGTTAGAGACAGCAGGTGCGGTAGAGAGAGAGTTGAAAACAGCAGATCCGTGATAAGGTAGCACGTCCGGTGAACATGTCAGGGTTCCATAGCCGGAGGTAAAACAGTTGAAACTCGAGCAGCAGCACGACCAGGTGGACTGGGGACAGCAAGGAGTCATCAGGACAGGTAGGTCTATGTTGTTGTTAGATTAAGTTATGTGTCATACAGTAGGTCTATGTTATTGTTAGGGGAAGTTGTGGTTCCTACTATAGGTCTGTAGTTAGGTGAAGTTATGGGTCCTACAGTAAGTAGTTGTTGTTACGTGAAGTTGTGTCTCAATTTGGCATACACAAAGTGTACAAACACTCATTGTAAGGCTGATGGAAAAGCTAGCCAAAGAGCATTTTACTTGTTGAAGTATAAAGCAGTTGATTTGTGGCAATAACACAAACATATTAAGCAGGAGATTCAAACGAGCCTTATAATTATTATAATAATAATAGTTGTAATATTCAGAACACATTGTGTGA
The DNA here is from genome assembly GCF_002021735.2 of Oncorhynchus kisutch. Classification (NCBI taxonomy): domain Eukaryota; kingdom Metazoa; phylum Chordata; class Actinopteri; order Salmoniformes; family Salmonidae; genus Oncorhynchus; species Oncorhynchus kisutch. Next base: position 4,160,805 of record NC_034194.2, read on the forward strand.
AAACCAAAACCTTCGTCTAAAACTAAGCGGTTTCCGTATTAGTGTTGTTGAGGTAGGTTCCTTGTCCCTCTCTGGCTTATTGGTGAAATCAGCAGTCAGACAATATCTTCTTTAAGTAAACCAATCAAACCTTTATTTAATGCAATTGCAGACAGAAGTTGACAACAGGAACATAACGTATGTTTCCCAGTAAGTTCTGTACCCCACCTAAGGGCACAGCTGATTTTATACACGTGATCACTCCCTGGTGGTCTGATCACCTACTTCAATGTATGTGTGTATCAATAAGCTGAGGTTACCTTATAAGACAACCTAGTACAGTAGCTTCTCTGAATTTCCTAGGATTGTCCACTGTCACACAAGAACAAAATGTCAAAACCAGACAGTGGTTACTTCTTTTCATCTAGTTTCGGTCTGACTCAGACCCAGACTGCAGGCACACTCTCACAACAGCCAGGGCTTAACCACAAAGACTAATATAGATGCTTGTGCAACGTATAGTGGCAGTTTTTAGACACATAGCAACAGTATCTTATTATAAGGCCTGCAGCAAAACATATGGATCTTAAAGTCCCCTTAATTAATAATGGGGAGGGTCTTTGGCACCCACCCCTACATTCCCCCCTCTGAGACTAATAAGTCTCACAGGTTCAATCATTATATTCTCCTCTGAAATCAGAGTTCGCAAAACCCCAGGATCCATTTGATCCCAGGGATGGCCTACTAAAGGGAGAAACAACTCCTGAGGTTCCTGGAATGGTGGTGGGGTGGGGTGAGAGAGAGAGTTTTCTAAGATCAGCAATCTTATCAATTACCGCAGTCATATTCTCAGAGAAGTCAGGGAGGAGCATAACACAATTATCAGGATCAATAACACCTAGTACGTTACAGTGTCCTCCTTCCTTCGCCAAAAGATAATCTAAAGCCAACTCTTAGTGGCCGACGACAGCTTTCAGATTTTGGACATCTAATGAGAGTTGGCTAAATCCTTGGATTGTTAAATTCATATTGGCCTGTAAAGAATAGGTTAAATTAGTCACCCACTTTCCCAGGACAGCCACACCCCAGGAGGGTATGGTCATTGGTCATCTTGTTAACATCTCATAAGGTGTACACCCAATACCTTTGTTAAGGCTGTTGCGCATTTTCATGCGGACAAGGGGCAAGCATTCCACCCAGCTCATTTTTGTGGAATGGTAGGCTTATGCCCCCCTTTGATAATTTAATTAACCCTCTCTGTAATCCCGTTACTCCACGGGTGATAGATGGACACAAACTTCTCATCAACACCCATCATTTTGGCCACATGGGCAACCATATTTCCCATGAGATGGGTCCCATTGTCTGCAGACAAACCTCAGGCACTCCGAACTAGAGGTCGACCGATTGTTATTTTTCAACGCCGATACAATTATTGGAGGACCAACAAAAGCCGATACCAATTAATCTGCCGATTTTATTTGTAATAATGACAATTACAATAATACTGAATGAAAACTTTTATAATAATATAATACATCAATAAAATCAATTTAGCCTCAAATAAATAATGAAACATGTTCAATTTGGTTTAAATAATGCAAAGACACAGTGTTGGAGAAGAACGTAAAAGTGCAATATGTGCCATGTGAAAAAGCTCATGTTTATGTTCCTTGCTTAGAACATATGAATGCTGGTGGTTCCTTTTAACATGAGTCTTCAATATTACCAGGTAAGAAGTTTTAGGTTGTAGTTAGTAGGACTATTTCTCTCTATACCATTTGTATTTCCTATACCTTTAACTACTGGATGTTCTTATAGGCACTTTAGTATTGCCAGTGTAACAGTATAGCTTCCGTCCCTCTCCTCGCCCCTACCTGGGCTCGAACCAGGAACACATCGACAACAGCCACCCTCGAAGGATCATTACCCATCGCTCCACAAAAGCCGCTACCCTTGCAGAGCAAGGTCTCAGTTTGAGTGATGTCACCGATTTAAACGCTATTAGTGCGCACCCCACTAACTAGCTAGCGATTTCACATCGGTTACACCAGCCTAATCTCGGGAGTTGATAGGCTTGAAGTCATAAACAGCTCAATGCTTGAAGCACAGCGAAGAGCTCCTGGCAAACGCACAAAAGTGCTATTTGAATGAATGCTTACGAGCCTGCTGCTGCCAACCACCGCTCAGTCAAATATCAAATCATAGACTTAATTATAACATAATAACACACAGAAATACAAGCCTTAGGTCATTAAATATGGTCGAATCCAGAAACTATCATTTCGAAAACAAAACGTTTATTCTTTCAGTGAAATACGGAACCATTCCGTATTCTAAGTATAAATATTGCTGTTACATTGTACAAACTTCAATGTTATGTCATAATTATGTACAATTCTGGAAAATTAATTACGGTCTTTGTTAGGAATAAATGGTCTTCACACATTTTGCAACGAGCCAGGCTGCCCAAACTGCTGCATATACCCTGACTGCTTGCACGGAACGCAAGAGAAGTGACACAATTTCCCTAAATATTCATATATACATTTACATTTTAGATATTCATATATACATTTACATTTTAGATGTTTGTTTCATATACTCCCCGATAAACTATACGAAAAGCAGAAAACTGGAATGGTACAGCAATAGGTTGGTACAGCTGTCTGTGAGAAAATGCGAAGAGTAGAGTTATAAGAAATTCATGTTTGCAGGCAATATTAACTAAATATGCAGGTTTAAAAATATGTACTTGTGTATTGATTTTAAAGAAAGCCATTGATGTTTATGGTTAGGTACATTGGTTCCACGACAGTGCTTTTTTCTCGAATGCGCTTGTTAAATCATCACCCGTTTGGCCAAGTAGGCTGTGATTCGATGAGAAATTAACAGGCACCGCATCGATTATATGCAACGCAGGACTCGCTAGATAAACTAGTAATATCATCAACCATGTTTAGTTAACTAGTGATTATGTTAAGATTGATTGTTTTTTATAAGATAAGTTTAATGCTAGCTAGCACCTTACCTTGGCTTCTTGCTGCACCTGCATAACAGGTAGTCAGCCTGCCACGCAGTCTCCTCGTGGAGCACAATGTAAGGCAGGTGGTTAGAGCGTTGGACTAGTACCGGAAGGTTGCAAGATTGAATCCCTGAGCTGACAAGGTAAACATCTGTCGTTCTGCCCCTGAACAAGGCAGTTAACCCACCATTCCTAGGCTGTCATTGAAAATAAGAATGTGTTCTTGCTGACTTTCCTAGTTAAATAAAGGTTTAAAAAAAAATATGCCACAATCGGTGTCCAAAAATGCAGATTACCGATTGTTATGAAAACTTGAAATCACTCCGATTAATCGGTCGACCTCTACTCTGAACCCGAGTATAATTTCCCTAACTAGCAATTTTGCAACTGTACACGCAACGCAGTTGGTAGTGGGATGGTTCCACCCACCTGGTGAACCTGTCAATTATCACCAGGCAGTATCTCTTTCTTTCTTTTCGCTCTACCATGTCTACGGAGTGTAGAATGACCCAAACCAGACCTGGGTAGTAAAACACAGAATGTGGAATGATCTCCAACACCAGACCTGGGAAGTAGAACACAGAGTGTTCTATACATCAAATCACATTTTATTTGTCACATACACTTGTTTAGCAGATGTTATTACGGGTGTAGCAAAATGTTTGTGTTTTTAGCTCCAACAGTCCAGTAACATCTAACAAGTAATATCTAACAATACGCACAATCTAAAGGAAGGGAATTAAGAATATAAAAATAGTTGGACCAGTGATGTCAGAGCGGCATAGACTAAGATACAGTAGAATAGTATAGAATACAGTATATACATATGAGATGAGTAATGCATAGACTAAGATACAGTTGAATAGGATATAATACAGTATATACATATGAGATGAGTAATGCCAGATATGTAAACATGCAGGAGATCCATGAAGGAAAGATAGTGAAGGTGCTCAGTGACGTTGTTGCAAATGGTGGGGAATAACCAATCACAATGAGGGATTGCAAGCTGTGAACGCTTTATCATGCTGGAGACAACCATGGAGAATGTGAATGCAGGATACATCAAGTGTTCCAATGGTGTCGTGGTAATTTCCTGTATTACAAAATAAGGAGAGTTACAAGCCTCACACTAGTCAGAGTTATACTTAAACTTCATTCTTTTATAATATGAGCTTCACCATAGCCCTGTGACTCTCAGATCAATTCAGTGTCTATAAATTAATTCTCAGAGAGTGTCAACATAATGGCAACTGAGATTTTTTTTTATAGCAAAGATCCACCCCCTAGTTGACATGACAAACCACAGATAATAGTAACTTCACAAAGAAAGACTTTTACTTGAGAGAGGAGTATCCCATAGCCAGACAGCATTAGCTATAAATGATCGTTCAGTTTGGTCTCCTAAACGAGGTTCTAATCTCGTTCTTGGCACCACATAGTACCAAAACATTACCTCATCCAATGGCATATATAAATTGTCAATTCTAGAGACTCCGATCTCAAATACACCCCCTCCTGGACAAACTCCCGGAGAGTAGTGAGCCTCTAGGTCATATACAAGATCAAGATAAGGGCAACATCAGAGGGGACATACAATGGTTCCAGACACTGCCATACTCCTCCCCCCAATGGGAAAAGGAGGGAGTGACTGGAGTACAGACATTGTGGAGCCCTTCACATGGTTTAACAGATACCCTCACATATGAAGACAATCCTGACCTCCCCCCTCTCTGGGGAGAGTGACATTTCCCACATAAGCATATTATGAAAGTAGATAAAACATCTTATTTATCAATGTTACCCAACTAATTCTGATTCAGCTACGACAATGGTAAAACGTTTGATTTAATTACATCAAGTGTTCCAATGGTAAATTGTTTGATTTAATTACATCAAGTGTTCCAATGGTGAATTGTTTGAGTTAATTACATCAAGTGTTCCAATGGTAAAACGTTTGAGTTAATTTTGTCCTGACACTGTCACTTTTTGCCTGCTGTTTATTGCCCCCATTTTTTTCTTGAATGATAGTGTTTCACAATATTCCTAAACAAAAAAAGAATCTCAATCTTCTATTGTGTTATTGACTGAACATTTGTTGATGTGTAGCTCTGTGTTGTTTGTTTATGTGTAACTCTGTGTTGTTGTTTTTGTCGCACTGCTTTGCTTTATCTTGGCCAGGTGGCAGTTGTAAATGAGAACTTGTTCTCAACTGGCCTACCTGGTTAAATAAAGATGAAATAAAAAAAAATATTAAAAGAAATGTAGGATCAGTATAGACCTAGTCTGTTCATTATATACATCTACATGATGTATTGTTACACCATGTAGGAGCAGTATAGACCTAGTCTGTTCATTATATACATCTACATGATGTATTGTTACACCATGTAGGAGCAGTATAGACCTAGTCTGTTCATTATATACATCTACATGATGTATTGTTACACCATGTAGGAGCAGTATAGACCTAGTCTGTTCATTATATAAGTGATGTATTGTTACACCATGTAGGAGCAGTATAGACCTAGTCAGTTCATTATATACATCTACATGATGTATTGTTACACCATGTAGGAGCAATATAAACCGTATAGGAGCAGTATAAACCGACAGTAGCTGGCTACTTATTTAAATGTACTTTGAAACTGCCTTAAATGTGCTGTAGTAAACCATTTTTGTTTACACTAATCAATCAACACATTACTGTCTTTGTATGTCTCAATATAATAGTATTATTTAATTAAATCCATTTTATAGAATCTCTGTCTGTAAATAAAATATGATCCTCAACTGCGTTTCTCACTCCAGTCAGCAGACGGCTATGTGAGTCTTTCAGGCGATGCTGCTAGCGTGACGTATAATCTAGTGGACGGTTCTTCATTAACAGTTCGTCAAACACCTCGGTAGCTTGCTAGCCAACATAGCCGAAAGATTCAAGCTATTTTACGCTTTCGGTATATATTAGCTACTGTGTTTTAGACACCTCTGTCGTATCTACTTGTTAACCTTACGTTATTTTTTATAAGTCAGCTAGAGTAGCTGGCTGGTTAAGTTAGCACTAGCCTAGTCGCTAATGATAGCTAGCTAATATCCCCGACCATGAGCTCACTAAACTTCTCCCCTCCTGTTAAAGAAGAGGAGGTCTGCTGGACGGAGAAAGAAGCTCTGGGGCTGAACATTGTCGTGAAAGAGGAGAAGGAAGAGGAAGATGTCACAGTAAAACAAGAAGTAGAGGGTGAGGCTGTCACAGTGAAAGATGAGGAAGACACGTTCAGAGTGAAAGAAGAGGATGACGATGTTACTGTGAAAGAAGAGAAATACGCATTCAGAGTGAAAGAGGAGATGGATGTAACTGTGAAAGAAGAGAAAAAGGAGGATGAAGTTTTTGAAGTAAAGAAGGAAGGGGAGATTACTGTCACATTGAAAGATGAAGAGGTGGAGATAGATCTGATTAACACCAGTAAGTACCGCCTTCAATTGGTTTTAACTTTGGATATTCGGAGTTCGCTCGTCAATACCTCAACGGAGGGCCCTAGGATGATGACTGATATGTCTAGAATCAGACGTAGCGAGCAAGCTACCCCTTGTTTTCTCCGTTCCGTTTCCAAAAAGTGACTAGACCCTTATTTGAGAAGGGTCTATCTCCTTACTGCAGACTGGGCGGCACGGCCTATAGTGATTTTCATGTAGTGATGATTTACTACACACCGTGCCCCCCCAATAGTGCCATGCGAGAGTTGGGTTGGCTACACCGAAGATTATGGATATTTTTTAAATTTATTTTATCTTTATTTAACTAGGCAAGTCAGTTAAGAACAAATTCTTATATTCAATGACGGCCTAGGAACAGTTGGTTAACTGCCTGTTCAGGGGCAGAACGACCTATTTGTACCTTGTCGGGTCGGGGGTTTGAACTTGCAACCTTCCGGTTACTAGTCCAACGCTCTAACCACTAGGCTACCCTGACAAGATGTCTCTCCGCCCTAAGGGGAGTCGTTGTCCACAAAGCGGCACTGCGGGTTGTCTAGCTCCCGCCTATCCTGTCTTTGGATTGGTGGATAGATCTTATTATTGTAATCTATATTTTATATTCTATGAGGGTTGTTGACGTCAACCGACTGTATTCAATGGAGAGAGATGCTATGATACTAGCATGAATATGCATAGGGATCTGGAGACAACTCCTATAGTTTTATCAAAGTTGTCTGTATGTCTCGTGTCCACATAACTTAAGCATTACGAAACTTCTGTTGGATCAAGTAAATCTCACGTAACAAATAAGCCATTAATTTGGTTGTTTACCAAATTCGACACTTATTACATTAGGTTGATAATTGTTTCCACTTGGATACAACCTACTGTAGCCTACTGGCATGACCTAGAGAGTTAAAACCTACTGGCCTGACCTAGAGAGTTACAACCTACTGTAGCCTACTGGCCTGACCTAGAGAGTTACAACCTACTGTAGCCTACTGGCCTGACCTAGAGAGTTACAACCTACTGTAGCCTACTGGCATGACCTAGAGAGATACAACCTACTGTAGCCTACTGTCATGACCTAGAGAGTTAAAATCTACTGTAGCCTACTGGCCTGACCTAGAGTTACAACCTACTGTAGCCTACTGGCCTGACCTAGAGAGTTTTAACCTACTGTAGCCTACTGGCCTGACCTAGAGAGATACAACCTACTGTAGCCTACTGGCATGACCTAGAGAGTTACAACCTACTGTAGTCTACTGGCATGACCTAGAGAGTTACAACCTACGGTAGCCTACTGGCATGACCTAGAGAGATACAACCTACTGTAACCTACTGGCATGACCTAGAGAGATAAAACCTACTGTAGACTACTGGCCTGACCTAGAGTTACAACCTACTGTAACCTACTGGCCTGACCTAGAGACTTACAACCTACTGTAGCCTACTGGCATGACCTAGAGAGATACAACCTACTGTAGACTACTGGCATGACCTAGAGAGTTACAACCTACTGTAGACTACTGGCATGACCTAGAGAGTTACAACCTACTGTAACCTACTGGCATGACCTAGAGAGTTACAGCCTACTGTAGCCTACTGGCATGACCTAGATAGTTACAACCTACTGTAACCTACTGGCATGACCTGGATAGTTACAGCCTACTGGCATGACCTAGAGAGTTACAGCCTACTGTAGCCTACTGGCCTGACCTAGATAGTTACAACCTACTGTAACCTACTGGCATGAACTGGAGAGTTACAGCCTACTGGCATGACCAAGAGAGTTACAACCTACAATAGCCTACTGGCATGACCTAGAGAGATACAATCTACTGTAGCCTACTGGCATGACCTAGAGAGTTACAACCTACTGTAGACTACTGGCATGACCTAGAGAGTTACAACCTACTGTAGACTACTGGCATGACCTAGAGAGTTACAACCTACGGTAGCCTACTGGCATGACCTAGAGAGATAAAACCTACTGTAGACTACTGGCCTGACCTAGAGTTACAACCTACTGTAACCTACTGGCCTGACCTAGAGAGATACAACCTACTGTAGCCTACTGGCATGACCTAGAGAGATACAACCTACTGTAGCCTACTGGCATGACCTAGAGAGATACAACCTACTGTAGACTACTGGCATGACCTAGAGAGATACAACCTACTGTAGCCTACTGGCATGACCTAGAGAGTTACAGCCTACTGTAGCCTACTGGCCTGACCTAGATAGTTACAACCTACTGTAACCTACTGGCATGAACTGGAGAGTTACAGCCTACTGGCATGACCAAGAGAGTTACAACCTACAATAGCCTACTGGCATGCCCTAGAGAGATACAACCTACTGTAACCTACTGGCTTGCCCTAGAGAGATACAACCTACTGTAACCTACTGGCATGACCTAGAGAGTTACAGCCTACTGTTGCCTACTGGCATGCCCTAGAGAGATACAACCTACTATAGGCTACTGGCATGACCTAGAGAGATACAACCTACTGTAACCTACTGGCATGACCTAGAGAGTTACAACCTACTGTAACCTACTGGCATGACCTAGAGAGTTACAACCTACTGTAACCTACTGGCATGACCTAGAGAGTTACAACCTACTGTAGCCTACTGGCATGACCTAGAGAGTTACAACCTACTGTAGCCTACTGGCATGACCTAGATAGTTACAACCTACTGTAACCTACTGGCATGACCTGGATAGTCACAGCCTACTGGCATGACCTAGAGTTACAGCCTACTGTAGCCTACTGGCCTGACCTAGATAGTTACAACCTACTGTAACCTACTGGCATGACCAAGAGAGTTACAACCTATAATAGCCTACTGGCATGCCCTAGAGTGATACAACCCACTATAGGCTACTGGCATGCCCTAGAGAGATACAACCTACTGTAACCTACTGGCTTGCCCTAGAGAGATACAACCTACTGTAACCTACTGGCATGACCTAGAGAGTTACAGCCTACTGTTGCCTACTGGCATGACCTAGAGAGATACAACCTACTGTAGCCTACTGGCATGACCTAGAGAGTTACAGCCTACTGTTGCCTACTGGCATGACCTAGAGAGTTACAGCCTACTGTTGCCTACTGGCATGACCTACAGTGATACAACCACTGGTATTCTAAAAAAATATCTCACTTTTATGGGGTATTGTGATGTCATTATGAGGTATTGAAGATGGATGACTTTTTGGATGACTTTTTTTTTTTTAAAGAAAGAAAAAAAAATATCAATTTTGTAATAAGGCTCTAACGTAACAAAATGTAGATCCGTTTAATAAAATCAACTGTATGTGTTTAATCAAATCAACTGTATGTGCGGAACTTGAACTGAACTGATGCTTCAAGCGTTTGATTAAATAAATAACACAAATGACTTGAGGAAGCCAGAGATCAATATAACCAGAAGAAAATAACAAATTCCGCCCTGCTGCTGGCCTTCCTAAATTCTGACGTTCTGCTGCTGAAGTTTCCGATAAAATTGGCAAACTTTTCCATTTGGAGTGCCAATTTATCTTACAATTTCTACCGATCTTCGTGCCAGTTATGAACGAGTTACAACACCTGTTTGGCCCCGCCACTTCCTGGGTCGGTGAATTGCGGTATTAAATTTAAGGAATAAATCCAAGGCTCACGCTCATCCACCTGTGAAAGGCGGGGCTTCCAGAGAGGCGTGGATTTAATAGTATGTTGTACCTAATTTCCCTGCTTCAGGGAACAGTAGTTGTAGTCATAACATTTCAGAGTTTGCTAAATCCAGTGGTTCTAACCGAGAGTCACTTAAAGTTGATTCACAACACCCAAAATGATACGGTCATTAATGCGGTTCTTCAATAATTACACATAATACTGTAGCTGTTTAGTTCGTCACATGTTCAGCTATCATCAGCTGATCCATAATCATTTTCTGCGTGCCAGTCAAATGACAAACATCACGACATGCAACAACAACCAAAGTGCTTCTTCATTCATTACATAGTAAAGCAAGTTATGCCGTGCTCCACGTTGGATCCAATATCTCAAACAAATTGATGTTTATAATGTGTTATTGTCTGCTTGATTTACTGTAGGGTCTCATTAGTCTGTTTGCACACAGAGATACTTAGCTCATAATGTGTAGAGAACTGTTCCTTGATGGATAGGCTATTGTACAACACACAGAGCTATTTTCCTTTATTCAGGACATTTAGAATGACAACACATTACAGAGTAGGCTAGTGGGATTATTCACAAAATGATCTGGTGATCATGTTATGTAATGTCATGACAAAGACATTTTAGTTTCCATGTTTCACCTGAAATATAAATTGATATATAGTCTGTTGTTAGGGGAAGTTGTGGTCCAATTTGGCAAACACTTACTGGTCAAAGCTAGCCAAATTGCATTTGAAGTGTTTTTTTAAAAGTATAAAGCAGTTGATTTGCAACAGTAACACAAACATTATATTAAGCAGGACATTCAAACGAGCCTTGCAATTATAATCCAAAAGTAATGTGAAATGCACTCATAAGCAACCTGTAAATGGAGGCTATTTTTGCTGTCAGCCTATGAGAACTCCCATGAGTTTTCCCCCATGGTGGTGAATTAGTGAATAGACACAGAGCTTAATGTGAGTTTCCTTGAGTAGCACTCCTGACCTTGCGCTGTAATATTCTGAATATATTGTGAAAAACTAAAATCTTCGCTCACCATTTTTGCTCCAGGCAGATGTACTACATCCATAACTAGTGGTTTCCTCGTTAGCAGGGAGGAGTTTCTACAACCAGATTGCGTGTGCATCGCCCTCGCCCCACAATTTTAGCAAACACAGAAAGTAGCCTATATTGGAGACCAAAGGTCATCTCAACAACTTATTTCTAACCTACAATCATCGATGTTACTACTAATGTGAGAACAAGACAAAATATGACTATTGTTGCAAGCTTGACTGTCTTAATTGTAAAATTTAAGACGACAATTGTTGTGCAACTTCACGGGTATGTTCTGGGCATCACCTTTTACCTCAAATAAACAGTGGATTTCTGCTGTTGTGGGCCTTTAACCGTCTGTCTGACTTTGTCGTACACACAGGAGAGAGGCGGGACTACTGTGGATCCTCTGGGGAGCCTCAACATCATGATGCTGAAGAGGGAGAGAAGAGTCTCTCCAGATCAGAACACCTCAAGAAACACCAGCAGAGACACACAGGGAAGAAATCTCACTGCTGCTCTGACTGTGGGAAAAGATTCAACAGTTCATCAGACCTTAAAATACATCAAAGAATTCACACTGGAGAGAAACCTTACAGCTGTGATCAATGTGGGAATAGTTTTACTCAGCTAGGCAGCCTGATAGTACACCAGCGGGGACACACAGGAGAGAAACCTTATAGTTGTGATCAATGTGGGAAGAGTTTTACTACATCTAGCTCTCGAACTACACACCAGAGAACACACACTGGAGAGAAACCTTATGGCTGTGATCAATGTGGGAAGAGTTTTACTCATCTAAACAGCATGATAGTACACCAGCGGGGACACACAGGAGAGAAACCTTTTACCTGTGATCAATGTGGGAAGAGTTTTACTACATCTAACTATCTAACTATACACCAGAGAACACACACAGGAGAGAAACCTTTTGGCTGTGATCACTGTGGGAAGAGTTTTATTCGGCTACAATCCCTGAAATCACACCAGAGAATACACACTGGAGAGAAACCTTTTGGCTGTGATCAATGTGGGAAGAGATACTATGATAAAAGATCTCTGATTAAACATCAGAAAATACATGAAGGAGTTGTTTCATGATAATGAAATAATGTCACAATATTGAATGTTTTAACATTGTAGTTGCAGTATTTGAATGAATGTTAGAATGTAGTATTTGAATGAATGTTAGAATGTAGAATATAAATGTTTGCCCCCTGTTCAATTGATATAAGCTTCAGGGGTAAAATCCAGGCTCTGAATTGAAAGAGTACTTCTGAGATTTAACAGAAAGTGACTAACAAAAAATTTGTTTTTTGACTAACAAAAAATATTTACGTTTTCAATATTTCCCAAACGGTTTCTGCATATTGGTTGATTTGGGCATGATAAAACTGTGTTTTTACATTGCTCTATTCCCATTTAGCAAAATGTAATTGAAAAGACATTGAAAATAAGACTATGCCCGACATCCAATATATGTTCGGTTGAAAGTTGAAAACATGTATTTTCGGGTCGTTTTTTTCAATGACTTGAAAACAACTTAATTTCAACTTACTTGCAGCCTATACACACGGACGCAGTATAATAAATTTGTAATCATTTTTATTAACAATCCTACTTCACTCCAGTATTTCTTTACAACATTCAAGTGCTAATTGTCTACTACTGAAGAAGCATGTCTCAAATCACCCCATATTTCAAACATTCAGCCAGACAAAAGATACATATTTTATTATTCCATGCCTCACCATTAAGTGAATTATTGCCAATACATATTAACAAAGGGGTGTACATTTGGTTTTGATATCATCATTTTTTATGTAACCAACTGACAATTTTGGGGTACAAATTATATTGACGTTGTGGCCCTGCTTTTAGAATATCAGGGATCATTCATAGATGTGCCAACCCAAATGTACTAGAGCATGACATTGGGGACTGGGTCTCGATCCAACAACATGCCTATCTAGTGAACCCTGAAAAGAGAGAGAAGCTCTGCGGTGAGGTGGAAAGTTACTACAGATATCGCAGGAGTTTCCTCTTGAAATCAGACATGTCTGTGGTAAGGACAACTTGGTTTCTGATTGTCTCAAGGGTTGGCAGTCAAAAAGATTTTTGTTTTGCATTTAAATCAGTGTGTTACCATGGATCACAATTTATTTTGACACGTTTTTCCGTGTTGGAGATGAGTTTGATCTTATTTTCCGTATTGAAACTGCATTGTTGGTTAGGGGCTCGTAAGTAAGCATTTCACTGTTGTATTCGGCGCATGTGACTAATACAATTTGATTAGAGTTTTGATTTTCCGTATTGGAGATCAGTTTTGTTTTGTGCTTGTTCCAAGGGGATGAGAGTACTAGAAGCTAGTGAGTTTTAGGATTCTATAGAAAGAAAAAGGAGAAAAGATACAATTGTATATTATTATTTAGAAATACGTGTTTTTTCTTGTTGACAGCCAGTAGACACCATGTTTATACTGGTGAAGGTGAAGCATTGTAGTTGATTATAATGTGAAATGGAAGTTGTTTTCTGTTGGTGGTGAGCAAACGTGTCCAACAAAAATATAGGATATATTTGTTGTCTTAAGGGGGAAGGTGTTACAGGTTTTGGTTTTGAGGTTGGACGTTAGCACTTAGGCCGCACTGACTGGTGTCACCGTTAGTCAGTATGTGTTACACCTGTGCTGGCTTGTCAGTGGGAAGGTGTTTCACCTGAGCTGGTCCAGATTCTATTTAAGAGTGTCTGGCCCAGTGCTCCAGTTGTCTTGATAGATGTGGAGAGTCAACACCTTTAGTTGCGCTACCATTTTGGTTTTCTTCCGGTCTTTAAGTTTGGTGTGGGTTTTTCTTTTGCTTTTCCTGTTTCCATTGGGTTGCATCCATGTCTGAAATGTGCTGTATTAATAAAGCTTGATTTGAACATATTGTAAGTTAAATGAACCCAATGACTGGCCAATCGACAGACTCTTGGTCCATCTTAGTATGAAAAAAAGTAACAATCGCAATTTTCCAGCCTGCTGGAGTGGTGAACACCACTCCTGGCTCTACCAGGGGCTTGAGGTGGTCTCCCACAGCTCTGCTTATGTCATGTTCTGTGGCCTTGCTGTTCCATTTCTTGACTGCCCCTGCAACAGAAATAAACACATTTAGTCATATTATATAAAACACTCAAAGTAATGGATATGGAGTATCTACGGCCTCAGTTACACCTGGCACCTAAATGTAACTTCTGTCATCTGATCACTCCAAGCTGCATGAGGTTCAGATCTACCAGGATGGGCCATTGACATAGTCTGGATGTAGTCAGGCCTCCAAATATGCATAAGCAATGTAAAGATGTGGGGGAAAAGTACATTATACACAAATGACCATAATATCAAAGAACAAATGTGTGTGCCTGAGGGGAAATTAACTTTCATACAGCCAAAACGGGTGAGAAATTACAGCAATATCAGTGGACAATTTGCACTAATGTAAATAAACATAGATGGAACATTTTTTTGACGTGATGAACCACTAAGGGGACATAAATATTTACCATCTAAACCATCTGTGACCTCTCTGGCTGTAGAAGTGTTCTTCCTAACCAGTCCCTCAACAGCTCTCTGACTGAGCTCCAATAGATCAGTCAGTCAATGAAATGTAGAGCTGCTTTCTGACCAAATCACTATTTTAGTAGTTCATTAAAGTAAATAAGGCTTTATGACTGCTGAGTACCAACTATCAATCACTTAGATTGTGTATTTTCAGGTAGCGATACATCCTTGGGACCTCCCTAGCCCATTGAAGTTGACATTTTAAATGGTTACGGTAGGGGTTAAGGATGTCCCAAGAATCCCAGATAACATTGACCATTGTGGATTTGTAACCAATGTGAAACGGCTAGCTAGTTAGCGGGGTGCGCGCTAATAGCGATGGTAACGATTTTTCGTGGGAGGCAGTTGTTGATGTGTGCAGAGTCCCTGGTTCGGGCCATGGATGGAAGCTATACTGTTACACATTCTTCGGTCTCTTTTACGTAGCAGGTGTAGCAGGGGGGGGGGGGGGGGGTTACGTGATGCAGCGAAGCTAGCCTGTTATGGCTGTGACCGGGAGCTCCCGATAAATCTTTAACCTGTTATGGCTGCAATCCTGATACCGGGATCGATATGACAACTACCAGTGAAAATAGAGGGCGCCATATTCAAACCACAGAAATCTCATAATTACAATTCCTAAAACATACATGTGTCTTATATCATTTTAAAGCTATTCTCGTTGTTAATCCCACCAAAGTGTCCGTTTTCAAATAGGCTTTTCAGCGAAAGCACTACAAACGATTATGTTAGGTCTCCACCAAACCACAATAAGCACAGCCATTTTCCAGCGAAATATAGCATTCACAAAAAGCTGAAATAAAGATAAAATTAATCATTAACCTTGAGTTATCTTCATCAGATGACACTCATAGGACTTCATGTTACACAATACATGCATTTGTTTGATAAAGTTCATATTTATATATTTTTTAAATCTGAGTTTACATTGGCGCGTTAGATTCACTAGTTCCAAAAACTTCAAGTGATTTTGCATAGCCACATCATTCAGCAGAAATACTCATCATAAATGTAGATGATAATATAGTTATACACATGGAATTATAGATATACCTCTCCTTAATGCATCCGCTGTGTCAGATTTTTAAAAAACTTTACGGAAAAAGAAATGCATGCAATAATCTGAGACAGAGCTCAATTTAAAAACACCACAGCCGCAAAGATGGCGTCAACATAAACAAGAAATTACATGATAAATATTCCCTTAACATTTGATTATCTACATCAGAAAGCACTCCAGGAATCCCAGGTACACAATAAATGTTTGTTATGTTCGAAAATGTCCGTCCAAATACCTTCTTTTGTTAGAGCATTTGGTATACATATCCAAACGCTAATTCTGGTCAGCGTTATATCGGACAAAAAGTGATATTACCGGCCAAAGAAACATTTCAAACTACGTACAGAATCAATCATTAGGATGTTTTTAACATATAGTTTCAATAAAGTTCCAACCGGAGTATTCTTTCTTGTCTTCGTGAGCAATGGAACGCAAGTGAATACCACGAGGAAAAAGTGGGATCACAAAATGGCTGCTTGATGGACATCTTGAAATATTCTGCTCTCATTCACTCCCACAAAAACATAGAAGCCTCATTATAATTTCTATTGATGGTTGACATCTAGTGGAACCCCTAGGCAGTGCAACATCATTCATATCTCAAGGGGATTTCATTGGGGAATACATACAAGCTCAGATTTCTGACCTCCTGTTTAGATTTCAACTCCGGATTTTGCCTGCCAATATGAGTTCTGTTATACTCACAGACATCATTCAAACAGTTTTGGAAACTTCAGTGTTTTCTATCCAATACTAATAATCATATGCAAATATCAGCAACTATCACTGAGGAGCAGGTCATTTGATATGGGCACCTTTCATCCAAGCTACTCAATACTGCCCCTGCAGCCATAAGAAGTTAACAAATTTATCCTAAAACTTTTATTTCACCTTTATTTAACCAGGTAGGCTAGTTGAGAACAAGTTCTCATTTGCAACTGCGACCTGGCCAAGATAAAGCATAGCAGTGTGAGCATACAACAAAGAGTTACACATGGAGTAAACAATTAACAAGTCAATAACACAGTAGAAAACAAAGGGGGGGTCTATATACAATGTGTGCAAAAGGCATGAGGAGGTAGGCAAATAATTACAATTTTGCAGATTAACACTGGAGTGATAAAAGATCAGATGGTCATGTACAGGTAGAGATATTGGTGTGCAGAAGAGCAGAAAAGTAAATAAATAAAAACAGTATGGGGATGAGGTAGGTGAAAAGGGTGGGCTATTTACCAATAGACTATGTACAGCTGCAGCGATCGGTTAGCTGCTCAGATAGCTGATGTTTGAAGTTGGTGAGGGAGATAAAAGTCTCCAACTTCAGCGATTTTTGCAATTCGTTCCAGTCAGAGGCAGCAGAGTACTGGAACGAAAGGCGGCCAAATGAGGTGTTGGCTTTAGGGATGATCAGTGAGATACACCTGCTGGAGCGCGTGCTACGGATGGGTGTTGCCATCGTGACCAGTGAGCTGAGATAAGGCGGAGCTTTACCTAGCATAGACTTGTAGATGACCTGGAGCCAGTGGGTCTGGCGACGAATATGTAGCGAGGGCCAGCCGACTAGAGCATACAAGTCGCAGTGGTGGGTGGTATAAGGTGCTTTAGTGACAAAACGGATGGCACTGTGATAGACTGCATCCAGTTTGCTGAGTAGAGTGTTGGAAGCCATTTTGTAGATGACATCGCCGAAGTCGAGGATCGGTAGGATAGTCAGTTTTACTAGGGTAAGCTTGGCGGCTTGAGTGAAGGAGGCTTTGTTGCGGAATAGAAAGCCGACTCTTGATTTGATTTTCGATTGGAGATGTTTGATATGAGTCTGGAAGGAGAGTTTGCAGTCTAGCCAGACACCTAGGTACTTATAGACGTCCACATATTCTAGGTCGGAACCATCCAGGGTGGTGATGCTAGTCGGGCATGCAGGTGCAGGCAGCGACCGGTTGAAAAGCATGCATTTGGTTTTGCTAGCGTTTAAGAGCAGTTGGAGGCCACGGAAGGAGTGTTGTATGGCATTGAAGCTTGTTTGGAGGTTAGATAGCACAGTGTCCCCCATACTGATTACTACACTGTAGCCAAGTGGGGGGATATGCCTAGGAGACAAAAACAACATACTGATTACTACACTGTAGCCAATTGTATTGATATGTCTACAAGACAAAAACAACATACTGATTATTACACTGTAGCCAAGTGTGGTGATATGCCCACGAGACAAAAACAAGGCAAGGGAGGCACCGAAAAAGACCCAGAAACAACAAAGAATGAACCTATGACCATGGCCTCCTTGGAAACACAAGACCGCACCATGACATCTCAGGAAGAAGCTAGGCTAGCTCACATCCTCAAAGTGATCAAAGAAGGAAATCACAACACAATTTAACTTGAAAACGGCTGAGTTCAGCTGCTCCATCTCAGCACAGTTGGCTGAAATCAAAAACTCCATCTCAGGTTTACAACGACTATCAACACGCTAGGATCAGGAATGAAAGAAGCTGAAGAGCGCATCAGCACTGCTGAATGGGGACAGAACTACCAAAACTGCGCAAAAACAGTGAATACCGTTGACCATTTGGAAAACTACAGTAGGCGAAACAACATTAGAATGATTGTCCTCCACAAGGGCTGCGAGGGGATGGACCCCATTGATTTATCTGCTGCCATTATCCCCTCCCTACTGGGCAAAGAACATTTAGCTGAACCTCTGGTTATCGAACGGACACACAGGTCACTTGGCCCTCGCTCATCCCCTGATCAGAACACACATCCCTTCCTCATTCGGTTCCTGAGGTACCAGGACAGAGAGAAAGTTCTTAGAACCGCGGCCAAACATTTCAAGGAGAAAGGAGTGATCCGACACAACGGGGAGGCAAATACATTTTTTCCAGGCATGGGATTGTCAAATGTAGGAAGGATTTTGACCAGGTGAAAAAATTACTTCAAAGTACTTGCCCTTTGAGCTGCTTCAACCTCTGACGATGAGAATCATCCATGGAGGACAGAGAAGATTCTTCAAAACGCCCAAAGCACTCACAACTTTTCTCTGCAGACTGCAGGCGACAGGCTCGGGACACGGTTGATTGGCTAGCGGACCAGGTTAATTTCACTGCTAACTGGGCTGTGTCCCACTACCCTGCCTTATTACTGCTAGCTGGGCTGTGTCCCACTAGCCTGCCTTATTACTTTAAAAACTAGTAGGACTGCTTCGCTGGATTATACTACAGCTGAGATCTCAATACCCATGTAAACACAGCTTACTGACAGATCAATGAGGTTAGATTCCAATACCCATGTAAACATAGCTTACTGACAGATCAATGTGGTTTAGATCCCATGTAAACATAGCGTACTGACAGATCAATGTGGTTTAGATCCCATGTAAACATAGCTTACTGACAGACCAATGTGGTTTAGATCCCATGTAAACATAGCTCACTGACAGATCAATGAGGTCAGATCCCAATACCCATGTAGACATAGCTTGCTGACAGATCAATGAGGTTTAGATCCCATGTAACCTTAGCTTACTGACAGATCAATGAGGTCAGATCCCAATACTCATGTAAACACAGTTTACTGACAGATCAATGAGGTTAAATCCCAATACCCATGTAAACATAGCTTACTGACAGATTAATGAGGTGTCATGACGTTTGCCCTTTTCCTCTCTCTACCTTACTGATGTGACATTTGAAAATCCTTTGGTTAACATAGAGATTCTGGGAACATCAGAAAGTGGGGGGAAATGAACTATATTCTGGTTATCCGACCAATTGAACATATGCGGTGGTACTTAATGAATATGATGTCAGTTCGGTTGTCATCTGAGACATTCTCATCAATGATAGGATGACATAAACTCTACAGTGGAAAGTCTGCACATTGTAGTTATCGGATTCACATGGAATTGTTGTTCAATTTAAATGTTTGAATATAAAATTATTGGTGAAAAGATTAAATGTAATTTTAGCTTCCAAATGAGAGATTTGGGTTTTCATAAGGTTAGGGCTCTGCTCAATCAGTGGCCCGCCCCTGTGAAGAGACATGGGTTATAAAACTTTTCAAACACACCCTTCTCCCTCCACGATAAAAAAGCCTTGACGAAAATGTAACCTCCTGTTCCGAGGATGTGAGGACGTAGGTCCGATGTCAGAATGGTTCAGATAATAACTACAGAACGAAGATAACCTCCGCGTGAGCTTTGGTTGCGAATGGTATGAACTTTGAACTCTTATTCACTACAGAAGTGATACCTCCTAGCCGTTGAGTTAGCAACAGCATATGCAAACGTGGGCTAGGAAAGAACAGACAGAGTATCCCGTCTACCACACAACGATGTTACTACAATGTATCCAATTTACCACCAGAGACATTCTTCAAAGGACTCTGTTGGGCAACACGGCCTTCCATCTACCACCAAACTACCGAAGCCCAGCTCAGAGTAAATATTTATTGCATTTTCCTTTTCCAAATGGGCGGTAATTTAGAATGCATAAGATACTGTATTTACGATAGAGACATCGCTTCTTCCTTTGTTCTTCAGTCTTCCCGCTCTTTCACTCAAACCCAACCCCCCCTTTTCTTTCTGACAGATTAATGAGGTCAGATCCCATGTAAACATAGCTTACTGACAGATTAATGAGGTCAGATCCCAATATCCATGTAAACACAGTTTACTGACAGATCAAGGTTAGATAACTTTTTTTCATTCAACTTTTTCACTCCGGACGCTTTATCTGGACAAGGTTCGTCAGGACCTCCAACAGCCGAAGCTAAGTAGTAACATTAACATGATGCCTTCTAATTGCAGTCGCTGTACTCATAATATACAGGAGAACGATCGCCTTACGGCGACGATAGCTGTGCTGCAAGCCCAGCTTCAGGCGCAATCGTTAGGCAAGGGTAATTTCAGTGTAGGAAAGGATGAAACTGTGTCTGTGCCACCAGTAAGTACAGATAGTAACGTTAGTACAAATCCCCTCGCACGGTCCGGACAACTTTCTCATGGCTTCTGGAGGGAAATTCTGTAGGAATGCTCAACCGGTGTCGCTCATGCAGCCGACAGAAACTTTCAATCGGTTTTCCCCATTAAGCAGCGAGTCGGAGTCTGAGGCCGAGCCTTCTCTGGTTTCTACTCGGGGTCTGAGATGCCGAAGCTTCCCACCATTAGCTCTGACAAATTGAAAACCCTAGTCATTGGCGACTCCATTACCCGCAGTATTAGACTTAAAACGAATCATCCAGTGATCATACACTGTTTACCAGGGGGCAGGGCTACCGACGTTAAGGCTAATCTGAAGATGGTGCTGGCTAAAGCTAAAACTTGCGAGTGTAGAGAGTATAGAGACATTGTTATCCACGTCGGGACTGTTGGAGCTAAGCATTAAGGAGAGCTAAGCATTAAATATAGATAGGTCTAGTTGCCAGGCTGAAGAAGCAAGGACATGCACATTAAGAGAAGATGACACCCAGGCCATATGACACCCAGGCTATACTCTATTTTTGAAAGACTACATTAACCAAGGCCATACGTACAGTGGGGCAAAAAGTATTTAGTCAGCTGCCAATTGTGCCAAAAAGTTCTCCCACTTAAAAAGATGAGAGAGGCCTTTAATTTTCATCATAGGAACATTTCAACTATGACAGACAAAATGGAGCATGAGTTTTTACTCACCAGTGTAACACAGTGTGGTTAAAGACTTAGTAACTTAGTTGTAGCCACGATTTGGTTACCTATGAGTACAAACAGTTATGTTTTTGTTTTAAATTTACAAAATTGAAATGACATTTTAAATGTTTTCTTTACTCAAGTATGACAATTGGGTACTTTTTCCACCATTGTATTTTTATAACGATCCCTTGTGTCATCCAGCCATTCCTCTGGGTAACCCCGCTGTCTGAAACACTCATCCAGCCATTCCTCTGGGTAACCTTGCTGTCTGAAACACTCATCCAGCCATTCCTCTGGGTAACCCCACTGTCTGAAACACTCATCCATCCATTCCTCTTGGTAACCCCGCTGTCTGAAACACTCATCCAGCCATTCCTCTTGGTAACCCCGCTGTCTGAAACACTCATCCAGCCATTCCTCTGGGTAACCTTGCTGTCTGAAACACTCATCCAGCCATTCCTCTTGGTAACCCCGCTGTCTGAAACACTCATCCAGCCGTTCCTCTGGGTAACCCTGCTGTCTGAAAGACTCATCCAGCCGTTCCTCTGGGTAACCCCGCTGTCTGAAACACTCATCCAGCCATTCCTCTTGGTAACCCCGCTGTCTGAAACACTCATCCAGCCATTCCTCTGGGTAACCTCGCTGTCTGAAACACTCATCCAGCCATGCCTCTGGGTGACCTCGCTGTCTGAAACACTCATGCAGCCATTCCTCTTGGTAACCCTGCTGTCTGAAATGCTCATCCAGACAGTCGGCATGTTTGTCATAGTCACTCTGTGAAAGACTAATGAACTGAAAGACTAATGAACATTAAGGAAATGCCTTTGATTAAAATATTAACAATTGGATGCAATAGCCAACCCAAAATATACATTTGTTTTACTGCAATGTTTGTTACGTTCCCCATAAAAAAACAGGTGTTGCTCAAACAGAAGAGGGAACTAACAAAGAGTCACTGACAACAACCACAACTAAACAGGTGGGGTTTTAGGAGGGGTTCTGAAAGACACAATGGGGGTGTCCCCTGAAAGTTGACCAGTAACAACTGGGACCTAAAAGACACCCACCATGAGACCCACTAAATCTGCCCAAGAAGAGGAAAACAAAAGAAAAACCCACACCAAACTTAAAGACAGGAAACAAACCAAAAAAGTGGCACAACTAAAGGTGTTGACTCTCCACATCTATCAAGACAACTGGAACACTGGGCCAGACACTCTTAAATAGAACCTGGATCAGCTCAGGTGAAACACCTGCCCACTAACGAGATGGACAAGCCAACACAGGTGTAACACATACTGACTAACGAGGTGACACCAATCAGTGTGCCCTACGTGCTAACGAGCTATACGTGCTGAAGTCCAACCTCAAAACATAAATGGAAAAACCAAAGACAACAAATATATCCTATTTTTTCCCACTAGCTTCTAGAACTATTGTCTTCCTAAAACTCACTACGTTCTAGAACTCTCATCCCCTTGGAACGAGCCCAAACACAACTCATCTCCAATACTGAAAAACGTGCAATAAATTGTGATCCATGGCAACGCACTGGCTAAACGCAAAACTTGTTGACTGCCCACCTTTGAGACAATCAGCAACCAACTCCTGCAATATCCGTAGTAACTTTCCACCTCACTGCGGAGCTTCTCTTTTTTCAGGGTTTACTCGACAGGCCTGTTGTTGGATCGGGGCCCAGGCCCCAATGTCATGCTCTAGTACATTTGGATTTGCACATCTGAGAATGAACCCTGATATTCTAAAAGCAGCGCAACAATGTCAATATAATTGTACCCAAAAATGGTCAGTTGGTTACATAAATAATTATGATTACTAAATGTTACAAATTGTAAATATGCAATATCAAAACCAAATGTACACCCCTTTGTTAATATGTATTGGCAATAATTCACTTAATGGTGAGGCATGGAATAATAAAATATGTATCTTTTGTCTGGCTGAATGTTTGAAATATGAGGTGATTTGAGACATGCTTCTTCAGTAGTGGAATAAAGACAATTAGCATTTGAATGTTGTAAAGAAATACTGGAGTGATGTCAGATTGTTAATAAAATTGATTATAGGTGAATAGGCTGCATTCATGTGTATTTAAACAAATTTAAACCTTCATTTAACAGTAACCGAAAGGTTGCTGGATTGAATCCCTGAGCTGAAGAGGTCAACATCTGTCACTCTGCCACCAATAAGTCAGTTAACCCTCTGTTCCCGGTAGGTCATCATTGAAAATAAGTCAGTTAACCCTCTGTTCCCCGGTAGGTCATCATTGTAAATAAGTCCATTAACCCTCTGTTCCCCGGTAGGTCATCATTGTAAATAAGTCAGTTTAACCCTCTGTTCCCCGGTAGGTCATCATTGTAAATAAGTCAGTTAACCGTCTGTTCCCCGGTAGGTCATCATTGTAAATAAGTCAGTTACCCCTCTGTTCTCCGGTAGGTCATCATTGTAAATGAGTCAGTTAACTCTCTGTTCCCCGGTAGGTCATCATTGTAAATAAGTCAGTTAACCCTCTGTTCCCTGGTAGGTCATCATTGTAAATAAGTCAGTTAACCCTCTGTTCTCCGGTAGGTCATCATTGTAAATAAGTCAGTTAACCCTCTGTTCCCCGGTAGGTCATCATTGTAAATAAGTCAGTTAACCCTCTGTTCTCCGGTAGGCCATCATTGTAAATGAGTCAGTTAACTCTCTGTTCCCCGGTAGGTCATCATTGTAAATAAGTCAGTTAACCCTCTGTTCCCTGGTAGGTCATCATTGTAAATAAGTCAGTTAACCCTCTGTTCTCCGGTAGGTCATCATTGTAAATAAGTCAGTTAACCCTCTGTTCCCCGGTAGGTCATCATTGTAAATAAGTCAGTTAACCCATTGTTCCCCAGTAGGTCATCACAACTAAAAAAACACATGGAAATGGAAGACATCTTTTACCTCACTGGTTAGAGGACAACCTGCAAAAGACAATCAGCTGCATTTTGGAGTGATGCATTTAAATGTAGGGGTCGCTAAACAAAGGAACACAACACTTATTTGTCATAACTCATCGATATCATGTTGAAATCAATTGTGCCGAGAGCAGGGAGATGAGGTTGCACGTCCTGTTAAAACTAACAGCTCAAAAACCACACGGGATCTGGGAATAATGTAAACATCACTTGTTAGAGGACAACTTGTGGTAAACAGCTTAGCTACATATTGAAGTGCTGCATTTTGATTCCAGTGGGTCACCAATGTGTTAAGTGTAACACAACTCAACACAACACAAATTTCAATTTAGAGCCTGAATTTGTCCCCTGAGGATAATATCCATATCATGTTGAAATCAATTGATAAAGGGGCAAACATTTAGGCTTCTAAATTATGACATTATTAAAATACTTCTAGTACAATGTTAAAACATTTTACAATGTAACATTAATTCATTGATATCATGAAACAACTCCTTCCTGTATGTACTTTCTGATATTTGATCTGAGATCTTTTATCAGATTATCTCTGGTCACAGCTAAGAGGAGTCTCCTGTGTTTGTTCTCTGGTGTTGTACCAGGCTGTTTGACTGAGTAAAACTCTACCCACATTGATTACAGCTATAGGATTTCTCTCCTGTTTGTGTTCTCTGGTGTACAGTCAGAAGGCCGGATGAAACAAAACTCTTTCCACATTGATCACAGCTAAAAGGTTTCTCTCCTGTGTGTGTTCTCTGGTGTTGTACCAGGCTGTTTGACTGAGTAAAACTCTTCCCTCATTGAGTACAGCTATATGGATTCTCGCCTGTGTGTGTTCTCTGGTGTACAGTCAGAAGTCCAGACGAAACAAAACTCTGCCCACCTTGATCACAGCTAAAAGTTCTCTCCTGTGTGTATTCTCTGGTGTAGAGTCAGATTTCCAGACTTAGTAAAAATCTTCCCACATTGATCACAGCTAATAACTTTCTCTTATGTGTGTGTTCTCTGGTGTGCTATCAGGCTGGTTGAATGACTAAGTCTCTTCCCACATTGAATACACCTAAAATATTTATCTCCTGTGTGTGTTCTCTGATGTACTGTCAGACCCGTAGATGAAACAAAACTGTTCCCACGTTGATTACAGCTATAGCATTTATCTCCTGTGTGTGTTCTCTGGTGTGATATCAGGTTGCTTAGATGAGTAAAACTCTTCCCACATTGAGTACAGCTAAAAGCTTCTCTCCTGTGTGTATTCTCTGGTGTAGAGTCAGATGTCTAGACCTAGTAAAGATCTTCCCACATTGAGTACAGCTATAAGATTTTCCTCCTGTGTGTGTTCTCTGGTGTGATATCAGGCTGCTTAGTTGAGTAAAACTCTTCCAACATTGAGTACAGCTAAAAGATTTCGCTCCTGTGTGTATTCTCTGGTGTAGTCAGATTGCTAGACCTAGTAAAAATCTTCCCACATTCATCACAGCCATACGATTTCTCTCCTATGTGGATTCTCTGATGAATTTTAATGCCTGATGAGGTGAATCTCTTTCCACAGTCAGAGCAGCAATAATGTATCTTCCCTGTGGATCTCCGCTGGTGTTTCTTGAAGTGTTCTGATCTGGAGAGACACTCTATGCCTCGTCAGCATCATGAGGTTGTTGAGGCTCCCCAGAGGAAACACGGTAGTCCCGTCTCTCTCCTGTGTGAGCAACAAAGTCAGACTGATGGTTAAAGGCCAACAATAGTGGTAATCCACTGTAAAAGGTGATGCCAACAGCATAGCCATGATGTTGTACAACAATTGACGTCTAATGATTTTTTAAATGATTTGACAATTGTCTTAAAATGAGCAACAATAGTCATATTTAGTCTTGTTTTCACATTAGTAGTAAAATAAATGATTGTAAGGCTAGAAATAAATAATTACTAACTTCTTGATGCACCCATCCCTTTAGCGGGATCATTTTCATCAACACCGGCTGAATTTCAGCACGCCAAATTAAATGACAAAACATATTTAATTTTCGTGAAATCACAAGTGCAATATAGCAAAACACAGCTTAGCTTGTTGGTAATCCACCTGTCGTGTCACATTTCAACACAGCTTTTCGGCGAAAGTATAACACGCGTTTATGTAAGAACATCTCTCTCAGTAGACAAAATATTACAAACACTAGCAGCCAAGTAGATTTGTCACGAAAGTCAGAGAAGCAATAGATTAAACCGCTTACCTTTGATGATCTTCGGATGTTTGCACTCACGAGACTCCCAGTTACACAATAAATGTTCCTTTTGTTCCATAAAGATTATTTTTATATCCAAAATAACTACATTTGTTTGGATGTAGTGTATCTGGTTCCATTGGATGCTATCTATAATCAATCCTCAAGGTGTTTTTCTAATATCTATTCCGTCGGGACAATTCGTTTTTCAGTAGGACCGATTGGAGTAATGGCTACCTCTGTATTTTACTCGAGAATCTCTCTCGGGAGCCACCATGTGACCACTTGCGCAATGTAGCCGCCTACGGTCATTCTTCAACATAAATGCATAAAACTACATCACCTGCTAATGAGAAAACCGCTAGCTATGGATGTGGTGAATTTGGTTGCAGAAACTCCTCCCTGCTAATGACGAAACGGCTAGATTTGGATGTAGTGTATTTGGTTACAGAAAAATCTCCCTGCTAACGATGAAAACGGTAGTTATGGATGTAGTGTATTTGGTTACAGAAACTCCTCCCTGCTAACAAGGAACCCGCTCGTTATGGATGTGGTGTATCTTGTTGCATAAACTCTTCTCTGCTATTGAGGAAACTGCTAGTTATGGATGTGGTATATCTAGTTGCAGAAACTCCTCGATGCTAACGAGGAAGACGCTAGTTATGGATGTAGTGTATTTGTTTGCAGAAAAACCTCCTTGCTAATGAGGAAACCGCTAGCAATGGATGTAGTATGTCTCGTTGCAGAAACCCCCTGCTCATGAGGAAACCTCTAGCTATGGATGTAGAGTATCTGGTTGCAGAAACTCGTCCATGCTATCGAGGAAACCGCTAGTTATGGATATGGTATATCTAGTTGCAGAAACTCCTCCCTGCTATTGAGGAAATGCGCTAGTTATGGATCTAGTATATCTGGTTGCAGAAACTCCTCCCTGCTATTGAGTAAAGCGCTAGTTATGGATGTAGTACAGTCCTGGCCAAAGGTTTTGAGAATGACACAAATATTAATTTCCACAAAGTTTGATGCTTCAGTGTCTTTAGATATCTTTGTCAGATGTTACTATGGAATACTGAAGTATAATTACAAGCATTTCATAAGTGTCAAAGGCTTTTATTGACAGTTACATGAAGTTGATGGAAAGAGTCAATATTTGCAGTGTTGACCTTCCTTTTTCAAGACCTCTGCAATCCGCCCTGGCATGCTGTCAATTAACTTCTGGGCCACATCCTTACTGATGGCAGCCAATTCTTGCATAATCAATGCTTGGAGTTTGTCAGATTTTGTGTGTTTTTTTTCACCCGCCTCTTGAGGATTGACCACAAGTTCTCAATGGGATTAAGGTCTGGGGAGATTCCTGGCCAAAATATCAATGTTTTTTTTCCCTGAGCTACTTAGTTATTACTTTTGACTCATGGCAAGGTGCTCCATCATGCTGGAAAAGGCATTATTCGTCACCAAACTGTTCCTGGATGGTTGGGAGAAGTTGAGGGTGTGTTGGTACCATTCGTTTGTTCCGTTAAGTAATTTTGTAATCAATGTTCATAAATTCCAATGATCTTTATCTGTCTGATACCCAGAGGCTGTAAAGTTGTGGTCTTAAATAAAACAGACAGAATTCCCAGCTCACAATTGATCAGATGCCGATTTATTTGCGAGAGCTCTCCAGTTTACACAAATGCATTCCTTTAATACAATCCTAACCTACACACATACATACACACCAACATAGGGATTTTCTCATGAGTCTCACCACAGTTTAAAACCACTCAGCTGACAGTTCCAGGCTCCCCCTGATACTAGAGCTCTGGAGGGGCTCTCCCTGTCCTATTTTCCCAGATATACATCCAGGTTGGTTCAAACCTAGGTTAATGCTCCTCTCCGTTCTCTTTCTACCCCTACATTCCTTTCTTCCTAGGTACATGCCATATAACCCCTTCCTAATGAACAAACATTGTTTAACACTACAAGAAATACAGGGTAGAATTCTTGCCAGTCATAGTGCCTTATACCTCATTTAGTCATTATTCATAAAAAATCCCATAACAGTTCTTAGGCAAAATTGTGAGTGAGCCCACTCCCTTGGCTGAGAAGCAGCCCCACACATGAATGATCAAAGGATGCTTTACTGTTGGCATGACACAGGACTGATGGTTGCGCTCACCTAGTCTTCTCTGGACAAACTTTTTTCCGGATGCCTCAAACAATCAGAAAGGGGATTCATCAGAGAAAATGACTTTACCCCAGTCCTCAGCAGTCCAATCCCTGTACCGTTTGCAGAATATCAGTCTGTCCCTGATGTTTTTCCTGGAGAGAAGTGGCTTCTTTGCTGCCCTTCTTGAAACCAGGCCATCCTCTAAAAGTCTTCACCTCACTGTGCGTGCAGATGCACTCACACCTGCCTGCTGCCATTCCTGAGCAAGCTCTGTACTGGTGGTGCCTCGATCCCGCAGCTGAACAAACTTTACGAGATGGTCCTGGCGCTTGCTGGACATTCTTGGAATAAAATGCAAATTAATTACTTAAAAATCATACAATGTGATTTTCTGGATTTTTGTTTTAGATTCCGTCTTTCACGGTTGAAGTGTACCTATGATAAAAATTACAGACCTCTACATACTTTGTAAGTAGGAATACCTGCAAAATCGGCAGTGTATCAAATACTTGTTCTCCCCACTGTACCTTTGACTATTGGATGTTCTTAATGCCACTTTAGTATTGCCAGTGTAACAGTATAGCTTCCGTCCCTCTCCACACCCCTACCTGGGCTCGAACCAAGAACACATCGACAACAGACAGCCTCGAAGCATCGTTACCCATCACTCCACAAAAGCCGGCTCGTACGCATGCATTCAAATCGGTGACTTCACTCGCTCTTGCAGAGCAAGGGAACAACTACTCAAAGAGCGAGTGAAGTCACCGATTGAAAAGCTATTAGCGCGCACCCCACTAACTAGCTAGCCATTTCTCATCGGTTACACCAGCCTAATCTCGGGAGTTGATAGGCTTGAAGTCATAAACAGCTCAATGCTTGAAGCATAGCGAAGAGCTGCTGGCAAAACGCACAAAAGTGCTGTTTGAATGCATGCGTACGAGCCTGCTTTTGTGGAGCGATGGGTAACGATGCTTCGAGGGTGTCTGTTGTCGATGTGTTCTTGGTGCGGAACACATCGAAAGCTATTAGCGCGCACCCCGCTAACTAGCTAGCCATTTCTCATTGGTTACACCAGCCTAATCTCGGGAGTTGATAGGCTTGAAGTCATAAACAGCTCAATGCTTGAAGCATAGCGAAGAGCTGCTGGCAAAACGCACAAAAGTGCTGTTTGAATGCATGCGTACGAGCCTGCTTTTGTGGAGCGATGGGTAACGATGCTTCGAGGGTGTCTGTTGTCGATGTGTTCTTGGTGCGGCCCTTGCAGAGCAAGGGAACAACTACTCAAAGAGCGAGTGAAGTCACCGATTGAAAAGCTATTAGCGCGCACCCCGCTAACTAGCTAGCCATTTCTCATCGGTTACACCAGCCTAATCTCGGGAGTTGATAGGCTTGAAGTCATAAACAGCTCAATGCTTGAAGCATAGCGAAGAGCTGCTGGCAAAACGCACAAAAGTGTTGTTTGAATGCATGCGTACGAGCCTGCTGCTGCCTAGCGTCGCTCAGTCAGACTGCTCTATCAAATCATAAACTTAATTATAACATAATAATACACAGAAATACGAGCCTTTGGTCATTAATATGGTCGAATCCGGAAACTATTATTTCGAAAACAAAACATTTATTCTTTCAGTGAAATACAGAACCGTTCTGTATTTTATCTAACGAGTAAGTCTAAATATTCCTGTTACATTGCACAACCTTCAATGTTATGTCATAATTACGTAACATTCTGGCAAATTAGTTTGCAACGAGCAAGGCGGCCCAAACTGTTGCATATACCCTGACTCTGCGTGCAATGAACGCAAGAGAAGTGACACAATTTCACCTGGTTAATATTGCCTGCTAACCTGGATTTCTTTTAGCTAAATATGCAGGTTTAAAAATATATACTTCTGTGTATTGATTTAAAAAAAGGCATTGATGTTTATGGTTAGGTACAGTCGTGCAACGATTGTGCTTTTTTCGCAAATGCGCTTTTGTTAAATCATCCCCCGTTTGGCGAAGTTGGCTGTCTTTGTTAGGAAGATATAGACTTCACACAGCTCGCAACGATCCAGGTGGCCCAAACTGCTGCATATACCCTGACTTGGTTGCAAGAGAAGTGACACAATTTCCCTGGTTAAAAGAAATTCATGTTAGCAGGCAATATTAACAAAATATGCAGGTTTAAAAATATATACTTGTGTATTGAGTTTAAGAAAGGCATTGATGTTTATGGTTAGGTACACGTTGGAGCAACGACAGTCCTTTTTCGTGAATGTGCACAGCATCGATTATATGCAACGCAGGACACGCTAGATAAACTAGTAATATCATCAACCATGTGTAGTTAACTAGTGATTATGATAGATTGATTGTTTTTTACCGGCTCCCTCTGGTCAGGTTACGTTGACGACTGGCTCCCTCTGGTCAGGTTACGTTGATGACTGGCTCCTTCTGGTCAGGTTACGTTGACGACCGGCTCCCTCTGGCCAGGTTACGTTGACGACCGGCTCCCTCTGGCCAGGTTACGTTGATGACCGGCTCCCTCTGGTTAGGTTATAGTGATGCTTGGCTCCCTCTAGTTATGACTTCAAGTCATTTGTGTGTCTTAATTATTTAATCAAACAAAATGTTTAAAGCATCAGACAAGTTCAGTACGTATAGTTGATTTTATAAAAAACACATGGGGCGATTGGTAGAAAGAACAGATGACACTTGGGTGAACAAGATGTATTTTAGTTGGGGACAGCACTAGAACATGATTTTGTGGCTCCCGAGTGGTGCAGGAGACACTTCATTTGGAATATATTATACAGCCTCAAAATCTGTTTAAAACGATAATTTTGACCTCATGGATGGCAAGTCTTTGTATTCCTAGTGTAGTGAATTCAAGGGGTAGCCCTGAGCTGAACTCAAACCTGGGTCCAGCGACTGTCAAGCCAACACCTTATAACTGTTACGCCAAGATGTCTGAACTTCTTGACGAGGTCACTAGGTGTTGGGTTATGGTTGCTACAAAAGCTTTCTCTATGAATTTGAGAGTGGTTACACTTCTCATTCCCCTATCTATCCCTCAGCTGTTTACCAAACCAAGCCTCTGGGCAGCAATTTTGTTGCTGTTTATAAAACCCACACAACCCAGCAATCTGCAGTTCAAACAATAACAAATCTGTCATTCCACCACTATTTTGGTAATAAGATGATGATGGGGTTGTAGAAATGTAACTACTTTCAAAATTCAGAGACAGACCTATGGACGCAAGGACTGACCATCCATGATATCAATATTATAGTTTTAACCATGTTGAGGCTATACAGTGTTGGTTTACATGGTTTCTAAACATTGGAGTAAAAAAGCTTATTTGGAGTTCTGATGGGGTACAACAGGTGAACTAAGCTCATGAGGCATGTTATATTCTTCAAGAATCAATGGCTATAAATAAACACGTTTAAAATGTCTAAATATGGATGTAGCTATTGCATATTTCCCCTTTAACACCACACATCAGTTCAACACCTGCAGAGTTTGTGCCTCTGTTTTTAAGACAGTACTTACTAGTATTAATCAGGGAACGGTTTCTCAAAACCATTTTATGGCTAAGTTCACCGTTAGAACCATCGGACACCTTAAGATGCATTTGGGAAATCGAGCACAGATATCCAGTTTCCTCCTCTTCTTCCTCCTCCTTTTTCGATGTAACAGTCATCTCCCCCTCCTCTTTCACTCCATAAACTGCATCCTCCTCTCCTTTTACTGTAACATCCTCCTCCTCTTTCACTCTGAACGAGTCTTTTTCTTATTTCACAGTAACGGCCTCACCCTCTACTTCTTGTTTTACTGTGACATCCTCCTCTTCTTTAGCAGGAGGAGAGTAGCTTAGTGACCGCATGGTCGGGAATGCTAGCTATCTAGGATAATGCTAATTTAACCAGCCCGCTAACTGACTAAAAACAACAACACCGTAAATATGAAATGAAATCTGATAACTAACTAGACGACAGAAGATGGTTGAAAACACAGTGGCTAATATACATAAAAGCGTCTAAAGAGCTTTATTGGTTCGGCTATTTAGGCTAGCAAACTACCGAGGTGGCTAACTAACTGTTGCTGCTGTTGAAAGAAGCGTTCTGTCCACTAGATTATACTTCACACCAACAGCATTGCCTTCAATTCCTACACCGCCATCTGTTGACTGGAGTGGGTATCGCAGTTGAGTAAAATGTCTATTTTATCGTCAGACAAATCAAATCAAATGTATTTATATAGCCCTTCGTACATCAGCTGATATCTCAAAGTGCTGTACAGAAACCCAGCCTAAAACCCCAAACAGCAAGCAATGCAGGTGTAGAAGCACGGTGGCTAGGAAAAACTCCCTAGAAAGGCCAAAACCTAGGAAGAAACCTAGAGAGGAACCAGTCCTCTTCTGGCTGTGCCGGGTGGAGATTATAACAGAATATGGCCAAGATGTTCAAATGTTCATAAATGACCAGCATGGTCGAATAATAATAAGGCAGAACAGTTGAAACTGGAGCAGCAGCACGGTCAGGTGGACTGGGGACAGCAAGGAATCCTCATGTCAGGTAGTCCTGGGGCACGGTCCTGGGGCTCAGGTCAGTTGAAACTGGAGCAGCAGCACGGCCAGGTGGACTGGGGACAGCAAGGAGTCATCATGTCAGGTAGTCCTGGGGCATGGTCCTAGGGCTCAGGTCCTCCGAGAGAGAGAAAGAAAGAGAGAAGGGGAGAATTAGAGAACACACACTTAGATTCACACAGGACACCGAATAGGACAGGAGAAGTACTCCAGATATAACAAACTGACCCTAGCCCCCCGACACATAAACTACTGCAGCATAAATACTGGAGGCTGAGACAGGAGGGGCCAGGAGACACTGTGGCCCCATCCGAGGACAACCCCGGACAGGGCCAAACAGGAAGGATATAACCCCACCCACTTTGCCAAAGCACAGCCCCCACACCACTAGAGGGATATCTTCAACCACCAACTTACCATCCTGAGACAAGGCTGAGTATAGCCCACAAAGATCTCCGCCACGGCACAACCCAAGGGGGGGGCGCCAACCCAGACAGGATGACCACATCAGTGAATCAACCCACTCAGGTGACGCACCCCTTCCAGGGACAGCATGAGAGAGCCCCAGTAAGCCAGTGACTCAGCCCCTGTAATAGGGTTAGAGGCAGAGAATCCCAGTGGAAAGAGGGGAACCGGCCAGGCAGAGACAGCAAGGGCGGTTCGTTGCTCCAGAGCCTGCCTTTCCGTTCACCTTCCCGCTCCTGGGCCAGACTACACTCAATCATATGACCCACTGAAGAGATGAGTCTTCAGTAAAGACTTAAAGGTTGAGACCGAGTTTGCGTCTCTGACATGGGTAGGCAGACCGTTCCATAAAAATGGAGCTCTATAGGAGAAAGCCCTGCCTCCAGCTGTTTGCTTAGAAATTCTAGGGACAATTAGGATGCCTGCGTCTTGTGACCGTAGCGTACGTGTAGGTATGTACGGCAGGACCAAATCAGAGAGATAGGTAGGAGCAAGCCCATGTAATGCTTTGTAGGTTAGCAGTAAAACCTTGAAATCAGCCCTTGCTTTGACAGGAAGCCAGTGTAGAGAGGCTAGCACTGGAGTAATATGATCAAATTTTTTGGTTCTAGTCAGGATTCTAGCAGCCGTATTTAGCACTAACTGAAGTTTATTTAGTGCTTTATCCGGGTAGCCGGAAAGTAGAGCATTGCAGTAGTCTAACCTAGAAGTGACAAAAGCATGGATTAATTTTTCTGCATCATTTTTGGACAGAAAGTTTCAGATTTTTGCAATGTTACGTAGATGGAAAAAAGCTGTCCTTGAAATGGTCTTGATATGTTCTTCAAAAGAGAGATCAGGGTCCAGAGTAACGCCGAGGTCCTTCACAGTTTTATTTGAGACGACTGTACAACCATTAAGATTAATTGTCAGATTCAACAGAAGATCTCTTTGTTTCTTGAGACCTAGAACAAGCATCTCTGTTTTGTCCGAGTTCAAAAGTAGAACATTTGCAGCCATCCACTTCCTTATGTCTGAAACACATGCTTCTAGCAAGGGCAATTTTGGGGCTTCACCATGTTTCATTGAAATGTACAGCTGTGTGTCATCCGCATAG
This sequence comes from Oncorhynchus kisutch, assembly GCF_002021735.2. NCBI lineage: Eukaryota > Metazoa > Chordata > Actinopteri > Salmoniformes > Salmonidae > Oncorhynchus > Oncorhynchus kisutch. The sequence continues at coordinate 4,195,784 of NC_034194.2, forward strand.
CAGTGAAAGTTAACATTATGTTTTCGAATAACATCCCCAAGAGGTAAAATATATAGTGAAAACAATAGTGGTCCTAAAACGGAACCTTGAGGAATACCGAAATTTACAGTTGATTTGTCAGAGGACAAACCATTCACAGAGACAAACTGATATCTTTCCGACAGATAAGATCTAAACCAGGCCAGAACTTGCCCGTGTAGACCAATTTGGGTTTCCAATCTCTCCAAAAGAATGTGGTGATCGATGGTATCAAAAGCAGCACTAAGGTCTAGGAGCACGAGGACAGATGCAGAGCCTCGGTCCGATGCCATTAAAATGTCATTTACCACCTTCACAAGTGCCGTCTCAGTGCTATGATGGGGTCTAAAACCAGACTGAAGCATTTCGTATACATTGTTTGTCTTCAGGAAGGCAGTGAGTTGCTGAGCAACAGCCTTCTCTAAAATGTTGGAGAGGAATGGAAGATTCCATATAGGCCGATAGTTTTTTATATTTTCTGGGTCAAGGTTTGGCTTTTTCAAGAGAGGCTTTATTACTGCCACTTTTAGTGAGTTTGGTACACATCCGGTGGATAGAGAGCCGTTTATTATGTTCAACATAGGAGGGCCAAGCACAGGAAGCAGCTCTTTCAGTAGTTTAGTTGGAATAGGGTCCAGTATGCAGCTTGAAGGTTTAGAGGCCATGATTATTTTCATCATTGTGTCAAGAGATATAGTACTAAAACACTTTTGAGCGTCTCTCTTGATCCTAGGTCCTGGCAGAGTTGTGCAGACTCAGGACAACTGAGCTTTGAAGGAATACGCAGATTTAAAGAGGAGTCCGTAATTTGCTCTCTAATAATCATAATCTTTTCCTTAAAGAAGTTCATGAATTTATCACTGCTAAAGTGAAAGTCATCCTCTCTTGGGGAATGCTGCTTTTTAGTTAGCTTTGCGACAGTATCAAAAAGGAATTTCGGATTGTTCTTATTTTCCTCAATTAAGTTAGAAAAATAGGATGATCGAGCAGCAGTAAGGGCTCTTCGGTACTGCACGGTACTGTCTTTCCAAGCTAGTCGGAAGACTTCCAGTTTGGTGTGGCGCCATTTCCGTTCCAATTTTCTGGAAGCTTGCTTCAGAGCTCAGGTATTTTCTGTGTACCAGGGAGCTAGTTTCTTATGAGAAATGTTTTTAGTTTTTAGGGGTGCAACTGCATCTAGGGTATTGCGCAAGGTTAAATTGAGTTCCTCAGTTAGGTAGTTAACTGATTTTTGTCCTCAGGCGTCCTTGGGTAGGCGGAGGGAATCTGGAAGGACATCAAGGAATCTTTGTGTTGTCTGTGAATTTATAGCACGACTTTTGATGTTCCTTGGTTGGGGTCTGAGCAGATTATTTGTTGCAATTGCAAACGTAATAAAATGGTGGTCTGATAGGCCAGGATTATGAGGAAAAACATTAAGATCCACAACATTTATTCCATGGGACAAAACTTGGTCCAGCGTATGACTGTGACAGTGAGTGGGTCCAGAGACATGTTGGACAAAACCCACTGAGTCGATGATGGCTCCGAAAGCCTTTTGGAGTGGGTCTGTGGACTTTTCCATGTGAATATTAAAGTCACCAAAGATTAGAATATTATCTGCTATGACTACAAGGTCCGATAGGAATTCAGGGAACTCAGTGAGAAACGCTGTATATGGCCCAGGAGGCCTGTAAACAGTAGCTATAAAAAGTGATTGAGTAGGCTGCATAGATTTCATGACTAGAAGCTCAAAAGATGAAAACGCCATTTTTTTTTGTAAATTGAAATTTGCTATCGTAAATGTTAGCAACACCTCCGCCTTTGCGGGATGCACGGGGGATACGGTCAAATCAAATCAAATTTTATTTGTCACATACACATGGTTAGCAGATGTTAATGCGAGTGTAGCGAAATGCTTGTGCTTCTAGTTCTGACAATGCAGTAATAACCAACAAGTAATCTAACTAACAATTCCAAAACTACTGTCTTATACACAGTGTAAGGGGATAAAGAATATGTACATAAGGATATATGAATGAGTGATGGTACAGAGCAGCATAGGCAAGATACAGTAGATGATATCGAGTACAGTATATACATATGAGATGAGTATGTAAACAAAGTGGCATAGTTAAAGTGGCTAGTGATACATGTATTACATAAGGATGCAGTCGATGATATAGAGTACAGTATATACGTATGCATATGAGATGAATAATGTAGGGTAAGTAACATTATATAAGGTAGCATTGTTTAAAGTGGCTAGTGATATATTTACATCATTTCCTATCAATTCCCATTATTAAAGTGGCTGGAGTTGAGTCAGTGTCATTGTCAGTGTGTTGGCAGCAGCCACTCAATGTTAGTGGTGGCTGTTTAACAGTCTGATGGCCTTGAGATAGAAGCTGTTTTTCAGTCTCTCGGTCCCAGCTTTGATGCACCTGTACTGACCTCGCCTTCTGGATGATAGCGGGGTGAACAGGCAGTGGCTCGGGTGGTTGATGTCCTTGATGATCTTTATGGCCTTCCTGTAACATCGGGTGGTGTAGGTGTCCTGGAGGGCAGGTAGTTTGCCCCCGGTGATGCGTTGTGCAGACCTCACTACCCTCTGGAGAGCCTTACGGTTGAGGGCGGAGCAGTTGCCGTACCAGGTGGTGATACAGCCCGACAGGATGCTCTCGATTGTGCATCTGTAGAAGTTTGTGAGTGCTTTTGGTGACAAGCCGAATTTCTTCAGCCTCCTGAGGTTGAAGAGGCGCTGCTGCGCCTTCTTCACGATGCTGTCTGTGTGAGTGGACCAATTCAGTTTGTCTGTGATGTGTATGCCGAGGAACTTAAAACTTGCTACCCTCTCCACTACTGTTCCATCGATGTGGATAGGGGGGTGTTCCCTCTACTGTTTCCTGAAGTCCACAATCATCTCCTTAGTTTTGTTGACGTTGAGTGTGAGGTTATTTTCCTGACACCACACTCCGAGGGCCCTCACCTCCTCCCTGTAGGCCGTCTCGTCGTTATTGGTAATCAAGCCTACCACTGTTGTGTCGTCCGCAAACTTGATGATTGAGTTGGAGAGGGCTCAGAACGCACCCTTGTGGGGCCCCAGTGTTGAGGATCAGCGGGGAGGAGATGTTGTTGCCTACCCTCACCACCTGGGGGCGGCCCGTCAGGAAGTCCAGTACCCAGTTGCACAGAGCGGGGTCGAGACCCAGGGTCTCGAGCTTGATGACGAGCTTGGAGGGTACTATGGTGTTGAATGCCGAGCTGTAGTCGATGAACAGCATTCTCACATAGGTATTCCTCTTGTCCAGATGGGTTAGGGCAGTGTGCAGTGTGGTTGAGATTGCATCGTCTGTGGACCTATTTGGGCAGTAAACAAATTGGAGTGGGTCTAGGGTGTCAGGTAGGGTGGAGGTGATATGGTCCTTGACTAGTCTCTCAAAGCACTTCATGATGACGGATGTGAGTGCAACGGGGCGGTAGTCGTTTAGCTCAGCTACCTTAGCTTTCTTGGGAACAGGAACAATGGTGGCCCTCTTGAAGCATGTGGGAACAGCAGACTGGTATAGGGATTGATTGAATATGTCCGTAAACACACCGGCCAGCTGGTCTGCGCATGCTCTGAGGGCGCGGCTGGGGATGCCGTCTGGGCCTGCAGCCTTGCGAGGGTTAACACGTTTAAATGTTTTACTCACCTCGGCTGCAGTGAAGGAGAGACCGCATGTTTTCGTTGCAGGCCGTGTCAGTGGCACTGTATTGTCCTCAAAGCGGGCAAAAAAGTTATTTAGTCTGCCTGGGAGCAAGACATCCTGGTCCGTGACTGGGCTGAATTTCTTCCTGTAGTCCGTGATTGACTGTAGACCCTGCCACATGCCTCTTGTGTCTGAGCCGTTGAATTGAGATTCTACTTTGTCTCTGTACTGACGCTTAGCTTGTTTGATAGCCTTGCGGAGGGAATAGCTGCACTGTATGTATTCGGTCATGTTACCAGACACCTTGCCCTGATTAAAAGCAGTGGTTCGCGCTTTCAGTTCCACACGAATGCTGCCATCAATCCACGGTTTCTGGTTAGGGAATGTTTTAATCGTTGCTATGGGAACGACATCTTCAACGCACGTTCTAATGAACTCGCACACCGAATCAGCGTATTCGTCAATATTGTTATCTGACGCAATACGAAACATGTCCCAGTCCACGTGATGGAAGCAGTCTTGGAGTATGGAGTCAGCTTGGTCGGACCAGCGTTGGACAGACCTCAGCGTGGGAGCCTCTTGTTTTAGTTTCTGTCTGTAGGCAGGGATCAACAAAATGGAGTCATGGTCAGCTTTTCCGAAAGGGGGGCGGGGCAGGGCCTTATATGCGTCGCGGAAGAGTAACAATGATCCAAGATCTTTCCACCCCTGGTTGCGCAATCGATATGCTGATAAAATTTAGGGAGTCTTGTTTTCAGATTAGCCTTGTTAAAATCCCCAGCTACAATGAATGCAGCCTCCGGATAAATCGTTTCCAGTTTGCAGAGAGTTAAATAAAGTTCGTTCAGAGCCATCGATGTGTCTGCTTGGGGGGGGATATATACGGCTGTGATTATAATCGAAGAGAATTCTCTTGGTAGATAATGCGGTCTACATTTGATTGTGAGGAATTCTAAATCAGGTGAACAGAAGGATTTGAGTTCCTGTATGTTTCTTTCATCACACCATGTCACGTTAGCCATAAGGCTACTAGTGTAGCCAGGAGGTGAGGCCTCATTTAACACAGTAAATTCATCAGGCTTAAGCCATGTTTCATTCAGGCCAATCACATCAAGATTATGATCAGTGATTAGTTCATTGACTATAATTGCCTTTGAAGAAAGGGATCTAACATTAAGTAGCCCTATTTTGAGATGTGAGGTATCATATATAATGACAGGAATGGAGGTGGTCTTTATCCTAGTGAGATTGCTAAGGCGAACACCGCCATGTTTAGTTTTGCCCAACCTAGGTCGAGGCACAGACACGGTCTCAATGGTGATAGCTGAGCTGACTACACTGACTGTGCTAGTGGCAGACTCCACTATGCTGGCAGGCTGGCTAACAGCCTGCTGCCTGGCCTGCACCCTATTTCATTGTGGAGCTAGAGGAGTTAGAGCCCTGTCTATGTTGGTAGATAAGATGAGAGCACCCCTCCAGCTAGGATGGAGTCCGTCACTCCTCTGCAGGTCAGGCTTGGTCCTGTTTGTGGGTGAATCCCAGAAAGAGGGCCAATTATCTACAAATTCTATCTTTTGGGAGGGGCAGAAAACAGTTTTCAACCAGCGATTGAGTTGTGAGACTCTGCTGTAGAGCTCATCACTCCCCCTAACTGGGAGGGGGCCAGAGACAATTACTCGATGCCGACACATCTTTCTAGCTGATTTACACGCAGAAGCTATGTTGTGCTTGGTGATCTCTGACTGTTTCATCCTAACATCGTTGGTGCCGACGTGGATAACAATATCTCTATACTCTCTACACTCGCCAGTTTTAGCTTTAGCCAGCACCATCTTCAGATTAGCCTTAACGTCGGTAGCCCTGCCCCCTGGTAAACAGTGTATGATCGCTGGATGATTCGTTTTAAGTCTAATACTGCGGGTAATGGAGTCGCCAATGACTAGAGTTTTCAATTTGTCAGAGCTAATGGTGGGAAGCTTCGGCGTCTCAGACCCCGTAACGGGAGGAGTAGAGACCAGAGAAGACTCGGCCTCTGACTCCGACCCGCTGCTTAATGGGGAAAACCGGTTGAAAGTTTCTGTCGGCTGAATGAGCGACACCGGTTGAGCGTTCCTACAGCATTTCCTTCCAGAAACCGTGAGAAAGTTGTCCGGCTGCGGGGACTGTGCGAGGGGATTTTGCCGTAAGGCGAGTACAGCGACTGCAATTAGAAGGCATCATGTTAATGTTACTACTTAGCTTCGGCTGTTGGAGGTCCTGACGAATCGTGTCCAGATAAAGTGTCCGGAGTGAAAAGTTGAGGAAAAAAAACAAAAATATAAACGGTAATTAAAAAGTAAAAACCGTAAAGTTGTCAGGTAGCAAAATAGGTTGGCAACAAAACGCACAGCAACTCGAAAACAAGTCTGCAAGTTGTGACCGGAAATGACGTAGAGGAGTTCCCCTCCTCAAGACTCCCCTCTACCAGAACACATTGATGATCAGTCTACTTCAACAAGTTAAAGTGTAGGAAGCATGAGTTTTTACTCACCAGTGTAACAATACAGTGGTTAAAGCCTTAGTAACCTAGTTGTATTCACCATCTGGTTCCCTATAAGGACAAACAGTTATGTTTTTGCGTTATTACATATTTATTAATTTATTTTGGGATATCTTCTAAACTACCCACAATGCATTATTTCTGAACGTCCTATGGAGGATCTACTCTGTGCTACTGAGTTTGTATGCTAGTGTAACGGTGTAATTAAGTTGTTAAATTCCTGCATAAAATGGGTTTTATGCCACGTCCTGGTCGATTAGTGTGTTTACATTGTCTTATGCACTAAAATCAAATGAAATGTTATTGGTCACATACACATGGTTAGCAGATGTTAATGCGAGTGTAGCGAAATGCTTGTGTTTTTAGTTCCGACATTGCAGTAATATCTAACAAGTAATCTAACAATTCCTCAACAACTACCTAATGCACACAAATCTAAAGGGGTGAATAAGAATATGTACATATAAATATATGGATGAGCAATGGCCATGCGGAATAGGTAAGGTGCCGTAGATGGTATAAAATACAGTATATACATGTGATAAGATATGTTAACATTATTAAAGTGTCATTGTTTAAAGTAACTAGTGATACATTTTTTGAAGTGGCCAGTGATTTGAGTCTCAATGTAGCCAGCAGCCTCTCTGAGCTAGTGAGATAGACAAGCTGTCTCTCAGTCCCAGCTTTGAACAGGCAGTGGCTCGGGTGGTTGTTGTCCTTGATAATCTTTTTGGCCTTCCTATGACATCAGGTGCTGTAGGTGTCTTGGGGGGCAGGTAGTTTGCCCCCGGTGATGCGAGCCTTGCAGTTGAGTGCGGGGCAGTTGCCTTACCAGGTGGTGATACAGCGCGACAGGATGCTCTCGACTGTGCATCTGTAAAAGATTGTCAGGGTTTTACTTGACAAGCCAAATTTCTTCAGCCTCCTGAGGTTGAAGAAGGAATTTAAAACGTTCCACCTCAGTGATAAAGGTATGGGATTCTGGGTCATCCACAGCAGGTCTTGGAACTCTGGGGGCGGTATTTCATTTTTGGATAAAAAACGTTCCTGTTTTAAACGGGATATTTTGTCATGACAAGATGCTCGACTATGCATATAATTGACAGCTTTGGATAGAAAACACTCTAACGTTTCCAAAACTGCAAAGATATTGTCTGTGAGTATAACAGAACTGATGTTACAGGCGAAACCCAGATAAAAATCCAATCAGGAAGTGCCCCATATTTTGAAAGCCCTGCATGCCAATGACTCCTTATATGGCTGTGAATGGGCTACGAATGAGCTTACGCTTTCTACGTATTCCCCAAGGCGTCTACAGCATTGTGACGTATTTTTACGCATTTATGTTGAAGAATAGCCGTAAGGGACCACATTGAGCAAGTGGTCACATGATGGCTCCCGCAGAAAATCTTGCGTAAAGTACAGAGGTAGCCATTATTGCAATCGCTTCTAATGAGAAACCAATTGTCCCGGTGGATATATTATCAAATAGATATGTGAAAAACACCTTGAGGATTGATTCTAAACAACATTTGCCATGTTTCTGTCGATATTATGGAGCTAATTTGGAAAAAAGTTAGGAGTTGTAGTGACCGCATTTTCCGGTAGATTTCTCAGCCAAACGTGAAGAACAAACAGAGCTATTTCGCCTACAAAAATTATATTTTTGGAAAAAAGGAACATTTGCTATCTAACTGGGAGTCTCCAGAATGAAAACATCCAAAGTTCTTCAAAGGTAAATGATTGAATTTGATTGCTTTTCTTATTTTCGTGAAAATGTTGCCTGCTGCTAGCAGGGCATAATGCTATGCTAGGCTATGATAAACTGACACAAATGCTTGTCTAGCGTTGGCTGTAAAGCATATTTTGAACATTTGAGATGACAGTGTGATTAACAAAAGTCTAAGCTATGTCTCAATATATTTCATTTGTGATTTTCATGAATAGGAAGATTTTCTAGGAAGTTTTATGTCTGTTGCGTTATGCTAATTAGTGTCAGGCGATGATTACGCTCCCGGATCCGGGTTTGAGAGTCACAAGAAGTTTTAATGGAGAATTGCTGTGGGTAAAATGAATGGTCCCGGGATAGAAATGCATAAAGTTGACATTACATCATAAAATCCACCTTTTACATTGTACATTAGCAATTTATGTTTTAGTAACTACTGTTGTTGGTTTGGTGCCAAATAAGCCTCTCTTTATATGTTATTTGCAGAATCTCAGTTTTCCATATGGGTGTTATATGCTAGGTAAAGTTTTCCATTCAAGTTGGAAACTAACTGGAAAATGCATCTTCTTTAGGAGTGCTATTTATATCCTGTCGACTACTGATAATTCATCCACACTGTGTGTCCTGTCATTGCATGTAATTTATGACAAATGTATAAAGTATATGTTTCTAAACTCATGAACGCCAGCCAGCATATTATCCCAGTTTTGATAGCCATTGGTTTAGTAGATTACAGAAAGGCTACAATGCGCACACGCTACTGCGTATGGGACGTCATCTATACAAACGTGGCTGTTCTAAATGAGGTGTTTCTCAAAGCCTTGAGTAATGAACCTATTTTTGACACAATAGGCTGGAAAGCGACAATACTTTAAAAAGCTTTGTTTCCCCATCACTACTTTTCCGCATGTTCTCTGTGAAGTAGACTATGGGAGTTTTGTAACTTTTTCCACCTTGGCTTACTGCTAGCGTGCTAGCTGACTGACATCTGGAATGTATCCATTTTGGATGTTGGGGATTTTCACTGCCACCATTCTGTTTGTCTCTGCTCTTTTGATCTGCAGTTTTGTTTAAGTTGGGTTTTGTTAGTTGGGTTCTAACTGGTCTCCATCACTTGGGCTCCAGCTCGCTGACCATAGCTAGTTGGCTAAATAGCTAATGTTAGCTGGCTGGCTAAGATAACTGCATATAGCTAACATTCTTTGATATTTGGTTAGATGGCATTATGTATTTTCAAAACTTTGGTTTACTTGAATCACTCCACATGATGGCAAGAACAGCTCAAATAAGCAAAAAGAAATGACAGTCCATCATTACTTTAAGACATGAAGGTCAGTCAATATGGAAACTTTCAAGAACATTGAAAGATTCTTGAAGTGCATTTGCAAAGACCATCAATCACTATGATGAAACTGGCTCTCATGAGGATTGCCACAGGAAAGGAAGACCCAGAGTTACCTCTGCTGCAGAGGATTAGTTCATTAGAGTTCATTATCTGCACCTCAGATTGCAGCACATATAAATGCTTCAGAGTTCAAGTTACAGACACATCTCAACATCAGACTGCTTGAATCAGGCCTTCATGGTCAAATTGCTGCAAAGAAACCACTACTAAAAGGACAGCAAGTGGTGCAGTGGTCTAAGTCACTAGAGATCCTGGTTCGAGTCCAGGCCCTGTCGCAGCCGGCCGCCACTGGGAGACCCATGGGGTGGCGCACAATTGGCCCAGCGTCATCCGCGTCAGCGGAGGGTTTGGCTCGCAGGGATATTCTTGTCCCATCGCGCACTAGCGACTCCTGTGGCGGGGCAGGTGACACGGTCGCCAGGTGTACGGTGTTTCCTCCAACACATTGCTGCGGCTGGCTTCCGGGTTAAGCGGGCATTGTGTCAAGAAGCACTGCGGCTTGGCTGGGTTGTGTTTCAGAGGACGCACGGCTCTCGACCTTCGCCTCTCCCGAGTCCGTACAGGAGTTGCAGCGATGGGACAGGACTCTAACTACCAATTGGATACCACGAAATTGGGGAGAAAAAGGGGTAAAAAATATATATATAAAAAATGGAATAAAAAATTTAATAAAGAAAGGACACAAATAACAAGAAAATACTTGCTTGGGCCAAGAAACAAGAGCAATGGACATTAGATCGGTGGAAATCTGTCCTTTGGTCTGGTTCCAACCGCTGTGTCTTTGTGAACGGATGATCTCCTCATGCGCGGTTCCCACCGTGAAGCATGGAGTAGGAGGTGTGATGATGTGGGGGGTGCTTTGCTGGTGACACTGTCTGTAATTTATTTAGAATTCAAGGCATACTTAACCAGCATGGCTACCACATCATTCTGCAGCGATACGCCATCCCATCTGGTTTGTGCATAGTGGGACTATCATTTGTTTTTCAACAGGACAATGACCCAACACACCTCCAGGATGTGTAAGGGCTATTTGAGCAAAAAGGAGAGTGATGGAGTGCTGCATCCAATGACCTGGCCTCCACAATCACCCGACCTCAACCCAATTGAGATGGTTTGGGATGAGTTGGACCGCAGAGTGACAGAAAAGCAGCCAACAAGTGCTCAGCATATGTGGGAAGTCTTTCAATACTGTTGGAAAATGTATGTTTTACACTTTTTTTGGTTTCTACATGTTTCCATGTGTGTTATTTCATAGTTATTCTACAATGTAGAAAATAGTACAAATAAAGATGTTGCATGTTATTTTGGCTTTAATACGTGTCACATATCAGTTTGCAAACAATGTTAAAAAGCATGTATATTTGAATGGTAGTGTATATATTTGAGTTAATAAAGCCGCATACAAAGATGGACTCTTCTTGCTTTCTTGAGTACGGCAGCTCCAAAATGCAGGTGTTTCAGCCTAGCTCAGTGCTTTCTGTGGTGGTGGGGCAGCCAGCGGAATATACGTAGCGTAGGTGTTGGTAATGCTCTCTAGTTGCGCCATGATTGGCTCAGTTTTCTGTCACTCCTAAGGACACTACGTCACCGCCAAGCACCTTCGGTGCTGCCATAGAGTTACATTTGAAGGGACCATCCAAGAAGGCTCAAGGTCATGGTTATTGCTATATTGTAATTATTTCGCCACCATGGCCTATTTATTGCCTTAACTCCCTTATCTTACCTCATTTGCACTCACTGTATATAGACTTTTCCCCCATTTTTTTCTACTGTATTACTGACTGTATGTTTTGTTTATTCCATGTGTAACTGTGTTGTTGTATATGTCGAACTGCTATGCTTTATCTTGGCCTCGCCGCAGTTGCAAATGAGAACTTGTTCTCAACTAGCCTACCTGGTTAAATAAAGGTGAAATAAATCAAATAAAAAGGTAATTGACCACAAATAAAATTATGTCAAATCACATATCTACAGTAGCTTTGATTGGACTGATCATGTCAACATCATACTTTTAAAATCTTAGCTAGCAGTTCTCATTATGAATGAAGTCCACAATCTACATATGAAGAGAAATAATGAAGAGAAATTATACATAAAATGTATCGGTGCTCATCGGCCATTGCTATTCAGTGGAGTGGCTGTGTTGTCCCAAATCTGGGATTAAGGGTCTCTTTTCCAAGTTGATAATGATAAACATTCAACATTGTCCATTCTGTCAATGGAGCATGATTTGCAAAACTTGACTCCAGTGAGTTCAAGGCAACTGGAAACTCTGGAAAAAACAAGCTCCAACTGGGAAAAATACATTTTGAACAGTCATCCAACTGGGAATTGTAAAACCGGAACTCGGGCCTCTTTCTAGAGCTACGACCTGAAGATCACTGACATCATCAGGATTCAACCTTGTTTTTTCTGAGTTTCCAGTTGTCTTGAAATCACCATAAATCCAGAGAACGACAGACTTTGATGACAGAATTTGCCCAGGAAGGACAACTTCCTGTTCAAGTGAGCACAGAAAAAAAGTGAGTCCAAAAATATATTGTAGGCTGCTGCATAAATGATGTAATATGCCAGGGAGATATGTATACTGTAGCTAAGAAACTAATACTAATACTAAGCGTACTTTATTTTGGCAAGTCAGATAAAAACAAATTCTTATTTTCAATGACGGCCTAGGAACTGCCTTGTTCAGGGGCAGAACGACAGATTTTACCTTGTCAGCTCAGGGATTCGACCTTGCAACCTTTTGGTTACTAGTCCAACGCTCTAACCACTAGGCTACCTGCCACTCCGTACGTGGTGTCGTAAGATGTTAGTAGACCATGTTTCTCACGCTAATAATGTGGTCTATTTTCCCCTCTTAATTTCGCCTACTGTTCTGACTTGGTGGTGCACAGGTAACCAAAAACCAGTTTTAGATATATGTAATCATTGAATATTGTAAGAGCTTTCATTGCCTTTATTTATCCTACGGTTCTGACTTGGTATACATGGAGGACACTGTAAGAACGGCCCATGTTCTGAATTCTGTCACTGTACATTTCTAAATATTGACTACGTCCGTCTTAGCTCGCTCATTAATGTCTTCATCTAAATGACTGATTGCCTCTTATCCTCGTCGTCCCCCTATGCCATAGTTTGTACATCTCAATTGTCATTAGACACCACATACAGTGCCTTGCGAAAGTATTCAGCCCCTTGAACTTTGCGACATTTTGCCACATTTCAGGCTTCAAACAAAGATATAAAACTGTATTTTTTTGTGAAGAATCAACAACAAGTGGGACACAATCATGAAGTGGAACGACATTTATTGGATATTTCAAACTTTTTTTACAAATCAAAAACTGAAAAATTGGGCGTGCAAAATTATTCAGCCCCCTTAAGTTAATACTTTGTAGCGCCACCTTTTGCTGCGATTACAGCTGTAAGTCGCTTGGGGTATGTCTCTATCAGTTTTGCACATCGAGAGACTGAAATGTTTTCCCATTCCTCATTGCAAAACAGCTCGAGCTCAGTGAGGTTGGATGGAGAGCATTTGTGAACAGCAGTTTTCAGTTCATTCCACAGATTCTCGATTGGATTCAGGTTTGGACTTTGACTTGGCCATTCTAACACCTGGATATGTTTATTTTTGAACCATTCCATTGTAGATTTTGCTTTATGTTTTGCATCATTGTCTTGTTGGAAGACAAATCTCCGTCCCAGTCTCAGGTCTTTTGCAGACTCCATCAGGTTTTCTTCCAGAATGGTCCTGTATTTGGCTCCATCCATCTTCCCATCAATTTTAACCATCTTCCCTGTCCCTACTGAAGAAAAGCAGGCCCAAACCATGATGCTGCCACCACCATGTTTGACAGTGGGGATGGTGTGTTCAGGGTGATGAGCTGTGTTGCTTTTACGCCAAACATAACGTTTTGCATTGTTGCCAAAAAGTTCAATTTTGGTTTCATCTGACCAGAGCACATTCTTCCACATGTTTGGTGTGTCTCCCAGGTGGCTTGTGGCAAACTTTAAACAACACTTTTTATGGATATCTTTAAGAAATGGCATTCTTCTTGCCACTCTTCCATAAAGGCCAGATTTGTGCAATATACGACTGATTGTTGTCCTATGGACAGAGTCTCCCACCTCAGCTGTAGATCTCTGCAGTTCATCCAGAGTGATCATGGGCCTCTTGGCTGCATCTCTGATCAGTCTTCTCCTTGTATGAGCTGAAAGTTTAGAGGGACGGCCAGGTCTTGGTAGATTTGCAGTGGTCTGATACTCCTTCCATTTCAATATTATCGCTTGCACAGTGCTCCTTGGGTTGTTTAAAGCTTGGGAAATATTTTTGTATCCAAATCCGGCTTTAAACTTCTTCACAACAGTATCTCGGACCTGCCTGGTGTGTTCCTTGTTCTTCACGATGCTCTCTGAGCTTTTAACGGACCTCTGAGACTATCACAGTGCAGGTGCATTTATACGGAGACTTGATTACACACAGGTGGATTGTATTTATCATCATTAGTCATTTAGGTCAACATTGGATCATTCAGAGATCCTCACTGAACTTCTGGAGAGAGTTTGCTGCACTGAAAGTAAAGGGGCTGAATAATTTTGCATGCCCAATTTTTCAGTTTTTGATTTGTAAAAAAAGTTTGAAATATCCATTAAATGTCGTTCCACTTCATGATTGTGTCCCACTTGTTGTTGATTCTTCACAAAAAAACACAGTTTTATATCTTTATGTTTGAAGCCTGAAATGTGGCAAAAGGTCGCAAAGTTCAAGGGGGCCGAATACTTTCGCAAGGCACTGTATGTTTAAGCAAGTCAGCCAAATCAGCTATCCGCTTACCCCTAGCCAACCTAACTCTGTACATTTGTTAGTAAATTTACACTGGGACCATCGGCCACATCTATAATTACAGTCCAGCACATTGTCTAGGAAGGTACTACATGGGACTGGTGGAAGATCAGACCTCACCACCATTTGACTGATATTGGGGGCGTGTCTGAAGACCACCCTCTGGGGTTCTTTAAACGTCTTCTCCAGGTGTGGATCAGTGATCAAGATGTACCAGTGTTTTTAATGATGTGGTCAAACTGTTTACCAAGTGGGGAGTACTGAAGGAAGCATTGAACGTGTTGGTCTGGAGGGAGGGGAGGATTGGGTAGTACTGAAGGAAGCATTGAACATGTTGGTCTGGAGGGTGGGGAGGTTTGGGGAGTACTGAAGGAAGCATTGAACGTGTTGGTCTGGAGGGAGGGGAGGTTTGGGGAGTACTGAAGGAAGCATTGAACGTGTTGGTCTGGAGGGAGGGGAGGTTTGGGGAGTACTGAAGGAAGCATTGAACGTGTTGGTCTGGAGGGTGGTTTGGGGAGTACTGAAGGAAGCATTGAACGTGTTGGTCTGGAGGGTGGTTTGGGGAGTACTGAAGGAAACATTGAACGTGTTGGTCTGGAGGGAGGCGAGGTTTGGGGAGTACTGAAGGAAGCATTGAACGTGTTGGTCTGGAGGACAGGGAGGTTTGGGCGTGAGGCTGTCATCCTGGGTCATATTTTTACAGTGGTGTAAAGTACTTAAGTAAAAATACTTTAAAGTACCACTTAAGTCGTTTTGGGGGGGGTATCTGTACTTATGTATATTTTTGACAACTTTTACTTCAATACATTCCTAGAGAAAATATTGTACTTTTTACGCTATATATTTTCCCTGTCAACCAAAAGTACTCGTTACATTTTGCATGCTTAGCAGGACAGGAAAATGGTCCAACACACGCATTATCAAGAGAACATCCCTGGTCATCCCTACTGCCTCTGATCTGGCTGACTCACTAAACATAAATGCATCGTTTGTCAAATATGTCTGATTGTTGGGAGTGTGCGCATGGCTATCCGTAAATAGTAAAAACAAGAAAATGGTGCCGTCTGGTTTGCTTAATATAAGGAATGTGAAATTATTTGAAGTATATTTTAGAAATTACATTTACTTTTGATACTTAAGTATTTTTAAAACCAAATACGAATTCCTGTCTGTTATTCTAAAACAAACCCACAAACAGATTAGCATAATGAGATACTATTGCTTTTTATACTAAACGTACATACCATGCACTATTTTGACATAGTGTAAGATATTAATATATCTGCATTTATACAGTTTTTCATACTAAGATAAGTTGGTTTTGAAAGAGTCTGTTGATTGGTCAGTCATTGGATTCATTTGTTTTGCAATATGTTAAAATCAAATCAAGCTTTATTTATACAACACAATTCAGACATGGATGCAACACAATGGCTTCACAGGAAAAACATAATCAAAACCAATGAAATAACAGAACTATTTAGTACACAAACAAAAGAGGATAAAAAAAACAGAAGACTAACAACTGAAAGACTAACATTGCCATTGATTAAAATATTAATTGGATGCAATATCCAACCCAAAATATTAGCTTGTTTTCTAGGAGAAAGACACTGGGTGTCCACTGAAAGTTGACTAGTAACAACAACTGGGACCTAAAAGACACCCACCATGAGACTCACTAAATTGCCCAAGAAGAGGAAAACAAAAGAAAAACCCACACCACACTTAAAGACAGGAAGCGAACCAAAAAGGTGGTTAAAATAATTTATTACAATCAATACCATTCATACTATTACAAAATCATAATTCTCATTCATTCTTAATTAATTCTATTTACAAAAACATCAAACAAAAACAAACCTCAGGGGAGCATCGTCCCTCCCCGTCATACCTAACCAATACCTAACCCTTTCCCTATCTCCCCTTCCCTAATCTATCCCCTTACCAAACTCACTCTAACACTCCCAGCCCTAAACCCCCTTTCCACCTCTCCCGTGCCACATGCTTCCCCTACTTCCTCTCCTCCCTCTTCCCCCTCAAATCACCTTCCACCCTTCTCACTATCCCTTCCACCCCCCAATCTCTCCCTGTCTTGACAAAATTCTGTCTTGACAAAATTCCCTTTTTAAAGAGACTCATGAGAAGCCAGAGCAGAAACCTGTCCCTATCCGTTCCCTTTGCTCTCCCTACGCCTCTCTCTAGCCTAGCCCATGTCAAAACAAAATCACTCCTAACCACACCTAGCATCACCCGTGCCCTAGCCCAGACTAGTCCGGCAAAGGCACCGTCCCAGAAGGCATGGCGCACAGTCTCCTCCCTGCCACAAGAGGATCTTGGACAGGTGGGGGATTGCACCAAACTATACCGGTACAAGATGGCACGTACCGGCAAGCGCTTATGGAGGCCCAACCAATTCAGGTCCTTGAGCCTGTTGTCCAGGCCCCGCACCTGCACTCCCTCCCAGACCACTGACGAGATGCCCGCTACAGGCGCAGGACTCCCTGCCTGCCTGACCTCCTCGTACAGGTGCCTGTGGTCTAAACCTACTCGGGCAACTTCAACCTCGGGGTGCACACGCAGCCACTTGGCCGCATGGCCAAAGTGCCACGGCAGCTGTTCTGCCCGAGGACCCGCGTTAGACCACACCATTACGCTTCTCGCCTTATACGAGAAGAACACCCGCAGGAGGTAACCGGACGGGTGTATAACCGGACGAGCAAGCTCCGTCAACAAGAAAGAAACAAAATTGGCGTCCAGCGTGAGGGGGAAATGTGGTACCCCCCTACCTCCCTCCCCGATGGGACAGATCATGCGTGCCCTGGCGACCCACTCGCACCTGCCACTCCACATAAACTGAAACACAAGCCTCACTAGAGGCCTCCTCAGACAAGCCGGCAATGGGTAGATGTATGCCAAATACAAAAGAGACGGCAACACATCCACCTTTAGGACCAGGACTTTGCCCATAATAGACAAATACCTAGCCTTCCACATTGCTAGCTTCCTCTGTACCACTGCGATACGCATGTTCCAGTTTAGCGTCGCTGAGCCGGAGGTCTCAAAATGAACCCCGAGAATCCTCAGGGCCCCTTCACAGAGAGATAACCCCCCAGGCACATCCGTTCTACCGCGCCATCTTCCGAAAAACTTGACGGAAGACTTTGCATGGTTCAGAACTGCTCCCGACGCTCGGGTGAAATCCCCAAAGATGGCAAGGGACCTTGTCAGGCAAGTGTCGTCGGCGTACTGCGTCATCTTAACACGCAGCCCACCACTTCCAGGGATCAACAAGCCTTCCACCCCTGTGTCTGCCCTAATGGCAGCCCCCAGAGGCTCCATGTACAGAACGAAGAGGAGAGCCGAGAGTGGGCATCCCTGCCTGACCCCAGACAGGAGGTCAAAAACGTCACCTAAGTGACTATTTACACTAACTCGACACCCCGCTCCGACATATAAAGTACGGATCCATCCTATAAACTTCTCCCCAAATCCTAATCTACCTAACACCCTGAATAGAAAAGATCTATTCACGCGATCAAAAGCTTTCGCCTGATCTAGCGCTGCTACCATTAAAGGCAGCCCTCTATCTTCAACCCAAGCGATCAAATCAAATTTATTTATATAGCCCTTCGTACATCAGCCGATATCTCAAAGTGCTGTACAGAAACCCAGCGTAAAACTCCAAACAGCAAGCAATGCAGGTGTAGAAGCACTTCCCCCTTCTTATAAAGAAGTGACAGCACACCAACAGACATTGATCCCCCCGGGACCCCCGTCTCAAGGATGGCCTTCAAGACTTCGAGAACCACTGGTCCAAGTATACCCCAAAACTTGAGGTAAAACTCAGCCGGCAGCCCATCCATCCCAGGCACCTTCCCTTTTCCCATCCTCCTAAGAGCGCTCTCAACCTCTTCTAGTGAGATCTGGGCCTCCATCACGTCTCTAATGTCCTCTGGCAACCGCCGGGACAAGTGTTCTAAAAACACGTTTCCCTGCTCTACATCTATTTCCCTTTCCTTAAATAATCCTTGGAAATGATCAGTTGTCACCCTGACCATTTCCTCTGGTTTACTTACTATACTACCATTTTCTTCCCTAACTCCATGCATTACCTTCCTACTCTGCCTGGCCCTAACCGACTTAAAGAACATAGCGGAACAAGTCTCATTATGTTCTAGAAAGCCACTATGCGCACGCTCCAGGAAAGCTCGAGCCTTCTGCTCCTGCAGCTCCCTGAGCTGCGCCTTTAGGGCTGCGAATCTCTCCCAGTCAATCGACCCGCCGAGGTTGCCTGCCTCGTACTCGAGTTCAATTAACCTTTGGATACGATCCACCTCCCTCCTTTCCTCCCTTTTTTTCCTTCTACAATATCCTATTATAAAAGCCCTAATCCTCACCTTAACTAAATCCCACCACTAACACCCCCTCGCACATGGACCGGAGGCCGTCAAGCCTCTGAAAGAAACAAAAAAATGCGTCAACGAAAGCCTGCTCCTCCAGTATATCCCGATCTAACTTCCAGTACCCCCTACCGAAGAGGCAGACTGGCGACCCCACCTGCAGGAACACCCCGTCGTGATCCGTGAAGAAAACAGGCAACAGCCGCCTAGACAACTGACCCAAAGACCTGGATACAAAAATGTAGTCGAGCCTCCGCGCAACCCCCCTGGAGTTGACCCATGTAGGACCGACCATTGCCGGAGTAGTGTGCAGGCCACCATCAACCAGACCATGGCAAGCCATTAGCCCAGAGATGGCACCTGCACTGCTATCACCGCCTACCCCTAAATCTATATTAAAGTCTCCTCCTATCACCAAGTGCCTGTTTGTAACACACAGGGGCGCCAGACAGTCCACCATCTCCCTCCTGTCTGCCGCCACCTGTGGCCCATACACCCCAATTAACCTATATCTAGCTTCTCTAAACTTAACATCTATCCCCAAAACTCTACCCTGCATTATTACAAAAGTGTTCTCTATTTTAACCTCTCTATGCCCACACAAAATCCCTACTCCTGTTGAGTGCACCCTTCCTATGCCCCAAAAAGATTCCCCCTTATCCCACTCCCTCTTAAATCTACACACATCCCCACCATCCCTCAGGTGAACCTCCTGTAAAAAACAGAAATCAAACCCCACACCCTCTAAATAACAAAAAACCGCCCTCCTTTTAACATTATTCCTTAACCCCCTAACATTTAGACTAAAAAAAGAAACAGAACTATTCATTTAATTATTAACAACAAACAAAAAAACAAAAAAAACAGGAGACTCACCCGATGCTCCCCTGGTCCATCTCCACCGGCGGGGACGTCCTCTCCTCTCCCGACGCCCCCCCGTCCTCCATCCCAACCCATGACCCAGGCAGTGTGTTGGGTCCTCCCTCCCCACCCACCATCCCCCCCTCCCTGTTTGCCTCGGGGCTGCATGTAGGGGACCCCATCTCCTCAAACAGGAGTTGGGATCCCTCTAGCAAACAGCCCACCGACCCCTCACTGGAGTCATCCACTAAAATGCAAGGGGCTGAGGCAAACCGGGAGGACAAATTACCCTCCCCCCCAGCCACTCTCTTAGCCCCCCCTCCCTCTCACTTCCTGCCAAGCTCCCCCTCTTCATCCCTTTCTTCTTTGGTGAAGGAGGTAGCGGGGAGACACAACGTCCCATCCCCGCTAACTCCTCCACCAAATCCCTCATTTTGACCTCGAGGAAGCCTGGCAGGCTGTCCCCCCACTCCTTCCCCTCCCCTCCCCTCCCACCTCCACTCCTCCCTCCTTCTCCGTCACTGTCCCAGTTCCCTCTTCCACTCCTTCTCGCACCACTGTCCCCTTCACCGCTCCTTTACGTTCTTCTGCCTTTTCCTTCTCCTCTTCTTTTCCACTCTTTCCTTCTTCCCGCCTTTTCCTTCTCATTTCTTCCTTCTTTCCATCCTCTTCTCTTGCCTTCTTTTCCCCTGTGCCATCCGTACAATCCGCACGCGTCCTTTCTTTCCTCCCTCCATCCCCCGCTCCCCCCCCAGCTGCAGACGCGTATGACCTGTGACGATCCGGGCAATCACGCCACAGGTGTCCTCTGGAGCCACACCCGTGGCAAGCCTTGGGCTCGTCACACTCCCTGGCCTCGTGCTCTTCCGACCCACAAAAACGACATTTCTTGTTACTGCACGAGGCCAGGGTATACAACGCCTGCAGAACGGGGGCTGACGTGCATAGTATAGGGTTCCCCTGTCAGCCCCCAGGGAGAACATTGCCGGAGGATGGAGGTAGCCATCCACACTCTTCGGGGACTCCCTGAGTAACGCCTGGAACCCTCTCCTCCCGTTCCAGAAACCCAGGGAGTCCCTGAGGTACCTCGCTGAGGAGACATTGTCCATGTACCTCCCCAGAAAGGCCCTCACCTCTTCATCTTTCACATGCGGATTGTACATGGTTACGGTGACCACCCTGAAGTTGTTCTTCGCCAGGCTGGTCACCGCATAATGGCACAGGGGTCCCGTTTTCTCCGCTTCCTTTGCCATCTTCATTACTTCGTCATGTTTTTCTTCTTTGTGAAACGTCACAACGTCACACCTTCTCATTCGGGTTCCCTTGAAGGCAGAGCACTTCCTTCACCTCTATCCTGAGGCATCCCATCAAAATGGTCCTTCCAAATGTCTCTCTACTCCACGGCTCCATCTCCTTTTCAGTCCAGGCAAATCGTAAGGTATTTGCCATACCAATCCCCGGAACCGATCTTGTTTGCTTGTATTGATTCATTTAAAAAAATAAGCTCTCTTCAGAAAGAAGCTTCAACCTGAAATGAAAACATCTTTAACCAAAAAAGGTGGAGAAACTGAAGGTGTTGACTCTCCACATCTTTCAAGACAACTGGAGCACTGGGCCAGACACTCTTAAATATAACCTGGACCAACTCAGGTGAAACACCTTCCCACTAAAGAGATGGACAAGCCAGCACAGGTGTAACACATACTGACTAAAGAGGTGACACCAATCAGTGCGTCCCACGTGCTAACGAGCTATTCGTGCTAAAGTCCAACCTCAAAACGTAAATGGAAAAACCAAAGCCTGGAACACCTTACCCCTTAAGACAACAAATAAATCCTTTATTTTTGTTGGACAAGTTTGCTCACCACATACAAAAAACAACTTCCATTTCACATTATAATCAACTACAATGCTTCACCAATATAAACATGGCGTCTACTGGCTGTCAACAATTAAAAACAAGAAAAAACACTTCTAAATAACAATATAAAATAATATATTTTCTCCTTTTTCTTTCTATAGAATCCTAAAACTCACTAGCTTCTAGAACTAGCTCCTTAATATCCGTAGTAACTTTCCCCCTCACTGCGGATCTTCTTTCTCTTTTCAGGGTTCACTCGATAGGCATGTTATAGGATCGGGGGCCCAGTCCCCAATGTCATGCTCTAGTACATTTGGGTTGGAACATCTGAGAATTATCCCTGATATTCTAAAAACAGTGCAACAATGTCAATATAATTGTACCCAAAATAGTCAGTTAAATAATTATGATTACTAACTGTTACAAGAAATGTAAATATATCAAAACCAAATGTACTACCCCTTTGTTAATATGTATTGGCAATAATTCACTTAATGGTGAGGCATGGAATAATAAAATATGTATCTTTTGTCAGGCTGAATGTTTGAAATATGGGGTGATTGGAGACATGCTTCTTCAGTAGTGGAATAAAGACAATTAGCATTTGAATGTGTCAAGAAATACTGGAGTGATGTCAGATTGTTAATAAAATTGATGACAGACTAATTTATCATACTGCGTCCATGTGTATAGGCTGCAAGTACATTGAAATTAAGTCGTTTTCAAGTAATTAAAAAACCCCACAGAAAATACATATTTTTAACTTTCAACTAAAACCGAACGTATTTTGGACTTCGGTCATAGTCTTCTTTTCAATGTCTTTTCAATTGCATTTTGCTAGGTGGGATATTTCATTGATTTCAAGAAACAATTGCTTCATGTATGTATTTTCTGATGTTTGATCAGAAGTCTTTTATCTGAGAATTTCTTGTCACATTTATGACAGCTACAAAGTTTCCCCCCTGCGTGTGTTCTCTGGTGTATAGTCAGATACCCAGATGTACTAAAACTCTTCCCACATTGACCACAGCTATAAGTTTTCTCTCCTGTGTGTGTTCTCTGGTGCACTGTCAGATGGCCAGATTGAACAAAACTCTTCCCACATTGACCACAGCTATAAGGTTTCTCTCCTGTGTGTGTTCTCTGGTGCACTGTCAGATCACTAGATTGACTAAAACTCTTCCCACATTGACTACAGCTAAAAGGTTTCTCTCCTGTGTGTGTTCGGTGGTGTACAATTAGATGGCTAGATGTACCAAAACTCTTCCCGCATTGATGACAGCTAAATGGTTTCTCTCCTGTGTGTGTTCTCTGGTGCACTGTCAGATGGCCAGATTGAACAAAACTCTTCCCACATTGACCACAGCTATAAGGTTTCTCTCCTGTGTGTGTTCTCTGGTGCACTGTCAGATCACTAGATTGACTAAAACTCTTCCCACATTGACTACAGCTAAAAGGTTTCTCTCCTGTGTGTGTTCGGTGGTGTACAATTAGATGGCTAGATTTACCAAAACTCTTCCCACATTGATGACAGCTAAATGGTTTCTCTCCTGTGTGTGTTCTCTGGTGTACAATTAGATGGCTAGATGTCGTACAACTTTTCCCACATTGATAACAGATATAAGGTTTCTCTCCTGTGTGTATTCTCTGGTGCACAATCAGGCTTTCTGGTTGAGTAAAACTCTTCCCACATTGACTACAGCTATAAGATTTCTTTCCTGTGTGTATTCTCTGGTGCACCATCAAGGAGTTTGACACAGTAAATTTCTTCCCACATTGATCACAGCTAAAAGGTTTCTCTCCTGTGTGTGTTCGCTGGTGTACAATTAGATGGCTAGATGTAGTACAACTTTTCCCACATTGATAACAGCTATAGGATTTATCTCGTGTGTGTGTTTTCTGGTGTGATTTCAGGCTGCTTGAATCAGTAAATCTCTTCCCACATTGATCACAGCCATAAGATTTCTCTCCAGTGTGAATTCTTTGATGTATTTTAAGGTCTCCTGAAGAGTTGAATCTCTTCCCACAGTCAGAGCAGCAATGACATTTCTTCCCGGTGGGTCTCTGTTGGTGTTTCTTGAGGTGTTCTGATTGGGAGAGACTCTGATCTGCCTTGTCAGCTTCATGAGGTTGTTGAGACTCCCCAGAGGACCCACAATAGTCACGTCTCTCTTCTGTGTGAACAACAAAGTCAAACAGATGGTTAGAAGCCCACACAAAAAAAATCCACTGTTTATTTGAGGTAAAAGGTGATGCCCAGAGTATACCCATGAAGTTGTACAACAATTGACGTCTGTTAAATTATTTGACAATTAAGACAGTCAAGTTAGCAACAAGTCATTTTGTCTTGTTTTCACATTAGTGGTAACTAGAATTAAGTTAGTAAAGTTGTTGACATCCTAAGCAGTGCGCCAGGTGACTTTTGGTCTCCAATATTGGCCCCTTTCTGTTTGATAAAATTGCGGCACGAGGGCGATGCGCACACAATTTGATTGCAGAAACGCCTCCCTGTTAATGAGCAAAATTGGTGAGCGAAGATTTTAGTTTTCACAATGTCTCAGGAGTGCTACTCAAGGAAACTCACATTAAGATCTGTGCCTATTCACTAATTCACCACCGTGGGGGAAAACTCAGGGGAGTTCTCATAGGCTGACAGAAAAAAATAGCCTCCATTTGCAGGTTGCTTATGAGTGCATTTCACATTACTGTTGGATTATAATGAGGCTCATTTGAATGGCCTGCTGAATATAATGTTTATGTTATTGTTGCAAATCAACTGGGGTACGGGGCAGTATTGGGTAGCTTGGATGAAAAACGTGCCCAAATTAAGCTGCCTGCTACTCAGCCGTAAAAGCTAGAATATGCATATAATTAGTACATTTTGATAGAAAACTCTCTGAAGTTTCTAAAACTGTTTGAATGATGTCTGTGAGTATAACAGAACTCATATGGCAGGCAAAAACCTGATAAAAAATCCAACCAGGAAGTGGGAAATCTGAGGTTTGAAGTTTTTCAACTCAGCCCCTATTGAAGATACCGTGGGATATTAGTTATGTTTCACATCCCAAGGCTTCCACTAGAAGTCAACAGGATTTAGAAACAGTTTTGAGGATTCTACGGTAAAGGAGGGGCTCATAAGGGCTCTTTGAGTGAGTGGTCTGGCAGAGTGCCACAGCCTCGGTCTGGCGCGCTCACGTGAAAGGTAGCTACGTTCCACTTAATTTGTACAGACTGTAAACTCAGATTTTTTAAATATAAATATTAACTTTATCAAACAAAACATACATGTATTGTGTAACATGAAGTCCTATGAGTGTCATCTGATGAAGATCAAAGGTAGGGATTAATTTTGTCTCTATTTCTGCTTTTTGTGATTCCTCTCTTTGGCTGGAAAAATGGCTGTTTTTTTCTGTGGCTTGGTGGAGACCTAACAATTGTTCGTGGTGCTTTCGCTGTAAATCCTTTTTGAAATCAGACACTGTGGCTGGATGAATGATAATTTTATCTTTAAAATGGTGTAAAATACTAGTATGCTTGAGGAATTGTAATTATGAGATTTTGTTGTTTTGAATTTGGTGCCCTGCACTTTCACTGGCTGTTGCGGGGTTCCCAGTCCTTGACAGGTTTTAATACTTAAAAAAACACATAAAATGCTATTTGGCTAGCTTTGCCATCAGCCTGACAATGAGTGTTTGTCCACTAAGTGTTAGCCAAATTGGACACATAAATTCACCTAACAACACAGACCTACTGTAGGAACCATAACTTAAACTAACAACAACATAGACCTACTGTAGGACCCATAACCTAACCTAACAACAACATAGACCTACTGTAGAACCCATGACTTCACCTCACATTAACAAAGACCTACTGTAGGACCCACAACTTCACCTAACATAAACCTATTGAAGGACCCCATAACTTCACCTAACAATAACATATACCTACTGTAGGGCCCATAACTTCACCTAACAATAACATTGACCTACTGTAGAACCCATAACTTCACCTAACAACAACATAGACCTACTGTAGAACCCAAAACTTCACCAAAAAACAACATGGACCTACTGTAGGACCCATAACTTCACCTAACAACAAAATAGACCAACTGTAGAACCCATAACTTCACCTAACAATAACATAGATCGACTGTAGGACCCATAACGTCACCTAACAATAACATAGACTTACTGTAGGAGCCATAATTTCACCTAACAAAAAAAAACTACTGTAGAAACCATAACTTTACCTGACAATAACATAGACCTACTGTAGGGCCCATAACTTCAACTAAGAACAACATAGACCTACTGTAGGACCCATAACTTCACCGAACAACAAATAGACCTACTGTAGGACCCCATAACTTTACCTAACAATAACATAGACCTACTGTAGAACCCATAAATTCACCTAACAATAACATAGATCTACTGTAGGACTCATAGCTTTAACTAACAACAACATAGACCTTCTGTAGGAGCCATAACTTCACCTAACAACAACAAAGAACAACTGTAGGACCCATAACGTCACCTGACAACAACATAGACCTACTGTAGGAGCCATAACTTCACCTAACAATAACTGTGGAAGGACCACCAGAAGGCAGGCTGGGCTCACGGATAGTAGCCCAACAAGGCATGGGAGACAAGGTAACCAGAGGCAATTAAGCACAGCTGACGGTACTAATGACATATTCTCCTTCCCCTATAAGAGAGAGAATGGAACCAGCAGAGAGAAGAGGGGAAAACTATCTGTGGAAGATGGCCACCGAGACAGAGGAGCTATCCAGGAAGAACCACTAAGACGGTGACAATCCCGTGACTTTTGTTGTAGTTTAAAGATAATCCTATTGTG
The DNA here is from genome assembly GCF_002021735.2 of Oncorhynchus kisutch. Classification (NCBI taxonomy): domain Eukaryota; kingdom Metazoa; phylum Chordata; class Actinopteri; order Salmoniformes; family Salmonidae; genus Oncorhynchus; species Oncorhynchus kisutch. Next base: position 4,221,986 of record NC_034194.2, read on the forward strand.
TTCCTGTTTCATCTGGAGAAGAAGATGTATGTTTTTCCTTGGAAGATTTTCATTGATTATGTTGGAGTGTTTGTGTTGACCAAATGCCCTCAATAGAGAACTGTGTTCAATCAAGAAAACCTACTCCTGACTCGTTTATTCCACCTTCCCGCTTTAGAATTACTTTGTCCGCTCACATAACATAGAGCTAATATAGGACCCAAAACTTCACCTAACAACAACATAGACCTACTGTAGAACCCCATAACTTCACCTAACAACATAGACCTACTGTAGAACCCATAACTTCACCTAACAACATATACCTAATTTGGACCCATAACTCCACCTAACAAAAACATAGACCTAATTTGGGCCCATAACTTTACCTAACAATAACATAGATCGACTGTAGGACTCATAGCTTCAACTAACAACAACATAGACCTAATGTAGGACCCATAACTTCATCTAACATAGACCTACTGTAGGACCCATAACTTTACCTAACAACAACATAGATTGACTGTAGGAGCCATAACTTCACCCAACAATAACATAGATCTACTGTAGGAGCCATAACTTAACCTAACAACAAAAACCTACTGTAGACAACATAACTTCACCTAACAATAACATAGACCTACTGTAGGACCCATAACTTTACCTAACAACAACATAGACCTACTGTAGAACCCATGACTTCACCTAACAATAACATAGAGCTAATATAGGACCCATAACTTCACCTAACAACAATATAGCACAACTGTAGGACCCATAACTTCACCTAACATAGACCTACTGTAGGACTCATAGCTTCAACTAACAACATAGACCTACTGTAGGAGCCATAACTTCACCTAACGACAACATAGCACAACTGTAGGACCCATAACGTCACATAACAACAACACAGACCTACTGTAGGAGCCATAGTTTCACCTAACAATAACATAGAGCTAATATAGGACCCATAACTTCACCTAACAACAATATAGCACAACTGTAGGACCCATAACTTCACCTAACATAGACCTACTGTAGGACTCCATAACTTCACCTAACATAGACCTACTGTAGGACCCCATAACTTCACCTAACAACATAAACCTACTGTAGGACACCATAACTTCACCTAACAATAACATAGACCTACTGTAGGAGCCATAATTTCACCTAACAACAAAAGCCTACTGTAGAAACCATAACTTTACCTGACAACAACATAGACCTACTGTAGGGCCCATAACGTCACCTAACAACAACAACACAGACCTACTGTAGGACCCATAACTTCACCTAACAATAACATATACCTACTGTAGGAGCCATAACATCATCTAACAAACACATATACCTACTGTAGGAATCAAAACTTCAACTAAGAACAACATAGACCTACTGTAGGACCCATAACCTAACCTAACAACAACATAGACCTACTGTAGAACCCATGACTTCACCTCACATTAACAAAGACCTACTGTAGGACCCACAACTTCACCTAACATAAACCTATTGAAGGACCCCATAACTTCACCTAACAATAACATATACCTACTGTAGGGCCCATAACTTCACCTAACAATAACATTGACCTACTGTAGAACCCATAACTTCACCTAACAACAACATAGACCTACTGTAGAACCCAAAACTTCACCAAAAAACAACATGGACCTACTGTAGGACCCATAACTTCACCTAACAACAAAATAGACCAACTGTAGAACCCATAACTTCACCTAACAATAACATAGATCGACTGTAGGACCCATAACGTCACCTAACAATAACATAGACTTACTGTAGGAGCCATAATTTCACCTAACAAAAAAAAACTACTGTAGAAACCATAACTTTACCTGACAATAACATAGACCTACTGTAGGGCCCATAACTTCAACTAAGAACAACATAGACCTACTGTAGGACCCATAACTTCACCGAACAACAAATAGACCTACTGTAGGACCCCATAACTTTACCTAACAATAACATAGACCTACTGTAGAACCCATAAATTCACCTAACAATAACATAGATCTACTGTAGGACTCATAGCTTTAACTAACAACAACATAGACCTTCTGTAGGAGCCATAACTTCACCTAACAACAACAAAGAACAACTGTAGGACCCATAACGTCACCTGACAACAACATAGACCTACTGTAGGAGCCATAACTTCACCTAACAATAACTGTGGAAGGACCACCAGAAGGCAGGCTGGGCTCACGGATAGTAGCCCAACAAGGCATGGGAGACAAGGTAACCAGAGGCAATTAAGCACAGCTGACGGTACTAATGACATATTCTCCTTCCCCTATAAGAGAGAGAATGGAACCAGCAGAGAGAAGAGGGGAAAACTATCTGTGGAAGATGGCCACCGAGACAGAGGAGCTATCCAGGAAGAACCACTAAGACGGTGACAATCCCGTGACTTTTGTTGTAGTTTAAAGATAATCCTATTGTGTTCCTGTTTCATCTGGAGAAGAAGATGTATGTTTTTCCTTGGAAGATTTTCATTGATTATGTTGGAGTGTTTGTGTTGACCAAATGCCCTCAATAGAGAACTGTGTTCAATCAAGAAAACCTACTCCTGACTCGTTTATTCCACCTTCCCGCTTTAGAATTACTTTGTCCGCTCACATAACATAGAGCTAATATAGGACCCAAAACTTCACCTAACAACAACATAGACCTACTGTAGAACCCCATAACTTCACCTAACAACATAGACCTACTGTAGAACCCATAACTTCACCTAACAACATATACCTAATTTGGACCCATAACTCCACCTAACAAAAACATAGACCTAATTTGGGCCCATAACTTTACCTAACAATAACATAGATCGACTGTAGGACTCATAGCTTCAACTAACAACAACATAGACCTAATGTAGGACCCATAACTTCATCTAACATAGACCTACTGTAGGACCCATAACTTTACCTAACAACAACATAGATTGACTGTAGGAGCCATAACTTCACCCAACAATAACATAGATCTACTGTAGGAGCCATAACTTAACCTAACAACAAAAACCTACTGTAGACAACATAACTTCACCTAACAATAACATAGACCTACTGTAGGACCCATAACTTTACCTAACAACAACATAGACCTACTGTAGAACCCATGACTTCACCTAACAATAACATAGAGCTAATATAGGACCCATAACTTCACCTAACAACAATATAGCACAACTGTAGGACCCATAACTTCACCTAACATAGACCTACTGTAGGACTCATAGCTTCAACTAACAACATAGACCTACTGTAGGAGCCATAACTTCACCTAACGACAACATAGCACAACTGTAGGACCCATAACGTCACATAACAACAACACAGACCTACTGTAGGAGCCATAGTTTCACCTAACAATAACATAGAGCTAATATAGGACCCATAACTTCACCTAACAACAATATAGCACAACTGTAGGACCCATAACTTCACCTAACATAGACCTACTGTAGGACTCCATAACTTCACCTAACATAGACCTACTGTAGGACCCCATAACTTCACCTAACAACATAAACCTACTGTAGGACACCATAACTTCACCTAACAATAACATAGACCTACTGTAGGAGCCATAATTTCACCTAACAACAAAAGCCTACTGTAGAAACCATAACTTTACCTGACAACAACATAGACCTACTGTAGGGCCCATAACGTCACCTAACAACAACAACACAGACCTACTGTAGGACCCATAACTTCACCTAACAATAACATATACCTACTGTAGGAGCCATAACATCATCTAACAAACACATATACCTACTGTAGGAATCAAAACTTCAACTAAGAACAACATAGACCTACTGTAGGACCCATAACGTCAGCTAACAACAACATAGACCTAATGTAGGACCCATGACTTCACCTCACAATAACATAGACCTAATGTAGGACCCACAACTTCATCTAACAACATAAACCTACTGTAGGACCCCATAAGTTCAAATAACAACATAAACCTAGTGTAGGACCCCATAACTCCACCTAACAATAACATAGACCTGCTGTAGGAGCCATAACTTCACCTACCAACAAAAACCTACTGTAGAAACCATAACTTCACCTAACAATAACATAGACCTACTGTAGGGCCCCATAACTTCACCTAACAATTACATAGATCGACTGTAGGACTCATAGCTTCAACTAACAACAACATAGACCTACTGTAGGACCCATAACTTCACCTAACATAGACCTACTGTAGGACCCATAACTTCACCTAACAACATAGACCTACTGTAGGACACATAACTTCACCGAACAACAACATAGACCTACTGTAGGACCCATAACTTCACCTAACAACATAGACCTACTGTAGGACCCCATAACTTCACCTAACAACAACATAGACCTACTGTATAACCCATAACTTTACCTAACAATAACATAGACCTACTGTAGAACCCATAACTTCACCTAACAACAACATAGACCTACTGTAGGACCCCATAACTTCACCTAACAATAACCTAGATTGACTGTAGGACTCATAGCTTCAACTAACAACAACATAGACCTACTGTAGGAGCCATAACTTAACCTAACAACATCATAGACCTACTCTAGAAACCATAACTTCACCAAACAACAACAAAATAGACCTACTGTAGAACCCCCCACTTCACCTAACAACATAGACCTAGGTATATGTTGTTAGGTGAAGTTATGGGGTCCTACAGTAGGTCTATGTTGTCGTTAGACCTTATGTAGAACCCATAACTTCACCTAACAACAACATAGACCTACTTTAGGACCCATAACTTCACCTAACAATAACATTGACCTACTGTAAAACCCACAACTTCACCTCACAACATAGACCTACAGTAGGACCCATAACGTCACCTAACAACAACATAGAACTACTGTAGAACCCATAACTTCACCTAACAACATAGACCTACTGTAGGACACATAACTTCACCTAACAACATAGACCTACTGTAGGACCCATAACTTCACGTAACAACAGCATAGACCTAGTGTAGGACCACACAACTTCACCTAACAACATAGACCTACTGTAGGACCCATAACTTCACCTAACAATAACATAGACCTACTGTAGAACCCACCCACCAACTATAAACATAAATTTTTTAGAGATGTTGGAACCAACGTGGAGCATGGCATAACTGTATTTACCAGAGTAATGAATGAAGAACAACTTTGGTTGTTGTTGCATGTCGTGATGTTTGTCATGCGACTGGCATTCAGAAAATGATTTCCTGGATCAGCTGATGATAGTTGGAACATGTGACTAACTAAATATTTACAGTATTAAGAATGTCTAATTATTGAAGAACGACGTTAATGACGGTATCCATGTGGGTGTTGTCAATAAAGTTAAGGTGACTCTCGGTTTGAACCATTGGATTTAGCAAACTCTGAAATGTAGGATTTCTGTGCCCATGAAGACTGTTTTCCCAGCGTAACATAAAGAGACACTAAATGTTACGTAGGTAGAGTGCATTTAAGAGATCTGAATACAAGAAAACTGTCCGACAGCAAGATCCAGTATTTAAGTTAATCATATGACAAACGTAACGTTATGACTATAACCACTGTTCCCTGAAGGAGGGAAACTAAGTGCAACATACTATTAAATACGCTGGTGATGAGCGTGAGGCTCGGATTTATTCCTTCAATTTAATACCGCTCTTCACCAAACCAGGAAGGGTTGTAAATCTTGTTTCCCTCCTTCAGGGAACAGTAATTATAGTCATAAAGTCACGCTCCCTTTCAGTCGGTCAACTTCGGTACAACATAGTATTGGGAAATACAATCACTCCCCATGCCGACCCAAACGGATACTAAATGAAGTGGCCTATGGCAGACCACCCAGACCTGATCCCGCAAGATACGTCAGTTTTGTCAATTTATTCATTGTCTTTTGTTTGAAACACTCCTGTCAATGTTGAGGAAGGACGCACACCTGATTACCCATATAGAAGTAGGACTAGTCTACCTGTCCTGCGCACAAATGTAGGCCTATAAATGTGCCCCGACCAGAAACCAAAACATACGTTTGTAGCTCCAACCCTCCAAACTGTAAATAAATAAATAAAATGTATAGCCTTGAAATCTTGCTCAAAACTATATTTTGACCTTATGGATGGCCAGTCCTTGTATTCATAGTGTAGTGAATTCAGGGGGTAGCCCTGAGCTGAACTCAAACCTGGGTCCAGTGACTGTCAAGCCAACACCTTATAACTGTTACGCCAAGATGTCTGAACTTCTTGATGAGGTCGCTAGGTTTTGGGTTATGGTTGCTACAATAGCTACACTTCTCATTCCCCCGGGGCGGCAGGGTAGCCTAGTGGTTAGAGCGTTGGACTAGTAACCGGAAGGTTGCAAGTTCAAACCCCCGAGCTGACATGGTACAAATCTGTCATTCTGCCCCTGAACAGGCAGTTAACCCACTGTTCCTAGGCCGTCATTGAAAATAAGAATTTGTTCTTAACTGACTTGCCTAGTTAAATAAAGGTTAAAAAAAACAAGTCTATTCCACCACTGTTTTGGTAAAAAGATGATGATGGGGTTGGAGAAATGTTACTCTCAAATTCATAGACAGACCTATGGATGCAAGGCCTGACTATCCATGATATCAATATTATAGATTTAACCATGTTGAGGCTATACAGTGTTGATTTACATTGTTTCTAAACATTGGAGTAAAAAAAAGCTTAAAAGCTTATTTGGGGTTCTGATGGGGTACAACAGGTGAACTAAGCTCATGAGGCATGTGTTATATTCTTCAAGAATCAATGGCTAGAAATAAATAATTTAAAAGTCCAAATATGGATGTAACAATTGCAGATTTCCGCTTTAACGCCACACATCAGTTCAACAACTGCAGAGTTTGTGCCTCTGAATTTAAGACTGTACTTACTAGTATTAACCAGGCCCCGGTTTCCAAAAACCACCTTATGGTTAAATTCATCGTTAGAACCACTGGCCTTAAGCTGCCTTTGGGAAACCGGGCCCAGATATCCAGTTTCCTCCTCCTCCTTTATGGATGTGAAGGTCATCTCCCCATCCTCCTCTTTCACTCCATAAACTGCATCCTCCTCTTTCTCGGCCTCCTCTTCTTTTACTGTAACATCCTCCTCCTCCTCTTTCACTCTGAACGCATCTTCCTCTTCTTTCACTGAAACTTCTTTCTCTTCTTCTTCTTTCACTGTAACAGTCTCATCCTCTACTTGTTTTTGTTTTGTAACATCCTCCTCTTCCACGAGAGTTTCTTTCTCTGTCCAGCAGGCCTCATCTTCTTTAGCAGGAGGAGAGTAGCTTAGTAAGCTCATGGTCGGGGATGTTAGCTAGTTAGCATTAGCAACTAGACTAGTGCTAATTTAACCAGCTAGCTACTTACAACGTAAATATTACATTTAATGGGGTAGCTAGTTGTTTCCACATAACTATGTTTAAATCATAGTGGCAAATAACCACGAAATTGTCTAAAGAACTTGAATGTTCCGAATTTGTTGGCTAGCGAGCTACCAAGGTGGCTGCAGTTGTTGAAGAAGCGTTCCGTCCACTAGATTATACGTCACACTAAAAACATCGCCTGAAAGACACATATCACCATCTGCTGCCTGGAGGGAGTTAACGCAGTTGAGGAGGGAAAACTTTCTTTCTTCTTCATTGAATTATAATATTATAAAGCCGTTTCGGGAAACGTTATTTTCTCTCCATTAAATATGAATATTATATCAACACGTACAAAGAGCAACAAGTGCTGTTTGATTAGTTCAGATTTTTTATGAGAATTTAAAACAAACTTAACCTCTACTCCACATCTGTATTTCTGATTCAGTCAAATAACAAGATATCAAAATAAGCACCTAGTTATTGATACCCTTGATAAAGGTTAGCTAAAATTACTGTATGAAATAAATAAATAAACGTTACCCTCTACCAGGATATTTTAGTCCAAAACCTGTTTACCTCTCTGCTAGGAGGCGGAAACTTGGCCATCAGTGGATCTTCCAGCAAGACACATCAACATCCACAAAGAAATTGTTATTTGGGAACAAAATCAACATTTTCAATGGCCATCTCAGTCTTCGGACTTGAAATCCATTGAAAACCTGTGGTTTGAATTGAAAAGGGCAGTCCACAAGCGCAGACAAAATAAATCAAGGACCTGGAGAGATTTGGTCTAAGATCCCACCCAATGTCTTCTCCAATCTCATAAAACATTAGTGTCGTTATCCTCCCAGGGTGCTGGAGTATTGAAAACATGGGTGGCAATAATCCAGACCCCTAGCTTTTGAGAATTACATGTTAAACTATATATATTTCTCTGAGCAATTGTATTAGTATAAAATAATATAATTTCCCTTTATTTTGGTGTAATAATACATCATGTAGATGTATATAATGAACAGACTAGGTCTATACTGCTCCTACATGGTGTAACAATACATCATGTAGATGTATATAATGAACAGACTGGGTCTATACTGCTCCTACATGATGTAACAACACAGTGCATTTGGAAAGTATTCAAACCCCTTCACTTCTCCCACATTTTGTTACGTTACAGCCTTATTCTAAAATAAAATAAAATTTAAATACTCAATCTATACACAATACCACATAATGGCAAACCAAAAACACGTTTTTAGATTTTTTTGCTAATTTATTAAAGTTAACTAAAAAATCTACATAAGTATTCAGACCATTTACTACGTACTTTGTTGAAACAGCTTTGGCAGCGATTACATCCTCGAATCTTCTGGAGTATGGCCCTACAAGCTTGGCACAGCTGTATTTGGGGAGTTTCTCCCATTGTTCAAGATTTGTCAGGTTGGATGGGGAGCGTCGCTGCACATCTATTTTCAGTTCTTCGATCAGGTTCAAGTCCAGGCTCTGGCTTGGTCACTCAAGGATATTCAAAGACTTGTCCCGTATCAACTCCTGCGTTATCTTGGCTGTGTGCTTGGTCGTTGTCCTGTTGGAAGGTGAGCTTTTGCCCCAGTCTGAGGTCCTGACCGCTCTGGAGCAGGTTTTCATCAAGGATCTCTCTGAATGTCAAGGATCTCTCTGAATGTCCTTGAGTGGCCAAGCCAGAGCCTGTTCATCTTTGCCTCGACCCTGACTAGTATCCCAGTCCCTGCCGCTGAAAATCATCCCCACAGCCTGATGCTGTGCCAGGTTTACACCAGATGTGACGCTTGGCATTCAGGCCAGAGTTCAATCTTGGATTCATCAGACCAGGGAATCTTGTTTTTCATGGTCAGAGTCCTTTAGGTGCCTTTTGGCAAACTCCAAGCAGGCTGTCATGTGCCTTTCACCTAGGAGTGGCTTCCGTCTGGCCACTCTACCATAAAGCCCTGATTGGTGGAGTGCTGCAGAGAGGGTTGTCCTGGAAGGTTCTCCCATCACAGAGGAACTCTAGAGCTCTGTCAGAGTGACCATTGGGTTTTTGGTGACCTCCCTGACCAATGCCCTTCTCCGCCGATTGCTCAGTTTGGCCGGGTGGCCAGCTCTGGGAAGAGTCTTGGTGGTTCCAAACTTCTTCCATTAAAGAATGATGGTGACCACTGTGTTCTTGGGGACCTTCAATGCTACAGAATTTTTTTGGTACCATTCCCCGATCTGTGCCTCGACACAATCCTATCTCGTAAATCTATGGACAATTTCTACGACCTCATTCCTTGGCGTATGCTCTGACGTGCATTGTCAACTGTAGGACCTTATATAGACAGGTATAATCATAAACAATATGATTTCATGTGGCACGAAACAAAAACACAAATTCTCAGTCAAAAATATAAGTCAGAATACAGCCTTTCTACTCTCTCATGTGGTTTCAAGTTCTCTGACGGAAAATGTCCTTCCATACAGAGAGAGAGCAGTGGCAGGGCTTTTTCGGTGTGTGTCTTCTTATGCACCTTCAGGCTCCTTAACCAGGTAAAGGAAAATCAACACTGGGAGCATTGGAAAGGCTTTTCTCCGGTGTGTATCCTCTCATGAGCTTGTAGATCCCATAACTGAATTAAACTCATTCCACAGTGGGAACAGTGCTAAGGCTTTTCTCCAGTGTGTATTCTCTCACGTTTTTTCAGGTTAACTAAAATGGTAAAAGTCTTTTCACAATGGGAACATTGGAAAAGCTTTTCTCCTGTGTGTATCCTCTCATGAGCTTTTAGGTACGCTAAATGAATAAAACTCTTTCCACACTGGGAACATTGGAAAGGCTTTTCTCCTGTGTGTATCCTCTCATGCTTTCTCAGGTTAGTTAACCCGGTGAAACTCTTTTCACACTGTCACGGCTGATTTCCTCCTCTTCGTCTGGTGTAGCAGGGATCGGACCAAAATGCAGCGTGGTAAGTGTCCATAGTAGATTTTAATGAATAAACTGAAACAGTACAAAACAATAAACGAAATGTGAAAAAAACGAAACAGTACCGTGTGGTGAAACAAACACAGACACGGAAACAATCACCCACAAAGTACCCACAGAATATGGCTGCCTAAATATGGTTCCCAATCAGAGAGAACGATAGACAGCTGCCTCTAATTGAGAACCAGTCTAGGCAACCACAGACATACAATATACCTAGAAAGGAAACAGCCCTATAAACATACAAAACCCCTAGACAAGTCAAAAACACATACATCACCCATGTCACACCCTGACCTAACCAAAATAACAAGGAAAAAAAGGAATACTAAGGTCAGGGTGTGACACACACTGGGAATATTGGTAAGGCTTTTCTCCTGTGTGTATTCCCTCATGCTTTTTTAGGTGCCCTATCTGAGTAAAACTCTTTTCACACTGGGAACATAGGAAAGGCTTTTCTCCTGTGTGTATTCCCGCATGCTTTTTAAGGTTTCCTATCCTCGTAAAACTCTTTCAACACTCGGAACATTGGAAAGGCTTTTCTCCTGTGTGTGTCCTCACATGCTTTTTCAGGTTAGTTAACCTGGTAAAACTCTTTTCACACTGGGAACATTGGTAAGGCTTTTCTCCTGTGTGTGTCCTCACATGCTTTTTCAGGTTAGTTAACCTGGTAAAACTCTTTCCACACTCGGAACATTGGAAAGGCTTTTCTCCTGTGTGTGTCCACACATGCTTTTTCAGGTTAGTTAACCTGGTAAAACTCTTTTCACACTGGGAACATTGGTAAGGCTTTTCTCCTGTGTGTATTTTCTCATGCTTTTTTAGGTGCCTTATCTGAGTAAAACCCTTTTCACATTGTAAACATTGGAATGGCTTTTCTCCTGTGTGTATCCTCTCATGAGCTTTTAGGTCACCATCCTGAATAAAACTCATTCCACAGTGGGAACAGTGATAAGGCTTTTCTCCTGTGTGTATTCTCTCGTGCCTTTTCAGGTTAGCTAACACGGCAAAACTCTTTCCACACTGGGAACATTAGAAAGGCTTTTCTCCAGTGTGTGTCCTCTCATGGCTTTTTAGGTTCCCTAACCAATGAAAAGTATTTTCACCTTTGGGAGCAGTGGTGTTGTCTCGCTGGTTTGTGCGTCTCTGGGCCTCATTTCCCTGAAGGACTCTTCCTGCTGTCATAGTGAGAGTCTGGTCTCTCTCCTGCCAAACACAAACAGTATCTAGTTAAACAGAGACCTAAATGAAACCTCCACATGATAAAACTGTCTTCCTATTTGGTTTAATCTAGACTAGATCCCTCAATAAAAGAGCAGAACTGGTCATCACAGAGTGGCTGTAGTGCTTTGTAGGCTGGGTAAATCCATTTGAATTCAATGCATTTTTGACAGTATCCCTTTTGATATTTTTTTTTTAACATGTTTGACTTTGGAAGAGGTAGTAAGAAAGTGACTTTTTGTAACTGAATGTAAAAACATTAATGAGATATACAGTACCAGTCAAAAGTTTGGACAAACCTACTCATTCAAGGGTTATTGGTATTTTTTAATTTTTTATTTCTACATTGTAGAATCATAGTGAAGACATGAAAACTATGAAAACACATATGGAATCATGTAGTAACCAAAAAAGTGGTAAACAACTCTAAATATATTTTAGATTATTCAGTAGCCACCCTTTGCCTTGATGGCAGCTTTGCACACTCATGGCATTCTCTAAACCAGCTTCACCTGGAATGCTTTTCCAACAGTCTTGAAGGAGTTCCCACATATGGCAGCTTTTCCTTCACTCTGCGGTCCAACTCATCCCAAACCATCTCAATTGGTTGAGGTCGGGTGATTGTGGAGGCCAGGTCATCTGATGCATCACTCCATCACTCTCCTTCTTGGTCAAATAGTCCTTACACAGCCAGGAGGTGTGTTTTGGGTCATTGTCCTGTTGAAAAACAATGCAAACCAGATGGGATGGCGTATCACTTCTGAATGCTGTGGTAGCCATGCTGGTAAGTGTGCCTTGAATTGTAAATAAATCACAGACAATTTCACCAGCAAAGCACCCCCACACCATCACACCTCCTCCTCCATACTTCACGGTGGGAACCACACATGTTGCGATCATCCATTCAGCTACTCTACATCTCACAAAGACACAGTGATTGGAACCAAACTCTAAAATTTTGACTCATCAGACCAGACAGATATCCACCAGTCTAATGTCCATTGTTTGTGTTTCTTGGCCCAAGCAAGTCTCATCTTATAATTGGTGTCTTTTAGTAGTGGTTTCTTTGTAGCAATTCGACCAAAAATGCCTGATTCACACAGTCTCCTCTGAACAGTTGATGTTGAGATGTGTCTGTTACTTGAACTCAGAATTTTTTGGGACATCTTTTACTGTACTACATTCCTAAAATATACAATATTGTATTTTTTACGTCATATATTTTCCCAGTCAACCCAAATGACTCGTTACATTTAGAATGCTTTGCAGGACAGGAAAATGGTCCAATTCACGTACTTATCAAGAGAACATCTCTGATCATCCCTACTGCCTCTGATCTGGCTGATTCACTAAACATAAATGCATCGTTTGTAAATTATGTCTGAGTGTTGAAGTGTACCCCTGGCTATCCGTAAATTGTAAAAACAAGAAAATGGTACCGTCTGGTTTGCTTAATATAAGGAATGTGAAATTATTTTAATTATATTTTAGAAATTACATTTAGTTTTGATACTCAAGTATATTTAAAACCAAATACCTTTTACTCAAATATTATTTTACTGGGTGACTTTCACTTTTACTTGAGTAACTTTCTATTAACTACTTGGCACCACACGTCCCGCTAGGGCACCTCCCCCCACTGCTCAACTGACACAGTAGCACACAGAACGCAAAAAATATTCTTAGAAATATTTAACCTCCACACATTAACAAGTCCAATAGCTCAAATGAAAGATAAACACCTTGTTCATCTAGCCACCAAGTCAGATTTCTAAAATGTTTTACGGCGAAAACATAGCACATATTTATGTCAAACCACCACCAAAGATAGGCTAATTTACATAGCCATTTTGTAGAACAATAGATGCAATCACAAAAGCAGGATTAAAAGTAAAATAATTCACTAACCTTTTGAAAGTCTTCATCAGATGACAGGAATAGGACATGTTATACAGTACATTTATGTTTTTTTCAATAATATGCTAATTATATCCATAAATCACGGTTTACATAGAAGGTCATGGCTAAAAAATGCTACAACAATGCCTGGAGAAATTATGGTAACTCTGCCAGATAACAGAAATACACATCATAAACGTTGACTAAATATACATGTTCTACATATACTTAGAAAGATACACTTCTTCTTAATAAAACAGCTGTGTTACATTTATTTTTAACTTTACAGATTTCGTTCACTAGGCTATAATGTGAGTCGGCGCTCAGGAATTAGCATTTTGGCTCCTCCACAGAAACCCAAATTTAACACATAAATGTTCCCTTACCTTTGCTGTTCTTCCATCAGAAGACCTGGAAGGGTTTATACTTACCAAAAACAGCTTTAGTTTTGAAGTCTGTGTCTTTCGGTTATCAAACACGACATATTTCGGTTGAAATGCAGCCAAAAAGTAAAGTTAGTTCGCACCAAAACGTCGAAATTACATATTATATGTCGACTAAACTTGTCAAACTTGGTTCAGAACACAGCGTTAGCATGCTATATAGCTTCACCGCAATTCTCAGGACAAAGAGAAACACACGCATCGTTTAATCAATCTTGAAAGAAAGACAGCACAGGCGCAGATTGCGCGTGAGAGTAACCTGTATTCTCGCGCGACCGAAAGGATTCGGCCCGTCATTAATCTCGTGAACGCGCGAATCACACAATGAGAAGCCCCATTGAAAGCGGACACCGCGCTGAAGGCATAGGAAGTGTTCCCAGGACCGTAGGTGAGAGTTTGGGAGAATGAGTGCCCTGAGAGTTCTGCTTTACTTACAGACATAATTTAAACGGTTTTAGAAGCTTTAGAGTGTTTTCTATTCAATAATATTTATTATATGCCTATATTAGCAATTTTATACAGATTTTTTTTCTGTTTACTATGGGCACGCATTTCACCAACGGGGGCAGTATTCTGCCCTAGCCTTAACAGGTTTTTAAGGTATCTATACTTTTACTCAACTATGACAATTGGATACTTTTCCATCCCTGTATTTTTATAACATTCCCTTGCGTCATGTAGCTATTCCTCTGGGTAACCCTGCTGTCTGAAACACTCATCCAGCCATTCCTCTGGGTAACCTTGCTGTCTGAAACACTCATCCATCCATTCCTCTTGGTAACCCCGCTGTCTGAAACACTCATCCACACTCATCCAGCCATTCCTCTTGGTAACCCCGCTGTCTGAAACACTCATCCAGCCATTCCTCTGGGTAACCTCGCTGTCTGAAAAACTCATCCAGCCATTCCTCTGGGTAACCCCGCTGTCTGAAACACTCATCCAGCCATTCCTCTTGGTAACCCTGCTGTCTGAAACACTCATCCAGCCATTCCTCTAGGTAACGTCGCTGTTTGAAACACTCATCCAGCCATTCCACTGGGTAACCTCGCTGTCTGAAACACTCATCCAGCCATTCCTCTGGGTGACCTCGCTGTCTGAAAAACTCATCCAGACATTCCTCTGGGTGACCTCGCTGTCTGAAAAACTCATCCAGACATTCCTCTGGGTAACCCCGCTGTCTGAAACACTCATCCAGCCATTCCTCTGGGTAACCCCGCTGTCTGAAGCACTCATCCAGCCATTCCTCTGGGTGACCTCGCTGTCTGAAACACTCCTCCAGCCATTCCTCTGGGAAACCCCGCTGTCTGAAACACTCATCCAGACATTCCTCTGGGTAACCCCGCTGTCTGAAACACTCATCCAGCCATTCCTCTGGGTGACCTCGCTGTCTGAAACACTCATCCAGCTATTGTCACTGGAATTTCATAATTCCTATTAATTATACATTAATTAAATCACTCAGTCTATTTGATAAGAATTTGTAAGATTCCTATTTGCATAAAATAGACAAAGACCAGTCTTATCAAAATTAGATAATAGTATTTATTCTCGGAGCGCGCTCCCATGTAACCATGAACAACAGTTTATATGCAAAATATGACGTCATAGGTTGTTAAACGTTTTTCCTCATATCAACCAGGACCCAACAAAATTTTTAAAGTTTATTGCCCTCGACCAGCACAAAAACATCCTGTGGCGGACTGCAATAGCATCGAATAGTCCCCGTGATATGCAACTGTTCAGGGAAGTCCGGAACCAATACACGCAGTCAGTCAGGAAAGCTAAGGCCAGCTTCTTCAGGCAGAAGTTTGCATCCTGTAGCTCCAACTCCAAAAAGTTCTGGGACACTGTGAAGTCCATGGAGAACAAGAGCACCTCCTCCCAGCTGCCCACTGCACTGAGGCTAGGTAACACGGTCACCACTGATAAATCCATGATTATCGAAAACTTCAATAAGCATTTCTCAACGGCTGGCCATGCCTTCCGCCTGGCTACTTCAACCTCGGCCAACAGCTCCGCCCCCCCCGCAGCTCCTCGCCCAAGCCTCTCCAGGTTCTCCTTTACCCAAATCCAGATAGCAGATGTTCTGAAAGAGCTGCAAAACCTGGACCCGTACAAATCAGCTGGGCTTGACAATCTGGACCCTCTATTTCTGAAACTATCTGCCACCATTGTCGCAACCCCTATTACCAGCCTGTTCAACCTCTCTTTCATCTCGTCTGAGATCCCCAAGGATTGGAAAGCTGCCGCAGTCATTCCCTCTTCAAAGGGGGAGACACCCTGGACCCAAACTGTTACAGACCTATATCCATCCTGCCCTGCCTATCTAAGGTCTTCGAAAGCCAAGTCAACAAACAGGTCACTGACCATCTCGAATCCCACCGTACCTTCTCCGCTGTGCAATCTGGTTTCCGAGCCGGTCATGGGTGCACCTCAGCCACACTCAAGGTACTAAACGACATCATAACCGCCATCGATAAAAGACAGTACTGTGCAGCCGTCTTCATCGACCTTGCCAAGGCTTTCGACTCTGTCAATCACCATATTCTTATCGGCAGACTCAGTAGCCTCGGTTTTTCGGATGACTGCCTTGCCTGGTTCACCAATTACTTTGCAGACAGAGTTCAGTGTGTCAAATCGGAGGGCATGCTGTCCGGTCCTCTGGCAGTCTCTATGGGGGTGCCACAGGGTTCAATTCTCGGGCCGACTCTTTTCTCTGTGTATATCAATGATGTTGCTCTTGCTGCGGGCGATTCCCTGATCCACCTCTACGCAGACGACACCATTCTATATACTTTCGGCCCGTCTTTGGACACTGTGCTATCTAACCTCCAAACAAGCTTCAATGCCATACAACACTCCTTCCGTGGCCTCCAACTGCTCTTAAACGCTAGTAAAACCAAATGCATGCTTTTCAACCGGTCGCTGCCTGCACCTGCATGCCCGACTAGCATCACCACCCTGGATGGTTCCGACCTAGAATATGTGGATGTCTATAAGTACCTAGGTGTCTGGCTAGACTGCAAACTCTCCTTCCAGACTCATATCAAACATCTCCAATCGAAAATCAAATCAAGAGTCGGCTTTCTATTCCGCAACAAAGCCTCCTTCACTCAAGCCGCCAAGCTTACCCTAGTAAAACTGACTATCCTACCGATCCTAGACTTCGGCGATGTCATCTACAAAATGGCTTCCAACACTCTACTCAGCAAACTGGATGCAGTCTATCACAGTGCCATCCGTTTTGTCACTAAAGCACCTTATACTACCCACCACTGCGACTTGTATGCTCTAGTCGGCTGGCCCTCGCTACATATTCGTCGCCAGACCCACTGGCTCCAGGTCATCTACAAGTCTATGCTAGGTAAAGCTCCGCCTTATCTCAGCTCACTGGTCACGATGGCAACACCCATCCGTAGCACGCGCTCCAGCAGGTGTATCTCACTGATCATCCCTAAAGCCAACACCTCATTTGGCCGCCTTTCGTTCCAGTACTCTGCTGCCTGTGACTGGAACGAATTGCAAAAATCGCTGAAGTTGGAGACTTTTATCTCCCTCACCAACTTCAAACATCAGCTATCTGAGCAGCTAACCGATCGCTGCAGCTGTACATAGTCTATTGGTAAATAGCCCACCCTTTTCACCTACCTCATCCCCGTACTGTTTTTATTTATTTACTTTTCTGCTCTTCTGCACACCAATATCTCTACCTGTACATGACCATCTGATCTTTTATCACTCCAGTGTTAATCTGCAAAATTGTAATTATTTGCCTACCTCCTCATGCCTTTTGCACACATTGTATATAGACCCCCCCTTCGTTTTCTACTGTGTTATTGACTTGTTAATTGTTTACTCCATGTGTAACTCTTTGTTGTATGCTCACACTGCTATGCTTTATCTTGGCCAGGTCGCAGTTGCAAATGAGAACTTGTTCTCAACTAGCCTACCTGGTTAAATAAAGGTGAAATAAATAAAAAATATATTCTCACCCCTTCGCTCTCTCACTCCAGACACACAGTTAAATCAAGATAAAACTTCTGAAGTTTTCATCCATCACCATTCAGCAGACAGTTCCAGCTAATGGAAAACCTAAGAAAACACACACTGCCTTATCTAAACATCCCAGAGCCAAGTTGAGTCGGTTCAACCATAGGTTAACGACCCTTTCTGCTTACTTAAAAACCCACAATTCCAGTCTTCTCCAACCTGGCTGGAATGGTATTCATTTTATTTAATTACCCCCTGTCTCATGCTCCACAATCCATCCCTTATGAATTAATATTATTAATAAGATATAATAAAACAGAGTATAAGTTTCATTAGTTATAGTTCTATTTAAAATGTAGATATTGTTTAATCATTATTCATAAAATTCCTAACAGCTATTCCTCTGGGTAACCCCGCTGTCTGAAACGCTCATCCAGACAGTCGTCTTGTTTGTCATAGTCACTCTGTGTACTACAAATCCTGTGTATGCGACTGTATTGGCTGATGGAGAGACTATTTTCTAGGAGTGTAGGGTGGAAGCTGTCTGCTCGTCACAAGGAATTCCTGTTCGTCAGCTTCCTGTATATGCTTGTGCTAAAGACACCCCCTCCCTCTTAATGAAAATGTCCTGATAACTTGTATCATGCTCATCAAAGTTGAGGGTGAATTTCAGATGGTCACTGCTTGTATTGATGAAGGAGTGGAATCGATGAAGTTCCTCTGCTGTCCTCTGGAATAGAAGGAACACGTCATCAATTAAGTATTTTTCAGTGCCTGGTGAAGTGCTAGAATGAATTGTTAGGGCTGACAATCACATTCATCTCAAACAACCCCAAATACAGATTGGCATAATTGGATGCTATTTTTTAAACTACAGACACACACATTTGTTCTTTGTTATTATGAAGATAATTTGTGTCAAATGTACTTTTCCACACTCATTCACCCCATCTCTTTATATTGCTTATTTATATGCGGTGGCCTGACTGCGTCCAGACTATGTCAAAGGCCCATCCTGGTAGATCTGACCCTAATGCAGCTTGGAGTGATCATATGACAGAAGTCACATTTAGGTGCCAGGTGTAACTGAGGCCATAGATGCTCCATATCCATTACTTTGAGTGTTTTATATAATATGACTAAATGTGTTTATTTCTGTGTTGCAGGGGCAGTCACGAAATCGAACGGCAAGGCCACAGAACATGACATAAGCACAGCTGTGGGAGATCACCTCAAGCCCCTGGTAGAGCCGGGGGTGGTGTTTACCACTCTGCCACGCCTTCAGCATGCTGGAAAAGTGGGATTGATCTGCTTGATCCATTTGTTTGTTTCTGTTTTCAGTAGTTTATCCTTTGACATGGGATTGATACTGATTTTCATGCTAAGAGAGACCAAGAGTCTTTCGATTGGTCGGCCATTGGGTTCATATATATATATCCCTCACTAACTTTAAGCATCAGCTGTCAGAGCAGCTTACCGACGATTGCACCTCTACACAGCCCATCTGTAAATTGCCACACCCAACTACCTCATCCCCGTATTGTTATTTATTTTTGTCTCCTTTGCACCCCAGTATCTCTACTTGCACATCTATCACTCCAGTTTTTAATTGCTCAATTGTAATTATTTCGCCACTATGGCTTATTTATTGCCTTACCTCCTTATGTCACACCCTAACCTTAGTATTCTTTGTTTGTCTTGTTATTTTGGTTAGGTCAGGGTGTGACATGGGTGATGTATGTGTTTTTTTCTTGTCTAGGGATTTGTATGTTTATGGGGCTGTTTCCTTTCCAGTGGGGCCATTTAGTAGGGTAGCCAATCCTAGCCTGACGGCGAGGGTCGCCATTCCTAGGAGGAGAGGCGGCGGTTTGAAGAGGCAGCACGGAAGCAAGGCTGGAAGCCCGAGAGGCAGCCCCAAAGTTTTCTTGGGGGGGGGGGGGGACACAGGGAGTATGGCGAAGCCAGGTAGGAGACCTGCGCCAACTGCCTGTGCTTACCAGAGGGTGAGAGAGACCGGGCAGGCACTGTGTTAGGCTGTGGAGCGCACGGTGTCCCCAGTGCGGGTGCATAGTCCGGTGCGGTACATACCCGCTCCTCGTATCGGCCGGGCTAGAGTGGGCATCGAGCCAGGTGCCATGAAGCCGGCTCTACGCATCTGGTCTCCAGTGCGTCTCCTTGGGCCGGCATACATGGCACCAGCCTTACGCATGGTTTCCCCGGTTCGCCAGCACAGCCCAGTCCGGGCTATTCCACCTCGCAGCACTGGCAGGGCGACCGGGAGCATTCAACTAGGTAAGGTTTAGCAGGCTCGGTGCTCAAGAGCTCCAGTGCGCCTGCATGGTCCGGTCTATCCAGTGCCATCTACACGCATCAGCCCTCCGGTGGCAGCCCCCCGCACCAGGCTTCCTGTGCGTGTCCAGAGCCCAGTACTCCCTGTTCCTCCTCCCCGCAATCGCCCTGAGGTGCGTGTCGTCGGCCCAGTACCGCCAGCACCACGCACCAGGCCTACAGTGCGCCTCGCCTGTCCAGCGCTGCTAGAGCCTTCCTCCTCTCCAGTGCCGTCAGATTCTCCCGTCTGCTAGATTCTCCTATCTGTCCAGAGCTGCTAGAGCCGCCAGAGCCGCCAGTCTGCAAGGAGCCGCCAGTCTGCAAGGAGCCGCCAGAGCCACCAGTCTGCAAGGAGCCGCCAGCGCCGCCAGAGCCGCAAGTCAGCCAGGATCCGCCAGAGCCGCCAGTCAGCCAGGATCCAGCAGATCCGCCAGTCAGCCAGGATCCGCCAGAGTCGTCAGTCAGCCAGGATCTTCCAGAGCCGCAAGTCAGCCAGGATCCGCCAGAGCCGCCAGTCAGCCAGGATCCGCCAGATCCGCCAGTCAGCCAGGATCCGCCAGAGTCGTCAGTCAGCCAGGATCTTCAAGAGCCGCCAGTCAGCCAGGATCTGCCAGAGCCGCCAGTCAACCAGGATCTGCCAGAGCCGCCAGTCAGCCAGGATCTTCCAGAGTCGTCAGCCAGTCCTGCCCTTCAGTCCGGAGCTGCCCTTCAGTCCTGAGCTACCTTTCAGTCCTGAGCTGCCCCTCAGTCCTGAGCTGCCCTTTAGTCCGGAGCTGCCCCTCAGTCCCGAGCTGCCCCTCAGTCCCGAGCTGCCCCTCAGTCCCGAGCTGCCCCTCAGTCCCGAGCTGCCCCTCAGTCCGGAGTTGCCCCTCAGTCCCGAGCTGCCCCTCAGTCCCGAGCTGCCCCTCAGTCCAGAGGGGCCATTTAGTAGGGTAGCCAATCCTAGGTTGACGGCGAGGGTCGCCGTTCCTACTAAGAGACTAAAGGGGACAAAGACTATGGTGTGGTGGGTCCATGTCCTGCGCCAGAGCCTCCACCATGGACAGACGTCCACCCAGACGCTCCCCTATAGGTTTAGGGGGGGGGGGGGGGTTACCCTGACCTTAGTATTCTTTGTTTACCTTGTTATTTTGGTTAGGTCAGGGTGTGACATGGGTGATGTATGTGTTTGGTCTTGTCTAGGGGTTTTGTATGTTTTTGGGACTGTTACCTTTCTAGGTATATTGTATGTCTATGGTTGCCTAGATTGGTTCTCAATTAGAGGCAGCTGTCTATCGTTGTCTCTTATTGGAAACCATATTTAGGCAGCCATATTCTGTGGGTACTTTGTGGGTGATTGTTTCTGTGTCTGTGTTTGTTTCACCACACGGTACTGTTTCGTTTATTTCACGGTAAGTTTATTGTTTTGTACTGTTTCGGTTTATTCATTAAAATCTACTATGGACACTTACCACGCTGCATTTTGGTCCGATCCCTGCTTCTTCAGACGAAGAAGAGGAAATCAGCCGTGACACCTTACTCCATTTGTACACACTGTATATAGGTTTTTCTGTTGTGTTATTGTCTGTACTTTTCTTTATCCCATGTGTAACTCTCTATTGTTTTTGTCGCACTGCTTTGCTTTATCTTGGCCATGTCGCAGGTGTAAATTAGAACTTGTTGTCAACTGGCCTACCTGGTTAAATGAAGGTGAAATAAAATCAAGCTTTTTTTATACAGCACATTTCAGACATGGATTTAAAACAATGGCTTCACAGAAAAAACAACAAATAAAAGACAATGTAATAAACAAATATTTAGTACACAACAAACAGAAGACTAACAACTGAAAGACTAATGAGCACCCTAAGGAAATTCCATTGATTAAAATATTAATCGGATGTAAAATCCAACCCAAAATAATAAGCTTGTTTTTTAGGAGGGGTTCTGAAAGACACTATGAGGGTGTCCACTGAAAATGTACTAGTAACAACAACTGGGACCTAAATGACACCCACCATGAGACCCACTAAATCTGCCCAAGAAGAGGAAAATAAAAAAATAAAAACCCACATCAAACTTAAAGACAGGAAGTAAACCAGAAAGGTGGTTAAAATAATTTATTACAATCAAAACCATTCATACTATTACAAAATCATAATTCTCATTCATTCTTAATTAATTCTATTTACAAAAACATCAAACAAAAACAAACCTCAGGGGAGCATCGTCCCTCCCCATCATACCTAACCAATACCTAACCCTTTCCCTATCTCCCCTTCCCTAATCTATCCCCTTACCAAACTCACTCTAACACTCCCAGCCCTAAACCCCCTTTCCACCTCTCCCGTGCCGCATGCTTCCCCCACTTCCTCTCCTCCCTCTTCATCTTCCCCCTCAAATCACCTTCCACCCTTCTCACTATCCCTTCCACCCCCCAATCTCTCCCTGTCTTGACTAAATTCTGCCTGGCTTCCCACAGTCCCTTTTTAAAGAGACTCATGAGAAGCCAGAGCAGAAACCTGTCCCTATCCGTTCCCTTTGCTCTCCCTACGCCTCTCTCTAGCCTAGCCCATGTCAAAACAAAATCACTCCTAACCACACCTAGCATCACCCGTGCCCTAGCCCAGACTAGTCCGGCAAAGGCACAGTCCCAGAAGGCATGGCGCACAGTCTCCTCCCTGCCACAAGAGGATCTTGGACAGGTGGGGGATTGCACCAAACTATACCGGTACAAGATGGCACGTACCGGCAAGCGCTTATGGAGGCCCAACCAATTCAGGTCCTTGAGCCTGTTGTCCAGGCCCCGCGCCTGCACTCCCTCCCAGACCACTGACGAGATGCCCGCTACAGGCGCAGGACTCCCTGCCTGCCTGACCTCCTCGTACAGGTGCCTGTGGTCTAAACCTACTCGGGCAACTTCAACCTCGGGGTGCGCACGCAGCCACTTGGCCGCATGGCCAAAGTGCCACGGCAGCTGTTTCGCCCGAGGACCCGCGTTAGACCACACCATTACGCTTCTCGCCTTATACGAGAAGAACACCCGCAGGAGGTAACCGGACGGGTGTATAACCGGACGAGCAAGCTCCGTCAACAAGAAAGAAACAAAAATGGCGTCCAGCTTGAGGGGGAAATGTGGTACCCCCCTACCTCCCTCCCCGATGGGACAGATCATGCGTGCCCTGGAGACCCACTCGCACCTGCCACTCCACATAAACTGAAACACAAGCCTCACTAGAGGCCTCCTCAGACAAGCCGGCAATGGGTAGATGTATGCCAAATACAAAAGAGACGGCAACACATCCACCTTTAGGACCAGGACTTTGCCCATAATAGACAAATACCTAGCCTTCCACATTGCTAGCTTCCTCTGTACCACTGCGATACGCATGTTCCAGTTTAGCGTCGCTGAGCCGGAGGTCTCAAAATGAACCCCGAGAATCCTCAGGGCCCCTTCACAGAGAGATAACCCCCCAGGCACATCCGTTCTACCGCACCATCTTCCGAAAAACTTGACGGAAGACTTTTTATGGTTCAGAACTGCTCCCGACGCTTGGGTGAAATCCCCAAAGATGGCAAGGGACCTTGTCAGGCACGAGTCCTTGCACAACAGCAAGGAAGTGTCGTCGGCGTACTGCGTCATCTTAACACGCAGCCCACCGCTTCCAGGGATCAACAAGCCTTCCACCCCTGTGTCTGCCCTAATGGCAGCCCCCAGAGGCTCCATGTACAGAACGAAGAGGAGAGCCGAGAGTGGGCATCCCTGCCTGACCCCAGACGAGAGGTCAAAAACGTCACCTAAGTGACTATTTACACTAACTCGACACCCCGCTCCGACATATAAAGTACGGATCCATCCTATAAACTTCTCCCCAAATCCTAATCTACCTAACACCCTGAATAGAAAAGATCTATTCACGCGATCAAAAGCTTTCGCCTGATCTAGCGCTGCTACCATTAAAGGCAGCCCTCTATCTTCAACCCAAGCGATGGAATCCCTGATCAACTGTAAGTTCCATCTTATAGAGCGGCCCTCTACCCCGCACGTCTGATCCTCGTGGACGACGTAGGGAAGGGCTGTGCGCAACCGGTCTGCTAAAACCTTTGCAAGAATCTTGTAATCTACGCACAGCATGGTCAATGGCCGCCAGTTGCCAAGGTCAGTTGCTTCCCCCTTCTTATAAAGAAGTGACAGCACACCAACAGCCATTGATCCCCCCAGGACCCTCGTCTCAAGGATGGCCTTCAAGACTTCGAGAACCACTGGTCCAAGTATACCCCAAAACTTGAGGTAAAACTCAGCCGGCAGCCCATCCATCCCAGGCACCTTCCCTTTTCCCATCCTCCTAAGAGCGCTCTCAACCTCTTCTAGTGAGATCTGGGCCTCCATCACGTCTCTAATGTCCTCTGGCAACCGCCGGGACAAGTGTTCTAAAAACACGTTTCCCTGCTCTACATCTATTTCCCTTTCCTTAAATAAACCTTGGAAATGATCAGTTGTCACCCTGACCATTTCCTCTGATTTACTTACTAAACTACCATTTTCTTCCCTAACTCCATGCATTACCTTCCTACTCTGCCTGGCCCTAACCGACTTAAAGAACATAGCGGAACAAGTCTCATTATGTTCTAGAAAGCCACTATGCGCACGCTCCAGGAAAGCTCGAGCCTTCTGCTCCTGCAGCTCCCTGAGCTGCGCCTTTAGGGCTGCGAATCTCTCCCAGTCAATCGACCCGCCGAGGTTTCCTGCCTCGTACTCGAGTTCAATTAACCTTTGGATACGATCCACCTCCCTCCTTTCCTCCCTTTTTTTCCTTCTACAATATCCTATTATAAAAGCCCTAATCCTCACCTTAACTAAATCCCACCACTCTAACACCCCTCGCACATGGACCGGAGGCCGTCAAGCCTCCGAAAGAAACAAAAAAAATGCGTCAACGAAAGCCTGCTCCTCCAGTATATCCCAATCTAACTTCCAGTACCCCCTACCGAAGAGGCAGACTGGCGACCCCACCTGCAGGAACACCCAGTCGTGATCCGTGAAGAAAACAGGCAACAGCCGCCCAGACAACTGACCCAAAGACCTGGATACAAAAATGGAGTTGACCCATGTAGGACCGACCATTGCCGGAGTAGTGTGCAGGCCACCATCAACCAGACCATGGCAAGCCATTAGCCCAGAGATGGCACCTGCACTGCTATCACCGCCTACCCCTAAATCTATATTAAAGTCTCCTCCTATCACCAAGTGCCTGTTTGTAACACACAGGGGCGCCAGACAGTCCACCATCTCCCTCCTGTCTGCCGCCACCTGTGGCCCATACACCCCAATTAACCTATATCTAGCTTCTCTAAACTTAACATCTATCCCCAAAACTCTACCCTGCATTATTACAAAAGTGTTCTCTATTTTAACCTCTCTATGCCCACACAAAATCCCTACTCCTGTTGAGTGCACCCTTCCTATGCCCCAAAAAGATTCCCCCTTATCCCACTCCCTCTTAAATCTACACACATCCCCACCATCCCTCAGGTGAACCTCCTGTAAAAAACAGAAATCAAACCCCACACCCTCTAAATAACAAAAAACCGCCCTCCTTTTAACATTATTCCTTAACCCCCTAACATTTAGACTAAAAAAAGAAACAGAACTATTCATTTAATTATTAACAACAAACAAAAAAACAAAAAAAACAGGAGACTCACCCGATGCTCCCCTGGTCCATCTCCACCGGCGGGGACGTCCTCTCCTCTCCCGACGCCCCCCCGTCCTCCATCCCAACCCATGACCCAGGCAGTGTGTTGGGTCCTCCCTCCCCACCCACCATCCCCCCCTCCCTGTTTGCCTCGGGGCTGCATGTAGGGGACCCCATCTCCTCAAACAGGAGTTGGGATCCCTCTAGCAAACAGCCCACCGACCCCTCACTGGAGTCATCCACTAAAATGCAAGGGGCTGAGGCAAACCGGGAGGACAAATTACCCTCCCCCCCAGCCACTCTCTTAGCCCCCCCTCCCTCTCACTTCCTGCCAAGCTCCCCCTCTTCATCCCTTTCTTCTTTGGTGAAGGAGGTAGCGGGGAGACACAACGTCCCATCCCCGCTAACTCCTCCACCAAATCCCTCATTTTGACCTCGAGGAAGCCTGGCAGGCTGTCCCCCCACTCCTTCCCCTCCCCTCCCCTCCCACCTCCACTCCTCCCTCCTTCTCCGTCACTGTCCCAGTTCCCTCTTCCACTCCTTCTCGCACCACTGTCCCCTTCACCGCTCCTTTACGTTCTTCTGCCTTCTTTTCCTTCTCCTCTTCTTTTCCACTCTTTCCTTCTTCCCGCCTTTTCCTTCTCATTTCTTCCTTCTTTCCATCCTCTTCTCTTGCCTTCTTTTCCCCTGTGCCATCCGTACAATCCGCACGCGTCCTTTCTTTCCTCCCTCCATCCCCCCCCAGCTGCAGACGCGTATGACCTGTGACGATCCGGGCAATCACGCCACAGGTGTCCTCTGGAGCCACACCCGTGGCAAGCCTTGGGCTCGTCACACTCCCTGGCCTCGTGCTCTTCCGACCCACAAAAACGACATTTCTTGTTACTGCACGAGGCCAGGGTATACAACGCCTGCAGAACGGGGGCTGACGTGCATAGTATAGGGTTCCCCTGTCAGCCCCCAGGGAGAACATTGCCGGAGGATGGAGGTAGCCATCCACACTCTTCGGGGACTCCCTGAGTAACGCCTGGAACCCTCTCCTCCCGTTCCAGAAACCCAGGGAGTCCCTGAGGTACCTCGCTGAGGAGACATTGTCCATGTACCTCCCCAGAAAGGCCCTCACCTCTTCATCTTTCACATGCGGATTGTACATGGTTACGGTGACCACCCTGAAGTTGTTCTTCGCCAGGCTGGTCACCGCATAATGGCACAGGGGTCCCGTTTTCTCCGCTTCCTTTGCCATCTTCAATACATCATCATGTTTCTCCTCTTTGTGAAACGTCACATCGAAAGCCTTCTCATTCGGGTTCCCTTGAAGGCAGAGTACTTCCTTCACCTCTATCCTGAGGCATCCCATCAATATAGTCCTTCCAAAAGTTTCCCTGCCCCAAGGTTCCATCTCCTTTTCAGTCCATGAAAATCTTACGGTATTTGCTATACCAATCCCCGGAACCGACCAGGTTTGCTTGTTTGTATTCATTTTTCTTCAAAAAAAGCTCTCTTCAGAAAGAAGCTTCAACCTAAAATGAAAACATCTTAAACCAAAAAGGTGGAGCAACTAAAGGTGTTGACTCGCCACATCTATCAAGACAACTGGAGCACTGGGCCAGACACTCTTAAATAGAACCTGGACCAACTCAGGTGAAACACCTTCCCACTAAAGAGATGGACAAGCCAGCACAGGTGTAACACATACTGACTAAAGAGGTGACACCAATCAGTGCGTCCCACGTGCTAACGAGCTATTCGTGCTAAAGTCCAACCTCAAAACGTAAATGGAAAAACCAAAGCCTGGAACACCTTACCCCTTAAGACAACAAATAAATCCTATATTTTTGTTGGACAAGTTTGCTCACCACATACAAAAAAACAACTTCCATTTCACATTATAATCAACTACTTGCAACTACAACTCAATGCTTCACCAATATAAACATGGCGCCTACTGGCTGTCAACAATTAAAAACAAGAAAAAACACTTCTAAATAACAATATAAAATAATATATTTTCTCCTTTTTCTTTCTATAGAATCCTAAAACTCACTAGCTTCTAGAACTAGCTCCTTAATATCCGTAGTAACTTTCCCCCTCACTGCGGATCTTCTTTCTCTTTTCAGGGTTCACTCGATAGGCATGTTATAGGATCGGGGGCCCAGTCCCCAATGTCATGCTCTAGTACATTTGGGTTGGCACATCTGAGAATTATCCCTGATATTCTAAAAACAGTGCAACAATGTCAATATAATTGTACCCAAAATAGTCAGTTAAATAATTATGATTACTAACTGTTACAAGAAATGTAAATATATCAAAACCAAATGTACTACCCCTTTGTTAATATGTATTGGCAATAATTCACTTAATGGTGAGGCATGGAATAATAAAATATGTATCTTTTGTCAGGCTGAATGTTTGAAATATGGGGTGATTGGAGACATGCTTCTTCAGTAGTGGAATAAAGACAATTAGCATTTGAATGTGTCAAGAAATACTGGAGTGATGTCAGATTGTTAATAAAATTGATGACAGACTAATTTATCATACTGCGTCCATGTGTATAGGCTGCAAGTACATTGAAATTAAGTCGTTTTCAAGTAATTAAAAAAACCCACAGAAAATACATATTTTTAACTTTCAAGTAAAACCGAACGAATTTTGGACTTCGGCCATAGTCTTCTTTTTAATGTCTTTTCAATTGCATTTTGCTAGGTGGGATATTTCATTGATTTCAAGAAACAATTGCTTCATGTATGTATTTTCTGATGTTTGATCAGAAGTCTTTTATCTGAGAATTTCTTGTCACATTTATGACAGCTACAAAGTTTCCCCCCTGCGTGTGTTCTCTGGTGTATAGTCAGATACCCAGATGTACTAAAACTCTTCCCACATTGACCACAGCTATAAGGTTTCTCTCCTGTGTGTGTTCTCTGGTGCACTGTCAGATGGCCAGATTGAACAAAACTCTTCCCACATTGACCACAGCTATAAGGTTTCTCTCCTGTGTGTGTTCTCTGGTGCACTGTCAGATCACTAGATTGACTAAAACTCTTCCCACATTGACTACAGCTAAAAGGTTTCTCTCCTGTGTGTGTTCGGTGGTGTACAATTAGATGGCTAGATGTACCAAAACTCTTCCCACATTGATGACAGCTAAATGGTTTCTCTCCTGTGTGTGTTCTCTGGTGTACAATTAGATGGCTAGATGTCGTACAACTTTTCCCACATTGATAACAGATATAAGGTTTCTCTCCTGTGTGTATTCTCTGGTGCACAATCAGGCTTTCTGGTTGAGTAAAACTCTTCCCACATTGACTACAGCTATAAGATTTCTTTCCTGTGTGTATTCTCTGGTGCACCATCAAGGAGTTTGACACAGTAAATTTCTTCCCACATTGATCACAGCTAAAAGGTTTCTCTCCTGTGTGTGTTCTCTGGTGTACAATTAGATGGCTAGATGTAGTACAACTTTTCCCACATTGATAACAGCTATAGGATTTATCTCGTGTGTGTGTTTTCTGGTGTGATTTCAGGCTGCTTGAATCAGTAAATCTCTTCCCACATTGATCACAGCCATAAGATTTCTCTCCAGTGTGAATTCTTTGATGTAGTTTAAGGTCTCCTGAAGAGTTGAATCTCTTCCCACAGTCAGAGCAGCAATGACATTTCTTCCCGGTGGGTCTCTGTTGGTGTTTCTTGAGGTGTTCTGATTTGGAGAGACTCTGATCTGCCTTGTCAGCTTCATGAGGTTGTTGAGACTCCCCAGAGGACCCACAATAGTCACGTCTCTCTTCTGTAGACTCCCCAGAGGACCCGAGATAATCAAGTCTCTCTCCTGTGTGAACAACAAAGTCAAACAGATGGTTAGAAGCCCACACAAAAAAAATCCACTGTTTATTTGAGGTAAAAGGTGATGCCCAGAGTATACCCATGAAGTTGTACAACAATTGACGTCTGTTAAATTATTTGACAATCAGTCAAGTTAGCAACAAGTCATTTTGTCTTGTTTTCACATGAGTGGTAACTAGAATTAAGTTAGTAAAGTTGTTGACATCCTAAGCAGTGCGCCAGATGACTTTTGGTCTCCAATATTGGCCCCTTTCTGTTTGATAAAATTGCGGCACGAGGGCGATGCGCACACAATTTGATTGCAGAAACGCCTCCCTGTTAATGAGCAAAATTGGTGAGCGAAGATTTTAGTTTTCACAATGTCTCAGGAGTGCTACTCAAGGAAACTCACATTAAGATCTGTGCCTATTCACTAATTCACCACCATGGGGGAAAACTCAGGGGAGTTCTCATAGGCTGACAGCAAAAAATAGCCTCCATTTGCAGGTTGCTTATGAGTGCATTTCACATTACTGTTGGATTATAATGATGCTCACTTGAATGGCTTGCTGAATATAATGTTTATGTTATTGTTGCAAATCAACTGGGGTACGGGGCAGTATTGGGTAGCTTGGATGAAAAACGTGCCCAAATTAAGCTGCCTGCTACTCAGCCGTAAAAGCTAGAATATGCATATAATTAGTACATTTTGATAGAAAACTCTCTGAAGTTTCTAAAACTGTTTGAATGATGTCTGTGAGTATAACAGAACTCATATGGCAGGCAAAAACCTGAGAAAAAATCCAACCCGGAAGTGGGAAATCTGAGGTTTGAAGTTTTTCAACTCAGCCCCTATTGAAGATACCGTGGGATATTAGTTATGTTTCACATCCCAAGGCTTCCACTAGAAGTCAACAGGATTTAGAAACAGTTTTGAGGATTCTACGGTAAAGGAGGTGCTCATAAGGGCTCTTTGAGTGAGTGGTCTGGCAGAGTGCCACAGCCTCGGTCTGGCGCGCTCACGTGAAAGGTAGCTACGTTCCACTTAATTTGTACAGACTGTAAACTCAGATTTTTTAAATATAAATATTAACTTTATCAAACAAAACATACATGTATTGTGTAACATGAAGTCCTATGAGTGTCATCTGATGAAGATCAAAGGTAGGGATTAATTTTGTCTCTATTTCTGCTTTTTGTGATTCCTCTCTTTGGCTGGAAAAATGGCTGTGTTTTTCTGTGGCTTGGTGGACACCTAACAATTGTTCGTGGTGCTTTCGCTGTAAATCCGTTTTGAAATCAGACACTGTGGCTGGATTAATGATAATTTTATCTTTAAAATGGTGTAAAATACTAGTATGCTTGAGGAATTGTAATTATGAGATTTGGTTGTTTTGAATTTGGTGCCCTGCACTTTCACTGGCTGTTGCGGGGGGGGGGGGGGGGGGGGGGGGGGGGTTTCGCTAGGGGAACGGGGTTCCCAGTCCTTGACAGGTTTTAATACTTAAAAAAACACATAAAATGCTATTTGGCTAGCTTTGCCATCAGCCTGACAATGAGTGTTTGTCCACTAAGTGTTAGCCAAATTGGACACATAACTTCACCTAATAACAACACAGACCTACTGTAGGAACCATAACTTCAACTAACAACAACATAGACCTACTGTAGGACCCATAACAACAACATAGACCTACTGTAGAACCCATGACTTCACCTCACATTAACAAAGACCTACTGTAGGACCCACAACTTCACCTAACATAAACCTATTGAAGGACCCCATAACTTCACCTAACAATAACATATACCTACTGTAGGGCCCATAACTTCACCTAACAACAAAATAGACCTACTATAGAACCCATAACTTTACCTAACAATAACATAGACCTACTGTAGAACCATAACTTCACCCAACAATAACATAGATCTACTGTAGGAGCCATAACTTCACCTAACAAGAAAAACCTACTGTAGTACCCATGACTTCATCTAACAACATAAACCTACTGTAGGACCCCATAAGTTCAAATAACAACATAAACCTACTGTAGGACCCCATAAGTTCAAATAACAACAACAGAACTACTGTAGAACCCCATAACCTCACCTAACAACATAGACCTACTGTAGGACCCATAACTTCACCTAACAACAACATAGACCTACTTTAGGACCCATAACTTCACCTAACAACAACAGACATACTGTAGGACCCATAACTTCACCTAACAACAACATAGACCTACTTTAGGACCCATAACTTCACCTAACAACAACAGACATACTGTAGGACCCATAACTTAAACTAACAATAACATAGACCTACTGTAGAACCCACAACTTCACCTCACAACATAGACCTAATGTAGAACCCATAAATTAACCTAACAACAACATAGACCTACTGTAGGACCCAGGACTTCACCTCACAATAGCAAAGACCTACTGTAGGACCCATAATTTCACCTAACAGCAAAAACCTACTGTAGGACCCCATAACTTCACATAAAATAAACATACTGTAGGACCCCATAACTTCACCTAACAATAACATATACCTCCTGTACGACTCATAATTTCAACTAACAATAACATAGACCTACTGTAGGACCCATAACTTCACCTAACAACATAGACCGGCTGTAGAACCCCCACTTCACCTAACAACAACATAGACCTAGGTATATGTTGTTAGGTGAAGTTATGGGGTCCTACAGTAGGTCTATGTTGTTGTTAGGTTAAGTCATGGGTTCTACAGTAGGTCTATGTTATTGTTAGGTGGAGTTATGGGTTCTACAGTAGGTCTTTGTTGTTGTTAGACCTAATGAAGAACCCATAACTTAACCTAACAACATAAACCTACTGTAGGACCCCATAACTCCACCTAACAACAAAAACCTATTGTACTTTACCTGACAATAACATAGACCTACTGTAGGGCCCATAACTTCACCTAACAATAACATAGACCAACTGTAGAACCCATAACTTCACCTAACAATAACATAGATCGACTGTAGGACCCATAACGTCACCTAACAATAACATAGACTTACTGTAGGAGCCATAATTTCACCTAACAAAAAAAACCTACTGTAGAAACCATAACTTTACTTGACAATAACATAGACCTACTGTAGGGCCCATAACTTCAACTAAGAACAACATAGACCTACTGTAGGACCCATAACTTCACCGAACAACAAATAGACCTACTGTAGGACCCCATAACTTTACCTAACAATAACATAGACCTACTGTAGAACCCATAAATTCACCTAACAATAACATAGATCTACTGTAGGACTCATAGCTTTAACTAACAACAACATAGACCTTCTGTAGGAGCCATAACTTCACCTAACAACAACAAAGAACAACTGTAGGACCCATAACGTCACCTGACAACAACATAGACCTACTGTAGGAGCCATAACTTCACCTAACAATAACTGTGGAAGGACCACCAGAAGGCAGGCTGGGCTCACGGATAGTAGCCCAACAAGGCATGGGAGACAAGGTAACCAGAGGCAATTAAGCACAGCTGACGGTACTAATGACATATTCTCCTTCCCCTATAAGAGAGAGAATGGAACCAGCAGAGAGAAGAGGGGAAAACTATCTGTGGAAGATGGCCACCGAGACAGAGGAGCTATCCAGGAAGAACCACTAAGACGGTGACAATCCCGTGACTTTTGTTGTAGTTTAAAGATAATCCTATTGTGTTCCTGTTTCATCTGGAGAAGAAGATGTATGTTTTTCCTTGGAAGATTTTCATTGATTATGTTGGAGTGTTTGTGTTGACCAAATGCCCTCAATAGAGAACTGTGTTCAATCAAGAAAACCTACTCCGGACTCGTTTATTCCACCTTCCCGCTTTAGAATTACTTTGTCCGCTCACATAACATAGAGCTAATATAGGACCCAGAACTTCACCTAACAACAACATAGACCTACTGTAGAACCCCATAACTTCACCTAACAACATAGACCTACTGTAGAACCCATAACTTCACCTAACAACATATACCTAATTTGGACCCATAACTCCACCTAACAAAAACATAGACCTAATTTGGGCCCATAACTTTACCTAACAATAACATAGATCGACTGTAGGACTCATAGCTTCAACTAACAACAACATAGACCTAATGTAGGACCCATAACTTCACCTAACATAGACCTACTGTAGGACCCATAACTTTACCTAACAACAACATAGATCGACTGTAGGAGCCATAACTTCACCCAACAATAACATAGATCTACTGTAGGAGCCATAACTTAACCTAACAACAAAAACCTACTGTAGACAACATAACTTCACCTAACAATAACATAGACCTACTGTAGGACCCATAACAATAACATAGACCTACTGTAGGACCCATGACTTCACCTCACAATAACAAAGACCTACTGTAGGACCCACAACTTAATCTAACAACATAGACCTACTGTAGGACCCATAACTTCACCTAACAACAACATAGACCTACTGTATAACCAATAACTTTACCTAACAATAACATAGATCTACTGTAGGAGCCATAACTTCACCTAACAACAACATAGACCTACTGTAGGACCAATAACTTAACCTAACAACAACATAGACCTACTGTAGAACCCATGACTTCACCTAACAATAACATAGATCGACTGTAGGACTCATAGCTTCAACTAACAACATAGACCTACTGTAGGAGCCATAACTTCACCTAACGACAACATAGCACAACTGTAGGACCCATAACGTCACCTAACAACAACACAGACCTACTGTAGGAGCCATAGTTTCACCTAACAATAACATAGAGCTAATATAGGACCCATAACTTCACCTAACAACAATATAGCACAACTGTAGGACCCATAACTTCACCTAACATAGACCTACTGTAGGACTCCATAACTTCACCTAACATAGACCTACTGTAGGACCCCATAACTTCACCTAACAACATAAACCTACTGTAGGACACCATAACTTCACCTAACAACATAAAACTATTGTAGGACCCATAACGTCACCTAACAACAACAACACAGACCTACTGTAGGACCCATAACTTCACCTAACAATAACATAGACCTACTGTAGGAGCCATAACATCATCTAACAAACACATATACCTACTGTAGGAATCAAAACTTCAACTAAGAACAACATAGACCTACTGTAGGACCCATAACGTCAGCTAACAACAACATAGACCTACTGTTGGACCCATAACAATAACATAGACCTACTGTAGGACCCATGACTTCACCTCACAATAACATAGACCTAATGTAGGACCCACAACTTCATCTAACAACATAAACCTACTGTAGGACCCCATAAGTTCAAATAACAACATAAACCTAGTGTAGGACCCCATAACTTCACCTAACAATAACATAGACCTACTGTAGGGCCCCATAACGTCACCTAACAATTACATAGATCGACTGTAGGACTCATAGCTTCAACTAACAACAACATAGACCTACTGTAGGACCCATAACTTCACCTAACAACATAGACCTACTGTAGGACACATAACTTCACTGAACAACAACATAGACCTACTGTAGTACCCATAACTTCACCTAACAACATAGACCTACTGTAGGACCCCATAACTTAACCTAACAACAACATAGACCTACTGTATAAACCATAACTTTACCTAACAATAACATAGACCTACTGTAGAACCCATAACTTCACCTAACAACAACATAGACCTACTGTAGGACCCCATAACTTCACCTAACAATAACCTAGATTGACTGTAGGACTCATAGCTTCAACTAACAACAACATAGACCTACTGTAGGAGCCATAACTTAACCTAACAACAACATAGACCTACTGTAGGACACATAACTTCACCGAACAACAACATAGACCTACTGTAGTACCCATAACTTCACCTAACAACATAGACCTACTGTAGAACCCATAACTTCACCTAACAACAACATAGACCTACTGTAGGACCCCATAACTTCACCTAACAATAACCTAGATTGACTGTAGGACTCATAGCTTCAACTAACAACAACATAGACCTACTGTAGGAGCCATAACTTAACCTAACAACAACATAGACCTACTGTAGAAACCATAACTTCACCAAACAACAACAAAATAGACCTACTGTAGAACCCCCCACTTCACCTAACAACATAGACCTAGGTATATGTTGTTAGGTGAAGTTATGGGGTCCTACAGTAGGTCTATGTTGTTGTTAGGTGAAGTTATGGGTTCTACAGTAGGTCTATGTTATTATTAGGTGGAGTTATGGGTCCTACAGTAGGTCTATGTTGTCGTTAGACCTTATGTAGAACCCATAACTTCACCTAATAACAACATAGACCTACTTTAGGACCCATTCACCTAACAATAACATTGACCTACTGTAAAACCCACAACTTCACCTCACAACATAGACCTACAGTAGGACCCATAACTTCACCTAACAACAGCATAGACCTAGTGTAGGACCACACAACTTCACCTAACAACATAGACCTACTGTAGGACCCATAACTTCACTTAACAATAACATAGACCTACTGTAGAACCCACCCACCAACTATAAACATACATTTTTTAGGGATGTTGGAACCAACGTGGAGCATGGCATAACTGTATTTACCAGAGTAATGAATGAAGAACAACTTTGGTTGTTGTTGCATGTCGTGATGTTTGTCATGCGACTGGCATTCAGAAAATGATTTCCTGGATCAGCTGATGATAGTTGGAACATGTGACTAACTAAATATTTACAGTATTAAGAATGTCTAATTATTGAAGAACGACGTTAATGACGGTATCCATGTGGGTGTTGTCAATAAAGTTAAGGTGACTCTCGGTTTGAACCATTGGATTTAGCAAACTCTGAAATGTAGGATTTCTGTGCCCATGAAGACTGTTTTCCCAGCGTAACATAAAGAGACACTAAATGTTACGTAGGTAGAGTGCATTTAAGAGATCTGAATACAAGAAAACTGTCCGACAGCAAGATCCAGTATTTAAGTTAATCATATGACAAACGTAACGTTATGACTATAACTGTTCCCTGAAGGAGGGAAACTAAGTGCAACATACTATTAAATACGCTGGTGATGAGCGTGAGGCTCGGTTTTATTCCTTCAATTCAATACTGCTCTTCACCAAACCAGGAAGGGTTGTAAATCTTGTTTCCCTCCTTCAGGGAACAGTAATTATAGTCATAAAGTCACGCTCCCTTTCAGTCGGTCAACTTCGGTACAACATAGTATTGGGAAATACAATCACTCCCCATGCTGACCCAAACGGATACTAAATGAAGTGGCCTATGGCAGACCACCCAGACCTGATCC
This sequence comes from Oncorhynchus kisutch, assembly GCF_002021735.2. Classification (NCBI taxonomy): domain Eukaryota; kingdom Metazoa; phylum Chordata; class Actinopteri; order Salmoniformes; family Salmonidae; genus Oncorhynchus; species Oncorhynchus kisutch. The sequence goes on from NC_034194.2 coordinate 4,259,127, forward strand.
CGCAAGATACGTCAGTTTTGTCAATTTATTCATTGTCTTTTGTTTGAAACACTCCTGTCAATGTTGAGGAAGGACGCACACCTGATTACCCATATAGAAGTAGGACTAGTCTACCTGTCCTGCGCACAAATGTAGGCCTATAAATGTGCCCCGACCAGAAACCAAAACATACGTTTGTAGCTCCAACCCTCCAAACTGTAAATAAATAAATAAAATGTATAGCCTTGAAATCTTGCTCAAAACTATATTTTGACCTTATGGATGGCCAGTCCTTGTATTCATAGTGTAGTGAATTCAGGGGGTAGCCCTGAGCTGAACTCAAACCTGGGTCCAGTGACTGTCAAGCCAACACCTTATAACTGTTACGCCAAGATGTCTGAACTTCTTGATGAGGTCGCTAGGTTTTGGGTTATGGTTGCTACAATAGCTACACTTCTCATTCCCCTGGGGCGGCAGGGTAGCCTAGTGGTTAGAGCGTTGGACTACTAACCGGAAGGTTGCAAGTTCAAACCCCCGAGCTGACATGGTACAAATCTGTCATTCTGCCCCTGAACAGGCAGTTAACCCACTGTTCCTAGGCCGTCATTGAAAATAAGAATTTGTTCTTAACTGACTTGCCTAGTTAAATAAAGGTAAAAAAAAAAAAACAAGTCTATTCCACCACTGTTTTGGTAAAAAGATGATGATGGGGTTGGAGAAATGTTACTCTCAAATTCATAGACAGACCTATGGATGCAAGGCCTGACTATCCATGATATCAATATTATAGATTTAACCATGTTTCTAAACATTGGAGTAAAAAAAAGCTTAAAAGCTTATTTGGGGTTCTGATGGGGTACAACAGGTGAACTAAGCTCATGAGGCATGTGTTATATTCTTCAAGAATCAATGGCTAGAAATAAATAATTTAAAAGTCCAAATATGGATGTAACAATTGCAGATTTCCGCTTTAACGCCACACATCAGTTCAACAACTGCAGAGTTTGTGCCTCTGAATTTAAGACTGTACTTACTAGTATTAACCAGGCCCCGGTTTCCAAAAACCACCTTATGGTTAAATTCATCGTTAGAACCACTGGCCTTAAGCTGCCTTTGGGAAACCGGGCCCAGATATCCAGTTTCCTCCTCCTCCTTTATGGATGTGAAGGTCATCTCCCCATCCTCCTCTTTCACTCCATAAACTGCATCCTCCTCTTTCTCGGACTCTTCTTTTACTGTAACATCCTCCTCCTCCTCTTTCACTCTGAACGCATCTTCCTCTTCTTTCACTGAAACGTCTTTCTCTTCTTCTTCTTTCACTGTAACAGTCTCATCCTCTACTTGTTTTTGTTTTGTAACATCCGTTTCTTTCTCTGTCCAGCAGGCCTCATCTTCTTTAGCAGGAGGAGAGTAGCTTAGTAAGCTCATGGTCGGGGATGTTAGCTAGTTAGCATTAGCAACTAGACTAGTGCTAATTTAACCAGCTAGCTACTTACAACGTAAATATTACATTTAATGGGGTAGCTAGTTGTTTCCACATAACTATGTTTAAATCATAGTGGCAAATAACCACGAAATTGTCTAAAGAACTTGAATGTTCCGAATTTGTTGGCTAGCGAGCTACCAAGGTGGCTGCAGTTGTTGAAGAAGCGTTCCGTCCACTAGATTATACGTCACACTAAAAACATCGCCTGAAAGACACATATCACCATCTGCTGCCTGGAGGGAGTTAACGCAGTTGAGGAGGGAAAACTTTCTTTCTTCTTCATTGAATTATAATATTATAAAGCCGTTTCGGGAAACGCTATTTTCTCTCCATTAAATATGAATATTATATCAACACGTACAAAGAGCAACAAGTGTTGTTTGATTAGTTCAGATTTTTTATGAGAATTTAAAACAAACTTAACCTCTACTCCACATCTGTATTTCTGATTCAGTCAAATAACAAGATATCAAAATAAGCACCTAGTTATTGATACCCTTGATAAAGGTTAGCTAAAATTACTGTATGAAATAAATAAATAAACTTTACCCTCTACCAGGATATTTTAGTCCAAAACCTGTTTACCTCTATGCTAGGAGGCGGAAACTTGGCCATCAGTGGATCTTCCAGCAAGACACATCAACATCCACAAAGAAATTGTTATTTGGGAACAAAATCAACATTTTCAATGGCCATCTCAGTCTTCGGACTTGAAATCCATTGAAAACCTGTGGTTTGAATTGAAAAGACAAAATAAATCAAGGACCTGGAGAGATTTGGTCTAAGATCCCACCCAATGTCTTCTCCAATCTCATAAAACATTAGTGTCGTTATCCTCCCAGGGGGAGGGTGCTGGAGTATTGAAAACATGGGTGGCAATAATCCAGACCCCTAGCTTTTGAGAATTACATGTTAAACTATATATATTTCTCTGAGCAATTGTATTAGTATAAAATAATATAATTTCCCTTTATTTTGGTGTAATAATACATCATGTAGATGTATATAATCAACAGACTAGGTCTATACTGCTCCTACATGGTGTAACAATACATCATGTAGATGTATATAATGAACAGACTGGGTCTATACTGCTCCTACATGATGTAACAACACAGTGCATTTGGAAAGTATTCAAACCCCTTCACTTCTCCCACATTTTGTTACGTTACAGCCTTATTCTAAAATAAAATAAAATTTAAATACTCAATCTATACACAATACCACATAATGGCAAACCAAAAACACGTTTTTAGATTTTTTTGCTAATTTATTAAAGTTAACTAAAAAATCTACATAAGTATTCAGACCATTTACTACGTACTTTGTTGAAACAGCTTTGGCAGCGATTACATCCTCGAATCTTCTGGAGTATGACCCTACAAGCTTGGCACAGCTGTATTTGGGGAGTTTCTCCCATTGTTCAAGATTTGTCAGGTTGGATGGGGAGCGTCGCTGCACATCTATTTTCAGTTCTTCGATCAGGTTCAAGTCCAGGCTCTGGCTTGGTCACTCAAGGATATTCAAAGACTTGTCCCGTATCAACTCCTGCGTTATCTTGGCTGTGTGCTTGGTCGTTGTCCTGTTGGAAGGTGAGCTTTTGCCCCAGTCTGAGGTCCTGACCGCTCTGGAGCAGGTTTTCATCAAGGATCTCTCTGAATGTCAAGGATCTCTCTGAATGTCCTTGAGTGGCCAAGCCAGAGCCTGTTCATCTTTGCCTCGACCCTGACTAGTATCCCAGTCCCTGCCGCTGAAAATCATCCCCACAGCCTGATGCTGTGCCAGGTTTACACCAGATGTGACGCTTGGCATTCAGGCCAGAGTTCAATCTTGGATTCATCAGACCAGGGAATCTTGTTTTTCATGGTCAGAGTCCTTTAGGTGCCTTTTGGCAAACTCCAAGCAGGCTGTCATGTGCCTTTCACCTAGGAGTGGCTTCCGTCTGGCCACTCTACCATAAAGCCCTGATTGGTGGAGTGCTGCAGAGAGGGTTGTCCTGGAAGGTTCTCCCATCACAGAGGAACTCTAGAGCTCTGTCAGAGTGACCATTGGGTTTTTGGTGACCTCCCTGACCAATGCCCTTCTCCGCCGATTGCTCAGTTTGGCCGGGTGGCCAGCTCTGGGAAGAGTCTTGGTGGTTCCAAACTTCTTCCATTAAAGAATGATGGTGACCACTGTGTTCTTGGGGACCTTCAATGCTACAGAATTTTTTTGGTACCATTCCCCGATCTGTGCCTCGACACAATCCTATCTCGTAAATCTATGGACAATTTCTACGACCTCATTCCTTGGCGTATGCTCTGACGTGCATTGTCAACTGTAGGACCTTATATAGACAGGTATAATCATAAACAATATGATTTCATGTGGCACGAAACAAAAACACAAATTCTCAGTCAAAAATATAAGTCAGAATACAGCCTTTCTACTCTCTCATGTGGTTTCAAGTTCTCTGACGGAAAATGTCCTTCCATACAGAGAGAGAGCAGTGGCAGGGCTTTTTCGGTGTGTGTCTTCTTATGCACCTTCAGGCTCCTTAACCAGGTAAAGGAAAATCAACACTGGGAGCATTGGAAAGGCTTTTCTCCGGTGTGTATCCTCTCATGAGCTTGTAGATCCCATAACTGAATTAAACTCATTCCACAGTGGGAACAGTGCTAAGGCTTTTCTCCAGTGTGTATTCTCTCACGTTTTTTCAGGTTAACTAAAATGGTAAAAGTCTTTTCACAATGGGAACATTGGAAAAGCTTTTCTCCTGTGTGTATCCTCTCATGAGCTTTTAGGTACGCTAAATGAATAAAACTCTTTCCACACTGGGAACATTGGAAAGGCTTTTCTCCTGTGTGTATCCTCTCATGCTTTCTCAGGTTAGTTAACCCGGTGAAACTCTTTTCACATTGTCACGGCTGATTTCCTCCTCTTCGTCTCCTTTTCCTCCTCTTCGTCTCCTCTTCGTCTGGTGTAGCAGGGATCGGACCAAAATGCAGCGTGGTAAGTGTCCATAGTAGATTTTAATTAATAAACTGAAACAGTACAAAACAATAAACGAAATGTGAAAAAAACGAAACAGTACCGTGTGGTGAAACAAACACAGACACGGAAACAATCACCCACAAAGTACCCACAGAATATGGCTGCCTAAATATGGTTCCCAATCAGAGAGAACGATAGACAGCTGCCTCTAATTGAGAACCAGTCTAGGCAACCACAGACATACAATATACCTAGAAAGGAAACAGCCCTATAAACATACAAAACCCCTAGACAAGTCAAAAACACATACATCACCCATGTCACACCCTGACCTAACCAAAATAACAAGGAAAAAAAGGAATACTAAGGTCAGGGTGTGACACACACTGGGAATATTGGTAAGGCTTTTCTCCTGTGTGTATTCCCTCATGCTTTTTTAGGTGCCCTATCTGAGTAAAACTCTTTTCACACTGGGAACATAGGAAAGGCTTTTCTCCTGTGTGTATTCCCGCATGCTTTTTAAGGTTTCCTATCCTCGTAAAACTCTTTCCACACTCGGAACATTGGAAAGGCTTTTCTCCTGTGTGTGTCCTCACATGCTTTTTCAGGTTAGTTAACCTGGTAAAACTCTTTTCACACTGGGAACATTGGTAAGGCTTTTCTCCTGTGTGTGTCCTCACGTGCTTTTTCAGGTTAGTTAACCTGGTAAAACTCTTTTCACACTGGGAACATTGGTAAGGCTTTTCTCCTGTGTGTATTTTCTCATGCTTTTTTAGGTGCCTTATCTGAGTAAAACCCTTTTCACATTGTAAACATTGGAATGGCTTTTCTCCTGTGTGTATCCTCTCATGAGCTTTTAGGTCACCATCCTGAATAAAACTCATTCCACAGTGGGAACAGTGATAAGGCTTTTCTCCTGTGTGTATTCTCTCGTGCCTTTTCAGGTTAGCTAACACGGCGAAACTCTTTCCACACTGGGAACATTGGAAAGGCTTTTCTCCAGTGTGTGTCCTCTCATGGCTTTTTAGGTTCCCTAACCAGTGAAAAGTATTTTCACCTTTGGGAGCAGTGGTGTTGTCTCGCTGGTTTGTGCGTCTCTGGGCCTCATTTCCCTGAAGGACTCTTCCTGCTGTCATAGTGAGAGTCTGGTCTCTCTCCTGCCAAACACAAACAGTATCTAGTTAAACAGAGACCTAAATGAAACCTCCACATGATAAAACTGTCTTCCTATTTGGTTTAATCTAGACTAGATCCCTCAATAAAAGAGCAGAACTGGTCATCACAGAGTGGCTGTAGTGCTTTGTAGGCTGGGTAAATCCATTTGAATTCAATGCATTTTTGACAGTATCCCTTTTGATATTTTTTTTTTTACATGTTTGACTTTGGAAGAGGTAGTAAGAAAGTGACTTTTTGTAACTGAATGTAAAAACATTAATGAGATATACAGTACCAGTCAAAAGTTTGGACAAACCTACTCATTCAAGGGTTATTGGTATTTTTTTATTTTTTATTTCTACATTGTAGAATAATAGTGAAGACATGAAAACTATGAAAACACATATGGAATCATGTAGTAACCAAAAAAGTGGTAAACAACTCTAAATATATTTTAGATTATTCAGTAGCCACCCTTTGCCTTGATGGCAGCTTTGCACACTCATGGCATTCTCTAAACCAGCTTCACCTGGAATGCTTTTCCAACAGTCTTGAAGGAGTTCCCACATATGGCAGCTTTTCCTTCACTCTGCGGTCCAACTCATCCCAAACCATCTCAATTGGTTGAGGTCGGGTGATTGTGGAGGCCAGGTCATCTGATGCATCACTCCATCACTCTCCTTCTTGGTCAAATAGTCCTTACACAGCCAGGAGGTGTGTTTTGGGTCATTGTCCTGTTGAAAAACAATGCAAACCAGATGGGATGGCGTATCACTTCTGAATGCTGTGGTAGCCATGCTGGTAAGTGTGCCTTGAATTGTAAATAAATCACAGACAATTTCACCAGCAAAGCACCCCCACACCATCACACCTCCTCCTCCATACTTCACGGTGGGAACCACACATGTTGCGATCATCCATTCAGCTACTCTACATCTCACAAAGACACAGTGATTGGAACCAAACTCTCAAATTTTGACTCATCAGACCAGACAGATATCCACCAGTCTAATGTCCATTGTTTGTGTTTCTTGGCCCAAGCAAGTCTCATCTTATAATTGGTGTCTTTTAGTAGTGGTTTCTTTGTAGCAATTCGACCAAAAATGCCTGATTCACACAGTCTCCTCTGAACAGTTGATGTTGAGATGTGTCTGTTACTTGAACTCAGAATTTTTTGGGACATCTTTTACTGTACTACATTCCTAAAATATACAATATTGTATTTTTTACGTCATATATTTTCCCAGTCAACCCAAATGACTCGTTACATTTAGAATGCTTTGCAGGACAGGAAAATGGTCCAATTCACGTACTTATCAAGAGAACATCTCTGATCATCCCTACTGCCTCTGATCTGGCTGATTCACTAAACATAAATGCATCGTTTGTAAATTATGTCTGAGTGTCGAAGTGTACCCCTGGCTATCCGTAAATTGTAAAAACAAGAAAATGGTACCGTCTGGTTTGCTTAATATAAGGAATGTGAAATTATTTTAATTATATTTTAGAAATTACATTTAGTTTTGATACTCAAGTATATTTAAAACCAAATACCTTTTACTCAAATATTATTTTACTGGGTGACTTTCTATTAACTACTTGGCACCACACGTCCCGCTAGGGCACCTCCCCCCACTGCTCAACTGACACAGTAGCACACAGAACGCAAAAAATATTCTTAGAAATATTTAACCTCCACACATTAACAAGTCCAATAGCTCAAATGAAAGATAAACACCTTGTTCATCTAGCCACCAAGTCAGATTTCTAAAATGTTTTACGGCGAAAACATAGCACATATTTATGTCAAACCACCACCAAAGATAGGCTAATTTACATAGCCATTTTGTAGAACAATAGATGCAATCACAAAAGCAGGATTAAAAGTAAAATAATTCACTAACCTTTTGAAAGTCTTCATCAGATGACAGGAATAGGACATGTTATACAGTACATTTATGTTTTTTTCAATAATATGCTAATTATATCCATAAATCACGGTTTACATAGAAGGTCATGGCTAAAAAAATGCTACAACAATGCCTGGAGAAATTATGGTAACTCTGCCAGATAACAGAAATACACATCATAAACGTTGACTAAATATACATGTTCTACATATACTTAGAAAGATACACTTCTTCTTAATAAAACAGCTGTGTTACATTTATTTTTAACTTTACAGATTTCGTTCACTAGGCTATAATGTGAGTCGGCGCTCAGGAATTAGCATTTTGGCTCCTCCACAGAAACCCAAATTTAACACATAAATGTTCCCTTACCTTTGCTGTTCTTCCATCAGAAGACCTGGAAGGGTTTATACTTACCAAAAACAGCTTTAGTTTTGAAGTCTGTGTCTTTCGGTTATCAAACACGACATATTTCGGTTGAAATGCAGCCAAAAAGTAAAGTTAGTTCGCACCAAAACGTCGAAATTACATATTATATGTCGACTAAACTTGTCAAACTTGGTTCAGAACACAGCGTTAGCATGCTATATAGCTTCACCGCAATTCTCAGGACAAAGAGAAACACACGCATCGTTTAATCAATCTTGAAAGAAAGACAGCACAGGCGCAGATTGCGCGTGAGAGTAACCTGTATTCCCCGCGCGACCGAAAGGATTCGGCCCGTCATTAATCTCGTGAACGCGCGAATCACACAATGAGAAGCCCCATTGAAAGCGGACACCGCGCTGAAGGCATAGGAAGTGTTCCCAGGACCGTAGGTGCTTGGGAAGGGTGGGGGCGATGACGTCAAAGTTGGGCCAACTTTTTGGATGACAAGAGAGAGTTTGGGAGAATGAGTGCCCTGAGAGTTCTGCTTTACTTACAGACATAATTTAAACGGTTTTAGAAGCTTTAGAGTGTTTTCTATTCAATAATATTTATTATATGCATATATTAGCAATTTTTTACAGTTTTTTTTTCTGTTTACTATGGGCACACATTTCACCAACGGGGGCAGTATTCTGCCCTAGCCTTAACAGGTTTTTAAGGTATCTATACTTTTACTCAACTATGACAATTGGATACTTTTCCATCCCTGTATTTTTATAACATTCCCTTGCGTCATGTAGCTATTCCTCTGGGTAACCCCGCTGTCTGAAACACTCATCCAGCCATTCCTCTGGGTAACCCTGCTGTCTGAAACACTCATCCAACCATTCCTCTGGGTAACCCTGCTGTCTGAAACACTCATCCAGCCATTCCTCTTGGTAACCCCGCTGTCTGAAACACTCATCCAGCCATTCCTCTGGGTAACCCTGCTGTCTGAAACACTCATCCAGCCATTCCTCTGGGTAACCTTGCTGTCTGAAACACTCATCCATCCATTCCTCTTGGTAACCCCGCTGTCTGAAACACTCATCCACACTCATCCAGCCATTCCTCTTGGTAACCCCGCTGTCTGAAACACTCATCCAGCCATTCCTCTGGGTAACCTCGCTGTCTGAAACACTCATCCAGCCATTCCTCTTGGTAACCCCGCTGTCTGAAAAACTCATCCAGCCATTCCTCTGGGTAACCCCGCTGTCTGAAACACTCATCCAGCCATTCCTCTTGGTAACCCTGCTGTCTGAAACACTCATCCAGCCATTCCTCTAGGTAACCTCGCTGTCTGAAACACTCATCCAGCCATTCCTCTGGGTGACCTCGCTGTCTGAAAAACTCATCCAGACATTCCTCTGGGTAACCCCGCTGTCTGAAACACTCATCCAGACATTCCTCTGGGTAATCCCGCTGTCTGAAACACTCATGCAGCCATTCCTCTGGGTAACCCCGCTGTCTGAAACACTCATCCAGCCATTCCTCTGGGTAACCCCGCTGTCTGAAGCACTCATCCAGCCATTCCTCTGGGTGACCTCGCTGTCTGAAACACTCCTCCAGCCATTCCTCTGGGAAACCCCGCTGTCTGAAACACTCATCCAGACATTCCTCTGGGTAACCCCGCTGTCTGAAACACTCATCCAGCCATTCCTCTTGGTGACCTCGCTGTCTGAAACACTCATCCCCTGTCTCATGCTCCACAATCCATCCCTTATGAATGAATATTATTAATAAGATATAATAAAACAGAGTATAAGTTTCATTAGTTATAGTTCTATTTAAAATGTAGATATTGTTTAATCATTATTCATAAAATTCCTAACAGCTATTCCTCTGGGTAACCCCGCTGTCTGAAACGCTCATCCAGACAGTCGTCTTGTTTGTCATAGTCACTCTGTGTACTACAAATCCTGTGTATGCGACTGTATTGGCTGATGGAGAGACTATTTTCTAGGAGTGTAGGGTGGAAGCTGTCTGCTCGTCACAAGGAATTCCTGTTCGTCAGCTTCCTGTATAGGCTTGTGCTAAAGACACCCCCTCCCTCTTAATGAAAATGTCCTGATAACTTGTATCATGCTCATCAAAGTTGAGGGTGAATTTCAGATGGTCACTGCTTGTATTGATGAAGGAGTGGAATCGATGAAGTTCCTCTGCTGTCCTCTGGAATAGAAGGAACACGTCATCAATTAAGTATTTTTCAGTGCCTGGTGAAGTGCTAGAATGAATTGTTAGGGCTGACAATCACATTCATCTCAAACAACCCCAAATACAGATTGGCATAATTGGATGCTATTTTTTAAACTACAGACACACACATTTGTTCTTTGTTATTATGAAGATAATTTGTGTCAAATGTACTTTTCCACACTCATTCACCCCATCTCTTTATATTGCTTATTTATATGCGGTGGCCTGACTGCGTCCAGACTATGTCAAAGGCCCATCCTGGTAGATCTGACCCTAATGCAGCTTGGAGTGATCATATGACAGAAGTCACATTTAGGTGCCAGGTGTAACTGAGGCCATAGATGCTCCATATCCATTACTTTGAGTGTTTTATATAATATGACTAAATGTGTTTATTTCTGTGTTGCAGGGGCAGTCACGAAATCGAACGGCAAGGCCACAGAACATGACATAAGCACAGCTGTGGGAGATCACCTCAAGCCCCTGGTAGAGCCGGGGGTGGTGTTTACCACTCTGCCACGCCTTCAGCATGCTGGAAAAGTGGGATTGATCTGCTTGATCCATTTGTTTGTTTCTGTTTTCAGTAGTTTATCCTTTGACATGGGATTGATACTGATTTTCATGCTAAGAGAGACCAAGAGTCTTTCGATTGGTCGGCCATTGGGTTCATATATATATCCCTCACTAACTTTAAGCATCAGCTGTCAGAGCAGCTTACCGACGATTGCACCTCTACACAGCCCATCTGTAAATTGCCACACCCAACTACCTCATCCCCGTATTGTTATTTATTTTTGTCTCCTTTGCACCCCAGTAACTCTACTTGCACATCTATCACTCCAGTTTTTAATTGCTCAATTGTAATTATTTCGCCACTATGGCCTATTTATTGCCTTACCTCCTTATGTCACACCCTAACCTTAGTATTCTTGTTTGTCTTGTCATTTTGGTTAGGTCAGGGTGTGACATGGGTGATGTGTTTTTTCTTGTCTAGGGATTTTGTATGTTTATGGGGCTGTTTCCTTTCCAGTGGGGCCATTTAGTAGGGTAGCCAATCCTAGCTTGACGGCGAGGGTCGCCATTCCTAGGAGGAGAGGCGGCGGTTTGAAGAGGCAGCACGGAAGCAAGGCTGGAAGCCCGAGAGGCAGCCCCAAAGTTTTCTTGGGGGGGGGGACACAGGGAGTATGGCGAAGCCAGGTAGGAGACCTGCGCCAACTGCCTTTGCTTACCAGAGGGTGAGAGAGACCGGGCAGGCACTGTGTTATGCTGTGGAGCGCACGGTGTCCCCAGTGCGGGTGCATAGCCCGGTGCGGAACATACCCGCTCCTCGTATCGGCCGGGCTAGAGTGGGCATCGAGCCAGGTGCCATGAAGCCGGCTCTACGCATCTGGTCTCCAGTGCGTCTCCTTGGGCCGGCATACATGGCACCAGCCTTACGCATGGTTTCCCCGGTTCGCCAGCACAGCCCAGTCCGGGCTATTCCACCTCGCAGCACTGGCAGGGCGACCGGGAGCATTCAACTAGATAAGGTTTAGCAGGCTCGGTGCTCAAGAGCTCCAGTGCGCCTGCATGGTCCGGTCTATCCAGTGCCATCTACACGCATCAGCCCTCCGGTGGCAGCCCCCCGCACCAGGCTTCCTGTGCGTGTCCAGAGCCCAGTACTCCCTGTTCCTCCTCCCCGCAATCGCCCTGAGGTGCGTGTCCTCGGCCCAGTACCGCCAGCGCCGGCACCACGCACCAGGCCTACAGTGCGCCTCGCCTGTCCAGCGCTGCTAGAGCCTTCCTCCTCTCCAGTGCCATCAGATTCTCCCGTCTGCTAGATTCTCCTATCTGTCCAGAGCTGCTAGAGCCGCCAGAGCCGCCAGTCTGCAAGGAGCCGTCAGTCTGTAAGGAGCCGCCAGAGCCACCAGTCTGTAAAGGAGCCGCCAGCGCCGCCAGAGCCGCAAGTCAGCCAGGATCCGCCAGAGCCGCCAGTCAGCCAGGATCCAGCAGATCCGCCAGTCAGCCAGGATCCGCCAGAGTCGTCAGTCAGCCAGGATCTTCCAGAGCCGCCAGTCAGCCAGGATCTGCCAGAGCCGCCAGTCAACCAGGATCTGCCAGAGCCGCCAGTCAGCCAGGATCTTCCAGAGTCGTCAGCCAGTCCTGCCCTTCAGTCCGGAGCTGCCTTTCAGTCCTGAGCTACCTTTCAGTCCTGAGCTGCCCCTCAGTCCTGAGCTGCCCTTTAGTCCGGAGCTGCCCCTCAGTCCCGAGCTGCCCCTCAGTCCGGAGTTGCCCCTCAGTCCGGAGCTGCCCCTCAGTCCCGAGCTGCCCTTCAGTCCCGAGCTGCCCCTCAGTCGCGAGCTGCCCCTCAGTCCGGAGTTGCCCCTCAGTCCCGAGCTGCCCCTCAGTCCAGTGGGGCCATTTAGTAGGGTAGCCAATCCTAGGTTGACGGCGAGGGTCGCCGTTCCTACTAAGTGACTAAAGGGGACAAAGACTATGGTGTGGTGGGTCCATGTCCTGCGCCAGAGCCTCCACCATGGACAGACGTCCACCCAGACGCTCCCCTATATGTTTAGGGGGGGGGGGGGTTACCCTGACCGTAGTATTCTTTGTTTACCTTGTTATTTTGGTTAGGTCAGGGTGTGACATGGGTGATGTATGTGTTTGGTCTTGTCTAGGGGTTTTGTATGTTCTTGGGACTGTTACCTTTCTAGGTATATTGTATGTCTATGGTTGCCTAGATTGGTTCTCAATTAGAGGCAGCTGTCTATCGTTGTCTCTTATTGGAAACCATATTTAGGCAGCCATATTCTGTGGGTACTTTGTGGGTGATTGTTTCTGTGTCTGTGTTTGTTTCACCACACGGTACTGTTTCGTTTATTTCACGGTAAGTTTATTGTTTTGTACTGTTTCGGTTTATTCATTAAAATCTACTATGGACACTTACCACGCTGCATTTTGGTCCGATCCCTGCTTCTTCAGACGAAGAAGAGGAAATCAGCCGTGACACCTTACTCCATTTGTACACACTGTATATAGGTTTTTCTGTTGTGTTATTGTCTGTACTTTTCTTTATCCCATGTGTAACTCTCTATTGTTTTTGTCGCACTGCTTTGCTTTATCTTGGCCAGGTCGCAGGTGTAAATTAGAACTTGTTGTCAACTGGCCTACCTGGTTAAATGAAGGTGAAATAAAATCAAGCTTTTTTATACAGCACATTTCAGACATGGATTTAAAACAATGGCTTCACAGAAAAAACAACAAATAAAAGACAATGTAATAAACAAATATTTAGTACACAACAAACAGAAGACTAACAACTGAAAGACTAATGAGCACCCTAAGGAAATTCCATTGATTAAAATATTAATCGGATGTAAAATCCAACCCAAAATAATAAGCTTGTTTTTTAGGAGGGGTTCTGAAAGACACTATGAGGGTGTCCACTGAAAATGTACTAGTAACAACAACTGGGACCTAAATGACACCCACCATGAGACCCACTAAATCTGCCCAAGAAGAGGAAAATAAAAAAATAAAAACCCACATCAAACTTAAAGACAGGAAGTAAACCAGAAAGGTGGTTAAAATAATTTATTACAATCAAAACCATTCATACTATTACAAAATCATAATTCTCATTCATTCTTAATTAATTCTATTTACAAAAACATCAAACAAAAACAAACCTCAGGGGAGCATCGTCCCTCCCCATCATACCTAACCAATACCTAACCCTTTCCCTATCTCCCCTTCCCTAATCTATCCCCTTACCAAACTCACTCTAACACTCCCAGCCCTAAACCCCCTTTCCACCTCTCCCGTGCCGCATGCTTCCCCCACTTCCTCTCCTCCCTCTTCATCTTCCCCCTCAAATCACCTTCCACCCTTCTCACTATCCCTTCCACCCCCCAATCTCTCCCTGTCTTGACTAAATTCTGCCTGGCTTCCCACAGTCCCTTTTTAAAGAGACTCATGAGAAGCCAGAGCAGAAACCTGTCCCTATCCATTCCCTTTGCTCTCCCTACGCCTCTCTCTAGCCTAGCCCATGTCAAAACAAAATCACTCCTAACCACACCTGTGCCCTAGCCCAGACTAGTCCGGCAAAGGCACAGTCCCAGAAGGCATGGCGCACAGTCTCCTCCCTGCCACAAGAGGATCTTGGACAGGTGGGGGATTGCACCAAACTATACCGGTATAAGATGGCACGTACCGGCAAGCGCTTATGGAGGCCCAACCAATTCAGGTCCTTGAGCCTGTTGTCCAGGCCCCGCGCCTGCACTCCCTCCCAGACCACTGACGAGATGCCCGCTACAGGCGCAGGACTCCCTGCCTGCCTGACCTCCTCGTACAGGTGCCTGTGGTCTAAACCTACTCGGGCAACTTCAACCTCGGGGTGCGCACGCAGCCACTTGGCCGCATGGCCAAAGTGCCACGGCAGCTGTTCCGCCCGAGGACCCGCGTTAGACCACACCATTACGCTTCTCGCCTTATACGAGAAGAACACCCGCAGGAGGTAACCGGACGGGTGTATAACCGGACGAGCAAGCTCCGTCAACAAGAAAGAAACAAAAATGGCGTCCAGCTTGAGGGGGAAATGTGGTACCCCCTACCTCCCTCCCCGATGGGACAGATCATGCGTGCCCTGGCGACCCACTCGCACCTGCCACTCCACATAAACTGAAACACAAGCCTCACTAGAGGCCTCCTCAGACAAGCCGGCAATGGGTAGATGTATGCCAAATACAAAAGAGACGGCAACACATCCACCTTTAGGACCAGGACTTTGCCCATAATAGACAAATACCTAGCCTTCCACATTGCTAGCTTCCTCTGTACCACTGCGATACGCATGTTCCAGTTTAGAGTCGCTGAGCCGGAGGTCTCAAAATGAACCCCGAGAATCCTCAGGGCCCCTTCACAGAGAGATAACCCCCCAGGCACATCCGTTCTACCGCGCCATCTTCCGAAAAACTTGACGGAAGACTTTGCATGGTTCAGAACTGCTCCCGACGCTCGGGTGAAATCCCCAAAGATGGCAAGGGACCTTGTCAGGCACGAGTCCTTGCACAACAGCAAGGAAGTGTCGTCGGCGTACTGCGTCATCTTAACACGCAGCCCACCGCTTCCAGGGATCAACAAGCCTTCCACCCCTGTGTCTGACCTAATGGCAGCCCCCAGAGGCTCCATGTACAGAACGAAGAGGAGAGCCGAGAGTGGGTATCCCTGCCTGACCCCAGACGAGAGGTCAAAAACGTCACCTAAGTGACTATTTACACTAACTCGACACCCCGCTCCGACATATAAAGTACGGATCCATCCTATAAACTTCTCCCCAAATCCTAATCTACCTAACACCCTGAATAGAAAAGATCTATTCACGCGATCAAAAGCTTTCGCCTGATCTAGCGCTGCTACCATTAAAGGCAGCCCTCTATCTTCAACCCAAGCGATGGAATCCCTGATCAACTGTAAGTTCCATCTTATAGAGCGGCCCTCTACCCCGCACGTCTGATCCTCGTGGACGACGTAGGGAAGGGCTGTGCGCAACCGGTCTGCTGAAACCTTTGCAAGAATCTTGTAATCTACGCACAGCATGGTCAATGGCCGCCAGTTGCCAAGGTCAGTTGCTTCCCCCTTCTTATAAAGAAGTGACAGCACACCAACAGCCATTGATCCCCCCAGGACCCTCGTCTCAAGGATGGCCTTCAAGACTTCGAGAACCACTGGTCCAAGTATACCCCAAAACTTGAGGTAAAACTCAGCCGGCAGCCCATCCATCCCAGGCACCTTCCCTTTTCCCATCCTCCTAAGAGCGCTCTCAACCTCTTCTAGTGAGATCTGGGCCTCCATCACGTCTCTAATGTCCTCTGGCAACCGCCGGGACAAGTGTTCTAAAAACACGTTTCCCTGCTCTACATCTATTTCCCTTTCCTTAAATAAACCTTGGAAATGATCAGTTGTCACCCTGACCATTTCCTCTGATTTACTTACTAAACTACCATTTTCTTCCCTAACTCCATGCATTACCTTCCTACTCTGCCTGGCCCTAACCGACTTAAAGAACATAGCGGAACAAGTCTCATTATGTTCTAGAAAGCCACTATGCGCACGCTCCAGGAAAGCTCGAGCCTTCTGCTCCTGCAGCTCCCTGAGCTGCGCCTTTAGGGCTGCGAATCTCTCCCAGTCAATCGACCCGCCGAGGTTGCCTGCCTCGTACTCGAGTTCAATTAACCTTTGGATACGATCCACCTCCCTCCTTTCCTCCCTTTTTTTCCTTCTACAATATCCTATTATAAAAGCCCTAATCCTCACCTTAACTAAATCCCACCACTCTAACACCCCCTCGCACATGGACCGGAGGCCGTCAAGCCTCCGAAAGAAACAAAAAAAATGCGTCAACGAAAGCCTGCTCCTCCAGTATATCCCAATCTAACTTCCAGTACCCCCTACCGAAGAGGCAGACTGGCGACCCCACCTGCAGGAACACCCCGTCGTGATCCGTGAAGAAAACAGGCAACAGCCGCCCAGACAACTGACCCAAAAATGTAGTCGAGCCTCCGCGCAACCCCCCTGGAGTTGCGCCATGTAGGACCGACCATTGCCGGAGTAGTGTGCAGGCCACCATCAACCAGACCATGGCAAGCCATTAGCCCAGAGATGGCACCTGCACTGCTATCACCGCCTACCCCTAAATCTATATTAAAGTCTCCTCCTATCACCAAGTGCCTGTTTGTAACACACAGGGGCGCCAGACAGTCCACCATCTCCCTCCTGTCTGCCGCCACCTGTGGCCCATACACCCCAATTAACCTATATCTAGCTTCTCTAAACTTAACATCTATCCCCAAAACTCTACCCTGCATTATTACAAAAGTGTTCTCTATTTTAACCTCTCTATGCCCACACAAAATCCCTACTCCTGTTGAGTGCACCCCTCCTATGCCCCAAAAAGATTCCCCCTTATCCCACTCCCTCTTAAATCTACACACATCCCCACCATCCCTCAGGTGAACCTCCTGTAAAAAACAGAAATCAAACCCCACACCCTCTAAATAACAAAAAACCGCCCTCCTTTTAACATTATTCCTTAACCCCCTAACATTTAGACTAAAAAAAGAAACAGAACTATTCATTTAATTATTAACAACAAATAAAAAATTAAAAAACCACAAAAAAACAGGAGACTCACCCGATGCTCCCCTGGTCCATCTCCACCGGCGGGGACGTCCTCTCCTCTCCTGACGCCCCCCCGTCCTCCATCCCAACCCATGACCCAGGCAGTGTGTTGGGTCCTCCCTCCCCACCCACCATCCCCCCCTCCCTGTTTGCCTCGGGGCTGCATGTAGGGGACCCCATCTCCTCAAACAGGAGTTGGGATCCCTCTAGCAAACAGCCCACCGACCCCTCACTGGAGTCATCCACTAAAATGCAAGGGGCTGAGGCAAACCGGGAGGACAAATTACCCTCCCCTCCCCCCCACGCCACTCTCTTAGCCCCCCCTCCCCCTCCACACCCGCCTCCCTCTCACTTCCTGCCAAGCTCCCCCTCTTCATCCCTTTCTTCTTTGGTGAAGGAGGTAGCGGGGAGACACAACGTCCCATCCCCGCTAACTCCTCCACCAAATCCCTCATTTTGACCTCGAGGAAGCCTGGCAGGCTGTCCCCCCACTCCTTCCCCCCATCCCCCCCCCCTCCCACCTCCACTCCTCCCTCCTTCTCCGTCACTGTCCCTGTCACTGTCCCCGTTCCCTCTTCCACTCCTTCTCGCACCACTGTCCCCTTCACCGCTCCTTTACGTTCTTCTGCCTTCTTTTCCTTCTCCTCTTCTTTTCCACTCTTTCCTTCTTCCCGCCTCTTTCTTCTCATTTCTTCCTTCTTTCCATCCTCTTCTCTTGCCTTCTTTTCCCCTGTGCCATCCGTACAATCCGCACGCGTCCTTTCTTTCCTCCCTCCATCCCCCGCTCCCCCCCCAGCTGCAGACGCGTATGACCTGTGACGATCCGGGCAATCAGGCCACAGGTGTCCTCTGGAGCCACACCCGTGGCAAGCCTTGGGCTCGTCACACTCCCTGGCCTCGTGCTCTTCCGACCCACAAAAACGACATTTCTTGTTACTGCACGAGGCCAGGGTATACAACGCCTGCAGAACGGGGGCTGACGTGCATAGTATAGGGTTCCCCTGTCAGCCCCCAGGGAGAACATTGCCGGAGGATGGAGGTAGCCATCCACACTCTTCAGGGACTCCCTGAGTAACGCCTGGAAGCCTCTCTTCCCATTCCAGAAACCCAGGGAGTCCCTGAGGGACCTCGCTGAGGAGACATTGTCCATATACCTCCCCAGAAAGGCCCTCACTTCTTCGTCCTTCACGTGCGGATTGTACATGGTTACGGTGACCACCCTGAAGTTGTTTCTTGCCAGGCTGGTCACCGTGTAATGACACAGGGGACCTTCTTCTTTCCCTTCCGTCACCGTCTTCATAATCTCATTGTGTTTTTCTTCCAAATATAGGGTTACATCAAACCCCTTCTCCATTGGCTTCCCCTGAAGGCATAGAACATCTTTAACCTTCAATTTTAGGTGCCCCATTAGGATGTTCCTCCCGAAGGTTTCTCTCCCCCAAGGCTCCATCACTTTTCCCCGCCAAGAAAAGCGCACCGTGTTGGCCAGTCCAATCCCCGGAACCGACGGTCCAGATGTACTTTGCGCCATCTCCTCACGGACGATGGCGCACCCGTCCCACCACCTCAAACTTATAAACAGGAAGCAAAAAAAACAAAAAGGTGGAGCAACTAAAGGTGTTGACTCTCCACATCTATCAAGACAACTGGAGCACTGGACCAGACACTCTTAAATAGAACCTGGACCAGCTCAGGTGAAACACCTTCCCACTAATGAGATTGACAAGCCAGCACAGGTTTAACACATACTGACTAACGAGGTGACACCAATAAGTGCATCCTACGTGCTAACGAGCTATATGTGCTAACGAGCTATACGTGCTAAAGTCCAACCTCAAAATATAAATGGAAAAATCAAAGCCTGTAAAACCTTCCTCTTTAAGACAACCAATATATCCTATATTTTTGATGGAGGAGTTTGCTCACCACCAACAGAAAACAACTTCCATTTCACATTATAAACAAATACAATGCTTCACCTTCACAAATATAAACATGGCGTCTACTGGCTGTCAACAATTAAGAGGACGTATTTCTTTCAAATTTTTCTATATAGAGTGCAAAAACTCACTAGCTTCAAGAACTCTAGTCCACTTTTTATTTAACTAGGCAAGTCAGTTAACAACAAATTCTTTTTGACAATGACTGCCTAGAATCAGTGGGTTAAGTGCCCTGTTCAGGGGCAGAACATATTTTTACCTTGTCAGCTCGGGGACTTGATCGAGGAACCTTTCAGTTACTAGTCCAACACTCTAACCACTCGGCCACTGAAAGTGCATTGAAATTACATTGTTTTAAAGTCATTTAAAAAATTACCCGAAATACATATTTTCAACTACAACCGAACAAATATTGGATGTTGGCATAGTCTTCTTTTCAATTACATTTTGCTCGGTGGAATAGCCCCAATGTAAAAACACAGTTTTAACGTGTCCAAATCAATAACCAATATGCAGAAACAAATCAAATCAAATCAAATCAAATTTATTTATATAGCCCTTCGTACATCAGCTGATATCTCAAAGTGCTGTACAGAAACCCAGCCTAAAACCCCAAACAGCAAGCAATGCAGGTGTAGAAGCACGGTGGCTAGGAAAAACTCCCTAGAAAGGCCAATACCTAGGAAGAAACCTAGAGAGGAACCAGGCTATGTGGGGTGGCCAGTCCTCTTCTGGCTGTGCCGGGTGGAGATTATAACAGAACATGGCCAAGATGTTCAAATGTTCATAAATGACCAGCATGGTCGAATAATAATAAGGCAGAACAGTTGAAACTAGAGCAGCAGCACAGTCAGGTGGAAGTTGAAACTGGAGCAGCAGCATGGCCAGGTGGACTGGGGACATCAAGGAGTCATCATGTCAGGTAGTCCTGGGGCATGGTCCTAGGGCTCAGGTCCTCCGAGAGAGAGAAAGAAAGAGAGAAGGAGAGAATTAGAGAACGCACACTTAGATTCACACAGGACACCGAATAGGACAGGAGAAGTACTCCAGATATAACAAACTGACCCCAGCCCCCCGACACATAAACTACTGCAGCATAAATACTGGAGGCTGAGACAGGAGGGGTCAGGAGACACTGTGGCCCCATCCGAGGACACCCCCGGACAGGGCCAAACAGGAAGGATATAACCCCACCCACTTTGCCAAAGCACAGCCCCCACACCACTAGAGGGATATCTTCAACCACCAACTTACCATCCTGAGACAAGGCTGAGTATAGCCCACAAAGATCTCCGCCACGGCAACAGTTTGGGAAATATTGAAAACCTAAATATAAAATTTGCTATGTTCACAAACATCTGCCACAATAATCATATTACTTGTATTTGTTAAACAAGCACCGTATAAACTGCACAAGCACCAGAAACACTGTTGTTTTTACAAGTAGCAATAAATCACTGATATCGATTAGGGAGGAAATCAGGTTGTATGTGATGTTGAAACGAACACAACTAAAAAAATAAACGGAAATGGGAGATATCTTTCACCTCACTGTTTAGAGGACAACCTGCAGAAGACAGTCAGCTACATTTTGGAGTGATGCATTTAAATGTAGGGGTCGCTAAACAAAGGAAAGCAACACATTTGTGCGAGTGGAGGGAGATGAGGTTGCACGTCCTGTTAAAACTAACAGCTCAAAAACCACACGGAATCTGGGAATAATGTGTACATCCCTGGTTAGAGGACAATTTGTAGAAAACAGATCGCTACATTTTGAAGTGTTGCATTTTGATTCAAGTGGGTCACCAATGTGGTAAGTGTAACACAACTCTTTTCTTGTTTTTTTTCTTGTTCTCTTTTCTTGTCACTTTTTGTTAAATCACATAAATAGTACTCTTTCAATTCAGAGCCTGGATTTTTCCCGTCAGGCTAATATCCATATTTTGCTGAAATCAATTAATAAGGGGGCAAATGTTTAGGCTTCTACATTGCGACATTATTAAAATACTCCTACCTCAATGTGTTAATATTTTACATTGTGACATTAATTCATTGATATCATGAAACAACTCCATGTATTTTCTGATGTTTAATCAGATATATTTTATCAGAGTATCTCTTCCTACATTGATTACAGCTATAAGATTTCTCTCCTGTGTGTGTTCTCTGGTGTGCTGTCAGGCCGCCAGATGAAACAAAACTCTTCAAATATTGATTACAGCTATAGGTTTTCTCTCCTGTGTGTGTTATCTCTAAGAAGTGTGCCAGACGACTTTTGGTCTCCAATATAGTCCCAATCTGTGTTTGCTAAAATTGAGGCATGAGGGCGATGCACATGCAATTTGGTTGTAGAAACTCCTCCCCGCTAATGTCTTGTTTAAAATAATGTCATCATCGCAAATCAACCGCTTTCTACTTAAAAAACACTTCAACCAGTAAAATACTATTTGGCTAACTTTTCCATCAGCCTGACAATGAGGGTTTCTACACGGTTTGCCAAATTGGCCCATAACTTCACCTAACAACAAATATAGGAAAATAGCTCTGTGTGTTGTACAATAGCCTATCCATCAAGGAACAGTTCTCTAAACATTATGACCAAAGTAGGGATGTTGGATCCAACGTGGAGCTCGGCATAACTGTCTTTACCAGAGTAATGAATGAAGAAGCACTTTGGTTGTTGTTGCATGTCGTGATGTTTGTCATTTGACTGGCATTCAGAAAATTATTTCCTGGATCAGCTGATGATAGTTGAACATGTGACTAACAAAACAGCTACAGTATTAAGAATTATGTGTAATTATTGAAGAACCGCGTTAATGACAGAATCCATTTGGGTGTTGTCAATAAAGTTACAATATTTTTTTATTTTTTTTATTTTATTTCAACCTTATTTAACCAGGTAGGCCAGTTGAGAACAAGTTCTCATTTACAACTGTGACCTGGCCAAGATAAAGCAAAGCAGTTACACATGGGATAAACAAACAAACAGTCATTAACACAATATAAAAATCTATATAGTGTGTGCAAATGGAGTACGGAGGTAAGGCAATAAATAGGCCATAGTAGCAAAGTAATTACAATTTAGCAAATGAACACTGGAGAGATAGATGTGCAGATGATGATATGCAAGTAGAAATACTGGTGTTCAAAAGAGCAAAAAAAGTAAAAAACATGGGGATGAGGTAGGTAGTTGGATGGGCTATTTATAGATGAGCTGTGTACAGCTGCAGTGATCGGTAAGCTGCTCAGATAGCTGATGCTTAAAGTTAGTGAGGGAGATATAAGTCTCCAACTTCAGCGATTCGTTCCAGTCATTGGCAGCAGAGAACTGGAAGGAAAGGCGGCCAAAGGGGGTGTTGGCTTAGGGGGTGATACCTGCTGGAGCTCGTGCTATGGGTGGGTGTTGCTATGGTGACCAGTGAGCTGAGTAAAGGTGGAGCTTTACCTAGCAGACTTATAGATGAGCTGGAGCCAATGTGTTTGGCGATGAATATGTAGCGAGAGTCAGCCGACTAGAGCATACAGGTCGCAGTGGTGGGTGGTATATGGGGCTTTAGTGACAAAACAGATGGTGTGATAGACTGCATCCAATTTGCTGAGTAGAGTGTTGGAGGCTATTTTGTAAATGACATCGCCGAAGTCAAGGATCGGTAGGAAAGTCAGTTTTACGAGGGTATGTTGGCAGCGTGAATGAAGGAGGTTTTGTTGTGAAATAGGATGCTGGTTCTAGATTTAATTTTGGATTGGAGATGCTAAATATTAGTCTGGAAGGAAAGTTTACAGTCTAACCAGACACCTAGGTATTGTAGTTGCCCACATATTCTAAGTCAGAACCGTCCAGAATAGTGATGCTAGTCGGGCAGGTGCGGACAGCGATCAGTTGTTGATTGATCGGTTGTTCTTATTACCTGTTGAGGAATCTTGGACAATACGAGAGAGAGATGGAACAAACTAGTAATAGGGGTTGCCACAATGGAGGCAGATCATTTTAGAAAGAGAGGGTCCAGATTGTCTAGCCCAGCTGATTTGTACGGGTCCAGGTTTTGCAGCGCTTTCAGAACATCAGCTATCTGGATTTGGGTGAAGGAGAAGCTGAGGAGGCTTGGGCAAGTAGCTGCAGTGGGTGCGGAGCTGTTGGCCGGGGTTTGGGTAGCCAGGAGTATAGCATGGCCAGCCGTAGAGAAATGCTTGTTGAAATTCTCGATTATCGTGGAGTTATCAGTGGTGACAGTGTTTCCTGGGACGAGCTGTTCTTATTCTCCATGGACTTTACAGTGTCCCTAAACTTTTTGGAGTTACAGGATGCAAATTTCTGTTTGAATAAGCTAGCCTTTTCTTTCCTAACTGACTGTGTGTATAGGTTCCTGACTTTTCTGAAAAGTTTCATATGCTGGTCGAGGGCAGTCAGGTCTGGAGTGAACGAAGGGCTATATCATACCTTAAGGGAAGATTTCGGCAGGTGCCATATGGTTAGTGAGAAAGTCCATATTGGAAATGTACGGTCCCTTACTAGACGTCCGAAATCGTTTGTAAAATTCGCGGACGGCGTCGGGCCGAGCGGCAGGGCCGGACCTACCGGGAAGTCATCAAATGAACTTTGTCGGACATTCGGTTTCCGTTTTACAAAAATAATACGATTTTGGTCATTTTGCCGCTGTCCCGGAAATTCCCACAAGAGGGCATAAGCAATCATATTGCTATTGGACAAAACATCACGATTCACGACGGGGCCTTATCGCGAAAACTGAAAATATTTCAAATCCGAAACTCGGTGAGCGTAGGTTTGGCATAACGGGCAGTTGGCCCCGAACAAGATGGCGTCTAGGCCTCAACGGTTTTTGAGTTATGGCCATTTATCTGGGATTAAAGGTCCAAAATGAAAATAGAGAAATTATTTTTCCACTTCACGTCAAAGTCAAGGAGCCTCCGGTGTCAATAAAAAAAAAACAGCCATTTATCTATCGTCATTTAAGAGAAATCGTACAACGACAGATTGGTGATGTTCACGGATAGGTGTTTTTTTTTTTAAACGGTTACAGATCCAGTTGCAGGGTGTTCTTACGAATCTTTTTAAAGTGTGCTGCGGAGCTCTGCGAGATTTCTGTGATTTTTTATGATTTTCTGAAATAACACACACTCCCTAAACCCTCCGTAAATAACTCAGTTCTTAACGTAAAGACTTAAAACTCAGGATTATGTAAAGGCATACCTCAATCAGGATATTAGTTTATTTATAGCTTCCTGTGCCAACCGGAAGTGCCTTAAATGGTGTCACAGTGGCATTTTCCAAGGGTTAAAAAGGTCAGATCTTTTCAAAACTTCATATGTGTGATTAGGCAACCCCCATAAACTGTAAGTCAGTCATTTCTCCCAACAGATGTCAAAGAAAAGCTCTCTCTCACACACACACACACAGAAACACACACACAGCAAGGATGGAGTGACAAAGTGCGGTGCTTAAAGACACACAAAGCCTACAATGGCATTTCCATATTCTCTAGGCCGTGCCGAGTTCAACAAGATGCCCCGCTTGACCGTAGCTCGCTCGGTCCATTAGAAAAGTAGGCCCAAAATGAAGGCTGGCCCTCAATGTCATTTGCTTTTGGGTGACAGTGAGAGAACCGTTAAGGTGAGAAGCACAATTCGACCTCAGGAACGTACCTGAGGTCCTCCCGATCCGTGCATTAACCCTTAATAGTTAAAAGAAGGTGTTTACTTCAAAGAGTTTGCATTGACTTCTCTCCCCATAGGAATACATTGCCTGCACCTCTAAATTCAACCTGAAGCCTATGTGGGTTATGAATGCCTTATGAACCTGTCTTCTATGACAGTCCATCAGACCACTATGAGGTCTACCTGTGCCAATTCTAAGCTTCCTGAAGCAAACGGAAGTGGTTAAATTAACCCAAAAGGTGTTTTGATGTACATAACCTTCAAAGGTGAAAATGACTACATTCAACCCTGTGTAGATCGTAGATCAGTCAATTCTTAACTTAAAGACTTAAAACTCAGGATTCTGTAAGTTTCTATGTCAATCAAGACATGTGTTTACTTATAGCTTCCTGTGCCAACCGGAAGTGCCTTTAATTGGGTCACACTGTCTGTTTTGAAGGGTTAGAAAAGTCACATCTCTCCAAAACTTCATATGTGTGACTAGGTAACCCTCCTAAACTGTAAATCAGTCATTTCTCCCAGCAGATGTCAAAGAAAAGCTCTCACACACACACACAGCAAGGATGGAGTGATAAAGTGCGGTGCTCAAAGACACAGAGAGCAGGCAATGGCATAAACATAATCTCTAGGCCGTGCCGAGTTCAACGAGATATCCCGCTTGACCGTAGCTCGCTCGGTCTAAGCGCAGCGACCATTAGAAAAGTAGGCCCAAAATGAAGCCTGCCCCACAACGTCATTTGCTTTTGGGTGACAGTGAGAGAACCGTTAGGGTGAGAAGCACAATTCGACCTCAGGTACGTTCCTAAGGTCCTCCCGATCCGTGCAAGCCTAACGTTGACCGTGTGGCATTAACCCTTAATAGTTAAAAGAGGGTGTTTACTTCAAAGAGTTTGCATTGACTTCTCTCCCCATAGGAATACATTGCCTGCACCCCTAAATTCAACCTGAAGCCTATGTGGGTTATGAATGTCGTATGAACCTGTCTTCGATGACAGTCCATCAGGCCACTACGAGGTCTACCTGTGTTGATTCTAAGCTTCCTGGACCAACCGGAAGTGGTTAAAATCACCCTAAAAGTGTTTATCCATACCCTGCCTGCAGTTTGATAGATATAGTGCATTCAACCCTGTGTAAATCAGTCAATTCTTAACGTAAGGACTTAAAACTCAGGATTCTGTAAAAGCATACCCCAGTGAGGATATGTGTTGACTTATAGCTTCCTGTGCCAACCGGAAGTGCCATAATTGGTGTCTCTTGGGCTGTTTCGAGGGGTTAAAAAAGTCAGATCTTTCCAAAACTTCATATATGTGATTAGGCAACCCCCATGAACTGTAAATCAGTCATTTTTCCCATAAAATTTAAAAGGAAAAATAAATCACCCTAAAACACAACTTGGATGGAGGGACGTATTGGGGTGCGTAGAGACAGACAGTGACTGCAATAGTTAGCTTTGTTCGAGCTAAAAAAGAACCGTCAGACCTAGAGTTCCGAAACTTTAGAATCCTGTTCTAGACCTCCGGTCGATAGTGCGTGGTGAGTTAGGTGGCTCTAGAAGGTTCTCGGACCGAGAAACAGCCTCGTACATTTGCAATGATTTCAATTCATTTTGACCATTACAAAAATGACGACATTTAGAAAAGTCTCAGAGACGCAAGGCTAGGTGCATTGAAACCGGCTCGGCCCATAGAGACAGATCCCAATGTTTCTGTCCGATAGCTCATTCAAGGACCCCGTAGCAAGGCATGGAAAAAAGTGGATTTTCAGCACCAATTAGGGTTTTACTCGGGCACCGAAGGATCTATCGAGCCGAAACTCGGGATTCGGGGTCGCCTCACATAGGCCTACACATAATGTCCGACCTGGACCCGCAGCTAGAACGTAACTATGTGTTTTACGTTTTTATTATGTTTTAAACCGAAGGCGCTGTGAATTATGGGCCTGCTCTGACATATGTGATAGTTGGCTTCTAAATGAGTAGGAAAAAGTGGGTTTGGTGTCAATTGATATCAGTTTGGTGTCATAATGACATCTAATTGACTGATGGACACTGACTTGCTAGTTGACTTTTGTACATTTGCAATGTGTTTAAACGGAGAGGGACCATCACCAAAATGGCATTCTGAAATCAACACAAAAAATGGCATCACCATAGTCTCCAGACTGTGCCGAGTTCAACGAGACGCCCCGCTTGACCGTAGCTCGTTCTGAGTGCAGCGACCTTGAAAAAAAGAAGGCCCAAAATGCAGCCTGCCCCACAATGTAATTTGATTTTGGGTGGCAGTGAGAGAACCGTTAGGGTGAGAAGCACAATTCAACCTTAGGTACGTTCCTGAGGTCCTCCCGATCCGTGCAAGCCTAACCCTGACCGTGTGGCATTAACCCTTAACAGTTAAAAGAAGATGTTTACATCAAACCGTTTGCATTGACTTCTCTCCCCATAGGAATACATTGCCTGCACCTCTAAATTCAACCTGAAGCCTATGTGGGTTATGAATGCCTAATGAACCTGTCTTCTATGACAGTCCATCAGACCACTATGAGGTCTACCTGTGTCGATTCTAAGCTTCCTGGAGCAAACGGAAGTGGTTAAATTAACCCAAAAGGTGTTTTGATGTACATAACCTTCAAAGGTGAAAATGACTACATTCAACACTGTGTAGATCGTAGATCAGTCAATTCTTAACTTAAAGACTTAAAACTCAGGATTCTGTAAGTGTTTATGTCAATCAAGACATGTGTTGACTTATAGCTTCCTGTGCCAACCGGAAGTGCCTTTAATTGGGTCACACTGTCTGTTTTGAAGGGTTAGAAAAGTCATATCTCTCCAAAACTTCATATGTGTGACTAGGTAACCCTCATGAACTGTAAATCAGTAATTTCTCCCAACAGATGTCAAAGAAAAGCTTTCACATACACACACAGCAAGGATGGAGTGATAAAGTGCGGTGCTCAAAGACACAGAGAGCAGGCAATGGCATAAACATAATCTCTAGGCCGTGCCGAGTTCAACGAGATATCCCGCTTGACCGTAGCTCGCTCGGTCTAGGCGCAGCGACCATTAGAAAAGTAGGCCCAAAATGAAGCCTCCACCACAACATCATTTGCTTTTGGGTGACAGCGGCGGAACCGTTAGGTTTAGAAGGACAATTCAACCAGAGGAATGTTCCTAAGGTCCTCCCGATCCGTGCAAGCCTAACCTTGACCGTGTGGCATTAACCCTTAACAGTAAAACAGGGTTTTTTGATCTCACAGATTACAATGACTTCTCTCCCCATAGGAATACATTGCCTGCACCCCTAAATTCAACCTGAAGCCTATATGGGTTATGAAGGCCGTATGAACCTGTCTTCGGTAACAGTCCATCAAGCCACTATGCGGTCTACCTGTGTCGATTCTAAGCTTCCTGGAGCAACCGGAAGTGGTTAAAATCACCCTAAAAGTGTATACCCATACCCTGCCTGCAGTTTGATAGACATAGTGCATTCAACCCTGTGTAAATCAGTCAGTTCTTAACATAAGGACTTAAAACTCAGGATTCTGTAAAAGCATACCCCAATGAGGATATGTGTTGATTTATAGCTTCCTGTGCCAACCGGAAGTGCCATAATTGGTGTCTCTTGGGCTGTTTCGAGGGGTTAAAAAAGTCAGATCTTTCCAAAACTTCATATATGTGATTAGGCAACCCCCATGAACTGTAAATCTGTCATTTTTCCCATAAAATTTAAAAGGAAAAATAAATCACCCTAAAACACAACTTGGATGGAGGGACGTATTGGGGTGCGTAGAGACAGACAGTGACTGCAATAGTTAGCTTTGTTCGAGCTAAAAAAGAACCGTCAGACCTAGAGTTCCGAAACTTTAGAATCCTGTTCTAGACCTCCGGTCAATAGTGCGTGGTGAGTTACGTGGCTCTAGAAGGTTCTCGGACCGAGAAACAGCCTCGTACATTTGCAATGACTTCAATTCATTTTGACCGTTACGAAAATGACGACATTTAGAAAAGTCTCAGAAACGCAAGACTAGGTGCATTGCGACCGTCTCGTTCCATAGAGACGCACCCCAACGTTTCTGTCCGATAGCTCATTCAAGGACCCCATAGCAAGTCATGGAAAAAAGTGGATTTTCAGCACCAATTAGGGTTTTGCTCGGACACCAAATGACCGATCGAGCCGAAACTTGGGATTCGGGGTCGCCTCAGCTAGGCCTACACATAGCATAAGAAATGGACCCGCAGCTAGAACATAACTACGTGTTTTATGTTTATTTTATGGTTTGAACCGAAGGCGTTGTGAATTTTGGGCCAGCTCTGAAGTATGTGATAGTTGGCTACTAAACGAGTTGGAAAAAGTGGGTTTGGTGTCAGTTTGTATCAGTTTGGTGTCAGAATGATATCTAATTGACTGACGGACGATGACTTGCTGGTGACTCTTGTCCATTTGCAATATGTTTAAACAGTGAGGTACCATCACCAAAGTGACATTCTGAAATCAACCCTAACGAGCGACTGAGATTAACCAGAATCACTGCCCAGCCATCCCGAGTTCATCGGGCCAGTCAATTTCACATTCCTGCAGGATTTTTATAGCATGACAAATTTGTGATGGTACCTGCCCATTGAACCATATTGCAAATGCCCAGTGACTTTGCAAAAGTAAGAAAACATAAACAAATGGACATAATGAAATCACCATATTTTTTATTTTTGGGTTACCAGTTGCACAACAATGCACGTAGACTTGCAATATGATTCAACAGTGAAAAAACATCACAAAATGGACATGATGAAGTCAACACAACGAGCGATGGAAAGGAGCAACTATCACTGCCAGGCCATCCTGTGTTCATCAGGCCAGTCAATTTCACATTCCTTGAGGATTTTTATAGCATGACAAATTCGTGATGGTACCTGCCCATTGAACCATATTGCAAATGCCCAGTGACTTTGCAAAAGTAAGAAAACATAAACAAATGGACATAATGAAATCACCATATTTTTATTTTTGGGTTACCAGTTGCACAACATTGCATGTACACTTGCAATATGATTCAACAGTGAAAAAACATCACAAAATGGACATGATGAAGTCAACACAATGAGCGATGGAAAGGAGCAACTATCACTGCCAGGCCATCCCGAGTTCATCTGGCCAGTCAATTTTGCATTTCTGCAGGATTTTTGAGCATGTCAAATTTCTTATGGTAAATGCCCATTGAACCATATTGCAAATGCCCGTACACTTGCAATATGATTCAACAGTGAAAAAACATCACAAAATGGACATGATGAAGTCAACACAATGAGTGATGGAAAGGAGCAACTATCACTGCCAGGCCATCCCGAGTTCATCTGGCCAGTCAATTTTGCATTTCTGCAGGATTTTTGAGCATGTCAAATTTCTTATGGTAAATGCCCATTGAACCATATTGCAAATGCCCGTACACTTGCAATATGATTCAACAGTGAAAAAACATCACAAAATGGACATGATGAAGTCAACACAATGAGCGATGGAAAGGAGCAACTATCACTGCCAGGCCATCCCGAGTTCATCTGGCCAGTCAATTTTGCATTTCTGCAGGATTTTTGAGCATGTCAAATTTCTTATGGTATTTGGCCCCCAAAAAAGTGACTTTTGACTTTGACTTTTGACTTCCTATGAAATCATATTGCAAATGGACAAATCATATTCCTTATGCACAAATAAAAAAAAATATGATAATAAAATTTGACAAAAGTATGTTGATACAGTTCTTATACATGTGTAATTGACACAAAAATTGAAAGAATTTTGAAAAACGGTCCAGAAAGCACTTTTTTAAGGGTGTGTGAAGTTTTTTACAACATTTTGACATTTTTGACTTTTGACTTTTAACTTCCTATGAAATCACATTGTAAATGGACAAAACATATTTCTTATGCGCATCTAAAAAAAATTAAAAATGATGCTAATAAAATTGGACAAAAGTATATTACACACGTGTAATTGACAAAAAAATCGAAAGAATTTCGAAAAACGGTCCAGAAAGCACTTTTTTAAGGGGTGATAATTTTTGACAAAAAAATCAATTTTTCAAAATGTTGCTTTTGGATGTTGACTTGATGTCCATTTCCAATATGAAAAACCACGGTGGAGCGCACTCACCCCCTGTTGGATTTTTTAAGTGTTACAACTGGCAATAGCCATATGACATTTGCCATCAACTTTGCACGAATTTACGTCCAATTGGGTGGTATTGACCAATGTGTATATGGTTTGTCCGGTGCCAATGACTTGCCATTCATTTTTGTCCACTTCAGGGGGGTCTTCCCTTACTGTTCTTAGTTCTACATTTTTTGAAAGTGGCATGCTTATTTAAGGTGGTGAGGAAATTACTTTTAAAGAACAACCAGGCCTCCTCTACAGACGGAATGAGGTCAAAATCCTACCAGGATACCCGGGCCAGGTCGATTCGAAAGGCCTGCTTGCAGAAGTGTTTTAGGGAGCTTTTGACAGTGATGAGGAGTGATCGTTTGACCTCGGACCCATAACGGATGCAGGCAATGATCGCTGAGATCCTGAGGTGTATTTGGTGTATTTGGTGTATTTGGAGGGCAAGTTGGTCAGGATAATATCTATGAGGGTGTCCATGTTTACAGATTTAGGGTTGTACCTGGTGGGTTCCTTGATCATTTGTGTGAGATTGAGGGCATTTAGCTTGGATTGTAGGACGGCCGGGGTGTTAAGCATATCCCAGTTTAGGTCACCTAATAGAACGAACTCTGAATATAGATGGGGAGCAATCAATTCACATATGGTGTCCAGGGCACAGCTGGGACCTGAGGGGGTCAGCAACAGTGAGAGACTTATTTCTGAAGAGATTAATTTTTAAAATTAGAAGCTCGAACTGTTTGGGCATGGACCTGGAAAGTATGACAGAACTCTGCAGGCCATCTCTGCAGTAGATTGCAACTCCTCTCTTTTTGACAGTTCCATCTTGACGGAAACTGTTGTAGTTGGGGATGGAAATTTCAGAATTTTTGGTTGCCTTCCTAAGCCAGGATTCAGACACGGCAAGGACATTAAGGTTGTCAGAGTGTGCTAAATCAGTGAGTAAAGCAAACTTAGGGAGGAGGCTTCTGATGTTAACATGCATGAAACCAAGGCTTTTTTGATAACAGAAGTAAGCAAATGAGAGTGCCTGGGGACACGCAGGGCCTGGGTTAACCTCTACATCATCCGAGGAACAGAGGAGTAGGATAAGGCTACAGCTAAAGGCTATCAGAACTGGTCGAATAGTGCGCTGGGAACAGAGAATAAAAGGAGCAGATTTCTCAGCGTGGTAGGATAGATTCAAGGCATAATGTACAGACAGGGGTATGGTAGGGTGCGGGTACAGTGGAGGTAAACCTAGGCATTGAGTGACGATAAGAGAGGTTGCATCTCTGGAGGCACTAGTTATGCTAGGTGAGGTCACCGCATGTGTGGGACAAAAGAGCTCTCTGAGCCATGTTGAGTGGGACTAGGGGCTCCTCAGTAAAATAAAACAATGATAACTACCCTAAACAACAGTATACAAGGCATATTGACATTAGAGAGAGACATAAAGCGAGGCATAAAGCAATCACAGGTGTTGATTGGGAGAGCTAGATAAGACAACAACGGGTAAGACAACAGTTAATCAGCTAAGACAACAACAGGTAAAATGGCGATGAATGGGCAGAGAGGGTCAGTTAACTACACACAGGGCCTGAGTTCGAGGCTGTGGCCGACAGATAAACAAAATAAACAAAATGGAGACCTGTGATTAATGAACAATCTAGCAGGCATCAGCTATGTAGCCAAGTGATCATAGGGTCCAGTGAACAGGAATATATGAAACAGGGAAGCCGTTAGGTAGTCGTTACTATGGTAGCCGGGAGATGCGCCTGGCTCGAGGCTAACTGGTGCTAGCTTCGAGACAAGGGCGTCACCGACATCTTTCAAAAGCCGGATGAGGGCACATCGGATGGAATTACGTCGGAAGACCAGTCGGATGGATCGGCGGGGCTCCGTGTTGACAAAGGCCAATTGGCAAAAGAGGTATTGTAGATGGAGTAATTTTGTGGCTCGAGGCTAACTAGTGCTAGCTTCGGGAAAAGGGCGTTAGCCAGTATAGCCACTCCGGTGCAAAGGTCCAGAACTTACGGCAAGAATCCGGTGATGTAGTGGCTTCTAGTCGTCTTAGTGAAGAGTCTGGGAGGCATCACCTGTGTAGTCTAGTGATCATATGGTCCACTGAGCAGGCCGGGAGATGGGCCTGGCTCAAGGCTAGCTTTGAGGCTGGGCCACCCGGTAGCAGCTAGCTAGCTGCAATTATCCGGTGTATTGGTCCAGAGCTTACGGCAGGAATACGATGATGTAGTGGAGAAAAACAGTCCGATATGCTCAGGGTTGATATCTCGCTGTGCAGACTGGCAGGTATTATACAGGCTAAAAGTGGCTGGTGTCTGAGCTAAAAAGGAAAAGGCCGCTAGCAGTGGCTAACAATGACGAAATAGCTAGCATGTAATTAGCTGGTTAGCTTCCGATGGCTAGCTTCTGATGGAGGTTCTAGCTATAAGGTCTAAAAAATAGCAGATCCATATCACATTGGGTGAGGCAGGTTGCCGGAAGGTATATGTAATTTAAAAATGGAAAAAGAGATTTAAATATATTGCAATATATACAAAAAAAGACGAAAAAACAAAACATTTACAACAACAAACACGTCTTACTGCTACGCCATCTTGGATTACAAGATGACTCTCAGTTAAAAACCATTGGATTTAGCAAACTCTGAAATTATTTAGTATTTCTGTGCCCACGAAAACTGTTTTCCCAGCGTAACATAAGGAGCCACAAAATGATACGTAGTTCGAGTGCATTTCAGAACATAAAAAAACTGTCCGACAACAGGTTATGAGTGTGGGGCTCGGATTTATTCCTTAAATTTAATGCCGCTCTTCACCGACCCAGGAAGGGGTGGGGACAAACAGGTGTTGAACCTCATTTCCCTCCTTCAGGGAACACTAATTATAGTGTTAGGTTCTAATTTTTCAGAGTAAATAACTCACAGACACTAGAGAAGCTCAACCAAGTTTAATAATTCCCAAAGGGTCGTTACAGCTGTAATTCAGACAAAAACATATTCTCACCATCACAAGTATATATACCCCACTTTGGACACTCCTCCTTCTCTCCAATCCATACATCTTCTGGTTCGACAGGAAGAGGGTAACAGGATACCTTACCCTTATTACTCCCTTCAGAGGATCTTACCTCACCTCAACCCCTCTTTCGCCTAATCCACATATGTCCATCGCTTCCCCTAAAGCAATCCTGTGATCTCTTCCCGTCCACCCAGCATATTCCACAGCCACTCTGTCTTTCTACAGATCTCACTCCTTTATATACGCTGCGTCTTAACTATCATGTCTTTAATATTTCAATGTTCAAAGTTTAGTAAAACATACTATGGGAAAATACAATCATTCCCCATGCCGACCCAAACGGATACTAAATGAAACGGCCCCTGGCAGACCATCCAGACCTGACCCCGCAAGATGCGTCAGTTGTCAATTTATTGTCTTTTGTTTGAAACACTCTGTCAATGTTGAGTAAGGACGCACACCTAATTACGCATATAGAAGTAGGACGAGTCTACCTAATTAAGTATATAAAAGTAGGACTAATGTCGTAGCAGAATCAGAATTAGTTAGGTAACATTGATAAATAAGATGTTTTATCTACTTTCATAAATATGCTTATGTGGGAAAGGTCACTGGGGGCCCAGAGAGGGGAGAGGTCAGGATTGTCTTCATATGTGAGGGTATCTGTTAAACCATGTGAAGGGCTCCACAATGTCTGTACACCAGTCACTCCCTACTTTTCCCATTGGGGGGAGGAGTATGGCAGTGTCTGGAACCAGTGTATGTCCCCTCTGATGTCGAAACTTGTCCTTCATAGTATATGACCTAGAGGCTCACTCCTCTCAGGGAGCTTGTCCAGGGGTGGGTTGTATTTGAGATGGGAGTATCTAGAATTGGCAATTGATATATGCCATTGGATAAGGTAATGTTTTGGTAATATGAAGTACCAAGAACGAGAAGTAGAACCTTGTCTTAGAGAGCAAACTGAACGATAATTTATAGCTAATGCTGTCTGGCTATGGGATACTCCTCTCTCAAGTAAAAGTCTTCCTTTGTGCAGTTTTCCTAAGACCTGTGGTTCGTCATTGTGAGTTGAGAGGGATGGATCTTTGCTATAAAATATCTCAGTTGCCATTATGTTGACACTCAGAATTCATTTATAGACACGGAATTGATCTGAGAGTCAAAGGGCTATGGTGTGAAGCTCATATTATTAAAATATGAAGTTTAAAGTATAACTCTGACTTGTGTGTGGTTTGTAAACTCTCCTTTCACTTAGTAATACAGGAAATTACCACGACACTAGTCTACCTGGCCTGCGCGCAAATGTAGGCCTATAAATGTGCCAATTTGGGGATGTCTGATAGTACTTCTGCTTGTCTTAACGCACCACCACTAATGAGTTGTGGAGCTTCGCAAATACAATGTCCTTCACCTCAAACAACAAGTAAACAAAGTCTTATTAAAATCTATTGCAAATTAAAATAGTTCCTCAAAGTATTTTCGTAAAATATTTCCAGCTCTCACCCTTTCAATAACCACTCGGCATTAATGCAAAAAATGTAATGCTCTGATCCAGTGGAAATGTCATAAAATACCTGATGACTTCTTATCCTTTGCACAAATAGCCGACAGCTGTGTCTGTTCAGAACTTACTGGCATGGGAAACTGATGGCCTAGAATATTTTATACAATGTTGCAAGTTTCAGAGGACCCAGTTGATAGTTGATACGTTTCAAGTTTGTTGTAGACAGGCCATGTGCAGCCAATGTGATTTATAGGATATTTATTTTTATCAGGATATTCTCTACCTGCAGAATGCAATGTTTTTATTTGTTGGCTTTATGTAGGCTATTTTTTTAACATAATTGGCAAAGGCAATGAATGATTTCGATAGAATGTAGGTTAATCACAGACAATAATTTTGAGATACTATTATAAATTAAATTAAACTGTTCCAATAAAATGTTCATATTAAAATCATAACTGGCACGCAGGTTGGTAGAAATTGTCAGATAAATTGGCACTCCAAATGGAAAAGGGGGAAGGGATCTTCAGGTTAGGTTGGGGCGGCAGCGTGGCCTAGTGGTTAGGGTGTTGGACTAGTAACCAAAAGGTTGCAAGATCAAATCCCTGAACTGACAAGGTAGAAATCTGTTGTTCTGCCCCTGAACAAGGCAGTTAACCCACTGTTCCTAGGACATCATTGAAAATAAGAATTTGTTCTTAACTGACTTGCCTAGTAAAATATATATTTTTAATTCAAAAAGGTTATGTTGATGAATGGCTCCCTCTAGTCATTTGTGTGTCTTATTTATTTAATCAAACAGAGTGCTTAAAGCATCAGACAAGTTCAGTACATAAAGACTTTTTGAAAAACACATGGGGCGATTGGTAGAAAGAACAGATTACTTTTGGTTGACCAAGATGTATTTTAGTTGGGGACAGCACTAGAACATGATTTTGGGGTTCCCGAGTGGCGCAGCAGACACTGCATCTCAGTGCTGGAGGCATCAATACAGACACCCTGGTTCAAATCCAGGCTGTATCACAACCGGCCATGATTGGGAGTCCCATAGGGCGGCTCACAATTGGCCCAGTGTCATCCAGGGTAGGCAGTCATTGTAAATAAGAATTTGTTCTTAACTGACTTGCCTAGTTAAATAAAGGTTCAATTTAAATCAAATTTAAAAAATGGTGTTTCATGACAAACCATTTTTTACAAATCCGTCAAGGCACCAACTTTGAGAAGGGTTTAAAACAAAGGTTTCAAACCAATTCATGAATGTAACTGAATCTAGGTATGTCTTGCCTTTAATGTAATGGCATTATACAATGACTTATCAACAGCTCTAATAATTTGCCCCCACAGGAAATCTTCACTGGCAATTATAGAATATACTATATAGCCTCAAAATCTGTTTAAAACAATCATTTTGGATGGATGGCCAGTCTTTGTATTCATAGTGTAGTGAATTCAGGGGGTAGCCCTGAGCTGAACTCAAACCTGGGTCCAACGACTGTCAAGCCAACACCTTATAACTGTTACGCCAAGATTTCTGAACTTCTTGACGAGGTCTCTAGGTGTTGGGTTACGGTTGCTACAATAGCTTTCTCTATGAATTTGAGAGTGGTTACATTTCTCCTTCCCCGATCCCTCAGCTGTTTACCAAATCAAGCCTCTGGGCAGCCATTTTGTTTCTGTAAAAAAAACACAGTTCAAACAATAACAAATCTGTTATATTCTTAAAGAATCAATGGCTATAACTAAATAATTTAAAAGTCACAATATGGATGTAGCAAGTGCAGATTTCTGCTTCAACACCAAACATCAGTTCAACAACTGCAGAGTTTGTGCCTCTGTTTTTAAGACAGTACTTACTAGTGTTAATAACTCCCTATGGCTGCAGGGGCAGTATTGAGTAGCTTGGATGAAAAGGTGCCCATTGTAAACGGCCAGCTCCCCAGTCTCAGTTGCTAATACACTGCTCAAAAAAATAAAGGGAACACTAAAATAACACATCCTAGATCTGAATTAATGAAATATTCTTATTAAATACTTTTTTCTTTGCATAGTTGAATGTGCTGTCAACAAAATCACACAAAAATTATCAATGGAAATCAAATTTATCAACCCATGGAGGTCTGGATTTGGAGTCACACTCAAAATTAAAGTGGAAAACCACACGACAGGCTGATCCAACGTTGATGTAATGTCCTTAAAACAAGTCAAAATGAGGTTCAGTAGTGTGAGTGGCCTCTACGTGCCTGTATGACCTCCCTACAACGCCTGGGCATGCTCCTGATGAGGTGGCGGATGGTCTCCTGAGGGATCTCTTCCCAGACCTGGACTAAAGCATCCGCTAACTCCTGGACAGTCTGTGGTGCATGGTGGATGGAGCGAGACATGATGTCCCAGATGTGCTGAATTGGATTCAGGTCTGGCAAACGGGCGGGCCAGTCCATAGCATCAATGCCTTCCTCTTGCAGGAACTGCTGACACACTCCAGCCACATGAGGTCTAGCATTGTCTTGCATTAGGAGGAACCCAGAGCCAACCGCACCAGCATATGGTCTCACAAGGGGTCTGAGGATCTCATCTCGGTACCTAATGGCAGTCAGGCTACCTCTGGCGGAGCACATGGAGGGCTGTGCGGCCCCCCAAAGAAATGCCACCCCACACCATGACTGACCCACTGCCAAACCAGTCATGCTGGAGGATCTTGCAGGCAGCAGAACGTTCTCCATGGCGTCTCCAGACTGTCACGTCTGTCACATGTGCTCAGTGTGAACCTGCTTTCATCTGTGAAGAGCACAGGGCACCAGTGGCGAATTTGCCAATCTTGGTGTTCTCTGGCAAATGCCAAACGTCCTGTATGGTGTTGGGCTGTAAGCACAACCCCCACCTGTGGACGTCGGGCCCTCATACCACCCTCATGGAGTCTGTTTCTGACCGTTTGAGCAGACACATGCACATTTGTGGCCTGCTGGAGGTCATTTTGCAGGGCTCTGGCAGTGCTCCTCCTGCTCCTCCTTGCACAAAGGCGGAGGTAGCGGTCCTGCTGCTGGGTTGTTGCCCTCCTACAGCCTCCTCCACGTCTCCTGATGTACTGGCCTGTCTCCTGGTAGTGCCTCCATGCTCTGGACACTGTCGTGGAAATTTCCTCTATTTACCAAATCATGAGCGCAAACCACACACAAGTCAGAGTTAGTTATCAAAGTCCATCTTTAATTATATGAGCTCTATCACAATCCTGTGACACTCAGATAAATTCAATGTCTAACAATGAATTCTCTGAGAGCCCCCCTACATTGCAACTGAGATCCTTTAATAGCAAAGAACACACATAGTCAGACAGCATAGACATCATAAATCGTTCAGCTTTGTCTCCTTACTCAAACACAGAACCATAAACCAATCCTCCATATCAACAGGCATATATCAAATTGTCATTTAGATACAACCAATTCTAAATACAACCAATCCT
This sequence comes from Oncorhynchus kisutch, assembly GCF_002021735.2. Lineage (NCBI taxonomy): Eukaryota > Metazoa > Chordata > Actinopteri > Salmoniformes > Salmonidae > Oncorhynchus > Oncorhynchus kisutch. Next base: position 4,298,144 of record NC_034194.2, read on the forward strand.
GGACAAACTCACGGAGAGCATAGAATGATTCCAGACTCTGCCATCCTCCCTCTCCCCGATGGGAAAAGTAGGGAGTGACTGGATCACAGACACAGTGGAGCAAAAGATATGTTTACACATGATGATACCTTGACCTCTCCCCTCTCTGCGGCCCATGCAACTTAGTCTTGACATAGAACAGATAACTGCAACCCCGCCACAGTGATATACAAAAATAACATTCTGATGAGAAGTAACTTACAAACATATGATGAATATAAAACATCTTACCTATGTTACCAACCAATTCTGATTATTCCCCAACAACACTATGCTGACAGGCACAGCAAATCTTCTTGCCGCAGCTCGCATTGATGTGCCATCCTGGATGAGCTGCACTACCTGAGCCACTTGTATGGGTTGTAGACTCTGTCTCATGCCACCACTAGAGTGAAAGCACCGCCAGCATTCAAAAGTGACCAAAACTTAAGCCAGGAAGCATAGGGACTGAGAAGTGGTCTGTGGTCACCACCTGCAGAACCACTCCTTTATTGAGGGTGTCTTGCTAATTGCCTATAATTTCCACCTGTTGTCTATTCCATTTGCAGAACAGCATGTGAAATTTATTGTCAATCAGTGTTGCTTCCTAAGTGGACAGTTTGATTTCAAGTGTGATTGACTTGGAGTTACATTGTGTTGTTTAAGTGTTCCCTTTATTTTTTTTTGAGCAGTGTATATGCATATTATTATTATTGGATAGAAAACACTCTAATGTTTCCAAAACTGTTAAAATATTGTCTGTGAGTATAACAGAACTGATATTGCAGGCGAAACCCTGAGGAGTATCAAACCAGGAAGCGGCTTCTATTTTGAAAACTCCATGTTCCATAGCCTCCCTTTGCTCCCTTTGTTCCATAGCCTCCCTTTGCTCCAGATTATTTTTCCTACCGCTTCCTCAAGGTGTCAACAGTCTTCAGACATATTTACAGGCTTTTATTTTGAAAAATTAGCCAGAACAGTAACATCGCGTCAAGTGTTCGCATGAGTTTTGCTCGTGCAACAGAGTTTGGGCATCCATTTCCTTTCCCTCTCCTACTGAACAAGACCGTTGAGGTTAATATATGATCAATTACATATTTTAAAAACAACCTGAGAATTGATTATAAAAAACGTTTGACACGTTTCTGTGGACATTATGGAAACTATTTGGAATTTGTCGATGTTGTCGTGATCGCTCTTTCCTGTGGATTTCTGAACATAATGCTCAAAACAAACGGAGGTATTTTGGATATAAAAATTATCTTTATGGAACAAAAGGAACATTTATTGTGTAACTGGGAGTCTCGTGAGTGAAAACATCCGAAGATCATCAAAGGTAAACGATTAATTTGTTTGCTTTTCTGATTTTCGTGACCGAACTACTTGATGCCAAGTGTACTTAAGGTTTTGTCGAGCGATCAATAAATTTACACAAACACTTGGATTGCTTTCGCTGTAAAGCATAATTTCAAAATCTGACACGACAGGTGGATTAACAAAAGGCTAAAATGTGTTTTCCTATATTGCACTTGTGATTTCATGAATATAAATATTTTTAGTCATATTTATTTAATGTAGCGCTATGCTATTCAGCGGTTGTTGATGACAATTATGCCGTTAACGGGATTGCAAGCCATAACAAGTTTTTAATCAGGGAAGGGTTTCTCAAAACCAACTTATTGCTAAATTCACCGTTAGAACCATTGGATGCCTTAAGATGAGTTTGGGAAACCGGGCCCAGATATCCAGTTTCCTCCTCTTCTTCCTCCTCCTTTTTCGATGTAACAGTCATCTCCCCTTCCTCCTCTTTCACTCCACAAACTGCATCCTTCTCCTCTTTCACTCTGAATGCGTATTTTTCTTCTTTCACAGTAACGGCCTCACCCTCTACTTCTTGTTTTACTGTGATATTCTCCTCTTCCTCCGTTCAGCAGACCTAATCTTCTTTAACTGGAGAGTAGCTTAGTGACCGCATGGTCGGGGATGTTAGCTAGGCTAATGCTAACTTAACGAGCCCGCTAGCTGACCAATAACAACTACACCGTAAATGTGAAATTAAATCGGATAACTAACTAGACTACAGAAGTGTGTTTAAAACACAGTGGCTAATAAAATGAAAGCATCTAAAGAGCTTTATTGGCTTGGCTATTTTGTCTAGCAAGCTGTCAAGGTGGCTGAAAAACTGTTGCTGCTGTTGAAAGAAGCTTTCCGTCCACTAGATTATACTTCACACCAACAGCATTGCCTTAAATTTCTACACCGCCATCTGTTGACTGGAGTGGGTATCACAGTTGAGTAAAATGTCTATTTAATTTTCAGACAAAAAGTGTAGGAAGCATGAGTTTTTACATGCTTTACATGGTTAAAGAGATGGTGAGTTAGTTGTATTGAAGCTCTGGTTACCTATAAGTATTAACAGTTATGTTTTTGCGTCATTACATATTTATTCACTTATTTCCAGATATCTTCGAAACTACCCACAATGCTCTGTTTGTCAACGTCATGTGGAGGATCTACTCTGTGCTACCGAGTTTGTATGCTAGGTCGGTATCTAGCTCAAGCTTGCAAATGTTAGCCACACCTAATGCTTTCCATGAACTGTGTGGTTGTGTTATCTAGAGGGAACTTGTGTTAACATGGTAGACTCTGGTGCCTTCCTGCCATGGGCTCAAAACAAAAGAGAAAATCAACCTGCTTGCTCCTTTTTGTTTTGTCAACTTTTCGGTAGGGATGTTATGTTTGATACCGGATCTATGAGGAATGCTTCCAAAACACTAAGCAGTATATTTCAAAGCAGTGTGCTGATGCCTGTATCACTTTATCAGCAGCACGTCATCAATGACTTCTGAAGATTCATTTCATCGAACCTGATTGGTGTGGTATTGGGCTTGTTCGACACTGCAGGCGACTGCCAGCTGACTGATTTACAAATCACCTTATATCATAAATAACTACTCATTATTATTTATAAATCAGTCAGCCAGTCACCATTTACCCACAATTCAGCATGAATTTCATGCTCAAACATGGCCAGACATGGCCAGTGGTTTAGTAGATGACATAAAGGCGATGCTGCGCACGCTCTAGGGCATGTGGGACGTCATCTATAATAATGTGACTGTTCTAAATTCTGTGTTGCTCAAACCTGTTGAACCTACATTACCGTTCAAAAGTTTGGGGTCAATTAGAAATGTCCTTGTTTTCCATGAAAACAGATATGAAATGAGTTGCGTAATGAATAGGAAATATAGTCAAGATGTTGACAAGGTTATAAATAATGATTTATAATTGGAATAATAATTGTGTCCTTCAAACTTTGCTTTAGCAATTACAGCCTTGCACAAGAAGAGATTTCCCCCCATGCTTCCTGAAGCATCTCCCACAAGTTGGATTGGCTTGATGGGCACTTCTTACGTATCATACGGTCAAGCTGCTCCCACAACAGCTCAATAGGGTTTGAGATCCGGTGACTGTGCTGGCCACTCCATTATAGACATAATACCAGCTGACTGCTTCTTCCCTAAATAGTTATTGTATAGTTTGGAGCTGTGCCACCACCAAAGCACCCCCAGACCATCACATTACCAGCCACCATGCTTGACAGAAGGCATTTTTTCATTTTTTCTGGATCTCACGAATGATCTTGTTTGTTTTTGCCCATCTTAATCTTTTCTTTCTTTTTAAATGGTCTGAGATATGGATTTTTCTTTGCAACTCTGCCTAGAAGGTCAACATCCTGGAGTCGCCTTTTCACTGTTGACGTTGAGACCGGTGTTTTGCGGGTACTATTTAAGCCAGTTCAGGACTTGTGAGGCGTCTGTTTCTCAAATTAGATGCTAATGTACTTGTCCTCTTGCTCAGTTGTGCACTGGGAACACCTTTTATTCTGGTTAGGGCCAGTTTGCGCTTTTGTGTGAAGGGAGTAGTACACAGCATTGTACGAGATCTTCAGTTTCTTGGCAATTTCTCACATGGAATAGCCTTAATTTCTCAGAAATAGAACAGACTAACGATTTTCAGAAGAAAATTATTTTTCTGGCCATTTTGAGCCTGTAATCGAAACAACAAATGCTGACGCTCCAGATACTCAACTAGTCTAAAGAAGGCCAGTTTTATTGCTTCTTTAATCAGAACAACATTTTTCAGCTGTGCTAACATAATTGCAAAATTATTTTCAATGAGCAATTAACCTTTTAAAATGAGAAACTTGGAGAATTTAAAATATAGAATATATTTTTATTTGTTTAACACTTTTTTGGGTTACTACATGATTCCATATGAGTTATTTCATAGTTTTGATGTCTCCACTATTATTTTACAATGTAGACACTAGTTACAATAAAGAAAAAACATCGAATTTGGAGGTGTGTCCAAACAATTTACCGGTATTGTATATGCATTGTGGAGGAGAACTGATCCTCTAACTGTACAAAGGCATAACATCTACACAGTCTGTGTTTTAAAAGTCCCAGCTGGATTGAATTGAGCTATTTAAAATGACATATTTGAATGTCAAATGATTTGTTCTGTTTGTCAATACAAGACAGGGTCTGTGGAGGCTTGGCCTATTAGTGGTAGATTTGGGGGAGAATTTGACATGTCAGTTGGAGTAGTGATACATTTTTGGAGGGACCCTTGTCACTACAGCCAATCAATGAGCTGCTTCCCTTCCCCCACATCTCAGGCAGTTCTGTTACTCACAACACTTCCTGCTTTCCTCAAAAATGGAAAAGCCCACTGAGATAAAGCCTTGCCATTTTTTACGATCAGGAAATAATATTTCATGTTTTACGCATACCTCAGCCAGCATTGTGAATGGTTAGAAAATAATATGTCATGTTTTACTCGTACCTCAGACAGAATTGTGAATGGTTAGGAAATATGTCATGTTTTACTCGTACCTCAGCCAGCATTGTGAATGGTTAGGGAATAATATGTCATGTTTTACTCGTACCTCAGCCAGCATTGTGAATGGTTAGGAAATAATATGTCATGATTTACTCGTACCTCAGCCAGCATTGTGAATGGTGCCTGATGAAATGACAAACTAGACCATGGCAGTAAATCTAATACCTAGGTGTTTTTAGTCATGCATGAAAGGTCTGGGGTGGTTCTGTGGTTATAAGTTACTGACCATTTCTGGCCATGCTGGCAGGGTCTGAATCAAACCTAATGTCCACCTGACACACTGGCAGGGTCTGAATCAAACCCAATATCCACCTGGTACACTGGCAGGGTCTGAATCAAACCCAATGTCCACTTGGCACACTGGCTGTTGTGCACTTGAGTGAGGACCCAAAAGCGGTTTAACAAAAACAGAGTCCTTTAATGTAAACACAGGGAAGACATAGATCCTCTTCAGATGTAGATAATGGAAAAATAGACAACCCGCAGAGAGGGCGACAAATGAAACAAAAGGTCCTTCTGATAATTACAAAAGAGCCCCCTTCTTAGCAGCAGGGTGGGTTAGCGGCGACAGGCTGCAGGTCTCTCTGGGTAGGCGCGGGTCGTAGAGGAACAGTGGTACCTGATCTCACGTAGCATCAGATGAACTGGACACAGTACAAACGATAACACAGTTAGCTGAGTACAGGATGCACTTGCCAGGCAGATTCCGACAGGACAAGGGTGAAGCAAACGAGACGATAGTCTGTTTCTGGCATGAGAAACTCAAACGAGAATCTGACAAAGAAAGAAGCAGGAACAGAGAGAGAAATAGAGACCTAATCAGAGGGAAAAAGGGAACAGGTGGGAAAGGGGTGAACGAGGTAGTTAGAGGAGATGAGGAACAGCTGGAGGAGGAGAGAAAGAGAAGGTAGCCTAATACGACCAGCAGAGGGAGACAGAGTGAAGAGAAAGAACAGGAACAAGACATAATATGACAAGATATGACACTGGCAGGGTCTGAATCAAACCCAATGTCCACTTGGCACACTGGCAGGGTCTGAATCAAACCCAATGTCCACCTGACACACTGGCAGGGTCTGAATCAAACCCAATGTCCACCTGGTACACACACTGGCAGGGTCTGAATCAAACCCAATGTCCACTTGGCACACTGGCAGGGTCTGAATCAAAACCAATGACCACCAGCCACACTCAGGGTCTGAATCAAACCCAATGTTAAGGGGAGGGAATATTGGTTAAGAGGGTGATGATTATTGTTGTTCTACTGCCTGATTGTTATGCAAAAACACTGTTAACAAAAGCTTTGTTAAATCAGCACAACAGTTTTCATCTGTGCTAACATAATTGCAAAAGAGTTTTCTAATGATCAATTAGCCTTTTAAATGATACACTTGGGTTAGCTAACACAACGTGCCATTGGAACACAGCAGTGATGGTTGCTGATAATGGGCCCCTGTACACCTATGTAGATATTCCATGAACAAATCTGCCGTTTCCAGCTACAATAGTCATTTACAACAATAACAATGCCAACACTGTGTTTCCGATCAATATGATGTTATTTTAATGGACAAATAAAAGTGATTTTCTTTCAAAAACAAGGAGATTTTCTATGTGACCCCAAACATTTGTAAGGTAGTATACATCTACATGATGTATTGTTACACCAGTAGCTAGCTACTTATTTAGATTTGGTATGACTTAATGAAACTGTCAAATGTGCTGTAGTAAAAAAAAATTGTTCGCACTAATCAATCAACACATTTTGTTTGTCTAAATATAATAGTATTATTTAATTAAATCAATTAAAAACAATCTTTGTCTGAAAATAAAATATGATCCAGTTGACTGCGTTTCCCACTCCAGTCAGCAGACGGCGATGTGCGTATTTCAGGCGATGCCGCTAGCGTGACGTATAATCTAGTGGACGGTTCTTCATAAACAGCTAGTCAACCACCTCGGTAGCTTGCTAGCCAACATAGCCGGAAGATTCAAGCTATTTAGACGCTTTCGGTGTATATTAGCTTCTGTGTTTTAGACACGCTTCTGTCTTATTTACTTGTTAACCTATTTAATATTACGTTTTTATTAGTCAGCTATAGTAGCTGGCTGGTTAAGTTAGCACTAGCCTAGTCGCTAATGATAGCTAGCTAGCTAACATCCACGAACATGAGCTCCCTAAACTACTCCCCTCCTGTTAAAGAAGAGGAGGTCTGCTGGACGGAGAAAGAAGCTCTGGGGCTGAACATTGTCGTGAAAGAAGAGAAGGAAGAGGAGGATGTCACAGTAAAACAAGAAGTAGAGGGTGAGGCTGTTACCGTGAAAGAAGAAGAGGAAGACTCGTTCAGAGTGAAAGAGGAGGAGGCTGTTACAGTAAAAGAAGAGGAGGATGCAGTTTTTGGAGTGAAGAAGGAAGGAGAGATTACTGTCACATTGAAAGATGAAGAGGTGGATATCAGAGATCTGAGTAACACCAGTAAGTATCGCCTTAAATTCGTTTTTAACTTTGGATATTCGGAGTTGGCTCGTCAATACCTCTTCAACGGAGGGCACTAGAATTATGACTTATGTCTAGAATCAGACTATGTAGAGAGCAAGCTACCCCTTGTTTGACTTAACATATATATTTGAGAATAGTCTATCTGCTGACCGCAGACTGGGGGGCATGGCTTGTAGTGGTTTTCATGTAGTGATTTTTTACTACACACGTTGCTGCCCAATAGTGCCATGCGAAAGTTGAGTTGGCTACACCAAAGATTATGGATATACTGACAAGATGTCTCTTCGCCCTAACAAGGGGAGCCGTTGTCCACAAAGCGGCACTGCTGGTTCTCTAGCTCACACCTTTCTTTGGATTGGTGTATACTAATAATTATTGTAATCATTTTTAAAAATATATTCTATGAGAGTTGTTGAAGTCAGCCGCCTGTATTCAATGGAGAGAGATGCTAAGCTACTAGCCTCATGTCATGAATATGCATAACCATCTGGAGACAACTCCTACAGTGTTTTATTAGAACACACCGTTCTATACAGTCCACCTGGTAGAGGTTCATATCTGACAGAGATGAACACACCGTTCTATACAGTCCACCTGGTAGAGGTTCATATCTGACAGAGATGAACACACCGTTCTATACAGTCCACCTGATAGAGGTTCATATCTGACAGATGAAAATCTCTTTTAGGAACTTAGAAAGAGGGGGAGTCTAAAGCTGCAACAACTAGAATTGTGCCTTTTGGCTTCTGGACAATGAAATAAAGTTGATATGAAAATTACATAGTGGTGGGTCTCCAATAGAACAGGAGAGAATTGGCATAGCGGTGGGTCCAACAGGTAAATAAATTGTCCCAAATTACAAATTACTCCTGTCTACACAGAAATCAATACAATTCTTGACCAGAAAGCATGACGTTGTCACAGAGGAATCAGGGATCATTAGCTTCTTTTTTTTAAATGCCTGTGTTTGGTTTCAAATCACAAGCTTGTTGGCTTTCGCCTGTTTGGGCAATGCGTGTGGCAATATGCCTCGCTGATTATTGAGTTGTGGCTGTCAGTGAAAAGCAGCTCAAATATGTGTGAAGATAATGTCTCTTGAGTATAATTTAAAATGTTGACTCAAGAAGAAGGGGAGGGTTGTGTGGTGAGGATATTGGTGAGTCTCTCGTCAGAATTTCCTCTGCTGGCTTCCACCAATTCTTGCTCCTTCATTGTTTCATTGTGTGTATTGATTTCCCTTAGATTGAGTTTATTATATCAATTCCCCATTACAAATAAATATAAATAGTCTATCACTAGTTAACTGAAATACTTACCAATCTTGGCTTTAGGCAAAGGACCAACACAGTCCACCAGAAACCTGCTGAAAGGTTTGTCAAAAGCAGGAATAGGCTGCAAAGGTGCAACTGGCTCGGTTTACCTGCCCGCTGGCAAACACCACAGGATTTACAGTGAGCCACAACATCCTGTGTCAGCCTTCTTGTTGACCCCAAGATGGCCTGCTATACTACCATCGTTAGCCAACCTCAGTATCTCTTGCTGAAGCTCAACTGGAACAACAATTTGAGATATATTGGGCCAATCATCTTGTCCAGAAGTGGAGCGAAAACACCATTTACTCATTAGACCACCATTTCCTCGTTAGAACGCTGTTTCCTCATTAGAACGCTGTTTCCTCATTAGAACGCTGTTTCCTCGTTAGAACGCCGTTTCCTCGTTAGAACGTCGTTTCCTCGTTAGAACACCGTTTCTGTCAAAATTACCAATGGAAACTTCATTAAACTCCTCTTCTGGATGTATCTCAGCAAAAAGAGGAGAGGGTGAAACATCTTTACTTTGTTCATCAATCAGCTGCTTCCTAGACATCCAAGTGTCAACTATAGGGATCCTCTCTTCATTCAGAGGTTCTACAAACTCTCACCTTTGGGTTTTTCAAAGGAGAGGTCAACTCTGGAGGTTTACAGAAATCAGGATCACCCATAAATGTTTGACAGATCGACCATGGTGGGATCGCTAACATCCTCAACACTAGACTTGCTCCCAGTGAATTTCCTAGACCGAGCACGTGTAATGGCACATGCTGAGAACACTGTAGGGTACTTTTCTGATAACCCATCAGGTTCCTCAATTCTGGGTTCCTTACAAACGACAGGATTTTTCACAACCTTCCCTCCAGCCAAATAATTTCCCAATATGAATGAGACCCCCTTCACCGGTAGGCTAGGACTCACTCCAACGACAACGGAATGAGACATAAGATCAGATTCCAGTTCCACATTATATAAAGGAACTTCCATGCAACCCATCTCCACGCCTTGTACTAACACACTGTAACCAGTTGCTGAAGTGTCAAAGATAAAACACCCTCCGACATGAAGGTCTTCCCCAGTATAGTACTGTAGAAACACCCTCCAACATGATGGTCTTCCCCAGTATAGTACTGTAGAAACACCCTCCAACATGAAGGTCTTCCCCAGTATAGTACTGTAGAAACACCCTCCAACATGAAGGTCTTCCCCAGTATAGTACTGTAGAAACACCCTCCGACATGAAGGTCTTCCCCAGTATAGTACTGTAGAAACACCCTCTAACATGAAAGGCTTCCCCAGTATAGTACTGTAGAAACACCCTCCAACATGAAGGGCTTCCCCAGTATAGTACTGTAGAAACACCCTCCAACATGAAGGGCTTCCCCAATATAGTACTGTAGAAACACCCTCCAACATGAAGGGCTTCCCCAGTATAGTACTGTAGAAACACCCTCCGACATGAAGGGCTTCCCCAGTATAGTACTGTAGAAACACCCTCCGACATGAAGGGCTTCCCCAGTATAGTACTGTAGAAACACCCTCCGACATGAAGGGCTTCCCCAGTATAGTACTGTAGAAACACCCTCCGACATGAAGGGCTTCCCCAGTATAGTACTGTAGAAACACCCTCCGACATGAAGGGCTTCCCAGTATAGTACTGTAGAAACACCCTCCAACATGAAGGGCTTCCCCAGTATAGTACTGTAGAAACACCCTCCGACATGAAGGGCTTCCCCAGTATAGTACTGTAGAAACACCCTCCGACATGAAGGGCTTCCCCAGTATAGTACTGTAGAAACACCCTCCGACATGAAGGGCTTCCCCAGTATAGTACTGTAGAAACACCCTCCAACATGAAGGGCTTCCCCAGTATAGTACTGTAGAAACACCCTCCGACATGAAGGGCTTCCCCAGTATAGTACTGTAGAAACACCCTCCGACATGAAGGGCTTCCCCAGTATAGTACTGTAGAAACACCCTCCAACATGAAGGGCTTCCCCGGTATAGTCCTGTAGAAACACCCTCCGACATGAAGGGCTTCCCCAGTATAGTCCTGTAGAAACACCCTCCGACATGAAGGGCTTCCCCAGTATAGTACTGTAGAAACACCCTCCAACATGAAGGGCTTCCCCGGTATAGTCCTGTAGAAACACCCTCCGACATGAAGGGCTTCCCCAGTATAGTCCTGTAGAAACACCCTCCGACATGAAGGGCTTCCCCAGTATAGTACTGTAGAAACACCCTCCGACATGAAGGGCTTCCCCAGTATAGTACTGTAGAAACACCCTCCAACATGAAGGGCTTCCCCAGTATAGTACTGTAGAAACACCCTCCAACATGAAGGGCTTCCCCAGTATAGTACTGTAGAAACACCCTCCGACATGAAGGGCTTCCCAGTATAGTACTGTAGAAACACCCTCCAACATGAAGGGCTTCCCCAGTATAGTACTGTAGAAACACCCTCCAACATGAAGGGCTTCCCCAGTATAGTACTGTAGAAACACCCTCCAACATGAAGGGCTTCCCCAGTATAGTCCTGTTTTAAGAAGGTTATAACCAAGGATAATTTGGCGTTCTGATTTTGAATTGTAAGACCCCTTGAAGTATCAACAAAAAATATTAGAAAGTTAATTCATGTCAAAACATGATTTGGCCGTACTGCTGTAACCCATAGTAACACATTGGATAACATTGACAACATGGAACAACAGTAACCATAGTAACATTGTTTCCCCCAAAAATCTAAAGGAAGTTTGTTCGGAAGTGTCTGTCCTTTATGAGATATATAAAACAAAATGTCTTTAACCCCTTATTTATGTCACTAAAGTCATTCCACATTTTGTTACGTTACAGCCTTACAATAAATACAAATACGAATCAAATCAAATTTTATTTGTCACATACACATGGTTAGCAGATGTTAATGCGAGTGTAGCGAAATGCTTGTGCTTCTAGTTTCGACAATGCAGTAATAACCAACAAGTAATCTAACTAACAATTCCAAAACTACTGTCTTATACACACAAGTGTAAGGGGATAAGAATATGTACATAAAGATATATGAATGAGTGATAGTACAGAGCGGCATAGGCAAGATACAGTAGATGGTATCGAGTACAGTATACATATGAGATGAGTATGTAAACAAAGTGGCATAGTTAAAGTGGCTAGTGATACATGTATTGCATAAAGATGCAGTAGATGATATAGAGTACAGTATATATGTATACATATGAGATGAATAATGTTGGGTATGTAAACATTATATTAGGTAGCATTGTTTAAAGTGGCTAGTGATATATTTTACATAATTTCCCATCAATTCCCATTATTAAAGTGGCTGGAGTTGAGTCAGTGTGTTGGCAGCAGCCACTCAATGTTAGCGGTGGCTGTTTAACAGTCTGATGGCCTTGAGATAGAAGCTGTTTTTCAGTATCTCGGTCCCAGCTTTGATGCACCTGTACTGACCTCGCCTTCTGGATGATAGCGGGGTGAACAGGCAGTGTTTCGGGTGGAACGCTTTGCGTTCCTAGGAATCATTCTACACATAATACCCCATAATGAAAAAGCGAAAATGGGTTTTTAGAAAAAATTATAATATTTATTTACCTAAGTATTCAGACCTTTGCTATGAGACACTAAATTAAGCTCAGGTGCATCTTGTTTCCATTAATCATCCTAGATATATTTGTTCAACTTGATTGGAGTCCACCTGTGGTAAATTCAGTTGATTGGACATGATTTGGAAAGGCACACACCTGTCTGGCTACCACCGCATTCTGAAACGATATGCCATCCCATCTGGTTTGCGCTTAGTGGGACTATCATTTGTTTTTCAACAGGACAATGACCCAGCACTCCTCCAGGCTGGGTTAAGGGCTATTTGACCAAAAAGGAGAGTGTTGGAGTGCTGCGTCAGATGACCTGGCCGCCACAATCACTCGACCTCAACCCAATTGAGATGGTTTGGGATTAATTGGACAGCAGAGTGAAGGAAAAGCAGCCAACGAGTGCTCAGCATATGTGGGAACTCCTTCAAGACTGTTGGAAAAGCATTCCATATATTTTGAGTAGTTTACCACTTTTTTGGTTACTACATGATTCCATATGTGTTTTCATAGTTTTCACTATTATTCTACAATGTAGAAATAAAAAAACAAGAATAACCCTTGAATGAGTAGGTGTGTCAACTTTTGTCTGGTACTGTATATCTCATGAATATTTTTACATTCAGTTACAAAAAACACTTTCTTACCACTTCCTCCATAGTCAAACAATGTAAGGAAAGCTTTTTTTTTTATCAAAAGGGATGCTGTCAAAATGTTTTGAATTCAAATTGATTTACCCAGCCTACAAAGCACTACAGCCACTCTCTGATGACCAGTTCTGCTCTTTTATTGCGGTATCTATTCTAGGTTAAACCTCAAAGGAAGACCGCTTTATCATGTGGAAGTTTCATTCAGGTCTCTGTTTAACTAGATACTGTTTGTCTTTGGCAGGAGAGAGACCAGACTCTCACTATGACAGCAGGAAGAGTCCTTCAGGGGAACCAGACCCAGAGACACCCAAACCAGCGAGACAACACCACTGCTCCCACTGTGAAAAGAGTTTTCGCTGGTTAGGGAACCTAAAACTGCATGAGAGAATACACACAGGAGAAAGCCTTACCACTGCTTCTTGTGTAGAAAGAGTTTTACTGTGTTAGCTACCCTGAAAAGGCATGAGAGAATACACACAGAAGAAAAGCCGGGCACTGAAGATGTGGATGTCGATTTAAGGCAGTCCCCCGCACCTCTCAGATTCAGAGTGGTTGGGTTAAATGCAGAAGACACATTTCAGTTGAATGCATTCAGTTGTACAACTGACTAGGTATCCCCTTTTCCCGTTCCCTTTTATAGAGCTCTGCTCAGCCTATAAACATGAAAGTAAGGTTAGATTTGATGTTCTACATTATTATTATTAGGGGCGGCCACCAAGTTATGAAAATTATGGTATGTTCTGAAAACGGACTTCAGGTTTTTGAGGAATCTAGCCTCACAAGAAGACAGTTTTATTTTATGGAGGTTTAATTCCGTTCTCTTTTTAGTATTTAACTAAATAAATACTCTGTCTTTGGTAGGAGAGGGACCAGACTTCTCACTGTTCCCACTGTGGAATGAGTTCTATTCAGTTAGGGAGCCGGAAGGAGCATAAGAGGAAACGCACGATAAAAGTCCGACCACTGCTCTCTCTCTGTGTGGAAGGATATTTTCCCAGTCAGAGAACCTGAAATTACATGAGAAAATAGAAAGGCTGTATTCTGACTAATATTTTTGACTGAGAATTTGTGTTTTTGTTTATGCCACATGAAAACATATTGTTTATGATTATACCTGTCCATATATGGTGCCACAGTTGACAATGCATGTCAGAGCAAATTCCAAGCCATGAGGTCGAAGAAATTGTCCATAGAGCTCCGAGACAGGATTGTGTTGAGGCACAGATAGGGGAAGGGTACCAAAAAATATCTGCAGCATTGAAGGTCCCCAAGAGCACATTCTTAAATGGAAGCAGTTTGGAACCACCAAGACTCTTCCTAGAGCTGGCTGCCCGGCCAAACTGAGCAGTAAGGGGAGAAGGACCCGATGTTCACTCTGACAGAGTTCCAGAGTTCCTCTGTGGAGATGGGAGAACCTTCCAGAAGGACAATCATCTCATGCAGCACTCAACCAATCAGGCCTTTAATGGTTGAGTGGCCAGACGGAGGCCACTCCTCAGTAAAAGGCACATGACAGCCTGCTTGGAGTTTGACAAAAGGCACCTAAAGGACTCTCAGACCATGAGAAACAAGATTCTGTGGTCTGATTAAACCAAGATTGAACTCTTTGCCCTGACTGCCAAGCGGCTGCCCTGACTGCCAAGCGGCTAGCCTGGCGTAAAGCGTGGTGGTGGCGGCAGCATCATGCTGTGGAGATGTTTTTCAGCTGCAGGGACTGGGAGACTAGTCAGGATCGAGGGAAAGATGAACAGAGTGCAGAGAGATACTTGATGAAAACCTGCTACAGAGAGCCCAGGACCTCAGACTGGGGCGAAGGTTCACCTACCAAAAGGACAATGACCCAAAGCCCACAGCCAAGACATCTCAGGAGTGACTTCGGGACAAGTCTCTGAATATCCATGAGTGGCCCAGCCAGAGCCCGGACTTGAACTCGATCAAACGTCTCTGGAGAGAACTGAAAATAGCTGTGTAGCAAAGCTCCCCATCCAGCCTAACAGGGCTTGAGAGGATCTGCAGAGAATAATTGGAGAAACTCCCCAAATACAGGTGTGCCAAGCTTGTAGTGTCATACCCAAGAAGGCTGGAGGCTGTAATCGCTGCCAAAGTTGTTTCAACAAAGTACATAGTAAAGAGTCTGAATACTTACGTAAATATGAGTTTTCTGTTTATTTTAATAAATTAGCAAAAAAATCTAAGAACGTGTTTTTGGTTTGTCATTTTTGGGTATTGTAGATAGTTTTTGAAAATCCATTTTAGAATAAGGCGGTAATGTACAAAAATGTGGAAAAAGTGAAGGGGCCTGAATACTTTCCGAATGCACTGTATTGTTACACCATGTAGGAGCAGTATAGACCCAGTCTGTTCATTATATACATCTACGTGATGTATTGTTATACCATGTAGGAGCAGTATAGACCCAGTCTGTTCATTATATACATCTACATGATGTGTTGTTACACCATGTAGGAGCAGTATAGACCTAGTCTGTTCATTATATACATCTACATGATGTATTGTTACACCATGTAGGAGCAGTATAGACCTAGTCTGTTCATTATATACATCTACATGATGTATTGTTACACCATGTAGGAGCAGTATAGACCTAGTCTGTTCATTATATACATCTACATGATGTATTGTTACACCATGTAGGAGCAGTATAGACCTAGTCTGTTCATTATATACATCTACATGATGTATTGTTACACCATGTAGGAGCAGTATAGACCCAGTCTGTTCATTATATACATCTACGTGATGTATTGTTACACCATGTAGGAGCAGTATAGACCTAGTCTGTTCATTATATACATCTACATGATGTATTGTTACAGTAGGTCTGTGTTGTTAGGTGAAGTTATAGATCCTACAGTAGGTTTATATTAGGTGAAGTTATGGGTGCTACAGTAGGTCTATGTTATTGTTAGGTGAAGTTATGGGCCAATTAGTGTACAAACCCTCCGTACTGGTTGAAGTGTTTAAAGTATAAAGCAGTTGATTTGCAACAATAACACACAGGACATTCAAACAAGACGTACAATTATAATCCAAAAGTAATGTGAAATGCACTCATAAGCAACCTGTAAATAGAGGCTATTTTTGCTGTCAGCCTATGAGAACTCCCCTGAATTTTCCCCCACGGTGGTGAATTAGTGAATAGACACAGAACTTAATGTGAGCCTCCTTGAGTAGCACTCCTGATCTTGCACTGTAATATTCAGAATACTTTGTGAAAAACTAAAATCTTTGCTCACCATTTTCGCTCCAGGTAGATATATTACATCCATAACTATTGGTTTCTTCATTAGCAGGGAGGAGTTAATGCAATCAAATTGTGTGCGCATCGCCCTTGTGCTGCAGTTTTAGCAATCACAGTCAGGGGCCTATATTGGAGACCAAAAGTTGTCTGGCACAGTACTTAGGATTTCAACAACTTTAACTTTCTTCTAGCCTAAAATCATCAATGTTTCTAGACAAAATAGGACTTTCTCACTAGACTGTTTTAAGACCATTGTCAAATAATTTTTGAATTCATTACAGACAATTACAGTCAATTGTTGTACAACATCATGGCTACGCTGTTGGCATCACCTTTTTACAGTGGATTTCTGCTGTTGTGGGCCTTTAATCATCTGTCTGACTTTGTTGTTCACACAGGAGAGAGACGTGGCTATCATGGATCCTCTGGGGAGCCTCAACAACAACATCATGATGCTGACGAGGCAGAGAAGAGTCTTTCCATATCAGAATTCCTCAAGAAACACCAGCAGAGACCCACAGGGAAAAAATCTCATTGCTGCTCTGACTGTGGGAAGAGATTCACCTCCTCAGCAGGCATTACAATTCATCAGAGAATCCACACAGGAGAGAAACCTTATTGCTGTGATCAATGTGGGAAGAGATATCTTACATGTAGCAGTCTGACTAAACACCAGAGAACACACACAGGAGAGAATCTTTTTAGCTGCTCTGACTGTGGAAAGAGTTTTGTTTCTTCAGGATGTTTAGAATCACACCAGAGAACACACACAGGAGAGAAACCATATAGATGTGATCAATGTGGGAATAGATATGTTACATCTAGCAGTCTGACTAAACATCAGAGAACACACACAGGAGAGAAACCGTATAACTGTAAACAATGTGGGAAGACTTTTAGTCAGTCATTCAGCCTGATATCACACCAGAGAACACACACAGGAGAGAAACCGTATAGCTGTGATCAATGTGGGAAGAGTTTTGTTACTTCTAGCAGTCTGACTATACACCAGAGAACACACACAGGAGAGAAACCTTATAGCTGTGATCAATGTGACAAGAGATACTCTAGTAAAAGATCTCTGATCAAACATCAGAAAATACATACAGGAAGGAGTTGTTTCACGATATCAATGAAATAGAATCTCACTATTTAGAATGTTTTAACGTTGTAGTAGGAGTATTTTAATGTTGTCATAATGTAGAACCCTAAATATTTGTCCCCTGTTCTATTGATTTCAGCATAAGGATATTGGCCTGGCTCTGAATTGAAAAGAGTACTATTTATGTGATCTAACAAAAAGTGACTAACAAAAAAATAGTTGTGTTGCACTTACCGCGTTGGCGACCCACTTGAATCAATATGTAGCTAGCTGTTTTCTACAAATTGTCTTCTAACCAGTGATGTACACATTATTCCCAGATTCCGTGTGTTTTTTGAACTGTTCGTTTTAACAGGACGTGTAAGTGAATTATTGCCAATACATATGAAAAAGGGATGTACATTTGGTGTTGATATTTTATATTTACAATTCATGTAATATTTAGTCATTGTGATTATTTATGCAACCAACTGACAATTTTTGATTGCAATTATATTGACATTGTTGCCCTGCTTTTAGAATATCAGGGTTTATTCTCAGATGTGCCAACCCAAATGTACTAGAGAATTACATTATGGACTGGGCCCCGATCCAACAACATGCCTATCAAGTGTACCCTGAAAAAAGAGAGAAGCTCCGCAGTGAGGTGTAAAGTTACTAAGGATATTGCAGGATTTCCCTCTTGAAATCAGACATGTCCGTGGTAAGGACAACTCGGTTGCTGATTGTCTCAAGGGTGGGCAGTCAAAAATATTTGTGTTTTGTGTTTGCCAGTGCGTTACCATGGATCACAATTTATTTTGACTGTACATTTTTTCCGTATTGTTTATTTTGACTGTACATTTTGACTGTACCAATCACTGTACATTTCCGTATTGTTTAGGTTCTAGAGTTCTGATTCTTTTTTGTTTGGGGGATACCTAGTCAGTTGTACAACTGAATGCATTCAACTGAAATGTGTCTTCGGTACACTGATTGGTGTCACCTCGTTAGTCAGTATGTGTTACACCTGTGCTGGCTTGTCCATCTCGTTAGTGGGAAGGTGTTTCAGCTGAGCTGGTCCAGGTGCTATTTAAGAGTGTCTAGCCCAGTGCTCCAGTTGTCTTGATAGATGTGGAGAGTCAACACCTTTAGTTGATCTACCTTTTTTGTTAAAGATGTTTTCATTTCAGGTTGAAGCTTCTTTCTGAAGAGAGCTTATTTTTTTAAATGAATCAATACAAGCAAACAAGATCGGTTCCGGGGATTGGTATGGCAAATACCTTACGATTTGCCTGGACTGAAAAGGAGATGGAGCCGTGGAGTAGAGAGACATTTGGAAGGACCATTTTGATGGGATGCCTCAGGATAGAGGTGAAGGAAGTGCTCTGCCTTCAAGGGAACCCGAATGAGAAGGCTTTCGATGTGACGTTTCACAAAGAAGAAAAACATGACGAAGTAATGAAGATGGCAAAGGAAGCGGAGAAAACGGGACCCCTGTGCCATTATGCGGTGACCAGCCTTGCAAAGAACAACTTCAGGGTGGTCACCGTAACCATGTACAATCCGCATGTGAAAGATGAAGAGGTGAGGCCTTTCTGGGGAGGTACATGGACAATGTCTCCTCAGCAAGGTACCTCAGGGACTCCCTGGGTTTCTGGAACGGGAGGAGAGGGTTCCAGGCGTTACTCAGGGAGTCCCCGAAGAGTGTGGATGGCTACCTCCATCCTCCGGCGATGTTCTCCCTGGGGGCTGACAGGGGAACACTCTACTATGCCCGTCAGCCCCCGTTCTGCAGGCGTTGTATGGCCTACGGCCATATCCTGGCCTCGTGCAGCGCCAAGATTTTGTGGGTCGGAAGAGCACGAGGCCAAGGAATGTGACGAGCCCAAGGCTTGCCACGGGTGTGGCTCGAGCACACCTGTGGCGTGATTGCCCGGCTCGTCACAGGTCATACGCGTCTGCAGCTGGGGGGGGGGGAGCGGGGGATGGGGGGAGGAAAGAGAGGACGCATGCGGATTGTACGGATGGCACAGGGGAAAGGACGAAGAAGGGAAGAAGGAAGAGGCGAAAAGAAAGAGGAGAGAAGATGGAAAGAAGGAAAAAGAAGGAGAGATTAAAAAGAAGGTGGAAGAACGTGGAGGAGCTGAGAAGAGGGAGAAGGGGACAGTGGCACGAGAAGGAGTGGAAGAGGGAACGGGGACAGTGACGGAGGGGAGGGGGTGGGAAGGAGTGGGGGGACAGCCTGCCAGGCTTCCTCGAGGTCAAAATGAGGGATTTGGTGGAGGAGTTAGCGGGGATGGGACGTTGTGTCTCCCCGCTACCTCCTTCACCAAAGAAGAAAGGGATGAAGAGGGGGAGCTTGGCAGGAAGTGAGAGGGAGGGGGGTGTGGAGGGGGAGGGGGGGGGGTAATTTGTCCTCCCGGTTTGCCTCAGCCCATTGCATTTTAGTGGATGACTCCAGTGAGGGGTCGGTGGGCTGTTTGCTAGAGGGATGCTAGAGGGATGTGTGTAGATTTAAGAGGGAGTGGGATAAGGGGGAATCTTTTTGGGGCATAGGAGGGGTGCACTCAACAGGAGTAGGGATTTTGTGTGGGCATAGAGAGGTTAAAATAGAGCACACTTTGGTAATAATGCAGGGTAGAGTTTTGGGGATAGATGTTAAGTTTAGAGAAGCTAGATATGGGTTAATTGGGGTGTATGGGCCACAGGTGGCGGCAGACAGGAGGGAGATGGTGGACTGTCTGGCGCCCCTGTGTGTTACAAACAGGCACTTGGTGATAGGAGGAGACTTTAATATAGATTTAGGGGTAGGCGGTGACAGCAGTGCAGGTGCCATCTCTGGGCTAATGGCTTGCCATGGTCTGGTTGATGGTGGCCTGCACACTACTCCGGCAATGGTCGGTCCTACATGGCGCAACTCCAGGGGGGTTGCGCGGAGGCTCGACTACATTTTTGTATCCAGGTCTTTGGGTCAGTTGTCTGGGCGGCTGTTGCCTGTTTTCTTCACGGATCACGACGGGGTAGGCTCGAGCTTTCCTGGAGCGTGCGCATAGTGGCTTTCTAGAACATAATGAGACTTGTTCCGCTATGTTCTTTAAGTCGGTTAGGGCCAGGCAGAGTAGGAAGGTAATGCATGGAGTTAGGGAAGAAAATGGTAGTATAGTAAGTAAACCAGAGGAAATGGTCAGGGTGACAACTGATAATTTCCAAGGTTTATTTAAGGAAAGGGAAATAGATGTAGAGCAGGGAAACGTGTTTTTAGAACACTTGTCCCGGCGGTTGCCAGAGGACATTAGAGACGTGATGGAGGCCCAGATCTCACTAGAAGAGGTTGAGAGCGCTCTTAGGAGGATGGGAAAAGGGAAGGTGCCTGGGATGGATGGGCTGCCGGCTGAGTTTTACCTCAAGTTTTGGGGTATACTTGGACCAGTGGTTCTCGAAGTCTTGAAGGCCATCCTTGAGACGGGGGGATCAATGGCTGTTGGTGTGCTGTCACTTCTTTATAAGAAGGGGGAAGCAACTGACCTTGGCAACTGGCGGCCATTGACCATGCTGTGCGTAGATTACAAGATTCTTGCAAAGGTTTTAGCAGACCGGTTGCGCACAGCCCTTCCCTACGTCGTCCACGAGGATCAGACGTGCAGGGTAGAGGGCCGCTCTATAAGATGGAACCTACAGTTGATCAGGGATTCCATCGCTTGGGTTGAAGATAGAGGGCTGCCTTTAATGGTAGCAGCGCTAGATCAGGCGAAAGCTTTTGATCGCGTGAATAGATCTTTTCTATTCAGGGTGTTAGGTAGATTAGGATTTGGGGAGAAGTTTATAGGATGGATCCGTACTTTATATGTCGGAGCGGGGTGTCGAGTTAGTGTAAATAGTCACTTAGGTGACGTTTTTGACCTCTCGTCTGGGGTCAGGCAGGGATGCCCACTCTCGGCTCTCCTCTTCGTTCTGTACATGGAGCCTCTGGGGGCTGCCATTAGGGCAGACACAGGGGTGGAAGGCTTGTTGATCCCTGGAAGTGGTGGGCTGCGTGTTAAGATGACGCAGTACGCCGACGACACTTCCTTGCTGTTGTGCAAGGACTCGTGCCTGACAAGGTCCCTTGCCATCTTTGGGGATTTCACCCGAGCGTCGGGAGCAGTTCTGAACCATGCAAAGTCTTCCGTCAAGTTTTTCGGAAGATGGCGCGGTAGAACGGATGTGCCTGGGGGGTTATCTCTCTGTGAAGGGGCCCTGAGGATTCTCGGGGTTCATTTTGAGACCTCCGGCTCAGCGACGCTAAACTGGAACATGTGTATCGCAGTGGTACAGAGGAAGCTAGCAATGTGGAAGGCTAGGTATTTGTCTATTATGGGCAAAGTCCTGGTCCTAAAGGTGGATGTGTTGCCGTCTCTTTTGTATTTGGCATACATCTACCCATTGCCGGCTTGTCTGAGGAGGCCTCTAGTGAGGCTTGTGTTTCAGTTTATGTGGAGTGGCAGGTGCGAGTGGGTCGCCAGGGCACGCATGATCTGTCCCATCGGGGAGGGAGGTAGGGGGGTACCACATTTCCCCCTCAAGCTGGACGCCATTTTTGTTTCTTTCTTGTTGACGGAGCTTGCTCGTCCGGTTATACACCCGTCCGGTTACCTCCTGCGGGTGTTCTTCTCATATAAGGCGAGAAGCGTAATGGTGTGGTTTAACGCGGGTCCTCGGGCGGAACAGCTGCCGTGGCACTTTGGCCATGCGGCCAAGTGGCTGCGTGCGCACCCCGAGGTTGAAGTTGCCCGAGTAGGTTTAGACCACAGGCACCTCTACGAGGAGGTCAGGCAGGCAGGGAGTCCTGCGCCTGTAGCGGGCATCTCGTCAGTGGTCTGGGAGGGAGTGCAGGCGCGGGGCCTGGACAACAGGCTCAAGGACCTGAATTGGTTGGGCCTCCATAAGCGCTTGCCGGTACGTGCCATCTTGTACCGGTATAGTTTGGTGCAATCCCCCACCTGTCCAAGATCCTCTTGTGGCAGGGAGGAGACTGTGCGCCATGCCTTCTGGGACTGTGCCTTTGCCGGACTAGTATGGGCTAGGGCACGGGTGATGCTAGGTGTGGTTAGGAGTGATTTTGTTTTGACATGGGCTAGGCTAGAGAGAGGCGTAGGGAGAGCAAAGGGAACGGATAGGGACAAGTTTCTGCTCTGGCTTCTCATGAGTCTCTTTAAAAAGGGACTGTGGGAAGCCAGGAATAATTTAGTCAAGACAGGGAGAGATTGGGGGGTGGAAGGGATAGTGAGAAGGGTGGAAGGTGATTTGAGGGGGAGGGAGGAGAGGAAGTGGGGGAAGCATGCGGCACGGGAGAGGTGGAAAGGGGGTTTAGGGCTGGGAGTGTTAGAGTGAGTTTGGTAAGGGGGTAGATTAGGGAAGGAGAGATAGGGAAAGGGTTAGGTATTGGTTAGGTATGATGGGGAGGGACGATGCTCCCCTGAGGTTTGTTTTTGTTTGATGTTTTTGTAAATAGAATTAATTAAGAATGAATGAGAATTATGATTTTGTAATAGTATGAATGGTTTTGATTGTAATAAATTATTTTAACCACCTTTTTGGTTTCCCTCCTGTCTTTAAGTTTGGTGTGGGTGTTTCTTTTGTTTGCCTCTTCTTGGGCAGATATAGTGTCGATCATGGTGGGTGTCTTTTATGTCCCAGTTGTTGTTACTAGTCAACTTTCAGTGGACACCCCCATAGTGTCTTTCAGAACCCCTCCTAAAACCCCACCTGTTTAGTTGTGGCTGTTGTCAGTGACTCTTTGTTAATTCCCTCTTCTATTTAAGTGACATTTCTGGCTTTCTTGATGGGGAACGTAACAACAAACAATGGCGTAAAACAAGTTTATATTTTGGGTTGGATATTTCATCCAATTCTTAATATTTTAATCAATGGCATTTCTTTAGAATGCTCATTAGTCTTTCAGTTATTGTTTTTTATGTTTGTGTACTAAATATTTGTTTATTTTCATTTTTTTTCAATTTTTCCTGTGAAACCATTGTTTCATCCATGTCTGAAATGTGCTGTATAAATAAAGCTTGATTTGATCATATTGTAAAACAAATGAACCCAACGACTGACCAATCAACAGACTCTTGGTATGAAAAACAGTATCAATCCCACTTTTCAAGCCTGCTGAAGGAGTGGTAAACACCCCTGGCTCTACCAGGGACTTGCGGTGGTTTCCCACAGCTCTGCTTATGTCATGTTCTGTGGCCATGCTGTTCCATTTTTTGACTTACCCTGCAACCCAGAAACACATTTAGTTATATTATATAAAACACTCAAAGGAATGGATATGGAGCATCTATGGCCTCAGTTACACCTGGCACCTAAATGTGACTTCTGTCATACGATCATTCCAAGCTGTATTAGGTTCAGATCTACCAGGATGGGCCTTTGACAGTCTGGATGCAGTCAGGCCTCCGATTATGCATAAGCAATGTAAAGAGATCGGGTGAATGAGTGGGGAAAAGTACATTTGACACAAATGACCATGATATCAAATGTGTGTGTCTGAGGGGAAAATAACTCATACAGTCAAAAGGGGTGAGAAATTACACCAATATCAGTGGCCAACTTGCACTAATGTAAATAAACATAGATGATCAAATATATTCCCTTTTGCTTACGTGATGAACCGCTAAGGGAACACAAATATTTACCATCTAAACCATGTGACCTCTCACCTCTCTGGCTGTCATGCAGCAAAGGAAGAAGTGTGACCGAGAGCTCCCGATAAATCTTTAACAAACTTATCCTAAAACTTTAACTTCACCCATACTGATTACTACACTGTAGTACACTGCCAAGTGTGGGGATATGTCTACGAGACAACAACATACTGATTACTACACTGTAGCCAAGTGTGGTGATATGCCTACCAGACAAAAACAACATACTGATTACTACACTGTAGCCAAGTGTGGGGATATGTCTACGAGACAACAACATACTGATTACTACACTGTAGTACACTGCCAAGTGTGGGGATATGTCTACGAGACAACAACATACTGATTACTACACTGTAGCCAAGTGTGGTGATATGCCTACCAGACAAAAACAACATACTGATTACTACACTGTAGCCAAGTGTGGGGATATGTCTACGCGACAAAAACAACATACTGATTACTACACTGTAGCCAAGTGTGGGGATATGTCTATGAGACAAAAACAACATACTGATTACTACACTGTAGCCAAGTGTGGTGATATGCCTACGAGACAAAAACAAGGCAAGGGAGGCCAAGAAGCAGGTCAAGAAACGACGAAGAAAGAACCACTGACCATGGCCTCCTTGGAAACGCAAGATGGCAACATGACATCTCAGGAAGAAGCTAGGCTAGCTCACATCCTCAAAGTGATCAAAGAAGGAAATTACTCCCTCACAACACAATTTAACTTGAAAATGGCTGAGTTCAGCTGCTCCATCTCAGCACAGTTGGCTGAGTCACAGCTGCTCCATCTCAGCACAGTTGGCTGAGTTCAGCTGCTCCATCTCAGCACAGTTGGCTGAGTTCAGCTGCTCCATCTCAGCACAGTTTGCTGAGTCACAGCTGCTCCATCTCAGCACAGTTTGCTGAGTCACAGCTGCCCCATCTCAGCACAGTTGGCTGAGTCACAGCTGCTCCATCTCAGCACAGTTGGCTGAGTCACAGCTGCTCCATCTCAGCACAGTTGGCTGAGTTCAGCTGCTCCATCTCAGCACAGTTGGCTGAGTCACAACTGCTCCATCTCAGCACAGTTGGCTGAGTTCAGCTGCTCCATCTCAGCACAGTTGGCTGAGTTCAGCTGCTCCATCTCAGCACAATTGGCTGAGTTCAGCTGCTCCATCTCAGCATAGTTGGCTGAGTTCAGCTGCTCCATCTCAGCACATTTGGCTTGTAGACATAGCTTACTGACAGATCAATGAGGTAAGTTCCCAATACCCATGTAGACATAGCTTAGTGACAGATCAATGAGGTTAGATCCCAATACCCATGTAAACATAGCTTACTGACAGATCAATGAGGTTAGATCCCATGTAAACATAGCTTACTGACAGATCAATGAGGTCAGATCCCAATACCCATGAAAACATAGCTTACTGACAGATCAATGAGGTTAGATCCCAATACCCATGTAAACATAGCTTACTGACAGATCAATGAAGTCAGATCCCAATACCCATGTAAACATAGCTTACTGACAGATCAATGAGGTTAGATCCCAATACCCATGTAGATCTAGCTTACTGACAGATCAATGAGGTCAGATCCCAATACCCATGTAAACATAGCTTACTGACAGATCAATGAGGGTAGATCCCAATACCTATGTAAACATAGCTTACTGACAGATCAATGAGGTCAGATCCCAATACCCATGTAAACATAGCTTACTGACAGATCAATGAGGTCAGATCCCAATACCCATGTAAACATAGCTTACTGACAGATCAATGAGGTCAGATCCCAATACCCATGTAAACATAGCTTACTGACAGATCAATGAGGGTAGATCCCAATACCCTTGTAAACATAGCTTACTGACAGATCAATGAGGTTAGATCCAATGTAAACATAGCTTACTGACAGATCAATGAGGTCAGATCCCAATACCCATGTAAACATAGTGTCTTTGGATATTTATCATTAATGTGATGATGATTGTTTTATCAAATCGATTAAAGAACAAGAAGGCCCACACAATGTTTACAAAAGCTTTGATAAAGAGCAAGGCCCACACACTGTTTACAAAAGCTTTGATAAAGAACAAGAAGGCCCCCACACTGTTTACAAAAGCTTTGTAAAAGAACCAGAAGGTCCACACACTGTTTACAAAAGCTGTGATAAAGAACAAGGCCCCCACACTGTTTACAAAAGCTTCGATAAAGAACAAGAAGGCCCACACACTTTTAACAAAAGCTTTGATAAAGAACAAGAAAGCCCCCACACTGTTTACAAAAGCTTTGATAAAGAACAAGAAGGCCCACACACGTTTTACAAAAGCTTTGATAAAGAACAAGACGGCTCCCACACTGTTTACAAAAGCTTTGTAAAAGAACCAGAAGGCCCACACACTGTTTACAAAAGTTTTGATAAAGAACAAGAAGGCCCCCACACTGTTTACAAAAGCTGTGATAAAGAGCAAGGCCCACACACTGTTTACAAAAGCTTTGTAAAAGAACAAGAAAGCCCACACACTGTTTACAAAAGCTTTGATAAAGAACAAGAAGGACCACACACTGTTTACAAAAGCTTTGATAAAGAACAAGAAGGCCCACACGCTGTTTACAAAAGCTTTGATAAAGAACAAGGACCACACATTGTTTACAAAAGCTTTGATAAAGAACAAGAAGGTCCACACGCTGTTTACAAAAGCTTTGATAAAGAACAAGAAGGCCCCCACACTGTTTACAAAAGCTTTGATAAAGAACAAGGACCACACATTGTTTACAAAAGCTTTGATAAAGAACAAGGACCACACACTGTTTACAAAAGCTTTGATAAAGAACAAGAAGGTCCACACGCTGTTTACAAAAGCTTTGATAAAGAACAAGAAGGCCCCCACACTGTTTACAAAAGCTTTGATAAAGAACAAGAAGGCCCCCACACTGTTTACAAAAGCTTTGATAAAGAACAAGGACCACACATTGTTTACAAAAGCTTTGATAAAGAACAAGGACCACACATTGTTTACAAAAGCTTTGATAAAGAACAAGAAGGTCCACACGCTGTTTACAAAAGCTTTGATAAAGAACAAGAAGGCCCCCACACTGTTTACAAAAGCTTTGATAAAGAACAAGAAGGCCCACACACTTTTTACAAAAGCTTTGATAAAGAACAAGAAGGCCCCCACACTGTTTACAAAAGCTTTGATAAAGAACAAGAAGGCCCACACACGTTTTACAAAAGCTTTGATAAAGAACAAGACGGCCCACACACTTTTTACAAAAGCTTTGATAAAGAACAAGACGGCTCCCACACTGTTTACAAAAGCTTTGATAAAGAACAAGAAGGCCCACACATTTTTTACAAAAGCTTTGATAAAGAACAAGACGGCTCCCACGCTGTTTACAAAAGCTTTGATAAAGAACAAGACGGCTCGCACACTGTTTACAAAAGCTTTGATAAAGAACAAGGCCCACATGCTGTTTACAAAAGCTTTGATAAAAAACAAGGACCACACATTGTTTACAAAAGCTTTGATAAAGAACAAGAAGGCCCCCACACTGTTTACAAAAGCTTTGTTAAATAACAAGAAGGCCCCCACACTGTTTACAAAAGCTTTGATAAAGAACAAGGAGGCCCACACGCTATTTACAAAAGCTTTGATAAAGAACAAGGCCCCACACAGTTTACAAAAGCTTTGTAAAAGAACAAGAAGGCCCCCACACTGTTTACAAAAGCTTTGATAATGAACAAGAAGGCCCCCACACTGTTTACAAAAGCTTCATGTGTATGTATATAATGACCACATGTACTAGTTCAGACAATAATACACTGTATATAATGACCACATGTAGTAGTACAGACAATAATATACGGTATATAATGACCACATGTAGTAGTACAGACAATAATATACTGTATATAATAACCACATGTACTAGTTCAGACAATAATACACTGTATATAATGACCACATGTAGTAGTACAGACAATAATATACTGTATATAATGACCGCATGTAGTAGTCCAGACAATAATATACGGTATATAATGACCACATGTAGTAGTTCAGACAATAATACACTGTATATAATGACCACATGTAGTAGTACAGACAATAATATACTGTATATAATGACCGCATGTAGTAGTCCAGACAATAATATACTGTATATGTATATAATGACCACATGTAGTAGTTCAGACAATAATATACTGTATATAATGACCACATGTAGTAGTACAGACAATAATATACTGTATATAATGACCACATGTAGTAGTTCAGACAATACTGTATATAATGATCACATGTAGTAGTACAGACAATAATATACTGTATATAATGACCACATGTAGTAGTTCAGACAATAATATTCTGTATATAATGACCATATGTAGTAGTTCAGACAATAATATACTGTATATGTATATAATGCCAGACACCTGACTCATTCAGCTCTCATTCAGCCCCACATCACAGTTGAAGCCACATTCAAGTTTCTAAAGACGGTTGACATCTAGTGGAAGCCCTAGGAAGTGCAACTTGATCCATATCCCACTGTGTATTCAATAGGGGCTGGGTTGAAAATCGATCAACCTCAGATTTCCCACTTCCTGTTTGGATTTCTTCTCAGGTTTTTGCCTGCCATATGAGTTCTGTTATATTCACAGACATCATTCAAACAGTTTTAGAGTGTTTTCTATCCAATACTAATAAAAATATGCATATATTAGCAACTGAGACTGAGGTGTAGGCCATTTACTCTGGGCACCTTTCATCCAAGCTACTCAATACTGCCCTTGCAGCCATAAGAAGTTTAATGATGTGGTCTAACTGTTTACCAAGTGGGGAGCACTGAAGGAAGCATTGAACATGTTGTTCTGGAGGGAGGAGAGGTTTGGGGAGTACTGAAGGAAGCATTGAACGTGTTGGTCTGGAGGGTGGGGAGGTTTGGGGAGTACTGAAGGAAGCATTGAACGTGTTGGTCTGGAGGGTGGGGAGGTTTGGGGAGTACTGAAGGAAGCATTGAACGTGTTGGTCTGGAGGGTGGGGAGGTTTGGGGAGTACTGAAGGAAGCATTGAACGTGTTGGTCTGGAGGGAGGGGAGGTTCAAGCTGTCATCCTGGGTCATATTTTTAGAATGATCACTTGCGTCATGCAGCCATTCCTCTGGGTAACCCCGCTGTCTGAAATGCTCATCCAGACAATCAGTTTGTTCGTCATAGTCACTCTGTGTATATGACTGTATTGGCTGATGGAGAGGCTATTTTCTAGGGGTGTAGGGTGGAAGCTGTCTCCACATAACGGAATTCCTGCACGTCGGCTTCCTGTATAGGTCTGTGCTAAAGCCACTCCCCTCCCTCTTAATCAAAATGTCCAGGTAACTTGTTTCATGCGCATCAAAGGTGAGGGTGAATTTCAGATGTTTACTGCTTGTATTGATGAAGGAGTGGAATCAATGAAGTTCCTCTGCTGTGCCCTGGAATAGAAGGAAAACGTCATCAATGAAGACTTTTTCAGAGCCTGATGAGCTGCTAGAATGGATTGTTAGGGCTGACAATCTCATTCTTCTCAAACAACCCCACACACAGATTGACATAATTAGATGCTATTTTTTAAACTACAATGACCATAATGACCTGAGCGCCTACTTGTCTTGTCTGTGTTTCTTTTACACCTGCTACGTAAAAGAGACAGAGGAATGCACAATGGTCCATGCTATCTGGGATCCTTGGGACATCACTACCCTAAACCCTACCTTAACCATTTTAAATGTCAACTTTAATGGGTTAGGGACGTCTCAAGGATGTATCTACTTGAAAATGTATGGCCTAAGTGATTGATAGTTGGTATTCAGCAGTCATAAAGCCTAATTTGTGATTTGGTCAGACAGCAGCTCTACACTTTATTGACTGACTGATCCATTCAACCTTCCATCCCTCCTCAGCCTTCCTCTCCTCTGAAGAACACTTCTACAGCCAGAGGTGAGGTCACACATGGTTTGGATCGTAAATATTTATGTCCTCTTAGCGGTTCATCACGTCATCATGTAAGCAAAAGGGAATTGTCCACTGATATTTAATTTCTCAACCCTCCTGGCTGTATGAAAGTTAATTTCACCTCAGGCACACACATTTATTCTTTGTTATTACCCGAGCCACTGCCTCTTCACCCGCTATCATTCAGAAGGCGAGGTCAGTACAGGTGCATCAAAGCTGGGACCGAAAGACTGAAAAACTATCTCAAGACCATCAGACTGTTAAATAGCCATCACTAGCACAGAGAGGCTGCAGCCTACAAATAGACCTGAAATCATTGGCCATTTAATGAATGGAACACTAGTCACTTTAATAATGTCCCTTTAATAATGTCTACATATCATTTCTAATCTCATATGTGTAAACTGTCTCAGTCTATGCTGCTCTGACATTGTTTATGCATATATTTATATATTCTTATTCCTTTACTTAGATTTGTGTGTATTAGGTATTTGTTGTGAAATTGTTAGATATTGCTGCACTTGTTGGAGCTAGAAACACACGCATTTCCCTACACCTGCAACAACATCTGCTGAACACCTGTATGTGACCAAAAACATTTGTGTAAAATGTATTTTTCCCCACTCATTCACCCCATCTCTTTACATTGCTGATGCATATTCGGTGTCCTGACTATGTCAAAGGCCCATCCTGATAGACCTGAACCTAATGCAGCTTGGAGTGAACAGATGACAGAAGTCACATTTAGGTGCCAGGTGTAACTGAGGCCATGGATGCTCCATATCCATAATGTTGAGTGTTTTATATAATATGACTAAATGTGTTTCTTTCTGTGTTGCAGGGGCAGTCAAGAAATGGAACAGCAAGGCCACAGAACATGACATAATCAGAGCTGTGGGAGACCACCTCAAGCCCCTGGTCGAGCCGGGGTGGTGTTTACCACTCCACCAAGCCTTCAGCAGGCTTGAAAAGTGGGATTGATCTGGTTGATCCATTTGTTTGTTTCAGTTTCCAGTAGTTGAATCCTTTGATGTATGGTTGATTTCAAAATTTTTCATTTTCAACAAATGAACTGGGTTGGTTGAAAAGTGATACTAAAGGTACATAGCATGCACTATTTTGACATAGTGGGAGATATGTTTTTCATACCAACATATTTGTTCATTGGTTTCGCAAGAGTCTGTTGATTGGTTGTTAATTTCTTTTGCAATATGTTCAAATCAGGCTTTATTTATATAGCACGTTATGTACGACTCTAGGAAGAGGGAACGCAACACCCTGCTACAACTCAACTCCCCTTGGAGTGAAAGAGGTATGGGACTGTAGGTGAGAGTAAGGATGACAAAGGTACCGACCAAGTATTTATTTTTATTTTTTGGATTTTACCTTTATTTAACCAGGCAAGTCAGTTAAGAACAAATTCTTATTTTCAGTGACTGCCTAGGAACAGTGGGTTAACTGCCTGTTCAGGGGCAGAACGACAGATGTGTACCTTGTCAGCTTGGTGGTTTGAACTTGCAACCTTCCGGTTACTAGTCCAACGCTCTAACCACTAGGCACCAAGGAATATAATATTCAGATTACAAAGTTATTTCCTAAAATAACTTTTCAGATATTTTCTGATCAAAGTCTTCGAATTAATGAATGATTTACTTTACCTCACGTTAGTCTCATTCCAAACGTCATAAATTGTTGGTTATCTGCACGAACCCAGTCTTCACTATGAGTCATCCATACATCAATTGTCTTAATTTTTTTATTTATTACTAAGTAATTCACAGAAATGCATAAACAAATAAGGCAAATGTAATGAAAGGAGAATGTGCCCTAGTGGCTAAACCGGCATGGCGGCTTGTTAGACAAAAGGGGAAGTGGGGGTCGACTAAGAAGTCACTACAGTTAATGATTATAACAATTGAAATGCTAATCCTTTACACATGAACGCTCACTCATTCGGGAACGATTGCAATCAATATACATATTTACGCTCAGTGTGTCGTCTTGATCACTGGTGAAAAGTTTGTGTCTTTGGGAGAATTGTACGTCTCTCTCCCTCTCTCGGTTGTGGTTAAAGGGGATAGTTCAAAGTGACATTCATTCATTTGTTATAGGATGGATGTTTCGGTGGTTGTCGTTCTTCGCGTTCAATGATACTGAAATCCTATCTGCAGACTAGTAATCAATATCAAAGACTTGTTCTTATTCGGTCGGTGTCGATAGTCTAAGAGTTTAACCACGTGGTATGGTTAAAAAGATTCAGCAATGGTCGACAACCTTTGTCCTCCTAATGGAGAAAAACATGGTCTGCAACTTTTAGCCATCTCGTAATTGAGGTAAGCTTGGAAAGCCCGAGTGGGGTTTTTATTTGGAATGGCAGAAAAGGCTGCCTTCCCCTCTGGGAACAAATGAAAGAATAATACAAACTACTTCACAACAAAAACTGAGAAAAAAACAAACGAACATTACAGAGGCTCTCTCTCTCTCTCAGCAACAACTAACACAGTACAAACCAACATATGATATAACCCTCAGCTCTCTACTGAGCAACAGAACACTGGCTTATATAGCTGGAAGGAGTATAATGAGATACAGCTGTATCCTGACGAGGGGGCGGGGTCAGCTCCAATTAGCAATGAGGGGAATTTCAGGAAGCCATGTTGAAACACACATATACCACAACACAGAAACTATGGAACTTAAAAGCACATTTCAGGCATGGATGCAACAATGGCTTCACAGAAGAATTTTTTTTTTGAAAAAAAAAATAATATATATTTACCCCAACATACATAAGAGGATAAAAAACAGAAGATTAACAACTGAAAGACTACTGAACATTCTAAGGAAAATGCCATTGATTAAAATATTAACAATTGGATGCAATATCCAACCTAAAATATAAGCTTGTTTTACTACATTGTTTGTTATTACATTCACCAAAAAAACAAACAGAAATGTCACTTAAATAGAAAAGGGAACTAACAAAGAGTCAGTGACAAAAACCAAAATGAAACTGGTAGGGGTTTAGGAGGGGTTCTGAAAGACACTACGGGGGTGTCCACTGAAAGTTGACTAGTAAAAACAACTGGGCCCTAAAAGACACCCACCATGAGACCCACTAAATCTGCCGAAGAAGAGTCAAACAAAAGAAACCCACACCAAACTTAAAGACAAGAAGCAAACCAAAAAGGTGGTTAAAATAATTTATTACATTCAAAACCATTCATACTATTACAAAATCATAATTCTCATTCATTCTTAATTAATTCTATTTACAAAAACATCAAACAAAAACAAACCTCAGGGGAGCATCGTCCCTCCCCATCATACCTAACCAATACCTAACCCTTTCCCTATCTCCCCTTCACTAATCTATCTCCTTACCAAACTCACTCGAACACTCCCAGCCCTAAACCCCCTTTCCACCTCTCCCGTGCCGCATGCTTCCCCCACTTCCTCTCCTCCCTCTTCATCTTCCCCCTCAAATCACCTTCCACCCTTCTCACTATCCCTTCCACCCCCCAATCTCTCCCTGTCTTGACTAAATTCTGCCTGGCTTCCCACAGTCCCTTTTTAAAGAGACTCATGAGAAGCCAGAGCAGAAACCTGTCCCTATCCGTTCCCTTTGCTATCCCTACGCCTCTCTCTAGCCTAGCCCATGTCAAAACAAAATCACTCCTAACCACACCTAGCATCACCCGTGCCCTAGCCCAGACTAGTCCGGCAAAGGCACAGTCCCAGAAGGCATGGTGCACAGTCTCCTCCCTGCCACAAGAGGATCTTGGACAGGTGGGGGATTGCACCAAACTATACCGGTACAAGATGGCACGTACCGGCAAGCGCTTATGGAGGCCCAACCAATTCAGGTCCTTGAGCCTGTTGTCCAGGCCCCGCGCCTGCACTCCCTCCCAGACCACTGACGAGATGCCCCCTACAGGCGCAGGACTCCCTGCCTGCCTGACCTCCTCGTAGAGGTGCCTGTGGTCTAAACCTACTCGGGCAACTTCAACCTCGGGGGGTGCGCACGCAGCCACTTGGCCGCATGGCCAAAGTGCCACGGCAGCTGTTCCGCCCGAGGACCCGCGTTAGACCACACCATTACGCTTCTCGCCTTATACGAGAAGAACACCCGCAGGAGGTAACCGGACGGGTGTATAACCGGACGAGCAAGCTCCGTCAACAAGAAAGAAACAAAAATGGCGTCCAGCTTGAGGGGGAAATGTGGTACCCCCCTACCTCCCTCCCCGATGGGACAGATCATGCGTGCCCTGGCGACCCACTCGCACCTGCCACTCCACATAAACTGAAACACAAGCCTCACTAGAGGCCTCCTCAGACAAGCCGGCAATAGGTAGATATATGCCAAATACAAAAGAGACGGCAACACATCCACCTTTAGGACCAGAACTTTGCCCATAATAGACAAATACCTAGCCTTCCACATTGCTAGCTTCCTCTGTACCACTGCGATACGCATGTTCCAGTTTAGCTTCGCTGAGCCGGAGGTCTCAAAATGAACCCCGAGAATCCTCAGGGCCCCTTCACAGAGAGATAACCCCCCAGGCACATCCGTTCTACCGCGCCATCTTCCCAAAAACTTGACGGAAGACTTTGCATGGTTCAGAACTGCTCCCGACGCTCGGGTGAAATACCCAAAGATGGCAAGGGACCTTGTCAGGCACGAGTCCTTGCACAACAGCAAGGAAGTGTCGTCGGCGTACTGCGTCATCTTCACACGCAGCCCACCACTTCCAGGGATCAACAAGCCTTCCACCCCTGTGTCTGCCCTAATGGCAGCCCCCAGAGGCTCCATGTACAGAACGAAGAGGAGAGCCGAGAGTGGGCATCCCTGCCTGACCCCAGACGAGAGGTCAAAAACGTCACCTAAGTGACTATTTACACTAACTCGACACCCCGCTCCGACATATAAAGTACGGATCCATCCTATAAACTTCTCCCCAAATCCTAATCTACCTAACACCCTGAATAGAAAATATCTATTCACGCGATCAAAAGCTTTCGCCTGATCTAGCGCTGCTACCATTAAAAGGCAGCCCTCTATCTTCAACCCAAGCGATGGAATCCCTGATCAACTGTAGGTTCCATCTTATAGAGCGGCCCTCTACCCCGCACGTCTGATCCTCGTGGACGACGTAGGGAAGGGCTGTGCGCAACCAGTCTGCTAAAACCTTTGCAAGAATCTTGTAATCTACGCACAGCATGGTCAATGGCCGCCAGTTGCCAAGGTCAGTTGCTTCCCCCTTCTTATAAAGAAGTGACAGCACACCAACAGCCATTGATCCCCCCGGGACCCCCGTCTCAAGGATGGCCTTCAAGACTTCGAGAACCACTGGTCCAAGTATACCCCAAAACTTGAGGTAAAACTCAGGCGGCAGCCCATCCATCCCAGGCACCTTCCCTTTTCCCATCCTCCTAAGAGCGCTCTCAACCTCTTCTAGTGAGATCTGGGCCTCCATCACGTCTCTAATGTCCTCTGGCAACCGCCGGGACAAGTGTTCTAAAAACACGTTTCCCTGCTCTACATCTATTTCCCTTTCCTTAAATAAACCTTGGAAATGATCAGTTGTCACCCTGACCATTTCCTCTGGTTTACTTACTATACTACCATTTTCTTCCCTAACTCCATGCATTACCTTCCTACTCTGCCTGGCCCTAACCGACTTAAAGAACATAGCGGAACAAGTCTCATTATGTTCTAGAAAGCCACTATGCGCACGCTCCAGGAAAGCTCGAGCCTTCTGCTCCTGCAGCTCCCTGAGCTGCGCCTTTAGGGGTGCGAATCTCTCCCAGTCAATCGACCCGCCGAGGTTGCCTGCCTCGTACTCGAGTTCAATTAACCTTTGGATACGATCCACCTCCCTCCTTTCCTCCCTTTTTTTCCTTCTACAATATCCTATTATAAAAGCCCTAATCCTCACCTTAACTAAATCCCACCACTCTAACACCCCCTCGCACATGGACCGGAGGCCGTCAAGCCTCCGAAAGAAACAAAAAAAAGCGTCAACGAAAGCCTGCTCCTCCAGTATATCCCGATCTAACTTCCAGTACCCCCTACCGAAGAGGCAGACTGGCGACCCCACCTGCAGGAACACCCCGTCGTGATCCGTGAAGAAAACAGGCAACAGCCGCCCAGACAACTGACCCAAAGACCTGGATGCAAAAATGTAGTCGAGCCTCCGCGCAACCCCCCTGGAGTTGCGCCATGTAGGACCGACCATTGCCGGAGTAGTGTGCAGGCCACCATCAACCAGACCATGGCAAGCCATTAGCCCAGAGATGGCACCTGCACTGCTATCACCGCCTACCCCTAAATCTATATTAAAGTCTCCTCCTATCACCAAGTGCCTGTTTGTAACACACAGGGGCGCCAGACAGTCCACCATCTCCCTCCTGTCTGCCGCCACCTGTGGCCCATACACCCCAATTAACCTATATCTAGCTTCTCTAAACTTAACATCTATCCCCAAAACTCTACCCTGCATTATTACAAAAGTGTTCTCTATTTTAACCTCTCTATGCCCACACAACATCCCTACTCCTGTTGAGTGCACCCCTCCTATGCCCCAAAAAGATTCCCCCTTATCCCACTCCCTCTTAAATCTACACACATCCCCACCATCCCTCAGGTGAACCTCCTGTAAAAAACAGAAATCAAACCCCACACCCTCTAAATAACAAAAAACCGCCCTCCTTTTAACATTATCCCTTAACCCCCTAACATTTAGACTAAAAAAAGAAACAGAACTATTCATTTAATTATTAACAACAAATAAAAAACCAAAAAACCAAAAAAAAACAGGAGACTCACCCGATGCTCCCCTGGTCCATCTCCACCGGCGGGGACGTCCTCTCCTCTCCTGACGCCCCCCCGTCCTCCATCCCAACCCATGACCCAGGCAGTGTGTTGGGTCCTCCCTCCCCACCCACCATCCCCCCCTCCCTGTTTGCCTCGGGGCTGCATGTAGGGGACCCCATCTCCTCAAACAGGAGTTGGGATCCCTCTAGCAAACAGCCCACCGACCCCTCACTGGAGTCATCCACTAAAATGCAAGGGGCTGAGGCAAACCGGGAGGACAAATTACCCTCCCCCCGCCACTCTCTTAGCCCCCCCCTCCCCCTCCACACCCCCCTCCCTCTCACTTCCTGCCAAGCTCCCCCTCTTCATCCCTTTCTTCTTTGGTGAAGGAGGTAGCGGGGAGACACAACGTCCCATCCCCGCTAACTCCTCCACCAAATCCCTCATTTCGACCTTGAGGAAACCTGGCAGGCTGTCCCCCCACTCCTTCCCCCCATCCCCCCCCCCCTCCCAACTCCACTCCTCCCTCCTTCTCCGTCACTGTCCCCGTTCCTTCTTCCACTCCTTCTCGTACCACTGTCCCCTTCTCCCTCTTCTCAGCTCCTCCACGTTCTTCCACCTTCTTTTTAATCTCTCCTTCTTTTTCCTTCTTTCCATCTTCTCTCCTCTTTCTTTTCGCCTCTTCCTTCTTCCCTTCTTCGTCCTTCTCCTTCCTTTCCCCTGTGCCATCCGTACAATCCGCATGCGTCCTCTCTTTCCTCCCCCCATCCCCCGCTCCCCCCCCAGCTGCAGACGCGTATGACCTGTGACGAGCCGGGCAATCACGCCACAGGTGTACTTTCGAGCCACACCCGTGGCAAGCCTTGGGCTCGTCACACTCCTTGGCCTCGTGCTCTTCCGACCCACAAAAACGACATTTCTTGGCGCTGCACGAGGCCAGGATATGGCCGTAGGCCATACAACGCCTGCAGAACGGGGGCTGACGTGCATAGTAGAGTGTTCCCCTGTCAGCCCCCAGGGAGAACATCGCCGGAGGATGGAGGTAGCCATCCACACTCTTCGGGGACTCCCTGAGTAACGCCTGGAACCCTCTCCTCCCGTTCCAGAAACCCAGGGAGTCCCTGAGGTACCTCGCTGAGGAGACATTGTCCATGTACCTCCCCAGAAAGGCCCTCACCTCTTCATCCTCCACGCGGATTGTACATGGTTACGGTGACCACCCTGAAGTTGTTCTTCGCCAGGCTGGTCACCGCATAATGGCACAATACATCATCATGTTTCTCCTCTTTGTGAAACGTCACATCGAAAGCCTTCTCATTCGGGTTCCCTTGAAGGCAGAGTACCTCCTTCACCTCTATCCTGAGGCATCCCATCAATATAGTCCTTCCAAAAGTTTCCCTGCCCCAAGGTTCCATCTCCTTTTCAGTCCATGAAAATCTTACGTTATTTGCTATACCAATCCCCGGAACCGACCAGGTTTGCTTGTTTGTATTCATTTTTCTTAAAAAAAGCTCTCTTCAGAAAGAAGCTTCAACCTAAAATGAAAACATCTTAAAACAAAAAGGTGGAGCAACTAAAGGTGTTGACTCTCCACATCTATCAAGACAACTGGAGCACTGGGCTAGACACTCTTAAATAGCACCTGGACCAGCTCAGCTGAAACACCTTCCCACTAACGAGATGGACAAGCCAGCACAGGTGTAACACATACTGACTAACGAGCTATACGTGCTAACGAGCTATACGTGCTAATGAGCTATACGTGCTAAAGTCCAACCTCAAAACATAAATGGAAAAACCAAACACCTTCCCCCTTAAGACAACAAATATATCCTATATTTTCACCACTAGCTTCTAGAACTCTCATCTTCCTAAAACTCCCTACGTTCTAGAACTCTTGTCCCCTTGAAACGAGCCCAAAGAAAACTCCTCTCCAATACAGAAAAACGTGCAATAAATTGTG
Organism: Oncorhynchus kisutch; assembly: GCF_002021735.2. Lineage (NCBI taxonomy): Eukaryota > Metazoa > Chordata > Actinopteri > Salmoniformes > Salmonidae > Oncorhynchus > Oncorhynchus kisutch. The sequence goes on from NC_034194.2 coordinate 4,336,941, forward strand.
ATCCATGGCACTGGCTAAACGCAAAACTTGTTGACTGCCCACCCTTAAGACAACCAGCGACCAACTCCTGCAATATCCGTAGAAACTGTCCACCTCACAGAGGAGCTTCTCTCTCTTTTCAGGGGTCACTCGATAGGCATGTTGTTGGATCAGGGCCCAGTCCCGAATGTCATGCTCTAGTACATTTGGATTTGCACATCTGAGAATGAACCCTTGATATTCTAAAAGCAGGGCAACCATGTCAATATAATTGTACCCCAAAATTGTCAGTTGGTTGCATAAATAATTATGATTACTAAATGTTACATGAATTGGAAATATCAAAAACAAATGTACAGACCTTTGTTAATATGTATTGGCAATAATTCACTTAATGGTGAGGCATGGAATAATAAAACATGTATCTTTTGTCAGGCTGATTATATACCAATTTATTATACTGCGTCCATGTGTATAGGCTGCAAATACGTTGAAATTAATGTCACAGTTTAAACGTGTCCAAATCAATAGTCCAAATGCAGAAACAGTTTGTGATGAATTGAAATCCTAAACATAAAATGTACTATCTACACAAACATCTGCCACAATAATCATATTACTTGTATTTTTTTTAAACAAGCACCTTATAAACTGCACAATAAACTGCACAACACCAAAAATGTTGTTTTGACAAGTAGCAATAAATCACTGATATCGATTAGGGGGGAAATCAGGTTGTATGTGTTGTTGAAACTAACACAACAAAAAAAAAACACATGGAAATGGGAGATACCTTTTACCTCACTGGTTAGAGGACAACCTGCAGAAGACAGTCAGCTACATTTTGGAGTGATGCATTTAACTGTAGGGGTCGCTAAACAAAGGAATGCAACACTTATTTGTCATCACTCATCGATATCATGCTGAAATAAATCGTCGAGAGGAGGGAAATATGGTTGCAAGTCCTGGTTGCAAAAACAGCTCAAAAACCACACGGAGTCTGGGAATAATGTGTACATCACTGGTTAGAGGAAAATTTGTAGAAAACAGCTAGCTACATTTGAGTGTTGCATTTGATTCAAGTGGGTCCCCAACGTGGTAAATGTAACAACTTTTTAAAGGGACGTTTTGTTAAATCAAACGTTTAGGGTTCTACATTGTGAAATTAATTCAAATAATTCTACCACAATGTTAAAAACATTCTACATTTACATTATTTAATTGATTCCATGAAACAACTCCTTCATGTATGTATTTTCTGACGTTTGATCAGAGATCTTTTATCAGACTATCTCAGCTAGAAGGTTTGTCTCCTGTGTATGTTCTCTGGTGTGTCTTCAGATAGTCAGATGTACCAAAACTCTTCCCACGTAGATCACAGCTAAAAGATTGCTCTCCTGTGTGTGTTCTGTGTGTGTTCATCTTTCCCTCGATCCTGACTAGTCTCCCAGTCCCTGCAGCTGAAAAACATCCCCACAGTATGATGATGCCACCACCATGCTTTACGCCAGGAGAGACGCTTGGCATTCAGGCCAAAGAGTTCATCAGGCCAGAGAATCTTGTTTCTCATGGTCTGAGAGTCATTAGGTGCCCTTTGGCAAACTCCAAGTGGGCTGTCATGTGCCTTTTACTGAGGAGTGGCTTCTGTCTGGCCACTCTACCATAAAGGCCTGATTGGTGGAGTGCTGCAGAGATGGTTGTCCTTCTGGAAGGTTCTTCCATCTCCACAGAGGAACTCTGTCAGAGTGAACATCGGGTTCTTGGTCACCTCCCTGACCAAGGTCCTTCTCCCCCGATTGCTCAGTTTGGCCGGGCGGCCAGCTTTAGGAAGAGTCTTGGTGGTTCCAAACTTCTTCCATTTAAGAATGATGACGGCCACTGGAGACCTTCAATGCTGCAGACCTTTTTTGGCACCCTTCCCCAGATCTGTGCCTCGACACAATCCTGTCTCTGGGCTCTACGGACAATTTCTTCGACCTCTATTTCTTCGACCTCATGGCTTGGAGTTTGCTCTGACGTGCATTGCCAACTGTCGGACCTTATATAGACGGGTATAATCATAAACAATATGATTTCATGTGGCACAAAACAAAACCACAAATTCTCAGTCAAAAATATAAGTAGGAATACAGCCTTTCTCATGTGATTTCAGGATCGCTGACTGGGAAAATGTCCTTCCACACAGAGAGAGAGCAGTGGTTGGACTTTTATTGTGTGTGTCCTCTTATGCTCCTTCAGGCTCCTTAACCAGGTAAAACTCTTTCCACACTGGGAACATTGGAAAGGCTTTTCTCCTGTGTGTACTCGCACGTGAGCTTTTAGGTCCCCTACTCGTGAAATCATTTTTTCACTGTGAGCAGTGGTAAGGCTTTTCTCCTGTGTGTGTCCACTCATGGTCCTTCAGGCTCCCTAACTGAATAAAACTCATTCCACAGTGGGAACAGTGATAAGTCTGGTCCCTCTCCTACCAAAGACAGAGTATTTATTTAGTTAAATACTAAAGAGAGAACGGAATTAAACCGCCATAAAATAAAACTGTCTTCCTGCGAGGCTAGACTCCTCAAAAACCTGAAGTCAGTTTTCAGAACATACCATAATTTTCATAACTTGGCGGCTGCCCTAATAATAATAATGTTGAACATTAAATATAACCTTGCTTTCATGTTTATAGGCTGAGCAGAGCTCTATAATAGGGAATGGGTGACACCTAGTCAGTTGTACAAATGAATGCATTCAACTGAAACGTGTCTTCCGCATTTAACCCAACCACTCTAAATCAGAGAGGTGCGGGGGCTGCCTTATTCGACATCCACATCTTCGATGCCTCGCTTTTCTTCTGTGTGTATTCTCTCATGCCTTTTCAGGGTAGCTAACACGGTAAAACTCTTTCTACACTGGGAACATTGGAAAGGCTTTTCTCCTGTATGTGTCCTCTCGTGAGCTTTTAGGTCCCCTACTCTGGAAAATGTATTTTTACACTGGGAGCAGCGGTAAGGCTTTTCTCCTGTGTGTATTCTCTCATGCTCTTTTAGGTGCCCTCTCTGAGTAAAACTGTTTCCACAATGTGAACATTGGAATGGCTTTTCTCCTGTGTGTATTCTCTCATGCCTTTTTAGGTTACTTAACACGATAAAACTCTTTCCACACTGGGAACATTGGAAAGGCTTTTCTCCTGTGTGTGTCCACTCATGCTCCTTCAGGCTCCTTGACTGAATAAATCTCATTCCACAGTGGGAACAGTGATGAGGCTTTTCTCCTGTGTGTATTCTCTCATGCCTTTTCAGGTTAGCTAACACAGTAAAACGCTTTCTACACTGGAAGCAATGGAAAGGTTCTTGTCCTGTGTGTGTCCATTCATGAGCTTTTAGGTCCCCTGATCGGGAAAATCTCTTTTCACATTGGAAGCAGTGGTAAGGCTTTTCTCCTGTGTGTATTCTCTCATGCCTTTTCAGGTTAGCTAACAGGGTAAAAATCTTTCCACACTGGGAACACTGGAAAGGCTTTTCTTCTGAGTGTGTCCACTCATGTGCCTTCAGGCTCGCTAACTGAATAAAACTCATTCCACAGTGGGAACAGTGATAAGGATTTTCTCCTGTGTGTATTCTCTCATGCCTTTTCAGATTAGCTAACAGGGTAAAACTCTTTCCACACTGGGAACATTGAAAAGGCTTTTCTCCTGTGTGTGTCCTCTCGTGAGCTTTTAGGTCCCCTGATCGGGAAAATCTCTTTTCACATAAGAAGCAGTGGTAAGGCTTTAATCCTGTGTGTGTACTTTCATGAGCTTTTAGGTCCCCTACTCGTGAAAATCTATTTTTACACTGGGAGCAGTGGTAAGGCTTTTCTCCTGTGTGTATTCTCTCGTGCTCTTGTAGGTGCCCGCTCTGAGTAAAACGCTTTCCACAATGGGAACATTGAAATGGCTTTTCTCCTTTGTGTATTCTCTCATGCCTTTTCAGGTTATTTAACACAGTAAAACTCTTTCCACACTGGGAACAGTGATGACGCTTTTCTCCTGTGTGCATCCCCTCATGCTCCTTCAGGCTTCCTAACTGAATAAAACTCTTTCCAATGTTCCCAGCGTGGAAAGGCTTTTCTCCTGTGTGTGTCCTCTCATGAGCTTTTAAGTCCCCTAATCCGGAAAATCTCTTTTCACATTGTAAGCAGTGGTATGGCTTTTCTCCTGTGTGTGTCCTCTCATGGCGTTTTAGGTTCCCTAACCAGCTAAAACTCCTTTCACAGTGGGAGCAGTTGTGTTGTCTCGCTGGTTTGGGCGTCTCTGGGTCTGGTTCCTCTGAAGGACTCTTCCTGCTGTCATAGTGAGAGTCTGGTCTCTCTCCTGCCAAAGACAAACAGTATCTAGTTAAACAGAGACCTGAATGAAACCTACACATGATAAAGCGGTCTTCCTATGAGGTTTAACCTAGAGTAGATACCTCAATAAAAGAGCAGAACTGGTCATCACAGAGTGGCTGTAGTGCTTTGTAGGCTGGGTAAATCTATTTGAATTCAAAACATTTTGACAGCATCCCTTTTGATTAAAAAAAAGAAGCTTTCCTTACATTGTTTGACTATGGAAGAAGTAGTAAAAAAAGTGGTTTTCGTAACTGAATGTAAAAACATTCATGAGATATACAGTACCAGACAAAAGTTTGGACACACCTACTCATTCAAGGGTAATTCTTATTTTTTATTTCTACATTGTAGAAAATAGTGAAAACTATGAAAACACATATGGAATCATGTAGTAACCAAAAAAGTGGTAAACTACTCAAAATACACTGCTCAAAAAAATACAGGGAACACTAAAATAATACATCCTAGATCTGAATGAATGAAATATTCTTATTGAATATTTTTTCTTTACATAGTTGAATGTGCTGACAACAAAATCACACAAAAATTATCAATGGAAATCAAATTTATCAACCCATGGAGGTCTGGATTTGGAGTCACACTCAAAATTAAAGTAGAAAACCACACTACAGGCTGATCCAACTTTGATGTAATGTCCTTAAAACAAGTCAAAAGGAGGCTCAGTAGTGTGTGTGACCTCCCTACAACGCCTGGGCATGCTCCTGATGAGGTGGCGGATGGTCTCCTGAGGGATCTCCTCCCAGACCTGGACTAAAGCATCCGACAGTCTGTGGTGCAATCAGGAGACGTGGAGAAGGCCGTAGGAGGGCAACAACCCAGCAGCAGGACCGCTACCTCCGCCTTTGTGCAAGGAGGAGCAGGAGGAGCACTGCCAGAGCCCTGCAAAATGACCTCCAGCAGGCCACAAATGTGCATGTGTCTGCTCAAACAGTCAGAAACAGACTCCATGAGGGTGGTAGGAGGGCCCGACGTCCACAGGTGGGGGTTGTGCTTACAGCCCAACACCGTGCAGGACGTTTGGCATTTGCCAGAGAACACCAAGATTGGCAAATTGGTGGATGGAGCGAGACAGGATGTCCCAGATGTGCTCAATTGGATTCAGGTCTGGGGAACGGGCGGGCCAGTCCATAGCATCAATGCCTTCCTCTTGCAGGAACTGCTGACACACTCCAGCCACATGAGGTCTAGCATTGACTTGCATTAGGAGGGCCAACTGCACCAGCATATGGTCTCACAAGGGGTCTGAGGATCTCATCTCGGTACCTAATGGCAGTCAGGCTACCTCTGGCGGAGCACATGGAGGGCTGTGCGGCCCCCCAAATAAATGCCACCCCACACCATGACTGACCCACCGCCAAACCGGTCATGCTGGAGGATGTTGCAGGCAGCAGAACGTTCTCCACGGCGTCTCCAGACTGTCACATCTGTCACATGTACTCAGTGTGAACCTGCTTTCATCTGTGAAGAGCACAGGGCGCAAGTGGCGAATTTGCCAATCTTGGTGTTCTCTGGCAAATGCCAAACGTCCTGCACGGTGTTGGGCTGTAAGCACAACCCCCACCTGTGGAGGTGTGGAGGTATTTTTGTTGATACTTCAAGAGGTCTTACAATTCAAAATCAGAACGCCAAATTATCCTTGGTATAACCTTCTTAAAACAGTACTATACTGGGGAAGGCCTTCATGTTGGAGGGTGTTTCTACAGTACTATACTGGGGAAGGCCTTCATGTTGGAGGGTGTTTCTACAGTACTATACTGGGGAAGCCCTTCATGTTGGAGGGTGTTTCTACAGTACTATACTGGGGAAGGCCTTCATGTTGGAGGGTGTTTCTACAGTACTATACTGGGGAAGGCCTTCATGTTGGAGGGTGTTTCTACAGTACTATACTGGGGAAGGCCTTCATGTTGGAGGGTGTTTCTACAGTACTATACTGGGGAAGGCCTTCATGTTGGAGGGTGTTTCTACAGTACTATACTGGGGAAGGCCTTCATGTTGGAGGGTGTTTCTACAGTACTATACTGGGGAAGCCCTTCATGTTGGAGGGTGTTTCTACAGTACTATACTGGGGAAGGCCTTCATGTTGGAGGGTGTTTCTACAGTACTATACTGGGGAAGGCCTTCATGTTGGAGGGTGTTTCTACAGTACTATACTGGGGAAGGCCTTCATGTTGGAGGGTGTTTCTACAGTACTATACTGGGGAAGGCCTTCATGTTGGAGGGTGTTTCTACAGTACTATACTGGGGAAGGCCTTCATGTTGGAGGGTGTTTCTACAGTACTATACTGGGGAAGGCCTTCATGTTGGAGGGTGTTTCTACAGTACTATACTGGGGAAGGCCTTCATGTCGGAGGGTGTTTCTACAGTACTATACTGGGGAAGCCCTTCATGTCGGAGGGTGTTTCTACAGTACTATACTGGGGAAGGCCTTCATGTCGGAGGGTGTTTCTACAGTACTATACTGGGGAAGCCCTTCATGTCGGAGGGTGTTTCTACAGTACTATACTGGGGAAGCCCTTCATGTCGGAGGGTGTTTCTACAGTACTATACTGGGGAAGCCCTTCATGTCGGAGGGTGTTTCTACAGTACTATACTGGGGAAGCCCTTCATGTCGGAGGGTGTTTCTACAGTACTATACTGGGGAAGCCCTTCATGTCGGAGGGTGTTTCTACAGTACTATACTGGGGAAGCCCTTCATGTCGGAGGGTGTTTCTACAGTACTATACTGGGGAAGCCCTTCATGTCGGAGGGTGTTTCTACAGTACTATACTGGGGAAGCCCTTCATGTCGGAGGGTGTTTCTACAGTACTATACTGGGGAAGCCCTTCATGTCGGAGGGTGTTTCTACAGTACTATACTGGGGAAGCCCTTCATGTCGGAGGGTGTTTCTACAGTACTATACTGGGGAAGCCCTTCATGTCGGAGGGTGTTTCTACAGTACTATACTGGGGAAGCCCTTCATGTCGGAGGGTGTTTCTACAGTACTATACTGGGGAAGCCCTTCATGTCGGAGGGTGTTTCTACAGTACTATACTGGGGAAGCCCTTCATGTCGGAGGGTGTTTCTACAGTACTATACTGGGGAAGCCCTTCATGTCGGAGGGTGTTTCTACAGTACTATACTGGGGAAGCCCTTCATGTCGGAGGGTGTTTCTACAGTACTATACTGGGGAAGCCCTTCATGTCGGAGGGTGTTTCTACAGTACTATACTGGGGAAGTCCTTCATGTCGGAGGGTGTTTCTACAGTACTATACTGGGGAAGCCCTTCATGTCGGAGGGTGTTTCTACAGTACTATACTGGGGAAGCCCTTCATGTTGGAGGGTGTTTCTACAGTACTACACTGGGGAAGCCTTTCATGTCGGAGGGTGTTTCTACAGTACTATACTGGGGAAGCCCTTCATGTTGGAGGGTGTTTCTACAGTACTATACTGGGGAAGCCCTTCATGTTGGAGGGTGTTTCTACAGTACTACACTGGGGAAGCCTTTCATGTCGGAGGGTGTTTCTACAGTACTATACTGGGGAAGCCCTTCATGTTGGAGGGTGTTTCTACAGTACTACACTGGGGAAGCCCTTCATGTTGGAGGGTGTTTCTACAGTACTATACTGGGGAAGCCCTTCACGTTGGAGGGTGTTTCTACAGTACTACACTGGGGAAGCCCTTCATGTTGGAGGGTGTTTTATCTTTTGACACTTCAGCAACTGGTTACAGTGTGTTAGTACAAGGCATGGAGACAGGTTGCATGGAAGTTCCTTTATATAATGTGGAACTGGAATCGGATCTTATTTCTGCACTCCACAAGGAGACTGTCTGTTATGCAAATGCAGTAAGCCAAGGCAAGTTGCTAGCTAGCATTAAACTTATCTTATAAAAAACAATCAATCATAATCACTAGTTAACTACACATGGTTGATGATACTACTAGATATTATTTAGAGTGTCCTGCGTTGCATATAATCTGACTGAGCATACAAGCATACAAGTATCTAAGTATGACTGAGCAGTGGTAGGCAGCAGCAGGCTCGTAAGCATTCATTCAAACAGCACTTTAGTGCGTTTTGCCAGCAGCTCTTCGTTGTGCATCAAGCATTGCGCTGTTTATGACTTCAAACCTATCAACTCCCGAGATGAGGCTGGTGTGACCGAAGTGAAATGGCTGGCTAGTTAGCGCGTGCTAATAGCGTTTCAAACTTCACTCGCTCTGAGCCTTGGGGTGGTTGTTTCCCTTGCTCTGCATGGGTAATGCTGCTTTGATGTGGTGGCTGTTGTCGTTGTGTTGCTGGTTCGAGCTCAGGGAGGAGCGAGGAGGGGGACGGAAGTTATACTGTTACACTGGCAATACTAAAGTGCCTATAAGAACATCCAATAGTCAAAGGTTAATGAAATACAAATGGTATAGAGGGAAATAGTCCTATAATAACTACAACCTAAAACTTCTTACCTGGGAATATTGAAGACTCATGTTAAAAGGAACCACCAGCTTTCATATGTTCTCATGTTCTGAGCAAGGAACTGAAACGTTAGCTTTCTTACATAGCGCATATTGCACTTTTACGTTCTTCACCAACACTTTGTTTTTGCATTATTTAAAAAAAAATGGAACATGTTTCATTATCTACTTGAGGCTAAATTGATTTTATTGATGTATTATATTATCATTCATATTGGGAAATTATTTGGCTGGAGGGAAGGTTGCGCCAAATCCTGTCGTTTGTAAGGAACCCAGAATTGAGGAACCTGATGGGTTATCAGAAAAGTACCCTACAGTGTAATCCGCATGTGCCATTACACGTGCTCGGTCTAGGAAATTCACCGGGAGCAAGTCTAGTGTTAAGGATGTCAGCGATCCCACCATGGTCGATCTGCCAAACATTTATGGGTGATCCTGATTTCGGTAAACCTCCAGAGTTGACCTCTCCTTTGAAAAACCCAAAGGTGAGAGTTTGCAGAACCTCTGAATGAAGAGAGGATCCCTATAGTTGACACTTGGATGTCTAGGAAGCAGCTGAATGATGAACAGAGTCCAGATGTTTCTAGGAAGCAGCTGATTGCTGAACAGAATAAAGATGTTTCACCCTCTCCTATTTTTGCTGAGATACATCCAGAAGAGGAGTTTAATGAAGTTTCCATTGGTAATTTTGACAGAAATGGTGTTCTAACGAGGAAACTGTGTTCTAACGGGGAAACTGTGTTCTAACGGGGAAACTGTGCTCTAATGAGGAAATGGTGTTCTCGCTCCACTTCTGGACAACACGATTGTCCCAATTTATCTAAAATTGTTGTTCCAGTTGCACTTCAAGAAGAGATACTGAGGTTGGCTCACGATGGTAGTATTGCAGGCCATCTTGGGGTCAACAAGACGTCTGAAACAGGATGTTGTGGCTCACTGTAAATCCTGTGGCGTTTGCCAGCGGACAGGTAAACCGAACCAAGCCGTACCAGTTGCACCTTTGCAGCCTATTCCTGCTTTTGACAAACCTTTCAGCAGGTTTCTGGTGGACTGTGTTGGTCCTTTGGCTAAAGCCAAGAGTGGTAAGTATTTCAGTTAACTAGTGAGACTATTTATAATGCAGACATGATATGGCAGTTCATGTGTATTACTGGTTGAGTGTACTCTTCTGGTTGAGAGACATTTTTGGCTATCTTGCCGGGGAAGGTCACAATGAATGTTTAAAAAAAAATGATGCTACATCTCATTCATGTAAAAACATTGAGATATACAGTACTAGTCAAAAGTTTGGACACACATACTCATTCCAGGGTTTGTCTTTATTTTTTACAATTTTCTACAAAGTGAAATAATAGTGAAGACATGAAAACTATGAAATACACATATGGAATCATGTAGTAACCAAAAAAGTGGTAAATCAAAATATATTTTAGATTTTTCAAAGTAGCCACCTTTGCCTTGATGACAGATTTGCACACTCTTGGCATTCTCTCAACCAGCTTCAACTGGACTGCTTTTCCAAAAGTTTTGAAGGAGTTCCCACATATGCTGAGCACTCATTGGCTGCTTTTCCTTCACTCTGCAGTCCAATTCATCCCAAACCATCTCAATTGGGTTGAGGTCAGGTGATTGTGGAGGCCAGGTCATCTGATGCAACGCTCCATCACTATCCTTTTTGGTCAAATAGCCCTTACACAGCCTGGAGGTGTGTTGGGTCATTGTCCTGCTGAAAAACAAATGATAGTCCCACTAAGCGCAAACCAGATGGGATGGCGTATCGCTGCAGAATGCTGTGGTAGCCAGACAGGTGTGTGCCTTTCCAATAAATTGAATTTACCACAGGTGGACTCAAATCAAGTTGTAGAAACATCTCAACGATGATCAATGGAAACATGCACCTGAGCTCAATTTCGAGTCTCATAGTAAATGGTCTGAATACTTATAATAATAATAAATAATAATAAAGTTCTTTTAATAAATGTGTAAGTTTTCTAAAAACCTTTTTTCACTTTTTCATTATGGGGCATTGCTTGTAGATTGATGAGGATGTTTATTTATTGTAGAATAAGGCTGTAACGTAACAAAATGTGGAAAGACTTTAGTGAAATAAATAAGGGATTAAAGACATCCAAAAAAAGTATATATATATATAGCATTTTATTTATTTCTGTATAGACAGGAGTAATTACAGTGGGGCAAAAAAAGTATTTAGTCAGACACCAATTGTGCAAGTTCTCCCACTTAAAAAGACGAGAGGCCTGTAATTTTCATCATAGGTACACTTCAACTATGACAGACAAAATGAAAATATATATATTTTTTTACAAAGGGTATATAACAAAGTATTGAGATAAACTTTTGTTATTGACCAAATACTTATTTTCCACCATAATTTGCAAATAAATTCATTAAAAATCCTACAATGTGATTTTCTGGAATTCTTTTTCTCATTTTGTCTGTCATAGTTGAAGTGTACCTATGATGAAAATTACAGGCCTCTCATCTTTTTAAGTGGGAGAACATGCACAATTGGTGGCTGACTAAATACTTTTTTGCCCCACTGTATATCATTTTTACATCATTGAGCAAATGTATTTACCTCTCTGCCATTTCTCTCCTGTTCTATTAGAACCACCGCTATGCCAATTCTCTCCTGTTCAATTAGACCCACCACTATGCCATTTCTCTCCTGTTCTATTAGAACCACCGCTATGCCAATTCTCTCCTGTTCAATTAGACCCACCACTATGCCATTTCTCTCCTGTTCTATTGGACCCACCACTGTGTCATTTCTCTCCTGTCCAATGTGACCCACCACTATGTAATTTCTCTCCTGTTCTATTGGACCCACCACTATGTAATTTCTCTCCTGTTCTATTGGACCCACCACTATGTAATTTCTCTCCTGTTCTATTGGACCCACCACTATGTAATTTCTCTCCTGTTCTATTGGACCCATCACATCTAATTTCTCTCCTGTTCTATTGGACCCACCACTATGTCATTTCTCTCCTGTTCTATTAGACCCACCACTATGTAATTTCTCTCCTGTTCTATTAGACCCACCACTATGTAATTTCTCTCCTGTTCTATTGGACCCACCACTATGTCATTTCTCTCCTGTTCTATTAGATCCACCACTATGTAATTTCTCTCCTGTTCTATTAGACCCACCACTATGTAATTTCTCTCCTGTTCTATTGGACCCACCACTATGTCATTTCTCTCCTGTTCTATTAGACCCACCACTATGTCATTTCTCTCCTGTTCTATTGGACCCACCACTGTGTCATTTCTCTCCTGTTCTATTAGACCCACCACTATGTAATTTCTCTCCTGTTCTATTAGACCCACCACTATGTAATTTCTCTCCTGTTCTATTAGACCCACCACTATGTAATTTCTCTCCTGTTCTATTGGACCCACCACTATGTAATTTCTCTCCTGTTCTATTGGAGACCCACCACTATGTCATTTCTCTCCTGTTCTATTGGTTTTCATATCAACTTTATTTCGTTGTCCAGAAGCCAAAAGGCACAATTCTAGTTGTTGCAGCTTTAGACTCCCCCTCTTTCTAAGTTCCTAAAAGAGATTTTCATCTGTCAGATATGAACCTCTATCAGATGGACTGTATAGAACGGTGTGTTCATCTCTGTCAGATATGAACCTCTACCTGGTGGACTGTATAGAACACTGTGTTCATCTCTGTCAGATATGAACCTGTACCAGGTGGACTGTATAGAACGGTGTGTTCTAATAAAACACTGTAGGAGTTGTCTCCAGATGGTTATGCATATTCATGACATGAGGCTAGTAGCTTAGCATCTCTCTCCATTGAATACAGGCGGTTGACTTCAACAACTCTCATAGAATATATTTAAAAAAAATGATTACAATAATTATTAGTATACACCAATCCAAAGAAAGGTGTGAGCTAGAGAACCAGCAGTGCCGCTTTGTGGACAACGGCTCCCCTTGTTAGGGCGAAGAGACATCTTGTCAGTATATCCATAATCTTTGGTGTAGTCAACTCAACTCTCGCATGGCACTATTGGGCAGCAACGTGTGTAGTAAAAAATCACTACATGAAAACCACTACAAGCCATGCCCCCCAGTCTGCAGTCAGCAGATAGACTATTCTCAAATATATATGTTAAGTCAAACAAGGGGTAGCTTGCTCTCTACATAGTCTGATTCTAGACATAACAGTCATAATTCTAGTGCCCTCCGTTGAAGAGGTATTGACGAGCCAACTCCGAATATCCAAAGTTAAAAACTAATTTAAGGCGATACTTACTGGTGTTACTCAGATCTCGGATTTCCACCTCTTCATCTTTCAATGTGACAGTAATCTCTCCTTCCTTCTTCACTCCAAAAACGGCATCCTCCTCTTCTTTTACTGTAACATCCTCCTCCTCTTTCACTCTGAACGAGTCTTCCTCTTCTTCTTTCACGGTAACAGCCTCACCCTCTACTTCTTGTTTTACTGTGACATCCTCCTCTTCCTTCTCTTCTTTCACGACAATGTTCAGCCCCAGAGCTTCTTTCTCCGTCCAGCAGACCTCCTCTTCTTTAACAGGAGGGGAGTAGTTTAGGGAGCTCATGTTCGGGGATGTTAGCTAGCTAGCTATCATTAGCGACTAGGCTAGTGCTAACTTAACCAGCCAGCTACTATAGTTGACTAATAAAAAATAACGTAATATGAAATAGGTTAACAAGTAAATAAGACAGAAGCGTGTCTAAAACACAGAAGCTAATATACACTGAAAGCGTCTAAATAGCTTGAATCTTTCGGCTCTGTTGGCTAGCAAGCTACCGAGGTGGTTGACGAGCTGTTTATGAAGAACCGTCCACTAGATTATACGTCACGCTAGCAGCATCGCCTGAAAGACGCACGTCGCCGTCTGCTGACTGGAGTGGGAAACGCAGTTGAGGATCATATTTTAGTGTCAGACAATGATGTTTTGAAAGGGATTTAATTAAAGAATACTATTATATTGAGACGTCAAAGACAGGAATGTGTCGATTGATTAGTGCAAATATATATATTTTTTACTACAGCACATTTAAGACAGTTTCATTAAGTTAAACTAAATTTAAATAAGTAGCTAGCTACTTGTAGGTCTATACTGCTCCTACATGGAGTAACAATACATCATGTAGATATATATAATGAACAGACTAGGTCTATACTGCTCCTACATGGTGTAACAATACATAATGTAGATGTATATAATGGACAGACTAGGTCTATACTGCTCCTACATGGTGTAACAATACATAATGTAGATGTATATAATGGACAGACTAGGTCTATACTGCTCCTACATGGTGTAACAATACATCATGTAGATGTACACTACCGTTCAAAAGTTTGGGGTCACTTGGAAATGTCCTTGCTTTTGAAAGAAAATCTAAAATGTTGTCCATTAAAATAACATCAAATTGATCAGAAATACAGTGTAGACATTGTTAATGGTGTAAATGAATATTGTAGCTGAAAACAACTGATTTTTATGGAATATCTACATAGGCATACAGAGGCCCATTATCAGCAACCATCACTCCTGTGTTCCAATGGCACATTGTGTTATCTTATCCAAGTTTATCATTTTAAAAGGCTAATTGATCATTAGAAAACCCTTTTGCAATTATGGTAGCGCCACTGAAAACTGTTGTGCTGATTTAACAAAGCTTTTGTAAACAGTTTTGTTGCATAACAATCACGCAGTAGAACAACAATGATCATCACCCTCTTGACCAATCTTCCCTCCGCTTAACATTTGGTTTGATTCTGACCCTGTCAGTGTGCCATGTGGACCTAGGGTTTGATTCAGACACTGACAGTGTACCAGGTGGATATTGGGTTTGATTCAGAGCCTGCCAGTGTGCCAGGTGGACATTATGTTTGATTAAGACCCTGCCAGTATGCCAGGTGGACATTGGGTTTGATTCAGACCCTGCCAGTGTGCCAGGTGGACATTTATTCAGACCCTGCCAGGTGGACATTGGGTTTGATTCACACCCTGCCAGTGTGCCAGGTGGACATTGGGTTTGATTCACACCCTTCCAGCATGGGCAGAAATGTATTCCAAGGTCAGTAACTTATAACCACAGAATCACCCCAGAAGTTTCATGCATGACTAAAAACACCTACGTATTAGATTTACTGCCATGGTCTAGTATGTCACTGCATCAGACACCATTCACAATGCTGGCTGAGGTAACAGTAAAAATGACATTATTTCCTAATTGTAAAAAATGGCAAGGCCATTGTTGAGGAAGCAGGGGAAGTGTTGTGAGTAACAGAACTGCCTGAGATGTGGGGGAAGGGAAGCTGCTCACTGATTGGCTGTAGTGAAAGGGGCCCTCCAAAAATCTATCACTATTCCAACTGACATGTCAAATTCTCCCCAAATCTACCACTAATAGGCCAAGCTTCCACAGACCCAGTCTTGTATTGGCAAACATAACAAATAATTTGACATTCAAATATGTCATTTTAAATAGCTCAATTCAATCCAGCTGGGCATTTTTAACACACACATTTGTTCCTGCTGTAGATGTTATGCCTTTGTACAGATCTAGGAGCAGTTCTCATCCACAGTGCATACACAGTACTGGTCAATTGTTTGGACACACCTCCAAATTCAATGTTTTTTCTTTATTTTAACAATTGTCTACATTGTAGAATAATAGTGAAGACAACACAACTATTAAATAACACATATGGAATCATGTAGTAACCAAAAAAGTGTTAAACAAATCAAAACATATGTTATATTTGAGATTCTTCAAAGTATTCACCATGTGCCTTGATTACAGCGTTGTCCCCTCTTGGCATTGGATGTTGGAGTTATTACATAAAACCAATCAGAATTCAGAAGAATGCCAAAGTCAGTTGTGATGTAATATGGAGGACCAGCCTATTCCCTGTGATGCAAACTACAACGGAAATAACTTAACATGTAGAACTTAAAATTAAACCAATCGTTTGCACTCATGACTCGAGTGATTCAAGTAAATCAAAGTTTTGGAAAAACATAATGCCATCTAACCAAATATCAAAGAATGTTAGCAATATGCAGTTATCTTAGCCAGCCAGCTAACATGAGCGATTTAGCCAATGAGCTATGGTCAGTGAGCTGGAAGTACCTTAGACCATTCTGAACCCAACTAACAAAATCCAACTAAAACATGACTGCAGATCAAAAGAGCAGAGACATACAGAATGATGCCAGGGAAAATCCCTAACACCCAAAATAGATAGATTCCAGATGTCAGTTAGCAGCAGTAAGCCAAGGTGGAAAAGTTACAAAACTTCCGTAGTCTACTTCACAGAGAACATGCTGAAGAGTAGTTATGGGGAAACAAAGCTTCCTGAAGCATTGGCGCTTTCAGCCTGTTGTGTCAAAAATAGGTTCATTACTCAAGGCTTTGAGCAACACAGAATTTATAACAGCCACATTTTTATAGATGATGTCCCACACCATAGCGCGTGCGCAGCATAGCCTTTATGTCATCTACTAAACCACTGACCGTGTCCGAGAGCATCAAATCCATGCTGCATTGTGGGTAAACCGTTACTGGCTGACTGTTTTATAAATAATAATGAGTAGTTATTTATGATGCAAGGTTATTTGTAGATCAGTCAGTCAGCAGTCACCTGCACTGTCGCCTGCAATGTTGAACAAGCCCATTACCAAACCAATCAGGTGGTTGTTTGACGAAATTAATCGGGTTGATTTCCTTTGGCATTTTGAGCCCACGGCAAGAAGTCACCAGCGCCTACCCTGTTAACGGGTTCCCACTAGATAACACAACCACACAGTTTATGAAAGGCATGAGGTGTGGTTAATGTTTGCAAACTTGAGCTAGATATGGACCTAGTGTGACCTTCCTGGTCCCGTCCCTCAAGTCAGTGAGTCAACACAGGAAGGAGCAACAGATGGATAGTTCATTTATTTCCAAAGCTGCAATGATGGGACACACACAGTATGGATGAATGATCAGTAGTGACGGGATATAAATAGCACTCCCACAACAATTCTCCATAAATCTGCCCTATAATATACTAACAAAAAAACTATTGAAATGTCTATCAAAGTCATTGTGATCGTATAGTGGATTTAACAATTCCTAATAATTCTTAATTTACTATAATAAAAATGAATACATTGTTTCCATGTGTCTAATACTCACTGCATCAGAATAAAATATAATCCATTTTAGTATTAAAATATATCAAAATAACCTGAAATATGACTCAATGTTCCCCTCTGGTGGTGAAGAAGTATAATACACCTCAACTAACAAAACCGGGATAATAAACTGGCTGGTGTTCATGAGTTTATAAAACATAGACTTTATACATGTGTCATAAATTACCTGTATTGACGGGACACACTGTGTGGATGAATGATCAGCAGTCGACAGGGTAAAAATAGCACTCCTAAAGAAGATGCATTTTCCAGTTAGCTACCAACTTGAAAGAGGTAACTTTAGCATAAAACCCACCTGGAAAACTGAGATTTGGCAAATAACATATAAAGAGAGGCTTATTTGATGCCAAACCAACAACAGTAGTAACTAAAACATAAATTGTTGATGTATGATGTAAAAGGTGGATTTTATTATGTAATGTCAACTTTTTACATTTCTATCCCTGGACCATTCATTTTTCAATTTACCCACAGCAATTCTCCATAAACCTGCTGTGGATTACCCAGAAACCCATACCTTTATCACAGAGGTGGAACGTTTAAATTCCTCGGCGTACACATCACAGACAAACTTAAATGGTCCACCCACACAGACAGCGTGGGGAAAAGGCGCAACAGCACCTCTTCAACCTCACGAGGCTGAAGAAATTTGGCTTGTCAAGTAAAACCCTGACAATCTTTTACAGATGCACAGTCGAGAGCATCCTGTCGCGCTGTATCACCGCCTGGTACGGAAACTGACCCGCCCTCAACTGCAAGGCTCTCATCACCGGGGGCAAACTGGCTGCCCTCCAAGACACCTACAGCACCTGATGTCACAGAAAGGCCGAAAAGATCATCAAGGACAACCACTGCCTGTTCAATGCTGGGACTGAGAGACTGAAAAACAGCTTCTATCTATCTCACTAGCTCAGAGAGGCTGCTGGCTGCATTGAGACTCAAATCACTGGCCACTTTAATAAATGGATCACTAGTCACTTTTAAACAATGACACTTTAATCATGTTAAGATATCTTACATTACTCATATCACATGTATATACTGTATTATATACCATCTACGGCACCTTGCCTATGCCTTGCCATCGCTCATCCATATATTTATGTGTACATATTCTTATTCACCCCTTTAGATTTGTGTGTATTAGGTAGTTGTTGAGGAATTGTTAGACTACTTGTTCGATATTACTATAATGTCGGAACTAGAAGCACAAGCATTTCACTACACTCACATTAACATCTGCTAACCATGTGCACGTGACCAATAACATTTTATTTTATTTGAGTGTATAAGACAATGTAAACACACTACTCGACCAGGAGGTGACATAATACCCATTTTATGCAGGAATTTAACAACTTAATTACACCGTTACACTTAACATACAAACTCGGTAGCACAGAGTAGATCCTCCATATGACGTTGAGAAATAGTGCATTGTGGGTAGTTTAGAAGATATCCCAAAATAAATTAATACATATAATATTGCAAAAACATAACTTATAAGTAACCAGATGGTGAATACAACTAGGTTACTAAGTCTTTAACCACACTGTATTGTTACACTGGTGAGTAAAAAAATCATGCTTCCTACACTTTAACTTGTCTGAAAATAAAATATACATTTTACTCAACTACGTTACCCACTCCAGTCAGCAGGTGGCGGTATGTGGCTTTAAGGTAATGCTGTTGGTGTGACGTATAATCTAGTGGAAGGAACGCTTCTTTCAACAGCAGCAACAGTTTGTCAGCCACCTCGGTAGCAACTCGGTAAGCAACCTCGGTAAGCAACCTCGGTAGCTTGCTATCCAAAATAGCTGAACCAATAAACCTCTTTAGACGATTTAGTTTATATTAGCCACTGTTTTAAACCAACTTCTGTCGTCTAGTTAGTTATCCTATTTCATTTCATATTTACAGTGTTGTTGTTTTTAGTCAGTTAGCGGGCTGGTTAAATTAGCATAGCTAGCTAACATCTCCGACCATGAGTTCACTAAGCTACTGTCCTGGTAAAGAAGAGGAGGTCTGCTGGACGGAGAATGAAGCTCTCATCAAAGAGGAGGGAGGAGAGGCTGTTACAATACAAAAAGTAGATGCTGAGGCTGTTACAGTGAAAGATGAAGAGAAGGACGTTTCAGTGAAAGAAGAGGAAGACTCGTTCAGAGTGAAAGAGGAGAAGGAAGAGGAGGCTGTTACAATACAAAAACAAGTAGACAGTGAGGGTGTTACCGTGAAAGAAGAAGAAAAATACGTTACAGTAAAGGAAGAGGAGTTCAGAGTGAAAGAGGAGGAGGATGTTACAGTAAAAGAAGAGAAAGAGGAAGTTGCAGTTTTTGGAGTGAAAGAGGAGGAGATTACTGTCACATCGAAAAAGGAAGAGGAGGAAACTGGATATCTGGGCCCGGTTTCCCAAACTCATCTTACGGCATCCAATGGTTCTAACGATGAACGTGCCCTGGTTTACACTCGTAAGTACTGTCTTAAATACAGAGGCACAAGCTCTGCAGTTGTTGAACTGATGTGTGGTGTTAAAGGGGAAATATGCAATTGCTACATCAATATTTAAATGTTTTTTTATTTATTTCTAGCCATTGATTCTTGAAGAATATAACACATGCCTCATGAGGTTAGTTCAACTGTTGTACCCCATCAGAACCCCAAATAACCTTTTTTACTCCAATGTTTAGAAACAATGTAAACCAACACTGTATAGCCTCAACATGGTTAAAACTATAATGTTGGTATCATGGATGGTCAGTCCTTGTATCCATGTCTATGCATTTGAGACTAGTTACATTTCTCCAACCCCATCCATCTTATTAGCAAAACAGTGGTGGAATTACAGCTTTGTTATTGTTTGTACTGCATATTGGTTGATTGATTGTTGTGTGGCTTTTTTAAAGGGGCAACTTAGTTTTTAAACATAAACAAAATGGCAGAGACCTGAGCTGTGTTAGAATACTCATACTAACTGTACTATTTGTGATGTGAATTGAGTATATAGTATGCTTATTGGTCATAGTATGATGTAGTTAGTATGCCAAAAGTTCCCGGATGTCGTACTACATTCGCCAATAATTGGGCGTGGTTGAACTATTTTCAGATTTGAACAAAATGGCGGAAAATACGCATCCAAAGTCCGACGGGAGAATTGAACTGACACATGAACTAAATCCCCTTTTGCGCTATTGACACACAATCAGCATCATACCGCTCCTGGTCACTCGAAACGATTCCACTTTACCCAATTCATCCTTCACCATCTTTGAGACCGCGAACGGGTCACCCAAAAAAACATCCTTGCTGATGATTCCCACTTCAACCATAAACTGCTGTTCATGACCAACTAACCCTTTTCACTCCACTGTTCTTCACCATCGTCCACTCATTCTCAACAACTGTACAGAGTCAATGTGTGGGGGTACCGGTTAGTTGAGGTAATATGTACATATAGGTAGAGATAAAGTGACTGCATAGATAATAACAACGGAGCGTAGCAGCGGTGTAAAAAGGTGGGGAGGGGCAGTGCAAATAGTCTGGGTAGCCGTTTGATTAGATGTTCAGGAGTCTTATGGCTTGGGGAAAGAAGCTGTTTAGAAGCCGCTTGCCGTGCTGTAGCAGGGAGAACAGTCTATGACTAGGGTGGCTGGAGTCTTTGACAATTTTTAGGGCCTTCCTCTGACACAGCCTGGTATAGAGGTCATGGATGGCAGGAAGCTTGGCCCCAGTGATGTACTGGGCCATTCGCACTACCCTCTGTAGTGCCTTGCGGTCAGAGGCCGAGCAGTTGCCATACAAGGCAGTGATGCAACCAGTCGGGATGCTATCGATGGTGCAGCTGTAGAACCTTTTGAGGATCTGAGGACCCATGCCACATCTTTTCAGTCTCCTGAGGGGAAATACGTTTTATCGTGCCCTTTTCACAACTGTCTTGGTGTGCTTAGACCATGTTAGTTTGTTGGTGATGTGCTGACCTGCTCAACTACAGCCCCGTTGATGAGAATGGGGGCATGCTCGGTCCTCTTTTTCCTGTAGTCCACAATCATCTCCTTAGTCTTGATCACGTTTCCTTGCACCACACGGCCAGGTCTCTGACCTCCCTATAGGCTGTCTCGTCGTTGATCAGGCCTACCACTGTTGTCATCGGCAAACTTAATGATGATGTTGGAGTTGTGCCTGGTTGTGCAGTCATGAGTGAACACGGAGTACTGGACGGGACTGAGCACGCATCCCTTAGTGGCCCCTGTGTTGAGGATCAGCATGGCGGATGTGTTGTTACATACACTTACAACATGGGGGCGGCCCATCAGGAAGTACAGTATCCAGTTGCAGAGGGAGGTGTTTAGTCCCAGGTTCCTTAGTTTATTGATGAGCTTTGAGTGCACGATGGTGTTGAATGCTTATCTGTAGTCAATGAATAGCATTCTGACATAGGTGTTCCTTTTGTCCAGGTGGGAAAGGGCAGTGTGGAGTGCAATAGAGATTGCATCATCTGTGGATCTGTTAGGGCGGTATGCAAATTGAAGTGGGTCTAGGGTTTCTGGGATAATGTTGTTGATGTGAGCCGTGACCAGCCTTTCAAAGCACTTCATGGCTACAAACATGAGTGCTACAGGTCGGTAGTCATTTAGGCAGGTTACCTTAGTGTTCTTGGGCACAAGGACTATGATGGTCTGCTTAAAACATGTTGGTATTACAGACTCGGACAGGGAGAGGTTGAAAATATCAGTGAAAACACTTGCCGGTTGGTCAGCACATGGTCACAGTAAACATCCTGGTAATTCGTCTGGCCCTGCGGCCCTGTGAATGTTGACCTGTTTAAAGGTCTTACTCACATCGGCTGCGTAGAGCGTGATCACACAGTCTTCCGGAACAGCTGGTGCTCTCATGCACGTGTCAGTGTTATTTGCCGTAGTTTAGCTCATCTGCTAGGCTTGTGTCACTGGACATCTATCGGCTGTGCTTCCCTTTGTAGTCTGTAATGGTTTGCAAGCCCTGCCACATCCGACGAGCGTCAGAGCCTTTGTAGTACGATTTGATCTTATTGACACTTTGCCTGTTTGATGGTTCGTTGGAGGGCATAGCGGGATTTCTTATAAGCTTCCGGGTTAGAGTCCCGCTCCTTTAAAGCAGCAGCTCTAGCCTTTAGCTCAGTGCGGATGTTGCCTGTAATCCATGGCTTCTGGTTGGGGTATGTACGTACGGTCACTGTGGGGACAACGTCATCGATGCACTGATTGATGAAGCCAATGACCTTTGTGGTGTACTCCTGAATGCTATCGGAGGAATCCTGGAACATATTCCAGGCTGTGCTAGCAAAACAGTTCTGTAGCTTAGCATCTGCTTCATCTGACCACTTTCTTATTGATCGAGTCACTGGTGCTTCTTGCTTTAATTTGAGCTTGTAAGCAGGAAACAGGAGGATGGATAGATTTGCCAAATGGGGTGCAGGGGAGAGCTTTGTATGTGTCTCTGTGTGTGGAGTAAAGGTGGTCCAGAGTTGTTTTCCCTCTGGTTGCTCATTTAACATGCTGATAGAAATTTGGTAAGACGGATTTAAGTTTCCCTGCATTAAAGTCCCCGGCTACTAGGAATACTGCCTCTGGGGGAGCTTTTCCTGTTTGTTTATGGTGGAATACAGCTCATTCAATGCGGTCATAGTGCCAGCCTCAGTCTGTGGTGGTATGTAAAACAGCTACGAAAAATACAAATAAACTCTCTAGGTAGATAGTGTGGTCTACAGCTTATCATGAGATACTCTACCTCAGGCGAGCAATACCTCGACTTCCTTAGATATCGTGCACTAGCTGTTATTTACAAAAATATATAGTCCACCTCCCCTTGTCTTACTAGACCCGCTGTTCTATCCTGCTGGTACAGTGTATAGTATACAGCGTGACATCCGTCACCAAGATGGCATAGCAGTCAGACGTCCAGCGCAGCTCGGACCGGAACTTACCGGACCTATTTTTCTCTCCATGTCCCCGGATTTCAACCGTAAGCTCTGGAAATTTATACCTGGATCTCGCAGCTAGCTAGATGCTATCCGTGTGACTATCGGCTTACGTCGATCCCGGAGCAAACATCAATTATTCCGGAGCTAGCCAGCTGAAGAGTTCCATCAGCCACTCCTGGGCTACAATCACCTATCCGGACCCGTTTTACTGCTAACACGGAGCCCCACCGGGCCTTCACAACTGTACTACCAACGTTATCTGCCCGAGGGAGTTATCCAGCTGGCTCCTCCGTCGCGATGTTACCTGGAAGCCCATCTGCGGCCCGCTAATCGTTAGCTGTCTTATCGGCTGCTATCTGAATAGATCTATCGGACAATTATATATTTTTTTCTTGGGCCTCTATAACTATATATATTTTTTTGCTAATTGGATTGATCCCCTCTACCACACGGAACCCCACTAATCCTACCGACGGAAACGCACGAGGTGGCTAAAAACAGACCTCCATCCTATGCTAGCTTGCTACCGATGACCCGGCTAGCTCTCTGAATCGCCGTGACCGCAACCAACCTCACTACTCACTGGACCCTTTTGATCACTCGACTAAGCATGCCTCTCCTTATTGTCAATATGCCTTGTCCATTGCTGTTCTGGTTAGTGTTTATTGGCTTATTTCACTGTAGAGCCTCTGGTAGCCTTGGTTTCATGCATGTTAACATTAGAAGCCTCCTGCCTAAGTTTGTTTTATTCACTGCTTTAGCACACTCTGCCAACCCGGATGTTCTAGCTGTGTCTGAATCCTGGCTTAGGAAGACCACCAAAAATTCTGAAATGTTCATCCCTAACTACAACATTTTCAGACAAGATAGAACTGCCAAAGGGGGAGGTGTTGCAATCTACTGCAAAGATAGACTGCAGAGTTCTGTCCGACTATCCAGGTCTGTACCCCAAAAATTTGAACTTCTACTTTTAAAAATCCACCTCTCTAAAAACAAGTCTCTCACCGTTGCCGCCTGCTATAGACCACCCTCTGCCCCCAGCTGTGCTCTGGACACCATATGTGAACTGATTGCCCCCCATCTATCTTCAGAGCTCGTGCTGCTAGGCGACATAAACTGGAACATGCTTAACACTCCAGCCATCCTCCAATCTAAGCTTGATGCCCTCAATCTCACACAAATTATCAATGAACCTACCAGGTACCTCCCTAAAGCCGTAAACACGGGCACCCTCATAGATATCATCCTAACCAACTTGCCCTCTAAATACGCTTCTGCTGTCTTCAACCAAGATCTTTGCGATCACTGCCTCATTGCCTGCATCCGTAATGGGTCAGCGGTCAAACGACCTCCACTCACCACTGTCAAACGCAGTTCTTTCTAATCGACCTGGCCGGGGTATCCTGGAAGGATATTGATCTCATCCCGTCAGTAGAGGATGCCTGGTTATTTTTTAAATGCCTTCCTAACCATCTTAAATAAGCATGCCCCATTCAAGAAATTTAGAACCAGGAACAGATATAGCCCTTGGTTCACCCCAGACCCGACTGCCCTTAATCAACAAAAAGAACATCCTATGGCATTCTTCATTAGCATCAAACAGCCCCCGTGATATGCAGCTATTCAGGGAAGCTAGAAACCAATATACACAGGCAGTTAGAAAAACCAAGGCTAGCTTTTTCAAGCAGAAATTTGCTTCCTGCAACACTAACTCAAAAAAGTTCTGGGACACTGTAAAGTCCATGGAGAATAAGAACACCTCCTCCCAGCTGCCCATTGCACTGAAGATAGGAAACACTGTCACCACTGATAAATCCACTATAATTGAGAACTTCAATAAGCATCTTTCTACGGCTGGCCATGCTTTCCACCTGGCTACCCCTTCCCCGGTCAACAGTACTGCACCCCCCACAGCAACTCGCCCAAGCCTTCCCCATTTCTCCTTCTCCCAAATCCAGTCAGCTGATGTTCTGAAAGAGCTGCAAAATCTGGACCCCGACAAATCAGCCGGGCTAGACAATCTGGACCCTTTCTTTCTAAAATTATCTGCCGAAATTGTTGCCACCCCTATTACTAGCCTGTTCAACCTCTCTTTCGTGTCGTCTGAGATTCCCAAAGATTGGAAAGCAGCTGCGGTCATCCCCTCACTTCAAAGGGGGGACACTCTTGACCCAAACTGCTACAGAGCTACATCTATCCTACCCTGCCTTTCTAAGGACTTCAAAAGCCAAGTCAACAAACAGATTACCGACCATTTCGAATATCACCATACCCTCTCTGCTATGCAATCTGGTTTCAGAGCTGGTCATGGGTGCACCTCAGCCACGATCAAGGTCCTAAAAGATTTCTTAACCTTCATCGATAAGAAACATTACTGTGCAGCCGTATTCATTGATCTGGCCAAGGCTTTCGACTCTGTCAATCACCACATCCTCATCGGCAGACTCGACACCCTTGGTTTCTCAAATGATTGCCTCGCCTGGTTCACCAACTCCTTCTCTGATAGAGTTCAGTGTGTCAAATCGGAGGGTCTGTTTGGACCTCTGGCAGTCTCTATGGGGGTTCCACAGGGTTCAATTCTTGGACCGACTCTCTTCTCTGTAAACATCAATGATGTCGCTCTTGCTGTTGGTGAGTCTCTGATCCACCTCTACGCAGACGACACCATTCTGTATACTTCTGGCCCTTCTTTGGACACTGTGTTAACAACCCTCCAGGCAAGCTTCAATGCCATACAACTCTCCATCTGTGGCCTCCAATTGCTCTTAAGTACAAGTAAAACTAAATGCATGCTCTTCAACCAATCGCTACCTGCCCGCCTGTCCAACATCACTACTCTGGACGGCTCTGACTTAAAATACGTGGACAACTACAAATACCTAGGTGTCTGGTTAGACTGTAAACTCTTCTTCCAGACCCACATCAAACATCTCCAATCCAAAGTTAAATCTAGAATTAGCTTCCTATTTCACAACAAAGCATCCTTCACTCATGCTGCCAAACATACCCTTATAAAACTGACCATCCTACCAATCCTCGACTTTGGCGATGTCATTTACAAAATAGCCTCCAATACCTACTCAACAAATTGGATGCAGTCTATCACAGTTCCATCCGTTTTGTCACCAAAGCCCCATATACTACCCACCATTGTGACCTGTACGCTCTCGTTGGCTGGCCCTCGCTTCATACTCGTCGCCAAACCCACTGGCTCCATGTCACTTACAAGACCCTGCTAGGTAATGTCCCCCTTATCTCAGCTCGCTGGTCACCATAGCATCACCCACCTGTAGCACGCACTCCAGCAGGTATATCTCTCTGGTCACCCCCAAAACCAATTCTTTCTTTGGCCGCCTCTCCTTCCAATGAATGGAACAAACAACAAAAATCTCTGAAACTGGAAACACTTATCTCCCTCACTAGCTTAAAGCACCAGCTGTCAGAGCAGCTCACATATTGCTGCACCTGTACATAGCCCATCTATAATTTAGCCCAAGCAACTACCTCTTTCCCTAGTGTATTTATTTATTTTGCTCCTTTGCACATCCCTTGCACATTCTTCCACTGCAAATCTACCATTCCAGTGTTTTACTTGCTATATTGTATTTACTTTGCAACACTTTACTCTGTGTTGTTGTATGTGTCGAACTGCTTTGCTTTATCTTGGCCAGGTCGCAATTGTAAATGAGAACTTGTTCTCAACTTGCCTACCTGGTTAAATAAAGGTGAAATAAAATAAATAAATAAAAAATACCCAGTCAGCTGTATGTTGATAATGTTGTTTAGCCACGACTCCATGAATCATAAGATATTACAGTTTTGAATGTTCCTTTGGTAGTCTGTCCCCGGGAAAGCAGTATATCGTTCACGTCGGGCTCGTCGGACTTATTAAAGGAAAAAAATGATTCTGACAGTCCGTGGTGAGTAATCGCAGTTTTAATGTCTGGAAGTTATCTTCGGTCATAAGAGACGGTAGCGACAACATCATGTACAAAATAAGTTTAAAAAATAAGTTCCAAACAACGCAAAGAAACTATCAAAAAAACACAATTGATTGGGAATGCGTAAAACGTCAGCCTTGCTCTCCGTCTTAAAGATAGTTATACCATGCTCCACATTGGATCCAACCTCCCTAAACAAATTGATGTTTATAATGTTTGTTGTCTACTTGATTTCCAGTAAGGTCTCGTTAGTCTGTTAGGACACAGAGATTCTTAGCTCATAATGTGTAGAGAACTGTTCCTTGATGTATAAGCTATTGTACAACACACAGAGCTAATTTCCTTTATTCAGGACATTTAGAATGACAACACATTACAGAGTAGCCTAGTGGGATTATTCACAAAATTATCTGGTGATCAGGTTATGAAATGTCATGACAAAGACATTTTAGTTGCCATGTTTCACCAAAAATATTACATGATTTATAGTCCTAGGTCTATGTTGTTAGGTGAAGTTATGGGCCAATTTGGCATACACAACGTGTACAAACACTCATTGTCAGGCTAATGGAAAAGCTATCCAAAGAGCATTTTACTTGTTGAAGTATAAAGCAGTTGATTTGCGGCAATAACACAAACATATTACGCAGGAGATTCAAACGAGCCTTACAATTATAATCCAAAGTTGTAATATTCAGAACACATAGTGGAAAAACTAAAACCTTCGTACAAAACTAGCGATTTCCACATTAGCAGGGAGGAGTTTCTACAACCAAATTGCCTGCGCATTGTCCTCCTGACACAATTTTTGCATACACAGAAAAGGGGCACATATTGGAGACCAATAGTTGTCTGGCACACTGCTTAGGATTTCACAACTTTATTATAACTGAACAGTCATCAATGTTACTATTAACATAGTTACGGCCATAAAGGGAAGGCCATAAAGGTCATCAAGGACATCAACCACCCGAGCCACTGCCTGTTCACCCCGCTATCATCCAGAAGGCGAGGTCAGTACAGGTGCATCAAAGCTGGGACCGAGAGACTGAAAAACAGCTTCTATCTCAAGGCCATCAGACTGTTAAACAGCCACCACTAACATTGAGTGGCAGCTGCCAACACGCTGACTCAACTCCAGCCACTTTAATAATGGGAATTGATAGGAAATATATCACTAGCCACTTTAAACAATGCTACCTTATATAATGTTACTTACCCTACATTATTCATCTCATATGCATACGTATATACTGTACTCTATATCATCGACTGCATCCTTATGTAATACATGTATCACTAGCCACTTTATCTATGCAACTTTAAGTCAGTTAAGAACAAATTCTTATTTTCAATGACGGCCTAGGAACAGTGGGTTAACTGCCTGTTCAGGGGCAGAACGACAGATTTGTACCTTGTCAGCTCGGGGGTTTGAACTTGCAACCTTCCGGTTACTAGTCCAACGCTCTAACCACTAGGCTACCCTGCCGCCCCGTATCTTGCCTATGCTGCTCTGTACCATCACTCATTCATATATCCTTATGTACATATTCTTTATCCCCTTACACTGTGTATAAGACAGTAGTTTTGGAATTGTTAGTTAGATTACTTGTTGGTTATTACTGCATTGTCGGAACTAGAAGCACAAGCATTTCGCTACACTCGCATTAACATCTGCTAACCATGTGTATGTGACAAATAAAATTTGATTTATTAATGTGAAAACAAGACAAAATATGACTTGTTGCTAACTTGACTCTTAATTGTCAAATAATTTAACAGACGTCAATTATTGTACAACTTCATGGGTACGCTCTGGGCATCACCTTTCACCTCAAATAAACAATGGATTTCTGCTGTTGTGGGCCTTTAACCATCAGTCTGACTTTGTTGTTCACTCAGGAGAGAGACCGGACTATCGTGGATCATCTGGGGAGCTTCAACAACCTCATGATGCTGACGAGGCAGAGAAGAGTCTCTCCAGATCAGAACACCTCAAGAAACACCAGCAGAGACCCACAGGAAAGAAATCTCACTGCTGCTCTGACTGTGGGAAATGTTGCAAATATTCATCAGACCTTAAAATACACCAGCGAGTACACACAGGAGAGAAATCTCACCACTGTTCAGATTGTGGGAAAAGCTTTTCAACATCACAGATTTTGAAGCTGCACCAGAGAACACACACAGGAGAGAAACCTCATAGCTGTGATCAATGTGGGAAGAGTTTTACTCAGTCAGGCTCCCTGAAATCACACCGGAAACTACACACAGGAGAGAAACCGTATAGCTGTATTCAATGTGGG
Organism: Oncorhynchus kisutch; assembly: GCF_002021735.2. NCBI lineage: Eukaryota > Metazoa > Chordata > Actinopteri > Salmoniformes > Salmonidae > Oncorhynchus > Oncorhynchus kisutch. The sequence goes on from NC_034194.2 coordinate 4,366,166, forward strand.
AAGAGTTTTACTACATCTAGCAATCTGACTATACACCAGAGAACACACACAGGAGAGAGATCATTTAGTTGTAATCAATGTGGGAAGAGTTTTGTTCAGTCTAGCGATCTGACAGTACACCAGAGAACACACACAGGAGAGAAACCTTTTAGCTGTGATCAATGCGGTAAGAGATTTATTACATCTAGCTATCTGAATATACACCACCGGACACACACAGGAGAGAAATCTTATAGCTGTGATCAGTGCGGTAAGAGATTTATTACATCTAGCCAGCTGACTACACACCATCGAGTACACACAGGAGAGAAATTTCACCACTGTTCAGGTTGTGGGAAAAGCTTTTCTACATCACAGACTTTGAAGCTGCACCAGAATACACACAGGAGAGAAATCATATAGCTGTAATCAATGTGGGAAGAGTTTTAATACATCTAGCCATCTGACTACACACAGGAGAGAAGCTTCACCACTGCTCAAATTGTGGGAAAAGCTTTTCAACATCAGTCTTTGAAGCTACACCAGAGAACACACACAGGAGAGAAATCTCAAGCTGTGATCAATGTGGAAAGAGTTTTACTCCATCTAGCAATCTGACTATATGCCAGAGAACACACAGGAGAGAGATCCTTTAGTTGTAATCAATGTGGGAAGAGTTTTGTTCAGTCTAGCGATCTGACAGTACACCAGAGAACACACACAGGAGAGAAATCTTATAACTGTGATCAATGTGACAAGAGATACTCTGATAAAAGATCTCTGAACAAACATCAGAAAATACATGAAGGAGTTGTTTCATGATATCAATTCAATAATTTCACAATGTAGAATGTGTTTAACATTGTAGTAGGATTATTTTAAGGAATCTCACAATGTAGAACCCTAAATGTTTCCCGCATTCAATTGATTTCAGCATGATTTGGATATTAGCCTCTGGAAAAATCCAGGGTCTGAATTTCACCTGAGCTGCTCCAGTTGTCTTGATAGATGTGGAGCGGCAACACCTTTAGTTGCGCTACGTTTTTGGTTTGCTTCCTGTCTTTAAGTTTGGTGTGTTTTTTTTTTTTTGTGTGTTTTTTTTCTCCCAGTTTTTGTTACTAGTCAACATTCAGAGCCCCTCCTAAAAAACAAGCCTATATTTTGGATTGGATATTGCATCCAATTCATATTTTAATCAATGCTCATTAGACAGTTTTTTAAATCTTATGTTTGTGTACTAAATATTTGTTTATTTTCATATTTTTTTCCTATGAAGCCTTTGTGTTGCATCCATATCTGAAATGTACTGTATAAATAAAGCTTGATTTGAACATATTGTAAGACAAATGAACCCAATGACCGACCAATCAAGACTTACGTCAAACCAATGAACAAATATGTGTAACAGCAACACGTATCTTGGTCCATCTTGGTATGAAAAACAGTACCAATCCCACTTTTCCAGCCTGCTGAAGGTGTGGTGGAGTGGTAAACACCACCCCTGGCTCTACCAGGGGCTTGAGGTGGTCTCCCATAGCTCTGCTTATGTTCTGTGGCCTTGCCGTTCCATTTCTTGACTGCCCCTGTAACACAGAAAGAAACACATTTAGTCATATTATATTAAACACTCAAAGTAATGGATATGGAGCATCTTTGGCCTCAGTTACACCTGGCACCTAAATGTGACTTCTGTCATCTGATCACGCAGAGCTGCATTATTAGGTTCAGATCTACCAGGATGGGCCTTTGACATTGTCTGGACACGGTCAGGCCACTGAATATGCATAAGCGGTGTGAATGAGTGGGGAAAAGTACCTTTGACACAAATTACCTTCATAATAACAAAGAACAAATGTGTGTGCCTGAGGGGAAATTTACTTTCATTCAGCTAAAAGGGTTGAGAAATTACACCAATATCAGTGGTCAATTTGCACTAATGTAAATAAACATAGATGGAACATATTACCTTTTGCTTTTGTGATGAACCACTAAGGCAACATAAATATTTACCATCTAAACCATGTGTGACCTCTCACCTCTCTGGCTGTAGAAGTGTTCTTCCTAAGCAGTCCCGCAACAGTTCTCTGACTGAGCTCCACCCTCACTGGGTCTTCAGGGGAGAGGAAGGCTGAGGAGGGATGGAAGGATGACTGGATCAGTCAGTCAATAAAGTGTAGAGCTGCTGTCTATGCTGTCTGACAAAATCACTATTTTAGTAGTTCATTAAAGTAAATTAGGCTTCATGACTGCTGAATACCAACTATCAATCACTTAGATCATGTATTTTCAGGTAGAGATACATCCTTGGGACATCCCTAGCCCGTTGAAGTTGACATTTAAAATGGTTAAGGTAGGATTTAGGGTAGGGATGTCCCAAGGATCCCGGATAGGATTGACCATTATTCTGTCTCTTTTACATAGCAGGTGATGGGTTCTGACTTCTGAACTTGAAAATATGAAATATGCTTATTATGTGAATTTGAATGGAACAATAATGTATGTTGATGCTAATATGAAGTAAAATATTCCATTTTCCTATAGGATAACAATAGTGTAATATATTTAATATGCAATATACTATTTTTTAACAATTTCACTAATTCATTTTAATTAACTTAATCATTATGACACACCCCTCACTACTGTCATTGGTTACACTAATTTTACTGTTTGTCTACATAACCTGGTTCAAGTATTCATGACATTACCCTGAGGAAGGCACAGTGATGCCCGAAATGTTGGTAAATACCCATTAAATTGCACGCCCAATTTTTCAGTTTTTGATTTGTTAAAAAAGTTTGAAATGTCCAATAAATGTCGTTCCACTTCATGATTGTGTCCCACTTGTTGTTGATTCTTCACAAAAAAATACAGTTTTATATCTTTATGTTTGAAGCCTGAAATGTGGCAAAAGGTCGCAAAGTTCAAGGGGGCCGAATACTTTCGCAAGGCACTGTAGTATGGGTCCTCAGATCCTCAAAAGGTTCTACAGCTGCACCATTGAGAGCATCCTGACTGGTTGCATCCCTGCCTGGTATGGAACTGCTCTGCCTCCGACCGCAAGGCACTTCAGAGGGGAGTGCGTACAGCCCAGTACATCACTGGGGCCAAGCTTCCTGCCATCCAGGACCTCTATACCAGGCAGTGTCAGAGGAAGTCCCCTTTGTTACCGCTTCGGTACCCCCTGTATATAGTCTAGCTATTGTTATTCAACTTCTACTCTTTAATTACTTGTTCCTTTTATTTCTTATTTTAATTTGTACTTAAAAAAAACTGCATTGCTGGTTAGGGGCTTGTAAGTCAGCATTTCACTGTAAGGTCTACACCTGTTGTATTCGGTGCATGTGACAAATTACATTTGTTAGACCAGACTCATAGTTCAGAATGAATGACTGACTGCCCAGTTCACCGTCTCACCTCATACTGTATTGGAGCAGCAGCAGCTGACTGCCAGGTTCAACTTCAGTTCACTAGGTTTGGATTATTTCCTCAACTATATTCTTTACCATATATTGTATATCGTTTCGAAAAAGCCAACATGGCTTTACACTCTCATTAACGTAAATTTCCAATCTAGAGAAGTTCTCACTTTTGTGATAATGAACTAGCTGACGTTAGCTTCGTTGACGTTAACTAACTAACTAAGGACGGTGACCTGTCCAGACGAGATGTTACAACGAACTGAATCGTCAAAGGAGGTCTTCCTCTTTATATAGCCTGCTACAGCATGCAATACTATTAACTCACAAGGGGGCATAACGTTACATGTACAATACTATCCCCTTTTGGAAACATGACATGTACAATACTATCCCATTTTGGAAATGTTACATGTATGCCCCCTTGTGGAGGGAAATTAATAGCTTAGAAGAACCTCCCCAACTCCTCTCATACTGGGAAGAACCCCCCCCCAACTCCTCTCAAAGGGGGAAGAACCCCCCCCCCCCCACTACTCCTTTCATACTGGGAATACCTCCCCCCCTACTCCTTTCATACTTGGAAGAACCCCCTCCCCACCAATTCCTCTCATACTGGGAATAAACCCCCCCCAACACCTCTCATACTGGGAAGAACCCCCCCAACTCCTCTCATACCGGGAAGAACCACCCCCCCCCCCTTCAGGCCTTAAGGGCATGTTTCATTTCAAATGTAGTGCCCGGATGGAGAAAATCCAGTAAGCGTTTTATAGTTACATAGTTAGGGTAAGTTAACCTAAAGTGGACACACTCCAATCAGTTTCTGAGACAATTGCCCGTAATCGATTATACACACATATAATTCATCATATTTTCATATATTCACAGAATCCATATAAAATGTAAGAAATTCTTAGGTACTCATAACATAACAACTCTCATATCACAGTCACACAATGCTATTCCCAAACATACCTAGTCAATTCGGGTTTTTTTCAACAATATTTTAACCTGCAGGAATATTTCCACATGTCTTTGTAGTCTCCCTGTGATTCCAATTTAGAGGGATCTCTCGTGCACCATTTACCCAGGTTGTCAGGAGCGGTCACCAAGTGAAGATTCACATCCCTGTCGCCAAATGTGGTGGTTAATTTCTTAAATATCAAATGAGGAGAGACAAACTTATCACACAAGTCAGAGTTATTCTTAAACTAAATATTTAATCACTTAATAATGGAGCAGGTCAAGACAACACACAAATATAAAGTGAATCAATTGAGTCCTCTACGATAATGATGGCTGGTCGACGAATCACCCCCAGATGATTCGTTGAGAGCCACGATACAAAGGTCTTTTACAGCCAAGATAACTACATGACGAACAACAGATGTATAGAACGGGTCACAAGATTAAGATTTGTATGAAAGATACTTATTATTCTCAGCAGACAATATCTGATGTAAAAACAGTATTCTTTGTGTAGAGACCAGGGTCTGGCCCTGAGGTTGTCTCTCCCTGGTACCATATAGAACAGAAACATTAACTCATGCTCTGGAATGCAGTCTCTTTAGGTTTTATCACCCAAAAGATATTGTAAATCTCCGGTCAGTGTTTTCTCCCAGAGGCCCATCCTTAGTAGAACACACAGACACAATAGTTATAAGAACCCTCTATTCTGTTGCATAAAACAACCATTTGAGGCAATAAAAGTATTATAACATAATCTTGCAGTTTTGCACTCAGTGTCCACAGAAAGTTGACTAGTAACAACAACTGGGACCTAAAAGACAGCCACCATGAGACCCACTAAATCTGCCCAAGAGGAAAACAAAAGAAAAACCCACAAACTAAAAAAGAAGAAACAAACGGTAGTGCAACTAAAGTTGTTGACTCTCCACATCTATCAAGACAACTGGAGCACAGGGCCAGACACTCTTATTAAATAGAACCTGGAACAGCTCAGGTGAAACACCTTCCCACTAATGAGATGGACAAGCCAGCACAGGTGTAACACATACTGACTAACAAGGTGACACCAATCAGTGCGTCCTACGAGCTAACGAGCTAATGAGATATACGTGCTAAAATCCAAACCTCAAAACATAAATGGAAAAACCAAAGACTGTAACACCGTAAGAGAATGCTTACAACCAACAGAAAACAACTTCCATTTCACATTATAATCAACTACAATGCTTCAACTTCACCAATATAAACATGGTGTCACCTAACTGTCAATAATTAAAATCAAGAAAAAAAAAATTTCTTCCCATCTAGCTTCTAGAACTCACTAGCTTCTAGAACTCTCGTTCCCTTGGAACGAGCCCAAACATAACTCATCTCCAATACGGAAAATCTAAATAAATTGTGATCCATGGCAACTCACTGGCTAAATGCAGAACCCCCCCTTTTTTTCACCTAAAATTACATAACAAAATGTAACTGTCTGAAGCTCAGGCCCTAAAGCAAGGATATGCATATTTGTGGTACTATTTGAAAGGAAATACTTTGAAAGTTGTGGAAATGTGAAAGGAATGTAGGAGAATATAACAGAAAAGATCTGGTTAAAGATAATCCAAAGAAACAAACAACTGTTTTTTGTATTTTTTTTTGTACCATCATCTTTTAAATGCAATAGAAAGGCCATAATGTATTATTCCAGCCCAGGTGCAATTTAGATTTTGTCCACTAGATGGTAGCAGTGTATGTGCAACGTTTTAGACTGATCCAATGAACCATTGCATCTCTGTACAAATGTATCAAGACTGCTAAAATGTGCCTAATGTTTTTTTTTTATATGTTTTCATGTTCAAAATTATGCACACTCCTCAAACAATAGCATGGTATTCTTTCACAGTAATCGCTACTGTAAATTGGACATTACTGTTAGATTAACAATAATTTAAGCTTTCTGCCAATATCAGATATATCCATGTCCTAGGAAATGTTCTTGTAACTTACAACCGTATGCTAATTGGATTAGCCTACGTTAGCTCAACCGTCCCATGGTTTGGTGCAGCATGGAATAATAAAAACATGTATCTTTTGTCAGACTGGATGTTTGAAATATGAGTAGGTGATTTGAGACTTGCTTCTTCAGTAGTGGCAGGTAGCCTAGTGGTTAGAGCGTTGGGCCAGTAACCGAAAGGTTGCTGGATCTGAATCCCGGAGCTGACAATGTAAAAATCTGTCGTTCTGAGCAAGGCAGGTAACTTGCCGTGGACGTTGATTAAGGCACCTCTCTGATTTAGAGGGGTTGGGTTAAATGTAGAAGATGCATTCAGTTGAACAACTAACTTCCTTGAAGACAATTAGCGTCACATTTTGTCAAGAAATACTGGAGTGATGTAAGATTGTTAATAAAATGGACTATTGGCCAATTTATTATTCTGCGTCCATGTGTATAGGCTGCAAGTACGTTGAAATTAAGTTGTTTTAAAGTCATTGACAAAATCACATAATTTCAACTAAAACCTAACGTATATTGGTCAACAACATTTAGCTATTTTGGTGGGATAGCCCCAATGTCAAAACACAGTTTTAACGTGTCCAAATCAATAACCAATATGCAGAAACAGGTTGTGATATATTGAAAACCTAAACATACCATGTACAATATAAACAAACATCTGCCACAATAATCATATTACTTGTATTTTTTAAACAAGCACCTTATAAACTGCACAAGCACCAGAAACACTGTTGTTTTGACGAGTAGCAATGAATCCCTGATTTCGATTAGGGGGGGAAATCAGGTTGTACGTGCTGTTGAAACTAACACAGCTAAAAAAACAAATGGAAATGGGAGATATGTTACCTCACTGGTTAGAAGACAACATGCAGAAGACAGTCAGCTACATTTTGGAGAAATGGAACACTTATTTGTCATCACTCAACAAACTAACAGCTCAAAAGCCACACGGAATCTGGGAATACATATTGATTCAAGTGGGTCGCCAACGCGGTAAGTGCAACACAACTCTTTTTTTGTTAGTCACTTTTTGTTAGACCACATAAATAGTACTCTTCCATTTCAGAGCCTGGATTTTTCCCGAGGCTAATCTCCATATCACACTGAAATCAATTGAACAGGGGGCAAACGTTTAGGGTTCTACATTGTGACTTCATTAAAATACTCCTACTACAATGTTAAAACATTCTACATTTTGAGATTTTATTTAATTGATATCGTGAAACAACTCCTTCATGTATGTTTTTTCTGATGTTTGATCAGAGATCTTTTGCTAGAGTATCTCTTGTCACATTGATCACAGCTATAAGGTTTCTCTCCTGTGTGTGTTCTCTGGTGTATAGTCAGACTGCTAGAAGTAACAAAACTCTTCCCACATTGATCACATCTATAAGGCTTCTCTCCTGTGTGTGTTCTCTGGTGTGATATCAGGCTGAATGACTGACTAAAAGTCTTCCCACATTGTTTACAGTTATACGGTTTCTCTCCTGTGTGTGTTCTCTGGTGTTTAGTCAGACTGCTAGAAGTAACAAAACTCTTCCCACATTGATCACATCTATAAGGTTTCTCTCCTGTGTGTGTTCTCTGGTGTGATTCTAAACATCCTGAAGAAACAAAACTTTTTCCACAGTCAGAGCAGCTAAAAAGTTTCTCTCCTGTGTGTGTTCTCTGGTGTTTAGTTAGACTGCTACATGTAAGATATCTCTTCCCACATTGATCACAGCAATAAGGTTTCTCTCCTGTGTGGATTCTTTGATGAATTGTAATGCCTGCTGAGGAGGTGAATTTCTTCCCACAGTCAGAGCAGCAGTGAGATTTTTTCCCTGTGGGTCTCTGCTGGTGCTTCTTGAGGAGTTCAGATCTGGAGAGACCTTTCTCTGCCTCGTCAGCATCATGAGGTTGTTGAGGCTCCCCAGAGGATCCAAGATAGTCACGTCTCTTTCCTGTGTGAACAGAGTCAGGCAGATGGTTAAAGGCCCACTATGGCCAAGACCAAAGAGCAGTCAAAGGACACCAGAAACAAAATTGTAGACCTGCACCAGGCTGGGAATTCTGAATCTGCAATAGGTAAGCAGCTTGGTTTGAAGAAATCAACTGTGGGAGCAATTATTAGGAAATGGAAGACATACAAGACCACTGATAATCTCCCTCGATCTGGGGCTCCACGCAAGATCTCACCCCGTGGGGTCAAAGTGATCACAAGAACGGTGAGCAAAAATCCCAGAACCACACGGGGGGACCTAGTGAATGACCTGCAGAGAGCTGGGACCAAAGTAGCAAAGCCTACCATCAGCAAGGGCATTGAAGATGAAACGTGGCTGGGTCTTTCAACATGACAATGATCCCAAACACACCGCCCGGGCAACGAAGGAGTGGCTTCGTAAGAAGCATTTCAAGGTCCTGGAGTGGCCTAGCCAGTCTCCAGATCTCAACCCCATAGAAAATCTTTGGAGGGAGTTGAAAGTCCGTGTTGCCCAGCAACAGCCCCAAAACATTACTGCTCTAGAGGAGATCTGCATGGAGGAATGGGCCAAAATACCAGCAACAGTGAGTGAAAACCTTGTGAAGACTTACAGAAAACGTTTGACCTCTGTCATTGCCAACAAAGGGTATATAACAAAGTATTGAGATAAGTATTTGGTCAATAACAAAAGTTTAATTTTCCACCATAATATGCAAATAAATTCATTAAAATTCCTACAAATGTGATTTTCTGGATTTTTTTTCTCATTTTGTCTGTCATAGTTGAAGTGTACCTATGATGGAAATTACAGGCCTCTCTCGTCTTTTTAAGTGGGAGAACTTGCACAATTGGTGGCTGACTAAATACTTTTTTGCCCCACTGTACACATGGTTAGCAGATGTTAATGCGAGTGTAGCGAAATGCTTCAGAATGCTGTGGTAGCCAGACAGGTGTGTGCTTTTGCAAATCATGTCCAATCAACTGAATTTACCACAGGTGGACTCCAATCAAGTTGTAGAAACTTCAAGGATGATTAATGGAAACAGGATGCACCTGGACTCAATTTCGAGTCTCATAGCAAAGGGTCTGAATATGTAAATAAGGTATTTGATTTTTCTTTATAATAAATGTGATTTTTTTTCTAAAAACCTATTTTCCCTTTGTCAATATGGGGTATTGTGATGTCATTATGGGGTATTGTGTGTAGATTGATGAGGATTTGTATTTATTTAATCCATTGTAGAATAAGGCTGTAACGTAACAAAATGTGGAAAGACTTTAGTGACATAAATAAGGGGTTAAAAACATTTTTTTATTCTCTCTCAGATAGAGGACAGACACTTCAGAACAAACTTCCTTTAGATGTTTTGGGGAAAACAATGTTACTATGGTTACTGTTGTTCCATGTGAATGTTATCCAATGTGTTACTATAGTTACTGTTGTTCCATGTTGTGAATGTTATCTAATGTGTTACTATAGTTACTGTTGTTGCATGTTGTGAGTGTTATCCAATGTGTTACTATGGCTAATGTTGTTCCATGTTATGAATGTTATCTAATGTGTTACTATGGGTTACAGCAGTATGGACTAATAATTGTGTCTTACAATTCAAAATCAGAAAGACAAACTAACCTTGGAGGGTGTTTCTACAGTACTATACTGGGGAAGCCCTTCATGTTGGAGGGTGTTTCTACAGTACTATACTGGGGAAGCCCTTCATGTTGGAGGGTGTTTCTACAGTACTATACTGGGGAAGCCATTCATGTTGGAGGGTGTTTCTACAGTACTATACTGGGGAAGCCCTTCATGTTGGAGGGTGTTTCTACAGTACAACACTTTTTCTAAAGAGACTCACTTATATCTTCACCACACAACCCTCCCCTTCTTCTTGCCTCAACATTTTAAATTATACTCAAGAAACATTATCTTCACACCAATTTGAGATGCTTGTCACTAACAGCCGAACTCAGTAATCAACGAGGCCTATTGCCACACACACTACCCAAATAGGCATAAGCCTACAAGCTTGTGATTTGAAACCATACACAGCTATTTTTTTAAAGAAGCTAATGATCCCTGATTCCTCTGTGGCAACGTCACGCTTTCTGGTAAAGGATTTTCTTTCTTTATGTATAGACAGGAGTTATTATATAATTTGGGCAAATTATCTCATTTATTTACCTGTTGGACCCACCCACTATGCCATTTCTCTCCTGTTCTATTGGACCCATCACTCTGTCATTTCTCTACTGTTCTATTGGAGACCCACCACTATGTCATTTCTCTCCTGTTCTATTGGACCCACCACTCTGTAATTTCTCTACTGTTCTATTGGAGACCCACCACTATGTCATTTCTCTCCTGTTCTATTGGACCCACCACTGTGTCATTTCTCTCCTGTTCTATTGGACCCACCACTCTGTAATTTCTCTACTGTTCTATTGGAGACCCACCACTATGTCATTTCTCTCCTGTTCTATTGGACCCACCACTGTGTCATTTCTCTCCTGTTCTATTGGACCCACCACTCTGTAATTTCTCTACTGTTCTATTGGACCCACCACTCTGTAATTTCTCTACTGTTCTATTGGACCCACCACTGTGTCATTTCTCTCCTGTTCTATTGGACCCACCACTATGCCATTTCTCTCCTGTTCTATTGGACCCACCACTATGCCATTTCTCTCCTGTTCTATTGGACCCATCACTGTCATTTCTCTCCTGTTCTATTGGACCCACCACTGTGTCATTTCTCTCCTGTTCTATTGGACCCACCACTGTGTCATTTCTCTCCTGTTCTATTGGACCCATCACTGTGCCATTTCTCTCCTGTTCTATTGGACCCACCACTATGCCATTTCTCTCCTGTTCTATTGGACCCACCACTGTGTCATTTCTCTCCAGTTCTATTGGACCCATCACTGTCATTTCTCTCCTGTTCTATTGGACCCACCACTGTGTCATTTCTCTCCTGTTCTATTGGACCCACCACTGTGCCATTTCTCTCCTGTTCTATTGGACCCATCACTGTGCCATTTCTCTCCTGTTCTATTGGACCCACCACTGTGCCATTTCTCTCCTGTTCTATTGGACCCACCACTGTGTCATTTCCCTCCAGTTCTATTGGACCCATCACTGTCATTTTTCTCCTGTTCTATTGGACCCACCACTGTGTCATTTCTCTCCTGTTTTATTGGACCCACCACTGTGTCATTTCTCTCCTGTTCTATTGGAGACCCACCACTATGCCACTTCTCTCCTGTTCTATTGGTTTTCATATCAACTTTATTTCGTTGTCCAGAAGCCAAAGGCACAATCCTAGTTGGTGCAGCTTTAGACTCCCCCTCTTTCTAAGTTCCTAAAAGAGATTTTCATCTGTCAGATATGAACCTCTATCAGGTGGACTGTATAGAATGGTGTGTTCATGTCTGTGGATTACAATGGATGACAATAATAAGAAGTATACCCAAAGAAAGGGGAGGCGGGAGCTAGAGAATCTGCAGTGCCGCTTTGTGGACAACGACTCCCCTTGTTTGGGCGGAGAGACATCTTGTTATTATATCCATAATCTTTGGTGTAGCCAACCCAACTCTCACATGGCACTATTGGGGAGAACAGTGTGCCGTAAAACATCACTACACGCCGTGCCCCCCAGTCTGCGGTCAGCAGATAGACCCTTCTTAAATATATATGTTAAGTCACTTTTTGGAAACAGAATGGAAAAAACAAGGGGTAGCTTGCTCTCTGCGCCGTCTGATTCTAGACATATCGGTCCTCATCATAGGGCCCTTCATTGAAGAGGTATTGACAAGCCAACTCCGAATATCCACAGTTAAATACCGATTTAAGGTGGTACTTACTGGTGTTAATCAGATATCCTATCTCCTCTTCTTCATCTTTCAATGTGACAGTAATCTCCCCTTCCTTCTTCACTCCAAAAATTGCAGCCTCCTCTTCTTTTACTGTAACAACCTCCTCTTTCACTCTGAACGAGTCTTTCTCTTCTTCTTTCACTGTAACAGCCTCACCCTCTACTTGTTTTTGTATTTTGACATCCTCTTCCTCCTCTTTCACGACAACGTTCAGCCACAGACCCTCTTCCTCCGTCCAGCAGACTTCCTCTTCTTTAACAGGAGGGGAGAAGTTTAGGGAGCTCATGTTCGGAGATGTTAGCTAGCTAGCTAGCTATCATTAGTGACCATGCTAGTGCTAACTTACACAGCCACCTACTATAGCCGACTAATAAAAAATTACGTAATATTAAATTAAATAGGTTAACAAGTAGATACGACAGACGTGTGTCTAAAACATATTAGCTAATATACGCCGAAAGCGTATAAACAGCTGGAATCTTTCGGCTATGTTGGCTAGCAAGCTACCGAGGTTGTTGACGAGCTGTTTATGAAGAACCGTCTCCTAGATTATACGTAACTCTAGCAGCATCGCATGAAAGACGCATATCGCCGTCTGCTGACTGGAGTGGGAAACGCAGTTGAGGATCATATTTTATTTTCAGACAAAGACTATTTTAAATGAGTTTAATTCAATAATACCATTATATTGAGACATACAAAGACAGGAATGTGTTGATTGATTAGTGCGAATAAAATATGTTTACCACAGCATATTTAAGGCAGTTTCATAAAGTCAAATTAGCAGCTAGCTACTGTAGATCTATTCTAATCCTACAAGGTGTAACAATACCTCATACAGATGTATATAATGAACAGACTAGGTGTATACTGCTCCTACAAGGTGTAACAATACATCATGTAGATGTATATAATGAACAGACTAGGTCTATACTGCTCCTACATGGTGTAACAATACACCATGTAGATGTATATGATGAACAGACTAGGTCTGGTGTGCGGCTTTAAGGCGATGCTGTTAGTGTGACGTCTAATCTAGTGGACGGAAGGCTTCTTTCAACAACTGCAACAGTTAGTCATTCACCTCAGTAGCTTACTAGACAAAATAGCCGAACCAATTAAGCTCTTTAGACGCTTTAGTGTATATTAGCCACTGTGTTTTAAACCCACTTCTGTCGTCTAGTTAGTTATCCGTTTTAATGCAATATTTACGGTGTTGTTATTAGTCATCTAGCGGGCGTGTTAAGTTAGCATTAGCCCAGCTAGCTAACATCTCCGACCATGAGCTCACTAAGAAAAGAGGGAATGTGGCTGAACGTTCTTGTGAAAGAGGAAGAGGTGGATGTCACAATACAAAAACAAATAGAGGGTGAGGCTGTTATAGTGAAAGAAGAAGAGAAAGACGTTTCAGTTAAACAAGAGGAAGACGCGTTCAGAGTGAAAGAGGAGGATGTTACTGTTAAAGAAGAGGAGGGGGAGATGAGTCACATTGGAAGAAGACGAGGATGAAACTGGATATCTGGGCTCGGTTTCCCAATGGCATCCAATGGTTCTAACGATAAACGGGCCCAGATTAACACTAGTAAGTACTGTCTTAAAAACAGAGGTACAAACTCTGCAGTTGTTGAACTGATGTGTCGTGTTACAGGGGAAATATGCAATTAACTACATCCATATTTAGACTTTTTTAAATTATTTATTTATAGCCATTGATTCTTGAAGAAAATAACACAGCTTAGTTCAACTCTTTACCCCATGAGAACCCCAAATAGGCTTTGTTTACTCCAATGTTTAGAAACAATTTAAATGATAAACAAACACTGTAAACACTCAACATGGTTAAAACTATGTTGATATCATGGATGGTCAGTCCTTGCATCCGTAGGTACTTCTATGAATTTGAGAGTGTCAGGTGTCAGTAAACGTAGGCAAAAAGGAGCAAAGAAATGTTTTCCAGCAGTACAGTTAGTTACCAACGCTCTGGCTAACATGAAAACTGCCTAACCAGCTCTGCTAGGGCGAGTAAAATGGTCAGAGTCTCGATTGTGTCTGGAAGTAGCTAGCAAGCTAAGGTCAGAACGGTCAAATCAACCTAACTCCTCGACCGAAGCGGCCAGTGGCTCCGAGAGAGAAACTGGATGAATTTACAAACAGACAATCTGACAACGGTCTGAATTTATGAAGCACTCTGGTATTCAAGATTGAATTTAAAAACACACCCGAAGTCGTAAAATGTCCAACTAGTAATGTGTTATGCTAACTAGCTCGCAAGAGGTTGCATAGCAACAGCATAAACTTCAGGCAGACCGGAGAAGAGCGCTCAACTGAAAGGATACGGTTCGGTTACAGTATACTACAATTAACTAATAGTATGTAGTATATACTCATTAAGTATATAGTTACAGTATACTAGGCCAATGAAATCTGCGCTTGGTTGGAAGTCCCGCATTCCACAGGTGATGAGCGTCAGGCTCAGAATCATTCCTTCAATTATCCCGCTCTTCACCTCGGTGTGAACAGGAGCAATTCATACTACTAAAACAAACAATTGGAACATGGGACTGTCTTAAGTTGCTCCAACTAAATTGACCCTTGGTGGTAGAGCGTGATCACCCCCTGGACTTTGTGTGGTTCTCATAGTTTCCTAATCACTAACAATATCCTGGCTTTAACAATGAGTAAGATGGCTAAAAATGAGACCTAGACAATGAAAGTTAAGACCTAGGTAAAGTTGGATTTATATTCACACATTCAGACATTGGCCAATATAATTACATTTGTAAAAATCAATAACTAATTCATTGATTGTCACATAAATATTAAACTAGGTATGATTTATTATATAAATGTCGAGCATACTTTTACAACCTATGTTTTGAATAAAAATTCCAGTTTTTATTTTATAGAAATACATAATCTATAAAATGCCATTTAAAAGCGGTATAAATAAATAACTAATTCGCCATTTGTTACAGAGAATTAATCATTAAAAGTTCATTTGTGGAATTTCTTTCCTTAATGCGTTTGAGCCAATCAGTTGTCTTGTGACAAGGTAGGGTTTTCTCACTTTCTAGTAGGCTTACATTGAAGATATGGCAAATAGGAGTGGCAATGTCGTCTGCTATTATCCTCAGTAATTTTCCATCCAAGTTGTCAGACCGCGGTGGCCTGAAAAATAAATGGAGAACCTCACACTCTAGGAGCTCAGATGCAATAATTTAATAACCTGATACCAATGTTTTCACAGACAAGCTGTCTTCATCAGGGTATAATGACAAACACTGCGTGTAACTGGTTTGTGTCAAAGGACACACACAGGTGTCTAATCATGTCCGAGTGTGGCCTAATATCATTGGTTAATTTACAGATATAAGTAGAACGTGTAAAAACATAAATGGATAGCATACGGTCATAGATACAATTTGGCTACATAGACCTACAAACATTTACAATGAATAGCAATATTACAATAATGGCTATGTTGATACCGACGGGAGCAAGGCTCTTTAAATTAAAGATCCAGGCAACCTCTCGTTTTAACAATAAATTGTCGAGGTCACCCCCTCCCCTAGGGAGGGTGATGTGTTCGATGCCGATATAAATGTAGTGACGAAATCAAGGGGTTCGCTTCCAAAAAGTTATAAGATGGGGCCACATCTATAAGTTAGAACTGCCTTAGTGGTGCATGTGATAACACCTTTGATTGGGATCTGTTTCCCTGTTTGGGGGTGTTTTTGGAGGATCTATATTTGTAAGTGCCATTGCATTGAGCACAGCCATTACACTTGTAGTTTCCATCCGGGAGAGGCGCAAATAGACGTTGTGCAGGAGTATTTTGGGGTGGTATATGAGAGTTTACCAATCGATCTCTGACATTTCTGCCCCGTGAGAATAAGACCAAGAGAGGGTCTGGAAACACATTACCGATACTGTCATCGTATCTTATGTGCCAATGTTTGTGAACGATTCCTTTCATTTGTTCACAGCACTTTGAATAGCGGGTAGTTTTTGCGAAACTGTGCTTGAAAGAGAATTTATTGATTTTAGTACCCCCTCTCCTCTGTCAATCGTTTGCAAATTCTTTTGATTCAAGTGTGAGACTCTCCTTTAGAGTTTGTTATTAGGTCTATGTTATTGTTAGGGGAAATTATGGGTCCTACAGTAGGTCTATGTTATTGTTAGGATCTTCCAGTAGTTATCGATGTTACTACTAATGTGAAAACAAGACAAAATATTACTTTTGTTGCTCAATTGACAATTAAGACAATTGTAAAATAATTTTAACAGTTGTTGTACAATTGTTGTACAACTTCATGGGTACGCTCTGGGCATCACCTTTTACCTCAAATAAACAGTGGATTTCTGCTGTTGTGGGACTTTAACCATCTGACTTTGTCGTTCACACAGGAGAGAGATGTGACTATCTTGGGTCCTCTGGGGACTCTCAACAACATCATGATGCTGAAGAGGCAGAGAAGAGTCTCTCCAGATCAGAACACCCCAAGAAACACCAGCAGAGACCCACATTGAAGAATCCTTACTGCTGCTCTGACTGTGAGAAGAACTGCAAATCTAAATCAGAACTTAAAATCCACCAGAGAATCCACACAGGAGAAAAAACGTAACACTGCTCTCATTGTGGAATGAGTTTCTCTAGATCATATTCATTGAAAACACACCTGCTAATTCACACAGGAGAGAAATCTTATATCTGTACTCAATGTGGGTAGAGTTTTACTACATCTTCCAATCTGACTAAACATCAGAAAACACACAACAGAGAAACCTTATAGCTGTGATCAATGTAGGAAGAGTTGTTACATCTGGCTATCTGACTGTACACCAGAGAACACACACAGGAGAGAAACATTTTAACAGTACTCAATGTGGGAAGAGTTTTATTTAGGCAAGCTGCCTGAAAGAACACCTAAGAACGCACACAGGAGAGAAATCTTAACACTGCTCTGACTGCGAAAAGAGTTTTGTTGGCTTAAGTGATTTAAAGATCAGAGAACACACAGTAGAGTTCCCATATAGCTGTGATCAATGTGACAAGAGATACTTTGATGAAAGATCTCTGATCAAACATCAGAAAATACATAGATGAAGGATTTGTTTTAATAATGTCAAATCAAATGTATTTATATAGCCCTTCGTACATCAGTTGATATCTCAATGTGCTGTACAGAAACCCAGACTAAAACTCCAAACAGCAAGCAATGCAGGTGTAGAAGCCCAAACCTAGGAAGAAACCTAGAGAGGAACCAGGCTATGTGGGGTGGCCAGTCCTCTTCTGGCTGTGCCGGGTGGAGATTATAACAGAACATGGCCAAGATGTTCAAATGTTCATAAATGACCAACATGGTCAAATAATAATAATCACAGGCAGAACAATTGAAACTGGAGGAGCAGCAGCACCGCCAGGTGGACTGGGGACAGCAAGGAGTCATGTCAGGTAGTCCTGAGGCATGGTCCTAGGGCTCAGGTCCTCCGAGAAAGAGAATTAGAGAGAGCATACTTAAATTCACACAGGACACCGGATAGGACAGGAGAAGTACTCCAGATATAACAAACTGACCCTAGCCCCGACACAAACTACTGCAGCATAAATACTGGAGGCTGAGACAGGAGGGGTCAGTAGACACTGTGGCCCCATCCGAGGACACCCCCGGACAGGGCCAAACAGGAAGGATATAATCCCACCCACTTTGCCAAAGCACAGCCCCCACACCACGAGGGATATCTTCAACCACCAACTTACCATCCTGAGACAAGGCTGAGTATAGCCCACAAAGATCTCCGCCACGGCCCAACCCAGACAGGATCACCATATAGGTTAATAATGTCACAATGTCTGTAGTGGCTTCCTTTCGTCCTTACCATAGCCACTGCCCAAGCCTGAAGCGGGGTTGTTTGGTACGCATACAGTACACACTCAAGGTTTCTAAACGGCCAAACATTCAATGACATCCAGGGATATGGTGCAACAAAAATGCTTATTCTTCTTATATCTAACAAATAAATGATACTCCAATCAACTTAAAGCATAGAATACTTGATATGGAAAACACATATTATGACCTGTCTGTATGGTCAAAAAACTATACCGCTCCCGCATCTAGCAAGGACTCCCTCCCCCGAAGGCCCAACTTCCTGCCTTTATCCTAACACACTTACCACAATACAATGAATAGGCAAGAGGGGGGGGGGGGCAAAAACTGAGTTACACTAACAAATGATTGTTTGTTGAATGTTTTTTCAATGACTTGAAAACAATTTAATTTCAACATACTAGCAGCCTATACACATGGACGCAGTATAATAAATTAGCCTATAATCAATTTTATTAACAATCCTACATCACTCCAGTATTTTTTGACAACATTCAAGTGCTAATTGTCTTTATTCCACTACTGAAGAAGCATGTCTCAAATCACCTCATATATTCAAACATCCAGCCTGACAAAATATACATTTTATTATTCCATGCCTCACCATTAAGTTAATTATTGCCAAAACATATTAACAAAGGGGTGTACATTTGGCTTTGATATTTCATATTTACAATTCATGTAACATTTAGTAATCATGATTATTTATGCAACCAACTGACCATTTTTAGGTACAATTATATTGACATTGTTGTCCTGCTTTTAGAATATCTGGGTTCATTCTCAGATGTGCAAATCCAAATGTACTAGAGCATGACATTGGGGACTGGGCCCTGATCCAACAACATGCCTGTCGAGTGAACCCTGAAAAGAGAGAGAAGCTCCACAGTGAGGTGGAAAGTTACGAATATTGCAGGTTCCTCTTAAAATCAGCCCGTGGTAAGGACAACTTGGTTGCTGAAATTATCAATAGTGGGCATTGAAAAATGTTTTGCATTTAGCCAGTGCGTTGCTATGGATCCCAATTTCTTTTGACTGCACGTTTTTCCATATTGGAGAGAGTTTTGTTTGGGTTCGTTCCAAGGGGACGAGAGTTCTAGAAGAATAACATTGTAGAAAAATATATATATTTAGAAATACGTGTTCTTGTTTTTAATTGTTGACAGCCAGTAGACACCATGTTTATATTGGTGAAGCATTGAAGTTGATTATAATGTGAAATGGAAGTTGTTTTCTTTTGGTGGTGAGCAAACTTGTCCAACAAAAATATAGGATATATTTGTTGTCTTAAGGGGGAAAGTAGTTACAGGTTTTGGTTTTTCCAAAACCGTTAGCACGTAGGACGCACTGAATGGTGTCACCTCGTTAGTCAGTATGTGTTACACCTGTGCTGGCTTGTCCATCTCGTTAGTGGGAAGGTGTTTCACCTGAGCTGGTCCAGGTTCTATTTATGAGTGTCTGGCCCAGTGCTCCAGTTGTCTTGATAGATGTGGAGAATCAACACCTTTAGTCAATCCACCTTTTTGGTTAAAGATGTTTTTCATTTCAGGTTGAAGCTTCTTTCTGAAGAGAGCTTATTTTTTTAAATGAATCAATACAAGCAAACAAGATCGGTTCCGGGGATTGGTATGGCAAATACCTTACGATTTGCCTGGACTGAAAAGGAGATGGAGCCGTGGAGTAGAGAGACATTTGGAAGGACCATTTTGATGGGATGCCTCAGGATAGAGGTGAAGGAAGTGCTCTGCCTTCAAGGGAACCCGAATGAGAAGGCTTTCGATGTGACGTTTCACAAAGAAGAAAAACATTACGAAGTTATGAAGATGGCAAAGGAAGCGGAGAAAACGGGACCCCTGTGCCATTATGCGGTGACCAGCCTGGCGAAGAACAACTTCAGGGTGGTCACCGTAACCATGTACAATCCGCATGTGAAAGATGAAGAGGTGAGGGCCTTTCTGGGGAGGTACATGGACAATGTCTCCTCAGCGAGGTACCTCAGGGACTCCCTGGGTTTCTGGAATGGGAGGAGAGGGTTCCAGGCGTTACTCAGGGAGTCCCTGAAGAGTGGATGGCTACCTCCATCCTCCGGCGATGTTCTCCCTGGGGGCTGACAGGGGAACACTCTACTATGCCCGTCAGCCCCCGTTCTGCAGGCGTTGTATGGCCTACGGCCATATCCTGGCCTCGTGCAGCGCCAAGAGGTGTCGATTTTGGGTCGGAAGAGCACGAGGCCAAGGAATGTGACGAGCCCAAGGCTTGCCACGGGTGTGGCTCAAGAGCACACCTGTGGCGTGATTGCCCGGCTCGTCACAGGTCATACGCGTCTGCAGGTGGGGGGGGAGCGGGGGATGGGGGGAGGAAAGAGAGGACGCATGCGGATTGTACGGATGGCACAGGGGAAAGGACGGAGAAGGACGAAGAAGGGAAGAAGGAAGAGGCGAAAAGAAAGAGGAGAGAAGATGGAAAGAAGGAAAAAGGAGAGATTAAAAAGAAGGTGGAAGAACGTGGAGGAGCAGAGAAGAGGGAGAAGGGGACAGTGGTACGAGAAGGAGTGGAAGAGGGAACGGGGACAGTGACGGAGAAGGAGGGAGGAGGGGAGGGGATGGGGGGAAGGAGTGGGGGGACAGCCTGCCAGGCTTCCTCGAGGTCGAAATGAGGGATTTGGTGGAGGAGTTAGCGGGGATGGGATGTTGTGTCTCCCCGCTACCTCCTTCACCAAAGAAGAAAGGGATGAAGAGGGGGAGCTTGGCAGGAAGTGAGAGGGAGGGGTGTGTGGAGGGGGAGGGGGGGGCTAAGAGAGTGGAGTGGGAGGGGAGGGTAATTTGACCTCCCGGTTTGCCTCAGCCCCTTGCATTTTAGTGGATGACTCCAGTGAGGGGTCGGTGGGCTGTTTGCTAGAGGGATCCCAACTCCTGTTTGAGGAGATGGGGTCCCCTACATGCAGCCCCGAGGCAAACAGGGAGGGGGGGATGGTGGGTGGGGAGGGAGGACCCAACACACTGCCTGGGTCATGGGTTGGGATGGAGGACGGGGGGGCGTCAGGAGAGGAGAGGACGTCCCCGCCGGTGGAGATGGACCAGGGGAGCATCGGGTGAGTCTCCTGGTTTTTTTGGTTTTTTGGTTTTTTATTTGTTGTTAATAATTAAATGAATAGTTCTGTTTCTTTTTTTAGTCTAAATGTTAGGGGGTTAAGGAATAATGTTAAAAGGAGGGCGGTTTTTTGTTATTTAGAGGGTGTGGGGTTTGATTTCTGTTTTTTTTTTTGAGGGATGGTGGGGATGTGTGTAGATTTAAGAGGGAGTGGGATAAGGGGGAATCTTTTTGGGGCATAGGAGGGGTGCACTCAACAGGAGTAGGGATTTTGTGTGGGCATAGAGAGGTTAAAATAGAGAACACTTTTGTAATAATGCAGGGTAGAGTTTTGGGGATAGATGTTAAGTTTAGAGAAGCTAGATATAGGTTAATTGGGGTGTATGGGCCACAGGTGGCGGTAGACAGGAGGGAGATGGTGGACTGTCTGGCGCCCCTGTGTGTTACAAACAGGCACTTGGTGATAGGAGGAGACTTTAATATAGATTTAGGGGTAGGCGGTGATAGCAGTGCAGGTGCCATCTCTGGGCTAATGGCTTGCCATGGTCTGGTTGATGGTGGCCTGCACACTACTCCGGCAATGGTCGGTCCTACATGGCGCAACTCCAGGGGGGTTGCGCGGAGGCTCGACTACATTTTTGTATCCAGATCTTTGGGTCAGTTGTCTGGGCGGCTGTTGCCTGTTTTCTTCACGGATCACGACGGGGTGTTCCTGCAGGTGGGGTCGCCAGTCTGCCTCTTCGGTAGGGAGTACTGGAAGTTAGATCGGGATATACTGGAGGAGCAGGCTTTCGTTGACGCATTTTTTGGTTTCTTTCGGAGGCTTGACGGCCTCCGGTCCATGTGCAAGGGGGTGTTAGAGTGGTGGGATTTAGTTAAGGTGAGGATTAGGGCTTTTATAATAGGATATTGTAGAAGGAAAAAAAGGGAGGAAAGGAGGGAGGTGGATCGTATCCAAAGGTTAATTGAACTCGAGTACGAGGCAGGCAACCTCGGCGGGTCGATTGACTGGGAGAGATTCGCAGCCCTAAAGGCGCAGCTCAGGGAGCTGCAGGAGCAGAAGGCTCAAGCTTTCCTGGAGCGTGCGCATAGTGGCTTTCTAGAACATAATGAGACTTGTTCCGCTATGTTCTTTAAGTCGGTTAGGGCCAGGCAGAGTAGGAAGGTAATGCATGGAGTTAGGGAAGAAAATGGTAGTATATTAAGTAAACCAGAGGAAATGGTCAGGGTGACAACTGATCATTTCCAAGGTTTATTTAAGGAAAGGGAAATAGATGTAGAGCAGGGAAACGTGTTTTTAGAACACTTGTCCCGGCGGTTGCCAGAGGACATTAGAGACGTGATGGAGGCCCAGATCTCACTAGAAGAGGTTGAGAGCGCTCTTAGGAGGATGGGAAAAGGGAAGGTGCCTGGGATGGATGGGCTGCCGCCTGAGTTTTACCTCAAGTTTTGGGGTATACTTGGACCAGTGGTTCTCGAAGTCTTGAAGGCCATCCTCGAGACGGGGGTCCCGGGGGGATCAATGTCTGTTGGTGTGCTGTCACTTCTTTATAAGAAGGGGGAAGCAACTGACCTTGGCAACTGGCGGCCATTGACCATGCTGTGTGTAGATTACAAGATTCTTGCAAAGGTTTTAGCAGACCGGTTGCGCACAGCCCTTCCCTACGTCGTCCACGAGGATCAGACGTGCGGGGTAGAGGGCCGCTCTATAAGATGGAACCTACAGTTGATCAGGGATTCCATCGCTTGGGTTGAAGATAGAGGGCTGCCTTTAATGGTAGCAGCGCTAGATCAGGCGAAAGCTTTTGATCGCGTGAATAGATCTTTTCTATTCAGGGTGTTAGGTAGATTAGGATTTGGGGAGAAGTTTATAGGATGGATCCGTACTTTATATGTCGGAGCGGGGTGTCGAGTTAGTGTAAATAGTCACTTAGGTGACGTTTTTGACCTCTCGTCTGGGGTCAGGCAGGGATGCCCACTCTCGGCTCTCCTCTTCGTTCTGTACATGGAGCCTCTGGGGGCTGCCATTAGGGCAGACACAGGGGTGGAAGGCTTGTTGATCCCTGGAAGTGGTGGGCTGCGTGTTAAGATGACGCAGTACGCCGACGACACTTCCTTGCTGTTGTGCAAGGACTCGTGCCTGACAAGGTCCCTTGCCATCTTTGGGGATTTCACCCGAGCGTCGGGAGCAGTTCTGAACCATGCAAAGTCTTCCGTCAAGTTTTTCGGAAGATGGCACGGTAGAACGGATGTGCCTGGGGGGTTATCTCTCTGTGAAGGGGCCCTGAGGATTCTCTGGGTTCATTTTGAGACCTCCGGCTCAGCGACGCTAAACTGGAACATGCGTATCGCAGTGGTACAGAGGAAGCTAGCAATGTGGAAGGCTAGGTATTTGTCTATTATGGGCAAAGTCCTGGTCCTAAAGGTGGATGTGTTGCCGTCTCTTTTGTATTTGGCATACATCTACCCATTGCCGGCTTGTCTGAGGAGGCCTCTAGTGAGGCTTGTGTTTCAGTTTATGTGGAGTGGCAGGTGCGAGTGGGTCGCCAGGGCACGCATGATCTGTCCCATCGGGGAGGGAGGTAGGGGGGTACCACATTTCCCCCTCAAGCTGGACGCCATTTTTGTTTCTTTCTTGTTGACGGAGCTTGCTCGTCCGGTTATACACCCGTCCGGTTACCTCCTGCGGGTGTTCTTCTCGTATAAGGCGAGAAGCGTAATGGTGTGGTCTAACGCGGGTCCTCGGGCGGAACAGCTGCCGTGGCACTTTGGCCATGCGGCCAAGTGGCTGCGTGCGCACCCCGAGGTTGAAGTTGCCCGAGTAGGTTTAGACCACAGGCACCTGTACGAGGAGGTCAGGCAGGCAGGGAGTCCTGCGCCTGTAGCGGGCATCTCGTCAGTGGTCTGGGAGGGAGTGCAGGCGCGGGGCCTGGACAACAGGCTCAAGGACCTGAATTGGTTGGTCCTCCATAAGCGCTTGCCGGTACGTGCCATCTTGTACCGGTATAGTTTGGTGCAATCCCCCACCTGTCCAAGATCCTCTTGTGGCAGGGAGGAGACTGTGCGCCATGCCTTCTGGGACTGTGCCTTTGCCGGACTAGTCTGGGCTAGGGCACGGGTGATGCTAGGTGTGGTTAGGAGTGATTTTGTTTTGACATGGGCTAGGCTAGAGAGAGGCGTAGGGAGAGCAAAGGGAACGGATAGGGACAGGTTTCTGCTCTGGCTTCTCATGAGTCTCTTTAAAAGGGGACTGTGGGAAGCCAGGCAGAATTTAGTCAAGACAGGGAGAGATTTGGGGGTGGAAGGGATAGTGAGAAGGGTGGAAGGTGATTTGAGGGGGAAGATGAAGAGGGAGGAGAGGAAGTGGGGGAAGCATGCGGCACGGGAGAGGTGGAAAGGGGGTTTAGGGCTGGGAGTGTTAGAGTGAGTTTGGTAAGGGGATAGATTAGGGAAGGAGAGATAGGGAAAGGGTTAGGTATTGGTTAGGTATGATGGGGAGGGACGATGCTCCCCTGAGGTTTGTTTTTGTTTGATGTTTTTGTAAATAGAATTAATTAAGAATGAATGAGAATTATGATTTTGTAATAGTATGAATGGTTTTGATTGTAATAAATTATTTTAACCACCACTTTTTTTTTTTTGGTTTGCTTCCTGTTTTTAAGTTTGGTGTGGGTTTTTATTTTGTCTGCTTCTTGGGCAGATTTAATGGGTCTCATGGGGGGTGTCTTTTTATGTCTCAGTTGTTGTTACTAGTCAACTTTCAGTGGACACCCCCATAGTGTCTATCAGAACCCCACCTGTTTAGTTGTGGTTGTTGTCAGTGACTCTTTATTAATTCCCTCTTCTATTTAAGGGCCATTTCTGGTTTTCTTTCTGGGGAACGTAACAACAAACAATGGAGTAAAACAAGCTTATATTTTGGGTTGGATATTGCATGCAATTGTTAATATTTTAATCAATGGCATTTCTTGAGGATGCTCATTGGTCTTTCAGTTGTTAATCTTCTGTTTCTAATCCTCATGTTTGTGTGCTCAATATTTTCCTGCGAAGCCATTGTGTTGCATCCATGTCTGAAATGTGCTGTATAAATAAAGCTTGTTTTGATTTGAACATATTGCAAAACAAATAACCCAATGACCGACCAATCAACAGACTCTTGCTAAACCAATTTACAAATATGTGCAAAAGCAACACATATCTTTGTCCATCTTATTATGAGAAACAGTATAAATTCAGTATTTCTCCCACTGTCAAAATAGTGCATGGTTCGTAAGTTTAGTGTCACTTTTCAACCAATCCAGTGCATTTTTTTAAATCGACAATATGTCAAACGATTCAACTACAGAAAACAAACAATCAAATTGATCAAACAGATCAATCCCACTTTTCAAGCCTGCTGGAGTGGTAAACCACCCCCTGCTCTACCAGGGGCTTGAGGTGGTCTCCCACAGCTCTGCTTATGTCATGTTCTGTGGCCATGCTGTTCCATTTCTTGACTGCCCCTGCAACCCAGAAACACATTTAGTTATATTATATAAAACACTCAAAGTAATGGATATGGAGCATCTATGGCCTCAGTTACACCTGGCACCTAAATGTGACTTCTGTCATCTGATCACTCCAAGCTGCATTAGGTTCAGATCTACCAGGATGGGCCTTTGACGCAGTCAGGCTACTGAATATGCATAAGCAATATAAAGAAATGGTGTGAATGAGTGGGGAAAAGTACATTTAACACTGAAAGATTAGTGGAATCTGTGTGGGTAGCTGGACAGGTAGGATGACTGACAGTGAAGGTGAACAGGTGGTCACGTGTCAGGTGACAGAGGAATGGATGAGACTGAGGCAGGAATTCCTTTAACCATAAAGTGGTATATTTACTGAGTAGTCTGTGCTGCATCACAAAGGAAACAAATAACATGTATCCAATCAAATTCATAATCAAAGATCAAATCATATCATTCATTATTAACATAATTTAGGGAATTCAACAGTCCAGTTCATTAAGAAGTCAATAGTAATCATCCGTGAGTAATTTAGGCTCCTAACTATTTATCATAAATCATGAAAGAATACATCCAGGGAATGGTTATACAATCTATAATCCCCATTATCAAAGTCAATCAGTTAGCAAACAATGACGTTTCTCATTTCACTCTTTCAATTGTCTTCATGTGTACATATAATTAATTTCAATACACATGAACCATATCGATTGCATAATTGGCCTATGAGGATCCGTAGGGCCGTGATCATTGACAATTCACATTACACAATATGTTTGAAGCTGCGCTCCAAGCCCCGCGGTAATAACTATTAACAATAACTGAATGGCCCACTCTCCCGATCGCCACAGATAATTCAGATGAAAGGTAACATAGTCGGTGGATTCATGGACGCACAGAACTTCTGGATCAGATGGAGTTAAGGAAGAGAAAGCAGCGAGATCAGGCGATGGCAATTTCCTCCTTTTATGGAGTTGAGATCTGTCGGACATTTCCACCTGACCTAATTAAAGCGCCCCTGGCCCAGCTGAGTAAATGGCAATGAATTAAAGGATTATTCCACCAACTCCATGGGCCTTTTCTACAGACACAAATGACCTTCATAATATCAAAGAACAAATGTGTGTGCCTGAGGGGAAATTAACTTTCATACAGCCAAAAGGGTTGAGAAATTGCACCAATATCAGTGGACAATTTGCACAAATGTAAATCAACATAGATGATGGAACATATTCCTTTTTGCTTCTGTGATAAACCACTAAGGGGGCATAAATATTTACCATCTAAACCATGTGTGACCTCTCCCCTCTCTGGCTGTAGAAGTGTTCTTCCTAACCAGTCCCTCAACAGCTCTCTGACTGAGCTCCACCCTCACTGGGTCTTCAGAGGAGAGGAAGACTGAGGATCAGTGGTGATTTTAGCATGTAAGTCTTGGTGGGGGAAAAAAACAAACATGTTTTTCAACACTGAACAATACATTAATTGCACTATAACGGTGACAAACGGTGCTCACAAACTGTTAGGGCCTACATAAAGCTGTCCAAACAGCAGTCCCAACATTTTACCACTGCTACACCTGATTATAAGTAGAGCCTTGTCTGGCAGCAAAACATTGCATTCAGCCTCAATTACTGCTTTTAAAATAACATAGCTGATTTGGCTAACTTGCTTAAACACGTGGTTTCTAATGACAATTGAGATGTACAAACTATGGCATAAGGGGACGACGAGGGGATAAGAGGCAATCCGTAATTTTGATTTAGATATTCATGGGCGAGCTAGGACGGACGTAGTCAATATAACTATTTGTTTAGCACTTTTGAAATGTACAGTGACAGAATTCAGAACATGGGCCGTTCTTACAGTGTCCTCCCTGTACACCAAGTCAGAACTGTATGATAAATAAAAGGGGCATATAAGCAGACAATGAAAGCTCTTACAATATTCAATGATTACATTTCTCTAAAACAGGTTATAGGCTACATGTGCACCACCAAGTCAGAACAGTAGGCAAAATTAAGAGGGGAAAATAGACAGAATTATTATGGTGAGAAACATGGGCTACTAATAGCTTACTACAAAAGATTCACTTAGTATTACTTTCTTAGCTACAGTATACATATCTCCCTGGCATATTACATAACTTATGCAGCAGCATGCAAGATATTTTTGGATTCACTGTGTTGTTCTGTGCTCACTTGAACAGGAAGTTGTCCTTCGTGGGCAAATGTTGTCATCAACATCTGTCATTTTCTGGATTTATGGTGATTTCAAGACAACTGGGAACTCTGGGTTAAAAAACAAGGTTGGATCCTGATGATGTCAGTGATCTTCAGTTTGTAGCTCTAGAAAGAGGCCCGAGTTCCGGATGTACAATTCCGAGTTGGATGACTGTTCAAAACGTTTTTTCCCAGTCAGAGCTTGTTTTTTCCCCGAGTTCCCAGTTGTCTTGAACTCACTGAAGTCAAGTTTTCATAGTTCCGAGTTAACATTTGTTTTGAGTGTGGCACAAATTATGCTTCATTGACAATTCATTCAAATTGGGTTTGATTCACACCCTGCCAGTGTGCCTGGAGGACATTGGGTTTGATTCAGACCCTGCCAGTGTACCAGGTGGACATTGGGTTTGATTCAGACCCTGCCAGCATGGGCAGAAATGTATTCCAAGGTCAGTAACTTATAACCACAGAACCACCCCCAGACCTTTCATGCATGACTAAAAATACCTAAGTATTAGATTTACTGCCATGGTCTAGTATATCACCGTGTATGTCACCGTCTCAGAGACCATTCACAATGCTGGATGAGGTACGAGTAAAACATTACATATTATTTCCTAACCATTCACAATGCTGGCTGAGGTATGAGTAAAACATGACATATTATTTCCTAACCATTCACAATGCTGGCTTAGGTACGAGTAAAACATGACATATTATTTCTTAATCATTCACAATGCAGGAAGAGGTACGAGTAAAACATAACATATTCTTTCCTAACCATTCACAATGCTGGTTGAGGTACGAGTAAAACATGACATATTATAGACCTACAAGGTGTTTGCCTACGGAGCAGAAAGCCACTCTACCTTCAGGCTCAAATCCAACGCCCGACCGAGTAGTTTATAGTTTGGGTTCTGACGAGGTACGACAGTTGAACAAAACTCATGAGACAAGTTATATTCTTCAATAATCAATGGGTACATATAATGAATTTATGAGTGTAAAAAAATGATGTAGCCACTGTGGATCACCAATTCATTAAAAAAAACATATGACAAAGTTGTTTTTGTTTTTTTACGCGGTGCAGCCAGCGTGTGACGTATAATCTAGTGGACGGGACACTTCAACAATAACAGCTCGTCCGACACCTCAGCAGCTAGTGAACCAATATAGCCGAAAGATTCAAGCTCTTTAGACTGTTTCGGTTGATATTAGTCACCATGTTTTAAGCCCACTTCTTTCGTATCTACCAGTTGCCCCATTTGATTTAATATTTACGTTGTTGTTGGTAGTCAGCTACATCAGCTGTCTCGTTAATTTAACACTAGCCGCTAATTCTGGCTAGCTAGTATCCCGACCATGAGCTCCCTAAACTACTCACTCGTTAAAGAAGAGGAGGTCTGCTGGACGGAGAAAGAAGCTCTGGGGCTGAACATTGTCGTGAAAGAGGAGAAAGAAGAGGAGGATGTCACAGTAAAAATAGAAGTAGAGAGTGAGGAGGAGGGAGCGATAACTGTCATATTGAAAGAGGAGGAAGAAGAGGAGGAGAGAGGTCAGATAAACACTATTACGTACTAATCTCAATAACGGGCACAAACTCTGCAGTTGTTGAACTGATTTGTGGTTTTAAAACGGCATTATGCACTTCCTACATTCATTTATATATACCAATGCCATGTATTGTTGAACAAAGTAACTTATAAATGCTAAATTCAACTTTCGCACCCCCATCAAATCCAAAATAGGGTGTTTTACTCCTATGTTTGTAAACAATGTGGAAACAAACACTGTAGCCTATATCCTAACAACAGAGTAAAACTATAATGTTGGATGGATGGATGGTCGGTCCTTGGATCCACAGTGGTTACGTTTCTCCAGCCACATCCCTCATCCTATTACCGAAACAGTTGTGGGTTGCCCACTTCGGTCAACATTGATTCTGATTTAAATGTAAAAAGCATGGCTGTCCTATCGTGGAATCGCCCCATGACTAAGAAAAACCATGAATGATGAGTGAGAAAGCTGGGGGTGTTTGATCTTTGTGCATCTAACTTTGTCACTCATCATGAATTCATTCATGATTATCCATAAGCATCATGGTAGTGTTCAGAAACATCTTCTATTCTGACTGAAAATAAAAGTAACTTCAAAATGACCGTTCATTCAGTTCCTATGGGCAAAACACAACCTGCAAGTGCATGCAACATGTTTGTATTCACAAGCTTACGGTTTGACTATTTTTCCAAAGACGTATGACTTCTCCAAATGGGGGGACTAGCTACATAAAGTGCTATCATTGTTGTTTTTCAATATTGGAGTTTGCTGTCTGCTGCTGGTGAAGAGACGTCAGATTCTCGTCTTTCAATCACAGACGCGTAATTTTTTGATTTCCGCTCGTATTCTGGACAAGACACGCCCCCACTGAAGATGAAGTGCTGTGATTGGCTGCTGGTCGTTAGCCCTGCCAGACTGCCTTCGAGCGCTTTGCCTGCTGCCCCTGAAATCAGAGCGTGAAACTGACCAGACTGACTTCAGATGGTTTCCCCATCAGCTGGTGAAGATGGAGGACTCAGATAGGACACAGACAATGTCATAATGTTGATATATCCTCTGAGTCCTATTTTCTGTTTTGGTAAACTAGTTACCAGCTGTTATTCAACACTAGGTTACAGAGTGAATGATCCACCAGCTAGCTAGCTAGGAATTAGTTATTCAACGCTAGGTTACAGAGTGAATGAGTCACTAGTTAGCTAACTAGCTAACTATTTGTTATTCAACACTAAGTTATAGAGTGAATGAGTCACTAGCTAGCTAGGTATTAGTTATTCAACGCTAGGTTATAGAGTGAATGAGTCACTAGCTAGCTAGCTATTTGTTATTCCACGCTAGGTTACAGAGTGAATGAGTCACTAGTTAGCTAGGTATTAGTTATTCAACACTAGGTTATAGAGTGAATGAGTCACTAGCTAGCTAGCTATTTGTTATTCAACGCTAGGTTACAGAGTGGATGGGTCACTAGCTGGCTAGCTATTTGTTATTCAATGCTAGGTTACAGAGTGAATGAGTCGCTAGCTAGCTAGGTATTTCTTAGTCAATGGTAGGTTATAGAGTGAATGAGTCACTAGCTAGCTAGCTAGGTATTTGTTAGTCAACACTAGGCACTAGCTAGGTATTTTTTATTCAACGCTAGGTTACAGAGTCAATGAGTCGCTAGCTATTCAATGCTTCACGGATGGATGACTTGTGTTTTGAAGTGAAGACCTCACCTGATCTACATAGTAGACATGTACCTGGAGAGCTGATCCTAACCTGATCTACATAGTAGACATGAACCTGGAGGACTGGTCCTCACCTGATCTACATAGTAGACATGAACCTGGAGGACTGGTCCTCACCTGATCTACATAGTAGACATGTACATAGAGAACTGGTCCTCACCTGATCTACATAGTAGACATGTACCTAGAGAACTGGTCCTCAACTGATCTACATAGTAAACATGAACCTGGAGGATATACATCGTAGACAGCAGAAGAAAGTCGGACTGAGTAAAGCCCTTGACAACCTGGCACACTGTGGTAGTGAGTAAAGCCCTTGACAGCCTGGCACACTGTGGTAGTGACTAAAGTCTCCCAAAATCCTAAATAAAGGCCCTAGAGCATCATGGTAGTTGTAGGCTAAATGTGTTTGACATTAATATATGAGGCTATTTATTCAGATCCATGTCATGTTGACGTCACCATATTATTTTTCTTCCATTTAAAAGTTGTTCAAAAGTGGTCTGTTTTGTCTAACTTGTTTTCCCAAGATGAAAGACGAAACCCCCGACCCCATAGAAAAGACCCACTCCCAACAGACCAATGCTGCACTTCTACCAGAAGCTCCCAGAGCAGTTTTTTTAGGGTCAGAGTTGAGATAGTCAGGGATTCTAGAACCTTGTGGGAGCAGAGTCTGTATTTATTAAGTATTTATTTCGGCACTAATGGAATATTGTACAGTTGATTGATCCACATAATGAATGTACAGTATGTATTTCATGATTCATGTGACATTGCAAAATAAATTGATCCAATTACGTTTTTAAATGTCAATGTGTCAATGCTTTGTTAGTTTGATATAATTTATATATATATATATATAATTTACATGTTAAATGAAAAATGTGTTTGTTGTATGAGTGGCATTGCTGTCTCAGATCAGTCATGAATGGCTGTGGTATTGGTGGACAGAATGTAACAGGGCCTACTGCATTTGCTACTATATTCTGCCACTGTTGTGTGCAACTTCAAGGTAGACATTTTTCCTTTGAAAGATGGGATGTTTGGCTTCCATAAGTGTTGGAAGGAACTGCAATTTAGGAACTCGTATAAACCAGCTGAGCCAGTGGAGGTGTTGATCTGTGTGTTTATTGTTAAGGGGGAAGAAAGCTATAAAACGCATTGCTCTCCAAAGTAAGTATTTCATAGGTAGAATGCTTATAATAGACATGTTGTGTCTGTCGGCAAGGAGAAAATAAATCAGTCTGCCTGACCCCTCTGAGTTTATTAGTGGTCTCTAGTAGGAAGGCTGCAACCATAGAGATGGATAGAGGACTCATCTTTATATCTGTGCCATTATAGAGTCTGTGACCGCATGGACAATATCCATTTTAAACTAGTCAATTTTCTTCATCATGATTGGCTGATCCCTCCTGATGGTAGGACATGACTCCAACAGGGTCTACCAGGAGGGATCAGCCATTGAAGTTGGAAGTCCCACCCAGTTGCCTACATTAAAATGGTGGAAGCCCTCAATGGCTCTGCCCATGCTAATACGCTCTTTTGGCCACTAGAGGCCTTTATCATTCTCTGGCATTAACGCACCTAGCAAGCAAGCTATATCATGGAGCCTGGTGCTCTCTTCAGCTAGCCAATCAGGAGTATTATCGAGATTAGCGGTGAGTAACCAATCGCAGCACTTCAGCTTCAGTGGGCGTGTTTTGCCCAGAAGACAAGTGGGAAATCAAAATAACACATCACAGACACCCAGCGCCCTGTTACCACGTTAACGGCCCTAATGCTCCAATACTTTCATTGAACATGGAACACTCACAAAACCTTCTAAAACACTCTAATACGTGTGCTCCTAAATGTATTTGTGCGTTCTTAACTTAGGAGCACATGTACTCCTTGTAATAAATGTCAGCGTAGAGCCATAAACTCAGCAGTTTATCTATCAGGACAGTGTGGTGGGTAGTGATCAGCAGTTTATCTGTCAGGACAGTGTGGTGGGTAGTGATCAGCAGTTTATCTGTCAGGACAGTGTGGTGGGTAGTGAGACAGTGTGGTGGGTAGTGATCAGCAGTTTATCTGTCAGGACAGTGTGGTGGGTAGTGATCGGCAGTTTATCTGTCAGTGTGGTGGGTAATGATCAGCAGTTTATCTGTCAGGACAGTGTGGTGTGTAGTGATGTGTTATGGAGGCACGTTGGTGATTCTTGATGTTCAGTTGTACCACTGTTCATCATTACTATTGTATCTAAATGAATTATTTTAACACATTGGTTAAAAGAGACGGTAAAAAAAAAACATTATATGGAGCAAATATCCCACATTACTTCTTACTACTAATACATTTCTGGTTTTAGAAACATTACAAAGCTTATTCGTCTTTTGTGGGGGGGGTTTCATCTACCTGCCGCATTGGCTGGTGGACCAAAAACAGACTTGGAAGACAATTGTCAAAGTGTGTAAAAACATTTAACATTCACTCTATTGACTATCTGACGTTGATGTTCACACAGGAGAGAGACTTGACTATCGTGGATCTTCTGGGGAGCCTCAACAACATCATGATGCTGACAACGCAGAGAAGAGTCTCTCCAGATCAGAACACCTCAAGGAACACCAGCGGAAACCTACGGGGAAGAAACCTCACTGCTGCTCTGACTGTGGGAAGAGTTACTCAAGATCTGATTCACTAAAAGTACACCAGAGAATTCACACAGGAGAGAAATCTTACAACTGTGATCAATGTGGAAAGAGATGCTCTTCTTTATCAGAACTTACAATACACCAGAGAATCCATACAGGAGAGAAACCTTATAGCTGCTCTCAGTGTGGAATGAGTTTCTCTCGATCATATTCATTGAAATCACACCTAAGAATTCACACAGGAGAGAAACCATATGGCTGTGATCAATGTGGGAAAAGTTTTGCTACCTCAGCTAACCTGACTGCACACAAGAGAATACACACAGGACAGAAGCCTTACCACTGCTCTGACTGCGGAATGAGCTTTATCACTTCAAGGGAACTACTCCTACACCAGAGAACACACACAGGAGAGCAACCTTATAGCTGTGATCAATGTGGGAAGAGTTTTACTCAGTCAAACAACCTGATATCACACCAGAGAACACACACAGGACAGAAGCCCTATACCTGTGATCGGTGTGGGAAAAGCTTTACTCAGTCAGGTCACCTGAAATCACACCAGAGAACCCACACAGGAGAGAAGCCTTATAGCTGTGATCAGTGTGGGAAGAGATATTCTGATTTAAGAGATCTGAATAAACATAATAACATACATCCAGATTGTGGAATGACTGCCAACACCAGTCCTGGGTAGTAGAACACAGATTGTGGAATGACCTCCAACACCAGACCTGGGTAGTAGAACACTGCATCGTGAGGTTTTTATATAGTACTTGCGCAGAGCATTCTATATTGGACATTTAGAAAAAAGTGTGTTTGTGTTGGAGGGGTTGTTATTCACACTCATTATCTTTCCTGATTGAAGTCAACTTTATTTTAATCTTTAGTTTTTCCTCACCACATGGAATGAATGTCAGAATCCTCTCAAATTACACTCCCTAGTGTCTTTTGGTCACTTCAGGGATTTGGTGAGATACCTGGACACAGGGGAATGGACGTGTTTCTCAGAACTTCTGATGACAAATATAACTGTCTTGATGAGTTGGTGAATTCGGATATTCTGGTTGATTGCGGCTAGTTTCCTGTTTGTTTCTTTGTATTTATCATGCCCCCCCTTCAGTTAATTGAACCTAGTTTATGATCAAATGATTGAAGCTACATGACAGACCCATTACAGTACATCCCATCCATCCTCCCCAGACTAAGATATTTTACCAGACGTTATAGTATGCCTGCCAACGGGTCCTGGTCGGAGGACGCTACGTGTTGGTGGTATGCCCTGGTCGGAGGACGCTACATGTTGGGGGTATGCCCTGGTCAAGGATACCGTTCATACATAAATAAATAAATTTCATAAATACAGTTGAAAAATAAATAGTTAATAAACAGTTGATACAGTGCCTTTGGAAAGTATTCAGACCCCTTGAATTTTTTCACATTTTGTTACTTACAGCCTCATTCTAAAATGGATTAAATGATGTTGCTTTAGTCAAATCCTTCTACTCAGCACACATAGTGGACTGGTGTGTGTATGTGCTTGTAATTGGTTTGTAAACTTTAAATGTTTCAAATTATCACTTTGAATTTGCTTTATTCAATGTATGTTTCCCTCTATGTACGTTTCATATAATGTTATATAAATTCATTAAATGAAAACTGGTTGAAAGTGAGACTTTTTTCCCTGAACTGCATTACCCACTCCAGTCAGCAGATGGCGATGTGCATTTTTCAGGCAATGCTGCCTGAGTGTGACGTATGATCTAGTGGACGGGACGCTTCTTCAACAGTAACAGCTAATCGGCCACCTCAGTAGAACCGAGGTAAAGACAGTTTCAGGTTGGATATTTGATGGATATTCGCCTTTAGTTTTCCTGACGTCCACCAACTGCAGTTAGGGACTGACAACATAGTGACAAATAAAAAAAAATCTAATTTCAATAGCTTTTTAACCATTACTCCAAACACTTTCAAAACTGGCTGTAGCTAACCGGATGGCATAGCACACCCTTTAGTTTGTCCATTTTTATCTCACATGGTTTTACATACATTTTTCTAAATGTAGAATTTCAATAAAGAATTTCCTTGGTCATGTGACCTACTGACCTCAAACAAGGTTCAGAATGTCCACTGACTCTACCTTCATAACGCACACTGATTCATATCATGCTATTAGACTTAAATCTGTAAACTTTGCAGGCCTTCATTTTACATGGGTGTTAAATTATAATTTTTTAAGCAAACAAATGTTCCATCCTCGCAGTAACTATCTTTCACAGGGACACTGAAAAGATCCGCAAATGGCTGTATGTGGTATGTATCAAGGACAGGAGAGGTGTTCGAACAGAGGTGCTTAAAGGAATGCGAACAGGTAGGCCTCATGAAAAACAATGTTTCATATGCGCTTTTTAATCATAGTAATAGGCAGTGATTTGTCAGTCACAGTGAGCTTGATATCATGATAGAATCCTTTTCATAGCATCACTTTCATATACTGTACATTAAGACAAATCCTTCTACGTTGAGTATTAGAACTCAGTTTACATAACCTGA
The DNA here is from genome assembly GCF_002021735.2 of Oncorhynchus kisutch. Taxonomy (NCBI): domain Eukaryota; kingdom Metazoa; phylum Chordata; class Actinopteri; order Salmoniformes; family Salmonidae; genus Oncorhynchus; species Oncorhynchus kisutch. Next base: position 4,402,540 of record NC_034194.2, read on the forward strand.
TAATGACTTGCTATTTGAGTGCATTCACAACAAGCCACCTGCAGACAACTTACAAAATGCAATATTGCATTTGAGGGTTCGTTTTTCTGATGAAAATAGTTATGATGCATGGCCTACTATTTCTAACTGGGAAAATAAATTCCTACTATTTCTAACTGGGAAAATAAATTCCTACGTCTTTTGTGAGTAAAATCCTTTTTCCAAAATTGATTTAGGTACATTTTTGTGAAGAGGTATGAGGGTTGTGATATGGGTCATTTAATAGTAAAATCATTTTAAGGGATCAATACATTTCTATATTGCTTCCCCAGTATCTGCATGAACCATCAGGCCAAGTGTTTTTGGTTGACCCTGCTGGGCAGAAAGAGAAGGAGGAATTGGAACACGCTGCATTCAAATTCATATCTTAGTTATTCCATTGTACTGGATCTAATACATATTAGCATTTTACATACATTCATAAGTGTAATACTTTTTTATGACATACTGTGTAAAACTCTCTTGGCTGCTGCCTCTGTCACTTTCAGACATGCACAGAGCAGACTTGAACCACAGGGGTTCTCTGTAAAGAGAGAGTAATCCAAAAGGCACAGACACACCCCTTGACTTTCAATTGGCACCGTTGACCTGTATGTATTCTCTCCTGATTGGCTCTGTGGTGAACAGTCTGGCAGTCTGACTAAAGTGCCAGAGGTATGAGGAGACATCCTCCTTTGTATATATGGGAACAGATATTTCCTAACACTTCGGATCCTATTCTTCGACAGTTAGAAGACACATTGTTTTTTTGCATTGATGCATTGTATTACTAATTACTGTCCACGAGTAACCTCAACCTTGTGGGTCTATAGGTGTTTGGGCCAATAAAGTGGCAACTCAATTCTACCACTGACTAGTCTCTCATTCCCCTATGAACGGGGACACAGGGCAATAGTTTTTAATCTAAACCAGCCCTTTTTTACTGGAGTAAGCTAACCCCTAATTGGGGCAATTTTCTTGACACATAGTAGCAGTTTACCAGATAACAAGTCAAGAAGAACAAAATGTAGATTGTTGTAATTGTGTATTACATCCTGTGCTGGCCCCATTGTCACATCCATTCTGGATTCTGAGTGCTAAAATCATAGCTGAAAAGTGCCTTTATGTATGTGTTTCCATCCCTAACTATAACATTTTCCGCCAAGACAGAACTGCCAAAGGGGGTGGAGTTGCAGTCTACTGCAGAGACAGCCAGCAGAGTTCTGTCTTGCTGTCTAGGTCTGTGCCCAAACAGTTCGAGCTTCTACTTTTAAAAATTCACCTTTCCAGAAATAAGCCTCTCACTGTTGCCGCTTGGTACAGAACCCCCTCAGACCCCAGCTGCGCCCTGAACACCATATGTGAATTAATTGCCCCCCATTTATCTTCAGAGTTTGTAATGTTGCCAGGTCGCAATTGTAAATGAGAACTTGTTCTCAACTTGCCTACCTGGTTAAATAAAGGTAAAATAAATAAAAATGTTAGGTGACCTAAACTGGGATATGCTTAACACCCCGGCCGTCCTACAATCTAAGATAGATGCCCTCAATCTCACCCAAATTATCATGGAACCTACCAGGTACAACCCCAAATCTGTAAACTCGGGCACCCTCATAGATATCATCCTGACCAAGCTGTCCTCTAAATACACCTCTGCTGTCTTCAACCAGGATCTCAGCGATCACTGCCTCATTGCCTGCATCAGTAATGGGTCCGCGGTCAAACGACCACCCCTCATCACAGTCAAACGCTCCCTAAAACACTTCAGCGAGCAGGCCTTTCTAATCGACCTGGCCTGGGTATCCTAGAAAGATATTGACCGCATTCCGTCAGTAGAGGATGCCTGGTTATTATTTAAAAGTGTTTTCCTCACCATCTTAAATAAGCATGCCCCATTCAAAAAATCCTTGGTTCACTCCAGACCTGACTGCCCTTGAAAAGCACAAAAACATCCTGTGGCGTACTGCATTAGCATCGAATAGCCCCCACAATATGCAACTTTTCAGGGAAGTTAGGAACAAATATACACTGGCAGTTAGGAAAGCAAAGTCTAGCTTTTTCAAACTGAAATTGACATCCTGTAGGACAAACTCCAAAAGGTTCTGGGATACTGTAAAGTCCATGGAGAATAAGAGCACCTCCTCCCAGCTGCCCACTGCACTGAGGCTAGGAAACACTGTCACCACCGATAAATCTACAATTATCGAGAATTTCAATAAGCATTTTTCTAAGGCTGAGCTTGCTTTCCACCTGGCTACCCCTACCCCGGTCAACAGCTCTGCACCCTCTGCAGCAACTTGCCCAAGTCCCCCCCCCCCCCCCCCCCGGCTTCCCCTTCATCCAATTCCAGATAGCTGATATTCTGAAAGAGCTGCAATATATGGACCCTACAAATCAGCTGGGCTAGACAATCATGACCCTCTCTTTCTAAAATGATCCGCCGCAATTGTTGCAACCCCTATTACTAGCCTATTACTAGCCTGTTCAACCTCTTTCATATCATCTGAGATCCCCAAAGATTGGAAAGCTGTTGCGGTCATCCCCCTCTTCAAAGGGGGTGACACTCTAGACCCAAACTGTTACAGACATATATCCATCCTGCCCTGCCTTTCTAAAATCTTCGTATGCCAAGTGAACAAACCGATCACCGACCATTTTGAATCCCACTGTACCTTCTTCGCTATGCAATCTGGTTTCCAAACTGGTCATGGGTGCACCTCAGCCACACTCAAGGTCCTAAACAATTTCATAACCGTCATCGATAAAAGACAGTACTGTGCAGCCGTCTTCATCGACCTGGTCAAGGCATTCGACCGAGTACCAAACTGCTGCTTGAATTGGATTTGATATATGATTTGGATATTGCTAAATGAATTTGATTGGATACAGTTGCAGATAAACATATTGGCACCGTTTCACTTTTCTTAAATAATAACCTATTTCTTCTAAAATAAGTTGAAATTGATGGTCTCCATACCTTATAGGATTTTCAACATTGCAGAACCAATACATTTTGTTGTTAGCTTGAGTTTACATTCGGCTATTTCAGCCACACCCATTGCTGACAGGTGTATAAAATCGAGCACACAGCCATGCAATCTCCAGAGACTAACATTGGCAGTAGAATGGCCGACCGACCCACCCACCCACCCACCCACCATAATAGGTAGTGTTAGTAGGTATGAACAGCCTCCCGAGTGGTGCTAGCAATTATAATAGGTAGTGCTAGGTATCAACAGTCTCTCATGTGGTGCTAGCAAGCATAATAAGTAGTGCTAGGTATCAACAGCTTCTCATGTGGTGCTAGCAAGCATAATAGGTAGTGCTATGTATCAACAGCCTCCCGAGTGGCGCTAGCAAGCATAATAGGTAGTGCTATGTATCAACAGCCTCCCGAGTGGCGCTAGCAAGCATAATAGGTAGTGTTAGCTATCAACAGTCTCCCGAGTGGCGCTAGCAAGCATAATAGGTAGTGCTATGTATCAACAGCATCTCGTGTGGCACTAGCAAGCATAATAGGTAGTGCTAGGTATCAACAGGCTCCCGAGTGGCGCTAGCAAGCATAATAGGTAGTGCTAGGTATCAACAGTCTCCTGAGTGGCGCAGCTCTGCATCGCACTACAGATCCGGGTTTGGTCCTGGACTATGTTGCAGCAGGCCGCAACTGGGAGACTCATGAGGCGGCATACAATTTGCCCAGCATCGTCCAGGATAGGGGAGGGTTTGGCCGGGTTGGATGTCCTTGTCCCACCGATCATAAGATCAAAAGATAGTTTTACAGTCTAAGCCCTGTCTGAGGGGGAGGTTCTTCTAAGCTATATGGAACTGTTTTAAGAAGGTTATACCAAGGATAATTTTCAACTGTAAGACACATGGAAGTATCAATAAAGAAACATTCCAAAGTTATTTTATTTAAAACATTATTTGGCCATACTGCTATAACCCATACTAACACATTGCATAACATTCACAACATGGAACAACAGTCCCCCCAAACACCTAACGGAAGTTTGTTCTGAAGTGTCTGTCAAATATCTGCGAGATACATGTCTTTAACCCCTTATTTTGCCACTTAAGTCTTTCCACATTTTGTTATGTTACAGCCTTATTCTATAATGGATTAAATAAATAAAAATCATCATCAGTCTACACACAATACCCCATAATGACAAAGAGAAAATAGGTTTGGAGAAAAAATGTCACATTTATTAAATATAAAAAACAGAAATACCTTATTTATGGAAGTGTTTATTTCTGTATTTCAATGTTGCAACGTGTTTAATTCTGTATTTCATTGTTGCAAATTGCTGAAAATTGTCCACCATGTTCCTTTCATCTAGTTTAAACAGTACTGCAAAATGTTTTACTTACAGAGTGAATCAAACATGATTTAGACCTTGTTCATGGAAAAGTGTTTATTTCTATATTTCCTGGTTGCAACTTGCTGAAAATTGTCCACAGTGTTCCTATCATCTAGTTTAGCCTCTCTAGGGTAGGTGAGACGCTAACCAGGCCAACCAGGCCAACATCCGGTGAAACTGCAGAGCGCTAAGATTCTAAATACACCATTTGTTATAGTAAACATTCTTGTAAATACATGTACCTTACGTCATTAAAAAATGAACGTCTTATTAATCCAGCCGCTGTGTCAGATTTCAAAAAGGCTTTACTGTGAAAGCAAACCATGCAATTTTCTGATTTTCTGAATTTACACACACTAAACAAACATTTATCCAGTCATGGTTGGTTTCATTGCAATCCCCTGGTTGTTACTAACACGACCATACTTGATGTTTCTTTTCCCTGGACATATTGACTGAAACAAACCGATTTGAAGACACCAATCAATGACATCATTGCGCACCAATGGTAGGACTGGTTTATCGTTGATTGACTGTATTTTGGCCCAATGACCACTGATCATCTTGAAATCTAGCTTGGAAGACAGCGAATGAGCTGAGGTACACGACAATATGTAATGCTTATACATTCGAAGATTAGCCTTTGTCGTAAACTCTGACTAAAAGAGGTTCATTCGCCATTGCAAATCCTACTTGACGGAGCCACGAGTGTTACGCATAGCAGTACATAGTCAATAGCATTTTCAGCAAGTTTATATATTTAAATTATGGCGAATAAATCAGGGAAAGCTAAAACAATGTCTAGGAATACTGATTTAACCCAAATTATAGAGGAAATTGATATAGAAGCGAGACCGAGTTGCTTCAGGAAGATGAATCTTTCAGCGAAGCTAGTTTTGATGCCCAGGCGGAAGACATGTTTCTGCACGGCGAGGATGCCATGCTGGACTGCTAAGTTCTAATGCTAATGTCATTGTTTGAAATTAATAATATCAAATATTATTTGTTTGAGATACTTTTTCAGATTTTCTTATTTTATTTGCAACATATAAAAATATCATCAGTAATGAAATGTGTAAAGTACACATTGGCTATTCTGTGTGTGTAATATTTTTTACATTTATTTTTCATAAACATGGAATGGAACAGCACTTCACCATAGTGATTATGTTCCCTGTACTCTATATATATATCTGTTTATTTTACAATTTGATACAGGTCTCATACGTGAAAGTATTGTTACTGATTTTTTTTAAATCTTTCACATTGGCAGTGATTCTGATTATGAGCCGCCAATGTCTAGGTGTCCATCTCCCTGTGAAGCTGGTTCATCCAGCTGGACCCCTGCTGTCTCCAGCTCCACACCTACCTGGCCATCTAGAGATGTGAAGTCAGTGACAGAGAAGAGGAGGTGGGGAAGAAAGAAACCTGCAGAGGGCCAGAGGGTCATTGGCACTCTGTGTTAGAAGATGATGTGGAACCAAATCCACCAGTATTTAGACCCAAAAGGCAGCCAGGACCTCCACTAGACATGACTGCAAAGTACAGCCCCCTTCAACTTTTTCAACTGTTTTTCACCTCATCAGTTGTTTACTCCCTGGTGTCGAACACCAATAAGTATGGGGCTAAGAAGCAGGCAGGAAAAAAAGAGGCATGGAAGACCATTTCCATGTCAGACCTTTTCTGCTACCTTTCAATGGTCATTTACATGGGGCTGCTGAAGTTGAAAACTCTAAGGGACTACTGGAAAACGTCAGCTCTCTATCAACTGCCTTTCTTCATGACTATCATGTCTTGTAAAAGGTTTCTGACTATCTCATGGGCGCTTCACATTAGTGACCCAGACGTTGATGGGGAGAATGACAAGAAGAGAGGCACACCAAGGTTTGATAGGCTCTGCAAAATCAAACCTCTCTACCCCAACATCGTTGAGGCCTGCAATACCTATTTTCAGCCTGTCCAGAACCTGTCCATCGATGAGAGTATGTTAGCCTCAAACAATACATGCGTAACAAACCAACCAAATGGGGTTACAAACTGCTTGTTTTGTCTGATTCTGTGTGTGCCTACACTTGCAATTCTTTTGTTTATGAGGGGAAAAACAGTTTTGCTACCGGTAATGGACTGAGTCATGATTCCGTTATGGAGTTATTGGATTTTCAACTGCCGGGGAAGGGCTACAAACGGTTTGTGGACAACATCTACACAAGCCCTACCCTGTTTACAGAGGTGAGGAAGCGGGATGTGTGGGCACCATTCGGATCAACAGAGTGGGCTTTCCAAAAACAAAGGTGAACGACATGCCTAAGCGGGCTCCATGCGATGGATTCGTGAAGATGGCCTGCTCTTTGTAAAGTGGATGGATACCAGAGAGGTGGTCATGTGCACAACTATCCACAAAATATGTCCCCATTCCAGCTGCTGTGAAGGACTACAACAAGGGCATGGGAGGTGTGGACCTGTCAGATGCACTGATAGGATACTACAATGTTGTCCACGAGACCATGAAATGGTACAAGACATGTTTCTATCATTTCATTGACATTGCTGTGGTGAATGCCTTCATTCTCCAGAAGGAAATGGCCAAGAGCTGTGGACAGCCCCCCATCTCACAGCTAGCCTTCAGGGAGCTGCTCATCCAGGAGCTTGCTAGCTAAAGCAAGTCCACTGTAGCACCTTCTGTCCCCTCTACCTCTGTCCCTTCTGCTCCAACCAGTGGTGTTCACCTGCCCAGATTCATCTCTGCAGGCATAAATGTGCATCAGGGCAAAAAGGGCACAGTAGGGAGACGTCGTTGTGCCCTTTGTCACAGGAAATTCCCCATCACCTGCACACCTGTTCAGTAAGCCTCTGCTTTACAGCAGAAAAAGACTGCTATGGGCCATGGCACCAGCAGCACAATATTGTGTAGAGGACTGAGGGTCTTCACAATATTGTAAATATAAAATGTGTAAATAGTTACCCTTGTTATTTGTTTAATTATTATTATTATTTAAAACATATTTTTTACATATATTTTTTTTTGGGGGGGGGGTGTTAGAATAGCATGTATGTATATTTGTATATAGTTATTTCCTAAAAAATTTATCACTGCACCAATTCAGCCACTTGGGTACATTTAGGTACATTTGTGTGGGACACCTGGGTGACTTCATGCTCAATGTCATGTAGCTTGCTCATTTTTGAAGTTATTTGTCTAAAACCTTGCTCAGCTATTGTTGCCATCTTATGTTCTTCATTCAAATCATCCCCAGCATCCTATCTGTATGTTTGCGTGTTCTTCTTTATTTGAAAGATGATGCAGCAACAATAAAAAACAGAAAATGAATGTTTATTTCCTTGTATTTTCTTCTACCAGATCTATTGTGTTATATTATCCTACATTCAATTCACATTTCCACAACATTCAGAGTGTTTCCTTTCAAATGATACCAATAATATGCATATCCTTGCTTCTGGGCCTGAGCTACAGGCAGTTAGATTAGGGTATGTCTTTAGACGGAAATTGAGAAGAAGGGGGGGTACCCCAAAGAAGTTAAGTGAGAAAGAATCCTAAAGATGGTCCAATGGGCATGGTCTGAAGCCTCTCGTCATCTCAGTATGTTGAACCACCTGATTTCTTGCAGGCTTGAGATTCAGATCCTGCTGAACGATGTCAAGCATTCGATTCTACCTGGCCATGCTGCTGCTCCAGTTTCAACTTCCACCTGACTGTGCTGCTGCTCTAGTTTCAACTGTTCTGCCTTATTATTATTCGACCATGCTGGTCATTTATGAACATTGAACATCTTGACCATGTTCTGTTATAATCTCCACCAGGCACAGCCAGAAGAGGACTGGCCACCCCACATAGCCTGGTTCCTCTCTAGGTTTCTTCCTAGGTATTGGCCTTTCTAGGGAGTTTTTCCTAGCCACCGTGCTTCTCCACCTGCATTGCTTGCTGTTTGGGGTTTTAGGCTGGGTTTCTGTACAGCACTTTGAGATATCAGCTGATGTACGAAGGGCTATATAAATAAATTTGATTTGATTTGATTTGATAACCACATGCAGGGGACGCTGAACACCATGCAGGGGCAGTGTATTGAGTTGCAGACCGCCATGTCTAAGGTAGTATCAGGTGAGTATCAGATACAGAAGAATAAGTCTATGATGGTATGGTGATAATGACTGAGATGGTGATTATAATAATGACGACTAGCGGTACCCCACCCTACAGGCGGTAAATCATTGGATCGGATCAATTCAATTCAATGCAAATGTACCTGGGGCCATGTAAATAATTGTTAGTCTACTCATTTTAAATCCACCGGTGGCAACTTGTGTGACCATAAAAGTCTGTGCGGCTGGGCATAGTAAAATAATTTGGTTACTGACCTGCCCTACATCATAGAAGGCCCTTCAAGTCGAAACTAGGAAATTCTGACATTTCTGACTCGCTAACTCGTTATGTAATGGTGATTTTAAGTTTCCCACTTGGGAAGTATCAGAATCAACCAGTAGGAAGCTCTACACTTTTAACTAACATTCATTTTCACTCTGAGGTTCCAAGTTTCCGATGGCATGTGAATGCTTCAATAATTGCCATGGTAATTTTGAATGTTCAGTCAGTGAGCATTATGGGTAATTATCCTACATACTTACATCAAATACTTTATGATAGCATCATTTCCTATAGTAACAGTGCCATTCCAAACACAATACATGTGAAAATTAGCAAGATACAAAATATTGCTAAAGTTGCCACGCCCTGACCTTAGAGATCCTTTATTCTCTATTTTGGTTAGGTCGGGGTGTGACTAGGGTGGGCATTCTAGTTTTGTTATTTCTATGTTGGCCGGGTATGGTTCCCAATCAGAGGCAGCTGTCTATCGTTGTCTCTGATTGGGGATCACACTTAGGCAGCCTTTTCCTAACTGTTTGTTGTGGAATCTTGTTTTCGTGTTGATGCCTGTGAACTCTACAGAACTTCACGTATCGTTTATTCTTCTTTGTTGTTTTTATGAATTTAATTTGATTAAACATGTGGAACTCTACGTACACTGTGCCTTGGTCCGATTCTTACAACAACGTTCGTTACAAAAGTGAAGAAAATCAGCTCAAAATTGTAGGAGGAAATGCCGCTGCAGCAGGGAGGCTTACGGTATTATAATATATTGTAGATAACATTAATATAATTTGTGTATTTACAGTATCACTACACATACAAATGAAAGTGTATGCTAGGGATTTATCTACACTGAGTGAACAAAACATTAAGAACACCTTCCTATTGAGTTATTATTGATACTCAGGGAAAACTGTTGAGCTGAAAAACCCAACAGCATGGCAGTTCTTGACACAAACTGGTGCACCTGGCACCTACTAACATACTCTGTTCAAAGTGACTTAAAACTTTGGTCTTGCCCATTTACCCTCGGAATGACACATACACAATCCATGTCTCAATTGTCTAAAAATCCATCTTTAACCTGTCTCCTCCCCTACATCTACAGGTACACATCTGAGGTAAACGGCAATATGTAATGGTTATGTGTTGGAAAACCAACCCATGTAGTAAACTCCGGCGTAAAGAGGGTCATTCGCCATTGAAGATTCATACTGGAAGGAGGCATGCATATTACACACAGCACTATTTTGGTAAAGCGCATCTTCAGCTGTTTATATATCAATCTGTATGGCGACTAAGTCAGGGAAAGCTAAATCTAAGTCTAGATATACAGATGTACACACAATTTTAGAAGAAATTGATCGGGAAAGTGAGACAGAGATTGTTGGAGGACGATTCATTTAGCTAGCATAGCTTTGATTCCCAAATGGAGGAATCTTTTTTCAACGGAGAGGACATCGTTTTTGACTGGTAAGTTCTTCTCATGCTAATGCGGTTGTTTGAAATTAATAATATAAAATATTCTTTGTGATTTTTTTTTATAGTTAGCAATATATAAAAATGTAATGAAATGTGTAAAGTACACGTTGGCTATACATTGTGGGTGGGGGTATGTTTGTATGTATGTGTATGACCCATAGCCTATGTTTGTGTGTATGTGTATGACCCATGGCCTATGTTTGTGTGTGTATATAAACAGTACATATTGTGGATTAGAGGGAGCATGGCCGAGATGCGTGTCTGCCGCTCCACCCCACCTCACCCCCACATGAAATAGCCTATTTGAGGTTGTTGAGGGGAGGGCAGGGCAGGCCCACAACAATGGCCAAAGTGAAATGGAGACAGTAGATACAGCTGGTCTGTTGTAATATAATAAAGACAGTAGATCTAGCTGGTCTGTCATAATATAATAGAGACAGTAGATCTAGCAGGTCTATAATAATATATTCAACCTTATGTTCCCTGTACTCTATATATATATATATAATGTTTATTATACCTGTTGATACAGGGCTCATATGTAAAACTATTCTAACGGAACATTTTCTTTCACAGTGACACTGACTCCGAATGGGAGCCCCCAGTGCCAAGGTGTCCATTCCCCACTGAAGCTGGTTCATCCAGCCGGATACCTGTTGTCTCAGCGCTACTGGGGCATGGACCGCAAAAAAAATTCTCCATTCCAACTGCAATAAAGGACTACAACAAGAGGATGGGAGGTGTGGACCTGTCAGATGCGCTGATAGGCTATTACAATGTTCTCCATAAGACGATGAAATGGTACAAGACCTTCTTCTATCATTTCATCGACATTGCTGTGGGGAATTCATTCATCCTACACAAGGAAATGGCCAAGAGCTGTGGAAAGCCCTCCATCAGAGCTGCTCAACAAGGAGCTTGCTGGCTACAGCACCACAGCACCACTGCACCACATTCTGGCCCCTCTACCTCTGTCCCTTCTGCTCCTGCCACAAGTGGTGTTCATCTGCCCAAATTTATTTCTGCAGGCATGGATGTGCCTCAGGGCCAAATGGGCACAGCATGGAGGCGTCGGTGTGTTCTTTGCAAAATGAAGTCCCCCATCACCTGCACCACATGCTTGGTGACCCTCTGCTTTACAGCAGAAAGAGACTGCTATGGCACCTGGCATCATCATCACAATATTGTGTAGAGGACTGAGGTTCTTCCAAATATTGAAAGTGTTATTTTGTAAATGTATGTATATATTTTTCCAGTTTTTTCTCAATTTTTGGGGTGTGTGTGTTAGAATACAATTTTGGTATTTCGTATATAGCTATTCCATTCAAAATGTATAACTTCACCAATTTGGCCACTTGGGTACATTTAGGCTAATTGTGTGGGACACCTGGGTGACTTCATGATAAATGTCATGGAGCATACTCATTTAGGAAGTTATCATTCTGAAACTTTGCACAAGTACTGTTGCCCTCTTATGTTTTTCACTGAAATTGTCCCCATCATCCTCTCTGAATATTTGTTTTGTCTTGTTCATTTTAAAGATGATGATATAACAATACAAAAACGTATGGTTTTTTCACTGTATTATCTAAACCAGATTTATTGTGTTATATTCTCCTACATTCAATTCACATTTACACAAACTTCAGAGTGTTTTCTTTCAAATGAAACCAAGAATATGCACATCCTTGGTTCTGGGCCTGAGCTACAGGCAGTTAGATTTGGGTATGTCTTCAGGAGGAAATTGAAAAAAGTAGGGGGTTAGCTGTAAGAGGGGGGAAAACCTTTTGAAAGTTTCTGTCGGCTGAATGAGCGATACCGGTTTAGCATTCTTACAGCATTTCCCCCCAGAAGCTATAAGAAAGTTGTCCGGCTGCTGGGACCGTGCGTTATACTAACGTTACTATCTGTACTTACTGGTGGCAGACGCTGTTTCATCCTTTCCGACACTGAAATTATCCTTGCCTAACGATTGCGTCTGAAGCTGGGCTTGCAGCACAGCTATCCTTGTCATAAGGCGATCATTCTCCTGTATATTATGAGCACAGCGACTGCAATTAGAAGGCATCATGTTAATGTTACTACTTAGCTTCGGCTGTTGGAGGTCCTGACGAACCATGTCCAGATAAAGCGTCCGGAGTGAAAAAGTTGACTGAAAAAAAAAGTTGAGTGAGGGAAAAACTAAAAATATAAACGTAATTAAAAAGTAAAAACCGTAAAGTTGTCAGGTAGCAAAGTAAGATTGGCAACAAAACGCACAGCAACACGTAAACAAGTCTGCAAGTTGTGACCGGCAATAAGGAGAGGATCACTGTATGTCACTGCATCAGATACCATTCACAATGCTGGCTGAGGTACGAGTAAAACATTACATATTATTTCCTAACCATTCACAATGCTGGCTGAGGTATGAGTAAAACATGACATTATTTCCTAACCATTCACAATGCTGGCTGAGGTACGAGTAAAACATGACATATTATTTCCTAACCATTAACAATGCTGGCTGAGGTATGAGTAAAACACGACATATTATTTCCTACTTTAAAAAAAATCTCCTCTCCATAAATCTGCGTATTCCTCCAAAGCTCAGTTGTCCTGAGTCTGCACAACAATGCCAGGACCTAGGATCAAGAGAGACACTCAAGTGTTTTAGTACTATATCTCTTGACACAATGATGAAAATAATCATGGCCTCTAAACCTGTGAAGGACCTTGGCGTTACTCTGGACCTTGATCTCACTTTTGACGAACATATCAAGACTGTTTCATGGACAGCTTTTTTCCATCTACGTAACATTGCAAAAAATCAGAAACTTTCTGTCCAAAAATGATGCAGAAAAGTTAATCCATGCTTTTATTACATCTAAGTTAGAGTACTGCAATGCTCTACTTTCCGGCTACCCGGATAAAGCACTAAATAAACTTCAGTAAGTGCTAAATATGGCTGCTGGAATCCTGACTAGAACCCCAAAAATGTATCATATTACTCCAGTGCTAGCCTCCCTACACTGGCTTCCTGTTAAGGCAAGGGCTGATTTCAAGGTTTTACTGCTAACCTACAAAGCATTACATGGGCTTGCTCCTACCTATCTTTCCGATTTGGTCCTGCCATACATACCTACACATACGCTACGGTCACAAGACGCAGGCCTCCTAATTGTCCTTAGAATTTCTAAGCAAACAGCTGGAAGCAGGACTTTCTCCTATAGAGCTCCATTTATATGGAATGGTCTGCCTACCCATGTGAGAGACACAGACTCGGTCTCAACCTTTAAGTCTTTACTGAAGACTCATCTCTTCAGTAGGTCATATGATTGAGTGTAGTCTGGCCCAGGAGTGTGAAGGTGAACAAAAAGGCTCTGGAGCAACGAACCGCCCTTGCTGTCTCTGCCTGGCTGGTTCCCCTCTCTCCACAGGGATTCTCTGCCTCTAATCCTATTACAGAGGCTGAGTCACTGGCTTACTGGTGCTCTTCCATGCCGTCCTTGGGAGGGGTGCGTCACTTGAGTGGGTTGAGTCACTGACGTGGTCTTCTTGTCTGGGTTGGCGCCCCCCCTTGCGTTGTGCCGTGGCGGAGATCTTTGTGGGCTATATCGGCCTTGTCTCAGGATGGTAAGTTGGTGGTTGAAGATATCCCTCTAGTGGTGTGGGCGCTGTGCTTTGGCAAAGTGGGTGGTGTTATATCCTGCCTGTTTGGCCCTGTCCGGGGGTATCATTGGATGGGGACACCGTGTCTCCTGACCCCTCCTGTCTCAGCCTCCAGTATTTATGCTGCAATAGTTTATGTGTCGGGGGGCTAGGGTCAGTCTGTTATATCTGGAGTACTTCTCCTGTCTTATACCTGGTGTCCTGTGTGAATTTAAGTATGCTCTCTCTAATTCTCTCTTTCTTTCTGTTAGTGGAATTCTAAATTCCTCTGTATTATTTCCCAATCAGAATTAATTACTCTGTCAATGCATTCTATGGGATTGTAAAACCCATATTATTATAAGAATGGACAGAACCCCGGTCTTAAAAGTCAGGTAACAGCGTTTAATTCAAGAGAGTACTGACCCAAAATACAAAGAACATTACATTTTAGAGAGAGAACATAAAATGACATCATCAGTTTCTCACACTGTCTCTGATCCACACAATAGCACAGTGTCTTCAGGTCTGGAAATGGTCTTCTACTCCCCTCATAAAACAAACATTCCAATCTGTCTAAAAATACATTTTCTCCTCCACTAATGGAACATTAAAGAACATTCTTATCTGTCTGAAAAGATATGCCATCCCTCTCCCTTAAACCCGCAAGGTACAGGCAATTAATTCGTTTTACCTACATTTTCAGTCCTAGTTTAACCAAGAACCCATACATTTCATACCATAACATAATAGTATTAAAATAAATGGTTCTAATTTAAATGTATACATAATTAATCATTTCAACTATAATTTCCTCCAACAATCCTCCCTTTGATTAAATATTATACATTCAAATCTACATCTAATTTTATCAAACATAAAAAATCAAAATATGAACAAACTTATAACTAACCTTATAAAGGTTTATCAGATTTATCATACAAATAGACTTATAATGAACCTTATTATAAAGGTTTGTCAGATTATCATATGAATAGACTTACAATTAACCTTATTATGAAGGTTTATCAGATTATCATATGAATAGACACATAACCAACATTATTATAAATGTCTATCCGACTCTTCACCCATCATTAATCAAATCTAACCTTAACCTTGATCTAACCTTTAAACCTACATCAGAATTATAACTCTTCTTATCAGGATTTTCGTTACAATCTTTATTAAAAAACAGTCTAATCCTGAGATGGGATACAACCTAGCCTCCCTAAACATCAAAAATGGTCTCATCAAATATAAATTCCCCACAAATAAAAGATCCAGATTCGTCCACTTGTTCTGTAGTCATACATTCAGTCCTCCACGGGTCAGAACCTGGAATCGGCCCATACCGCACCATCTATTGTCATATATTTCTCCAGAGTCCTGGAAATAAGGCCTCATACACAGGGAATTAGACACCAGCCCCCTAAAACTAAAACAGTCACACAGGTGAATGTAGCCCATAACACAGTGATCATAACATTTTTCCATTTTCCAAACGTACTATCAAACCTAATCAGTCAGAGAAGTATCGACCCCAGAGTTTTCTGCCAACCCGTGAGCCAGGGTGGTCAAACCAGCTGAGGCTTCGGGCACTGATTCGTCCGGAGCTGTGTTACTTGGGATGTAAGCACAAACATGGTCCTGATAATCACGCATACTTCTCCCTTTTCAGCCATTAACATATCTAATGTAATTCTATTCCGCCAAGCCATCCAACTGGTTGCTTCAGTCTGTTCTGCAAAACCTTTAATAGCATCTCTGGTATACTTGTTAAAGCGCTGTTGATTATTATAAATATAATTAATCCAGTCCACGTTCTTATTGAGAGTAGATCCCCCGGAAATGCTTAACTCTAATCCTGCTAGGATTTGATTTCTTGCTTTGACTCATCTGGCAACCCCCTTGGAACCCCAATGTTATCAAGGTATACTTAGTCAATAAGAGACCCGGATGGAATAGCTCTTTTCTCGCATTTGGCTATACTTTATGTCTTGGTGTTGAATGAGTGTGAAAAGCATTACAATGGAGCATAATCCTGTCCAATCTGTTGGTAAAAACTCGCCCTGACATCATTTCCCAAGAGTACTGTACCGGGCCAAACGGTAATAATCTCCTCCGGTCACTGTAAAGGGAGGAACCTGGGGATTTAAATAGTGCAAATCAATACAACTGTCATTATCTGGCATTCCTGCTTTCGTGAACAGCTTTACCATACCGGCCCAAACTCCTCTACCCAGAACCGTACTAGGGTGTCGACCAAGACCTGGTCATATCCATACCACAACCCTAGATTCTCCTTTATTTCTGTTTAAAGGGTTAAGCGTATCTTCTCATCTTCACTCTACTCTACCTTCTTCCATACTGGGTGAGTGGATTCATATAGCCCTCTCTCTCCAAATGAGCTATGACCTGTGTCCACGATCAATATGGGAACCTGCACCGATATATGCCATAATGGCTCAGAGTCCTAGACTGCCATGTAGTTAGAGACTCCATTTTGGTCTACATAAAACTCCATTGAGAGATCCTTCCCAAACTTTACTCTAACTTCCTGTCTACCCAGATCTAGGGATCTCTTATGCTTATTTTGGAACAAAATCCTCATCGTCTAACCCTTGAGTCAAATTACCACTCTCAAGTAGGACGTGCCGTATTTGGAATATATCACCCACGATAAAACAGCTCTGACGAACAGCTTCCATGTGAAGCCCCACCCTGTCCCCGAGAACACATCACTTAGCAAGAGCCAGACACATCTTCACTTCTATGAACAACAACAGGGATGAAAAGACAGGGAGGATTTTTTCATTCGAGTGATGGCCCCCGGAATTCTGTTAATTCCAGTTCTCCTCTCGATCACTGTTTATTGTTCGACAGTGTCACTGTGTCTTACCCTCCCGCCGTGCGATATGAATCCGGGTAGCTCTTTCAGCTAGCTGTCACCAGGAGTCCTTGGTATGGTCCCCCCAACAAGCCTCTGGGACTGGATTGAGTGACTTCACCTGTAGTTCACTTGTAGTGCATAAAATCTTGGACATACAGGTTTGGTTAACAAACACTTTCTCATTTGTTCTATCTGATTATTAGCAAAAAAAAATAAAAAAGTTAATTTTCCCGTAGGTCACATCCTATCCTAGAACACAATTTGCCCATCCCCCCTTTGTTACCTGGCTCTGCCCAGGTAACAACCTTGCCTACTCTTAAACAATGACTTAGGTAAGATTAGTAAATTATCCTAATGTCTGACATCATCATGTAGGAGCCCCTTTTAGTTTTCCACATGTCCAATTCTCCCTTGGGCGTCCATTCATGTCAATCCTGTAACAATACTCTGTCAAGTTTCTTATCTACTTTAAGAACTATCTGTGCTACTTATATATTTTCTTAAATATATATATATTTACCAATTTAAACCGTAACCCATTTCTCTCATATCTCTCAAATACCGCTAAGCTTCTAACTGTTTGACTTTCTCTAAAATCATTGATTTTTAGAAAAAACATGTCTATGAGTGGCTTTTCTCTAAAGTCCTTACATTTCCTTAATCAATCTATCTTAATCCTAACAATGATCCTAAATCATCACAGATGTCCTATATTCCTGTTAAATTTAATACTATTTATGAACATCTAATAATCAAACAAAGTCTAATAAATGCTAACCATATCAAAATCCTTCCTACACTAACAAGCCCTTTCCTTCAGGGACCCTCAGTAAACATAACATGAATTTAATAACATGAATTTAATATGTGTTGCAAAGTGTGGAATACCTTATCTACAGTAATTTATCACCCCTAAAAACTGTAACTTATTTTTCTATGTAATTCACTGCCCTATTGGCTTAATCTATCTCCTATCCAAACCTCAATGTATCTTATCTTCCCCTATTCATTCTCAATGATAAATATGACTTTTTCTCTGTTACAATACCAAATCATTAATAGCCCATTCAAAAACTTTACAGCTAATGTTGTAAAACAGAATCCTGAACCACTTTCTCTTCAGTGATTCAAACAATAATTCTAAACCCCTAACCAAAACTTCATTATAATGAATTTACCTTAAAACTAGTAACTCAATATGACCACATTCATTATACAAATGACTCTCCCCTGAGGCTGATCAGACCTCAGAAGACAGTCACGATAAGATCAATAGGTCATAAAATAAAAAAATTCACTTGTATAATTAAAACTCATAAACTAAAAACTCATAAAGTTCCATATGTGAGCGTGCCTCTTTAAAATACCTTTGCACTAAAACAAATAGTCCTAACAATTGTTTAGTGTGTATATACTTGCAGACCTGTTTTAATTTGGTCGTTTATGGCCTCATTCTCCCCAAGATTATAATCCCAGGAAACATCTAAAATTGAGACACCTAAACATCAATTTTCCCAGAAGAACACAACACGCCTAACTAGCATTCACTATGCTACTTCCGATTCAGAAACTCAAAAGTGAACTGTAAACTAAACCTAATGATGATTCCCCTTTAACTCAAATCATTAATCATAAGTTTTAAACAACGCCAATGTATATGTTTACTTAAATGAACATGCTACCCTTAGATACAATTAACCCGATAACATTACTGTATTACTTTTTCTCCTCTGCCACAAATGTCGTTCATTTCTCTGTGTAAGAAATCCTAATCCCAGATATTTACTAAAAATGTAAACGCGTTTTCCCTTGGCTCCTTCAACTCACATATTTTAGATAACTTCCATCCGTCCCGGTATGAAGAATCCTACTCAAACACACCAGAACAAATGCTTAATTAAGTTAAATCAACTCCTAGAATAACTAGTCTCATAGGAACCAAACAAGTAGGTATATGGACGTTTTTATCACCTTCTGAAAAGTGACTCAAAACAATAATGCACCCATTTTCCTTCTAAAAGACACTTTCTCCGTTACCCCCAGTCACGACATCATTTCCGTGGCGACGAAAGCCTCGCGAGTGATGTCATCATCAAACGCTCAACCTCAGCCCAATTCGTAGCGACTTTCAATGAATTGTAACTAATTGTTGTTCGATAAACCAAACCTAATTTATCACATCTGTTAAAATCTTGAATTATAATTTATCACCCCATCGCTAATTTTATAAAACATTTCGATGGGTATAGATCGTAATTGTCTCTTCGTTATTATTTAGAATTCATTTTGATCTAAGTAACTGTCTCGTCTTTGACTTAGACTCACTTATCTAATTAAAACTCATAATAATCCATATGTGAGTGTACTCATTTAAAATACCTTGTCACTGGGAACAGGGAAATCCCCTTAACCCGAACTTTTACTATTACAACGAAACCTAATAATTCTGATAATCCCTTCACATAATTTGTTTTAAATCTCTCGATGTTTCATGTAACTCATTCAGTCTATCTTCAAATTGTCGTCCCAAAATATTTTATACACTGCCATACACTCAAACCACTGTGATTGAGATGCACTGTCCCTTTAAGATAAGACATTTTATTTTTCCCCCGCAACGAAAACGGAAAACAGATCATGTTTAGAATACGTTACTTTTTGTTCGAATTCCCTGGCGTTACCTAACCAAAAATCAATACCTAGGAAAACAATCACAACTTTTCACGATGAAACTATTCTTACCTATCTTATAGTCCAAAGCGTTGCACCATATAGCCCATTGAGTGCCTAGCACTTCCGTTGCAAACTGTAGCATCTTTCCAGACTATCTTTACGATACTTCTCCTTTTTAAAATAAATGTATTTGGAACTTTTGGCCACTTTTGAAAAGTAACTCTAAGCTATAATGCACTCATTTTCCCTCTAAATGCCACAACCCCTTTTCTCTGTTTAAATTTGAGGAACGATGTTGTTCAACGTGAAACGACCCCACACATCTGCCTGCCTCTGTAAAATATATATTCCCTATTCAGATTGCGTTCAGTTTTAAATTTTAATCATCAAAGTAAAACCAACCCAGCTTCTCAACTTACTATACCCTAACATCTGAACGTACCATTTTTTATGCTAAATTTATCATATGTCAGTCGATTCATAAATAGCTATAACGTCCGGATAGCACGAAATTGTATCGTATCTCTCCGTTATTCCCTACATTTAACTTTAGGTGACCTTTTCTCCTATGATACATTTATTTTCAATACGACTCCCCTTTCAATACATTATTATTATAATTGTCCGTAGTAGCAAAACTTCGACACCGGGAATTCCCAGAAAATCGTCCTAATTTAAAACCCTTCCTGGCTATATTCGTAATATCAGCTTCCATTCAGGTTCTTTGTCTGAGACAGATTTTGGATGCCTCCCTTCCATTCTCTTTGTTCTCCTATTACGGTAATCTCCGCTAGTAAGAAGTTAGACACTTCTTTTGAGGAATTTCTAAACAATCCTTACCGTTACTTAGCAATGGTATTTAATCACTTATCTATGCCTTTCTATATTTAATTTTAAATTCTATGTGCGTGTACTTCTATAAATTTGCAATTTACCGTTACTAAATCACTTTTGTTCCTTTTCTGTCTGACTATGTGTGTGTCTCTTTGATGGAAATCTTATCAATAGCTTTGACTTTTGAATCAGATATTAGGTCTTACCTTACAACTATAAGCCCAGGGTTTGTAAATCCCTAGTTAATATCTTATTTTCCGGTTGTGTCAGAGGGCTTTTAACGAACGCTAATAATCGTTATCTCACGCCACTAATTGTTAGACTCCCCTCTCGCATGGAACTATCCTGTCTATAGATTTGGCTTTTATCTCATTTCTTTAGATTTAAGTTCCTTCTCCTCCTTATTTGGATATTTCCGTAGTATTAGTTGAATCGGAACGATGATCAATACTGCCACAATTCAAATGACCAATCCAGTTATCTTGCGCATTCTTGCTGTCTTCCCACGCCCAGTATTTGTACAAGATCACCGTCCTATCCCCCAGTACCTATTCAATATCCCGTCTTAATCTCGGGCGGGTGTGCCTCTCATGATTAAGTTTAGTTTATTTACGGTAGTGCACATTACCACAGGTTATTTTCGAACCTGCTTCAGTGTATATTGGTTATACAAAACCCAGTGTATGTTGGTCATACAAAACCCTGTGGGAATAACAAAGCTCCCATTATTGATGAATTCAGAAAATTTTAGAACATCAATTAAAGAACTCAAATCCCCCCAGAATCGAGAATAAAGGCTACTATACCTGCTGCCGACTGGGAAAAGCACTGTTCGTTTGAATCTGTCACCGTATCTGCCATCTGTAGTGTATACCTGCCTGTTTTTAACCTCCATTCCGGGGCCAGGTCTTTAAATTACGTGCACAATTTTTTTTCGGCGTATGGCCTCCAGATGGCAGAGACAGATTTTTAGATCCCGGCTTCGAAGGACCAATTTGTTAGTGGAATTCTAAATTCCTCTGTATTATTTCCCAATCAGAATTAATTACTCTGTCAATGCATTCTATGGGATTGTAAAACCCATATTATTATAAGAATGGACAGAACCCCAGTCTTAAAAGTCAGGTAACAGCGTTTAATTCAAGAGAGTACTGACCCAAAATACAAAGAAGATTACATTTTAGAGAGAGAACATAAAATGACGTCATCAGTTTCTCGAGCTCGTCATCAAGCTCGAGACCCTGGGTCTCGACCCCGCCCTGTGCAACTGGGTACTGGACTTCCTGACGGGCCGCCCCCAGGTGGTGAGGGTAGGCAACAGCATCTCCACCCCGCTGATCCTCAACACTGGGGCCCCACAAGGGTGCGTTCTGAGCCCTCTCCTGTACTCCCTGTTCACCCACGACTGCGTGGCCACACATGCCTCCAACTCAATCATCAAGTTTGCGGACGACACAACAGTGGTAGGCTTGATTACCAACAACGACGAGACGGCCTACAGGGAGGAGGTGAGGGCCCTCGGAGTGTGGTGTCAGGAAAATAATCTCACACTCAACGTCAACAAAACTAAGGAGATGATTGTGGACTTCAGGAAACAGCAGAGGGAACACCCCCCTATCCACATCGATTGGAACAGTAGTGGAGAGGGGAGTAAGTTTTAAGTTCCTCGGCATACACATCACAGACAAACTGAATTGGTCCACTCACACAGACAGCATCGTGAAGAAGGCGCAGCAGCGCCTCTTCAACCTCAGGAGGCTGAAGAAATTCGGCTTGTCACCAAAAGCACTCACAAACTTCTACAGATGCACAATCGAGAGCATCCTGGCGGGCTGTATCACCGCCTGGTTTGGCAACTGCTCCGCCCACAACCGTAAGGCTCTCCAGAGGGTAGTGAGATCTGCACAACGCATCACCGGGGGCAAACTACCTGCCCTCCAGGACACCTACACCACCCGATGTTACAGGAAGGCCATAAAGATCATCAAGGACAACAACCACCCGAGCCACTGCCTGTTCACCCCGCTATCATCCAGAAGGCGATGTCAGTACAGATGCATCAAAGCTGGGACCGAGAGACTGAAAAACAGCTTCTATCTCAAGGCCATCAGACTGTTAAACAGCCACCACTAACATTGAGTGGCTGCTGCCAACACACTGACTCAACTCCAGCCACTTTAATAATGGGAATTGATGGGAAATGATGTAAAATATATCACTAGCCACTTTAAACAATGCTACCTAATATAATGTTTACATACCCTACATTATTCATCTCATATGTATACATATTTTGTACTCTATATCATCTACTTCATCCTTATGTAATACATGTATCACTAGCCACTTTAACTATGCCACTTTGTTTACATACTCATCTCATATGTATATACTGTACTCGATACCATCTACTGTATCTTGCCTATGCTGCTCTGTACCATCACTCATTCATATATCTTTATGTACATATTCTTTATCCCCTTACACTGTGTATAAGACAGTAGATTTTTTGGGAATTGTTAGTTAGATTACTTGTTGGTTATTACTGCATTGTCGGAACTAGAAGCACAAGCATTTCGCTACACTCGCATTAACATCTGCTAACCATGTGTATGTGACAAATAAAATTGGATTTGAATTTGATTTGATTTGATTTGATTTCACACTGTCTCTGATCCACACAATAGCGCAGTGTCTTCAGGTCTGGAAATTGTCTTCTACTCCCCTCATAAAACAAACATTCCAATCTGTCTAAAAATACATTTTCTCCTCCACTAATGGAACATCAAAGAACATTCTTATCTGTCTGAAAAGATATGCCATCCCTCTCCCTTAAACCCGCAAGGTACAGATTCCAAGAACACAGGATGAGATGTTACTATCCTTTGTGCAAGCACTTCCAAGAGTTAATGAACAGTGAGCCTGGTGAAATTTGGGGAGCGCATCGTCAGTAGTGTACCTTTGGTTCCTAGGGTGTTTCAGCCTTTCACACTATACACCCTCCCCAAAGGTGGCCAGCGACAGGGGGATCAATCCTACGCTTGCGTCCCATTCCCAATTAGTCATAGGAGTTGCCTTGTTGATGATAGCCAACATCCCATGGGACTATGCATGGCAGGGGCGTCCTCCTCCCTGAGTCAAGCATTGTTGACCGCATACGTCCTGGCCCTCTCACTTCGGGGCCCAGCTGGGGTCTTTCCTCTTCATCCAGAGCCACTGACTGCTGCCTTCTGCCGCCTCCGATACAGCTTTGATTGCCGAACGCTGGCTCTGGCCCTTAATTCCAAGGTCTCTAAGCAGTCTGGTTGTAGATGTTGCCACAAAACCTCTGCAGCCCACCTCCACTGGTCGGACTTCTGTGTTCCAGCCATGATGCCGTGCTTCGGCAGCTAGATCGGCATAGCGCAGATGCTTTCGCTCATAAGCCTCATCTGAGTCCTCCCAGGGTACTGTGAGCTCAATGATGAAGACCTTCTTGAGCGAACGGGACCAGAGCACCATGTCAGGTCTTATGGTGGTGGTTGCGATCTCCGGAGGAAACACAAGTTGCCGGCCAATGTCAGCTAGCATTTTCCAGTCGCGGGCCAAGCGCAGCTGGTCTCGCTCTAATGGTGTCGAGCCGCGCTTCGGTGGTTTAGCCCCTTCGCGGACAAAGTTTGTCCGTAAGGGGTGTGATGCTGCTGGGGGTGGTAGGGAGTTGGTGGCAGCTCGCTTGTCCTCCAGGGCGGACGCAAGGTTTTTAAGGACTTGGTTGTGTCGCCAAGTGTAGCGTCCTTGGGTGAGGCTTGTTTTACACCCCGTGAGAATGTGCCAGACAATTAATTCATTTTACCTACATTTTCAGTCCTAGTTTAACCAAGAACCCATACATTTCATACCATAACATAATAGTATTAAAATAAATGGTTCTAATTTAAATGTATACATACAGTGCCTTGCTAAAGTATTCGGCCCCCTTGAACTTTGCAACCTTTTGCCACATTTCAGGCTTCAAACATAAAGATATAAAACTGTATTTTTTTGTGAAGAATCAACAACAAGTGGGACACAATCATGAAGTGGAACGACATTTATTGGATATTTCAAACTTTTTTAACAAATCAAAAACTGAAAAATTGGGCGTGCAAAATTATTCAGCCCCTTTACTTTCAGTGCAGCAAATCTCTCCAGAAGTTCAGTGAGGATCTCTGAATGATCCAATGTTGACCTAAATGACTAATGATGATAAATACAATCCACCTGTGTGTAATCAAGTCTCCGTATAAATGCACCTGCACTGTGATAGTCTCAGAGGTCCGTTAAAAGCGCAGAGATGTTTGAAGCCTGAAATGTGGCAAAAGGTCGCAAAGTTCAAGGGGGCCGAATACTTTCGCAAGGCACTGTAATTAATCATTTCAACTATAATTTCCTCCAACACTTTCTCTCTCTCGGAGGTCCTTAGCCCTAGGACCATGCCTCAGGACTACCTGGCATGATGACTCCTTGCTGTCCCCCGTCCACCTGGCCATGCTGCTGCTCCAGTTTCAACTGTTCTGCCTGCGGCTATGTAACCCTGACCTGTTCACCGGACGTGCTACCTGTCCCAAACCTGCTGTTTTCAACTCAGCAGGAGTGGTAGAGATATTCTTAATGATCGGCTATGAAAAGCCAACTGACATTTACTCCTGAGGTGCTGACTTGTTGCACCCTCGACAACTACTGTGATTACTATTATTTGACCATGCTGGTCATTTATGAACATTTGAACATCTTGGCCATGTTCTGTTATAATCTCCACCCGGCACAGCCAGAAGAGGACTGGCCACCCCACATAGCATGGTTCCTCTCTAGGTTTCTTCCTAGGTTTTGGCCTTTCTAGGGAGTTTTTCCTAGCCACCGTGCTTCTACACCTGCATTGCTTGCTGTTTGGGGTTTTAGACTGGGTTTCTGTACAGCACTTTGAGATATCAGCTGATGAAAGAAGGGCTATATAAATAAATTTGATTTGATACTAGACCATGGCAGTAAATCTAATACCTAGGTGTTTTTAGTCATGCATGAAAGGTCTGTGTTGGTTCCGTGGTTATAAGTTACATCTCTGGCCATGCTGGCACGGTCTGAATCAAACCGAATGTCCAGTGGGATTGATCTGTTTGATCCAATTGTTTGTTTCTGTTTTCAGTAGTTGAATCCTTTGACGTATTGTTGATTTCAACATTTTTCATTTTAAACAAATGCACTGGGTTGGTTGAAAAGTGATACTAAACTTACATACCATTTACTATTTTGACATATTGGAGGATATACTGAATTTATACTGTTTTTCATACTAAGATGGACGAAGATACATGTTGCTTTTGCACATATTTGTTCATTGGTTTTGCAAGAGTCTGTTGATTGGTCAGTCATTGAGTTAATTTGTTTTGCAATATGTTCAAATCAAATCAAGCTTTATTTATACAGCACATTTCAGACATGGATGCAACACAATGGCTTCACAGGAAAAAACAAATAATAAACAATGAAACTGAACAAATATTTACTTCAACAAACATAAGAGGATAAAAAAAGAAGAATAACAACTGAGCATCCTAAGGAAAATCCATTGATTAAAATATTAACAATTGGATGCAATATTCAACGAGATGGACAAGCGAGCACAGGTGTAACACATTCTGACTAACGAGGTGACACCAATGAGTGCGGCCTACGTGCTAACGAGCTATACGTGCTAAAGTCCAACCTCAAAACATAAATGAAAAAACCAAAGCCTGAAACAACTTCCCCCTTAAAACAACAAATATATCCTATATTTTTGTTGGACAAGTTTGCTCACCGCCAACAGAAAACAACTTCCATTTCACATTATAATTGACTACAATGCTTCACTTTCTACAATATAAACATGGTGTCTACTGGCTGTCAACAATTAAAAACAAAAACACGTATAAATAATAATATACAATAGTTTAAAAAAAAATCTAATTTTTCTTTCTATAGAATCCTAAAAATAGTTCTGATAAACTTCTTCCTAAAACTAACTAGCCTCTAGACCTCTCGTCCCCTTGGAACGAGCCAAACAAAACTCATCACCAAAACAGAAAAACTTGCAGTCAAAATAAATTGTGATCCATGGCAATGCACTGGCTAAATGCAAAACACAAAACTTCTTGACTGCCCACCCTTGAGACAATCAGCACCCAAATACTCATTCTACAATGTTAAAACATTCTACATTGTGACATTATTTAATTGATATAATGAAACAACTCTTTCATGCATGTACTTTCTGATGTTTATTAATCAGATATATTTTATCAGAGATCTTGTCACATTGATCACAGCTATAAGATTTCTCTCCTGTGTGTGTTCTCTGGTGCGATATCAGGATGGGTGGCTGAGCAAAACTCTTCCCACATTGATCACAGCAATAAGGTTTCACTCCTGTGTGTGTTCTCTGGTGTACAGTCAGATTGCTTAATGTAGCATAACTCTTCCCACATTCATCACAGCTCCAGGGTTTCTCTCCTGCGTGTGTTCTCTGGTGAGATTTTAATTGTCCTGAGAAAAGAAAACTCTTCCCACAGTCAGAGCAGCTAAAAGGTTTCTCTCCTGTATGGATTCTCAGATTTATTTTAACGACTTTTGAGGAGGTGAATCTCTTTCCACATTGAGTACAGCTAAAAGATTTATCTCCTTTGTGGATTCTCTGATTAATTTTAATGCCTGATGAGGAGGTGAATCTCTTCCCACAGTCAGATCAGCAGTGAGTTCTCTTCCCTGTGGGTCTCCGCTGGTGTTTCCTGAGGTGTTCTGATTTGGAGAGACTCTTCTCTGCCTCTTCAGCATCATGAGGTTGTTGAGGCTCCCCAGAGGATCCACAATAGTCACGTCTCTCTCCTGTGTCAACAACAAAGTCATACAGATGGTTAAAGTCCCACAACAGAAGAAATACACTGTAAAAGTTGATACCAAAAGCTTAGCCATGATCTGTAATGAATGTTAAAATGAGAAAGAATAGTCTAATTTTGTCTTCACATTAGTAGTAACATCGATGATTGTAGGCTAGAAATATGATATTCAAGTTGTTGAAATTCTAAGCACTGTTCCAGATGACTTTTGGTCTCCAATATAGGCCCCTTCTGTGTTTAGTAAAATTGCGCCACGAGGGCAATGCACACACAATTTGATTGCAGAAACTCCTCCCTGCTAATGAGGAAACCACTAGTTATGGATGTAGTATATCTGCCTGGAGCAAAAATGGTGAGCGAAGATTGTAGTTTTTCACAATATATTCAGAATATTACAGCGCAAGGTCAGGAGTGCTACTCAAGGAAACTCACATTAAGCTCTGTGTCTATTCACTAATTGTCCACCATCGGGGAAAACTCAGGGGAGTTCTCATAGGCTGACAGCAAAAATAGCCTCCATTTCCAGGTTGATTATGAGTGCATTTCACACTACTTTGGATAAAAATTTTAAGGCATGTTTGAATGTCCTGCTTAATATAATGTTTGTGTTGTCGCAAATCAACTGCTTTATAGTTAAAAAACACTAACCAGTAAAATGCCCTTTGGCTAGCTTTGCTACCAGTCTGTCAATGAGCGTTTGTAAACTAAGTGCACAAATTGGCCCACCTAACAACAACATAGACCTAGGACTATAAATCATTTAATATTTCCTGGTGAAACATGGAAACTAAAATGTCTTTATCGTGACATTTCATAACCTGATCACCAGTTAATTTTGTGAATAATCCCACTAGGCTACTCTGTAATGTGTTGTCATTCTAAATGTCCTGAATGAAGGAAAATAGCTCTGTGTGTTGTACAATAGCCTATCCATCAAGGAACATTTCTCTACACATTATGAACAAAGTATCTCTGTGTCCAAACAGACTAACGAGATCCTACTGTAAATCAAGCAGACAATAACACATTCTAAACATCAATTTGTTAGGGATGTTGGATCCAACATGGAGCATGGCATAACTGTCTTTACCAGAGTAATGAATGAAGAAGCACTTTGGTTGTTGTTGCATGTCGTGATGTTTGTCATTTGACTGGCATTCAGAAAATTTTTTCCTGGATCAGCTGATGATAGTGACTAACTAAATGGCTACAGAATGTCTAATTATAGAGTAACCGCATTAATGACAGTATCCATTTTGCTGTTGTCAGTAAAGTTACAGTGACTCTCGGGTTAGAACCATTGAATTTTGCGAACTCTGAAAATTATTTAGGATCTATGCCCATGAAAACTGTTTTCCCAGTGTAATATAAGGAGACACTAAATGTTTGTAGGTAGAGTGCATTTCAGAGATCTGAATACAAAAAACTGTACTATCAGGACAATAACCTAAACCACAAGGCCAAATCTACACTGGAGGAGCTTACCAAGATGACATTGAATGTTCCTGAGTGGCCTAGTTACAGTTTGGACTTAAATCGTCTTGAATGTCTATGGCAAGACTTGAAAATGGCTTTCAAGCAATGATCAACAACCAACTTGACGGAATAGGAAGGATTTTAAAAAGAATAATGAATATTCACATGAAGATCTGTCTCCTATTGGATGACATCACGACTTCCAATCAAGCCAACTCCTTGAAGGCCTTACTATGGCATCACTCCTAGTTTCCAGTTGTCTAAAAACACTATTTTGCTCAAAACATTTATTTGTTTCCCTTCAGTGTGTTTATACTTTACTGTTTTTATATATCACTTTTCAACAGGAAAACTTTTAAATCACTGGAGGACGTCATGAACAATTCATACAGTACAAAAACATATTCAAGTGTGGAATGCCCCTTTAAAAATCACACATTAGTTCAACAACTGCAGAGTTTGTGTCCCTGTTTTATAAGATAGTACTCACTGTATTTACTGGTGTTAATCAGTTCTCCAGTCTTCGTCCTCCTCTAATGTGACAGTAATCTCCCCCTCTTCATCCTCCATTCCAAAAACTGCATCTTCCTCCTTTTCTTTCACAGTAACATCCACCTCCTCTTTCACTCGGAAGGTGTCTTTCTCTTTTAATTCCACGGTAAAATGGCCTCCCAGGTGGCGCAGTGGTTAAGGGCGCTGTACTGCAGTGCCAGCTGTGCCACCAGAGACTCTGCGTTCGCGCCCAGGCTCTGTCGTAACCGGCCGCGACCGTCTGTGGGGCGATGCACAATTGGCCTAGCGTCGTCCGGGTTAGGGAGGTTTTGCCCGGGAGGGATGTCCTTGTCTCATCGCGCACCAGCGACTCCTGTGGCGGGCCGGGCGCAGTGCGCACTAACCAAGGTTGCCAGGTGCACGGTGTTTCCTCCAACACATTGGTCGGGTTGGATGCGCACTGTGTTAATTAACTCTTAAAGATCGGGTGAATTTTTTCAACTTTTTGTTAAAAATCACGCAAAATTTCAACGTCCTGCTACTCATGCCAGGAATATAGTATATGCATATGATTAGTATGTGTGGATAGAAAACACTCTGAAGTTTCTAAAACGGGTTAAATCATGTCTGTGACTATAACAGAACGTGTGTAGCAAGCAAAACCCCAAGGAAAAACTGTTCACAAAAAAAAAATATATATCCCTCCGCCAGTCTCTGTATTATCTATGGCAAGGGAAAATAGATAGCGCCCAGTTTACAGTTCCTACAGCTTCCACACGATGTCGCCAGTCTTGAAGTTAATCCTTGGTGAAATGAGAAATAGGCACTTCCTGTCATCGGGTACACCGGGGGAAGTTATGAAAGAGAGAATATCGCCCATGATTTCAAGACTTGCTGCTATTGAATACAGATCGCCCCGTGATCAATTTGATAGATTATTAACATTTAAAAATAACTACAGTTGGATTACAAAAGTAGTTTGAAGTGTTTTGGCAAAGTTTATAGGCAACTTTTTTAATTAAAAAAAATGACGTTGCGTTTTGAAAAGCAGTTTTTTCCTGGATCAGACGGGCTTCATAAATGGACATTTTGGGTATACATGGACGAATTTAATCGAAAAAAATACCCAATTGTGATGTTTATGGGACATATTGGAGTGCCAACAAAGAAGCTTGTCAAAGGTAATGAATGTTTTATATTTTATTTCTGCGTCTTGTGTAGCGCCGGCTACGCTAATTATTTTGTTTACGTCCCCTTCAGGTATTTCGGGGGGTGCATGCTATCAGATAATAGCTTCTCATGCTTTCGCTGAAAAGCATTTTTAAAATCTGACATGTTGGCTAGATTCACAACGAGTGTAGCTTTAATTGAGTACCCTGCATGTGTGTTTTAATGAAAGTTTGAGTTTTATCGAGTACTATTAGCATTTGGCATTGCGCATTTCCATTTCCTGTTGGCTAGGTGAGACGCTAGCGTCTCACCTTGCTCTAAGAGGTTTTAAGAAGCGGTGCGGCTTGGTTGGGTTGTGTATCGGAGGACACATGACTTTCAACCTTCGCCTCTCCCGAGCCCGTACAGGAGTTGTAGCGATGAGACAAGATAGTAGCTACTAACAATTGGATACCACAAAATTGGGAGAAAAAAAAGGGGTAAAATTCTAAAAATAATTCCACCCTATATTGTAACAACCTCCTCTTTCTCCGTCCAGCAGAGCGCCTCTTCTTTAGCAGGAGGAGAGTAGTTTGGTGACCTCGTGGTCGTGAATAATCGCAAATTATCATTATCGACTAGTTCTAGTTCTACTTAACCAGCCAGCTCATTGACTTACAACGTAAATGTTAAATTAAATGGGGTAGCTAGTTGTTTCCACAAAAGTACATGTAAAGCATAGTGGCAAATAAACCACGAAATTGTCTAAAGAACATGAATGTTCCGACTTTGTTGGCTAGCAAGCTAGGGAGGTGGCTGCAGTTGTTGAAGAAGTGTTCTGTCCACTAGATTATACGTCACAATAGAAACATCGCCTGAAAGACACATCGCCATCTGGAGGGAGTAAACACAGTTGAGGGATTTTTTTTTTTTCATTGAATTATATCATAAAACAGTTTAGGGAAACGTTTTTTCACTCTCCATGAAATATGAATATTATATAAACACGTACAAAGAGCAACAAGTGTTGTTTGATTAGTTCAGATTTTTTACGAGACTTTCAAACAAACTCTACATCTACTCCACATCTGTATTTCTGTAACGGTTTTCTTCTGGTGAAATGAGGCGGACCAAAATGCAGCGTGGTTAGTTTTGTACATCTTTAATAAAGATGAAAGTACAACAATCTACAAAACAAGAAACACGAAAAAACCAAAACAGTTCTATCTGGTGCCACAAACAAAGACAGGAACAATCACCCACACAACCAAACACAAAACAGGCTACCTAAATATGGTTCCCAATCAGAGACAATGACTAACACCTGCCGCTGATTGAGAACCATATCAGGCCAAACATAGAAATAGACAAACCAGACACACAACATAGAATGCCCACCCAGCTCACGTCCTGACCAACACTAAAACAAGGAAAACACACAAGAACAATGGTCAGAACGTGACAGTACCCCACCCCCCCCTCAAGGTGCGGACTCCGACCGCACAACCTAAACCTATAGGGGAGGGTCTGGGTGGGCATCTGTCCGCGGTGGCGGCTCTGGCGCTGGACGTAGACCCCACTCCATAATTGTCTTAGTCCACCTCCTTAGCGTCCCTTAAGTGGCGACCCTCGCGACTAGGAACCCTAACAACGGGCCCCACTGGACTGAGGGGCAGCTCGGACTGAGGGGAAGCTCAGGCAGGTTGATGGATCTGGCAGATCCTGGCTGGCTGGTGGCTCCGACAGATCCTGGCTGACTGGCGGCACCGGCGGCTCCTTGCAGACTGGCGGCACCGGCGGCTCCTTGCAGACTGGCGGCACCGGCGGCTCCTTGCAGACTGGCGGCACCGGCGGCTCCTTGCAGACTGGCGGCACCGGCGGCTCCTTGCAGACTGGCGGCACCGGCGGCTCCTTGCAGACTGGCGGCACCGGCGGCTCCTTGCAGACTGGCGGCACCGGCGGCTCCTTGCAGACTGGCGGCACCGGCGCTGGGCAGACTGGCGGCACCGGCGCTGGGCAGACTGGCGGCACCGGCGCTGGGCAGACTGGCGGCACCGGCGCTGGGCAGACTGGCGGCACCGGCGCTGGGCAGACTGGCGGCACCGGCGCTGGGCAGACTGGCGGCACCGGCGCTGGGCAGACTGGCGACTCTGATGGCGCTGTGCAGACGGGAAGCTCCGGCAACGCTGGAGAGGAAAGCTCTGGCAGCGCTGGACTGAGGAGCTCTGGCGCCTCTGGAATGAGGGGCTCTGGCGCCTCTGGAATGAGGGGCTCTGGCGCCTCTGGAATGAGGGGCTCTGGCGCCTCTGGAATGAGGGGCTCTGGCGCCTCTGGAATGAGGGGCTCTGGCGCCTCTGGAATGAGGGGCTCTGGCGCCTCTGGAATGAGGGGCTCTGGCGCCTCTGGAATGAGGGGCTCTGGCGCCTCTGGAATGAGGGGCTCTGGCGCCTCTGGAATGAGGGGCTCTGGCGCCTTTGGAATGAGGGGCTCTGGCACCTCTGGAATGAGGGGCTCTGGCACCTCTGGAATGAGGGGCTCTGGCACCTCTGGAATGAGGGGCGGGAGCTCTGGCAGCGCCGGACAGGCGGGAGACTCCGGCTGCGCTGGAGAGGAGGAAGGCTCTGGCAGCGCTGGACTGAGGAGCTCTGGCGCCTCTGGAAGGAGGGGCTCTGGCGCCTCTGGACTGAGGGGCGGGAGCTCTAGCAGCGCCGGACAGGCGAAGCGCACTATAGGCCTGGTGCGTGGTGCTGGCACTGGTGGTACTGGGCTGAGGACACGCACAGGAAGCCTGGTGCGGCGAGCTGCCACCGGAGGGCTGGTGCGTGGAGGTGGTACTGGATAGGCCGGACCGTGCATACTATGCCAAACCAACAGCTTTCTCTCTACTCTGTCCAATACATCCTCAACACTCTCAGACTCAGCACTCAGCTTCGCCGACAGCTCCAATTCCATCCATGGCTCCTTACGGTAAACAGGGGGAGTTGGCTCAGGTCTAACTCCTGACTCTGCCACAGTCTCCTTGTGCCCCCCCAATAGATTTTTGCGGCTGCCTCTCGGGCTTCCAGCCGCTCTGCCGTGCTAGCTCCTCATAATGCCGCCTCTCTGCTTTCGCTGCCTCCAGCTCGGCTTTGGGGCGGCAATATTCCCCTGGCTCTGCCCAGGGTCCTTTCCCGTCAAGGATCTCCTCCCAAGTCCATTTCTCCAAATAGTGCAGCCTCTCCCACTGCTGCCTCTGTTGCTTCTCCTGCTGCTGCTTTTGCTGCTGCTGCTGTTGCTCCTGCTGCACCTGTCGCTTCTCCTGCTGCTGCTGCTGCCTCTGTTTACCACGCCGCTTGGTCCTTGGTTAGTGGGTGATTCTGTAACGGTTTTCTTCTGTTGAAAGAGAGGCGGACCAAAATGCAGCATGGTTAGTTTTGTACATCTTTAATAAAGATGAAAGTACAACAATCTACAAAACAAGAAACGTGAAAAAACCGAAACAGTCCTATCTGGAGCCACAAACACAAAGACAGGAACAATCACCCACACAACCCAACACAAAACAGGCTACCTAAATATGGTTCCCAATCAGAGACAATGACTAACACCTGCCTCTGATTGAGAACCATATCAGGCCAAACATAGAAATAGACAAACCAGACACACAACATAGAATGCCCACCCAGCTCACGTCCTGACCAACACTAAAACAAGGAAAACAAACAAGAACGATGGTCAGAACGTGACATTTTCTGATTCAGTCAAATAACTAGATATCAAAATAAGCACCTAGTTATTGATACCTTTGACAAAGATGAGCAAAAATACCAGTATAAAATAGATAAATGAACTTTACCCACTACCAGGATATTTTAGCCCAAAACCTGGCTACCTCTCTGCTAGGAGGCTGAAACGTGGGCCATAAGTGGATCTTCCCACAAGACACATCAACATCCACGAATAAACTGTTAATTGGGCACAAAATCAACATTTTTTTATGGCCATCTCAGTCCTCGGACATCTACTCCATTGAAAACCTGGGGTTTGAATTGAACAGGGCAGTCCACAAGCGCAGAAAGAAGAAATCAAGGACCTGGAGAGATTCTGTTTGGAGGAATGGTCTAAGATCCCACCCAATGTGTTGTCTAATCTCATAAAACATTTCAGTGTCGTTATCATCCCAAAGGGGTATTGAAAACAAGGGTGGCAATATTTCAGACCCCTACCTTTGGAGAATTACATATTAACCCATATCTCTTTCTCTTAGCAATTGTATTAGTTTAAAATAATATAATTCCCCTTTATTTTTTACATACAATATAGCTCAGTATTTGAATTCTTTATTTTATAGAGTTGTTTTTGCTCATCTTTATCAAGGGTGTCAACAATTTTGTCCCCCACTGTACCTCCATACTGCTCCTACATGGTGTAACAACACATCATGTAGATGTATATAATGAACAGACTGGGTCTATACTGCTCCTACATGGTGTAACAACACATCATGTAGATGTATATAATGAACAGACTAGGTCTATACCGCTCCTATGTGGTGTAACAACACATCATGTAGATGTATATAATGGACAGACTAGGTCTATACTGCTCCTATGTGGTGTAACAACACATCATGTAGATGTATATAATGGACAGACTAGGTCTATACTGCTCCTATGTGGTGTAACAATGCATCATGTAGATGTATATAAGTAACACCGGGCAATTGTTTGGACAGCTACAAATTCAATGTTTTTTATTTTAACTATTGTCGACATTGTAGAATAACAGTGTTAAATAACACATATGAAATCATGTAGTAACCAAAAAAAGTGTTAAACAAATCAAAATATTCCACCTTTTTTTGATTACAGCTTTGCACCCTCTTGGCATTGGATGTTGGAGTTATTACATAAAACCAATCAGAATTCAGAAGAATGCCAAAGGCAGGTGTGATGTAATATGGAGGACCAGCCTATTCCCTGTGATGTAAACTACAACAGAAAGAACTTCAAACGTATAACTTCAAATTAAACCAATCGTTTACATTCATGACTTGAGTGATTCCAGTAAATCAAAGTTTTGGAAATACATAACGCCATCTAACCAAATATCAAAGAATGTTAGCAATATGCAGTTATCTTAGCCAGCTAACATGAGCTATTTAGTCAGCGAGCTATGGTCTGCGAGCTGGAACACCAACTACCGGAGACCAGTTTGAACCCAACTAACAAAACCTTACTAAAACATGACTGCAGATCAAAAGAGCAGAGACATACAGAATGATGACAGGGAAAATCCCCAACATCCAAAATAGATAGATTCCAGATGTCAGTCAGCTAGCGTGCTAGCAGAAAACCAAGGTAGAAAAAGTTTCAAAACTCCCGTGGTCTACTTCACATCAAAGTATTGATGGGGAAACAAAGCTTCCTGAAGCATTGACACTTTTCAGCTTGTTGTATCAAAAATAGGTTCATTACTCAAGGCTTTGAGCAACACAGAATTTAGAACAGCCACATTTTTATAGACAATGTTCAACACACCCTAACGTGCGCAGCAGCGTAGCCTTTGTCTTCTTCTAAACCACTGTGTTCGAGACAATCAAATCCATGCTGCATTGTGGGTAAATGGTTACTGGCTGGCAGATTTATAAATAATAATGATTAGTTATTTATGATGCAAGGTGATTTGTGGATCAGTCAGCCGGCAGTCGCCTGCAATGCACAATACCAAACCAATCAGGTGGTTGTTCGACAAAATTAATCTTCAGGTGTCATTGATCACATGCTGCTGATCAAGAAAAATAGACAAATAGACAAACACTACGGATTATGTATGCCCACAGGCCTTTTGCCTGTGGGCAAGAGGACGGGGTCAGCTCTCCAATCGTTGATGTGGCCGACCAATCAGCTGCTTGGGGCAAATTTTAGGAAGCCATCCTGAAACCGACTCTCACAAAAACACAAACCACAACACAGAAACTGGGGAATGTAATGGCAAGAAGTCACCTGAGCCTACCGCCTACCGCCCCTCTAGATAACACAACCATAAAGTGCATAAAAAGCATGAGGTGTGGCTAACGTTTGCAAGCTTGCACTAGCTACCGAGCTAGTATACAAACTTTGTAGCACAGAGTAGATCCTCCATATAACGTTGAGAAATATTGCATTGTGGATAGTGTAGAAGATATTCAGAAATAAGTAAAGAAATATGTAATAACGCAAAAACATAACTGTTTGTACTTATAGGAAACCAGATCATGCCTACAACTAAGTTACTAAGTCTTTAACCACACTGTGTTGTTACACTGGTGAGTAAAAACTCATGCTTCCTACCCTTTAACTTTTTGTCTGAAAATAAAATGTAAATTTTACTCAACTGCATTACCCACTCCAGTCAGCAGATGGCGGTGTGGGACTTTAAGGCAATGCTGGTAGTGTGACGTATAATCTAGTGGACGGAACGCTTCTTTCAACAGCTGCAATAGTTAGTCAGCCACCTCGGTAGCTTGCTAGCCAAAATAGCCGAACCAATAAAACTCTTTAGATGCTTTAGTGTATATTAGCAACTGTGTTGTAAACCGACTTCTGTCGTCTAGTTAGTTATTCGATTTAATTTCATATTTACGGTATTGTTGTTATTATTCAGCTAGCGGGCTGATGAAGTTAGCAAGTTAGCATCCCCGACCATGAGGTCACTAAGCTACTCTCCTCCTGCCAAAGAAGAGGCGGTCTGCTGATAGGAGAAAGAAGTTATCGTGAAAGAGGAGGATATCATAGTAAAACAAGAAGTAGAGGATGAGGCTGTTACAGTGAAAGATGAAGAGTAATACGTTTCAGTGAAAGAAGAGGAGGAAGAGAAAGAGGATGCAGTTTTTGGAGTGAAAGAGGAGGAGGGGGAGATGACTGTCACATCGAAAGAGGAGGAAACTAGATATCTGTGCCCGGTTTCC
This sequence comes from Oncorhynchus kisutch, assembly GCF_002021735.2. Lineage (NCBI taxonomy): Eukaryota > Metazoa > Chordata > Actinopteri > Salmoniformes > Salmonidae > Oncorhynchus > Oncorhynchus kisutch. Next base: position 4,439,750 of record NC_034194.2, read on the forward strand.
CAAACGCATCTTAAGGCATCCAATGGTTCTAACGATGAACAGGCCCTGGTTAACACTAGTAAGTAGTGTCTTAAAAACAGAGGCACAAACTCTGCATTTGTTGAACTGATGTGTGGTGTTAAAGAGGAAATCTATATTTGGACTTTTAAATTATTTATATATAGCCATGGATTCTTATAGAATTTAACACATTCCTCATGAGCTTAGTTCAACTGTTGTACCCCATGAGAACCCCAAATAATATTTTTTTTACTCCAATGTTTAGAAACCATATAAACCAACACTGTATAGCCTCAACATTGTTAAAACTATAATGTTGATATCATGGATGGTCAGTCCTTGCATCCGTCGGTCTGTCTATGAATTTGAGAGTAGTTACATTTCTCCTGCCCCATCCATCATCTTATTAGCAAAAGAGTTGTGGAATTGCAGCTTTGTTATTGTTTGAACTGCAGATTGGTTTGTTGATTGATTGTGTGGCTTTTTTAAAGGAGCAACCTAGTATTTAAACAGCAACAAAATGTCTGCCCAGAGATGTGGTTTGGTAATCAGCTGAGGGATGGGGGCTAGAGAAATGTAACCACTCTCAAATTCATAGAGAAAGCAACCATAACTCAAAACCTAGCCATCTTGGCGTAACAGTTATAAGGCATTGGCTTGACAGTCGCTGGACCCAGGTTTGTGTTTAGCTCAGGGCTACTCCCTGAATAAATTATGAATACGAAGACTGGCCATCCATGATATCATAATGATAGTTTAACCTCACTAGGGTATGTGGGACGCTAGCGTCCTACCTCGTCAACAGCCAGTGAAACTGCAGGGCGCCAAATTCAAAACAACAGAAATCCCATAATTAAAATTCCCCAAACATAAAAGTATTTTACACCATTTTAAAGATACACTTGTTGTAAATCCAGCCAGTGTCCGATTTCAAAAAGGCCTTACGACGAAAGCACAACAAACGATTATGTTAGGTCAGAGCCAAGTCACAGAAAAACACAGCCATTTTTCCCGCCAACGAGAGGAGTCACAAAAAGCAGAAATAGAGATAAAATGAATCACTAACCTTTGGTGATCTTAGTGTACAAACCCTCAGTTTCAGGCTGATGGCAAAGCTAGCCAAAGAGCATTTTTCTAGTTGAAGTGTTTAAGTATAAAGCAGTTGATTTGCGACAATAACACAAACATATTAAGCAGATGATTCAAGTGAGCCTTACAATTATAATCCAAAAGTCATGTGAAATGCACTCATAAGCAACCTGTAAATGGAGGCTATTTTTACTGTCAGCCTATGAGAACTCCCCTGAGTTTTCCCACAAGGTGGTGAATTAGTAGATAGCGACACAGAACTTAATGTGAGTTTCCTTCAGTAGCACTCCTGATCTTGCGCTGATAGTGAGCTGTAATATTCAGAATACATTGTGAAAAACAAAAATCTTCGCTCACAATTTTTGCTCCAGGCAGATATACTACATCCATAACTAGCGGTTTCCTCATTAGCAGGGAGGAGTTTCTGCAATCAAATTGTGTGTGCATTGCCCTCGTGCTGCAATTTTAGCAAACACAGAAAGTGGCCTATATTGGAGACCAAAATTGTCTGGCACACTGCTTAGGATTTCAACAACTTAAATAACTTATTTCTAGTTACCACTAATGTGAAAACAAGACAAATTATGATTGTTTCTAACTTGACTGTCATAATTGTCAAATAATTTAACAGATGTCAATTGTTGTACAACTTAATGGGTATGCCAGGAGAGAGACGGGACTATCGTGGATCCTCTGTGGATCCTCAGCAACATCATGATGCTGACGAGGCAGAGAAAAGTCTCTTCAGATCAGATCTCCTCAAGAAATACCATCAGAGACGCACAGGGAAGAAATTTCATTGCTGCTCTGACTGTGGGATACGTTGCAAATATTAATCAGAACTTAAAATACACCAGAGAATACACACAGGAGATACATCTTATAGCTGTGATCAATGTGGGAAGTGTTTTATTCGGCTACAAACCCTGAAATCACACCAGAGAACACACACAGGAGAGAAATCATGTAGCTGTAATCAATGTGGGAAGTTTTATTTATCTAAACAACCTGATAGTACATCAGCGGACACACACAGGAGAAAAATCTTATAGTTGTGATCAATGTGGGAAGAGTTTTATTCGGCTACAAACCCTGAAATCACACCAGAGAATATACACAGGAGAGAAATCTTACAGCTGTAACCACTGTGGGAAGAGTTGTACTCACCTAACCAACATGATAGTACAAGCTCTGAATTGAAAGATTACTATTTATGAGATTTAATAATGAATGACTAACAAAAAAAGAGTTGTGTTACACTTACCACGTTGGTGACCCACTTGAATCAAAACACTTCAAAACGTTTTCTACAAATTGTCCTCTAACCAGTGATGTACACATTATTCCCAGATTCGGTGTGGTTTTTGAGCTGTTAATTTTAACATGACGTGCAACCTCATCTCCCTCTTGCACAATTGATTTCAACATGATATAGATGACTGGTGACAAATAAGTGTTGCGTTCCTTTGTTTAGCGACCCCTACATTTAAATGCATCACTCCAAAATGTAGCTTACTGTCTTCTGCAGGTTGTCTTCTAACCAGTGAGGTAAAAGATATCTCCCATTTCCATGTGTTTTTTTTAGTTGTGTTAGTTTCAACAGCATGTAGAACTGATTTCCCCCCTAATCGATATCAGTGATTTATTGCTACTTGTCAAAATAACAGCATCTCTGGTGCTTGTGCAGTTTAAAAGGTGCTTATTAAAAAAAAAATGCAAGGTATATGGTTATTGTGGCAGATATGTGTAAATAGTACATTTTATGTTTAAGTTTTCAATATATCACAAACTGTTTCTGCATACTGGTTATTGATTTGGACACGTTAAAACTGTGTTTTGACATTGGGGCTATCCCACCTAGCAAAATGTAATTGAAAAAAATGTTGTTTCCTCTTGTGGTAAGGATAACTTGGTTGCTGAATGTCTCAGGGGTGGGCAGTCAAAAAGATTTGTGTTTTGCGTTTAGCCAGTGCGTTGCCATGGATCACAATTTATCCAATTTATCAATTTTTTCCCGTATTGGAGATGAGTTTTGTTTGAGTTCTAATTCTTAGGAAGACGAGTTTCCTAGCAGCTAGTGAGTTTTATATTGTAGAAGGTGAAGCATTGTAGTTGATTATAATGTGGAGTGGAAGTTGTTTTCTGTTGGTGGAAAGCAAACTCATCCAACAAAAATATAGGATATATTTGTTGTCTTAAGGTGTGAGGGTGGACTTTAGCATGAAGGAAACAGGGATACCTAGTCAGTTGTTCAACTGAATGTGTCTTCCGTGCACTGATTGGTGTCACCTCGTTAGTCAGTATGTGTTACACCTGTGCTGGTCCAGTGCTCCAGTTGTTTTGATAGATGTGGAGAGTCAACACCTTCAGTTGCTCCACCTTTTTGGTTTGCTTCCTGTCTTTAAGTTTGGTGTGGGTTTTTCTTTTGTTTGCCTCTTCTTGGGCAGATTTAGTGGGTCTGATGGTGGGTGTCTTTTAGGTTCCAGTTGTTGTTACGAGTCAATTTTCAGTGGACACCCCCAGTGTCTTTCAGAGCCCCTCCTAAAAAACAAGACTATATTTTGGATTGGATTTTGCATCCAATTAATATTTTAATCAATGGCATTTCCTTAGGGTGCTCATTAGTCTTTGTTAGTCTTCTGTTTGTTGTGTACTAAATATTTATGTTTATTTTCATAGTTTTTTCATGTGAAGCCATTGTGTTGCATTCATGTCTGAAATGTGCTGTACAAATAAAGCTTGATTTGATTTCAACAAATGAACACAATGACCGACCAATCAACAGACTCTTGGTCCCTCTTAGTATGGAAATCCCTTCGTACATCAGCTGATATCTAAGTGCTGTACAGAAACCCAGCCTAAAACCCCAAACAGCAAGAAATGCAGGTGTAGAAGCACGGTGGGAGGGAAAAAGTCCTTAGAAAGGCCAAAACCTAGGAAGAAACCTAGAGAGGAACCAGGCTATGTGGGGTGTCCAGTCCTCTTCTGGCTGTGCCGGGTGGAGATTATAACAGAACATGGCCAAGATGTTCAAATGTTCATAAATGACCAGCATGGTCCAATAATAATAAGGCAGATCAGTTGAAACTGGAGCAGCAGCAAAGCCAGGTGGACTGGGGACAGCAAGGAGTCATGTCAGGTAGTCCTGAGGAATGGTCCTAGGGCTCAGGTCCTCCGAGAGAGAAAGAGAGAATTAGAGAGAGCACACTTAAATTCACACAGGACACCGAATAGGACAGGAGAAGTACTCCAGATATAACAAACTGACCCTAGCCCCCCGACACATAAACTACTGCAGCATAAATACTGGAGGCTGAGACAGGAGGGGTCAGTAGACACTGTGGCCCCATCCGAGGACACCCCCGGACAGGGCCAAACAGGAAGGATATAACCCCACCCACTTTGCCAAAGCACAGCCCCCACACCACTAGAGGGATATCTTCAACCACCACCTACCATCCTGAGACAAGGCCGAGTATAGCCCACAAAGATCTCCGCCACGGCACAACCCAAGGGGGGGGGGGGGGCAACCCAGACAGGAAGATCACATCAGTGACTCAACCCACTCAAGTGACGCACCCCTCCCAGGGACAGTATGAAAGAGCCCCAGTAAGCCAGTGACTCAGCCCCTGTAATAGGGTTAGAGGCAGAGAATCCCAGTGGAAAGAGGGGAACCGACCAGGCAGAGACAGCAAGGGCAGTTCGTTGCTCCAGAGCCTTTCCGTTCACCCTCCCACTCCTGAGCCAGACTACACTCAATCATATGACCCACTGAAGAGATGAGTCTTCAGTAAAGACTTAAAGGTTGAGACTGAGTTTGCGTCTCTTACATGGGTAGGCAGACCATTCCATAAAAATGGAGCTCAATAGGAGAAAGCCCTGCCTCCAGTGTTTGCTTAGAAATTCTAGGGACAATTAGGAGGCCTGCGTCTTGTGACCGTAGCGTACGTGTAGGTATGTACGGCAGGACCAAATCAGAGAGATAGTTAGGAGCAAGCCCATGTAATGCTTTGTAGGTTAGCAGTAAAACCTTGAAATCAGCCCTTGCCTTGACAGGAAGCCAGTGTAGAGAGGCTAGCACTGGAGTAATATGATCAAATTTTTTGGTTCTAGTCAGGATTCTAGCAGCCGTATTTAGCACTAACTGAAGTTTATTTAGTGCTTTATCCGGGTAGCCGGAAAGTAGAGCATTGCAGTAGTCTAACCTAGAAGTGACAAAAGCATGGATAAATTTTTCTGCATCATTTTTGGACAGAAAGTTTCTGATTTTTGCAATGTTACGTAGATGGAAAAAAGCTGTCCTTGAAATGGTCTTGTAATGTTCTTCAAAAGAGAGATCAGGGTCCAGAGTAACACAGAGGTCCTTCACAGTATCAATCCCATGTAAAAGCGTTCAACTACTGAAAATGGAAACAAACAAATGGCTCAAACAGTATCAATCCCACGTTTCAAGCCTGCTGAAGGAGTGGTAAACACCACCCCCGGCTCTACCAGGGGCTTGAGGTGGTCTCCCACAGCTCTGATTATGTCATGTTCTGTGGCCTTGCCGTTCCATTTCTTGACTGCCCCTCCAACACAGAAACACATTTAGTCATATTATATAAAACACAAAGTAATGGATATGGAGCATCTACAGCCTCAGTTACACCTGGCACCTAAATATCAAATCAAATGTATTTGTCACATACACATGGTTAGCAGATGTTAATGCGAGTGTAGCGAAATGCTTGTGCTTCTAGTTCCGACAATGCAGTAATAACCAACGAGTAATCTAACCTAACAATTCCAAAACTACTACCTTATACACACACAAGTGTAAAGGGATAAAGAATATGTACATAAAGATATGAATGAGTGATGGTACAGAACGGCATAGGCAAGATGCAGTAGATGGTATCGAGTACAGTATATACATACGAGATGAGTAATGTAGGGTACGTAAACAAAGTGGCATAGTTTAGTGGCTAGTGATACATGTATTACATAAAGATGCAGTAGATGATATAGAGCACAGTATATACAGTATTGTTTAAAGTGACTAGTGATATATTTTACATCAATTCCCATCATTAAAGTGGCTGGAGTTGAGTCAGCGTGTTGGCAGCAGCCACTCAATGTTAGTGGTGGCTGTTTAACACTGATGGCCTTGAGATAGAAGCTGTTTTTCAGTCTCTCGGTCCCTGCTTTGATGCACCTGTACTGACCCCGCCTTCTGGATGATAGCGGGGTGAACAGGCAGTGGCTCGGGTGGTTGTTGTCCTTGATGATCTTTATGGCCTTCCTGTGACATCGGGTGGTGTAGGTGTCCTGGAGGGCAGGTAGTTTGCCCCCGGTGATGCGTTGTGCAGACCTCACTACCCTCTGGAGAGCGTTACGGTTGTGGGCGGAGCAGTACCAGGCGGTGATACAGCCCGACAGGATGCTCTCGTTTGTGCATCTGTAGAAGTTTGTGAGTGCTTTTGGTGACAAGCCAAATTTCTTCAGACTCCTGAGGTTGAAGAGGCGCTGCTGCGCCTTCTTCACGATGCTGTCTGTGTGGGTGGACCAATTCAGTTTGTCTGTGATGTGTATGCCGAGGAACTTAAAACTTACTACCCTCTCCACTACTGCCCCATCGATGTGGATAGGGGGGGTGCTCCCTCTGCTGTTTCCTGAAGTCCACAATCATCTCCTTTGTTTTGTTGAGGTTATTTTCCTGATACCACACTCCGAGGGCCCTCACCTCCGTCCCTGTAGGCCGTCTCGTCATTGTTGGTAATCAAGCCTACCACTGTAGTGTCGTCCGCAAACTTGATGATTGAGTTGGAGGCGTGCATGGCCACGCAGTCGTGGGTGAACAGGGAGTACAGGAGAGGGCTCAGAACGCACCCTTGTGGGGCCCCAGTGTTGAGGATCAGCGGGCTGGAGATGTTACCTACCCTCACCATCTGGGGGCGACCCGTCAGGAAGTCCAGTACCCAGTTGCACAGGGCGGGGTCGAGACCCAGGGTCTCGAGCTTGATGACAAGTTTGGAGGGTACTATGGTGTTAAATTCTGAGTTGTAGTCGATGAACAGCATTCTCACATAGGTATTCCTCTTGTCCAGATGGGTTAGGGCAGTGTGCAGTGTGGTTGAGATTGCATCGTCTGTGGTAAGCAAATTGGAGTGGGTCTAGGGTGTCAGGTAGGGTGGAGGTGATATGGTCCTTGACTAGTCTCTCAAAGCACTTCGTGATGACGGAAGTGAGTGCTACGGGGCGTTAGTCGTTTAGCTCAGTTACCTTAGATTTCTTGGGAACAGGAACAATGGTGGCCCTCTTGTAGCATGTAGGAACAGCAGACTGGGATAAGAAAAATGTGACTTCTGTCATCTGATCACTACAAGCTGCATTAGGTTAATATCTGCCAGGATGGGCATTGCGTTCGGAATTTGAGTCTGGCCACCGAATATGCATAAGCAATGTAAAGAGATGTGGGGAAAATTACATTTGACACAAATTACCTTCATAATATCAAAGAACAAATGTGTGTGCCTGAAGAGAAATTAACTTTCATACAGCCAAGAGGGGTGAGAAATTACACCAATATCGGTGGACAATTTGCACTAATGTAAATAAACAAAGCTGATGGAACATATTCCCTTTTGCTTAGGTGATGAACTGCTAAGGGAACATAAATATTTACCATCTAAACCATGTGTGACCTCTCACCTCTCTGGCTGTAGAAGTGTTCTTCCTAACCAGTCCCTCAACAGCTCTCTGAGCTCCACCCTCACTGGGTCTTCAGAGGAGAGGAAGGCTGAGGAGGGATGGAAGGATGAATGGATCAGTCAGTCAATAATGTGTAGAGCTGCTGTTTACGCTGTCTGACAAAATCACTATTTTAGTAGTTCATTAAAGTAAATTAAGCTTTATGACTGCTGAATACCAACTATCAATCACTTAGATCATGTATTTTCAGGTAGAGATACATCCTTGGGACGTTCAACGGCCCATTGAAGTTGACATTTAAAATGGTTAAGGTAGGGGTCAGGGTAGGGATGTCCCAAGGATCCCAGATTGCATTGACCATTGGGCACTTTTACATAGCAGGTGTAAAAGAAACAGACAAGACAAGTAGACGGGTTGTTTGAGAAGAAAGTCTTTGTCAGCCCTAACAATCCATTCTTGCACCCAAACCTCCCCTCCCTCCAGACCAACACATTCAATGCTTCATTCAGTACTCCCCAAACCTCCCACCCTCCAGACCAACACGTTCAATGCTTCCTTCAGTACTCCCCAAACCACCCTCCAGACCAACACGTTCAATGCTTCCTTCAGTACTACCCAAACCACCCTCCAGACCAACATGTTCAATGCTTCCTTCAGTACTACCCAATCCTCCCCTCCCTCCAGACCAACACGTTCAATGCTTCCTTCAGTACTCCCCAAACCACCCTCCAGACCAACACGTTCAATGCTTCCTTCAGTACTACCCAAACCACCCTCCAGACCAACATGTTCAATGCTTCCTTCAGTACTACCCAATCCTCCCCTCCCTCCAGACCAACACGTTCAATGCTTCCTTCAGTACTCCCCACTTGGTAAACAGTTTGACCACATCATTAAAAACACTGGTGCATCTTGATCACTGATCCACAACTGGAGAAGACGTTTAAAGAACCCCAGAGGGTAGTCTTCAGACACGCCCCCAACATCAGTCAAATGGTGGTGAGGTCTGATCTTCCACCAGTCCCACCTAGTACCTTCCTAGACAATGTGCCGGATGATAATTATAGATGTGGCCCATGTACCCAGTGTAACTTTACCAACTAATGTACAGAGTTAAATCATTATATTACAGGCCAGACCATTGAGATTAAGGGCATCATTACATGTTCCACAAAAAATGTGATCCACCTGATCAAGTGTATTTGTGGTCTATGCTGTTTAGGAAAAACTAAACGAGCTCTGAAAACAAGGATAACAGAACACAGGAGTAATATCAGGACCCTTGACCAGAGAAACAAGGATAGCAGAACACAGGAGTAATATCAGGACCCTTGACCAGAGAAACAAGGATAGCAGAACACAGGAGTAATATTAGGACCCTTGACCAGAGAAACAAGGATAGCAGATCAAAGCAGTAATATCAGGACCCTTGACCAGAGAAAGCCTGTGGCTGCGCATTTCATGGAGGCTTGTCACAACATCAGCTCCCTGAGATACATTGGTATCGAACATGTTAAGACTCCAAGGAGGGGGGTGGGGGAAGAGATACTGATAATCTATAATTGAGAAGATAATTTGATATCAGACCATTTGTGGACCATGTCTCCTAGAGGTCTGAACCAACAGTTTGATATCAGACCATTTCTAACATGAATATGTCAAATTGATGTGTCTTTCCTTGCAGGTCTCCACTTGGTCATTTTATACATATACAGTATATTATTGTCTGGAACTACTACATGTGCCCATCTCATTGATATCACATTACTAGATTGTTTTAGCCCCCACCATGAGTCATGTGCATAATGGTCATGTGAGGTGAAATGTGTATATTTTGGGATGTGAGCACTCAGTCTGTTTCACCTGACGGAGATCCATTTTGGATTGAAAAGTTGTCAATTAAAGCAGTGAATAACAGTTATTGTTATTTAACAAAGCTTTTGCATAACAATCATGCAGTAGAACAACAATAATCATCACCCTCTTGACCAATCTTCCCTCCCCTTCACATTTGGTTTGATACAGTCCCTGCCTTGTGCCAGGTGGCATTAGGTTTGATACAGACCCTGAATTTTAACTTTCAAAAGGCACACCTGTTAATTGAAATGCATTCCAGGTTCCACCTTATGATGCTGGTTGAGAGAATGCCAAGAGTTTGTAAAGCTGTCATCAAGGCAAAGGGTGGCTGCTTTTAAGACTCAAAAATATAAAATATATTTGGATTTGTTTAACCCTTTTTTGGTTAATACATGAATCCATGTGTTATTTCATAGTTTTGATTTCTTCATAATATTCTACAATGTATAAAATAGTAAAAATAAAGAAAAACCCTTGAATGAGTAGGTGTGTCCAAACTGTACTGTACATCAATGTGATATTTCAGGTTGTTTTTTTAAAACATTTGCAATCACTGATATAGTTAATGTTTTTATGGTGTTGTCATTTGTATGTTTAGTATTGTTTATAAAATATCAAAGAATATAAGATTTGTTTTATTCCCAATGCAAAGTAACACCTCACGGTTCTATTTTTGGAGTCATTACATAAAACCAATCAGAATTCAGAAGAATGACAAAGTCAGGTGTGAAGTAATATGGAGGACCAGCCTATTCCCTATGATGTAAACTACAATAGAAATAACTTAAAATGTAGAACTTCAAATTAAACCAATCGTTTGCACTCATGACATGAGTGATTAAAGTAAACCGACGTTTTGGAAATACATAACGCCATCTAACCAAATATCAAAGAATGTTAGCAATATGCAGTTATCTTAGCCAGCCAGCTAACATGAGCTATTTAGACAACTAGCTATGGTCAGCGAGCTGGAGCCCAACTACCGGAGACCAGTTAGAACCCAACTAACAAAACCCAACTAAAACATGACTGCAGAACAAAAGAGCAGAGACATACAGAATGACACGCTAGCAGTAAGCCAAGGTTATAAAACAAGCAGGTATGATTCTACCTTTCATTTTGAGCCCATGGCAAGAAGGCACCAGAGCCTACCGTGCTAACGAGTTCCCACCGGATAACACAACCACACAATTCATGAAAAGCATGAGGTGTGGCTACGTTTGCAAGCTTGAGCTTGATACTAAGCCAGCATGCAAACTCCGCAGCACAGAGTAGATCATCCATATGACGTTGAGAAAAAGTGCATTGTGGGTAGTTTAGAACATATTCAGAAATAAATTAAGAAATATGTAATAATTCAAAAACATAACTGCTTGTACTTATAGGTAACCAGATCGTGACTACAACTAAGTTACAAGTTACAACTAAGTCCTAAACCACACTGTGTTGTTACACTGGTGATAGTGTTACAATGCTGATAGTGTGACGTATAATCTGTTGGACGGAACTCTTCTTTCAACAGCAGCAACAGTTAGTCAGCCACCCCGGTAGCTTGCTAGACAAAATAGCAGAACCAATACATCTATTTAGACGCTTTAGTGTATATTAGCCACTGTGTTTTAAACCCACTTCCTTCGTCTAGTTAGTTATCCGATTAAATTTCATATTTACGTTGTTGTTGTTATTAGTCAGTTAGCGGGCTGGTTAAGTTAGCATTAGCCTCGCTAGCTAACATTCCCGACCATGAGCTCACTAAGGTTCTCCCCTCCTGCTGAAAAAGAGGAGGTCTGCTGGACGGAAAAAGAGGGACTGTGGCTGAACGTTGTTGTGAAAGAGGAGGCAGAGGAGGATGTCACAATACAAAAACAAGTGGAGGGTGAAGCTGTTACAGTGAAAGAAGAAGAGAAAGACGTTTCAGTTAAAGAAGAGGAAGACGCGTTCAGAGTGAAAGAGGAAGAGGATGTTACAGTAAAAGAAGAGGAGGAAGAGGATGATGCATGTTTTCGAGTGAAAGAGGAGGAGGGGGAGATGACTGTCACATTGAAAAAAGAGGAGGAAACTGGATATCTGGGCTCGGTTTCCCAAAGGCATGTTAAGGCATCCAATGGTTCTAAAGTTGAACGGGCCCTGATTAATACTAGTAAGTACTGTCTTAAAAACAGAGGCACAAACTCTGCAGTTGTTGAGCTGATGTGTGGTGTTAAAGGGGAAATATGCAATAGCTACATCCATATTTAGACTTTAATGTGTTTATTTATAGCCATTGATTCTTGAAGAATATAACACGCCTCATGAGCTTAGTTCAACTGCCCTACCACACCAGAACCGAAAATAAGCGTTTTTTTTATTACTCTAATAAGCGTTTTTTACTCCAATGTTCAGAAACAATGTAAATCAACACTGTAAAGCTTCAAAACATGGTTAAAACTATAATGTTGATATCATAGATGGTCAGTCCTTGCATCCGTATGTCTGTTTATGAATTTGAGACTAGTTACATTTCTCCAGTCCCATCCATCATCTTATTACCAAAACAGTGGTGGAATTACAGCTCTGTTATTGTTTCAACTGCAGATTGGTTGTGGCCTTTTTTAAAGGGACAACCTAGGATGTTAACAGCAACAAAATGGCTGCCCAGGGACATGGTTTGGTAAACAGCTGAAGGATTGGGGCAGGAGAAATGTAACCACTCTCAAATTCATTGAGAAAGCTGTTGTGGCAACGTTAACCCAGAACCTAGCGACCTCGTCAAGAAGTTCAGACATCTTGGCGTAACAGTTATAAGGTGTTGGCTTGACAGTCGCTGGACCCAGGTTTCAGTCCAGCTCAGGGCTACCCCCTGAATACACTACACCATGAATACAAGGACTGGCCATCCATGAGGTCAAAATGATCGTTTTAACAAGATTTCAAGGCTATACAGTGCTTGTTTACAAACAGTGGTGTTATAAGAGCTTATGTTTGATGCATTTATAAGTTATATTCTTCAAGAATCAATGATTATATAGTAAATGGGTGTTTCTATAACTGCCAGGGTAGATTTCCTGTGTGGGTCAAATTGTTAGAGCTGTTGATAAGTCATTAACTGTGTTAGAATACTCATACTAACTGTACTATTTGTTATGTTAATTGAGTATATAGTAGGCTTATTGGTCATAGTATGATGTAGTTAGTATGCCAAAAGTTCCCGGATGTGTCTGGAAGTAGCTAGCAAGCTAAGGTCAGAACGGTCAAATCAACCCAACTCCTCGGCCGGAGCGTCCAGTGGCTCCGAGAGCGAAACGGGCTGAATTTACAAACAGACAATCTGACAACGCTCTGAATTTATGAAGCACTCTGGCATTCAAGATTGAATTTAACACACCCGAAGTCATAAAATGTCTAACTAGTAATGTGTTATGCTAACTAGCTAGCAAGAGGTTGCATAGCAACAGCATAAACTTCAGGTAGACAGGAGAAGAGCGCTCAACTGAAAGGATACGGTTAATTTACAAAATACTACAATTAACTAATAGTATGTAGTGTATATTCATTAAGTATGTAGTTACAGTATACTACAATTAACTAATAGTATGTAGTATATACTCCATTAAGTATGTAGTTACAGTATGTTAGCATGGGTATTCAATCACAGCTATTTGCCTTTTTTCAATGCCATTACATTAAAGGCGTAAAATACCTACATTCAATAACATTTATGAATTGTTTGAAACCTTTGTTTTCAACCCTTCTCAATGTTGGTGCCTTGCCGGATTTGTATATATTTTTTTATATAACACTACTTGACTTTCCTTGTATTTATGGCAGTGTAGTTCCCTTAAGGGTCAGTCAACTTTGGTACAACATACTATGGGGAGTCGTGACTTCGGTTGAAGGATCTAAAATCACACCTGAAAAGGCCAATGAAATCCACGCCTGGCTGGAAGCCCCGCCTTCCACAGGTGATGAGTGTCAGGCTCAGATTCATTCCTTCAATTATTCCGCTCTTCACCTCGGCGTGAACAGGAACAATTCATACTACTAAAACAAACAATTGGAACATGAGACGGTCTTAAGTTGCTCCAACTAAACTGACCCTTAGTGGTAGAGCGTGATCACCCCCTGGACTTTGTGTGGTTCTCATAGTTTCCTAATCAAAAACAATGTCCTGGCTATAGCAATGAGTAAGATGGCTAAAAATGAGACCTAGACATTGAAAGTTAAGACTAAGGTAAAGTTGGATTTATAGTCACACATTCAGACGTTCAAAAGACATTGGCCAAAAGCCATTTAAAATGGTATAAATCAATAACTAATTCAGTGATTGTCACAGAAACATCAAACTGGGTATCATTAATTCTATAAATGTCTAGCATACTTTTACAACTTTTGTTTTGAATAAAAATTTATAAAAATTCAGTTTTGATGTTATAGAAATACATAAAATCAATAAAGTGCCATTTAAAAGCGGTATAAATCAATAACTAATTCACCATTTGTCACACAAAATTCATAATTAAAAGTTAATTTGTGGAATTTTTTTCCTTAATGCGTTTGAGCCAATCAGTTGTGACAAGGTAGGGTTTTCTCACTTTCCAGTAGGCTTATATTGAAGATATGGCAAATAGGAGTGGCAATGTCGTCCGCTATTATCCTCAGTAATTTTCCATCCAAGTTGTCAGACCGCGGTGGCCTGAAAAAGAAAAGGAGAACCTCACACTCTAGGAGCTCAGATGCAACAATTTAATAACCTAATAACCAACGTTTTCACAGACAAGCTGTCTTCATCAGGGTATAATGACCAACACTGCAGGTAACTGGTTTATATTGTGTCAAAGGACACACACAGGTGTCTGTAATCATGTCCGAATGTCGCCTGATATCATTGGTTAATTTGCAGATATAAGTAGAACGTGTAAAAACATAAATGGATAGCATATGGTCATAGATACAATTTGGCTACATAGACCTACAAACATTTACAATGAATAGCAATATTACAATAATGGCTATGTTGAGACCGACGGGAGCAAGGCTCTTTAAATTAAAGATCCAGGCAACCTCTCGTTTTAACAATAAATTGTCGAGGTCACCTCCTCTCCTAGCGACTGGGGACCTGGTCAAGAAGTTTAGACATCTTGGCGTAACAGTTATAAGGTGTAGGCTTGACAGTCGCTGGACCCAGGATTGAGTCGGTGTCGGCTTTTTTGGTCCTCCAATAATCGGTATCGGCGTTGAAAAATCATAATCGGTCGACCTCTACTTTGAATAGCAGGTAGTAAGAACTCTTGGTTTTTGTGAGACTGTCCTTGAAAGAGAGAATTTCTTGATTTTTGTACCCCCTCACCTCTGTCAAATTGTTTTTTGCAAATTCTTTTGATTCAAGAGTGAGACTCTCCTTTAGAGTCTATGTTGTTCTTAGGTGAAGTTATGGCTCCTACAGTAGGTCTGTGTTACTGTTAGGATCTTCCAGTAGTTATCGATGTTACTATAATGTGAAAACAAGACAAAATATGACTTGTTGCTCACATGACTGTTTTAAGACAATTGTCAAATAATTGAACAGACGTCAATTGTTGTACAACTTCATGGGTATGCTTTGGGCATCACCTTTTACCTCAAATAAACAGTGGATTTCTGCTGTTGTGGGACTTTAACTTCTTGGCGCACCCATCCCGTTAGCGGGATCATTTTCGTCAACATCCGCTGAATTGCAAAATTCAAAGTAAATTACTAAAAATATTTAATTTGAATGAAATCACAAGTGCAATATAGCAAAACACAGCTTAGCTTGTTGTTAATCCACCTGGCGTGTCAGATTTCAAAAAAGCACTCACGAGACTCCCAGTTACACAATAAATGTTCCTTTTGTTCAATAAAGATAATTTTTATATCCAAAAACCTCCATTTGGTTAGCGCGTTTTGTTCAGAAATCCACAGGCTTGTGCTGGTCATGACGGGCAGACAAAAATTCCAAATAGTATCTGTAAAGTTCGTAGAAACATGTCAAACGTTTTTTATAATCAATCCTCAGGTTGTTTTTACAATAAATCATTGATAATATTTCAACCGGACCGTAGCCTTTTCAATAGGAGAGAGAGAAAATGTCTGCTCCAAGCTGTTGCGCATGCAAAACTCTGCTGGCACCCAGCCATCCACTGACGCGATGTGATCGTTCTCGCTCACTTTTCAGGATAAAAGACTGAAACTATGTCTAAAGACTGTTCACACCATGTGGAAGCCATAGGGAAAGGAATCTGGTTGATATCCCTTTAAATAGAGGGGAGGCATGCAATGGAACAGGGAGATTCGTTTCTTTAAGGATTTTGGATTTTCCTCTGGTTTTCGCCTGCAATATCAGTTCTGTTATACTCACAGACAATATTTTGACAGTTTTGGAAACTTCAGAGTGTTTTCTATCATAATCTGACAATTATATGCATATCCTAGATTCTGGGCCTGAGAAATAGGCAGTTTCATTTGGGTACGTTTTTCATCCAAACATCAAAATACTGCCCCCTACACTCAACAGGTTAACCATTTGTCTGACTTTGTCGTTCACACAGGAGAGAGACGGGACTATTGTGGATCCTCTGGGGAGTCGACAGGAGAGAGATGTGAGTATCCTGGGTCCTCTGGGGTGTCTCAACAACAACAACATGATGCTGAAGAGGCAGAGAAGAGTCTCTTCAGATCAGAACACCTCAAGAAACAGCAGCAGAGACCCACATTGACAAATCCTTACTGCTGCTCTGACTGTGAGAAGAATTGCAAATCTTCATCAGAACTTAAAATACACCAGAGAATCCACACAGGAGAAAAGCCGTACCACTGCTCTCATTGTGGAATGAGTTTCTCTAGATCATATTCATTGAAAACACACCTGCTAATTCACACAGGAGAGAAATCTCATAGCTGTACTCAATGTGGAAAGAGTTTTACTACATCTTCCAATCTGACTAAACACCAGAAAACACACACAACAGAGAAACCTTATAGCTGCGATCAATGTGGGAAGAGTTATGTTACATCTAGCTATCTGACTTTACACCAGAGAACACACACAGGAGAGAAATCTTACAGCTGTGATAAATGTGATAAGAGTTATGTTACATCTAGCTCTCTGACAGTACACCAGAGAACACACACAGGAGAGAAACCATTTAGCTGTAATCAATGTGGGAAGAGTTTTACTACATCTAGCTCTCTGAAGGTACACAAGAGAACACACACAGGAGAGAAACCCTGTAGCTGTACCCAATGTGGAAAGAGTTTTACTCGGTCAAGCTCACTGCAAATGCACCAGAGAATACACACAGGTGAGAAACCATATAGCTGTAATCAATGTGGGAAGAGTTTTACTCAGCCAAATGGACTGATATTACACCAGCGCACACACACAGGAGAGAAACCGTATAGTTGTACTCAATGTGGGAAGAGTTTTATACAGGCAAGCTGCCTGAAAGTACACCTGAGAACGCACACAGGAGAGAAATCTTAACACTGCTCTGACTTCGACAAGAGTTTTGTTAGCTTAAGTGATTTAAAATCTCACTAGAGAACACATACACAGGAGAGAACCCTTATAGCTGTGATCAATGTGATAAATGATACTTTGATAAAAGATCTCTGATCAGACATCAGAAAATACATACATGAAAGAGTTGTTTTAATAATGTCACAATGTAGAACCTAAACGTTTGTCCTCTGTTCTATTGATTTCAGCGTGATATGGATATTAGCCTCACGGAAAAATCCAGGCTCTGAATTGAAAGAGTACTATTTATGTGATTTAACAAAAAGTGACTAACACAAAAATAGTTGTTACACTTACCACGTTGGTGACCCACTTGAATCAAAATGCAACACTTCAAAATGTACAGTTGAAGTCGGAAGTTTACATACACCTTAGCCAAATACATTTAAACTCAGTTTTTCACAATTCCTGACAATTAATCCTAATTAAAATTCCCTGTCTTAGGTCAGTTAGGATCACCACTTTATTTTCAGAATGTGAAATGTCAGAAAAATAGTAGAGAGTGATTTATTTCAGCTTTTAATTCTTTCATCACATTCCCAGTGGGTCAAAAGTTTACATACACTCAATTAGTATTTGGTAGCATTGCCCTTAAATGTTTTAACTTGGGTCAAATGTTTTGGGTAGTCTTTCACAAGCTGCCCACAATAAGTTGGGTGAATTTTGGCCCATTCCACGTCAAAGAGCTGGTGTAACTGAGTCAGGTTTCTAGGCCTCCTTGCGCTCCTTACACACTTTTTCAGTTCTGCCCAAAGAATTTCTATAGGATTGAGGTCAGGGCTTTGTGATGGCCACTCCAATACCTTGACTTTGTTGTCCTTAAGCCATTTTGCCACAACTTTGGAAGAATGCTTGGGGTCATTGTCCATTTGGAAGACCCATTTGCGACCAAGCTTGAGCTCTGTCCTGGGCAGGTGCTCTATCCAAGTTTTAACTTCCTGACTGATGTCTTGTTGCTTCAATATAGCCACCAAATTTTCCTTCCTCACGATGCCATCTATTTTGTGAAGTGCACCAGTCCCTCCTGCAGCAAAGCACCCCCACAACATGAAACTGGCACCCCCGTGCTTCACGGTTGGAATGGTGTTCTTCGGCTTGCAAGCCTCCCCCTTTTTCCTCCAAACATAACGATGGTCATTATGGCCAAACAGTTCTATTTTTGTTCCATCAGACCAAAAAGTACGATCTTTGTTCCCATGTGCAGTTGCAAACCGTAGTCTGGCTTTTTTAAGGCGGTTTTGGAGCAGTGGCTTCTTCCTTGCTGAGCGACCTTTCAAGTTATGTCAATATAGGACTCGTTTTACTGTGGATATAGATTATTTTGTACCCGTTTCCTCCAAAATCTTCACAAGGTCCTTTGCTGTTGTTTTGGGATTGATTTGCACTTTTCACACCAAAGTACGTTCATCTCTAGGAGACAGAACGTGTCTCCTTCCTGAGTGGTGTGACGGCTGCGTAGTCCAATGGTGTTTATACTTGCGTACTATTGTTTGTACAGATGAACGTGGTACCTTCAGGCATTTGGAAATTGCTCCTAAGGATGAACCAGACTTGTGGAGGTCTACAATTTTTTTCTGAGGTCTTGGCTGCTTTCTTTTGATTTACCAATGATGTCAAGCAGAGGCACTGAGTTTGAATGTAGGTCTTGAAATACATCCACAAGCACACCTCCAATTGACTCAAATTATATCAATTAGCCTATCAGAAGCTTCTAAAGCCATGCCATCATTTTCGGGTATTTTCCAAGCTGTTTAAAGGAACAGTCAACTTAGTGTATGTAAACTTCTGACCCACTGGAATTGTGATACAGTGAATTATAAGTGAAATAATCTGTCTGTAAACAATTGTTGGAAAAATGACTTGTGTCATGCACCAAGTAGATGTCCTAACCGACTTGCCAAAACTATAGTTTGTTATCAAGAAATGTGTTGAGTGGTTGAATAACGAGTTTTAATGACTCCAAACTAAGTGTATGTAAACTTCCGACTTCAACTGTAGCTAGCAGTTTACCACGTTGGTGACCCACTTGAATCAAAATGCAACACTTCAAAATGTAGCTAGCTGTTTTCTACTAAGTTGTCCTCTAACCAGTGATGTACACATTATTCCCAGATTTCATGTGGTTTTTGAGCTGTTAGGTGTAACAGGACGTGCAATCTCATCTCCCCCTTTTTCACGCAATTGATTTCAACGTGATCTCGATGAGTGATGACAAATAAGTGTTGCGTTCCTTTGTTTAGCGACCCCTACATTTAAATGCATCACTACAAAATGTGGCTGACTGTCTTCTGCAGGTTGTCCTCTAACCAGTGAGGTAAAAGATATCTCCCATTTCCATGTGTTTTTGTTTAGTTGTGTTAGTTTCAATAGCATGTAGAACTGATTTCCCCCGTAATCGATATCAGTGATGTATTGCTACTTGTCAAAAACAACAGCGTTTCTGGTGCTTGTGCAGTTTAAAAGGTAATATGTGTAAATAGTAGATTTAATGTTTAGGTTTTCAATTTATCACAAACTGTTTCTGCATATTAGTTGTTGATTTGGACACCCCACTTAATGTAATTGAAAAGACGTTGAAAATAAGACTATGCCCAATACATGCTCGGTTGTAGTTGAAAGTGAAAATTGAGATGTTTTTCTGGTCGTTTTTTCAATGACTTGAAAACAACTTAATTTCAATGTACTTGCATCCTATACACATGGACTCAATATAAGAAATTGGTCTATTATCAATTGTATTAACAATCTTACAACACCACTATTTCTTGACAACATTCAAGTGGAAATTGTCTTTATTCTACTACTGAAGAAGCATAACTAAAATCACCTCATATTTCAAACATCAGCCTGACAAAAGACATGTTTTATTATTCCATGCCTCACCATTAAGTTAATTATTGCCAAAACATATTAACAAAGGGGTGTACATTTGGTTTTGATGTTTCATATTTACAATTCATGTAACATTTAGTAATCATAATTGTTTATGCAACAAACTGACAATATTTGGGTACAATTATATTGACATTGTTGTCCTGCTTTTAGAATATCAGGGTTCATTCTCAGATGTGCAAATCCAAATGTACTAGAGCATGACATTGGGGACTGGGCCCCGATCCAACAACATGCCTGTCGAGTGAACCCTGAAAAGAGAGAGAATCTCCACAGTGAGGTGGAAAGTTACTACAGATATTGCAGGAGTTTCCTCTTGAAATCAGACATGTCTGTGGTAAGGACAACTTGGTTGCTGATTGTCTCTGGGGTGGACAGTCAAAAAGATTTGTGTTGTGCGTTTTGTCAGTGTGTTGCCATTGATCACAATTTATTTTGACTGCATGTTTTTCCGTATTGGAGATGATGTTTGTTTGGGCTCGTTCCAAGGGGACGAGTGAGTTTAAAAAAAAATAAGATTGTAGAAAAAATATATATATTTAGACGTGTTTTTTCCTGTTTTTAATTGTTGACAGCCAGTAGACACCATGTTCATATTGGTGAAGCATTGTAGTTGATTATAATGTGAAATGTTGTTTTCTGTAGGAGGTGAGCAAATTTGTCCAAGAAAAATATGGGATATATTTGTTCTCTTAAGGTGTTACAGGCTTTGGTTTTTCCATTTTTGTTTTGAGGTTGGACTATAGCACGTATAGCTCGTTAGCACGTATGACACACTGATTGTTGTCACCTCGTTAGTCAATATGTGTTACACCTGTGCTGGCTTGTCCATCTTGTTAGTGGGAAGGTGTTTCACCTGAGCTCGTCCAGGTTATATTTAAGAGTGTCTGGCCCAGTGCTCCAGTTGTCTTGATAGATGTGGAGAGTCAACACCTTTTTGGTTTACTTCCTGTCTGTAAGTTTGGTGTGGGTTTTTCTTTTGTTTGCCTCTTCTTGGGAAGATTTAGTGGGTCTCGTGGTGGATGTCTTTTAGGTCCCAGTTGTTGTTACCAGTCAATTATCAGTTGATGCCCCCATAGTGTCTTTCAGAGCCTCTCCTAAAAAACAAGTTATATTTTGGGTTGGATTTAGCATCATATTTTTTATATTTTAATCAATGGCATTTCCTTAAAATGCTCTTTAGTCTTTCAG
This sequence comes from Oncorhynchus kisutch, assembly GCF_002021735.2. Classification (NCBI taxonomy): domain Eukaryota; kingdom Metazoa; phylum Chordata; class Actinopteri; order Salmoniformes; family Salmonidae; genus Oncorhynchus; species Oncorhynchus kisutch. The sequence continues at coordinate 4,460,985 of NC_034194.2, forward strand.
TTGTTATTCTTCTGTTTTTATCCTCTTGTGTTTGTGTACTAAATATTTCTCTTTCATTGTTTTTTCCTGTGAAGCCATTGTTGCATCCATGTCTGAAATGTGCTGTATAAATAAAGTTTGATTTGAACATTTTGCAAAACAAATTAAGCCCAATGACAGATCAATCAACAGACTCTTGGTCCATCTTAGTATGAAAAACAGTATCAAGCCTGCTGAAGTGGTAAACACCACCCCCGGCTCTACCAGGGGCTTGAGGTGGTCTCCCACAGCTCTGATTATGTAATGTTCTGTGGCCTTGCTGTTCCATTTCTTAACTGCCCCTGCAACACATTTAGTTATATTATATAAAACATTCAATGTAATGGATATGGAGCATCTATAGCCTTGGTTACACTTGGCACCTTCTGTCATCTGATCACGCCAAACTGCATTAGGTTCAGATCTACCAGGATGAGCCTTTGACACAGTCAGGCCACTGAATATGCATAAGCAATGTCAAAAGATGAGTGTGAAAAAGTACATTTTACACAAGTGATCTTCATAATAAATCAAATCAAATGTTATTGCAGGTGTAGCGAAATGCTTGTGTTCCTAGCTCCAACAGTGCAGTAATATCTAACCATTTCACAACAAATACCTAATACACACAAATCTAAGTAATGGAATAAGAATATATAAATATATGGATGAGCAATGTCAGAGCGGCATAGACAGATACAGTAGAATAGGATAGAATACAGTATAGACATGAGATGAGTAATGCCAGATATGTAAACATTAAAGTGACTAGTGTTCCCTTCCTTAAAGTGGCCAATGATTTCAAGTCTGTATGTAGGCAGCAGCCTCTCTGTGTTAGTGATGGCTATTTAACAGTCTGATGGCCTTGAGATTGAAAAACAGCTTCTGTCTCTCGGTCCCAGCTTTGATGCACCTGTCCTGACCTCGACTTCTGGATGATAGCGGGCTAAACAGGTAGTGGCTCGGGAAAGAACAAATGTGTGTGCCTGAGGGGAAATTAACTTTCATGCAGCCAAAAGGGGTGAGAAATGACACCACTATCAGTGGACAATTTGCACTAATGTAAATTAACATAGATATTGGAACATAATCCCTTTTGCTGACGTGATGAACCGCTAAGCGAACATAAATATTTACTATCTAAACCATGTGACCTCTCACCTCTCTGGCTGTAGAAGTGTTCTTCCTAACCAGTCCCTCAACAGCTCTGACTGAGCTCCACCCTCACTGGGTCTTCAGAGGAGAGGAAGGCTGAGGAAGGATGAATGGATCAGTCAGTCAATAAAGTGTAGAGCTGCTGTCTATGCTGTCTGACAAAATCACTATTTTAGTAGTTCATTAAAGTAAATTAGGCTTTATCACTGCTGAATACCAACTATCAATCACTTAGATCATGTATTTTCAGGTAGAGATACATCCTTGGGACGTCCCTAGCCCATTGAAGTTGACATTTAAAATGGTTACGGTTGGGGTCATTCTTCTGTCTCTTTTACATAGCAGGTGTAAAATAAACAGAAACAAGACAAGTGGGCACGCAATGGATTATGGTCATTGTAGTTAATTACATTTTATATGACAAACTATGTGGCATATTGTCCTGTTGGAAACTACAACTCCCTACTACATCACACAGTTCAGCCTAGATCTGACTTATCTCCAGACTAGCTCTAGACACACCCTCTGGGCAGATAGGCCAAAGGCGCTTGCTTGCCCCAATTCGGGAACCGTTGATCTACTTCAGAGGAACTATGCAGAGTGATTTCCTGTTGTTTTGATACCTCACTAGAAGACTAGAATAACTAGCTGTTGCTACAGAACGAAATGACCAATTCACAGTTAGTCTGTCTTGTTCTCCACACACCAAGATCACGTGTTTTCTATATGCACAAGAAAGTTTGACTATATAAGGCTTCTGAACTCCTTGTGTCATCGAGCTCTCGGCCTTCCACCTCAGAGTGTAGGGCTGACCAGCTACATTATTGCAATTCTTATTAAAAAGTTGATTGTTTGAAGAAAAGTCTCTCCTTGTGGGTTACAATTTTCACCAGAATGTGCAGTAACAATGTTAGCCCAGACTCATAGTACAGAATGAATGACTGACTGCGCAGTTCAACGTCAGTTCACTTTCTCACCTCATACTGTATTGGAGCAGCAGCAGCCGACTTGATCGTTGATGCTAATCAGCATATTTGAATCTGAGAGTAAATAGAGCCGACTACACTCTAAAAATGAAGGGTTCAACTGGAGTTGTTCTCAGATCCCCTAAGAACCGTAGGGTTCTTGTCAATGAAAAACAGCCCAAAAGGTTCTTCAAAGAACTTGTTAGAAGGTGGGTTCATCGAGGAACCTCCGTTGTTGCTGGACTTCTTCCTGGAACTTCGCAATTACAACTGAAAACGCCAGTGGCAAGTTTGGATGCGACAACAGTTAAAAAGGTAAGTTGGGTTGATGTTTAGCTCTCAATATATATCGAAATAATTTATATAATAATATAACATACTAATAATGAATAACGAAGACAATGATGGTTTTCTGTGAATAGCTTCCATAACGTTACTATAGCTAATTAACGTAAATATTAGAAACGGTTTGACAGTCGGCGTTGTATGAGCTACAGTACAGTACCGTTAGCTAGCTAGCTAACGTTATGTCCTAACTAGGCAGAACTAGGTTTGGATTATTTCCTGAACTATATTCTTTCCCATATATTGTATATCGTTTCCATAAAGCCAACATGGCTTTACACGGATTAACGTAAATTTCCAATCTAGAGCAGTTCTCACTATTGTGAGAATGAACTAGCTAACGTTAGCTTCGTTAACTAACTTTGTTAGTGTTATGTGTTAATAACATGTAGACTACGTTACCCAGCAGGCTATGCGGGCGCGGGAGATGGTTAAAGAATGCCTTGCATGGCAAAACATGGGAGTTTTCTAGCTGAAGTATATGTTCATTAAAAGTAGTTAAACCTACGCCCCTGTTTGTCATTATAGAAGGAACAAACATAGCATGGTGTCAGATTGGTAGTCGCTATGACGAGACAGAGAAAAGGAGTAACTCTGCAAATTTCCGCGACGAAAATAGAACATTCTACCACAAGTCAAGTCAAGTGACGTGAGTAGTCGAAGATGCTAGCTTGTGTTAGTAATTGGATATGTAGACGGACGAGTCGGTCAAGGATCGATTCAGACAAGGTGGTAAATTGTATGACAAGCTACAGTTTATTCAGAGTGAAGATATCTAGAACAACGTAATTACGGCTCTCCCGCTGGTTCGTACGGAAGCGCAGACGAAGAAGAGGCCGTTACAATCAGTACACCACTATTATATAGAAAAGAATGTAGGTTGATTCTGGAAGATCGGATCTTTGGATTGGTTCAGCTGGGGTGTAGTCTGTAGTCTTCCGCCATTGGCTCAGTTGTCTGTCCGTCATCGTAGAATCCTCTTCGGGCATTCAACGTTCAGCTACAACGGAGATCATGTGTGTGTGCGCTGGTTTTGGCCATTAGTGTAATGCGGGAGCTATCCTGTAGGGGACCCCACAGGCTCAACTCTGAGTGGTAGCCCTTTATCAACAATAGTTTGGTCACCTACATAAGAATTAGCATTTCTCTACAAAACCCTCTCTTCACGTCTCACCAGAGACGTGACACAACCTAACTGGATCCAGACACAAAGAGAAACTTCTCCCAATGGGACTATGAAATAAGGCACGGTTTTAAACAGAAATAGATATATATGTATTACATCATGTTCTCCATTCAATCCCACTATGTACTAAGTTGGCTACCAGCCACCTAGGAACTTACAACCCTCATTTTACAGAGCGGAGAACAACAGCTCAAAATAAAAGTAAATGCTTGTCTACATAAGCCAACTTTTTTCCCGCAGGAAAAAGTTGTGATTCCCTCTCTTCACATCTCCAAAGAGATGTGACTTAAACTAGGCAAGTCAGGCGGAATGATCCACTTGCATAACACATACATACATCCCCATAAGGCAACAGCAGATATAATGTAAACCTAAATAGGCACTCTCCTCCTCATCCTCGAATTCATGTAGGTCTTTATCCAGCAGAGGAAACATCTGGGAAGGGGAGGAAGGGTCAATGGCTTTAGAGATAACCCTAGTGGCAAGGGAACGGATGCATGGAATGCAACAGCATCCACAGAGAGCTAAAATGGCAGCGAACACCGAAATGGATACCAAAATGGAGGACACCAGGGTTTTATATTTACCAAACGCACTCATCCAGGAGTCCCACATCGAGGTATCCATCCCAGAATGAGATTTCATTTTACCATTAAGCGTCCTCAAACCTTCTAGGGCCATGGTCAAGCTACCATCGGAGGCTGCGTTATTAGGGATGAAAGTGCAACACTGTTCACCAAACATAGTACAAGCTCCACCTTTCTCCGCCAGTAGCATATCTACTGCAATGCGATTCTGGAATGTCATAAGAGAAGTTGCAGCCAGGCTCTCATGCTCCATACCGTTATCACGCACCTGGCTCCTGTTATCTAACAACAAAAAAAACGCTTGTTCTCGCAACCCCACGCTCTGAATGTGCCCTCCCTTCTGTATTTTTCCAGCATGAGAAAGTCCCCTGGCCCTGACACTTTTAACAATGTTTCAAGTCAGCTATGTTGCATAACACTTGCATACATCAACACAAGCCAACAGCAGATAATATTCAATCATATATATGGTAATGGCTATAATGTAAAACACAGGAACCAATAATCCCTCTTTTTCACACCCCCAAGGGTGTGAACAAAAATTCAGCAATGAATCATATAACAGTCACAGAGTTTAAAATACCTTCATGTCAAAAGAGAACAGCTCATTCAAAAACAGAACATTAAAAAAAATGTAAGTCCCCCTTTTGACACCCACAAGGGTGTCACTTAGCAAAAACAGGATAACACTTTATTGTTTATTGACATGTAAGATATAAAACTTTGGTCATGGAAAACAGAGTAAAGCAAAGCAAAGCATTATTATAAACCATCTGGTCCTCTCAGCTACTCCTATCCTAGACCAGTTGGGCTTCATGCCACCCAGGGACTCAAAACCTTCACAACAGGGAGAACAAACATACTGGAAAGAAAACCCATCATAAAGATGTATAACAAGGAACTGTGGTGGTGTAAGATTTATTCTACTACCTCACCCACAGCATACCATGGGTCATCCTCAGTCAGTCTCATCCTCCCCTGAAAGCATGCTTCAGTATCAGCATCTCCAACTGGAGCATCACGCAAAGGCATCATCATGCCTGAAGCCTTCACCACATCTGTAACAGACTTCTTGAAACACGGTATGATGCAAGCAGCACAACACATCAATAACAAAAATACAAAAATTAGGGTCAGAAATCCAGTAACCACCATTCTAGTGTACTTACCAAAACCAGGCTCCCACTCAAGAGAACAGGCCAGACTCCTCCACCCCCGCCATGGTCCACATCTCAGCAGATAGTGCATCAAGCCCACTAAGGGCCTTAGATATACTACTATCTGGACTGGTGTTATTAGGAATATACGTGCAACATTGTTCACCGAACATCTTGCATACGCCCCCCTGACTGGCAAGAAGCATATCCAAAGCAAGTCTATTCTGTCTGGCAACCCTAGATATGGCCTCAAACTGTTCAGACATACCAGTGAGTGCATCACGGGGGTAATTAACAAAACGCTGTTGATCATAGTAGATGTAATAAATCCATGCAGTCTGTCTTGCATCCACCATGGCTAGACCTATAATCCATCATTCCTGCCCAAGGCCTGAAGCTCATGAGGAACCCCCACCGGCACTCCTAACAGGTTAGTGTGTATGTCAACTACATCCTCTGTCCATGGAGCACTACTTCTATGTCTCCCATGGGATGGAATGTTTTCAGGTCCCCTGGATACAGAACCCAACAACTGTTCAGCAGTAACATCAACAATGGTCAGTGGAATTATCAAACTGGTCAGAGCACACGTACCTTGCCAGTCTCCTCTAAGAATGGGTCTCAGCACTCTTTTGGGTCCACAGATCCACCACACATCAGCCAGACCACTAGTTTGGTTTAGGCCTGTAACTGGCCAAGTGGAATTAATGGTTATGTTACTACTGCAATCAGCTTCAGGCAATCTCCCATAATCAATGCCATTACCTGTACCCGTGATGCAACTGTAATTGCCCCCATATGCCTCAACACCCCAAGGGGCCCGATGAGGAGGTACTGTAGGAAACACAAGGCTCAAAGAGGAACAGAGAGTTGAATTGGCCTCAACCAGGTATAAACCTCTCAGAATACACAACCACCCCTCTCCTTCTCCTATAGCAAATGGGTGTGTAGCCAGAACAGGTCCATCATGACCAATGTTTCATGTAACTCATGTAGTCCTTTCTTTTCAGGGTCTTAACTGTACCTCATAAGAAAGCCACAAATTGTCCCTACCAATAACACCAGTGCCTAATTGATCAATAGCTGAATAGTCTAACATTAATTACCTGAATGGGATTTTTTAATACAGTGGTGGCAGGTTCGGTCCAGGGGTGGTAGAGGAGTGTGTCTGGCCCTGGTTCATCTGGGACCTCTGGTTTTGGCAGCACCTTAATAGAAAACACACCCATCGTGTCTGTCCCGGTCCTTTGTAGTCCGAGGGTGTAAGTGCCTGCATCAGAGAGCTTAATAGTTTTGATGGTTAGCAAGATTTCATCACCTTTACAAAGTTCAACAGTGCTCCCAGGTTTTCCCATATCATGAAAAGCCTATCCACCTTTGTGGGATCCCCTATGCTATAAGGATACCCTCTCTTCCAATCACAGAACTGTCCCAAGTCGGTTATCCTGTAATCCCCATACGGACACCCTCCCAATTTAATATAATTTCATTTATAATTTTCGTCCACTTGTTCTGTAGACATACATTCAGCATTCCACGGGTCAGAACCTGGAATCCGCTGGTACATCACCATCTATTTCCATCGATTTCTCCAGAGTCCTGGAAATAAGGCCTCATAGACAGGGAGTTAGACAACAGCCCCATAAAACTAAAACAGTCACACAGGTGAATGTAGCCCACAATACAGTGATCATAATATTTTCCCCATTTTCTAAACATATTATCAAACCCAATTAATCAGAAGTATCCACCCCAGTGTTTTCTGTCAACCCGTGATCCAGGGTGGTCAAACCAGCTGAGGCTTCAGGTACTGATTCATCCGGAGCTGTGTTATTTGGGATTTCACCCACGATAAGACCGCTCAGACAAACAGCTTCCATGTGAAGCCCCACCCTTTCCCCGAGAACACATCACTTAGCAAGAGCCAGACACATCTTCACTTCTATGAACAAAAACAGGGGTGACAGGACAGGGAGGATTTTCTTCATTCGAGAGATGGCCCCCGGAATTCTGTTAATTCCAGTTCTCCTCTCGAACACTGTTTATTGTTCGATAGTGTCAGTGTGTCTTACCCTCCCGCCGTGCGATATGAATCCGGGTAGCTCTTTCAGCTAGCTGTCACCAGGAGACCTTGGTATGGTCCCCCCAACAAGCCTCTGGGACTGGATTGAGTGACTTCACCTGCAGTTCACCTATAATGCATAAAATGCTGGACATACAGGCTTGGTTAACAAACAGTTTCTCATGTTTTATCTGATTCTATCTTTAACTTCTATGCCCATTTGTTAACTACATTTTAAAAAATATTAGTTTCTTATCCAATAGGCCCCATCCTATCCTAGACCACAATTTACCTATCCCCCTTTTGATACCTGGCTATGCCCAGGTAACAACCTTACCTACTCTAAATAATGACTTAGGTAAGATTAGTATATTATCCTTCTGTTCTGACATTATCATGTAGGAGCGCCCCTTTAATTTCCCACATGTCCAATTCTCCCTTTTGTCTCCACTCAGTGACTGTTATCTACACACTCCGTTATCTTTGCTCGTCCTGGCTCTCTTCTAAAACTTCTCCTCTCTGCTCTCCAACCGTCAAGGTCTCTGCAGTGCGGGGGAGGGCTCATCTGTCTGCCTTTTCCCATGTTTCCACATTTTAACTAAATGTCTCACTGTTTGGCTTTATCTAAACTCATGGATTTTTAGAAAAACATGTCTATGGTGGCAATTTCTAAAGTCTTTATATAGGTTAAGTAAACTCCACTATAATTAAGTTACCTTAAAAAAATTAATTTCAAAAAAAATGTATTCTATTTTTTATTTTATTTTTTTAAACAGTATTACCCATGACCACAAATGTATTATTCAAATGGCACCCCCTTGTGGCTGATCAGACCACCCGAGAGAGCCATGAAATCCGGTCACGGGTTACACCATCCCCCCACATTCGTGTTCCATACCATATTAGACATATTAAAGAACCCTTTATCCTTAAAATAAAATAAAAATTACTTGTGTAATTAAAACTCATAAAATAAAAAACTCATAAAGGTTCCATATGTGAGCGTGCCTCTTTAAAATATCATGTCTCTGGGAACATGGAAATCCCCTTAACCCAAACATTTACTACAAAAACAAAACCTAATAATTATGATAATCCCCTCAAACTCAAATAATTTGTCTCGATGTTTCATGTCTTATTCGTGTTTCTCCAAATTTTCTCCCAAAAATACTTCTTAAATACCCAGCCATTAGACAGACACACACAACCGTGATAAATGTGCACTGTCCCTTTAACATAAAAACCTCAGCCTGCAATCCACTCTGCGGGCCTTTCATAGTTCTCCATAATGAAAACAGATTCTAATGTTAGTATACCTTGACCTCCTGTTTAATTTCAATGATGTTATCTGAACAATCAAACCAAAATCAATACCCGGGAAGTACTTGTATAAATGAATTAAAATAACTAAATAATTTGGTTAGAACACCACTCCCGTCTTACATCGACCACACCCTTCACCCCGTACTTAGTGTACAGCTTATCTATTACTCAGTGGCTCAATTAATGTTTAACGTAAGTATGTTCAGATGTTGATTATGTAATTCTACAACATTAGTATAGTTCAAACCTCATAATATAAATCCGCAAAAAGAATTTTTGCGTTAATAGAGTTTATCACTCTTTCCAACAGTCATGCACCCCCCTCAATATTCTATGATATAACTCTCATCAGCAAGCCTGCGACTTTTTCAACATTCTCACCGGTTCCAGCTCCAACTGAAACACCTCATGTGCCACACTCGCTTTGTCCCCGACCTCATTCATATCGATATTAGTCCCCGACTGAATATCAAGCGTGTTTCATGCACAGGATTTGATTCTTACAAATCTTCATTTACGCCAGTAAGCAGACCAGTGGGAGACGCAATGGCCCCGCCTTCTGTTCATTCTCTGTTTGGTCCCTTGGTTCTTAAATACATGGCTTTTATTTCTTTCAACTTCCTTGTCTCTGGCCTCCTGCTACGTCCCTCTCAACTCACATTCCATTGTTTTCAGCTGGGCCCCTGTTGGCGGCCACCCCCCTAGATAACCTGCTTGTGTCCATTTTAACTTCAATCCCTCCCAAACTTTCTTTATAGGCTTCCATTGTTCCTGTCCCCCTGATCTATATTCAATTTTTTGTTCTAGGAACTCATTAAACCTCAGCTTTGGAGTATTAGGGTTCGCCATTGTGAATTGGCTTTAAACGTAATTTAATTTAATTCAATCGGAATTTAATCGTAGTTTTAATCGAAATTCTCTCCTTCTATCTGAATATAGTTAGCATATACTTCGCCCGACGTTGATTAATGCCCACGAGGTATTCGAAGAGACACTATTGCTCGTGCTCTGCCTTATCTCAGAGCTTCTCCTTCGTATATTCAGGTTGAGAAAAACCGCATGGGCTGGTATAGCATTTGTGGAGCGCACAACCAAGGGATCTATTCGACTATTTAGTCTCAATATTTACATATTATATTCAGATATTATTTCAATTATACATCAGTCATTTCATTCCTGATTATACATTTATACATGTACCTATTAACATGGGTACATGGGTACAATATAGAAGTTTCGGATTTATCCAATATCCCTTATTATAATTCTCTCTCTCTCCCTCTATCTAACCACCAACAATCTTAATGGAAACAATTACAACCACATTGCATTTTAACATAACATAACATAAACAGTTACAAATAGACAAAACAAGACAAAACAGCACGTTATATCTCTGACCCCTGAAAGCCGATCCTTATCAGTGAATTTCCATCAGACTGAGCCGTACCGGACCACAGGATAAAATTACAACTTATCCCCATCGGCGCCAGATTTGAAGAATAGTAATTAGCTATCCCCTACTGATCTCTATTCCTGATCCCTATCGAGCTGACCCCTATCAGAATTATTACACATGTCCGACCCCTATCGGTGAATCTCTATCAGACTGAACCACACCGGGTCACGGGTCCCAAAATTACAATTTGTCCCCTCGGCTGCAGAATTAATGAATAGTAATTAGCTATCCCCTACTGATCTCTATTCCCGACCCCTATCGGAACTATCAAAGACAAAACAGTGATCACTCATCATTGAAAGCTAGCAGACTGTGCTGACCGGGTCACGGGTCCCAAAATTACAATTTGTCCCCTCGGCGCCAGATTTAATGAATAGTAATTAGCTATCCCCTTACTGATATCTCATCAATGATTTAAATCACACCGGCCGTCGCCGGTTCGTTACTACATATGTTCACGTACACTGTTATTTCGACTCGTCAGCAAATTATAAATTTACACAAGAATTCATACTTACTCGGAAAAACTGATAAAAATTTGGACAGACTATTCGACAATATGCAAAGTTTGATTTAACAGGCTTTTGCTTACCTTATTTTTATATGGTGCACCTTGAAATCAGTTTTCCGAGTTGAGCAGAATTGTTGCCCTCCCCCGAAAGTCTTCACCCGTCTTTCTTATTTATTTAATGAATCGTCCTTTCCCCAACTCGCCTTCTCCACACCCAAATCAACTCACTTCGACTGGATCGTTAGTAAACCATCCTCTGCTACCATTTCTGTTAGTAATTGGATATGTAGACGGACGAGTCGGTCAAGGATCGATTCAGACAAGGTGGTAAATTGTATGACAAGCTACAGTTTATTCAGAGTGAAGATATCTAGAACAACGTAATTACGGCTCTCCCGCTGGTTCGTACGGAAGCGCAGACGAAGAAGAGGCCGTTACAATCAGTACACCACTATTATATAGAAAAGAATGTAGGTTGATTCTGGAAGATCGGATCTTTGGATTGGTTCAGCTGGGGTGTAGTCTGTAGTCTTCCGCCATTGGCTCAGTTGTCTGTCCGTCATCGTAGAATCCTCTTCGGGCATTCAACGTTCAGCTACAACGGAGATCATGTGTGTGTGCGCTGGTTTTGGCCATTAGTGTAATGCGGGAGCTATCCTGTAGGGGACCCCACAGGCTCAACTCTGAGTGGTAGCCCTTTATCAACAATAGTTTGGTCACCTACATAAGAATTAGCATTTCTCTACACTTGCGAGGACAAGGAGCCGCAGCAGCGAGGGCGAGGCTGCATTGGAATCTGTTGACGAGGAAGTTGATGAGTAACATACTGAAGTAAGAGAAATTGACACTGTTCCTGTTCTCTGTCATGGATAGGCTTAGTCCTCCTATGCAGTTAACAGGCAATTTAGCTGACAATTGGAAACGTTTCAAGCAGAGATTCAATATCAACCTAGCAGCCAGTGGTGCAGGGGGAGATGATGACAAATTGAAAGGGTCCATTTTTCTGCATGTTATTGGAGAGGATGCATTGGACATTTACAATAGCTTTCAGCAAGACGAGGCAAACTTGACATTGACTGTGCTAATGGGAAAATTTGAGGAGTACTTTGTACCAAGCCAGAACGTCACGTTTGAGAGATACAAGTTTTTCTCTCATGATCAGAAACAAGGAGTCAGTTTTGACCAGTATTTGACTGAGCTGAACACACTGAGCAAAACGTGTGAATTTGAATATCTGAAAGACTCACTAGTGAAAGACAGGATAGTCTGTGGCATACTTGATAATGGACTCAAGGAGAGATTGCTGTTTGAGCAATATTTAATATTTAACTTTAATATTTAGCTCTTTTCTGCATGCATGGGGACAGAGAGATTGAATATGTTTGTAATATGTCTCATAGCAAAGGGTCTGAATACTTATGTAAATAAGGTATTTCTGTTTTTTATTTGTAATAATTTCCAGATAATTTTGAAAACCTGCTTTCATGTTGTCCTTATGGGGTATTGTGTGTAGATGAGGATTTTTTAAAAATTTAATCCATTTTAGAATAAGACTGTAACGTAACAAAAGGTGGAAAAAGTCAAGGGGTCTAAATACTTTCCGAATGTGCTGTAAACCCCCCCCCCAAAAAAAGTTAATTAAATTAATTTAAAATGAAAATAAAATATTTCCTCAACTGTGTTTCCCACTCCAGACGGCAATGTTCGTCTTTCAGGCAATGCTGCTAGCGTGAGATATAATCTAGTGGACGGTTCTAAATAAACATCTAGTAAACCCCCTCGGTAGCTTGCTAGCCAACATAGCCAAAAGATTCAAGCTATTTATACGCTTTCGGTCAATATTAGTTATTGTTTTTTAAACACACTTCCGTCGTATCTACTTCTTAATCTATTTAATTTAATATTTACGTTGTTTTTGTTAGTCAACTGGCTGGTTGTTAGCACTAGCCTAGTTGCTAATGATAGCTAGCTAGCTAACATTCCCAAACATGAGCTCCCTAATCTTCTCCCCTCCTGTTAAAGAAGAGGAGGTCTGCTGGACGGATAAAGAAGCTCTGGGGCTGAACATTGTTGTGAAAGAGGAGAAGGAAGAGAAGGATGTCGCAGTAAAAAAAGATGTTGAGGGTGAGGCTGTTACAGTGAAAGAAGAAGATGCGTTCAGAGTGAAAGAAGAGGTTGTTACTGTGATAAAGAGGAGAAAGAGGATGCAGTTTTGGCGTGAAGAAGGGAGAGATTACTGTCACATTGAAAGATTAAGAGGTGGAGATAGATCTGATTAACACCAGTAAGTACCGCCATAAATTGGTTTTTAACTTTGGATATTCGGAGTTGGCTCGTCAATACCTCTTCAACGGAGGGCCCTACGATGATGACTGATATGTTTAGAATCAGACGTAGAGAGCAAGCTACCCCTTGTTTTCTCCGTTCCGTTTCCAAAAAGTAACTTAACACATATATATTTGAGAAAGGTCTATCTGGGGGGCACTGCGTGTAGTGATGTTTTACTACACACCGTGCCCCCCAATAGTGCCATGCGAGAGTTGGGTTGGCTACACCAAAGATTATGGATATACTGACAAGATGTCTCCGCCTTAACAAGGGGAGTCTTTGTCCACAAAGCGGCACTGAGGGTTCTTTAGCTCCCGCTTATCCTTTCTTTGGATTGCTGGATACTTATTGTAACCTATTGTTTATATTCTATGAGGGTTGTTGTTTTCAACCACCTGTATTCAGTGGAGAGAGATGCTAAGCTACTAGCATGAATATGCATAGCGATCTGGAGAGAACTCCTATAGTGTTTTTTTATCAAAGTTGTCGGTTTGTCACGTGTCCACATAACTTAAGCATTACGAAACTTCCGTTGGATCAAGTAAACCTCATGTTGCAAATAAGCCATTAATTTGGTTGTTGACCAAATTAGATACTCATTGACCTCCATACTGTTGATGAGTGATATATGAGAAACGAGACCAAGTTGAGACTCTTGACAAGGCGGATACGGTATAGTAAAGGCCGTTTATTCAAGAGTAATGATATCTGGCAAAACGTGCTGCACGGCCCCATTTCGTCAAGCTCTTATGGAACTATCGGAAATAAAAAAGAGACCGGACACATGTCGGACAGTTCATTTTATACATTGAAATGACGTAGGTAGATTCTGGTAGTCCTGGCTTCTGGTAGGTTGCTTGTAGATGATAGACAGTCTCCTCCAGCCTGGTGTCAGTATCCCATTGGTTCTCGACAGAGTTCTTTGTCTTTGGAGCCCATCCCCAGGGGAGGGGCTGCGTGTGTGTATGTGTGTGCGTTCCTGTCTTGGCAAGTCTGTGTGTCCTCGCAGTGAGTGTGTGTGTGTGTGTGTGAGAGATATCCTGTATGAGCCCTACCATGTTTTACTGTGAAAATACGTTGCTATGTGTTGTCTCAGTTATAGCAATGCAATAGCAGTAAGCTGGTCATTTGCATAGGAAATAGCACTTCATTACAATACTAAAAGTCATTGCTTGGTGGGCGAATCAACGAATAAACTCTACCTGCTTGAGGGAGACAGATTTCTCTCTCTTCCTCTCTGGCTACACCCATTTATAATGCTACCAGGGTTTCCATGAAGGGTAATGAATCACAACAGAACATTTAGATTATGGTAATGATTCACAACAGAACAATTTGATTGTGGTAATGAATCACAACACAACATGCACCTCATGTAATGAAACGGACAATAAAACAACATTTTATAAAATGCAATTCAGGGGAAAACACTGTTCTGAATAGTCCACCTGTTAGAGGTTCATATCTGACAGAGACACTTAGAAAGAGGGTGAATCTATTCCACTTTGGCTTCTGGACAATGAAAGAAAGTGAATATGAAAACCAATAGAACAGGAGAGAAATGGCATAGTGCTGGGTCCAATAGAACAGGAGAGAAATGGCATAGTTCTGGGTCCAATAGAACAGGAGAGAAATTACATAGTGGTGGGTCACATTGGACAGGAGAGAAATGACATAGTGGTGGGTCCAATAGAACAGGAGAGAAATTACATAGTGGTGGGTCTAATACAACAGGAGAGAAATTATAGTCGTGGGTCTAATACAACAGGAGAGAAATTACATAGTGGTGGGTCACATTGGACAGGAGAGAAATGGCATAGTGGTGTGTCCAACAGGTAAATAAATTGAAATAAATTGTCCCAGATGATATGACTGCTGTCTATACAGAAATAAATAAAATACTTTACCAGAAAGCATGACGTTGCCACAGAGGAATCGGGGATCATTAGCTTCTTTAAAAAAAATAGCTGTTATTGTTTCAAAGCACAAGCTTGTAGGCTTATGCCTATTGGGCAGCGCGTGTGGCAATAGGCCTAGCTGATTATTGAGTTGTGGCTGTCAGTGAAAAGCAGCTCAAATATGTGTGAAGATAATGTCTCTTGAATATAATTTAAAATGTTGAGTCAAGAAGAAGGGGAGGGTTGTCTGGTGAAGATATAGGTGAGTCTCTCTTCAGAATGTCCTCTGCTGGCTTCCACCAATTCTTGCTCCTTCATTGTTTCATTGTGTGAATTGATTGCCTTTAGATTGAGTTAAATTATATCAATTCCCCATT
Source organism: Oncorhynchus kisutch (assembly GCF_002021735.2). NCBI lineage: Eukaryota > Metazoa > Chordata > Actinopteri > Salmoniformes > Salmonidae > Oncorhynchus > Oncorhynchus kisutch. The sequence continues at coordinate 4,476,356 of NC_034194.2, forward strand.
ACAAATGTCACCAGTAGTAAATGTACCATTACTTCTTGTCATTTGGTTACATTCATTTCTGTTAATGCATGTATTAATTGCAATCATTTACCGTTGTCATTCTCGGAGTGGAAACGTTGTCTGTTCAAAACCCGCTTCACTTGTGAGAAACAACTTTTGGTTTATTTCATAATCGTCATCTACAAGATTTGTCAATTTTTTTCATCTTCTTTTTGTTTGGAGTGCTCCTTGTGAGCGATGAGCGTGTCTGATTGCTCTGTCCTGATAATGTTGAGAGAGCGCCCACCTGAGCATAGAACTACTTGGCCTGCTGCGCCGAAATGTAGGAAAGTGTTTTTTTGAAACTTCCATTGTGACGTTCCCTGGCAAGAAAGCCAAAAATGTCTCTCAAACAGAAGAGTACACTCAACCAGTAATACATATGAACTACTATATCATGTCTGCATTATAAATAGTCTATCGCTAGTTAACTGAAATACTTACCACTCTTGGCTTTGGGCAAAGGACCAGCGCAGTACACCAGAACCCTGCTGAAAGGTTTGTCAAAAGCAGGCATAGGCTGAAAAGGTGCAACCGGTACGGCTTGGTTCGGTTTACCTGTCCGCTGCAAACGTCACAGGATTTACAGTGAGCCACAACATCCTGTTTCAGATGTCTCGTTGATCCCCAGATGGCCTGCCATACTACCATCATGAGCCAACCTCAGTATCTCTTGTCGAAGCGTAACTGGAACAACAACTTGAGATAAACTGGGCCAATCGTCTTGTCCAGAAGTGGTGCGAGAACCACATTTCCTCATTAGAGCTCCATCTCCCTCATTAGAGCACCATTTCCTCATTAGAGCACCATTTCCTCATTAGGACACCATTTCCTCATTAGAATGTTATTAGAACGCCATTTCCTCATTGGAATGCCATTTCCTCATTAGAGCGCTATTTCCTTGCTGGAGCGCCATTTCTGTCAAAATAACCTACACAAACTTAATTAAACTCTTCCTCTGGATGTATCTCAGCAAAAAGAGGCTAGAGGGAAACATCTTTACTCTGTTCAGCAATCAGCTGCTTCCTAGACATCCAAGTGTCAACTGTAGGGATCCTTTCTTCATTCAGGGGTTCTACAAACTCTCACCTTTGGGTTTTCAAAGGAGAAGTCAACTCAGGAGGTTTACCAAAATCAGGATAAGAAGCTAGACTTGCTCCCGGTGACTTTCTTAGACAGAGCACGTGCAACGGCACATGCTGGGAACACTCTAGGGTACTTTTCTGATAACCCGCCAAGTTCCTCAATTCTGGGTTCCTTATAAACGACAGGATTTGGCACAACTTCCCTCCAGCCAAATAATTTCCCAATATGAATGAGACCCCCTTCACTGGTAGGCTAGGCCTCACTCCAACGACAACGGAATGAGACCATAAGATCCGATTCGAGTTCCACATTACAGAAACAAACTTCCATGCAACCCCTCTCCACGCCTTTTACTAACACACTGTAACCAGTTGCTGAAGTGTCAAAAGATAAAACACCCTCCAACGTGAAGGGCTTCCCCAGTATAGTACTGTAGAAACACCCTCCAACGTGAAGGGCTTCCCCAGTATAGTACTGTTATAAGGTCATACCAAGGATAATTTTGCTACTTGATTTTGAATTGTAAGACCAATAGAAGTATCAACAAAAAATGTTCATAAGGTAATTAATGTCAAAAAATGATTAGTCCATACTGCTGTAACACATTGGATAACATTCACAACATGGAACAACAGTAACCATAGTAACATTGTTTCCCCCAAAACATCAAAAGGAAGATTGTTCTGAAGTGTCTGTCTATCTGAGAGAGAGAGAAAATTATATGTATATATTTTTTTACATGTCTTTAACCCCCTTTTTTCCCACTTAATTAAGTCTTTACACATTTTGTTACGTTACAGCCTTATTCTACAATGGATTAAATAAATAAAAGTCCTCATCAATCTACACACAATACCCCATAATGACAAAGAGAAAATAGGTTTGGAGAAAAAATGTCATATTTATTTAAAAAAAACACATACCTTATTATAGCACCACTGAAATAAGTATTCAGACCCTTTGCTATGAGACTTGAAATTGACCTCCAGGTGCATATTGTTTCCATTGATCATCGTTGAGATGTTTCTACAACTTGGAGTCCACCTGTGGTAAATTCAATTGATTGGACATGATTTGGAAAGGCACACACCTGTCTGTGGCTACCACAGCATTCTGAAGCGATACGCTATCCCATCTGATTTAGGCTTAGTGGGACTATCATTTGTTTTTCAGCAGGATAGTGAACCAACACACCTCCAGGCTGTGTAAGGGCTATTTGACCAAAAAGGAGAGTGATGGAGTGCTGCATCAAATGACCTGGTCTCCACAATCACCCGACCTCAACCCAATTGAGACGGTTTGGGATGAATTGGACCGCAGAGTGACGGAAAAGCAGCCAACAAGTGCTCAGCATATGTGGGAACTCCTTCAAGACTGTTGGAAAAGCATTCCAGGTGAAGCTGGTTGAGAGAATGCCAAGAGTGTGCAAAGCTGTCAAGGCAAAGGGTTGCTACTGGAAGAATCTCAAATATAAAATATATTTGGATTTGTTTAACACTTTTTTTTTGTTACTACATGATTCCATATGTTTAAATTCATAGTTTTGATGTCTTCACTATTTTTCTTCAATGTAGAAAATAGTAAAAAAATGGAAAACCATGGAATGAGTAAGTGTGTCCAAACCTTTGACTGGTACTGTATATCTCATGAATGTTTTTACATTCAGTTACAAAAAGTCCCTTTCTTACCACTTCTTCCATAGTCAAACATGTAAGGAAAGCTTTTTTTAAATCAAAAAGGATTCTGTCAAAAATGTACTGAATTCAAATGGATTTGCCCGGCCTACAAAGCACTACAGCCACTCTGTGATGACCAGTTCTGATCTTTTATTGAGGGATCTAGTCTAGATTAAACCTCATAGGAAGACAGTTTTATCATGTGGAGGTTTCATTCAGGTATCTGTTTAACTAGATACTGTTGGTCTTTGGCAGTAGAGAGACCAGACTCTGACAGCAGGAAGTGTCCTTCAGGGGAACCAGACCCAGAGACGCCCAAACCAGCGAGACGACACCACTGCTCCCACTGTGAAAGGAGTTTTAGCTGGTTAGGGAATCTAAAACGCCATGAGTGGACACACACAGAAGAAAAGCCTTCCCGGTGTAGATAGCTTTTTACCCTGTTAGCTATCCTGAAAAGGCACGAGAGAATACACACAGGAGAAAAGCCTTACCACTGCTTCCAAATGTGAAAAGAGATTTTCACGATCAGGGGACCTAAAAGCTCATGAGTGGACACACACAGGAGAAGAACCTTTCCGTTGTTCCAAGTGTAATGGTTCCTCGAATAACCTTTTTTAAACTCCCTGTCCACCCTCCATTATAAAAAAATATATTATAATAATGACAATATTGATTTAAATAATGAATTGTTTATTTAGTGGCACCACAAATATGAATTCATATTTACAAAACAGTTTACCAAACAAACACTTTACAAAATTGCAAAGTTTCTGCAGACATGTCAGACCATAATAAATAATACATTTACTTTGTATAGGGCTTTTCATGACATTTAAAAAATATATATGAATAATGATGTACAATAAAAACAACATACATTAAAAATGAATCATAGGTAAACTAACAATATTGTAGACTTGATGCTAAATACAGATTTTTCAGCTTTAGTGTGTATATCGTATCCATTTAGTTATGTTCGGAATTTTGCCATCTTTATGACCGGTCCTGGTAACTTCACCCCAACTTCTCTTATCCCCAGAACACAGTAACTTAAGAACATATGTGTTTTTCTGACATTTTGGGAAATTTAAGGGATTTTTTAAATGCAGTCGTAGCAGAGCCCCAAGTCCTCGAGGGCGTGGACGTTCTCCCCATCAAAGGCCAGCGGGATTTCACTCTCATGGTGAAATGGATTTCCGCCGATGTGCAGTAACGGAGTGAAGAGTGGTGAAATCTGTGTCAACAAAAGTAAGAAAAGATTAATACACATACAATTAACAAAGAACAGAACAACTGTTCAGCTGTAGTTTTATATAAGCATGCACACCTATGTTTATGAAGAAACAGATGATTTGTGCATAGGCATACCTTGTCACTGACATAAAGGCCACTCGGGTCCTCTTGAAGAGGTAGGGCAAGAGCAGGATCGCTGCTGTGGTCTCCAGTCCTAGTAAAGTAAAGCAATGATCTTACTACACTTGCTAATTTTATTACAAAATACATTAGAGAAAGGGAAGGAATAAGAGAAAGTACCTCTTCTGTATTGTCCTTCAGGGACTGTCAAAATAGCAGGATGGTCTCCTCACCCCTGCCTCACCTCTTTACCTCTGCTAGTCCTTGAATTCTCTTTTTGTCTATATCCATTCCATGGACTTGATTCATTTCTGAGAAGATCTGAAAAGATAATTTATACACATTTGTATGCTAATAGACTTCAGTTTGTATTGACTGCTAGGTAGGTTAAATGTACACTTCAAATGCAGCTGTCCTACAACATCTGTACCTTCTTGATCCCAATTGCATTGTGTCCATGTTCTGTCCTATAAGGATTTCAAAGGAAGAGAAAATGTGTCAAAGAATAGTATTACAAGCATTAAAACATTATATATATATATATATATATATATATATATATATATATATATATATATATATATATTAAATAAATATTGAAAGATAAATGGCATTGACATTCAATGTAATGCAAAATAGAAGAACATCATGGAGAAAGCACTAGCCAATACAGTACTGACATACAGTAACAGTACTGCCATACAGTCCTAATATCACATGTCAAGATATCTTTGTACACAAGTTGTTCAATATTTTATCAGGCTGACTTTTGCTGCGTGACAATACTGTGTTTGGATTCTGAAGGGCGTTTTATACAAAAAGAGGAAGTAAGCTATTAATTTCCCCCCACAAGGGGGTGGACATTTAACGTTTCCAAAATGGGATAGTATTGTACTTGTAACGTTTCCAAAATGGGATAGTATTGTACTTGTAACGTTTCCAAAATGGGATAGTATTGTACATGTGACGTTTCCAAAATGGGATAGTATTGTACATGTAACGTTTCCAAAATGGGATAGTATTGTACATGTAACGTAATGCCCCGTTGTAAGTTAATAGTATAGCATGCTGTAGCAGGCTATATAAAGAGGAAGACCTCCATTGACGATTCAGTTCGTTGTAACATCTCGTCTGGACAGGTCACCGTCGTTAGTTCATTCTCACAAAAGTGAGAACTGCTCTAGATTGGAAACTTACGTTAATCAGTGTAAAGCCATGTTGGCTTTATGGAAACGATATACAATATATGGGAAAGAATATAGTTCAGGAAATAATCCAAACCTAGTTCTGCCTAGTTAGTGTAATATTCATATAGTGTGCAAAACAAGACAGTTCGGACATAACGTTAGCTAGCTAACTAACGGTACTGTACTGTAGCTCATACAACGCCTACGGTCAAACCCGGGTTTCTAATATTTACGTTAATTAGCTAAAGTAACGTTATGGAAGCTATTCACAGAACCATCATTGTCTTCGTTATTCATTATTAGTATGTTATATTATTATATAAATTATTTCGATACATATTCAGAGCCAAACATCAACCCAACTTACCTTTTTAACTGTTGTCGCATCCAAACTTGCCACTGGCGTTTTCAGTTGTAATTGCGAAGTTCCAGGAAGAAGTCCAGCAACAACGGAGGTTCCTCGATGAACCCACCTTCTAACAAGTTCTTTGAAGAACCTTTTGGGCTGTTTTTCATTGACAAGAACCCTACGGTTCTTAGGGGATCTGAGAACAACTCCAGTTGAACCCTTCATTTTTAGAGTGTATTCGGCTCTATTTACTCTCAGATTCAAATATGCTGAGTAGCATCAACGATCAAGTCAGCTGCTGCTGCTCCAATACTGTATGAGATGGTGAACTAATGTTGCACTGGGAAGTCAGTCATTCATTCTGTATTATGAGTCTGGTCTAACATTGTTACTGCACATTGTGGTGGAAATTCTAAACAATCAGAGACTTTGTCATTTCTTCAAACAATCAACCTTTATTTGATAAGAATTGCAATAATGTAGCTGGTCAACCCTACACTCTGAGGTGGAATGCCAAGAGCTCGATGACACAAGGAGTTCAGAAGCATTTTATAGTCAAACTATCTTGTGCATATAGACATGTGATAAACACATGATCTTGGTATGAGTACATGTGTGGAGAACGAGACACAGACTAACTGAATTGGTTGTCTCGTTCTGTAGCAACAGCTAGTTATTCTAGTCTTCTAGTGAGGTGTCAAAACAACAGGAAATCACTCTAGACACAGTTCCTCTGAAGTAGATCAACAGTTACCCGAATTGGGGCAAACAAGCGAGTGTCTAGAGATAAATCAAGCCTGAACTGTGTGATGTAGTAGGGAGTTGTGGGTTCTCTAGAGCTAAATCAGATCCAGACAGAACTGTGTGATGTGGTAGAGTTGTAGTTTCCAACAGGCCAATATTCAACATAGTTTAGCTCATAAAACATAATGAACTACAATGGCCATAATCCATTGCGTGCCTACTTGTCTAGGCTGTGTTTCTTTTACACCTGCTATGTAAGAGACAGAAGAATGCACGATGGTCAATGCTATCTGGGATCCTTGGGACATCCCTACCGTAAACCCTAACCTTAACCCCTACCTTATCCATTTTTAATGTCAACTTCAATGGGCTAGGAACGTCCCAGGGATGTATCTCTATCTGGAAATACATGATCTAAGTGATTGATAGTTGGTATTCATCAGTCATAAAGCCTCATGTACTTTAATGAACTACTAAAATAGTGATTTTGTCAGACAGCAGCTCTACACTTTATTGACTGACCCAGTCATCCTTCCATCCCTCCTCAGCCTTCCTCTCCCCTGAAGACCCAGTGAGGGTGGAGCTCAGTCAGAGAACTGTTGCGGGACTGCTTAGGAAGAACACTTCTACAGCCAGAGAGGTGAGAGGTCACACATGGTTTAGATGGTAAATATTTATGTTGCCTTAGTGGTTCATCACAAAAGCAAAAGGTAATATGTTCCATCTATGTTTATTTACATTAGTGCAAATTGACCACTGATATTGGTGTAATTTCTCAACCCTTTTAGCTGAATGAAAGTAAATTTCCCCTCAGACACACACATTTGTTCTTTGCTATTATGAAGGTCATTTGTGTAGAATGTACATTTCCCCACTCATTCACGTTGCTTATTTATATTCAGTGGCCTGACTGCATCCAGACTGTCAAAGGCCCATCCTGCTAGATCTGAACCTAATGCAGCTTGGAGTGATCAGATGACAGTCACATTTAGGTGCCAGGTGTAAATGAGGCCATAGATGCTCCATATCCATTACTTTGAGTGTTGTATATAATATGACTAAATGTGTTTCTGTGTTGCAGGGGCAGTCAAGAAATGGAACAGCAAAGCCACAGAACATGACATAAGCAGAGCTGTGGGAGACCACCTCATGCCCCTGGTAGAGCCGGGGGTGGTGTTTACCACGTCTTCAGCAGTCTTGAAAAATGGGATTGATACGGTTTTTCATACTAAGATGGACCAAGAGTCTGTTGATTGGTCAGTCACTGGGTTAATTTGTTTTATGTTCAAATCTTTATCTATACAGCACATTTCAGACATGGATGCAACACAATGGCTTCACAGGGGGAAAAATCAATTAAAATAAACAGGAATATTTAGTACACAAGTATAGTAAGTATTTAAAAAAAAAAATGAAACACGAATGAGCACCCCAAGGAAATGCCATTGATTTAAAATATTAATTGGATGCAATATCCAACCCAAAATATATGCTTGTTTTTTTAGGAGGGGCTCTGAAAGACACTATGGGGGTGTCCACTAAAAGTTCACTAGTAACAACAACTGGGACCCAAAAGACACCCACCATGACTCACTAAATCTGCCCAAGAAGCGTCAAACAAAAGAAAAACCCACACCAAACTTAAAGACAGGAAGCAAACCAAAAACGTGGTTAAAATAATTTATTACAATCAATACCATTCATACTATTACAAAATCATAATTCTCATTCATTCTTAATTTAATTCTATTTACAAAAACATCAAACAAAAACAAACCTCAGGGGAGCATCGTCCCTCCCCGTCATACCTAACCAATACCTAACCCCATCTCCCCTTCCCTAATCTATCCCCTTACCAAACTCACTCTAACACTCCCAGCCCTAAACCCCCTTTCCACCTCTCCCGTGCCGCATGCTTCCCCCACTTCCTCTCCTCCCTCTTCATCCTCCCCCTCAAATCACCTTCCACCCTTCTCACTATCCCTTCCACCCCCCAATCTCTCCCTGTCTTGACTAAATTCTTCCTGGCTTCCCACAGTCCCTTTTTAAAGAGACTCATGAGAAGCCAGAGCAGAAACCTGTCCCTATCCGTTCCCTTTGCTCTCCCTACGCCTCTCTCTAGCCTAGCCCATGTCAAAACAAAATCACTCCTAACCACACCTAGCATCACCCGTGCCCTAGCCCATACTAGTCCGGCAAAGGCACAGTCCCAGAAGGCATGGCGCACAGTCTCCTCCCTGCCACAAGCAGATCTTGGACAGGTGGGGGATCGCACCAAACTATACCGGTACAAGATGGAAAGTACCGGCAAACGCTTATGAAGGCTCAACCAATTCAGGTCCTTGAGCCCGTTGTCCAGGCCCCGCGCCTGCACTCCCTCCCAGACCACTGACGAGATGCCCGCTACGGGCGCAGGACTCCCTGCCTGCCTGACCTCCTCGTACAGGTGCCTGTGGTCTAAACCTACTCGGGCAACTTCAACCTTGGGGTGCGCACGCAGCCACTTGGCCGCATGACCAAAGTGCCACGGCAGCTGTTCCGCCCGAGGACCCGTGTTAGACCACACCATTACGCTTCTCGCCTGATACGAGAAGAACACCCGCAGGAGGTAACCGGACGGGTGTATCACTGGCTGAGCAAGCTCCGCTAACAAGAAAGAAACAAAAATTGAGTCCAGCTTGAGGGGGAAATGTGGTACCCCCCTACCTCCCTCCCCGATGGGACAGATCATGCGTGCCCTGGCGACCCACTCGCACCTGCCACTCCACATAAACTGAAACACAAGCCTCACTAGAGGCCTCCTCAGACAAGCCGGCAATTTACCACTGTACCACTGCGATACGCATGTTCCAGTTTAGCGTCGCTGAGCCGGAGGTCTCAAAATGAACCCCGAGAATCCTCAGGGCCCCTTCACAGAGAGATAACCCCCCCCCAGGCACATCCGTTCTACCGCGCCATCTTCCGAAAAACTTGACGGAAGACTTTGCATGGTTCAGAACTGCTCCCGACGCTCGGGTGAAATCTCCAAAGATGGCAAGGGACCTTGTCAGGCACGAGTCCTTGCACAACAGCAAGGAAGTGTCGTCGGCGTACTGCATCATCTTAACACGCAGCCCACCACTTCCAGGGATCAACAAGCCTTCCACCCCTGTGTCTGCCCTAATGGCAGCCCCCAGAGGCTCCATGTACAGAACGAAGAGGAGAGCCGAGAGTGGGCATCCCTGCCTGACCCCAGACGAGAGGTCAAAAACGTCACCTAAGTGACTATTTACACTAACTCGACACCCCGCTCCGACATATAAAGTACGGATCCATCCTATAAACTTCTCCCCAAATCCTAATCTACCTAACACCCTGAATAGAAAAGATCTATTCACGCGATCAAAAGCTTTCGCCTGATCTAGCGCTGCTACCATTAAAGGTAGCCCTCTATCTTCAACCCAAGCGATGGAATCCCTGATCAACTGTAGGTTCCATCTTATAGAGCGGCCCTCTACCCCGCATGTCTGATCCTCGTGGACGACGTAGGGAAGGGCTGTGCGCAACCGGTCTGCTAAAACCTTTGCAAGAATCTTGTAATCTACGCACAGCATGGTCAATGGCCGCCAGTTGCCAAGGTCAGTTGCTTCCCCCTTCTTATAAAGAAGTGACAGCACACCAACAGCCATTGATCCCCCTGGGACCCCGTCTCAAGGATGGCCTTCAAGACTTCGAGAACCACTGGTCCAAGTATACCCCAAAACTTGAGGTAAAACTCAGGCGGCAGCCCATCTATCCCAGGCACCTTCCCTTTCCCATCCTCCTAAGAGCGCTCTCAACCTCTTCTAGTGAGATCTGGGCCTCCATCACGTCTCTAATGTCCTCTGGCAACCGCCGGGACAAGTGTTCTAAAAACACTTTTCCCTGCTCTACATCTATTTCCCTTTCCTTAAATAAACCTTGGAAATGATCAGTTGTCACCCTGACCATTTCCTCTGGTTTACTTACTATACTACCATTTTCTTCCCTAACTCCATGCATTACCTTCCTACTCTGCCTGGCCCTAACCGACTTAAAGAACATAGCGGAACAAGTCTCATTATGTTCTAGAAAGCCACTATGCGCACGCTCCAGGAAAGCTCGAGCCTTCTGCTCCTGCAGCTCCCTGAGCTGCGCCTTTAGGGCTGCGAATCTCTCCCAGTCAATCGACCTGCCGAGGTTGCCTGCCTCGTACTCGAGTTCAATTAACCTTTGGATACGATCCACCTCCCTCCTTTCCTCCCTTTTTTTCCTTCTACAATATCCTATTATAAAAGCCCTAATCCTCACCTTAACTAAATCCCACCACTCTAACACCCCCTCGCACATGGACCGGAGGCCGTCAAGCCTCCGAAAGAAACCAAAAAATGCGTCAACGAAAGCCTGCTCCTCCAGTATATCCCAATCTAACTTCCAGTACCCCCCTACCGAAGAGGCAGACTGGCGACCCCACCTGCAGGAACACCCCGTCGTGATCCGTGAAGAAAACAGGCAACAGCCGCCCAGACAACTGACCCAAAGACCTGGATACAAAAATGTAGTCGAGCCTCCGCGCAACCCCCCTGGAGTTGCGCCATGTAGGACCGACCATTGCCGGAGTAGTGTGCAGGCCACCATCAACCAGACCATGGCAAGCCATTAGCCCAGAGATGGCACCTGCACTGCTATCACCGCCTACCCCTAAATCTATATTAAAGTCTCCTCCTATCACCAAGTGCCTGTTTGTAACACACAGGGGCGCCAGACAGTCCACCATCTCCCTCCTGTCTGCCGCCACCTGTGGCCCATACACCCCAATTAACCTATATCTAGCTTCTCTAAACTTAACATCTATCCCCAAAACTCTACCCTGCATTATTACAAAAGTGTTCTCTATTTTAACCTCTCTATGCCCACACAAAATCCCTACTCCTGTTCAGTGCACCCCTCCTATGCCCCAAAAAGATTCCCCCTTATCCCACTCCCTCTTAAATCTACACACATCCCCACCATCCCTCAGGTGAACCTCCTGTAAAAAAACAGAAATCAAACCCCACACCCTCTAAATAACAAAAAACCGCCCTCCTTTTAACATTATTCCTTAACCCCCTAACATTTAGACTAAAAAAAGAAACAGAACTATTCATTTAATTATTAACAACAAATAAAAAATTAAAAAATTAAAAAAAAACAGGAGACTCACCCGCTGCTCCCCTGGTCCATCTCCACCGGCGGGGACGTCCTCTCCTCTCCTGACGCCCCCCCGTCCTCCATCCCAACCCATGACCCAGGCAGTGTGTTGGGTCCTCCCTCCCCACCCACCATCCCCCCCTCCCTGTTTGCCTCGGGGCTGCATGTAGGGGACCCCATCTCCTCAAACAGGAGTTGGGATCCCTCTAGCAAACAGCCCACCGACCCCTCACTGGAGTCATCCACTAAAATGCAAGGGGCTGAGGCAAACGGGGAGGACAAATTACCCTCCCCTCCCCCTCCACTCTCTTAGCCTCCCCCTCCACACCCCCCTCCCTCTCACTTCCTGCCAAGCTCCCCCTCTTCATCCCTTTCTTCTTTGGTGAAGGAGGTAGCGGGGAGACACAACGTCCCATCCCCGCTAACTCCTCCACCAAATCCCTCATTTCGACCTCGAGGAAGCCTGGCAGGCTGTCCCCCCACTCCTTCCCCCCATCTCCCCCCTCCCACCTCCACTCCTCCCTCCTTCTCCGTCACTGTCCCTGTCACTGTCCCCGTTCCCTCTTCCACTCCTTCTCGCACCACTGTCCCCTTCACCGCTCCTTTACGTTCTTCTGCCTTCTTTTCCTTCTCTTCTTTTCCACTCTTTCCTTCTTCCCGCTTCTTTCTTCTCATTTCTTCCTTCCATCCTCTTCTCTTGCCTTCTTTTCCCCTGTGCCATCCGTACAATCCGCACGCGTCCTTTCTTTCCTCCTCCCATCCCCCGCTCCCCCCCCAGCTGCAGACGCGTATGACCTGTGACGATCCGGGCAATCACGCCACAGATGTTCTCTGGAGCCACACCCGTGGCAAGCCTTGGGCTCGTCACACTCCCTGGCCTCGTGCTCTTCCGACCCACAAAAACGACATTTCTTGTTACTGCACGAGGCCAGGGTATGGCCGTACAACGCCTGCAGAACGGGGGCTGACGTGCATAGTATAGGGTTCCCCTGTCAGCCTCCAGGGAGAACATTGCCGGAGGATGGAGGTAGCCATCCACACTCTTCGGGGACTCCCTGAGTAACGCCTGGAAGCCTCTCTTCCCATTCCAGAAACCCAGGGAGTCCCTGAGGTACCTCGCTGAGGAGACATTGTCCATGTACCTCCCCAGAAAGGCCCTCACTTCTTCGTCCTTCACGTGCGGATTGTACATGGTTACGGTGACCACCCTGAAGTTGTTTCTTGCCAGGCTGGTCACCGTGTAATTACACAGGGGACCTTCTTCTTTCCCTTCCGTCACCGTCTTCATAATCTCATTGTGTTTTTCTTCCAAATATAGGGTTACATCAAACCCCTTCTCCATTGGGTTCCCCTGAAGGCATAGAACATCTTTAACCTTCAATTTTAGGTGCCCCATTAGGATGTTCCTCACGAAGGTTTCTCTCCCCCAAGGCTCCATCTCTTTTCCCCGCCAAGAAAAGCGCACCGTGTTGGCCAGTCCAATCCCCGGAACCGACGGTCCAGATGTACTTTGCGCCATCTCCTCACGGACGATGGCGCACCCGTCCCACCACCTCAAACTTATAAACAGGAAGCAAATAACCAAAAAGGTGGAGCAACTAAAGATGTTGCCTCTCCACATTTATCAAGACAACTGGAGCACTGGGCCAGACCCTCTTAAATAGCACCTGGACCAGCTCAGGTGAAACACCTTCCCACTAACGAGATGGACAAGCCAGCACAGGTGTAACACATACTGACTAACACCAATCAGTGCGTCCTACGTGTTAATGAGCTATACATGCTAACTAGCTATTTTTTTTATTTCACCTTTATTTAACCAGGTAGGCTAGTTGAGAACAAGTTCTCATTTACAACTGCGACTTGGCCAAGATAAAGCATAGCAGTGTGAACAGACAACAACACAGAGTTACACATGGAGTAAACAATAAACAAGTCAATAACACAGTAGAAAAAAATAAAGAGTCTATATACATTGTGTGCAAAAGACCTGAGGAGGTAGGCGAATAATTACAATTTAGCAGATTAACACTGGAGTGATAAATGATCAGATGGTCATGTGCAGGTAGAGATACTGGTGTACAAAAGAGCAGAAAAGTAAATAAATAAAAACAGAATGGGGTTGAGGTAGGTAAATTGGGTGAGCTATTTACCAATAGACTATGTACAGCTGCAGCGATTGGTTAGCTGCTCAGATAGCAGATGTTTAAAGTTGGTGAGTGAGATAAAAGTCTCTAACTTCAGTGATTTTTGCATTTTGTTCCAGTCACAGGCAGCAGAGAACTGGAAGGAAAGGTGACCAAATTAGGTGTTGGCTTTAGGGATGATCAGCACGTGCTACGGGTGGGTGTTGCCATCGTGACCAGTGAACTGAGATAAGGCGGAGCTTTACCTAGCATGGACTTGTAGATGACCTGGAGCCAGTGGGTCTGGCGACAAATATGTAGCGAGGACCAGCCGACTAGAGCATACAGGTCGCAGTGGTGGGTGGTATAAGGTGCTTTAGTAACAAAACGGATGGCACTGTGATAGTGCTGAGTAGAGTATTGGAAGCTATTTTGTAGATGACATCGCCGAAGTCGAGGATCGGTAGGATAGTCAGTTTTACTAGGGTAAGTTTGGCGGCGTGAGTGAAGGAGGCTTTGTTGCGGAATAGAAAGCCGACTCTAGATTTGATTTTAGATTGGAGATGTTTGATATGAGTCTGGAAGGAGAGTGTACAGTCTAGCCAGACACCTAGGTACTTATAGATGTCCACATATTCTAGGTCGGAACCATCCAGGGTGGTGATGCTAGCCTGGCGTGCGGGTGCAGGCAGCGAACGGTTGAAAAGCATGCATTTGGTTTTACTAGCGTTTAAGAGCAGTTGGAGGCCACGGAAGGAGTGTTGTATGGTATTGAAGCTCGTTTTGGAGGTTAGATAGCACATGTCCAAGGAAGGGCCAGAAGTATACAGAATGGTGTCGTCTGCATAGAGGTGGATCAGGGAATCGCCCACAGCAAGAGCAACATCATTGATATATACAGAGAAAAGAGTCGGCCCGAGAATTGAACCCTGTGGCACCCCCATAGAGACTGCCAGAGGACCGGACAACATGCCCTCCGATTTGACACACTGAACTCTGTCTGCAAAGTAGTTGGTGAACCAGGCAAGGCAGTCATTAGAAAAGCCAAGGCTACTGAGTGCTGACAAGAATTTGGTGATTGACAGAGTGGAAAGCCTTGGCCAGGTCGATGAAGACTGCTGCACAGTACTGTCTTTTATCAATGGCGGTTATGATATCGTTTAGTACCTTGAGCGTGGCTGAGGTGCACCCGTGCCCGGCTCGGAAACCAGATTGCACAGCGGAGAAGGTACGGTGAGATTCGATACGTGCTAACGAGCTATACGAGCTATACGTGCTAACGAGCTATACGTGCTAACGAGCTATACGTGCTAACGAGCTATACGTGCTAACGAGCTATACGTGCTAACGAGCAATACGTGCTGAAGTCCAACCTCAAAACATAAATGGAAAAACCAAAGCCTTTAACAACTTCCCCTTTAAGACAACAAATATATTCTATCTTTTTTGGACAAGTTTGCTCACTACCAACAGAAAACAACTTCCATTTCACATTATAATCAATTACAATGCTTCACCAATATAAACATGGTTTCTCCTGGCTGTCACCAATTAAAAACAAGAAAAAACATTTTTTTAAATATTTTTTATTTTTCTACAATCTTATTTTTTGAGAAACTCACTAGCTTCTAGAACTCTCTTCTTCCTAAATCTCATTAGCTTCTAGAACTCATCTCCAATACGGAATAACGTGCATAAATTGTGATCCATGGCAACGCACTAGCTAAACACAAAACATTTTTGACTGCCCACCATTGAGAATTTGTGCAACCAAGTTGTCCTTACCACGGTCTGATTTCAAGAGGGAACCCCTGCAATATCTGTAGTAACTTTCCACCTCACTGCACAGCTTCTCTCTCTTTTCAGGGTTCACTAGATAGGCATGTTGTTGGATCGGGGCCCAGTCCCCAATGTCATGCTCTAGTACATTTGGGTTGGCATATCTGAGAATGAACCCTGTTATTCTAAAAGCAGGGCAACAATGTCAATATAATTTGTACCCAAAAATTGTCAGTTGGTTACATAAATAATCATGATTGCTAAATATGACATGAATTGTAAATATAAAATATCAACACCAAATGTACACCCCTTTGTTCATATGTATTGGCAATAATTCACTTAGGATGCACCCCTTTTTTCAATTTTCACCTAAAATGACATACCCAAATCTAACTGCCTGTAGCTCAGGCCTGAAACAAGAATATGCATTTTCGTGGTACTATTTGAAAGGAAATATTTTGAAATTTGTGGAAATATTAAAGGAATGTAGGAGAATATAACAGAATAGTAAAAGATAATACAAAGAAAAAAAAAACGTTATTTTGTATTTTTTTCTTTGAAATCTTTGAAATGCAAGAGAAAGGCCATAGTGTATTATTCCAGCCCAGGTGCAAGTTAGATTTTGTCTACTAGATGGCAGCAGTGTATGGGCAAATCCAATGAACCATTGCATTTCTGTAAAAATGTTGTATCAAGACTGCCCGAATGTGCCTAATATGTTTATTAATAAATTTTCATGTTCAAAATTATACACTCTCCTCAAACAATAGCATGGTATTATTTCACTTTAATAGTTACTGTAAATTGGACATAGCTTAAATTATTGTTAATCTAACTGCAAACTGCCAATATCTATGTCCTGGGAAATGTTCTTGTTACTTGCAAAGTCATGCTAATCGCATTAGCCTAGGTTAGCTCAACCGTCCCGTGGTATGGTGCAGCATGGAATAATGATTTTTTAAATCTTTTGTCAGGCTGATTGTTTGAAATATGAGGTGATTTGAGACATGCTTCTTCAGTAGAGGCAGGTGGTTAGATCGTTGGGCCAGTAACCGAAAGGTTGCTGGATCTGAATCCCGGAGCTGACAAGGTAAAAACCTGTCGTTTTTTTAACAAGGCAGTTAACTCGCCGTCGATTAAGGCAACCCCCACACACCTCTCTGATTCAGAGGGGTTGGGTTAAAAACGGAAGACTCATTCAGTTGTACAACGGACTTCCCTGACTATTTGCGTTTGAATTTTGTCAAGAAATACTGGAGTGGCATAAGATTGTTAATACAATTGATTATTGGCAAATGTATTATTCTGCGTCCATGTGTATAGGCTGCAAGTACGTTGAAATGAAGTTGTTTTAAAGTCATTGACAAAATGACATCTTTTCAACTAAAACCGAACGTATATTGGTCAACAACATTTAGCTATTTTGGTTGGATAGTGTTAAGGGATTTTTTTAATCAATAATGACTAATTATGTATACATTTCAATCAGGACTGACTAATCAGAATACTATTATGTTACTGTATAGATGTCTGAATTTTTTATCTTTTAATCCTTGTACTGAATATAATGTGTGTAAATATAATCAAGAATTAGAACAATGACTGTTCCTTGGTAGAAATTAATGAACTTATAGTCAGACTGGCTAGAATGCTTATCTACACATCTACGATGTGGGAAGGCTTGAGAACTATACAGCCATTGTACTGGAGTGGAGATGAGACGGGATAGTACGAAAACTAATGACGTAATTTTCAGTTTATAACCTGTGGTAAACTGTCATGTTCAGTACTCTCGAGAATAAACGCTGCTGATTGATTTTGAGACTGGTCTCTGTCCGTTTTATAAAGGGACAGAGTCTTACAAATTCTTAGAAATTGACAGTGTTTCATTTTAATTGGGTATTAAAACATATAGGAATTTAATTCCTGCAACAGATAGTCCCAATGTCAAAACACAGTTTTAATGTGTCCAAATCAATAACTAATATGCAGAAACAGTTGTGATATATTGAAAACCTAAACATAAAATGTACAATATAAACACATCAGCCACAATAACCATATTACTTTTATTTATTAAACAAGCACCTTATAAACTGCACAAGCACCAGAAACACTTGTTTTGACAAGTAGCAATAAATCACTGATTTCGATTAGTGGGGAAATCAGGTTGTATGGGCTGTTGAAACTAACACAAACAAAAAAAACTTGGAAATTAGAGTTACCTGTTACCTCACTGGTTAGAGGACAACCTGCAGAAGACAGTCAGCTACATTTTGGAGAGATGGAACACTTATTTGTCATCACTCATCAAACTAACAGCTCAAAAACCACACGGAATCTGGGAATAATGTGTACATCACTGGTTAGAAGACAACTTGTAGAAAACAGCTAGCTACATATTGATTCAAGTGGGTCGCCAACGCGGTAAGTGCAACACAACTCTTTTTTTTGTTAGACACTTTTTGTTAGACCACAAATAGTACTCTTCCATTTCAGAGCCTGGATTTTTCCCGAGGCTAATATCCATATCACACTGAAATCAATTGAACAGGGGGCAAACGTTTAGGGTTCTACATTGTGACTTCATTAAAATACTCCTACTACAATGTTAAAACATTCTACATTTTGAGATTTTATTTAATTGATATCGTGAAACAACTCCTTCATGTATGTTTTTTCTGATGTTTGATCAGAGATCTTTTACTAGAGTATCTCTTGTCACATTGATCACAGCTATAAGGTTTCTCTCCTGTGTGTGTTCTCTGGTGTATAGTCAGACTGCTAGAAGTAACAAAACTCTTCCCACATTGATCACAGCTATAAGGTTTCTCTCCGGTGTGTGTTCTCTGGTGTGATATCAGGCTGAATGACTGACTAAAAGTCTTCCCACATTGTTTACAGTTATACGGTTTCTCTCCTGTGTGTGTTCTCTGGTGTTTAGTCAGACTACTAGACGTAACAAAACTCTTCCCACATTGATCACATCTATAAGGTTTCTCTCCTGTGTGTGTTCTCTGGTGTGATTCTAAACATCCTGAAGAAACAAAACTCTTTCCACAGTCAGAGCAGCTAAAAAGTTTCTCTCCTGTGTGTGTTCTCTGGTGTTTAGTTAGACTGCTACATGTAAGATATCTCTTCCCACATTGATCACAGCTATAAGGTTTCTCTCCTGTGTGGATTCTTTGATGAATTGTAATGCCTGCTGAGGAGGTGAATCTCTTCCCACAGTCAGAGCAGCAGTGAGATTTTTTCCCTGTGGGTCTCTGCTGGTGCTTCTTGAGGAGTTCAGATCTGGAGAGACCTTTCTCTGCCTCATCAGCATCATGAAGTTGTTGAGGCTCCCCAGAGGATCCAAGATAGACACTTCTCTTTCCTGTGTGAACAGAGTCAGGCAGATGGTTAAAGGCCCACAACAGCGGAAATCCATAGTAAAAGGTGATGCCAACAGTGTAGCCATGATGTTGTACAACAATTGATGTCTGTAATGAATGTTAAAATTATTTGACAATTGTCTTAAGACAGTCAAGTGAGAAAGTTCTAGTTTGTCTTGTTTTCACATTAGTAATAACATCGATGATTGTAGGCCAGAAATAAGTTATTCAAGTTGTTGAAATCCTAAGCACTGTGCCAGACGACTTTTGGTCTCCAATATCGGCCCCTTTCTGTGTTTGCTAAAATTGCAGCACGAGGGCGATGCGCACACAATTTGATTGGCAGAAACACCTCCCTCCTGATGAGGAAACCGCTAGTTATGGATGTAGTATATCTGCCTGGAGCAAAAATTGTGAGCGAAGATTTTAGATTTTCACAATGTATTCTGAATATTAGAGCGCACTATCAGTGCAAGATCAGGAGTGCTACTCAAGAAAACTCACATTAGGCTCTGTGTCTATTCACTCATGAGCTTTTAAGTCCCCTGATCTGGAAAATCTCTTTTCACATTGGAAGCGGTGGTATGGCTTTTCTCCTGTGTGTCTCCTCTCATGGCGTTTTAGGTTCCCTAACCAGCGAAAACTCTTTTCACAATGGGAGCAGTGGTGTTGTCTCGCTGGTTTGGGTGTCTCTGGGTCTGGTTTCCCTGAAGGACTCTTCCTGCTGTCAGAGTGAGAGTCTGGTCTCTCTCCTGCCAAAGACAAACAGTATCTAGTATCTTCCTATGAGGTGTAATCTAGACTATATCCCTCAATAAAAGAGCAGAACTGGTCATCACAGAGTGGCTGTAGTGCCTTGTAGGCTGGGTAAATCCATTTGAATTCAAAACATTTTTTACAGCATCCCTTTTGATTTAAAAACAATCTTTCCTTACATGTTTGACTATGGAAGAAGTGGTAAGAAAGTTACTTTTTGTAACTGAATGTAAAAACATGAAATGAGCTATACAGTACCAGTCAAAAGTTTGGAAATGTAAGAGTATAGCTTCTGTCCCCTCGCCCGTCCGGGCTCGAACCAGGGACCCTCTGCACACATCAGCAACATTCACCCACGAAGCATCGTTACCCATCGCTCCACAAAAGCCACGGCCCTTTCAGAGCAAGGGGAACCACTATTTCAAGGTCTCAGAGCAAGTGACGTCACCGATTGAACAGCTTTTAGCGCGCAGAACCGCAAACTAGCTAGCCATATCACATCTTTAACACTCACCCCCCTTTTGACCTCCTTTTCCGCAGCAACCAGTGATCTGGGTCAACAGCATCAATGTAACAGTTTAGCGAGTGAAGTCACCGATTGAAACGCTATTAGCGCGCACCACGGCTAACTAGCTAGCCATTTCACATCGGTTACAGACATACCTGCTCATTCAAGGGTTTTTATTTATTTGTACTATTTTCTACATTGTAGAATAATAGTGAAGACATGACAATGAAATAACACATATGGAATCATGTAGTAACCAAAAAAGTGGTAAACAAATCAAAATATATTTGTAGCCACCCTTCGTCTTGATGACAAATTTGCACACTCTTGGCATTCTCTCAACCAGCTTCACCTGGAATGCTTTTCAAACAGTCTTGAAGGAGTTCCCACATATGCTGAGCACTCGTTGTCTGCTTTTCCTTCACTCTGCGGTCCAATTAATCCCAAACCATCTCAATTGAGTTGAGGTTGGGTGATTGTGGAGGCCAGGTCATCTGATGCAGCACTCCATCACTCTCATTTTTGGTCAAATAGCCCTTACACAGCCTGGAGGTGTATTGGGTCATTGTCCTGTTGAAAAACAAATGATAGTCCCACTAAGCGCAAACCAGATGGGATGGCGTATCGCTTCAAAATCAAATCAAATTTTATTTGTCAACATACACATGGTTAGCAGATGTTAATGCGAGTGTAGCGAAATGCTTCAGAATGCTGTGGTAGCCAGACAGGTGTGGGCTTTTCCAAATCATTTCCAATCAACTGAATTTACCACAGGTAGACTCCAATCAAGTTGTAGAAACATCTCAAGGATGATTAATGGATACAGGATGCACCTGAACTCAATTTTGAGTATCATAGCAAAGGGACTGAATACTTATGTAAATAAGGTATTTGTTTTTTCTTTATAATAAATGTGATTTTATTTCTAAAAACCTATTTTCGCTTTGTTATTATGGGGTATTGTGATGTCATTATGGGGTATTATGTGTAGATTGATGAGGATTTGTATTTATTTAATCCATTGTAGCATAAGGCTGTCACGTAACAAAATGTGGAAAGAGTTTA
The DNA here is from genome assembly GCF_002021735.2 of Oncorhynchus kisutch. Taxonomy (NCBI): domain Eukaryota; kingdom Metazoa; phylum Chordata; class Actinopteri; order Salmoniformes; family Salmonidae; genus Oncorhynchus; species Oncorhynchus kisutch. Next base: position 4,497,591 of record NC_034194.2, read on the forward strand.
GTGACATAAATAAGGGGTTAAAAACATTTTTTTATTCTCTCTCAGATAGAGGACAGACACTTCAGAACAAACTTCCTTTAGATTTTTGGGGGGAAACAATGTTACTATGGTTACTGTTGTTCCATGTTGTGAATGTTATCCAATGTGTTACTATAGTTACTGTTGTTCCATGTTGTGAATGTTATCCAATGTGTTACTATGGTTAATGTTGTTCCATGTTGTGAATTATCTAATATGTTACTATGGGTTACAGCAGTATGGACTAATAATTTTGTCTTACAATTCAAAATCAGAAAGACAAATTATCCTTGGAGGGTGTTTCTACAGGACTATACTGGGGAAGCCCTTCATGTTGGAGGGTGTTTCTACAGTACTATACTGGGGAAGCCCTTCATGTTGGAGGGTGTTTCTACAGTACTATACTGGGGAAGCCCTTCATGTCGGAGGGTGTTTCTACAGTACTATACTGGGGAAGCCCTTCATGTCGGAGGGTGTTTCTACAGTACTACACTTTTTCTAAAGAGACTCACCTATCTTCACCACACAACCCTCCCCTTCTTCTTGTCTCAATATTTAAAATTATATTCAAGAGACTTCATCTTCATACCTATTTGAGATGCTTTTCACTGACAGCCGCAACTCAGTAATCAGCGAGGCCTATTGCCACACACACTGCCCGGTCACACTTTCTGGTAAAGGATTTTCTTTCTTTCTGTATAGACAGGAGTTATTATATAATTTGGGCAAATTTATATCAATTTATTTACCTCTTGGGCCCACCACTATGCCATTTCTCTCCTGTTCCATTGGACCCACTACTATGTCAATTCTCTCCTGTTTTACTGGACACACCACCATGCCACTTCTCTCCTGTTTCTATTGGACCCATTTTGTAATTTTCTCTTGTTCTATTGGATCCACCACTATGCCATTTCTCTCCTGTTCTATTGGTTTTCATATCAACTTTATTTCGTTGTCCAGAAGCCAAAGGCACAATCCTAGTTGTTGCAGCTGTAGACTCCCCCTCTTTCTAAGTTCCTAAAAGAGATTTTCATCTGTTAGATATGAACTTCTACCAGGTGGACTGTATAGAACGGTGTGTTCATGTCTGTGGATTACAATGGATGACAATAATAAGAAGTATACCCAAAGAAGGGGGAGGCGGGAGCTAGAGAATCCACAGTGCCGCTTTGTGGACAACGACTCCCCTTGTTTGGTCGGAGAGACATCTTGTTAGTATATCCATAATCTTTGGTGTAGCCAACCCAACTCTCACATGGCACTATTGGTGGGCACAGTGTGTAGTAAATCATCACTACACAAAAATCACTACATGCCGTGCCCCCCAGTCTGCGGTCAGCAGATAGACCCTTCTTAAATATATATGTTAAGTCACTTTTTGGAAACAGAACGGAAAATACAAGGGGTAGCTTGCTCTCTGCGCCGTCTGATTCTAGACATCGGTCCTCATCCTAGGGCCCTTCATTGAAGAGGTATTGACGAGCCAACTCCGAATATCCAAAGATAAATACCGATTGAAGGCAGTACTTACTGGTGTTTATCAGATATCCGATCTCCTCCTCTTCATCTTCGTCTTTCAATGTGATAGTAATCTCCCCTTCCTTCTTCACTCCAAAAACGGTGTCCTCCTCTTTCTCTTCCTCCTCTTCTTTGACTGTAACATCCTCCTCTTTCACTCTGAACGAGTCTTTCTCTTCTTCTTTCACTGTAACAGCCTCACCCTCTACTTGTTTTTGTATTTTGACATCCTCTTCCTCCTCTTTCACCACAACGTTCAGCCACAGACCCTCTTCCTCCGTCCAGCAGACTTCCTCTTCTTTAACAGGAGGGGAGAAGTTTAGGGAGCTCATGTTCGGGGATCATTAGTGACCATGCTAGTGCTAACTTACCCAGCCAGCTACTATAGCTGACTAATAAAAGATTACGTAATATTAAATTAAATAGGTTAACAAGTAGATACGACAGAAGTGTGTCTAAAACACATTAGCTAATATACGCCGAAAGCGTATAAACAGCCGGAATATTTCGGCTATGTTGGCTAGCAAGCTACCGAGGTGTTTGACGAACTGTTTATGAAGAACCGTCCACTAGATTATACGTCACGCTAGCAGCATCGCCTGAAAGACGCACATCGCCGTCTGCTGACTGGAGTGGGAAACGCAGTTGAGGATCATATTTTATTTTCAGACAAAGATTCTTTTAAATGAATTTAATTAAATAATACCATTATATTGAGACATACAAAGACAGGAATGTGTTGATTGATTAGTGCGAATAAAACATGTTTACCCCAGCATATTTAAGGCAGTTTCATTAATTAAGTCATACTACATCTAAATTAGCAGCTAGCTACAGTAGATCTATACTGCTCCTACAAGGTGTAACAATACCTCATATAGATGTATATAAGGAACAGACTAGGTCTATACTGCTCCAACATGGTGTAACAATACATCATGTAGATGTATATAATGAACAGACAAGGTCTGGTGTGGGGCTTTAAGGCGATGCTGTTAGTGTGACGTATAATCTAGTGGACGGAACGCTTCTTTCAACAACTGCCACCTCAGTAGCTTACTAGACAAAATAGCCGAACCAATTAAGCTCTTTAGTGTATATTAGCCACTGTGTTTTAAACCCACTTCTGTCGTCTAGTTAGTTATCCGTTTTAATGTAATATATACGGTGTTGTTGTTATTAGTCAGCTAGCGGGCTTGTTAAGTTAGCATTAGCCTAGCTAGCTAACATCTCCTACCATGAGCTCACTAAGTTACTCTCCTCCTGCTAAAGAAGAGGAGGTCTGTTGGACGGAGAAAGAGGGAATGTGGCTGAACGTTATCGTGAAAGAGGAAGAGGTGCTTGACAGTTGCTGGACCCAGGTTTCAGTCCAGCTCAGGGCTACCCCTTGAATTGACTTCACTATAAATACAAGGGCTGGCCATCCATAAGGGGCGGCAGAGTAGCCTAGTGGTTAGAGCTGTTGACTAGTAACTGGAAGGTTACAAGTTCAAATCCCTGACCTGACAAGGTACAAATCTGTCGTGCTGCCCCTGAACAGGCAGTTAACCCACTGTTCCTAGGCAGTCATTGAAAATAAGAATTTGTTCATAACTGCCTTAAAGGTAAAATAAAGGTAAAAATGATCATTTTAACCAGGTTTTGAGGCTATACAGTGCTTTTTTACAAACAATGTTTTGAAACATTTGAAGCATGTATAAGTTATATTCTTCAAGAATCAATGGGTATGTAATAATTGGGTCTTTCTATAACTGCCAGTGTAGATTTCCTGTGGGGGTCAAATTGTTAGAGCTGTTTATAAGTCATTAGCAGTGTTAGAATACTCATACTAACCGTACTATTTGTGACGGGAATTGAGTATATAGTATGCTTATTGGTCATAGTATGATAACTGTTGGAAAAAAGTTTGGATGTTGCCACACACATACCTACTTGTTAACAAAATTAAGGAAGTTTCCTTTAAAATTATTCATAAATATTATCCTGCCAACCACTATATGAAGAAGTTTAAGGAAAACATCAACTCAAATTGCTCCTTTTGTAATGACCACCCAGAAACAGTTGTGCATCTTTTTTGGCATTGTATGCATGTAAGAAAACTGTGGCAAGACATCAGTAGGTTTATAATTGAACACATTTCTGAAGATTTTACACTATTGTGGAGAGATGTACTGTTTGGATTCTTTACATACAATAGAAATAAGCGGAATCATTTTTATGTAATTAATGTAATTATTCTTTTGGCCAAATTTCATATACACAAATGTAAATTTACAAACAGAAAATCACATTTTCATACCCTACAAAAAGAAATTGAACTGTATTTTAAGACGGTTAAATGCTCTACTAACAAAAAAGCTGTTAGAATTGTAAGTATATGCATGTCCCTTAAGGTCCTTGTGTAATTGTAATGTGATATTGTACCCCCTAGCTCGATTGTCGATTGTTTGTAATCTATGTATGCTTGTGTTCCCTCATGTGCTTTATGTATTGATTTGATATTAATAAAATAAAAATATATTTTAAAAAAATGGTCATAGTATGATGTAGGTCGTGTGCCATAAGTTCCCGGATGTCGTACTAAATTCGCCACAATATGACGTATTTTAGGGCCCATAATGCAATTCTTCCATAAATGGGCGTGGCTTCAACTAGTTTTCAGATTTCAAGAAAATGGCGGAAAATTTGTGGCTGAGGTCCAACGAGTGCCTATTCCAATTCATCGCTTTAACCAATTATGATAAATGTTAAGAAAAGGTTGAGCAATGTAATAAAGTAATAACTTTTCAAATAAGTTACCTTAACTATATTCTATCTAACTAACTACCCATCGTTTATTGACTTGATTATTCCCGTCATTCTTAGCTAAATGGTGTAGTCGTTGTGCGTTCTCAATGGACATTTGGGTGGTTTCAGAAATGAGCTCTGGCTAACTACTCCGATTTCAGAGCACTCGTCTGAGTACCAGAGAGCAGAATAATGAATTTACTAGCTCAACACCCGTTGAAAATGTCCAGGTGTCAATAAACGTAGGCAAAAAGGAGCAAAGAAGTGTTTTCCAGCAGTACAGTTACAGTCACCAACGCTCTGGCTAACATGACAACTGCCTAACCAGCTGCCTAATCTGCTATTATCCTCAGTAATTTTCCATCCAAGTTGTCAGACCGCGGTGGCCTGAAACAGAAAAGGAGAACCTCACACTCTAGGAGCTCAGATGCAATAATTTAATAACCTGATACCAATGTTTTCACAGACAAGCTGTCTTCATCAGGGTATAATGACAAACACTGCGGGTAACTGGTTTGTGTCAAAGGACACACACAGGTGTCTGTAATCATGTCCGAGTGTGGCCTGATATCATTGGTTAATTTACAGATATAAGTAGAACGTGTAAAAACATTAATGGATAGCATACGGTCATAGATACAATTTGGCTACATAGACCTACAAACATTTACAATGAATAGCAATATTACAATAATGGCTATGTTGAGACCGACGGGAGCAAGGCTCTTTAAATTAAAGATCCAGACAACCTCACGTTTTAACCAGAAGGTCACCCCCTCTCCTAGGGAGGGTGATGTGTTCGATGCCGATATAATTTAGGGACGAAATCAAGGGTTTCGCTTCCAAAACGTTCTAAGATAAATAACTGCCTTAGTGGTGCATGTGATAACACCTTTGATTGGGATCTGTTTCCCTGTTTGGGGGTGTTTTTGGAGGATCTATATTTGTAAGTGCCATTGCATTCAGCGCAGCCATTACACTTGTAGTTGCCATCCGGGAGAGGCGCAAATAGACATTGTGCAGGAGTATTTTGGGGTGGTATATGAGAGTTTACCAATTGATCTCTGAGATTTCTGCCCCGTGAGAATACGACCAAGGGAGGGTCTGGAAACGCATTACCGATACTGTCATCGTATCTTATGTGCCAATGTTTGTGAAAGATTCCCTTCATTTGTTCACAGCACTTTGAATAGAGGGTAGTACAAATTCAAGAATGCTTGGTTTTTGCGAAACTGTGCTTGAAAGAGATAATTTATTGATTTTTGTACGCCCTCTCCTCTGTCGAAATCATTTGCAAATTCTTTTGATTCAAGAGTGAGACTCTCCTTTAGTGTTTATGTTATTAGGTCTATGTTATTGTTCGGTTAAGTTATGGGTCCTAGAGTAGGTCTATGTTACTGTTAGGTAAAGTTATGGGTCCTACAGTAGGTCTGTTATTGTTAGGTGAAGTTATGGGTCTACAGTAGGTCTATGTTATTGTTAGGATCTTCCAGTAGTTATCGATGTTACTACTAATGTGAAAACAAGACAAAATATAACTATTGTTGCTCAATTGACAATTGTCAAATAATTTAACAGGTGTCAATTGTTGTACAACTTCATGGGTACGCTCTGGGCATCACCTTTTACCTCAAATAAACAGTGGATTTCTGCTGTTGTGGGACTTTAACCATCTGACTTTGTCGTTCACACAGGAGAGAGATGTGACTATCTTGGGTCCTCTGGGGAGTCTCAACAACATCATGATGCTGAAGAGGCAGAGAAGAGTCTCTCCAGATCAGAACACCCCAAGAAACACCAGCAGAGACCCACATTGAAGAATCCTTACTGCTGCTCTGACTGTGAGAAGAACTGCAAATCTAAATCAGAACTTCAAATCCACCAGAGAATCCACACAGGAGAAAAAACGTAACACTGCTCTCATTGTGGAATGAGTTTCTCTAGATCATATTCATTGAAAACACACCTGCTAATTCACACAGGAGAGAAATCTTATAGCTGTACTCAATGTGGGAAGAGTTTTACTCCATCTTCCAATCTGACTAAACATCAGAAAACACACACAACAGAGAAACCTTATAGCTGTGATCAATGTGGGAAGAGTTATGTTACATCTGGCTACCTGACTGTACACCAGAGAACACACACAGGAGAGAAATGTTTTAGCTGTACTCAATGTGGGAAGAGTTTGGTTTAATCTACGTGTCTGACAGTACACCAGAGAACACACACAGAAGAGAAACCTCTTTGCTGTGACCAGAGATAATCGGATAAAAGCTCGCAGATCAAATATCAGAAAGTACATACACAAAGGAGTTGTTTCATGATATCAATGAATTAATGTCACAATGCAAAATGTTTTAACAATGTACTAGGAGTATTTTAATAATGTCACAATGTAGAACCCTAAACGTTTGCCCCTTTATCAATTGATTTCAACATGATATGGATATTAGCCTCAGGGGAAAATTCCAGGCTCTGAATTGAAAGTTGTTGTGTTACACTTAACACGTTGGTGACCCACTGGAATCAAAATGCAGCTAGCTGTTTACCACAAGTTGTCCTCTAACGAGTGATGTTTACATTATTCCCAGATTCCGTGTGGTTTTTGAGCTGTTAGTTTTAACAGGACGTGCAACCTCATCTCCCTCCTCTCGCACATTTGATTTCAACGTGATATCGATGAGTAATGACATAAGTGTTGCGTTCCTTTGTTTAAATGCATCACTCCAAAATGTAGCTGACTGTCTTCTGCACGTTGTCCTCTAATCAGTGAGGTAAAATACATCTCCCATTTCCATGTTTTTTTTGTTGTGTTAGTTTCAACAGCACGTACAACCTAATCGATATCAGTGATTTATTGCTACTTGTCAAAACAACAGCGTTTCTGGTGCTTGTGCAGTTTATAAGGAACTTGTTTAAATGAATACAAGTAATATGATTATTGTTGCAGATGTTTGTGGTTATAGCCCATTTTATGCTTAGGTTTTCAATTTATCCCAAACTGTTTCTGCGTATTGGTTATTGATTTGGACACGTTAAAACTGTGTTTTGACATCGGGCTATCCCACTTAGCAAAATGTAATTGAAAAGACGTTGAAAGGAAGACTATTCCCAACGTCCAATATGCGTTCGGTTGAATGTAAAAGTTGAAAGTATTTTCGGGTAGGTTTTTCAGTCATTTCAGTCATTTCTTCTAGTGGTTAGAGCGTTGGGCCGTCATTGTGAGACAGAATTAGGTCTTAACTGACTTATTTACAATGACGGCCTACCAGGGAACAGCGGGTTAACTGCTTTGTTCAGGTGCAGAAGGACAGATTTTTACCTTGTCAGCTTGTTACATGAAGGTTAAAATGAATAAATACACATGGAAGCAGTATAATAAATTGCTCTATAATCAATTTCATTAACAATCTTACATCACTCCAGTATTTCTTGACAACATTCAAGTGCCAATTGTCTTTATTCCACAACTGAAGAAGCATGACTCAAATCACCTCATATTTCAACAAATTCTGGCTGACAAAATAGACATTTTTATTATTCCATGCCTCACCATTAAGTTCATTATTGCCAACACATAATAAAAGGGGTGTACATTTGATCACAATTTATTTTGACTGCACGTTTTTCCGTATTGGAGATGAGTTTTGTTTGGACTCGTTCCAAGTGGAATAGAAGCTAGTGAGTTGTAGGTAGATGAGAGTTCTAGAAGCTAGTGAGTTTAAGGAAGACGAGAGTTCTCGGATTCTATAGAAAGAAAAGGGAGAAAAGATACGGTTGTATATTATTATTTAGAAGTGCCTGTTTTTATCTTGTTTTTAATTGTTGACAGCCAGTAGACACCATGTTTATATTGGTGAAAGTGAAGCATTGTAGTTGATTAGAATGTGAAATGGAAGTTGTTTTCAGTTGGTGGTAAGCAAACTTGTCCAACAAAAATATAGGATATATTTGTTGTCTTAAGGGGGAAGGTAGTTACAGGCTTTGGTTTTTCCATTTAGGTTTTGAGGTTTGACTTTAGCACGTATAGCTCGGTTGCTTCCTGTCTTTAAGTTTGGTGTGGGTTTTTCTTTAGTTTTTCTTGTTTCCATTGGGTTGCATCCATGTCTGAAATGTGCTGTATAAATAAAGCTTGATATGAACATATTGTAAGTCAAATGAACCCAATGACTAACAGACTCTCAATCAACAGACTCTTGGTCCATGTTAGTATGAAAAACAGTATCAATCCCACATTTCAAGCCTGCTGAAGGCGTGGTGGAGTGGTAAACACCACCCCCGGCTCTACCAGGGGCTTGAGGTGGTCTCCCACAGCTCTGATTATGTCATGTTCTGTGGCCTTGCCGTTCCATTTATTGACTGCCCCTGCAACACAGAAACACATTTAGTCATAAAACACTCAAAGTCATGGATATGGCACATCTACGGCCTCAGTTACACCTGGCACTTAAATGTGACTTCTGTCATCCGACCACTCCAAGCTGCATTAGTTTCAGATCTACCAGGATGGGCCTTTGACATAGTCTGGATGCAGTCAGGCCACCAAATATACATCAGCAGTGTAAAGAGATGGGGTGAATGGGTGGGGAAAAGTACATTATACACAAATGACCTTCATAATATCAAAGAACAAATGTGTGTGCCGGAGAGGAAATTAACTTTCATAAAGCCAAAAGGGGTGAGAAATTACACCACATCAGTGGATAATTTGTACTAATGTAAATAAACAGATGATGGAACATTCTCCCTTTTGCTTACATTATGTGATGAACACAAATATTTACCATCTAAACCATGTGTGACCTCTCACCTCTCTGGCTGTAAAAGTGTTCTTCCTAACCAGTCCCTCAACAGCTCTCTGACTGAGCTCCACCCTCACTGGGTCTTCAGAGGAGAGGAAGGCTGAGGAGGGATGGAAGGATGAATGGATCAGTCAGTCAATAATGTGTAGAGCTGCTGTTTACGCTGTCTGACAAATTAATCACTATTTTAGTAGTTCATTAAAGTAATTTAGGCTTTATGACTGCTGAATACCAAACTATCCATCACTTAAATCATGTATTTTCAGGTAGAGATACATCTTTGGGACATCACTAGCCCATTGAAGTTGACATTTAAAAGGGTTTAGGATAGGGATGTTCCAAGGATCCCAGATAGCATTGACCATCGTGCATTCTTCCTTCCGTCTCTCTTACATAGCAGGTGTAAAAGAAAGACAGATAAGGCAATGAAATATGGTCATTGTACTTAATTACATTTATGCACTAGAGCATTGGCCTGTTGGAAACTACAACTCCCTACTGCATCACACAGCTCAGTCTGGTCTGATTTATCTCTGTCCAATGTGAGGGAAAAATCTATGTTAACCTCTTTAAGTTTACGACTTCTAATGTGTTGAAGGATCTCTTTTAAGGTTGAGAAGTTTGTGTGGGTGTGCAACCACACACCCTCTGGGCAGACAGGCCAAAGGCGCTTGCTTGGCCCAATTCAGGGAATCTTTGATCGACTTCAGAGGAACTGTGTCTAGGGTGATTTCCTGTTGTTTTGACACCTCACTAGATGACTAGAATAACTAGCTGTTGCTACAGAACGAGACGACCAATTCACAGTTCGTTTGTGTCTCGTTCTCCACACACGTACACGTTCAAAGATCACTTGTTTTCTATATGCACAAGATAGTTTGACGATATAAGGCTTCTGAACTCCTTGTGTCATCGAGCTCTCGGCCTTCCACCTCAGAGTGTAGGGCTGACCAGCTACATTATTGCAATTATTATCAAATAAAGGTTGATTGTTTGAAGAAATGACAAAGTCTCTCCTGATTGGTTAGAATTTCCACCACAATGTGCAGTAACAATGTTAGACCAGACTCATAATAAAGAATGAAAGACTGACTGCCCAGTTCAACGTTAGTTCACCGTCTCACCTCATACAGTATTGGAGCAGCAGCAGCTGACTTGATCGTTGATGCTAATCAGCATATTTGAATCTGAGAGTAAATAGAGCCGACTACACTCTAAAAATGAAGGGTTCAACTGGAGTTGTTCTCAGATCCCCTAAGAACCGTAGGGTTCTTGTCAATTAAAAACAACCCCAAAAGGTTCTTCAAATTACTTGTTAGAAGGTGGGTTCATCGAGGAACCTCCGTTGTTGCTGGACTTCTTCCGGAAACCTCGCAATTACAACTGAAAACGCTGGTGGCAAGTTTGGATGCGACAACAGTTAAAAAGGTAAGTTGGGTTGATGTTTGGCTCTGTATGTATCGAAATATGTATCGAAATAATTTATATAATAATATAACATACTAATAATGAATAACGAAGACAATGATGGTTTTCTGTGAATAGCTTCCATAACGTTACTATAGCTAATTAACGTAAATATTAGAAACCCGGGTTTGACCGTAGGTGTTGTATGAGCTACAGTACAGTACCGTTAGTTAGCTAACATTATGTCCTAACTAAGCAGAACTAGGTTTGGATTATTTCCTGAACTATATTCTTTCCCATATATTGTATATCGTTTCCATAAAGCCAACATGACTTTACACTCATTAACGTAAGTTTCCAATCTAGAGCAGTTATCACTTTTGTGATAATGAACTAGCTAACGTTAGCTTCGTTAAGCTTGGTAAGGTTAGGTGTGTTAACTAACTAAGGACGGTGACCTGTCTAGACGAGATGTTACAACGAATTGAATCGTCAATGGAGGTCTTCCTCTTTATATAGCCTGCTGCAGCATGCAATACTATTAATTTACAAGGGGGCATTACGTTACATGTACAATACTATCCCATTTTGGAAACGTTACATGTACAATACTATCCCATTTTGGAAACGTTACATGTACGCCCCCCTGTGGAAGGAAATTAACAGTTCATATGGTAGCTGTAGATGGGATTCAAATGCATAATGGTATTAATAGTGTATAGACTTCCTCTTTTGTATAAATTACCTTCATAATCCAAACACAGTATTGCCACGCAGCAAAATGTTGCGTATAATCTTTCATGTCAGCCTGATAAAATATTGAACAATTTATGTACAAAGATATGTTGAAATGTCATGGCAGTACTGTATTGGCTAGTGCTTTCTCCAATATGTTCTTCTATTTTGCATTCAATTGTATGTCGATGCCATTTATCTTTCAATATTTACTTAATATATATATATTATTTTAATGCTTGTAATTCTTTGACACATTTTCTCTTCCTTTGAAATTCTTATAGGACAGAACATGAACACAATGCAATTGGGATCAAGAAGGTACAGATAAGTTGTAGGACAGTTGCATTTGAAGTGTCAATTTAACCTACATAGCAGTCAATACAAACTGAAGTCTATTAGCATACAAATGTGTGCAAATTATCTTTTCAGATGTTCTCAGAAATGAATCAAGTCCATGGAATGGATATAGACAAAAAGAGGACTAGCAGAGGTAGAGAGGTGAGGCAGGGGTGAGGACATCATCCTGCTATTTTGACAGTCCCTGAAGGACAATACAGAAGAGGTACTTGCTCTTATTCCTCTCCTTTTTCTAATGTATTTTGTAATAAAATTAGCAAGTGTAGTAAGATCATTGCTTTACTTTACTAGGACTGGAGACCACAGCAGCGATTCTGCTCTTGCCCTACCTCTTCAATGAGGACCCGAGTGGCCTTTATGTCCTTGACAATGTATCATCTGTTTCTTCATAAACATAGGTGTGCATGCTTATATAAAACTACAGCTGAACATTTGTTCTGTTCTTTGTTAATTGTATGTGTATTAATCTTTTCTTACTTTTGTTGACACAGATTTCACCGCTCTTCACTCCTTTACTGCACATCGGCGGAAATCCATTTCACCATGAGAGTGAAATCCCGCTGACCTTTGATGGGGAGAACATCCACGCCCTTGAGGACGTCCTCATGGGACTTGGGGCTCTGCTAGGGCTGTATTATTTATTTTCCCTTCAATTTCCCCAAAATGTCAGAAAAACACTTATGTTGTTTTAAGTTACTGTGTTCTGGGGATAAATGAAGTTGGGGTGAAGTTACCAGGGCCATAATGATGGCAAACTTCCTAACATAACTAAGTGGATAGGATATACACACTAAAGCTGAAAAATCTGTATTTAGCATCAAGTCTACAATATTGTTAGTTTACCTATGATACATTCAAAATGAATGTTGTTTTTATTGTACATCATTATTTTTTAATTTGTTGTAAATGTCATGAAAAGCACTATACAAAGTAAATGTAGTATTTATTATAGTCTGACATGTCTGCAGAAATGTTGCAATTTTGTAATGTGTTTTGTAAATATTAATTCACATTTGTGGTGCCACTAAATTAACAATGAATTATTTAAATCAATATTGTTATTATTATTAAAATATTTTTTCATAATGGGGAAGGGTGGACAGGGGGTTTTAAAAAAATTAACCCCAAAAGCTTATTCGAGGAACTTATAGGGGTTCCCAGAAAAGGTTATTCAAATTACTTTTAGTGGTTCCCCCACAGTTTCAATTTGAAGAACCCCTAAAGGATACTCCAGTAACCTTTACTTTTTACAGTGTATATTGATAAAAGTCACCTTGTCCGAGAGACATTTACATAGTTATACACAGCCCAATATGGGATGACTATTTTGGGGCGAAATAGTACATTTTTTACACAATAATAAATGTTTCTGATGCCACATCGCCCGTTTTCAAAGGGAGTCGTTGGTTTTTAGGGGCAGTCGCTTTTTAACTTTTTGTCCTTAAGTTTTTTCTTAACTGTGATACCAACTCCAGTCAGCAGATGGCGATGTGCGTCTTTCAGGTGATTCTGCCACTGGGACGTATAATCTAGTGGACGGAACGCTTCTTCAACAACAACAGCTAGTCAGACACCTTGGTACCTTGCTAGGCAAAACAGCCGAAACATTGAAGTTATTTGGACTGTGTCGGTGTATAGCCACTGTGTAATTACCAGCATTATATCGTATCTACTTTTCATTTCATATTTAAGTTGTTGTTAGCTAATTTAGTTGGCTTGATAAATTAGCCTAGCACTGCACTAATGCTAGCTAGCTATTATCCCCTACCATGAGTTGCTCACTAAACTTCTCCCCTCCTGCTAAAGAAGATGGAGTCTGCTGGACTGAGAAAGAAGCTCTGGGGCTGAACGTTTTCGTGAAAGAGGAGGATGTCACAGTAAAACAAGAAGTAGAGGGTGAGGCTGTTACCGTGAAAGAAGAAGAGAAAGAAGTTACAGTGAAAGAAGAGGAAGACGTGTTCAGAGTGAAAGAGGAGGAGGATGTTACAGTAAAAGAAGGGGAGAAAGAGGAGGATGTAGTTTTTGAAGTGAAGGAGGAGGAGACAGAAGGTTAGATTAACACCAGTAAATACTAATGTTTAATAACGGGGCACAAACTCCGTTATAGTGGTTGAACTGATGTACACAAACGTGGTTTTAAAGCAGCTATGGTTTTTGTTTTTATACATTTTAAAGGGAAACATCAGGTTCTGGTGTAATTCCGTTTCCGTGGAATTGCCCAGTTCCTAACTATACTGAACAAAAATATAAACGCAACATGCAATAATTTAAACGATATTACTGAGTTACAGTTCATAGAAGTCAATTGAAATGAATGAATTAGGCCCTAATCTATGGATTAGTTGTTGTTTTATTTCTTTACTTACCTACACACACACACACATACTTTTTTTCCTCCGCACTATTCGTTAGTGCCTGTAAGTAAGCATTTCACTGTAAGGTCTACCTTCACCTGTTTTATTCGGGCACGTGACAAATAAACTTTGATTTGATTTTAACTATAATAATAAGGCAGCATTTTATCTGTCAGGACAGTGTGGTGTGTAGTGATGTTTTGTGTTATGGAGGCACTTTGTTGATTCTTGATGTTCACTTGTACAGCGGTTCATCATTACTATTGTATCTAAATGATTTATTATAACACATTGGTTAAAAGACTCAGGCCACATTACTTCTTACTTCAATTTCTTGTTTTACCAACATTGCCAAGCTGCTCATTCTTTTTCTTGTTGTGATTTTTGGTGTAATCATTCATGGCAAAAAAATATTGAGGCTGGTAAAAAAAATCACAGGAGTGTATTTTCTTTAATTTGCCTGCTACAGTGGCTGGTATATTTGTTCATCTGCCTGCTACAGTGGCTGGTATATTCTTTCATCTGCCTGCTACAGTGGCTGGTATATTATTTCATCTGCCTGCTTCAGTGGCTGGTATATTCTTTCATCTGCCTGCAACATTGGCTGGTATATTCTTTCATCTGCCTGCTACAGTGGCTGGTATATTCTTTCATCTGCCTGCTACAGTGGCTGGTATATTCTTTCATCTGCCTGCTACAGTGGCTGGTATATTCTTTCATCTGCCTGCTACAGTGGCTGGTATATTCTTTCATCTGCCTGCTACAGTGGCTGGTATATTCTTTCATCTGCCTGCTACAGTGGCTGGTATATTCTTTCATCTGCCTGCTACAGTGGCTGGTATATTCTTTCATCTGCCTGCTACAGTGGCTGGTATTTTCTTTCATCTGCCTGCTACAGTGGCTGGTATATTCTTTCATCTGCCTGCTACAGTGGCTGGTATATTCTTTCATCTGCCTGCTACAGTGGCTGGTATTTTCTTTCATCTGCCTACCACACTGGCTAGTGGACCAAAATCAAACTAAAACAAGACTTAGAAGACATTTGTCAAAGTTTGTAAAAACATTTAAACATTCACTATATT
This sequence comes from Oncorhynchus kisutch, assembly GCF_002021735.2. Classification (NCBI taxonomy): domain Eukaryota; kingdom Metazoa; phylum Chordata; class Actinopteri; order Salmoniformes; family Salmonidae; genus Oncorhynchus; species Oncorhynchus kisutch. Next base: position 4,512,660 of record NC_034194.2, read on the forward strand.
AACTGTCTGACTTTGACGTTCACACAGGAGAGAGACGGGCCTATCGTGGATCCTCTGGGGAGCCTCAACAACATCATGATGCTGACGAGGCAGAGAAGAGTCTCTCCACATCAGGACACCTCAAGAAACACCATCAGAGATCCACAGGAAAGAAATCTCATTGCTGCTCTGACTGTGGGAAACGTTTCAAATCTTCATCAGAACTTAAAAAACACCAGAGAATTCACACAGGAGAGAAGCCTTATAGCTGTGATCAGTGTGGCAAGAGTTTTACTCAGTCAAGCCACCTGGTATCACACCAGAGAACACACACAGGAGAGAAGCCTTATAGCTGTGATCAGTGTGGCAAGGGTTTTACTCAGTCAACCAACCTGGTATCACACCAGAGAACACACACAGGAGAGCAGCCATATAGCTGTGAGCAATGTGGGAAAAACTTTTCTCGGAGAGAACACCTTAAAGAGCACCAGAGAACACACACAGGAGAGAAACCTTATAGTTGTGATCAATGTGGGAAAAGCTTTTCTCAGATAGAACACCTTAAAGGACACCAGAGAACACACACAGGAGAGAAGCCTTATAGCTGTGATGTATGTGCAGATAGTTTTACTACATCAAGCCAGCTGGTAGTACACCAGCGAGTACACACAGGAGAGAAACCTTATAGCTGTAGTCAGTGTGGGAAGAGTTTTACTCAGTCAAACAGCCTGAAATCACACCAGAGAACACACACAGGAGATAAACCTTATAGCTGTGATCAATGTGACAAGAGATACTCTCATTCAAGTGGTCTGATTAAACATCAGAAAATACATGCAGGAGATCCACAGAGTGTAGAATGATCTCCAACACCATACCTGGGTAGTAGAACACAGAGTGTAGAATAATCTCCAACACCAGACCTGGTTGTAGAACACAGAGTGTGGAATGATCTCCAACACCAAACCTCTACATCAAATCACATTTTATTTGGCACATACACTTGTTTAGCAGATGTTATTGCGGGTGTAGCGAAACGCTTGTGTTTCTAGCTCCAACAGTCCAGTAATATCTAACAATACACACAATCTAAAGGAAGGGAATTAAGAATATATAAATATTTGGACGAGTGATGTCAGAGCGACATAGACTAAGATACAGTGCCTTGCGAAAGTATTCGGCCCCCTTGAACTTTGCGACCTTTTGCCACATTTCAGGCTTCAAACATAAAGATATAAAACTGTATTTTTTTGTGAAGAGTCAACAACAAGTGGGACACAATCATGAAGTGGAACAACATTTATTGGATATTTCAAACTTTTTTAACAAATCAAAAACGGAAAAATTGGGCATGCAAAATTATTCAGCCCCCTTAAGTTAATACTTTGTAGCGCCACCTTTTGCTGCGATTACAGCTGTAAGTCGCTTGGGGTATGTCTCTATCAGTTTTGCACATCGAGAGACTGACATTTTTTCCCATTCCTCCTTGCAAAACAGCTCGAGCTCAGTGAGGTTGGATGGAGAGCATTTGTGAACAGCAGTTTTCAGTTCTTTCCACAGATTCTCGATTGGATTCAGGTCTGGACTTTGACTTGGTCATTCTAACACCTGGATATGTTTATTTTTGAACCATTCCATTGTAGATTTTGCTTTATGTTTTAGATCATTGTCTTGTTGGAAGACAAATCTCCGTCCCAGTCTCAGGTCTTTTGCAGACTCCATCAGGTTTTCTTCCAGAATGGTCCTGTATTTGGCTCCATCCATCTTCCCATCAATTTGAACCATCTTCCCTGTCCCTGCTGAAGAAAAGCAGGCCCAAACCATGATGCTGCCACCACCATGTTTGACAGTGGGGATGGTGTGGTCAGGGTGATGAGCTGTGTTGCTTTTACGCCAAACATAATGTTTTGCATTGTTGCCAAAAAGTTCAATTTTGGTTTCATCTGACCAGAGCACCTTCTTCCACATGTTTGGTGTGTCTCCCAGGTGGCTTGTGGCAAACTTTAAACAACACTTTTTATGGATATCTTTAAGAAATGGCTTTCTTCTTGCCACTCTTCCATAAAGGCCAGATTTGTGCAATATACGACTGATTGTTGTCCTATGGACATAGTCTCCCACCTCAGCTGTAGATCTCTGCAGTTCATCCAGAGTGATCATGGGCCTCTTGGCTGCATCTCTGATCAGTCTTCTCCTTGTATGAGCTGAAAGTTTAGAGGGACGGCCAGGTCTTGGTAGATTTGCAGTGGTCTGATACTCCTTCCATTTCAATATTATCGCTTGCACAGTGCTCCTTGGGATGTTTAAATTGGGATGTCCAAATCCGGCTTTAAACTTCTTCACAACAGTATCTCGGACCTGCCTGGTGTGTTCCTTGTTCTTCATGATGCTCTCTGAGACTATCACAGTGCAGGTGCATTTATACGGAGACTTGATTACACACAGGTGGATTGTATTTATCATCATTAGTCATTTAGGTCAACATTGGATCATTCAGAGATCCTCACTGAACTTCTGGAGAGAGTTTGCTGCACTGAAAGTAAAGGGGCTGAATAATTTTGCACGCCCAATTTTTCAGTTTTTGTTAAAAAAGTTTGAAATATCCAATAAATGTCGTTCCACTTCATGATTGTGTCCCACTTGTTGTTGATTCTTCACAAAAAAATACAGTTTTATATCTTTATGTTTGAAGCCTGAAATGTGGCAAAAGGTCGCAAAGTTCAAGGGGGCCGAATACTTTCGCAAGGCACTGTACAGTAGAATAGAATAGAATACAGTATATACATATGAGATGAGTAATACATAGACTAAGATACAGTAGAATAGGATAGAATACAATATATACATATTAGATGAGTAATGCATAGACTAAGATACAGTAGAATAGGATTGAATACAGTATATACATATGAGATGAGTAATGCATAGACTAACACACAGTAGAATAGGATAGAATACAGTATATACATATCAGATAAGTAATGCAAAATATGTAAACATTATTAAAGTGGCCAGTGTTTCCAAGTCTATGTGTATAGGCAGTAGCCTCTAATGTGCTAGTGATGGCTATTTTATCAGTATTTAACAGTCTGATGGCCTTGAGATAGAAGCTGTTTTTCAGTCTCTCTGTCCCAGCTTTGATGCACCTGTTCTGACCACACCTTCTGGATGATAACGGGGTGAACAGGCAGTGGCTCGGGTGGTTGTTGTCCTTGATTATCTTTTTGGCCTTCCTGTGAAATCGGGTGCTGTAGATGTCCTGGAGGGCAGGTAGTTTGCCCCCGGTGATGCATTGGGCAGACCGCATCACTGGGGTAGTTGCAGGCTGTATCAGTTGCCGTACCAGGCGGTGATACAGCCTGACAGGATGCTCTCAATTGTGCATCTGTAAAAGTTTGTGAGGGTTTTAGGTGCCAAGCCAAATTTCTTCAGCCTCCTGAGGTTGAAGAGTCACTGTTGCACCTTCTTCACCACATTTCTGTGTGGGTGGACAATTTCAGTTTGTCCGTGATGTGTACGACGAGGAACTTTAAACTTTCCACCTTCTCCATTGCTTCCCATCAATGTGGATAGGGGGTGCTCCCTCTGCTGTTTCCTGAAGTCCACAATCATCTCCTTTGTTTTTTTGACGTTGGGCGAGAGGTTATTTTCCTGGCACCACACTCCCAGGGCCCTCACCTCCGCCCTGTGGGTTGTCTCATCATTGCTGGTAATCAGGCCTACTACTGTTGTGTCGTCTGCAAACTTGATTATTGAGGCATGCATGGCCATGCAGTCATGGGTGAACAGGAAGTACAGGAGGGGGCTCAGCACCCATCCTTGTGGGTATCAGCGACGTGGAGGTGTTTTTTCCTACCTTCACCACCTGGGGGTGGCCCGTCAGGAAGTCCCAAGTTCAGACCCAGGGTCTCAAGCTTAATGAAGAGCTCGAAGGGTACTATGGTGTTGAATGCTGAGCTGTAGTCAATGAACAGCATTCTTACATAGGTATTCCTCTTGTCCAGATGGGATAGGGCAGTGCGATAGTGATTCTATCGTCTGTGGATCTATTGAGGTGGTAAGCAAATTGAAGTGGGTCTAGTGTATCAGGTAAGGTAGACGGTGATATGATCCTTGACTAGTCTCTCAAAGCACTTCATGATGACGGACATGAGTGCTATAGGGCGATAGTGATTTAGTTCAGTTACCTTTGCTTTCCGGGCTCTAGAGTGGCGCAACAGTTTAAGGCACTGCATCTCAGTGCGAGATTTGTTACTACAGTCCCTGGTTTGAATCCAGGCTGAATCACATCTGGTCGTGATTGGGAGTCCCATAGGGTGGCACACAATAAGCACAGCATCGTCCGGTTTTGGCCGGGTATGCCGTCATTGTAAATAAGAATTTGTTCTTAACTGACTTGCCTAGTTAAATAAAGGTTAAATAAAAAAAATATTGGGTACAGGAACAATGGTGCACAAGGATGATGACTCATATGTCTAGAATCAGACGACGTAGAGAACAAGCTACCCCTTGTTTTCTCCGTTCCGTTTCCAAAAAGTGACTCAAAATATGTATTTGAGAATGGTCTATCTGCTGACTGCAGACTGGGGGGCACGGCATGTAATGATTTTCGTGTAGTGATGATTTACTACACACCGTGCCCCCCAATAGTGCCATGCGAGAGTTGGGTTGGCTACACCAAAGATTATGGATATACTGACAAGAAGTCTCTCCGCCCTGACAAGGGGAGTCGTTGTTCATAAAGCGTCACTGCGGGTTGTCTAGCTTCCGCCTATCCTTTCTTTGGATTGGTGGATACTTCTTATTATTTTAATTTAAAAAAAATTTTTTTTATGAGGGTTTGACGTCAACCGCCTGTATTCAATGGGGAATAGAGGTCGGCCAATTATGATTTTTCAATGCCGATACCAATTAATCAGCCAATTAAAAAAAAAAAGTATTTGTAATAATGACAATTACAACAATACTGTAGCGACCCGCACAGACAGCTGTGTGTAATGTGTTAGGCTAGTAGGTGGTTGTGTTGTACTTACCAGTACCCAGTGTTCGCGGGGTCCGACATGCCAATCAACCTGCTATCTGCCAATCACGGGAATGCCTGGAATGTTCTGATGCCCGGCATCCTGGCGGTTGGTTGTGGTGTGGAGGGGGGTTAGGCAGGGGGATGGAGCATTGGAAGTTAAGACCAGGTTTAGCCTTTGTTCTCTCTCTTACGTCTGGGCTTCACAAGAGAAGGTCACGATTAGCTTGTGGGTTATCTTTCATTTATTTGGCGTGGGCTACGGCCAAACAGTAGCCTGTGTAAAGTTGGTTTAATAAACCGCCAATTCGTAAACTCAATCCTCTGTCTGGACAATTGTTCCTTTATGATCTAGTCAGGTCATTACAATACTGAATGAACACTTATTTTAACTTAATATAATACTTAAATAAAATCAATTTAGCCTCAAATAAAATTTGGTTTAAATAATGCAAAAACAAAGTGTTGGAGAAGAAAGTAAAAGTGCAATATGTGCCATGTAAGAAAGCTAACGTTTAAGTTCCTTGCTCAGAACATGAGAACATATGAAAGCTGGTGGTTCCTTTTAACATGAGTCTTCAATATTCCCAGGTAAGAAGTTTTAGGTTGTAGTTATTATAGGAATTATAGGACTATTTCTCTCTATACGATTTGTATTTCATATACCTTTGACTATTGGATGTTCTTATAGGCACTTTAGTATTGCCAGTGTAACAGTATAGCTTCCGTCCCTCTCCTCGCTCCTACCTGGGCTCGAACCAGGAACACATCGACAACAGCCACCCTCGAAGCAGCGTTACCCATGCAGAGCAAGGGGAACAACTACTCCAAGTCTCAGAGCGAGTGACGTTTGAAACGCTATTAGCGCGCACCCCGCTAACTAGCTAGCCATTTCACATCGGTTACACCAGCCTAATCTCGGGAGTTGATAGGCTTGAAGTCATAAACAGCGCAATGCTTGGAGCATTGCGTAGAGCTGCTGGCAAAATGCACGAAAGTGCTGTTTGAATGAATGCTTACGAGCCTGCTGCTGCCTACCACTGCTCAGTCAGACGGCTCTATCAAATCATAGACTTAATTATAACATAATAACACACAGAAATGCGAGCCTTAGGTCATTAAAATGGTCGAATCCAGAAACGATCATCTCGAAAACAAAATGTTTATTCTTTCAGTGAAATACGGAACCGTTCTGTATTTTATCGAACGGGTGGCATCCCTAAGTCTAAATATTCCTGTTTACATTGCACAACCTTCAATATTATGTCATAATTATGTAAAATTCTGGCAAATTAGTTCGCAACGAGCCAGGCGGCCCAAACTGCTACATATACCCTGACTCTGCGTGCTATGAACGCAAGAGATGTGACACAATTTCACCTGGTTAATATTGCCTGCTAACCTGGATTTCTTTTAGCTAAATATGCAAGTTTAAAAATATTGATTTTAAGAACGGCATTGATGTTTATGGTTAGGTACAGTCGTGCAACGATTGTGCTTTTTTCGCAAATGCGCTTTTGTTAAATCATCCCCCGTTTGGCAAAGTTGGCTGTCTTTGTTAGGAAGAAATAGTCTTCACACAGTTCGCAACGAGCCAGGCGGCCCAAACTGCTGCATATACTCTGACTCTGCAAGAGAAGTGACACAATTTCCCTAGTTTAAAGAAATTCATGTTAGCAGGCAATATTAACTAAATATGCAGGTTTAAAAAAATATATACAGTGGGGCAAAAAAGTATTTAGTCATATCTTTTATACTGATAACAAGTTCAAACAGGTGCCATTAATACAGGTAACGAGTGGAGGACAGAGGAGCCTCTTAAAGAAGAAGTTACAGGTCTGTGAGAGCCAGAAATCTTGCTTGTTTGTAGGTGACCAAATACTTATTTTCCACCATAATTTGCAAATAAATTCATAAAAAATCCTACAATGTGATTTTCTGGATTTTTTTTCTCATTTTGTCTGTCATAGTTGAAGTGTACCTATGGTGAAAATTACAGGCCTCTCTCATCTTTTTAAATGGGAGAACTTGCACAATTGGTGGCTGACTAAATACTTTTTTGCCCCACTGTACTTGTATATTGATTTTAAGAAAGGTATTGATGTTTATGGTTCGGTACACGTTGGAGCAACGACAGTCCTTTTTCGCGAATGCGCACCGCATCGATTAAATGCAACGCAGGACACGCTAGATAAACTAGTAATATCATCAACCATGTGTAGTTAACTAGTGATTATGATTGATTGATTGTTTTTTATAAGATAAGTTTAAGGCTAGCTAGCAACTTACCTTGGCTTCTTACTGCACTTGCATAACAGTCAGGCTCATCGTGGAGTGCAATGTAAGGCAGGTGGTTAGTGCGTTGGACTAGTTAACCGTAAGGTTGCAAGATTGAATCCCCGAGCTGACAAGGTAAAAATCTGTCGTTCTGCCCCCTGAACAAGGCAGTTAACCCACCGTTCTTAGGCCATCGTTGAAAGTAAGAATGTGTTCTTAACTGACTTGTCTAGTTAAATAAAGGTGTGAAATATATATATATATTTTAAATGGCCAAATCGGTGACCAAAAATACTGTTTTCCAATTGTTATGAAAACTTGAAATCGGCCCTAATTAATCGGCCATTTAGGGCGACCTCTAATGGAGAGAGATGCTAAGCTACTAGCCTCATGACATGAATATGCATAGCGATCTGGAGACAACTCCTATAGTGTTTTTTTTACACACCATTCTAAACAGTCCCCTGGTAGAGGTTCATATCTGACAGAGATGAACACCGATTTATACAGTCCACCTGATAGAGTTTCATATCTGACAGATGAAAATCTCTGTTAGAAACTTAGAAAGAGGGGGAGTCTAAAGCTGCAACAACTAGGATTGTGCCTTTGGCTTCTGGACAACGAAATAAAGTTGATATGAAAACCAATAGAACAGGAGAGAAATGACATAGTGGTGGATCTAATAGAACAGGAGAGAAATGGCATAGTGGTGGATCTAATAGAACAGGAGAGAAATGGCATAGTGGTGGATCTAATAGAACAGGAGAGAAATTGCATAGTGGCGGGTCCAATAGAACAGGAGAGAAATTACATAGTGGTGGGTCCAATAGAACAGGAGAGAAATGACAGTGGTGGGTCCAATAGAACAGGAGGGAAATGGCATAGTGGTGGGTCTAATAGAACAGGAGAGAAATGGCATAGTGGTGGGTCCAATACGGAAGTAAATGAAATTTAATTTGCCCAAATGAGGAATCTGGGATAATTAGCCTCTTTAAAAAAAAATGCTGTGTATGGTTTCAAATCAACAGCTTGTAGGCTTATACCTATTTGGGCAGTGTGTGTGGCATTAGGCCTGGCTGATTATTGAGTTGCGGCTGTCAGTGAAAATTATCTCAAATATGTGTGAAGATAATGTCTCTTGAATATAATTTAAAATGTTGAGTCAAGAAGAAGGGGAAGGTTGTCTGGTGAAGATATAGGTGAGTCTCTCTTCAGAATGTCCTCTGCTGGCTTCCACCAATTCTTGCTCCTTCATTGTTTCATTGTGTGAATTGATTGCCTTTAGATTGAGTTTATTATATCAATTCCCCATTACAAATGTCACCAGTAGTAAATGTACCGTTACTTCCTGTCATTTGGTTATATTCATTTCTGTTAATGCATGTATTAATTACAGTCATTTACCGTTGTCATTCTCGGACTGGAAACGTTATCTGTTCAAAACCTGCTACACTTGTGAGAAACCAGTTTTGGTTTATTTCAGAGCCATCATTTACAACATTTGTCAATTTTTTCATTGTCTTTGTTTGGAGTGCTTCATGTGAGCAATGATCATGTCTGGTTTCTCTGTCATGATAATGTGGGAGGGCCCACCTGAGCATAGAACTACTTGGCCTGCTGCGTGGAAATGTAGGAAAGTGTTTTTTTAACATACATTGTGACGTTCCCTGGCAAGAAAGCTGGCAAACGCCACAGGATTTACAGTGAGCCACAACATCCTGTTTCAGACGTCTCGTTGACCCCCAGATGACCTGCCATAATACCATCGTGAGCCACAACATCCTGTTTCAGACGTCTCGTTGACCCCCAGATGACCTGCCATAATACCATCGTGAGCCACAACATCCTGTTTCAGACGTCTTGTTGACCCCAAGATGGCCTGCCATACTACCATCGTGAGCCACAACATCCTGTTTCAGACGTCTTGTTGACCCCAAGATGACCTGCCATACTACCATCGTGAGCCAACCTCCGTATCTCTTGTCGAAGCGCAACTGGATCAACAATTTGAGATAAACTGGGCCAATCATCTTGCCCAGAAGTGGCGAGAGAACACCATTTCCTCGTTAGAACGCCATTTTCTCGTTAGGACGCCATTTCCTCGTTAGGACGCCATTTCCTCGTTAGGACGCCATTTCCTCGTTAGAACACCATTTCCTCGTTAGGACGCCATTTCCTCGTTAGAACACCATTTCCTCGTTAGAACACCTTTTCCTCGTTAGAACAACATCTCTTTCAAAATTACCAGCAAAAACGTAATTAAACTCCTCCTCTGGATGTATCTCAGCAAAAAGAGGCTAGAGGGAAACATCTTTACTCTGTTCATCAATTAGCTGCTTCCTAGAAACATTTTTACTCTGTTCATCAATCGGCTGCTTCCTAGACATCCAAGTGTCAACTGTAGGGATCCTCTCTTCATTCAGAGGTTCTACAAACTCTCACCTTTGGGTTTTCAAAGGAGAGGTCAACTCAGGAGGTTTCCCGAAATCAGGATCACCCATAAATGTCTCAGACAGACCATGGTGGGGTTGCTGACATCCTCAACACTAGACTTGCACCTGGCGACTTTCTTAGACATAGCACGTGTAACGGCACATGCTGGGAACACTGTAGACTACTTTTCTGATAACCCATCAGGTTCCTCAATTCTGGGTTCCTTACAAACGACATGATTTGGCACAACCTTCCTTCCAGCCAAATAATTTCCCAATATGAATGAGACCCCCTTCACAGGTAGGCTAGGCCTCACTCCAACGACAACGGAATGAGACATAAGATCAGATTCGAGTTCCACATTATAAAAATAAACTTCCATGCAACCCATCTCCACGCCTTGTACTAACACACTGTAACCAGTTGCTGAAGTGTCAAAGGCAAAACACCCTCCAACATGAAGGGCTTCCCCAGTATAGTACTGTAGAAACACCCTCCAACATGAAGGGCTTCCCCAGTGTAGTACTGTAGAAACACCCTCCAACATGAAGGGCTTCCCCAGTATAGTACTGTAGAAACACCCTCCAACATGAAGGGCTTCCCCAGTATAGTACTGTAGAAACACCCTCCAACATGAAGGGCTTCCCCAGTATAGTACTGTAGAAACACCCTCCAACATGAAGGGCTTCCCCAATTAACTTCTGGGCCACATCCTGATTTGCATAATCAATGCTTGGAGTTTGTCTGAATTTGTGTGTTTTTGTTTGTCCACCTGCCTCTTGAGGATTGACCACAAGTTCTCAATGGAATTAAGGTCTGGCTATGGACCCAAAATATCGATGTTTTGTTCCCCGAGCAACTTTTGCCTTATGGCAAAGTGCTCCATCATGCTGGAAAAGGCATTGTCCGTCACCAAACTGTTCCTGGATGGTTGGGAGAAGTTGCTCTTGGAGGATGTGTTGGTACCATTCTTTATTCATGGCTGTGTTCTTAGGCAAAATTGTGAGTGAGCCCACTCCCTTGGCTGAGAAGCAACCCCACACATGAATGGTCGTGGAGAGAAGTGGCTTCTTTGCTGCCCTTCTTGACACCGGGCCATCCTCCAAAAGTCTTTGCCTCACTGTGCGTGCAGATGCACTCACACCTGTCTGTTGCCATTCCTGAGCAAGCTCTGTACTGGTGGTGCCCCGATCACGCAGCTGAATCAACTTTAGGAGACGGTCCTGGCACTTGCTGGTCTTTCTTGGGCACCCAGAAGCCTTCTTCACAACAATTGAAACTCTCTCCTTGAAGTTCTTGATGATCCGATAAATGGTTGATTTAGGTGCAATCTTACCGGCAGCAATATCCTTGCATGTGAAGCCCTTTTTGTGCGAAGCAATGATGACGGCACGTGTTTGCCGGTAACCATGGATGACAGAGGAAGAACAAAGATTCCAAGCACCACCCTCCTTTTGAAGCTTCCAGTCTGTTATTCGAACTCAATCAGCATGACAGAGTGATCTCCAGCCTTGTCCTCGTCAACACTCACACCTGTGTTAACGAGAGAATCACTGACATGATGTCAGCTGGTTCTTTTGTGGCAGGGTTGAAATGCAGTGGAAATGTTTTTTGGCCACGACTGTACACACAATACCTCCATAATAAAAAAGCTCAAATAGGTTTGTAGAAAACATGTCACATTTATTAAAAATAAGAAACAGATACCTTATTTCAGACCATTTGCTATGAGACTTGAAGTTGAGCTCAGGTGCATACTGTTTCCATTGATCATCGTTGAGATGTGTCTACAACTTGATTGGAGTCCACCTGTGGTAAATTCAGTTGAATGGACATGAGCACTACAGCCACTCTGTGATGACCAGTTCTGCTCTTTTATTGATGGATCTAGTCTAGATTAAACCTCATAGGAAGACAGTTTTATCATTTGGAGGTTTCATTTAGGTCTCTGTATAACTAGATACTGTTTGTCTTTGACAGGAGAAAGAGCAGACTCTCACTATGACAGCAGGAAGAGTCCTTCAGGGGAACCAGACCCGGGAACCAGACCCAGAAACTCCCAAACCAGAGAGACAACACCACTGCTCCCACTGTGAAAAGAGTTTTTGCTGGTTAGGGAACCTAAAACACCATGGACACACACAGGAGAAAGCCATACCACTGCTTCCAATGTGAACAGTTTTCCGGATCAGGGGACGTAAAAGCTCATGAGAGGACACACACAGAAGAAAAGCCTTTCCAATGTTCCCAGTTTGGAGACAGTTTTATTCCGTTAGGAAGCCTGAAGGAGCATGAGTGGACGCACACAGGAGAAAAGCTTTATCACTGTTCCCAGTGTTAAAATAGGTTTTCACGAGTAGGGGACCTAAAAGCTCATGAGAGTACACACACAGGATTAAAGCCTTTCCAATGTTCCCAGTGTGGAAAGAGTTTTACCCTGTTAGCTCATCTGAAAAGGCATGAGAGAATACACACAGGAGAAAAGCCTTACCACTGCTTCCAATGTGAAAAGAGATTTTCCCGATCAGTGGACCTAAAAGCTCATGAGTGGCACACACAGAAGAATCTTTCCATTGTTTCCAGTGTAGAACGCGTTTTACTGTGTTAGCTAACCTGAAAAGGCATGAGAGAATACACACAGGAGAAAAGCCTCATCACTGTTCCCACTGTGGAATGAGATTTATTCAGTCAAGGAGCCTGAAGGAGCATGAGTGGACACACACAGGAGAAAAGCCTTTCCATTGTTCCCAGTGTGGAAAGAGTTTTTTTGTGTTAGGTAACCTAAAAAGACACGAGAGAATACACACAGGAGAAAAGCCTTTCCAATGTTCTCAGTGTGGAAAGAGTTGTATTGTGTTAGGTAACCTAAAAAGACATGAGAGAATACACACAGGAGAAAAGCCTTTCCAATGTTCCCAGTGTGGAAAGAGTTTTATTGGTTGGGTTAAATGCGGAAGATACCCTTCAGTTGAATGCATTCAGTTGTACAACTGACTAAGTATCTCCCTTTCCCATTCCCTATTATAGAGCTCTGCTCAGCCTATAAACATGAAAGCAAGGTTAGATTTTATGTTGTACATTGTAATTATAATGGCAGCCACCAAGTTATGACAATGATGGTATGTTCAGAAAAATGACTTAAGGTTTTTGAGGATTCTAGCCTCGCAGGAAGACAGTTTTATTTTATGGAGGTTTAATTCAGTTCTCTTTTTAGTATATAACTAAATACCCTGTCTTTGGTAGGAGAGCGACCAGACTTATCACTGTTCCCACTGTGGAATGAGTTCTATTCAGTTAGGGAGCCGGGACGAGCATGATTGGACACACACAGGAGAAAAGCCTTACCACTGCTCCCAGCGTTAAAAACTGATTTAAACGAGTAGGGGACCTTAAAGCTCATGAGAGATGACACACAGGAGAAAAGCCTTTCCAATCCTCCCAGTGTGGAAAGAGTTTTATCTGGTTAAGGAGCCTGAAGGAGCATGAGAGAATACACACTGAAAAAGCCCTGTCACTGCTCTTTCTCTGTGTGGAAGGGCATTTTCCCAGTCAGAGAACCTGAAATCACATGAGAGAATAGAAAGGCTGTATTCTGACTTATATTTTTGACTGAGAATTTGTGTTTTTGTTTTGTGCCACATTAAATCATATTGTTTATGATTATACATGTCTATATAAGGTCCCACATTTGGCAATGCACGTCAGAGCAAACAGCAAGCAATGAGGTCAAAGAAATTGTCCATAGAGCTCAGAGACAGGATTGTGTCGAGGCACAGATCTGGGGAAGGGTTACCAAAAAATGTCTGGAGAATTTAAGTTCCCCAAGAACACAGTGGCCGCCATCATTCTTAAATGGAAGTTTGGAACCACCAAGACTCTTCCTAGAGCTGGCCGCTCGGCCAAACTGAGCAATCGGAGGAGAAGGACCTTGGTCAGGGTGGTGACCAAGAACCCGATGTTCACTCTGACAGAGTTCCAGAGTTCCTCTGTGGAGATGGGAGAACCTTCCAGAAGGACAATCATCTCTGCAGCACTCCACCAATCAGGCCTTTATGGTAGAATGGCCAGATGGAAGCCACTCCTCAGTAAAAGGCACATGACAGCCCACTTGGAGTTTGCCAAAAGGCACCTAAAGACTCTCAGACCATGAGAAACAAGATTCTGTGGTCTGATGAAACCAAGATTGAACTCTTTGGCCTGACTGCCAAGCGGCTAGCCTGGCGTAAAGCGTGGTGGTGGCAGCATCACCGCAGGGACTGGGAGACGAGTCAGGATCGAGGGAAAGATGAACAGAGTGCAGAGAGATCCTTGATGAAAACCTGCTACAGAGAGCTCAGGACCTCAGACTGGGTTGAAGCTTCACCTACCAAAGGGACAATGACCCTAAGCCCACAGCCAAGACAACACAGGAGTTGCTTCGGGAGAAGTCTCTGAATAACCTTGAGTGGCCCAGCCAGAGCCCGGGCTAGAACACGATCGGAGATCTGATAATAGCTGTGCAGCGACGCTCCCCTTCCAACCTGACAAAGCTTGAGAGGATCTGCAGAGAAGAATGGGAGAAACTCCCCAAATACAGGTGTGCCAAGCTTGTAGCGTCATACTCTAGAAGACTCGAGGATGTAATCGCTGCCAAAGGTGTTTCAACAAATTACGTAGTAAACGTGTGAATACTTATGTAGATTTTTCAGTTTATTTTAATAAATTAGCAAAAAAAATCTAAAAACGGGTTTTTGGTTTGTCATTATGGGGTATTGTGTGTAGATGGAGTTTTAAAAAAGTTTTTTAATCCATTTTAGAATAAGGCTGTAACGTAACAAAATTTGGAAAAAGTGAAGGTGTTGGAATATTTTCCGAACGCACTGTGTTGTTACACATGTAGGAGCAGTATAGACATAGTCCGTTCATTTTTTATACACTTGTTCTTGTTAACAAACTATAGTTTTGGCAAGTCTGTTAGGACATCTACTTTGTGCATGACACAAGTAATTTTTACAACAATTGTTTACAGGTAGATTATTTCACTTATAATTCACTGTATCACAATTCCAGGGGATCAGAAGTTTACACACACAAAGTTGACTGTGCCTTTAAACAGCTTTAAACAGAAATTTATGTCATGGCTTTAGAAGCTTTTGAGAGATTAATTGACATCATTTGAGTCCATTGGAGGTGTACCTGTGGATGTATTTGAAGGCTTACCTTCAAACTCAGTGCCTCTTTGCTTGACATCATGGGAAAATCAAAAGAAATCAGTCAAGACCTCAGAAAGAAATGGTAGACCTCCACAAGTCTGGTTCACCCTTGGGAGCAATTTCCTACTGTATTATAATATAATAATAATATAAATTATATATAGTCCAGTGTATATACCGTGTTATGGGTCCTACAGTAGGTCTATGTTGTTGTTAGGTGAAGTTATGGGTCTTTCAGTAGGTCTATGTTAGGTGAAGTTATGGGTCCTACAGTAGGTCTATGTTGTTGGGTGAAGTTTTGGGCCAATTTGGCATACACTTGATGTACAATCCATCAGTTTCAGGCTGATGGAAAAGATAGCCAAAGAGCATTTTACTGGTTGAAGTGTTTTTTAAAGTATAAAGCAGTTGATTTGCAACAATAACACACAGGACATTCAAACGAGACTTATAATTGTAATCCAAGAGTAATGTGAAATGCACAATCACAACCTCTTTTCAACAACTTGAATAACTTTCTTCTAGCCTACAATCATCGATGTTTCTACTGATGCGAAAACAAGACAAAATAGGACTTTCTCATTTGACTGTCTTAAGACAATTGTCAAATAATTTACACAGTCAATTGTTGTACAACATGGCTACGCTGTTGGCATCACCTTTTACAATGGTTTTCTGTTGTTGTTGGCCTTTAACCCATCTGTCTGACTTTGTTGTTCACACAGGAGAGAGACGTGAATATAGTGGATCCTCTGGTGAGCCTCAACAACATCATGATGCTGACGAGGCAGAGAAGAGTCTCTCCAGATCAGAACTCCTCAAGAAACACCAGCAGAGACCCACAGGGAAAAAAACTCATTGCTGCTCTGACTGTGGGAAGAGATTCACCTCCTCAGCAGGCATTACAATTAATCATAGAATCCACACAGGAGAGAAACCTTATAGCTGTGATCAATGCGGGAAGAGAAATCTTACATGTAGCAGTCTGACTAAACACCAGAGAACACACACAGGAGAGAAACCTTTTAGCTGCTCTGACTGTGGAAAGAGTTTTGTTTCTTCAGGATGTTTAGAATCACATCAGAGAACACACACAGGAGAGAAACCTTATAGCTGTG
The DNA here is from genome assembly GCF_002021735.2 of Oncorhynchus kisutch. NCBI lineage: Eukaryota > Metazoa > Chordata > Actinopteri > Salmoniformes > Salmonidae > Oncorhynchus > Oncorhynchus kisutch. The sequence continues at coordinate 4,528,679 of NC_034194.2, forward strand.
ATCAATGTGGGAAGAGATACGTTACATCTAGCAGTCTGACTAAACAGCAGAGAACACACACAGGAGAGAAATCGTATAACTTTAACCAATGTGGGAAGACTTTTAGTCCGTCATTCAGCCTGATATCACACCAGAGAACACACATAGGAGAGAAACTTTATATCTGTGATCAATGTGGGAAGAGTTTTGTTACATCTAGCAGTCTGACTATACACCAGAGAACACACACAGGAGAGAGATTGTATAGCTGTGATCAATGTGACAAGAGGTACTCTAGTAAAAGATCTTTGATCAAACATCAGAAAAAACATACATGAAGGAGTTGTTTCATGATATCAATGAATTAATGTCACAATGTAGAATGTTTTAACATTGTAGTAGCAGTATTTTAATGATGTCACAATGTAGAACCCTAAACGTTTATCCCCTGTTCTATTGATTTCAGCATGATATGGATATTAGCCTCAGGTGGAAAATCCAGGCTCTGAATTGAAGAGTACTATTTATTTGGTCTAACAAAAAGTGACTAACAAAAAAAAGAGTTGTGTTGCACTTACCGCTGTTTTCTACAAGTTGTCTTCTAACCAGTGTTGTACACATTATTCCCAGATTCTGTGTGGTTTTTGAGCTGTTAGTTTTAACAGGACGTGCAACCTCATCTCCTCCCTTCCGCGCAATTGATTTCAACATGATATTGATGAGCGATGACAAGTAAGTGTTCCATCTCTCCAAAATGTAGCTGACTGTCTTCTGCAGGTTGTCCTCTAACCAGTAACAGATATCTCCAATTTCCATATGTTTTTTTAGTTGTGTTAACATGTACAACCTGATTTCCCACCTAATCGAAATCAGTGATTTGTTGCTACTTGTCAAAACAACAGTGTTTCTGGTGCTTGTGCAGTTTATAAGGTGCTTGTTTAAAAAATACAAGTAATATGATTATTGTGGCAGATGTTTGTGTTAATTGCACATTTTATGTTTAGGTTTTCAATATATCACAAACTGGTTTTGCATATTGGTTATTGATTTGGACACGTTAAAACTGTGTTTTGACATTGGGGCTATCCCACCAAAATAGCAAAATGTTGTTGACCAATATATGTTCGGTTTTAGTTGAAAAGATGTCATTTAGTGACTTTAAAACAACTTAATTTCAACGTACTTGCAGCCTATACACATGGACGCCGAATAATAAATTGCCCCATAATCCATTTTATTAATAGTCACTCCAGTATTTCTTGACAGAAATCAAACACTAATTGTCTTCAGGGAAGTCCGTTGTTCAACTGAATGCATCTTCCGTATTTAATATTAACGGAGTTGTGGGGGGTTGCCTTAATCGACGTCCACAGCCTTTCTCAGAACGACCGATTTTTACCTTGTCAGCTCCGGAATTCGATCCAGCAGCCTTTCAGTTACTGGGCCAACGCTCTAACCACTACTGAAGAAGCATGTCTCAAATCACCTACTTACCTACCGGGACGGTTGAGCTAACGTAGACTAATGCGATTAACATGAGGTTGTCAGTAACAAAAACATTTGCAAGGACATAGACATATCTGATATTGGCAGAAAGCTTAATTTCTTGTAAATCTAACTGCACTGTTTCTTGCATTTCAAAGATGATGTTACACAAAAAATACAAAAGAACGGTTGGTTGTTTCTTTGTATTATCTTTTACCAGATCTATTCGGTAATATTCTCCTACATTCCTTTCTTATTTCCACAAAGTTCAAAGTGCTTCCTTTCAAATAGTACCATGTATATTCATATCCTTGCTTCAGGGCCTGAGCTACAGGCAGTTAGATTTGGGTGTAGATTTTAGGTGAAAATTTGTGAAAAAGGGGCGTATCCTAAAGAGGTTAATGAATTCTTGTCAATACATATTTACAAAGGGGTGTACATTTGATGGTGATATTTTATATTTACAATTCATGTAACATTTAGTCATAAATATTATTTATCCAACAAACGGACATTTTTGGGGTACAATTATATTGACATTGGTGCCCTGCTTTAATAATTTCAGGATTCATTCTCAGATGTGCCAACCCAAATGTACTAGAGCATGACATTGGGACTGGGCCCCGATCCAGTAACACGCCTATTGAGTGAACCCTGAAAGGACAGAGGAGCTCTGCAGTGAGGTGGAAAATTACTACGGATATTGTAGGAGTTTCCTCTTGAAATCAGTCATGTCTGTGGTAAGGTTGCTGATTGTCTCAAGGGTGGGCAGTCAAAAATATTTGTGTTTTGCACTTACCCAGTGCGTTGCCATGGATCACAATTTATTGGAGATGAGTTTTGTTTGGGCTCGTTCCAAGGGGACGAGAGTTCTAGAAGCTAGTGAGGTTTTTCAAAAAATAAGAAAAATATATATATTTAGAAAGGATTTTTTTTCCTGTCTTCAATTGTTCACAGCCAGTACACACCATGTTTATGTTGGTGAATCATTGTAGTTGATTATGTTTATATTGGTTAGTTCTAGAAGCTAGTGAGTTTTAGGAAGACGAGTTCTAGAAGCTATTGAGTTTAATGAGTCTATAGAAATGATAGGATTGTATATTATTATTCAGAAATATGTGTTTTTTCTTGTTTTTATTGTTGACAGCCAGTAGACACCATGTTCATATTGGTGAAGCATTGTAGTTGAGTATAATATCAAATGGAAGTTGTTTTCTGTTGGTGGTAAGCAAACTTGTCCATCAAAAATATAGGATATATTTGTTGTCTTAAAGGGGAAGGTTTTACAGGCTTTGGTTTTTCCATTTATATTTTGAGGTTTGATTTTAGAACGTAGGAATTGGGGATACCTAGTCAGTTGTATAACTGAATGCATTCAACTGAAATGTGTCTTCAGTGCACCGATTGGTCGATTGGTGTCACCTCATTAGTCAGTATGTGTTACACCTTGTCCATCTCGTTAGTGGGAAGGTGTTTCATCTGAGCTAGTCCAGGTTATATTTAAGAGTGTCTGGCCCAGTGCTCCAGTTGTCTTGATAGATGTGGAGAGTCAACACCTTTAGTTGCTCCACCTTTTTGGTTATTTGCTTCCTGTTAATAAGTTTGAGGTGGTGGGACGGGTGCGCCATCGTCCGTGAGGAGATGGCGCAAAGTACATCTGGACCGTCGGTTCCGGGGATTGGACTGGCCAACACGGTGCGCTTTTCTTGGCGGGGAAAAGAGATGGAGCCTTGGGGGAGAGAAACCTTCGGGAGGAACATCCTAATGGGGCACCTAAAATTGAAGGTTAAAGATGTTCTATGCCTTCAGGGGAACCCAATGGAGAAGGGGTTTGATGTAACCCTATATTTGGAAGAAAAACACAATGAGATTATGAAGACGGTGATGGAAGGGAAAGAAGAAGGTCCCCTGTGTCATTACACGGTGACCAGCCTGGCAAGAAACAACTTCAGGGTGGTCACCGTAACCATGTACAATCCGCACGTGAAGGACGAAGAAGTGAGGGCCTTTCTGGGGAGGTACATGGACAATGTCTCCTCAGCGAGGTACCTCAGGGACTCCCTGGGTTTCTGGAATGGGAAGAGAGGCTTCCAGGCGTTACTCAGGGAGTCCCCGAAGAGTGTGGATGGCTACCTCCATCCTCCGGCAATGTTCTCCCTGGGGGCTGACAGGGGAACCCTATACTATGCACGTCAGCCCCCGTTCTGCAGGCGTTGTACGGCCATACCCTGGCCTCGTGCAGTAACAAGAAATGTCGTTTTTGTGGGTCGGAAGAGCACGAGGCCAGGGAGTGTGACGAGCCCAAGGCTTGCCACGGGTGTGGCTCCAGAGAACACCTGTGGCGTGATTGCCCGGTTCGTCACAGGTCATACGCGTCTGCAGCTGGGGGGGGAGCGGGGGATGGGGGGAGTAAAGAAAGGACGCGTGCGGATTGTACGGATGGCACAGGGGAAAAGAAGGCAAGAGAAGAGGATGGAAAGAAGGAAGAAAAGATAAGAAAGAGGCGGGAAGAAGGAAAGAGTGGAAAAGAAGAGGAGAAGGAAAAGAAGGCAGAAGAACGTAAAGGAGCGGTGAAGGGACAGTGGTGCGAGAAGGAGTGGAAGAGGGAACAGGGACAGTGACAGGGACAGTGACGGAGAAGGAGGGAGGAGTGGAGGTGGGAGGGGAGGGGGTGGGAGGGGGGGAGATGGGGGGAAGGAGTGGGGGGACAGCCTGCCAGGCTTCCTCGAGGTCAAAATGAGGGATTTGGTGGAGGAGTTAGCGGGGATGGGACGTTGTGTCTCCCCGCTACCTCCTTCACCAAAGAAGAAAGGGATGAAGAGGGGGAACTTGGCAGGAAGTGAGAGGGAGGGGGGTGTGGAGGGGGAGGGGGGGGGGGGGGGGGGGCTAAGAGAGTGGCGGGGGGGGGGGGGTAATTTGTCCTCCCGGTTTGCCTCAGCCCCTTGCATTTTAGTGGATGACTCCAGTGAGGGGTCGGTGGGCTGTTTGCTAGAGGGATCCCAACTCCTGTTTGAGGAGATGGGGTCCCCTACATGCAGCCCCGAGGCAAACAGGGAGGGGGGGATGGTGGGTGGGGAGGGAGGGAGGACCCAACACACTGCCTGGGTCATGGGTTGGGATGGAGGACGGGGGGGTGTCAGGAGAGGAGAGGACGTCCCCGCCGGTGGAGATGGACCAGGGGAGCATCGGGTGAGTCTCCTGGTTTTTTTTGTTTTATTGTTTTTTTATTTGTTGTTAATAATTAAATGAATAGTTCTGTTTCTTTTTTTGTCTAAATGTTAGGGGGTTAAGGAATAATGTTAAAAGGAGGGCGGTTTTTTGTTATTTAGAGGGTGTGGGGTTTGATTTCTGTTTTTTACAGGAGGTTCACCTGAGGGATGGTGGGGATGTGTGTAGATTTAAGAGGGAGTGGGATAAGGGGGAATCTTTTTGGGGCATAGGAGGGGTGCACTCAACAGGAGTAGGGATTTTGTGTGGGCATAGAGAGGTTAAAATAGAGAACACTTTTGTAATAATGCAGGGTAGAGTTTTGGGGATAGATGTTAAGTTTAGAGAAGCTAGATATAGGTTAATTGGGGTGTATGGGCCACAGGTGGCGGCAGACAGGAGGGAGATGGTGGACTGTCTGGCGCCCCTGTGTGTTACAAACAGGCACTTGGTGATAGGAGGAGACTTTAATATAGATTTAGGGTTAGGCGGTGATAGCAGTGCAGGTGCCATCTCTGGGCTAATGGCTTGCCATGGTCTGGTTGATGGTGGCCTGCACACTACTCCGGCAATGGTCGGTCCTACATGGCGCAACTCCAGGGGGGTTGCGCGGAGGCTGGACTACATTTTTACCTCCTCATGCCTTTTGCACACATTGTATATAGACCCCCCCTTCGTTTTCTACTGTGTTATTGAGTTGTTAATTGTTTACTCCATGTGTAACTCTTTGTTGTATGCTCACACTGCTATGCTTTGTCTTGGCCAGGTCGCAGTTGCAAATGAGAACTTGTTCTCAACTAGCCTACCTGGTTAAATAAAGGTGAAATAAAAAAAAATAAAAAAAAATAAAAAAAAATTGTATCCAGGTCTTTGGGTCAGTTGTCTGGGCGGCTGTTGCCTGTTTTCTTCACGGATCACGACGGGGTGTTCCTGCAGGTGGGGTCGCCAGTCTGCCTCTTCGGTAGGGGGTACTGGAAGTTAGATCGGGATATACTGGAGGAGCAGGCTTTCGTTGACGCATTTTTTTGTTTCTTTCGGAGGCTTGACGGCTTGTGCGAGGGGGTGTTAGAGTGGTGGGATTTAGTTAAGGTGAGGATTAGGGCTTTTATAATAGGATATTGTAGAAGGAAAAAAAGGGAGGACAGGAGGGAGGTGGATCGTATCCAAAGGTTAATTGAACTCGAGTACGAGGCAGGCAACCTCGGCGGGTCGATTGACTGGGAGAGATTCGCAGCCCTAAAGGCGCAGCTCAGGGAGCTGCAGGAGCAGAAGGCTCAAGCTTTCCTGGAGCGTGCGCATAGTGGCTTTCTAGAACATAATGAGACTTGTTCCGCTATGTTCTTTAAGTCGGTTAGGGCCAGGCAGAGTAGGAAGGTAATGCATGGAGTTAGGGAAGAAAATGGTAGTATAGTAAGTAAACCAGAGGAAATGGTCAGGGTGACAACTGATCATTTCCAAGGTTTATTTAAGGAAAGGGAAATAGATGTAGAGCAGGGAAACGTGTTTTTAGAACACTTGTCCCGGCGGTTGCCAGAGGACATTAGAGACGTGATGGAGGCCCAGAACTCACTAGAAGAGGTTGAGAGCACTCTTAGGAGGATGGGAAAAGGGAAGGTGCCTGGGATGGATGGGCTGCCGGCTGAGTTTTACCTCAAGTTTTGGGGTATACTTGGACCAGTGGTTCTCGAAGTCTTGAAGGCCATCCTTGAGACGGGGGTCCCGGGGGGATCAATGGCTGTTGGTGTGCTGTCACTTCTTTATAAGAAGGGGGAAGCAACTGACCTTGGCAACTGGCGGCCATTGACCATGCTGTGCGTAGATTACAAGATTCTTGCAAAGGTTTTAGCAGACCGGTTGCGCACAGCCCTTCCCTACGTCGTCCATGAGGATCAGACGTGCGGGGTAGAGGGCCGCTCTATAAGATGGAACCTACAGTTGATCAGGGATTCCATCGCTTGGGTTGAAGATAGAGGGCTGCCTTTAATGGTAGCAGCGCTAGATCAGGCGAAAGCTTTTGATCGCGTGAATAGATCTTTTCTATTCAGGGTGTTAGGTAGATTAGGATTTGGGGAGAAGTTTATAGGATGGATCCGTACCTTATATGTCGGAGCGGGGTGTCGAGTTAGTGTAAATAGTCACTTAGGTGACGTTTTTGACCTCTCGTCTGGGGTCAGGCAGGGATGCCGACTCTCGGCTCTCCTCTTCGTTCTGTACATGGAGCCTCTGGGGGCTGCCATTAGGGCAGACACAGAGGTGGAAGGCTTGTTGATCCCTGGAAGTGGTGGGCTGCGTGTTAAGATGACGCAGTACGCCGAAGACGCTTCCTTGCTGTTGTGCAAGGACTCGTGCCTGACAAGGTCCCTTGCCATCTTTGGGGATTTCACCCGAGCGCCGGGAGCAGTTCTGAACCATGCAAAGTCTTCCGTCAAGTTTTTCGGAAGATGGCGCGGTAGAACGGATGTGCCTGGGGGGTTATCTCTCTGTGAAGGGGCCCTGAGGATTCTCGGGGTTCATTTTGAGACCTCCGGCTCAGCGACGCTAAACTGGAACATGCGTATCGCAGTGGTACAGAGGAAGCTAGCAATGTGGAAGGCTAGGTATTTGTCTTTTATGGGCAAAGTCCTGGTCCTAAAGGTGGATGTGTTGCTGTCTCTTTTGTATTTGGCATATATCTACCCATTGCCGGCTTGTCTGAGGAGGCCTCTAGTGAGGCTTGTGTTTCAGTTTATGTGGAGTGGCAGGTGCGAGTGGGTCGCCAGGGCACGCATGATCTGTCCCATCGGGGAGGGAGGTAGGGGGGTACCACATTTCCCCCTCAAGCTGGACTCAATTTTTGTTTCTTTCTTGTTAGCGGAGCTTGCTCAGCCAGTGATACACCCGTCCGGTTACCTCCTGCGGGTGTTCTTCTCGTATCAGGCGAGAAGCGTAATGGTGTGGTCTAACACGGGTCCTCGGGCGGAACAGCTGCCGTGGCACTTTGGTCATGCGGCCAAGTGGCTGCGTGCGCACCCCGAGGTTGAAGTTGCCCGAGTAGGTTTAGACCACAGGCACCTGTACGAGGAGGTCAGGCAGGCAGGGAGTCCTGCGCCCGTAGCGGGCATCTCATCAGTGGTCTGGGAGGGAGTGCAGGCGCGGGGCCTGGACAACGGGCTCAAGGACCTGAATTGGTTGAGCCTTCATAAGCGTTTGCCGGTACTTTCCATCTTGTACCGGTATAGTTTGGTGCGATCCTCCACCTGTCCAAGATCTGCTTGTGGCAGGGAGGAGACTGTGCGCCATGCCTTCTGGGACTGTGCCTTTGCCGGACTAGTATGGGCTAGGGCACAGGTGATGCTAGGTGTGGTTAGGAGTGATTTTGTTTTGACATGGGCTAGGCTAGAGAGAGGCGTAGGGAGAGCAAAGGGAACGGATAGGGACAGGTTTCTGCTCTGGCTTCTCATGAGTCTCTTTAAAAAAGGACTGTGGGAAGCCAGGAAGAATTTAGTCAAGACAGGGAGAGATTGGGGGGTGGAAGGGATAGTGAGAAGGGTGGAAGGTGATTCGAGGGGGAGGATGAAGAGGGAGGAGAGGAAGTGGGGGAAGCATGCGGCACGGGAGAGGTGGAAAGGGGGTTTAGGGCTGGGAGTGTTAGAGTGAGTTTGGTAAGGGTATAGATTAGGGAAGGAGAGATAGGGAAAGGGTTAGGTATTGGTTAGGTATGACGGGGAGGGACGATGCTCCCCTGAGGTTTGTTTTTGTTTGATGTTTTTGTAAATAGAATTTTATTAAGAATGAATGAGAATTATGATTTTGTAATAGTATGAATGGTATTGATTGTAATAAATTATTTTAACCACTTCCTATCTTTAAGTTTGGTGTGAGTTTTTCTTTTGTTTGCCTCTTCTTGGGCAGATTTAGTGGGTCTCATGATGGGTGTCTTTTATGTCCCAGTTGTTGTTACTAGTCAACTTTCAGTGGACACTGAGAGCAAAACTGAAAGAATGTTTAAATACTTTTATTGCATCAAATGGTTGTTTTATGCAACAGAATAGAGGGTTCTTAGAACTATTGTGTCTGTGTGTTCTACTGAGGATGGGCCTCTGGGAGATAACACTGACAATGTCTTTTGGGTGATAAGACCTAAAGGGACCACATTCCAGAGGATGAGTTAATGTTTCTGTTCTATATGGTACCAGGGAGAGATGACCCCAGGGCCAGACCCTGGTCTCTACACAAAGAGTACTGTTTTTACAGCAGATACTGTCTGCTGAGAGTTTTAAGTATCTTTAATACAAATCTTAACCTTGTGACCTGTTCTATACATCTGTTGTGCGTCATGTAGGTTGAAAGGGGTGTATCTTGGCTATAAAAGACCTTTGTACTTTTTTCCCGTGGGTCGACCAGCCATCATTATCGTAGCGCACTCAATTGATTCACTTTACATGTGTGCGTTGTATGGACCTGCTCCCTTATTAATAAGTGAATAAAGATTTAGTTTAAGAATAACTCTGATAAGTTTGTCTCTTCTCATTTGATATAAAAACAATTAACCACCACATTTGGCGACGGGGATGTGAATCTTCACTTGGTGACGGCTCCTGACGACCTGGGTAAATCGTGCACGAGGGATCCCTCTAACTTGGGATCTCAGGGAGACCACACTTCGGGAAAGGAGCAGATGGACCCACCTTTGATCTGAGAGGCAGTGAGCCGAGTGGATACCACATCTCAAACACAGTTTTTTTTAAAGAGGTGAGCGAAACACGCAAAGTGGAGTTTTTAGAAAAGCTTTGTAGGCTCTGAGTGTGTTTTCTTGTGTGTGGGGGAGGTGTAAATAGGGCCGAGTCAGCTATCTGTGTGAACTGGATGAAAACTGGAATCTGTGTTTACTATTTAAGACTATTTATGATATAGTATAAGCTAGTAAGGTGGACCTGTAATTATTTTAAACATGTAATTGTTTTAAACCTGTACCCCATTTTAGAAGTATTGAAAGATGTAAATGTATGAGTTGCATTATCCGAGGAACTAACCATGAGATGAAAAAAATGAGAAAATACTCCTGCAGGTTAAAATATTGTTGAAAAACAACTAATTGATTAGTTATGTTTGGGAATAGCATTGTTTGACTGTGATATGAGAGCTGTGGAAATGAATCTTAATCTGACATTTGGATAGTAACATATAGAAATATGCTTAATCAGATGATTGAAATTTGGATAATAAGCGGGATGATATTTTAGAAAGCAGCGGAAGGTCTATAGTTCCTGGGAGGCTTGATTTTGTCGTGGTCTCTGGGAGGTTAGAGAACTGTTGGGGATCCCATGGTCATTGTCCGGGAAACAAAAGGTTATTTTTTGTTCTGCTGGGAGTTTGGGGAGCTTCTTCGTAGCTGTCACGGTCTGACCATCGTTCGTATGTGTTTTCCTTGTTTTAGTGTTGGTCAGGGCGTGAGCTGGGTGGGCATTCTATGTTGTGTGTCTGGTTTGTCTATTTCAATGTTTGGCCTGATATGGTTCTCAATCAGAGGCAGGTGTTAGTCATTGTCTCTGATTGGGAACCATATTTAGGTAGCCTGTTTTGTGTTGAGTTTTGTGGGTGATTGTTCCTGTCTCTGTGTTTGCACCAGATAGGACTGTTTAGGTTTTCACTTTTGTTGTTTTGTTTAGTCTGTTCATGTATAGTCGTCTTTATTAAAAACATGAATAACCACCACGCTGCATTTTGGTCCGCCTCTCTTTCACCAGAAGGAAACCCTTGCAGTAGCTATGGAAAGTCCCTGAAAAAGCAAATGGAATGGTTTTCGTGAGTACTTGAGAATTTCTTACGTTTTATATGGATTCTGTGAATATTTGAAAATATGATCAATTGTATGTGTGTATAATCGATTAATAGAGATTTGATGAAGTAATACTGGGAATATAATTATATACAATTTAAACAACCCATATGTAGACGAACGTAGGTTTTGAGTTGGTTACTTTAATGGATCATTTGATAAAGATGAGGTTTAAGCATTATTAGACTGTCGACAAAGTCTGGGCAGTTGTCTCAGATACTGATGGGAATGTGTAGACTTTAGGGTAAGTTACCCTAACGATGTAACTATAAAACGCTTATTGGATTTTCTCCGTCCGTGTACTACATTTGAAATAAAACTGCCCCTAAGGTTCTTCCCAGTATGAGAGGAGTTGCAAGATTTATTGAATAAACCTTTTTCCATAAAGTTAGAGTGAACCAAGGTGGCTGACTAGCCGTTGATGTTGAAGAAGCGTCCCATCCACTAGATTATACGTCACAGTGGCAGAATCACCTGAAAGACGCACATCGCCATCTGCTGACTGGAGTTGGTATCGCAGTTGAGAAAATACTTTCAGACAAAAAGCTAAAAAGCCACTAAAAACCATCGACTCCCTTTGAAAACGGGCGATGTGGCATAAGAAACATTTATTATAGTGTAAAAATAGACTACAAAGTGTAGCTAAATAGAATAACTTTGGTCATACCCACTCAGCATGTGACGTCCAAGGACGTTAAATTATGGGCGATATCAGGTCTGTCTGTTGTGGCTGCTATTTCGCCCCAAAATAGTCATCCCATATTGGGCTGTGTATAACTATGTAAATGTCTCTCGGACAAGGTGACTTTTATCAATATACCCTCTAAAAAGTAAAGATTCCTGGAGTATCCTTTAGGGGTTCTTCAAATTGAAACTGTGGGGGAACCCCTAAAAGTTATTTGAAGAACCTTTTGTGGGAACCCCTATAAGTTCTTCGAAGAACCCCTTATCATGGTTCCTCTAAGAACCTTTTGGGTATTTTTTTTAAAACTCCCTGTCCACTCTCCTTCTATTATAAAAACATATTTTAATAATACTAATAACAATATTGACAATATTGATTTAAATAATGAATTGTTTATTTAGTGGCACCACAAATATGAATTAATATTTACAAAACAATTCACCAAACAAAACACATTACAAAATTGCAACATATCTACAGACATGTCAGACCATAACAAATAATACATTTACTTTTAGTGATTTTCATGACATTAAAAATAGTAATAATAATAATGATGTACAATAAAAACAACATACATACAAAATGAATCATAGGTAAACTAGCAATATTGTAGACTTGATGCTAAATACAGATTTTTCAGCTTTAGTGTGTATATCATATCCACTTAGTTATGTTAGGAAGTTTGCCATCTTTATGACCGGCCCTGGTAACTTCACCCCAACATCTCTTAGCCCCAGAACACAGTAACTTAACAACATAAGTGTTTTTCTGACATTTTGGGGAAATTTAAGGGAAAAAAAAAAAATACAGCCCTAGCAGAGCCCCAAGTCCTCGAGGGCGTGGATGTTCTCCCCATCAAAGGCCAGCGGGATTTCACTCTCATGATGAAATGGATTTCCGCCGATGTGCAGTAAAGGAGTGAAGAGCGGTGAAATCTCTGTCAACAAAAGTAAGAAAAGATTAATACACATACAATTAACAAAGAACAGAACAAATATTCATCTGTAGTTTTATATAAGCATGCACACCTATGTTTATGAAGAAACAGATGATTGGTGCATATGTAACAGTACTCTTCTTGCGTTGTGTACAATCAATCATTGACAAGAACTCCAACTTGTAGCACCAGCCATGGAGCTTTATTCTGATAGAAACAGCACAAAATTGCACGTCATGCAATGCACAGCTCACCATCCAACTCTGCACTCACACACTGTACAAAATATACGAACCCCCCCACCAGACACAGTAAGTTGCTAGCTAGTATTAGCTGGATTTCTCTACAACAAAATGCGTAACAAATATGCACCAAAATCGTGTGTGGTGTTCTCACATTACATAACATTTGCAAACAAATTGATATATTGTACATTTAAATCGTCACTAGGAAGGATAAAAATCACTTTTGACGTAGTGCTTTGCAACCAACAACTTACCGCTGGTTTGGTTCTTGTTCATTGGGACGATTCTAACTGAAACATCCTCCCTCCTAAGCAAGCTACGCAAACCAGCCAATAAGATGCCATGTTGAGTAGGTGAAGGCAAGACAAAACTAAAACCAAAAACCCATTGGCTCAACAATAAAGTGGCAAGGGGAATCACCAGTATAATAACCCTGTTACACATAGGCATACCTTGTCACGGACATAAAAGCCACTCAGGTCCTCATTGAATAGGTAGGGCAAGAGCAGGATCGCTGCTGTGGTCTCCAGTCCTAGTAAATAAAAGCGATCATCTTACTACACTTGCTAATTTGATTACAAAATACATTAGAGAAAGGGAAGAAATAAGAGCAAATACTTCTTCTGTATTGTCCTTCAGGGACTGTCAAAATAGCAGGATGATGTCCTCACCCCTGCCTCGCCTCTCTACCTCTGCAACTCCTTGAAATATAATTTTATCAATATCCATTCCATGGACTTGATTCATTTCTGACAAGATCTGAAAATATAATTTGCACACATTTGTATGCTAATAGATTTCAGTTTGCATTGATTGCTATGTGGGTTAAATGCACACTTCAAATGCAGCTGTCCTACAACATATCTGTACCTTCTTCTTGATCTCAATTCCACTGTGTCCATGTTCTGTCCTATAAGAATTTCAAAGGAAGAGAAAATGTGTCAAAGAATAGTCTTACAAGCATTAAAAGATATATATATTAAATAAATATTGTACATGTAACGTTTCCAAAATGGGATAGTATTGTCCATGTAACATTTCTAAAATGGGATAGTATTGTCCATGTAACGTTTCCAAAATGGGATAGTATTGTCCATGTAACGTTTCCAAAATGGGATAGTATTGTACATGTAACGTTTCCAAAATGGGATAGTATTGTCCATGTAATGTTTCCAAAATGGGATAGTTTTGTACATGTAACATTTCCAAAATGGGATAGCATTGTACATGTAACGTTTCCAAAATGGGATAGTATTGTCCATGTAACGTTTCCAAAATGGGATAGTATTGTCCATGTAACGTTTCCAAAATGGGATAGTATTGTACATGTAACGTTTCCAAAATGGGATAGTATTGTCCATGTAACATTTCCAAAATGGGATAGTATTGTACATGTAACGTTATGCCCCCTTGTGAGTTAATAGTATAGCATGCTGTAGCAGGCTATATAAAGGGGAAGACCTCCATTGACACCGCCTGGTATAGGTCCTGGATGGCAGGAAGCTTGGCCCATTCGCACTACCCTCTGTAGTGCCTTGCGGTCAGAGGCCGGTCAGTTGGAAATTGAAGCTCTCAAACTGCTCCACTACAGCCCCGTCGATGAGAATGTGGGCGTGCTCGGGCTTCCTTTTCCTGTAGTCCACAATCATCTTCTTTGTCTTGATCACATTGAGGGATAGGTTGTTTTCCTTGGCACCACACGGCCAGGTCTCTAACCTCCTCCCTTATAGGCTGTTTCCTCGTTGTTGTTGATCAGGCCAACTACTGTTGTAGCATCGGCAAACTTAATAATGGTGTTAGAGTCATGCCTGGCGGTGCAGTCATGAGTGAACAGGGAGTACTGGAGGGGATTGAGCACGCACCCCTGAGGGCCCCCTGTGTTGAGGATCAACGTGGCGGATGTGTTTTTACCTACCCTTTAAAAACATGAGCTGGCGCACACCCAGAAAAATAGTTTGTGTGGAGATCCTGACTAATGGCGAATAAACTATAAACTATCAAAATAAAGAAAGTCGCACACTCCATATATAAACTCCCAGCAATTTAATGGGTATTTACCACCGTTTCGGCATTACTGTGCCTTCCTCAGGGTAATGTCATGAATATTTGAACCAGGTTATGTAGACACACAGTGCAATTAATGTAACCAATGACAGTAGTGAGGGGTGTGTCATAATGACTAAGTTAATTAAAATTAATTAGTGAAACTGTTAAAAAATTGTTTATAGCATATTTAATATATTACGCTATTGTTATCATATATAAACATCATGGAATATTCTACATCATATTAGCATCAACATACATTATTGTTTCATTCAATTTCACAAAAATAAGGATATTTAATATTTTCAAGTTCAGAAGTCAGAACTCATCACCTGCTATGTAAAAGAGACAGAAGAATGCACAATGGACAATGCTATCCGGGATCCTTGGGACATCCCTACCCTAAACCCTTAACCATTTTAAATGTCAACTTCAACAGGCTAGGGACGTCCCAAGGAGGTATCGCTACCTGAAAAAACATGATCTAAGTGATTGATAGTTGGTATTCAGCAGTCATAAAGCCTTATTACTTTAATGAACTACTAAAATAGTGATTTTGTCAGACAGCATAGACAGCAGCTCTACACTTTATTGACTGACTGATCCATTCATCCTTCCATCCCTCCTCAGCCTTCCTCTCCTCTGAAGACCCAGTGAGGGTGGAGCTCAGTCAGAGAACTGCTGAGGGACTGGTTATGAAGAACACTTCTACAGCCAGAGAGGTGAGAGGTCACACATGGTTTAGATGATCATCCATGTTAATTTACATTAGTGCAAATTGTCCACTGATATTGGTGTAATTTCCCACCCCTTTTGGCTATATGAAAGTACATTTCCCCTCAGGCACACACATTTGTTCTTTGATATTATGAAGGTAATTTGTGTAGAATGTACTTTCCCCCACTGATTCAGCCCATCTCTTTACATTGCTTATGCATATTCAGTGGCCTGGCTCAAATTCCAAACACAATGCCCATCCTGGCAGATCTAAACTTAATGCGATCACATTGTGACTTTAGTGCATCCAGACCTAATGCAGCTTGGAGTGATCAGATGACAGCAGTCACATTTAGGTGCCAGGTGTAACTGAGGCCATGGATGCTCCATATCCATAATGTTGAGTGTTTTATATAATATGACTAAATGTGTTTCTTTCTGTGTTGCAGGGACAGTCAAGAAATGGAACAGCAAGGCCACAAAACATGACATAAGCAGAGCTGTGGGAGACCACCTCAAGCCCCTGGTAGAGCCGGGGGTGGTGTTTACCACTCCACCACGCCTTCAGCAGGCTTGAAAAGTGGGATTGATACTGTTTTTCATATTAAGATGGACAAAGAGTCTGTTGATTGGTCAGTCATTGGGTTAATTTGTTTAGCAACATGTTCAAATCAAGATTTATTTATACAGCACATTTTAGACACGGATGCAACACAATGGCTTCACAGGAAAAAATAAAGAAAATAAACAGAAATATTTAGTACACAAACATATGAATAAAAAAAACTGAACAACAACAACTGAAAGACTAATGAGCATTGAAAGGAAATCCCATTGATTAAAATATTAACAATAGCATGCTATATCCAACCCAAAATATAACTTGTTTTTTAGGAGAGGCTCTAAAAGACACTACGGGGGCATCAACTGAAAATTGACTGGTAACATCAACTGGGACCTAAAAGAGACCAAAAAACAATAATAACAACTTAAAGACTAATGGCTATTAGTCCAACCAAATTACAAGCTTGTTTTGTAGGAGGGGTTCTGATAGACACTATGGGGGTGTCCACTGAAAGTTGACTAGTAACAACAACTGGGACCTAAAAAACACCCACCATGAGACCCACTAAATCTGCCCAAGAAGAGTCAAACAAAAGAAAAACCCACACCAAACTTAAAGACAGGAAGCAAACCAAAAAGGTGGAGCAACTAAAAGGAGTTGACTCTCCACATCTAAGACAACTGGAGCACTGAGCCAGACACTCTTAAATAGAACCTGGACCAGCTCAGGTGAAACACCTTCCCACTAACGAGATGGACAAGCCAGCACTGGTGTAACACATACTGACTAACGAGGTGACACCAGTCAGTGCATCCTACGTGCTAACGGGCTCAAGTCCTACCTCAACATAAATGGAAAAACCAAAGCCTGTAACAACTTTCCCTTTAAGACAACAAATATGTCCTATAAAAATGGACAAGTTTGCTCACCACCAACAGAAAACAACTTCCATTTCACATTATCATCAACTACAACGATTCACCAATATAAACATGTGTTGAAGGAATTTGATTCCTCTGTTTTAATTCCCAAACAAAATTAAACACTCTGTCAATTCATAAGGATTTGTAAGACCCCTTATTTTATAATGGACAGAGCCCCAGTCTTAAAAGTCAAGTAACAGCCTTTAATTCAAGAGAGTACTGAGTTCATACACATTTTACCACAGGTTATAAACTGAAAATGACGTCAGCGTTTTCGAAATGTTCCGTCTCTTCTTGACACTGGTAGAAAGGCTCTATAGATCTCAAGCCTTCCCTCCTCGCCTAGAGCCAAGGTCAGTCAGTGTAGATAAGCATTCTAGACAGTCTGGAAATAGTTCATTCATTTGTACAAGTAACAGACCGTCATTGTTCCAACTTTTGCCCACGTTCACACACCTCCGTTCCAGTACCAAGGCTGTGTCTCAAGCCTTCCCACATCCGTCTCCCTACCAATTTAATATAATTTACGAGTCAAGGTTTTCTTGTGTAGATAAGCATTCTAGCCAGTCTGATTCATTTGTATCAATGAACAGACCGTCATTGTTACTAAACTCTTGACCACTTTATATCACTTCAGTACTGGGATCAGATAAGAAAATTCATACATATACGGTAACATAATTGTATTCTGATTAGTACATCCTGATTGAAATGTATACATAATTATTCATTATAGATTCAAAAAAATTCCCTCAACAACATGGTGTCTACTTGCTGTCAACAACTAAAAACACGTATTTCTAAATAATAAAATACAATCGTATCATTATTTTCTCCTTTTTCTTTCTATAGAATCCTAAAACTCTTCTAGAACTCTCTAGCTTCTAGAACTCTTGTCTTCCTAAAACTCACTAGCTTCTAGAACTCTTGGAACGAGCCCAAACAAAACTCAAATCAAATTGTATTAGTTACATGCGCTGAATACATGTGTAGACCTTACAGTGAAATGCTTACTTACGAGCCCCTAACCAACAGTGCAGTAAAAAAAAAAAATTGGACTGCCGACTCTTGAGACAATCAGCAAGCAAGTTGACCTTACCACAGACATGTCTGATTTCAAGAGGAAACTCCTGCGATATCTGTAGTAACTTTCCACCTCACTGTGGAGCTTCTCTCTTTTTTCAGGGTTCACTCGATAGGCATGTTGTTGGATCTGGGCCCAGTCCCCAATGTCATGCTCTAGTGCATTTGGGTTGGCACATCTGAGAATGATCCCTGATAGTCTAAAAGCAAGATAACAATGTCAATATAATTGTACCCAACAATTGTCAGTTGGTTGCATAAATAATTATTACTAAATGTTACATGAATTGTAAATATGAAATATCAAAACCAAATGTACACCCCTTTGTTAATATGTATTGGCAATAATTAACTTAATGGTGAGGCATGGAATAATAAAATATATATTTTGTCAGGCTGGTTGAAATGTGATTAGGTGATATGAGACATGCTTCTTCAGTAGTGGAATAAAGACAATTAGCACTTGGATGTTGTAAAGAAATAATGGAGTGATGTAAGATTGTTAATCAAATTCATTATAGACCAATTGATTATACTGCGTCCATATGTACAGGCTGCTAGTACATTGAAATTAAGTTGTTTTCAAATCATTGAAAAAACGACCCGAAAATACATATGTTCAACTTTCATTTTCAACTTACAACTGAACATAAATTGGACGTCGGGCATAGTCTTCTTTTCAACGTCTTTTGAATTACATTTTGGTAGGTGAGAATAGCGCAATGTCAAAACATAGTTTTAATGTGTCCAAATCAATAACCAATATGCAGAAACAGTTTGGGATCTATTGAAAACCTAAACATTGAAGAGTTGCATTTTGATTCAAGTGGGTAACCAACGTGGTAAATGTAACACAACTCTAATTTTGATGAATCTCATAAATAGTACTCTTTCAATTAAAAAGCCTGGATCCCCTGAGACTAAAATCAATTGAACATTGGGCAAATGTTTATGGTTCTACATTCTGACATTAATTAAAATACTCCTACAATGTTAATACATTCTATATTGTGATATTATTAAAATACTTCCACAATATTAAAAACATTCTACATTGTGACATTATTTCATTGATATCATGAAACAACTACTTCATGTATTTTCTGATGTTTAATCAGAGATCTTTTATCAGAGTATCTCTTCCCACATTGATCACAGCACGGATTCTCTCCTGTGTGTGTCCTTTGGTGAACTATCAGGCTGTTTAGCTGAGTAAAACTCTTCCTACATTGATCACAGCCAAAAGGTTTCTCTCCAGTGTGTATTCTCTGGTGTGATTTCAGGGATTGTAGCCAAATAAAACTCTTCCCACAGTGATCACAGCCAAAAGATTTCTCTCCAGTGTGTATTCTCTGGTGTATAGTTAAATAGCTAGATGTAGAAAAACTCTTCCCACAGTGATCACAGCTATAAGGTTTCTCTCCTGTGTGTGTTCTCTGATGTACTATCAGGTTGTTTAGCTGAGTAAAACTCTTCTCACATTGATCACAGCCGTAAGGTTTCTCTCCAGTGTGTATTCTCTGGTGTGTTTTCAGGGTTTGCAGCCAAATAAAACTCTTCTCACATTGAGCACAGCCAAAAGGTTTCTCTCCAGTGTGTATTCTCTGGTGTGATTTCAGGGTTTTTAGCTGAGAAAAACTCTTCCCACATTGATCACAGCCGTAAGGTTTCTCTCCAGTGTGAATTCTTTGATGTATTTTAAGGTCTGGTGAAGAGTTAAATATTTTCCCACAGTCAGAGCAGCAATGAGATTTCTTCTCTGTGGGTCTCTGCTGGTGTTTCTTGAGGAGTTCTGATCTGAAGAGACTCTTCTCTGCCTCGTCAGAATCATGATGTTGTTGAGCCTCCCAAGAGGATCCACGATAGTCCCGTGTCTCTCCTGTGTGAACGACAAAGTCAGACAGATGGTTAAAGGCCCACAACAGCAGAAATCCACTGTTTATTTGAGGTAAATGGTGATGCCCAGAGCATACCCATGAAGTTCTACAACAATTGACGTCTGTTAAATTTTACAATGAAGACAGTCAAGTTAGCAACAATAGTCATATTTTGTCTTGATTTCACAATAGTAGTAACATCGATGATTATGGGTTGAAATTAGTTATTCATGTTGTTGAAACTCTAAGCAGTGTGCCAGATGACTTTTGGTTTCCAATATAGGCCACTTTCTGTGTTTGCTAAAATTGCGGCATGAGGGCAAAGTACACACAATTTGGTTGCAGAAACTCCTCCCTACTAATGAGGAAACCGCTAGTTATGGATGTAGTATATCTGCTAATGAGGAAACCACTAGTTATGGATGTAGTATATCAAATCAAATCAAATGTTATCTGCTAATGAGGAAACCACTAGTTATGGATGTAGTATATCTGGTAATGAGGAAACCACTAGTTATGGATGTAGTATATCTGCTAATGAGGAAACCACTAGTTATGGATGTAGTATATCTGCTAATGAGGAAACCACTAGTTATGGATGTAGTATATCTGCTAATGAGGAAACCACTAGTTATGGATGTAGTATATCTGGTAATGAGGAAACCACTAGTTATGGATGTAGTATATCTGGTAATGAGGAAACCACTAGTTATGGATGTAGTATATCTGCTAATGAGGAAACCACTAGTTATGGATGTAGTATATCTGGTAATGAGGAAACCACTAGTTATGGATGTAGTATATCTGGTAATGAGGAAACCACTAGTTATGGATGTAGTATATCTGGTAATGAGGAAACCACTAGTTATGGATGTAGTATATCTGGTAATGAGGAAACCACTAGTTATGGATGTCGTATATCTGGTAATGAGGAAACCACTAGTTATGGATGTAGTATATCTGGTAATGAGGAAACCACTAGTTATGGATGTAGTATATCTGGTAATGAGGAAACCACTAGTTATGGATGTAGTATATCTGCTAATGAGGAAACCACTAGTTATGGATGTAGTATATCTGGTAATGAGGAAACCACTATTTATGGATGTAGTATATCTGCTAATGAGGAAACCACTAGTTATGGATGTAGTATATCTGGTAATGAGGAAACCACTAGTTATGGATGTAGTATATCTGCTAATGAGGAAACCACTAGTTATGGATGTAGTATATCTGGTAATGAGGAAACCACTAGTTATGGATGTAGTATATCTGCTAATGAGGAAACCACTAGTTATGGATGTAGTATATCTGGTAATGAGGAAACCACTAGTTATGGATGTAGTATATCTGGTAATGAGGAAACCACTAGTTATGGATGTAGTATATCTGGTAATGAGGAAACCACTAGTTATGGATGTAGTATATCTGGTAATGAGGAAACCACTAGTTATGGATGTAGTATATCTGGTAATGAGGAAACCACTAGTTATGGATGTAGTATATCTGGTAATGAGGAAACCACTAGTTATGGATGTAGTATATCTGGTAATGAGGAAACCACTAGTTATGGATGTAGTATATCTGCTAATGAGGAAACCACTAGTTATGGATGTAGTATATCTGCTAATGAGGAAACCACTAGTTATGGATGTAGTATATCTGGTAATGAGGAAACCACTATTTATGGATGTAGTATATCTGGTAATGAGGAAACCACTATTTATGGATGTAGTATATCTGGTAATGAGGAAACCACTAGTTATGGATGTAGTATATCTGGTAATGAGGAAACCACTAGTTATGGATGTAGTATATCTGGTAATGAGGAAACCACTAGTTATGGATGTAGTATATCTGGTAATGAGGAAACCACTAGTTATGGATGTAGTATATCTGCTAATGAGGAAACCACTAGTTATGGATGTAGTATATCTGGTAATGAGGAAACCACTAGTTATGGATGTAGTATATCTGGTAATGAGGAAACCACTAGTTATGGATGTAGTATATCTGCTAATGAGGAAACCACTAGTTATGGATGTAGTATATCTGGTAATGAGGAAACCACTAGTTATGGATGTAGTATATCTGGTAATGAGGAAACCACTATTTATGGATGTAGTATATCTGGTAATGAGGAAACCACTAGTTATGGATGTAGTATATCTGGTAATGAGGAAACCACTATTTATGGATGTAGTATATCTGGTAATGAGGAAACCACTATTTATATATTTAGTATATCTGTTTGGAGCAAAAATGGTGAGCGAAGATTTGACATTTTCACAATGTATTCTGAATATTACAGCGCACTATCAGCACAAGATCAGGAGTGCTACTCACATTAAGGAGTGAAACTCACATTAAGCTCTGTATCTATTCACTAGTTCACCACCGTGGGGGAAACTCAGGGGAGTTCTCATAGGCTGACATCAAATATAGCCTCCATTTCCAGGTTGCTTATGAGCTAAGTATCTCTGTGGCCAAACAGACTAACGAGCCCCTACTGTAAATCAAGCAGACAATAACACATTATAAACATCAATTTGTTAGGGATGTTGGATAAAACGTGGAGCACGGCATAACTGTCTTTACCAGAGTAATGAATGAAGAAGCACTTTGGTTGTTGTTGCATGTCGTGATGTTTGTCAAGTGACTGTCATTCAGAAAATGATTTCCTGGATCAGGTGATGATAGTTGAACATGTGACTGTAACTAAACAGCTACAGTATTAAGAATTTCTAATGATTGAAGAACTGCGTTAATGACAGTATCCATTTGGGTGTTGTCTATAAAGTTAAGGTGACTCTCGGTTAGAACCATTGGATTTAGCAAACTCTGAAATGATTTAGAATTTCTGTTCCCATGAAAACTGTTTTCCCAGCGTAACATAAATAGCCACTAAATGTTACATAGTTCGAGAGCATTTTTTAACTTAGAAATTGCACTGTTGGTTAGAGCCTGTAAGTCAGCATTTTAATGTTAAGGTCTACCTACATCTGTTGTATTTGGGGCACGTGATGAATACATTTGGATTTGATAGAAGTAGGACTAGTCTACCTGGCCTGCGCGCAAATGTAGGCCTATAAATGTGCCCATTTGGGGATGTCTGATAGTATTTATGATTGTCTTAACGCACCACCACTAATGAGTTGTGGAGTTTCTCAAAGTAATTTTTCTTCACCTCAAACAGCAAGTAAACAAAGTCTAATCAAAATCAATTGCGAATGACAATAGTTCCTCAAAGTATTTTCCTAAAATATTGCCCTTTCGATAACCACTCGGCATAAAAGGGAAAGATGTAATGATGCTCTGATCCAGTGGAAATGTCATAAAATACCCGATTACTTCTTATTCCTTACACAAATAGCCGACAGCTGTGTCTGTCCCAAACTCACTGGCGCGGGGAACTATACCAGAATATTTTATACAATGTTGCAAGCTCGCTATTTTGAGTTTTGGGCTGACCCAGTTGATAGTTGATATAATGTTTCAAGTTCGTTGTAGAAAAGCCAAGTGCAGCAAATGTGAAATATTTATTTTTATCAGGATATTTTCTACCTGTAGGCTGCAATGTTTTTATTTGTTGGCTATTTTTACATAGTTGGCAATGGCAATAAAAGTGACTTTTAGATTTGTATCATTTTCATTTAGATAGAATGTAGCTTAATCACAGACAATCATTTTGAGATACTATTATAAATGAATGAATCTGTTCCACGGAAATGTACCTATGAAAATCGTAACTGGTTGGTAGAAATGGTAAGTTAACTTGGCACTCCAAGTGGAAAATGTTGCCGACCGCTGGTGTAGCCCATTACCAGAAACTTCATGATCACAACAACAGAATCTTTCTCCATCTGGTTAGGTTATCTTGAGCTCTGGCTCCCGAATCATTTGTGTGTCTTAATTATTTAATCAAACAGCCTGCTTAAAGCATCAGACCAGTTCAGTACATATAGTTGATTTTTTGGGGATGTGTCTATAAATGAAAAAATACACGTTATAACATGTCAACCATTTGTTTGGTAGAAAGAACAGGCGACTCTTGGTTGACCAAGATTTACTTTAGGTGGGGACACTAGAAGATGATTTTGGGGCAACGCAGTTGGGACTTGAGCCCGGACTTGAGCCCGATCTAACATCACTGGAGAGACCTGAAAATAGCTGTGCAGTAATGTTTCCCATCCAACCTGACAGAGCTAGAGAGGATCTGCAGAGAAGGATGGGAGAAACTCCCCAAATGCAGGTGTGCCAATAAATTAGTTAAATGAAAGAGGGAAAATAATATTTTTTATCAATTTTAGAATAAGGCTTTAAAGTAACAAAATGTGGAAAAAGTCAAGGGGTCTGAATACTTTCCGAATGCACTGTATACTGCAACACCTCCCCCACCATTCCTGTATTTTCTGTAGATGTTATATCCCTGTATTACTACTGCTGTATCAAAGGAATTATCTCAGTGAGTTTCAGAGATGAACAGTAGAGTGCATTCCAAATTCAACAGGCAGGCAAGTAAACAAAAACGTTTTTCAAATAAAAACTATTCCAGAAAATGTCAAAGTGTATATAACGCCCGTCCAAGAGACTGTCGACCAATCACGTTCATATTGTCATGCTGTGACACGCAGTTCCTGAACTAGTTCTCACTAAATCCCTTTTTAAAGTCAGGGTATGAGTCGAGAAACATGCCTATTTTACTTGAAAGTATGTAATGTTACGATTGCAAAGCTACACAATATTACAGAGAACAAGTTCATTATCTCACATCTCTGAAAATATTTGTAATGTTGTGCTTCTTGTTCACAGAGGGTAATTCATGCCAATGTTATTTTCTTTAAGCTGTTAATACGAATCGAAAGGAGTTTCCAATATCCTAATTTCTTAAAGTATATCTGGTGATAGCAAGTGATAGTGATACACAAGCTAGGTCTATTTGAAACATTGCCATCCCATGGTGGCATTTACCAGCCACCAGGTTCAGAAGCTTTAAAACCACAAAAAATATACTATATTTTTGCCCAAAATTAAGATTTAAATTATTCAAAATTAACATAATTGATGCTGGTTATTATTTTAGCCTATTTTTGTTTTGGAGTCAAAGATAGTTTTGGAATAGTTTTCATTTTTCAAACAGGTTTGTTATTTTATTTCAGTTTACAAAATAGTTTCCCCCTAATTACAATTTCTATAATAAGCATGGAGGTTTCCCCTATCAACCCAGTCATAGGTACTGGCGACAAAGCGCCTCGTAACCTAGCTGGGAATGGGACAGAAGGAACCCTTCTATGGTAACAGACAGGTGCGATTTGAAATCAAATCTAATTCCCAGGAATGGGGTTCATATGAACCACAGAGACCATGTGTGGGATAATAACATGACCGTGTCCAACCCTGCTTGTTCCCTTGACTCCACTACCAGCCACCAATCTCCAACAGGGCCCTTAACCTGTATCACTAGACACCTCATAGTGAGCTACAGGTAGGAATCAGCAATGAATCCCAATAATGAGACACCTCAGGGGAGGGGTGTCAGAAACATAAAAAACAATATATATATATATATATATATATATATATATATATATAGTGATTTATGACAAACCGTTTTTTACGAATCCGTCAAGACACCAACTTAGACTTTACCGTGAAATGCTTTACTTACAAGCCATTAAACAACAGTGCAGTTCAAGAAGAAGAAATTATTTACCAAGTAGACTAAAATAAAAAGTAATAATAAAAAGTAACACAATGAGAATAACTATAACGAGGCTATATACAGGGGGCACCGGTACCGAGTCAGTGTGCGGGGGTTACAGGCTAGTTGAGGTAATCTGTACATGAAGGTGGGGGCGTAGTGACTATGCATAGGTAATAAACAACCAGCGAGTAGCAGCAGTTCAACGAAGGGGGAGGGGGTCAATGTAAATTGTCTAGTGGCGATTTTATGAATTGTTCAGAATTCTTATGGCTTGGGGTAGAAGCTGTTGAGGAGGCTTTTGGTCCTAGACTTGGCGCTCCAGTACCGCTTTCCATGCGGTAGCAGAGAAAATAGTTTAAAACTTGGGTGACTGGAGTCTCTGACAATTTTGTGGGCCTTCCTCTGAATCCGCCTATTATATAGGTCCTGGATGGCTGGACAGGAAGCTTGGCCACAGTGATGTACTGGGCCGTTCGCACTACCCTCTGTAGTGCCTTTACGGTCAGATGCCGAGCAGTTGCCATACCAGGCGGTGATGCAACCGGTCAGGATGCTCTCGATGGTGCAGCTGTATTACCTATTGAGGATCTGGTGACCCATGTCAAATCTTTTCAGTCTCCTGAGGGGGATAAGGTTTTGTTGTGCCCTCTTCACAACTGTCTTGGTATATACCCACGTGGGTGATTAAAAGATGAACTGAGGTCCACACTCCAGTCCAGTTGATGGTGGTAATGCACCTTAAAGTTGGTTGCCAACTGCCACATAAAGTCCAATGAAGAAAAATATGCTTGAAGGAAGGAGAAATGACGAGAAACAAATTTGGTTTTGATGTGATATGAAAGTATTATTTGAAATGATTTTGATGAGATATGAAAGTACAGCAATTTATGTTTCTAGAAGCGTATCGCAATTGAGAATCGATTCACATTTAGGTGGATTATTTGACTATTTTACCTGCCAGAGCCAGTCTACCTCTGAAAATAACATACAGTCCTTGGACCTTGAAGAGTAACGGGGGCAGAAATCAGCAGTAGAAACAATAACAAAGCGTACTCCCTGCCGTTTCGGTAAAAATCTGAGGGATGGAGAAATGCAACCATCCATGATATCAACATTATAGTTTTAACCGTGTTTTGAGGATATACAGTGTTTTTTAAATATTTACTGACAAACATTGGAATAAAAAAGCTTATATTTTGGGTCCTGATGGGGTACGACAGTCGAACTAAGCTCATGATGCATTTAAAAGTGAATTCTTAAAGAAAACATGGGTATTATTAATGTATCAGTCCCAAAATGGATGTAACAACTACTGATTGCCCCTTTAAGAGAAAATATTGGGCTAATCTAATAGAAGATATTGAGGAATACAGTATTTTAGGCATTGTCATTGGATGCATTTGATCAATTGTTAACGTTTTGTTGATGGTCCACTCGTGATGTTCTACACGTTACAGTGTAGCTTCAGCCATTCCTACAGAACAACATTAAAGTGTAGAACCCCTGTACTGCATATTGGTTCAACGACTGCAGAGACCGTACTTACTGGTGTTAAACAGATCTCCAACCTCCTCTTCCTCATCCAATGTGACAGTCATCTCCCCCTCCTCCCCTTTCACCCCAAAAACGGAATCCTCCTCTTCTTTTACTGTAACATCCTCCTCTTTCACTCGGAACGCGTCTTCCTCTTCTTTCACTGAAACGTCTTCCTCTTCTTCTTTCACGGTAACAGCCTCAACCTCTACTTGTTTTTGTAGTGTGACATCTTTCTCTTCCTCCTCCTCTTTCACGAGAGCTTCTTTCTCAGTCCAGCAGACGACCTCCTCTTTAGCAGGAGGAGAGTAGCTTAGTGAACTCATGGTCGGAGATGTTAGCTATCTAGCGTTAGAGAGTAGCCTACATCTAAGCTAACTTAACAAACCAGCTAGCTGACAAACAACGTAAATATATAATTAAATGGGCCAACAAGTACATACAACAGAAGTGTGTTTAATACACATCGACTAATATACACCAAAACAGTGTAAATAACGTGAATGTTGTAGCTATGTTTGCTAGAAAGCTACCGAGGTGTCTGAATAGCTGTTGTTATTGAAGGAGCGACCCGTCCACTAGATTATACGTCACCCTGGCAGCATCGCCTGAACCTAAAAGGCGCACATCGCCATCTGCTGACTGGAGTGGGCAACGCAGGAAACAAAATTAGATTTTTCATTTATTTCATAAAAGTTTAATGTTATGTTAATATTATATTAAACAGAGACCTGAATGAAACCTCCACATAATAAAACTAATATATAACTAATATATAATAAAAGAGCAGAACTGGTCATCACAGAGTGGCTGTAGTGCTTTGTAGACTGGGTAAATCCATTTGAATTCAATACATTTTTGACAGCATCCCTTTTGATTTAAAAAAAGCTTTCCTTACATGTTTGCCGAAGGAAGAAGTGATAAGAAAGTGACTTCATGTAACTGAATGTAAAAACATTCATGAGATATACAGTACCAGTCAAAAGTTTGGACACACCTACTCATTCATGGGTTTTTCTTGATTTTTACTATTTTCTACATTGTAGAATAATAGTGAAGACATGAAACTATGAAATAACACATATGGAATCATGTACTAACCATGTAGTAATCATGTAGTAATCATGTAGTAAAAAGTGGTAAACAAATCAAAATATATTTTAGATTCTTCAAAGTAGCCACCCTTTGCCTTGATGACAGCTTTGCACACTCTTTGCATTCTCTCAACCAGCTTCACCTGGAATGCTTTTCCAACAATCTTGAAGGAGTCCTCACATATGCTGAGCAGAAATAAATACAACAAGGTCAAAATCATGTTTGACGCACTTTGAATGTAATTTCTTTGCAGTACTGTTTAAACTAGATGATAGGAACACTGTGGACAATATACAGCAAGTTGCAACATTGAAATACAGAAATGAACACTTTTCCATAAACAAGGTCTAAATCGTGTTTGATGCACTCTGGATGTACATTTTTTCGTAGATCTGTTTAAACTAGATGATAGGAACACTGTGGACAATTTTCAGCATGTTGCAACATTGAAATACAGAAATAAACACTTCCATAAACAAGGTCTAAATCATGTTTGATGAACACTGTAAGTACATTGTTTTTGCATTCCTGTTTCAACTACATGATAGGAACCCCGTGGACAAGTTTCAGCAAGTTGCAACATTGAAATACAGAAATGAACACTTTTCCATAAACAACGTCTAAATCATGTTTGATGCACTCGGGATTTAATTGTTTTTGTTGTACTGTTTAAAGTAGATGACAGGAACACTGTGGAAAATGTTCAACAAGTTGCAACATGGAAATACAGAAAGAAACACTTTTCCATAAACAAGGTCTAAGTCATGTTTGATGAACTCTGAAATTATTTTTTTGCAGCACTGTTTAAACTAGATGATAGGAACACTGTGGACATTTTACAGCAAGTTGCAAAATTGAAATACAGGAATTCAAACTTTTCCATAAACAAGGTCTAAATCGTGTTTGATGCACTCTGGATGTACATTTTTCTGTAGATCTGTTTAAACTAGAGGACAGGAACACTGTGGACAAGTTTCAGCAAGTTGCAACATTGAAATATATAAATGAACACTTTTCCATAAACAAGGTCTAAATCGTGTTTGATGCACTCTGGATGTACAATTTTTTTACAGGACTGTTTGAACTAGATGATAGGAACACTGTGGACAATTTTCCGCAAGTTGCAACATTGAAATACAGAAATAAACACTTTTCCATATTCGAGGCCGAAACTTGAGTGAGCATAGGTTTGGCATAATGGGCAGATGGCCCCGAACAAGATGGCGTGTAGGCCTCAACGGTTTTTGAGTAATGGCCATTTTTCTGGGATTAAAGGTCCAAAATAAAAATAGAGCAACAATTTTTCCGCTTCACGTCAAAGTAAAGGAACCTACGGTGTCAATAAAAAAATAACCTGCCATTTATCTATTGTCATTTAAGAGAAATCGTACAATGTCAAATTGGTGAAGGGTTAAAAAGGTCAGATCTTTTCAAAACTTCATATGTGTGATTAGGCAACCGTCATGAACTGTAAGTCAGTCATTCCTCCCAACAGATGTCAAAGAAAAGCTCACACACACACACACACACACACACACACACACACACACACACACACACACACACACACACACACACACACACACACACACACACACACACACACACACACACACACACACACAGCAAGAATGGAGTGACAAAGTGCGGTGCTTAAAGACACACAGAGCCTGCAATGGCATTCCCATAATCTCTAGGCTGTGCCGAGTTCAATGAGATGCCCACAGCGACCATGAGAAAAAGTAGGCCCAAAATGAAGCCTGGCCCTAAATTTAATTTGCTTTTGGGTGACAGTGAGAGAACCGTTAGGGTGAGTAGCACAATTCGACCTCATGTTTGTTCCTGAGGTCCTCCGGATCTGTGCAAGCCTAACCTTGACCATGTGGCATTAACCCTTAACAGTAAATCAGGGTTTTTTGATCTCAAAGATTACAATGACATCTCTCATTATAGGAATGCATTGCCTGCTCACCCTAAATTCAACCTGAAGCCTATGTGGGTTAATAATGCCTTATGAACCTGTCTTCGATGACAATCAGGCCACTATGAGGTCTACATGTGTCGATTCTAAGCTTCCTGAAGCATCCGGAAGTGGTTAAAATCACCCTAAAAGTGTTTTTCCATACCCAACCTGATGGTTGATGGAAATAGCGCATTCAACCCTGTATAAATCAGTCAGTTCTTAACGCAAAGACTTAAAACTCAGAGGATATGTGTTTACCTTTAGCTTCCTGTGCCAGCCGGAAGTGCCATAATTGGTGTCATAGGGGCTGTTTCGGGATCCAACTTCGAGCTTTTAACTGCAGCAACTTTAAGATACGCTATTGGAACTGGAATTACCGCGGCTGCTGGCACCAGACTTGCCCTCCAATCGATCCTCGTTAAAGGATTTAAAGTGTACTCATTCCAATTACAGGGCCTAGAGAGAGTCCTGTATTGTTATTTTTCGTCACTACCTCACCGAGTCGGAAGTGGGTAATTTGTGCGCCTGCTGCCTTCCTTGGATATGGTAGCCGTTTCTCACGCTCCCTCTCCGGAATTGAACCCTGATTCCCCGTTACCCGTGGTCACCATGGTAGGCACAGAAAGTACCATCAAAAGTTGATAGGGCAGACATTCGAATGAGACGTAACCACCACAAAGGGCGTGCGATCGGCTCGAAGTTATCTAGAGTCACCAAACCGAGATTGGCCCGCTTGGGTTTTGGGTCTGATAAATGCAGGCATCCCCGGAGGTCAGCGCTCAGGCCATCAGACTGTTAAACAGCCACCACTAACATTGAGTGGCTGCTGCCAACACACTGACTCAACTCCAGCCACATGGGAATTGATGGGAATTGATGTAAAATATATCACTAGCCACTTTAAACAATGCTACTTAATATAATGTTTACATACCCTACATTATTTATCTCATATGTATACGTATATACTGTACTCTATATCATCTACTGCATCTTTATGTAATACATGTATCACTAGCCACTTTAAACTATGCCACTTTGTTTACATACTCATCTCATATGTATATACTGTACTCGATACCATCTACTGCATCTTGCCTATGCCGCTCTGTACCATCACTCATTCATATATCTTTATGTACATATTAATTATCCCTTTACACTTGTGTGTATGAGGTAGTAGTTTTGGAATTGTTAGCTAGATTACTCGTTGGTTATTACTGCATTGTCGGAACTAGAAGCACAAGCATTTCGCTACACTCGCATTAACATCTGCTAACCATGTGTATGTGACAAATACAATTTGATTTGATTTGGATTTGATTTGTTTTAGCTCTAGAATTGCCACAGTTATCCAAGTAAGGATGGAGCGATCAAAAGAACCATAACTGATTTAATGAGCCATTCGCAGTTTCACTGTACCGGCCGTGTGTACTTAGAATTGCATGGCTTAATCTTTGAGACAAGCATATGCTACTGGCAGGATCAACCAGGTAGCCACTCACAACATAGAGGTTGTACCTGGGCACACTAAGCAAAGAACAACCAAGGACCGGTCCTATCCCGTTAGGGGAGGAGGCCCTGGTGCAATTCACCATGCGCGGGGTACGGGGCTGGAGTGTATCGAAATAGGGGGTCAACCGTCTCTTAAAGGGGCTCCCCCGAAAGAAGCCAATCCATGTGGGGCGGGAGTAACCGTCCATCAGAACACCCGCCAAAGGCCGACCGATAGAGGCCCTCACAGGTGGAAAATGAATGCAAATCAGTCTGAGGAGAGGAGAGGAGAACCATGGAGACGCACCATGAACCAAGAGGGGGACTGGACTGGAGAGCTAGCCCTCACGGGGCTAAACAACCACCAATCGGTCGCCGAAGGGACGGGCACATTCACTGGACCAGAACCATGGTCTTTGATGACCCAAACCCATAAGGTGATAGCTCCTGGTGCCACCAATGCTGGACTGGGTGTCCAGTCACGGGTTAGGGAGACCCCATAGGGGAGCCCCACACCCCCCACCAAGGTCACCCGGTAACCCAATGTAATTCTATGATAGAGTCACACTTCTCTCTCAAGTGCAGCATGTGTACCTGGTGATTGAACTCCATATCTCCATGCCTCTGGGCTTACTCTCTCTACCCTGCCTGCCCACCTACCTGCCCTCTATCTCGGCCTGTCACTTCAGCTCTGTGCACCTGGTAACCCATAACACCCTGGTTATTCAGATCCCCAGGCCTCCATACATTCTCAACCGTGACCAAATGACACACAAAGACAAGGGTGAATTTCAAATAAATGTTCTTTATTTGTCAGTGAATCATGGCTTGATTTGTCCCTCAATTAGTGACCGCGCCCGGCTGGCATTATGAGGCAAATTATGGTACCGGTAGGACCGTGCCTGAGTTTCCAGAGAGTGACACATATGGTCAGCCACAGTTCCCCGGTCTGTATCCGACCCTTGGTTAAAGTTCAATGTGGCAAAGCTTCGTCGAATTGTACCAAAGGTCACTTTACTTCCAATGCCAAACTCTGCAAATATCTGGCCCACATACTCAGAGATTACCGTACGGTTGACCGCGGGATGTGAAAAAGAAGAGTTCTGTGTCTGAGGTCATTCCACTCAGATGTGGCCTGATCTGATGGAATCGTTTAATCCACACATAAAACGGTCAACCAAATAATTTCCTCCTGACATATAACAATTCTGCACTCCCCGAAGCTATAGTTTGTTTTGTGGCTTGTGTTGGGGAATAATCAGAATTGGTTGGTAACATAGGTAAGATGTTTTATATTCATCATATGTTTGTAAGTTACTTCTCATCAGAATGTTATTTTTGTATAATACTGTGGCGGGGTTGCAGTATCTGTTCTCTCCCCTCTCTCCGGCTGGGGCTGGAGAGAGGTCAAGCGTGTATCTCTTGGCTCCACAATGTCTGTGTGCCAGTCAGTGTGTCTCTGTGATCTTGTCAAGATAGGATGGATTTGACATATGCCTGTTGATATGGAGGATTTGTTTATGGTTCTGAGTTTGAGAAGAGAGCAAACCTGAACGATAAATTATGCCTATGCTGTCGGGCTATGTGTGTCTTTTGCTATTAAAGGATCTCAGCTGCAATGTGTGAGGAACTCTCAGAGAATTCATTGATAGACACTGAATTGATCTGAGAGTCACAGGGTTGTGATAGAGCTCATATAATTAAAGTTGGACTTTGATAACTAATCCTGACTTGTGTGTGGTTTGCTCTCATGATTTGGTAAATAGAGGAAATTATCACATCTGATAACCCCCACTTTCCGAGGTTACTTCAGTAAAATCCCTCTCACTGAACATGGTGACTGTGGATCGTCGAGTGCCATTAAATATGGCCAACTGACTGGACATGAGAGCCGCAAACCTACGTCTGTCAGAGCAGGTGGCACGGACCTCCAGCCTACTGAGAACTGAAGGAATTGCTTGGTTACTTAGCTCAACAAACCGGCTTAACTCTGCAGCGCTGAGTACCTCGTCCCTTTGCGATATTTTGCCCGGAGCGTTGCCTGGCTCTGCCGCGAATCCCTATCCATCTTTGCCAAGCAGAGTAACAACTTTCGAATTCCACTGACCTTAGCTTGCAGACTATTCGGCCGGAACTGAATAAGATTTTTCAGGAAACATTTTTTACGTGGATGGTGCCAAACCACGGTCGTCACATTGGCCATACCACTCAGACACACGTCTGTAGTTATCCAGAGAACACAGTCCTTCATTGCCCTCTGACAATGCGGAGGAATTCCCGTACTCGGGATAGACTGGTGCAACTATTGTCAATTCGTTTAACTGGGTTTCTACCCGTTATATAGTGCTCATATTGAGTCAAAATTGCATTACTCCAAACCTCAATTCTGGACGACACACCGCCTCCTTCATCACTCTTGCTCTCCGTGGAAGTTGCCACGACGCCTTCTTGCTCCCTCGGTTCCAAGCATGGTTCACTACCGACCTGACTGGTTGGCTGCACCGCCGCCGACACACTTGCCGCCTGCTCACCCTCGTCCACCAGCTGCTGCTCCACGGACAACTCACTTTCAACACACTGGAAAAACACAGGGTTCTCCAGCCGCGGTTCAACAACATTGTCAGGCTGCATATACTGCCCTGATTCGGGCTGCTGTCTCTCAGTCGAAACCCGGCTAGATTGCATAGCATTCATCCATTCCATAGTACCGGACTTAAGTGCATGGACAGACTTGAAATGTTGGTCTAGCCACACGATATTCTGCTTGGAACAAAGCCCACAGTCGCGTCTTTGTCTGCTGCTCATAGCTTCTCTCTCCTGCCTTCCTGCGTGTCTCTTTGTTTGCTCCACCAAACAACCTAACCCTAACCCTAACCCCTAACCCTAATCCTCAAACCCTAACCCTAAACAAGGACTTAATAAGCCCCAGCTGTGGGCCAATATGGGACTAATTGGACTGGAAGAAGAATTTGACCAGAAACCTCACCTCGTGGCTCTTTGTTCATCAAAGGTCATTTGGCTCAATGGGTAGCGCACGAGTCTTACAATCAGCTGCTAAGTATTCGAGACCCACCTGCGGTAATCAACATTTTTTCACCGGGCCTGGTAACCCAAAAGGACCACAGGCCCGAAAGTCCCATAGGCCAAAAAGCCACTGCCCTGACCTGGGACAAAAGCCACTGCCCTGGCCTGGTACTTCCATATGCATATAGGGCTATACACATTAGATAGTATGCCTGCAAAGAGGCACTCTGATAGGGTCATTAACCATTCTCTGAATCCCAATGTCCCTATGCCTACATGCCCAAGGACCACAGGCCTATATTGGGACAAAAGTCACTGCCCTGGCCTGGTACTTCCATATGCATATAGGGCTATACACATTAGATAGTATGCCTTCAAAGAGGCACTCTGACTGGGATTCAGAGAGTGGCTTACTCCCTTAATGACCCTATGTCCCTATTCAACCATGCCCAAGGACCACAGGCCTATATTGGGACAAAAGCCACTGCCCTGGCCTGGTACTTCCATACGCATATAGGGCTGTACACATTAGACAGATGCCTGCAAAGAGGCACTCTGACTGGGATTCAGAGAGTGCTTCACTGCATTTGGTGGAACACCGATGGAATGGTCACCTTCATAGGACTAGAACCATGTTCACTGATGACCCAAAAAATGTAAATCACAGGGTTTTAGTGTGCTGCGCCGTATGTGACAAAAGTCCCGGGACACCAAAATATACTTTAACCTTAATAACTCAAAAATTACAACTCCAATCTGGATGGGGATTTTTTTGCACGAAAGGGCACACATAGACGAGCATTTCCGTCTAATTACAACCGTTTTTCTATGAGAATTTAACATGGAAAAT
Organism: Oncorhynchus kisutch; assembly: GCF_002021735.2. Classification (NCBI taxonomy): domain Eukaryota; kingdom Metazoa; phylum Chordata; class Actinopteri; order Salmoniformes; family Salmonidae; genus Oncorhynchus; species Oncorhynchus kisutch. The sequence continues at coordinate 4,563,912 of NC_034194.2, forward strand.
CGTGTTTTAAGTTTCAGAAAAAAAGTTCAGTTTACAGGGTGCATAGATTCTTGTGAATGCTAACTTTTTTAAACATGGGACCGCTAGCCCCTCGGGAAGTATTTTTAATCATTAGGTGTGTTCCTGGCATAACTGCCAAGTCACTCCCGGGAGAAGTCACTTGAGGGCGCCATTGGTTTATTTATGGAGGTTTGAAAAAATATGCTGAAAATTACTATGTCCCCTCTTCTCAGAAATCAGACTATGTTATATTTTTGGGTATCCAGACAACCGTTTTTAAAACTGGTTTAAGTGCACTTAGGGGGGCTCCAGATCTCCATGCCCGCTATGGGAGCACCCCACTACGGCAATTTATCAATCGGGGCCGATTAATGGAAGGTTTGAAAAAATATGCTGAAAAACGAGTCCACACATCTCAGAAAATGCATTATGTCTTACTTTTCAGAAAACTTTCGCTCCAGAGACTATGTACAGCCGGGCACCTGGTGATTGAACGGGTCACCATGTCTATATTTTGGGATGGTTCTTAATGGCTTCAGGGGGGTGATGGAGGTCCATGCCCGGGTTGGGTGCACCATCTAGGCCTCCATCCCTGCCCGGGCCAACACCCCTCTCTATCTGGTCATGAGTGTAGAGCTTACCCCCTGGAGCTACGGACCTTCAGGCCTATAGGCCCTCACTCACTGTCCGGGAACTCCCCTCTCTCTCCGGGGATGAGAGGACACCTACAGGCCTATAGGCTCTCACTCACAGTAAGGGAACACCCCTCTCTCTCTCTGGACATGAGAGTACACATACAGGCCTATAGGCCCTCACTCACCACCCGGGAACACCTCTCTCTCTCCGGGTATGAGAGGACAGATACAGGCCTATAGGCCCTAACTCCCTATCCGGGAACAGCCCTCTCTCTCTGGGCATGAGAGAACACATACAGGTCTATAGGCCCTCACTCACTGTCCGGGAACAGGCCTATAGGCCCTCACTCACCACCCGGGAACACCCCTCTCTCTCCGGGCATGAGAGTACAGATACAGGCCTACAGGCCCTAACTCCCTATCTGGGAACATCCCTCTCTCTCTGGGGATGAGAGTACACATACAGGCCTATAGGCCCTCACTCACCACCCGGGACCACCCTTCTCTCTCCGGGGAAGAGAGGACACATACAGGCCCTCTATTTCCGGGCATGAGAGTAGAGCTTACCCCCTGGAGCTATGGACCTCCAGGCCTATAGGCCCTCACTCACTGTCCGGGAACACCCCTCTATTTCCGGGCATGAGAGTAGAGCTTACCCCCTGGAGCTATGGACCTCTAGGTCTATAGGCCCTCACTCACCACCCGGGTAACACCACTCTATTTCCGGGCATGAGAGTACAGCTTTCCCCCTGGAGCAATGGACCTCCAGTCCTATAGGACCTCACTCACCACCCGGGTAACACCCCCCTATTTCCGGGCATGAGAGTAGAGCTTACCCCCTGGAGCTATGGACCTCCAGGCCTATAAGCCCTCACTGACTGTCCGGAAACTCCCCTCTCTCTCCGGGGATGAGAGTACACATACAGGCCTACAGGCCCTAACTCCCTATCAAGGAACACCCCTCTCTCTCCGGGGATAAGAGGACACATACAGGCCTATAAGCCCTCACTCACTGTCCGGGAACATCCTTCTCTCTCCGGGCATGAAAGTACACATACAGGCCTATAGGCCCTCACTCACCACCCGGGTAAAACCCCTCTATTTCCGGGGATGATTCCAGCAGGGGACACCCCCCACCTCCACAACCTCGCACACCAGGTGAACCAGGGCACCCACACTTAAGCACCCTTCCTCTGACAAAAAAGCATATAGCCGCGCTGTTACGAACCGCGTGCACCTGGTGACCCAAAGCGGACGTCGTGCACCTGGTGACCTAAAAAGGCCCATGTGCACCTAGTCACCCAGACTCGCACACCCGTCGAACCAGGGCACACCCACTTAAGCACCCTTCCTTGGACTATAAAGCATATAGCCGCGCTGTTACGAACCATGTGCACCTCGCGACCCAAACTGGACGTAGTGCACCTGGTGACCTAAAAAGGCCCATGTGCACCTGGTCACCTGGCCGCTAATGGGTTAGCAGGTGCCGGTGGGACTTTTCACCCGGGTTCCCACCTTCCTTAGTCCGCTTGCCCACTCTCTCTCTGGGCCTCCGGACTCTGGGTTACCAGGTGCCGGTGGTACTTTTCAGCCAGGTACCCCCCTTCCTTAGTCCGCTTGCCCACTCTCTCTCTGGGTTTCCGGACTCTGGTTTCTGGATTCCAGACTCTGGGTTACAAGGTGCCGGTGGTACTTTTCAGCCGGGTACCCACGTTCCTTAGTCCGCTTGCCAACTCTCTCTCTGGGCCTCCGGACTCTGGACTCTGGCTCCTGGCCCTTCTCTGTGCACCTGGTATCCCATTTGTATTGAATGGGGGAGGTGGAGGAAGATGCCTGCCGTCACAAAATAAGATTGGGCGCTGGGTACCCGGGTAAGGTAAACGCTTCGGACCCCGCGGGACACTCAGTTAAGAGCATCGAGGGGGCGCCGAGAGGCAGGGGCTGGAACAGGCGGTAGCTCGCCTTGCGGCGGACCGCAAGCTCGATCCCAAGATCCAACTACAAGCTTTTTAACTGCAGCAACTTTAAGATACACTATTAGAGCTGGAATTACCGCGACTGCTGGCACCAGACTTGCCCTCCATTGTATCCTCGTTAAATGATTTAAAGTGTAATCATTCCAATTACAGGGCCCCAAAAAAATTTATCACTACCTCACCGAGTCGGGAGTGGGTAATTTGTGCACCAGCTGCCTTCCTTGGATGTGGTACCGTTTCTCACGCTCCCTCTCCGGAATCGAACCCTGATTCCCCGTTACCCTTGGTCACCATGGTAGGCACAGAAAGTACCATCGAAAGTTGATAAGGCAGACATTCGAATGAGCCGTCACCGCCACAAAGGGTGCGTGATCGTGCCGAAGTTATCTAGAGTCAAAGCGGCCGGGGCAACCAAGATTGGCCCGCATGGGTTTTGGGTCTGATAAATGCACGCATCCCCGGAGGTCAGCGCTCGTTGGCATGTATTAGCTCTAGAATTGCCACAGTTATCCAAGTAAGGTTGGAGCGATCAAAGGAACCATAACTGATTTAACGAGCCATTTGCAGTTTCACTGTACCGGCCGTGTGTACTTAGATTTGCATGGCTTAATCTTTGAGACAAGCATATGCTACTGGCAGGATCAACCAGGTAGCCACTCACAGCATAGAGGTTGTACATGGGCACACTAAGCAAAGAACAACCTGGGGCCGGTCCTATCCCTTTAGGGGAGGAGGCCCTGGTGCAATCCACCGTGCTCCCAGCGGGAGGCCCTGAACTGCCCATGGCCGAATCCACAGGTGCCGGGGCGCCGCTCGAGTGGTCTCTTGTCTAGCTGGAGGGTCGATTCGGAACGCCATCAACTGGGCAACAAGAACCACAACCTTGGCCAGACCACTTGGGTCAGACTACTTGGTTATGTCAACTTTAAAGACAGGGTTTGCGAGTATGTGTCTCTGGCGCCGATGCGTTACGGGATGACCATCACCACATGCATTGTAGCCTGGGTGTGTCACTCCCCGTACCGGAACACCAATGTAGGGCCACTGGGCCAGACGGGTCAGCTGGATCTCGCACGAAAGGTGCGCGGCTGGAGCGTATCGAAATAGGGGCGAGAGAAATCCACATGGGGCGGGAGGAACCGTCCATCAGAACACCAGCCAGAGGTCAGCCGATAGGGGCCCTCCCAGGTGGAAAACAAATGCAAATCGGTCAGAGGAAATTAAACTGTCTGGACAACAGAGGAGAACCATGGAGATGCACCGTGAACCAAGAGGGGGAGTGGACTGGAGAGCTAGCCCTCACCGGGGCTAAACAACCAAGCGGTCACCGAAGGGATGGGCACCTTCATAGGACCAGAACCATTGTCATTGATGACCCAAACCCACAAGGTGATAGCTGGGATAGAGCACCTGCCCAGGACAGAGCTCAATATCCTCCCACCACCAAGCTGGGAAACATGGATCAAAAGATAGGACAAATCGGGCGCCGAAGGGGCTGGTCAAACCACTAAATCGGTCGCCGGCGGGAAAGGTCAAAAGTACCATGGCTCCAAGGGGCTCACATTCCTCAAAAGTGTCTCATTTTTTATCCGGGCTGAGCAGTTTGGCACCACCCCCGTCTCTCTAGGACATGGAGCTCTTGTTGTCAAAAGCAGGTTTCTGATTTTGCGCTGGTACCTGTCTGGTCCACCCGCTACTGAGTGTGTCATGGACAGACAGGCCTAATTGCCCACATAAGCCATGTCAATCACAGGGTTTTCGTGTGCTGCGCTTTTGGGTGTCAAATTCCGGTACACCAAAACTTTAATAACTCAAAAAGTACACCTCAAATCTGGATGTTTTTTTTTTGCACGAAAGGGCACATATAGACGAGCATTTCCATTGAATTAAAACCATTTTTGTATAAAAATTGATAATAGGAAATCGTTTTGGAAAAAAAGTGCAGGTTACAGGGCACATAGGTTCCTGTGGATGCAAACGTTTTTAAACATGGTGTAATTGTTGCCCATTACGAGAGAGGGTATGAGCCAAAATTTGTGAACTCTAGCCCCTCGGGAAGTATTTTTTTATCATTCTTTGAAAATTACAGAAATTGGTCGAAAAAACAAGTTCCCACTTTTCACTGGCGTGCACCTGGTGATTGGATTTCAGCACCTGGTAACCCAAAAGGAAGGAGATGGGAGTACCCTACTATGGCCCTTTATCAAATGGGGACCGGCCTGAGTGATTTATGGAAGGTTTAAAAAAAAAAGTCTAGACATCTCCATTGATCTCCATTCATGTTTTCTGTGCACCTGGTGATTGGATTTCGGCACCTGGTAACCCAAAAGGAAAATGGTTTTAAATGCATTTACCAGAGTTCCTAATCTCCATGCCTGCTATGGGAGTACCCCACTACTGGGAAAAGTCACTGGAGGGCGCCAATAGTCAATTTATGGAGGTTATAAAAAAAGTTCTGAAAAACGGCCTCACGTCTCAAAAATTGCATATTTTCTGTGCAACTGGTGATTGAACGGGTTACCAGTTGACGATGGGGGGGGTGGGGTGGCAGCTCCTGGTGCCACCAGGGCTGGACTGGGTGTCCATACATGGGTTAGGGAGACCCCATAGGGGGGCCCCACACCCCCCACCCCCCACCAAGGTCACCTGGTAACCCAATGTAATTCAATGACAGAGTCACACTTCTCTCTCATTGCACTACGTGCAGCATGTGTACCTGGTGATTGAACTGGTTACCAAGGGAGCTCCATATCTCCATGCCTCTGGTCTTACTCTCTCTACCCTGCCTGCCTGCCTACCTACCTGCCCTCTATCTCGGCCTGTCACTTCAGCTCTGTGCACCTGGTAACCCATAACACCCTGGCCATTCAGATCCCCAGGGCTCCATACATTCTCAACCGTGACCAAATGACACACAAAGACAAGGGTGAATTTCAAATAAATGTTCTTTATTTATCAGTGAATCATGGATTGATTTGTCCCTCAATTAGTGACCGCGCCCGGCTGGCGTTATGAGGCAAATTATGGTACCGGTAGTATCGTGTCTGCGTTTCCAGAGAGTGACACATATGGTCAGCCACAGTTTCCTGGTATATAACCGACCCTTGGTTAAAGTTCAATGTGGCAACGCTTCGTTGAATTGTACCGAAGGTTACTTTACTTCCAATGCCGAACTCTGCAAATATCTGGCCCACATACTCACAGAGATTACTGTACGGTTGACCGAAGGACTTGAAAAAGACGAGTTCTGTGTCTGAGGTCATTCCACTCAGATGTGGCCTGATCTAACGGAATCGTTTAATCCACACATAAAACGGTCAACCAAATAATTTCTAGTCATCTCTCCTCCTTCCAGGCTTTTTCAACTTTGAACTTATATGGTGATTTGCATCTAAACTTTCATAGTATTACCACGACGACCGGCAAAAAAGTTAATCTTTCAATCACCCACGTGAGTATAACCAATCAGGAGATGGCACGTGGGTACCTGCTTCTATAAACCAATGAGGAGATGGGAGAGGCAGGAATAGGAATTACTCCTGCGTCAGAAATAGAATTACTTCTATTTTAGCCCTTGACAATGCAGACGCTTGTTGGCGCACGCGAGCCTAGTGGGTGCAATAATTGAACATATAATAATAATTGAACATGGTTAACATGGATTTCTACATTTATTTTGCAACACTCGCGCACACGACATGTCCGGTCTGGTCAGCATGTTAGGCTGGGTGTAAAAATCATATCTCTCTAACATGCTGCCAGACCAGACACGTCGCGTGCGCGAACGACTTCCTGAAATGCACCGCCGCCTATAAATTCACACTGAGTTCTAAAATAAATTGTGCTCGTATGACAAGGCTTAAGTAAATAAAAAACATGTTTGATTCTAAAGATTATACAGTTTTATTTAAGAAATAATTGATTACTAGAATTACAAGGAGCAAGTGCTAAACCAAATTAAGTTTGATCTATATCCCCTATCAATGCGCAAACAAGGAGCAAACTCTACACAAACATCACACAATGGGATAGGTGAGCTGATGCATTCCGAGTGTTTTTTGTAGTTAATCTCTTTTATAACCAATTGTAACATTACACATATTACTTTCACTACATTGGCCTCACCAAACAGGAATTGTTAGATGGCTAACCATGAAAGCTTAGGCCCAATATTAGGATCCCTAATACATGTGCATGCATCGAGAAATAGTATATGTAAATTATTCTCCTATAGTTTACACAGTTAGCAGATGCTCTTATCCAGAGCAACTTACAGTTAGTCTCACAGGAATAAGCCTTAAATAATTAAACAATGAGTAAACCGCAACATGTCAGCTAAAGCGATTGAATTCACGATTGCATTTGACTGTTTTTAATATTGGCCATCAACCAAAAACACAACATCTACCGTGGTAGAAATATGTTAACAGCAGGACGTGTAGACATGCAGTAAAAACCTGTTACCCTCAGCTAACACAATATGAACCCATAGCTCATACAATTGACACAGTTAATGCTATGTGGCTCCATATTATTTCACATTTGCTGCGTTGGTGTCAGAAATGAGAAAATTAGATATTGCATGTGACCTTTGCCCTCACAGACAAAACACTAATTTGTTGGCTGCAAGGAATAATGGGGAAGTCACTCCAGCAAAGTCGCACCATCAAATTCCATTTAAAACAAACCAATCAACAAAATTACAATTGTGACAATTGTTGGCACCCTATAGCGATTCTTACTTACTGTATTGTGGCTTTCCATGGCTCCCTTTAACTGGGGTATACAAATATGGTAACATGCATGGAATATGCATTTTTCATCAATCACAATGTGGTAAGGCAAAAACAAATAAAAAAATTACAAAAAATGGTTTCCACTATTAAACAATAGGTACACAATTAGGGCAATGATTAAAAAGTTCAAAACCCAGACTCAAACCCACACAACAGTACATGTGCACTGGAGGCAGTTGCAGAGACCACTGATTTGAAATCTTGGTTCTGACTTAAAAGTTAAATGAACACATAGGTCTTAGCCGATTTAACTTAATTTTGTAAGTTAAGTAAATGTACAGATTTGTATTTATCCTGACTTTACATTTAAAGCCAAGACAACTGTTGTCTTTATTTAGTTCATTTGACTTATTGTATCTAATTTGAAAGTTGAGTGAACACAGTTAATAAGCTGATTCAACTTGATTTTGTAAGTTAAGACAATGTATTGACTTGTAGTTATTATAACTTGCCATTCTTTGTCAACACAACTAGGATCTTGTTTTAGTTTATTTGACTTATTAGTTCTGATTTGAAAGTTGACTGAGCAAATTGTTCTTTGCTAACTGAACTTGATTTTTTTATGTTTACAGCTTTTGTTGAGTTGAAGTCAACTTAACATGATTTTTGTCAAATCAACACATTTTGCACATTTAGTTGACTTGAATAGATTAAATAAGTTATTTCTACTTTTTTTTTTACAGTGTGCCAGTATTTTCATTTAGAGATTCTGGTAAACACTTTGATGTTTGCTTTTATGTGTTCCTACCAATTATTATTGGATTATTCACCATGGCAACCAATGAAATGTATTTCTTAGGTTGGTTTTTGTGGGGATCAGACCGCTTTCCTTTGTAGGGATATTTGTGTATTTTTGACAAAATGTAAGTCAGAACAAATACTTATCCCCCTAGAATTATATTCCTCTTGCTATTGTTTATGTAAATAAAACAAATATGTAAAGTGGGGCAAAAAAGTATTTAGTCAGCCACCAATTGTGCAAGTTCTCCCACTTAAAAAGATGAGAGAGGCCTGTAATTTTCATCATAGGTTCACTTCAACTATGACAGACAAAATGCGAGAAAAAAAATTAAAATCACATTGTAGGATTTTTTATGAATTTATTTGCAAATTATGGTGGAAAATAAGTATTTGGTCACCTACAAACAAGCAAAATGTCTGGCTCTCACAGACCTGTAATTTGATTATTAAGAGGCTCCTCTGTCCTCCACTCGTTACCTGTATTAATGGCACCTGTTTGAACTTGTTATCAGTATAAAATACACCTGTCCACAACCTCAAACAGTAACACGCCAAACTCCACTATGGCCAAGACCAAAGAGCTGTCAAAGGACACCAGAAACAAAATTATAGACCTGCACCAGGCTGGGAAGACTGAATCTGCAATAGGTAAGCAGCTTGGTTTGAAGAAATCAACTGTGGGAGCAATTATTTTTTTTCTCATTTTGTCTGTCATAGTTGAAGTGTACCTATGATGAAAATTACAGGCCTCTCTCATCTTTTTAAGTGGGGGAACTTGCACACTGTCACGAATATTACCAAAGGTGACTCCCCTTCTTGTTCGGGTGGCGCCCGCGGTCATTGTCACCGGTCTACTAGCTATCACCGATCCTTTGTTCTGTGTTCGTTTGGTTTTGTCTAATTGGTATCACCTGTTTCTTGTTTGGTTGTTAGGGTGTGGTTATTTAAGTTTGTACAGCCCGCTTCTGTTTCGTGCGGGCTTGTTCGTCTGTTTTGTGTTAGAGTGTTTTTGTTTGCATTTCGGGTTTCGCGCTGTCCGTTATTATTTCTGATAATTTGTTTCTTACTTTTGTTCATGTTATTTTTCCTGGACATTAAAGCGTGTTTTTCCCAAATCCTTTTGCTCTCTGCGCCTGACTCCACACCTCTTCACTCATTGAACATTACAGAAGCCCGCACCTTAAAATGGAGTCAGCAGGAGCAGCGACCACTCCTCTTCCCACGATGGAGGAGAGTCCTTCATCACACGTCCATCCTCCATCGCCTCGGATCAGTAATGGATCAAATGATGGAGAGGATGGATCGTTGGGAGAGGAATGGTCTCCCTACTACCCCACCGACCCTCCCACCAGCAACTCTACCATCTCCCCCATCGGGATCCGGTTCCAGCGCTCTGCGCATTACGCCTCCGAGGGAGTACGATGGAGCAGCGACGGGGTGCCAGGGATTCCTGCTTCAACTAGAACTCTACCTGGCCACCGTTCGACCGGCTCCCTCGGACGAGGAGAGCGTGTGTGTCCTCATCACATGCCTTACGGGTAGAGCCCTTGAGGTGGCCAATGCGGTCTGGAACGTGCCCGACTCAGCGAAGGGCAATTACCCGGAGTTCATCCGCCGTTTCCGGGCCGTGTTCGATCACCCTCCAGAAGGTCGAGCGGCAGGTGAGAGGTTGTTCCATCTCAGGCAGGGGACGAGGAGCGCGCAGGACTTTGCGCTGGAGTTCCAGGGCCCTGATAGACCATTACCGGTGTAGCCTGAGAGAGGACGTCCGCAGGGAGCTGGCTTGTCGGGACACTACACTTAGCCTGGATGGACTGATAGACCTGTCGATCCGGTTGGACCATCTGCTAGCTGCTCGCGGACGTTCTGAAAGGGTCCTGTCAGTTCTACCTCCTGACCCTCCCGCTCCTATCCCGATGGAGCTAGGAGGGACCGCGTCTAGGGAGATCGGAGGAGGAGGCTCCTCCTGTACCAGTTGTGGTCGGAGAGGGCACACGTCTGGTCGGTGCTGGAGGAATTCATCTGGGAGTCGAGAAGGCAGGCAGAACACTCCTCGGTCACCCCAGGTGAGTAAGCACCACACTCTCCCAGAGTTTCCTGTTGGTCAAATGTTCTTATTAATTTGTTTCCTTAATTATTCTCCCTCTCTCAAGCATAAGGCACTGGTAGCTTCAGGCGCAGCTGGGAACTTTATAGATCGCGGACTCGCTCAGAGGTTGAGGATTCCGTTAGTAAAAGTAGACCCCTCTTTTCCCGTGCACTCTTTAGATAGTCGACCATTAGGGTCAGGGCTGGTGAGGAAAGCCACAATTCCGTTGGAGATGATTACGCAGGGGAATCACAAGGAGCGAATTAGTCTGTTCCTTATCGATTCACCTGCATTTCCGGTGGTGCTGGGGATTCCCTGGCTAGCTATTGACAATCCTACGATTTCGTGGAAACAGGGAACTCTCCAGGGGTGGTCTGATGAGTGTTCAGGCAGGTGTGTAGGGGTTTCCATCGGTGCGACAACAGTGGAGAGTCCAGACCAGGTTTCCACCGTGTGCATTCCAGCTGAGTATGACGATTTGGCTATCGCTTTCAGTAAAAAGAAGGCGACCCATTTACCACCCCATCGTCAGGGGGATTGCGTGATAAACCTCCAGGTAAAGGCTGCACTCCCCAGGGGTCATGTGTATCCTTTATCCCAGGAGGAGACGGTGGCTATGGAAACATACATCACCGAGGCTCTGGGACAGGGGTACATTCGGCCCTCCATGTCACCTGTCTCCTCGAGTTTCTTTTTTGTGAAGAAAAAGGATGGTGGTTTGCGTCCGTGTATTGATTATAGAGGTCTAAATTCCATCACGCTGGGTTTTAGTTACCCACTACCTCTCATTGCTACAGCAGTGGAATCATTTCACGGAGCGCAGTTCTTCACGAAACTGGATCTCAGGAGTGCGTATAATCTGGTGCGTATTCGGGAGGGAGATTAATGGAAAACTGCATTTAGCACTACATCTGGCCATTATGAGTACCTCGTCATGCCATACGGGTTAAAGAATGCTCCAGCTATCTTTCAATCCTTCGTGGATGAGATTCTCAGAGACCTGCACGGACAGGGTGTAGTGGTGTATATTGACGATATTTTGATCTACTCCGCTACACGCACTGCGCATGTGTCTCTGGTGCGCAAGGTTCTTAGACGACTGCTGGAGCATGACCTGTACGTGAAGGCGGAGAAATGTGAGTTTTCCAAACGATCAGTTTCCTTCCTGGGTTATCGCATTTCCAGCTCTGGGTTGGTAATGGAGGGTGACCGCGTAAAGGCCGTGCGTAATTGGTCTACTCCGAACACGATATTGGAGGTGCAGCTGTTCTTAGGGTTTGCCAATTACTACCGGAGGTTTATCCGGGGTTTTGGTCAGGTAGCAGCTCCTATTACCTCACTGCTGAAGGGGGGGCCGGTGCGTTTGCAGTGGTCAGCAGAGGCGGATGGAGCTTTTTGTAGGTTGAAGGCGATGTTCACTGAGGCGCCGGTGTTGGCGCATCCGGACCCTTCTTTGGCGCTTATAGTAGAGGTGGACGCATCCGAGGCTGGGGTTGGAGCGGTGCTCTCACAGCGTTCGGGTGCGCCACCGAAGCTCCGCCCCTGTGCCTTTTTTTCGAAGAAGCTCGGGCCAGTGGAGCGGAATTATGATGTGGGGGACAGGGAGTTGTTGGCTATGGTTAAGGCCCTGAAGGTGTGGAGACACTGGCTTGAGGGGGCTAAGCACCCTTTCCTTATCTGGACTGACCACCGTAACCTGGAGTGTATCCGATCAGCTAGGAGACTGAATCCTCGTCAGGCAAGGTGGGCCATCTTTTTCACCAGATTTCGTTTTACTATCTCGTATCGACCAGGTTCCCTCAACACTAAGGCCGACGCGCTGTCACGACTCTATGACACTGAGGACAGGTCCATCGATCCTACTCTCATCATTCCGGCAGCTAAGCTGGTGGCACCAGTAGTATGGGAGGTGGACGTGGACATCGAGCGGGCGCTAAGGGAGGAACCTGCGCCTCCACAGTGTCCGGAGGGTCGTAGGTACGTGCCGCTCGCTGTTCGTGATCAATTGATTCGATGGGCTCATAGTCTACCCTCGTCGGGTCACCCAGGTATTTCTAGGACAGTGCGAGGTCTTCGGAGGAAGTACTGGTGGCCCACTTTGGTGAGGGATGTGCGATTCTATGTCTCCTCCTGTTCGGTGTGCGCCCAGAGTAAGGCTCCTAGGCACCTGCCACGAGGTAAATTACAACCTCTCCCCGTTCCACAACGGCCGTGGACCCATCTATCTGTGGATTTTCTTACTGACCCCCCCCTCTCAGGGTAACACAATGATCCTGGTCGTTGTGGATCGGTTCTCTAAGTCCTGCCGTCTTATCCCATTGCCCGGTCTCCCTACGGCCCTACGGACTGCGGAAGCTCTTTTCACTCATGTCTTCCGGCACTACGGGGTGCCCGAGGATATAGTTTCTGATCGGGGCCCCCAGTTTACCTCCCGTGTATGGAGGGCATTTATGGAACGTCTGGGGGTCTCGGTCAGCCTGACCTCAGGGTATCACCCGGAGAGTAATGGTCAGGTGGAGAGAGTGAACCAGGAGGTGGGTAGGTTTCTGCGGTCGTATTGCCAGGACCGGCCAGGGGAGTGGGCGAGATACATTCCCTGGGCAGAAATTGTCCAGAACTCACTAAGCCACTCCTCTACCAACATGTCACCATTTGAGTGCGTGTTGGGGTACCAGCCGGTCCTGGCACCCTGGCATCAGAGCCAGACTGAGGCTCCTGCGGTGGAGGAGTGGGTGCAGCGCTCTAAGGAAACCTGGAGGGCTGTCCAAGAGTCATTACGCCAAGCGAGTGTAAGGCAGAAGAAGAGCGCTGACTGTCACCGCAGTGATGCCCCCGTGTTTGCACCTGGGGACAGGGTCTGGCTCTCGACCCGAAACCTGTCCCTCCGCTTGCCCTGCCGGAAGCTGGGTCCGCAGTGTATAGGGCCATTTAAAGTCCTGAGGAGAATAAACAAGGTTTGTTATCGATTATTACTTCCTTCGTATTATCGTATTAACCCCTCGTTTCATGTGTCTCTTCTCAGGCCGGTGGTAGCTGGTCCCATGCAGGAAGGTGAGGTTCCGGAGGTCCCTCCGCCCCCTCTGGCTCTCTGCGCCTGACTCCACACCTCTTCACTCATTGAACGTTACACACAATTGGTGGCTGACTAAATACTTTTTTCCCCCACTGTATGTAGAGGGGTACCTTTCTTCACCAGTTCTCTTACCACTTTGTACAATTGAGTGATTAGCCTACCAGCTGTAATGTTAATTCTCCTGAGAGGATTTATGGTGTGTTATTTTCTTCAATTCTGTCAATTGTGTATAGAGATTGTTAACATTAGTGTTTCATGTAATACTTTTTATTGGATTTACATTGTAGTAATTTTCTACTTCTTTTATCCTGTTTTCCTCTGCACACAGAACACATGTATACTTTGGATCATCATTAACCTCCTAGACTGGGCTTCTGTGTCCGTCATCACTCTTTGACTAGAGTGCAGTCCGGTATCTGTTTACTCCCAGTGGCCTATCCACACATTTAAATAATATAACTTATTTTGAACAAAAGCCAGGAATGTGTAAGTCACTTAGACCTATGCTGTTCCTGCTTCTGTTGACTATTCTCATTGTCCCGTTGATTTTGTCAGACTGCACAGTAACCTAATAAACATATACATTTTAAAACAGTTTTTTTTATCCAATTCAATAATTTATTTGTACCACTGTAGATGCTGCGTTTCTATTTTTAGAATACAGTTCTCTGTTTACGGTAGTGATGGACAGCTGGGGGCATTTTGAAAACATGTTTTCAAACACCTGTTTTTCACACAAGTGTAGCAGGTTGTGAACTCTGCAGACAACGTTTCCACTCTGAGACTGAGAATGGTAAATGTCTGTATTTAATACATTCATTCAACACATTGGAATACAAAAGAAGCCATCCATCCATGATGGGCTATTAGCAGGACAATAGGAAAGGAGGGTAGGGGGAGCATTGTATTTAAAGACACTGCACAGTAGCCTAATAAACACATGCATTTTGAAATCGTAAAAAAATACATCAAATTCAATAACATATTTCTACCATGGTGATGCTGTGTTTTTGGTTGATGGCCAATATTAAAAACGGTCAAATGCATTTGTGAATTCAATCGTTTTAGCTGACATGTTACGGTTTATTCATTGTTTAATTATTTAAGGCTCCTTTTTCTTCTCTGTGTTGGAGTTCTTTTAAGAATAGAAAAGAAGCCTTCCACACTTTATGGGCTATCAGCAAGACAATAGACTCTTGCTGAGTTCTAGGGACTTTAAATGTATTCATGGGTGTTTCCGAGGCATGTCACTTCTCCCATACTTTTGCATAGCCCACAAAATGCATTGTTTTCTAACCACATCTGGATGGATCTATAACGAATTACTATGGGAATAAATATCACTGAGTAACAGAAATATTGGAATAAAGTAGGCTAATGAAGGCAACAAATTGTTGCTTACCGAAACTCCCAAAGTCATCCAATTGTTATCGTAGGATTTGAAGCAATAGGGTACCCGTGTGTGGTCAACTATTTCAGCACCGTTTAGTTTATATATTCAAGGCTCCATTGTTATTTCATTTTACAACTAAAATGGTTTAATGTATTTCAATTCATGTATAACTTGTATGCTGTGTAATGACATGCACAAATTAATTAATGATTGGTTGATATACTGTATATTGAAGTAGGCCTGTACGCCAATATATAAGTTATGCTAAAACAGCTACAGTAAACAGGACTCTCAGATCTACAGCTCCAAGTCATTTCTATAACTTAACTTTTCAAATATGCCCTCTGGTGGTCAAACTAGCATGAACTAGCATCAATGGCAACAATGGCTGACACTTAAATAACGTGCCATGGAATCCTGCGGCACCCTGCAAGCTGTGCTCCAGCTGTGCTCCAGTATGACGCAACTTTTAAATTAAGAACCACTGTTGTGTCGTCTGCAAACTTGATTATTGAGGTGGAGACGAGTGTGGCCACACAGTCATGGGTGAACACAACAGTGTAGCTATTCCCTCCGCAAGGCAATCAAACAAGCTAAGCGTCAGTATAGAGACAAAGTAGAATCTCAATTCAATGGCTCAGACACAAGAGGTATGTGGCAGGGTCTACAGTCAATCACGGATTACAAAAAGAAAACCAGCCCCGTCACGGACCAGGATGTCTTGCTCCCAGGCAGACTAAATAACTTTTTTTCCCGCTTTGAGGACAATACAGTGCCACTGACACGGCCTGCAACCACAACATGCAGCCTCTCCTTCACTGCAGCCGAGGTGAGTAAAACATTTAAACGTGTTAACCCTCGCAAGGCTGCAGGCCCAGACGGCATCCCCAGCCGCGCCCACAGAGCATGCGCAGACCAGCTGGCCGGTATGTTTACGGACATATTCAATCAATCCCTATCCCAGTCTGCTGTTCCCACATGCTTCAAGAGGGCCACCATTGTTCCTGTTCCCAAGAAAGCTAAGGTAACTGAGCTAAACGACCACCGCCCGTCATCATGAAGTGCTTTGAGAGACTAGTCAAGGACCATATCACCTCCACCCTACCTGACACCCTAGACCCACTCCAATTTGCTTACCGCCCAAATAGGTCCACAGATGATGCAATCTCAACCACACTGCACACTGCCCTAACCCATCTGGACAAGAGGAATACCTATGTGAGAATGCTGTTCATCGACTACAGCTCGGTATTTAACATCATAGTACCCTCCAAACTCGATCATCAAGTTTGCGGACGACACAACAGTGGTAGGCTTGATTACCAACAACGACGAGACGGCCTACAGGGAGGAGGTGAGGGCCCTCGGAGTGTGGTGTCAGGAAAATAACCTCACACTCAACGTCAACAAAACTAAGGAGATGATTGTGGACTTCAGGAAACAGCAGAGGGAACACCCCCTTATCCACATCGATGGAACAGTAGTGGAGAGGGTAGCAAGTTTTAAGTTCCTCGGCATACACATCACAGACAAACTGAATTGGTTCACCCACACAGACAGCATCGTGAAGAAGGCGCAGCAGCGCCTCTTCAACCTCAGGAGGCTGAAGAAATTTGGCTTGTCACCAAAAGCACTCACAAACTTCTGCAGATGCACAATCGAGAGCATCCTGGCGGGCTGTATCAACGCCTGGTACGGCAACTGCTCCGCCCACAACCGTAAGGCTCTCCAGAGGGTAGTGAGGTCTGCACAACACATCACCGGGGGCAAACTACCTGCCCTCCAGGACACCTACACCACCCGATGTTACAGGAAGGCCATAAAGATCATCAAGGAAAACAACCACCCGAGCCACTGCCTGTTCACCCCGCTATCATCCACAAGGCAAGGTCAGTACAGGTGCATCAAAGCTGGGACCGAGAGACTGAAAAACAGCTTCTATCTCAAGGCCATCAGACTGTTAAACAGCCACCACTAACATTGAGTGGCTGCTGCCAACACACTGACTCAACTCCAGCCACTTTAATAATGGGAATTGATGGGAAATTATGTAAAATATATCACTAGCCACTTTAAACAATGCTACCTAATATAATGTTTACATACCCTACATTATTCATCTCATATGTATACGTATATACTGTACTCTATATCATCTACTGCATCTTTATGTAATACATGTATCACTAGCCACTTTAACTATGCCACTTTGTTTACATACTCATCTCATATGTATATACTGTACTCGATACCATCTACTGTATCTTGCCTATGCCGCTCTGTACCATCACTCATTCATATATCTTTATGTACATATTCTTTATCCCCTTACACTTGTGTGTATAAGACAGTAGTTTTGGAATTGTTAGTTAGATTACTTGTTGGTTATTACTGCATTGTCGGAACTAGAAGCACAAGCATTTCGCTACACTCGCATTAACATCTGCTAACCATGTGTATGTGACAAATAAAATTTGATTTGATTTGATTTGAACAGAGAGTCCAGGAGGGACCAGAAGGGGCATCCTTGTGGGGCCCAAATGTTGAGGATCAGCATACAGGAGGTGTTGTTGCCTACCTTCACCACCTGGGATAGGGCCGTCAGGAAGTCCAGGACCCAGTTGCACAGGGCAGGGTTCAAATCGAGGGCCCTGAGTTTAGTGATGAGATTGGAGGGCACTATGGTGTTGAAGGCTGAGCTGGAGTTGATGAAAAGCATTCTTACATAGTTATTCCTCTTGTCCAGATGGGATAGGGCAGTGTGCAGTGCGATGGCAATTGCGTCATCCGTGGATCTGTTGGGTGGTATGCAAATTGTTGTGGGTCTAGGGTGCCGGGTAAGGTGGAGGTGATATCATCCTTAAGTTCTTGGAGACAGGGGGCAGTATTTTCACGTCCGGATGAAATGCATGCCCAAAATCAACTGCCTGCTACTCATCCCCAGAAGATAAGACTTGCATATTATTAGATTTGGATAGAAAACACTCTGAAGTTTCTAAAACTGTTTTAATCATGTCTGTGAGTCTGTGACTTATTTAGCAGGAGAAACCCCGAGAACAGACCATTCAGATGTTCTTTTTTTGAGGTCACTCGCTTTTCAATGAGTTTTCATTGGGAATCCAGATTTCTAAGGGACCTTCTTGCAGTTCCTATCACTTCCACTGGATGTTAACAGTCCTTAGAAATTGGTTGAGATTTTTCCTTTGTAATGATGTATGGCCATCTTGAACGAGGGTATCTTGAAGTGTACTGTGACAAGAAAGCTAGCTACAGTTTGTTTTCCTCTGTATTGAACACAAATCATCCCGTCTTCAATTTTATCGATTATTAACGTTAAAAAATACCTAAAGTTGTATTACAAAAGTAGTTTGAAATCTTTTGGCAAAGTTTACAGGTAACTTTTGAGATATTTTGTAGCCACGTTGCGCAAGTTGGAACCAATGTTTTTCTGGATCAAACGCACCAAATAAATTGACATTTTGGATATATATTGACAGAATTAATCGAACAAAAGGACCATTTGTGATGTTTATGCGACATATTGGAGTCCCAACAAAAGAAGCTCGTCAAAGG
The DNA here is from genome assembly GCF_002021735.2 of Oncorhynchus kisutch. Lineage (NCBI taxonomy): Eukaryota > Metazoa > Chordata > Actinopteri > Salmoniformes > Salmonidae > Oncorhynchus > Oncorhynchus kisutch. Next base: position 4,582,188 of record NC_034194.2, read on the forward strand.
TAAGGCAAGAATTATATTTTTATTTCTGCGTTTTATGTCGCCCCTGCAGGGTTGAAATATGCTTCTCTCTCTTTGTTTACTATGGTGCTATCCTCAGATAATAGCATCATTTGCTTTTGCCAAAAAGCCTTGAAATCTGACATGTTAGTTCTCAATTCTGTTATACTCACAGAAATTATTTTAACACTTTGAAACTTTAGAGTATTTTCTATCCAATACTACCAATCATATGCATATCCTAGCTTCTGGGCCTGAGTAACAGGCAGTTTACATTGGGCACCTCATTCATCCAAAATGTAAAAATACTGCCCCCTGCACAAGAGAGGTTAAAATCTTATTTTGACCTATCTGGAATGCTGCTAGCTCGGCATGACCGGGGTCACCGTTTCTGGGTCAGGAATATGAAGAAAAAAAATCTGCACTTTTTTTGTGAAAATGGTTTTTAAATCTTTCTGTAGGCCTATCCAGAATGTCGCTAGCTCGGCATGACCAGAATCACTGTTTCTGGGTCACGAATATGAGAAAAAAATCTGCACTTTTTTTGTGAAAATGGTTTTAAAATCTTTCTGTAAGCCTATCCGGAATGTCGCTAGTTCGGCATGACCGGAGTCACCGTTATCCAAATCTACCAATTATATGCATAACCTAGCTTCTGGGCATGAGTAACAGGCAGTTTACTCTGAGCACGCTTCTCATCCAGATGTCGAAATACTGCCCCCAAGCCATAAGAAGTTAAGGGACAACATGGGCAGCTGTGAGGAGGAGGGTTTATTCTCCAGGTCTTTAACCGTTTTCCAGAACTTCTTGGGGTTAGACCCACAGAGAAAACTGCTCCTTAAAGTAATTAACTTTGGCCTTCCGGATAGCCTGAGTGCACTTATTTCTCATTTGTCTGAATGAGAGCCAGTCAGCCTGAGTATGCGTGTGCCAAGCCTTTCGCCAAATGCAATTCTTGAGGTGGAGAAACGCTGCAAGATCATGGTCTAGCCAGTGGTTGAACTTGTTTTAAATTCTCATTTTTGTTATTGGGGGGTGTTTGTTAACAATATCACTGAAGATATCAAAAAGAAGTTCCAAGTTTCTTCGACAGAGGGGATCAAGCTGACCGAGTCTTCCTTTGTACCTCCTGATTTCAGCAATTGTTTGATTTGATTTGATTTGTCTGCCATGCATCTTTGACTATTGTTAGCAATCCCTTTTGATTTATCCATTTTATTTCTGTTTCATCCTGCATAGTTTGCATTCGCCGGGTGGTTGTTTATGCTCTCATAACTTTTGGTGTTTGATGTAGGCATTTAACTTTGGCCTTGTTGTACCTTAGTGGCTTTAACATGCATTTTCATTAGGGAAAGCTTTCAAGATTGTAACGATTCTCTTGTGGTGAAGGAGAGTCGGACCAAAATGCAGCGTGATGATGATTCATGTTATTTTAATGAAGGAAAAAACTATACATGAAGAAACTACAAAATAATGAACCGTGAAAACCGAAACAGCCCTATCTGGTGCAAACACAAAGACAGGAACAATCACCCACAAAACACTCAAAGAATATGGCTGCCTAAATATGGTTCCCAATCAGAGACAACGATAAACACCTGCTTCTGATTGAGAACCACTCCAGACAGCCATAGACTTTGCTAGATACCTCCACTAAGCCACACACCCAATAACTAACAAAACCCCAAGACAAAACACACAACAATAAACCAAATCAAATCAAATCAAATCAAATTTATTTATATTGCCCTTCGTACATCAGCTGATATCTCAAAGTGCTGTACAGAAACCCAGCCTAAAACCCCTAACAGCAAGCAATGCAGGTGTAGAAGCACGGTGGCTAGGAAAAACTCCCTAGAAAGGCCAAAACCTAGGAAGAAACCTAGAGAGGAACCAGGCTATGTGGGGTGGCCAGTCCTCTTCTGGCTGTGCCGGGTGGAGATTATAACAGAACATGGCCAAGATGTTCAAATGTTCATAAATGACCAGCATGGTTGAATAATAATAAGGCAGAACAGTTGAAACTGGAGCAGCAGCACAGTCAGGTGGAAGTTAAAACTGGAGCAGCAGCATGGCCAGGTGGACTGGGGACAGCAAGGAGTCATCATGTCATGTAGTCCTGGGGCATGGTCCTAGGGCTCAGGTCAGTTGAAACTGGAACAGCAGCATGGCCAGGTGGACTGGGGACAGCAAGGAGTCATCATGTCAGGTAGTCCTGAGGCATGGTCCTAGGGCTCAGGTCCTCCGAGAGAGAGAAAGAAAGAGAGAAGGAGAGAATTAGAGAACGCACACTTAGATTCACACAGGACACCGAATAGGACAGGAGAAGTACTCCAGATATAACAAACTGACCCCAGCCCCCCGACACATAAACTACTGCAGCATAAATACTGGAGGCTGAGACAGGAGGGGTCAGGAGACACTGTGGCCCCATCCGAGGACACCCCCGGACAGGGCCAAACAGGAAGGATATAACCCCACCCACTTTGCCAAAGCACAGCCCCCACACCACTAGAGGGATATCTTCAACCACCAACTTACCATCCTGAGACAAGGCCGAGTATAGCCCACAAAGATCTCCGCCACGGCACAACCCAAGGGGGGGAGGGGGGGGGCGCCAACCCAGACAGGATGACCACAACAGTGAATCAACCCACTCAGGTGACGCACCCCCTCCAGGGACGGCATGAGAGAGCCCCAGCAAGCCAGTGACTCAGCCCCTGTAATAGGGTTAGAGGCAGAGAATCCCAGTGGAAAGAGGGGAACTGGCCAGGCAGAGACAGCAAGGGCGGTTCGTTGCTCCAGAGCCTTTCCGTTCACCTTCCCACTCCTGGGCCAGACTACACTCAATCATATGACCCACTGAAGAGATGAGTCTTCAGTAAAGACTTAAAGGTTGAGACCGAGTTTGCGTCTCTGACATGGGTAGGCAGACCGTTCCATAAAATGGAGCTCTATAGGAGAAAGCCCTGCCTCCAGCTGTTTGCTTAGAAATTCTAGGGACAATTAGGAGGCCTGCGTCTTGTGACCGTAGCGTACGTGTAGGTATGTACGGCTGGACCAAATCAGAGAGATAGGTAGGAGCAAGCCCATGTAATGCTTTGTAGGTTAGCAGTAAAACCTTGAAATCAGCCCTTGCTTTGACAGGAAGCCAGTGTAGAGAGGCTAGCACTGGAGTAATATGATCAAATTTTTTGGTTCTAGTCAGGATTCTAGCAGCCGTATTTAGCACTAACTGAAGTTTATTTAGTGCTTTATCCGGGTAGCCGGAAAATAGAGCATTGCAGTAGTCTAACCTAGAAGTGACAAAAGCATGGATTAATTTTTCTGCATCATTTTTGGACAGAAAGTTTCTGATTTTTGCAATGTTACGTAGATGGAAAAAAGCTGTCCTCGAAATGGTCTTGATATGTTCTTCAAAAGAGAGATCAGGGTCCAGAGTAACGCCGAGGTCCTTCAGTTTTATTTGAGACGACTGTACAACCATTACGATTAATTGTCAGATTCAACAGAAGATCTCTTTGTTTCTTGGGACCTAGAACAAGCATCTCTGTTTCGTCCGAGATAATAGTAGAAAGTTTGCAGCCATCCACTTCCTTATGTCTGAAACACATGCTTCTAGCGAGGGCAATTTTGGGGCTTCACCATGTTTCATTGAAATGTACAGCTGTGTGTCATCCGCATAGCAGTGAAAGTTTACATTATGTTTTCGAATAACATCCCCAAGAGGTAAAATATATAGTGAAAACAATAGTGGTCCTAAAACGCAACCTTGAGGAACACCGAAATTTACAGTTGATTTGTCAGAGGACAAACCATTCACAGAGACAAACTGATATCTTTCCGACAGATAAGATCTAAACTAGGCCAGAACATGTCCGTGTAGACCAATTTGGGTTTCCAATCTCTCCAAAAGAATGTGGTGATCGATGGTATCAAAAGCAGCACTAAGGTCTAGGAGCACGAGGACAGATGCAGAGCCTCGGTCCGATGCCATTAAAATGTAATTTACCACCTTCACAAGTGCCGTCTCAGTGCTATGATGGGGTCTAAAACCAGACTGAAGCATTTCGTATACATTGTTTGTCTTCAGGAAGGCAGTGAGTTGCTGCGCAACAGCCTTCTCTAAAATTTTTGAGAGGAATGGAAGATTCGATATAGGCCCGATAGTTTTTTATATTTTCTGGGTCAAGGTTTGGCTTTTTCAAGAGAGGCTTTATTACTGCCACTTTTAGTGAGTTTGGTACACATCCAGTGGATAGAGAGCCGTTTATTATGTTCAACATAGGAGGGCCAAGCACAGGAAGCAGCTCTTTCAGTAGTTTAGTTGGAATAGGGTCCAGTATGCAGCTTGAAGGTTTAGAGGCCATGATTATTTTCATCATTGTGTCAAGAGATATAGTACTAAAACACTTGAGCGTCTCTCTTGATCCTAGGTCCTGGCAGAGTTGTGCAGACTCAGGACCACTGAGGTTTGGAGGAATACGCAGGTTTAAAGAGGAGTCCGTAATTTGTTTTCTAATAATCATAATCTTCCTCAAAGAAGTTCATGATTTTATCACTGCTAAAGTGAAAGTCATCCTCTCTTGGGGAATGCTGCTTTTTAGTTAGCTTTGCGACAGTATCAAAAAGGAATTTCGGATTGTTCTTATTTTCCTCAATTAAGTTAGAAAAATAGGATGATCGAGCAGCAGTAAGGGCTCTTCGGTACTGCACGGTACCGTCCTTCGGAAGACTTCCAGTTTGGTGTGGCGCCATTTCCGTTCCAATTTTCTGGAAGCTTGCTTCAGAGCTCGGGTATTTTCTGTGTACCAGGGAGCTAGTTTCTTATGAGAATTTTTTTTAGTTTTTAGGGGTGCAACTGCATCTAGGGTATTGCGCAAGGTTAAATTGAGATCCTCAGTTAGGTGGTTAACTGATTTTTGTCCTCTGGCGTCCTTGGGTAGGCAGAGGGAGTCTGGAAGGGCATCAAGGAATCTTTGTGTTGTCTGTGAATTTATAGCACGACTTTTGATGTTCCTTGGTTGGGGTCTGAGCAGATTATTTGTTGCAATTGCAAACGTAATAAAATGGTGGTCCGATAGTCCAGGATTATGAGGAAAACATTAAGATCCACCACATTTATTCCATGGGACAAAACTAGGTCCAGCGTATGACTGTGACAGTGAGTGGGTCCAGAGACATGTTGGACAAAACCCACTGAGTCGATGATGGCTCCGAAAGCCTTTTGGAGTGGGTCTGTGGACTTTTCCATGTGAATATTAAAGTCACCAAAGATTAGAATATTATCTGCTATGACTACAAGGTCCAATAGGAATTCAGGGAACTCAGTGAGAAACGCTGTATATGGCCCAGGAGGCCTGTAAACAGTAGCTATAAAAAGTGATTGAGTAGGCTGCATAGATTTCATGACTAGAAGTTCAAAAGACGAAAACGCCATTTTTTTGTTGTAAATTGAAATTTGCTATCGTAAATGTTAGCAACACCTCTGCCTTTGCGGGATGCACGGGGGATATGGTCACTAGTGTAGCCAGGAGGTGAGGCCTCATTTAAAACAGTAAATTCATCAGGCTTAAGTCTTGTTTCAGTCAGGCCAATCACATCAAGATTATGATCAGTGATTAGTTCATTGACTATAATTGCCTTTGAAGTAAGGGATCTAACATTAAGTAGCCCTATTTTGAGATGTGAGGTTTCATGATCTCTTTCAGTAATGACAGGAATGGAGGTGGTCTTTATCCTAGTGAGATTGCTAAGGCGAACACCGCCATGTTTAGTTTTGCCCAACCTAGGTCGAGGCACAGACACGGTCTCAATGGTGATAGCTGAGCTGACTACACTGACTGTGCTAGTGGCAGACTCCACTATGCTGGCAGGCTGGCTAACAGCCTGCTGCCTGGCCTGCACCCTATTTCATTGTGGAGCTAGAGGAGTTAGAGCCCTGTCTATGTTGGTAGATAAGATGAGAGCACCCCTCCAGCTAGGATGGAGTCCGTCACTCCTCAGCAGGTCAGGCTTGGTCCTGTTTGTGGGTGAGTCCCAGAAAGAGGGCCAATTATCTACAAATTCAAACTTTTGGGAGGGGCAGAAAACAGTTTTCAACCAGCGATTGAGTTGTGAGACTCTGCTGTAGAGCTCATCACTCCCCCTAACTGGGAGGGGGCCAGAGACAATTACTCGATGCCGACACATCTTTCTAGCTGATATGCACGCAGAAGCTATGTTGCGCTTGGTGATCTCTGACTGTTTCATCCTAACATCGTTGGTGCCGACGTGGATAACAATATCTCTATACTCTCTACACTCGCCAGTTTTAGCTTTAGCCAGCACCATCTTCAGATTAGCCTTAACGTCGGTAGCCCTGCCCCCGGGTAAACAATGTATGATCGCTGGATGATTCGCTTTAAGTCTAATACTGCGGGTAATGGAGTCGCCAATGACTAGAGTTTTCAATTTGTCAGAGCTAATGGTGGGAAGCTTCGGCGTCTCAGACCCCGTAACGGGAGGAGTAGAGACCAGAGAAGAATCGGCCTCTGACTCCGACCTGCTGCTTAATGGGGAAAACCGGTTGAAAGTTTCTGTCGGCTGAATGAGCGACACCGGTTGAGCGTTCCTACAGCATTTCCTTCCAGAAACCGTGAGAAAGTTGTCCGGCTGCGGGGACTGTGCCAGGGGATTTATACTACTATCTGTACTTACTGGTGGCACAGACGCTGTTTCATCCTTTCCTACACTGAAATTACCCTTGCCTAACGATTGCGTCTGAAGCTGGGCTTGCAGCACAGCTATCCTCGCCGTAAGGCGAGTACAGTGGCTGCAATTAGAAGGCATCATGTTAATGTTACTACTTAGCTTCGGCTGTTGGAGGTCCTGACGAATCGTGTCCAGATAAAGCGTCCGGAGTGAAAAAGTTGAGGAAGAAATTAATAAATATATGAACGGTAATTAAAAAGTGAAAACCGTAAAGTTGTCAGGTAGCAAAACAGGTTGGCAACAAAACGCACAGCAACTCGAAAACAAGCCTGCAAGTTGTGACCGGAAATGACGTCATAGACATTCACCCACCAATGACCAATAAACCCATGTCACACCCCGGCATGACCAAATAAATAAAGACAAACACAATAATACTTCGACCAGGGCGTGACAAAGATGTTAATGATTTCGATTCATGGGCAATTCTCCTTTCATGAATTTCATTGTGGTATGCAAAATAAAACTAAAGCATAGATCTGCAGTGTAAGCTGCATTTACATCTGTCAGTCCAAACTGGACCCAATATATCCTTTAGACATTCTGGACTAAATCCTGACTTGGACTGAATCCTAAAGAATTTTTGATGTCCTGCCAAGATGGCGTTGGGCAATAAATCATCTTATTTAACAATATTCTGACAAATCACTGCAAAAAATGGATACTATTATACTTTAAAATGTTAGCCAGCATTTTATTCTCATCAAAATCACATCAGAATATCTCTCCATGCTGCATTGAAAAGTATGTTGAAGTAAGTGGAATGAATTTCAAACACAGTCATGGTGAGGTTGGATGAAGTACAAGATATTTCAACCACACCAATCAGATTTATGTGTTACGCTAGCAGTAAACGACTGCAGGACGTCCTTGAGAACATTCAGTGCAAATGTATTACCCTCTCTATTCTTGGGATTAAAACATTAATTCCTATGAGACTTGGGCCAGCAGAGTCATTAGTTTAGGTACAATCAGTGACTCACTTTCTAATCACTCCCTTGAGGATGTAAGGTAGTTTAATTTATTTTAATTCTAACTGCAAAGGTGCCTGACAGAGATGAAGAATGTCTGCCTTTAAAATAAAATCCACAATGTCACCTCAGAGACTCAGATGTTTCAGCATTGGAGCAACTAAACAAAACTTGAAAAGTTGAACATGGCCTATGTGGCACCGATAGTAGTCATAGACATCAATTATATTCCCAAAAAGGACTAAAGTGTAGAAAAATGTTGGTCAGTATTTCCAATGCTGATATTTGTGAGATTTAAGGAATTGATGACATCTCCAATGTCCTTGGATATTTGAGGATTGGATCATCAAATCAAATCAAAATCAAATGTATTTATATAGCCCTTCGTACATCAGCTGATATCTCAAAGTGCTGTACAGAAACCCAGCCTAAAACCCCAAACAGCAAGCAATGCAGGTGTAGAAGCACGGTGGCTAGGAAAAACTCCCTAGAAAGGCCAATACCTAGGAAGAAACCTAGAGAGGAACCAGGCTATGTGGGGTGGCCAGTCCTCTTCTGGCTGTGCCGGGTGGAGATTATAACAGAACATGGTCAAGATGTTCAATGTTCATAAATGACCAGCATGGTCGAATAATAATAAGGCAGAACAGTTGAAACTAGAGCAGCAGCACAGTCAGGTGGAAGTTGAAACTGGAGCAGCAGCATGGCCAGGTAGACTGGGGACAGCAAGGAGTCATCATGTCAGGTAGTCCTGGGGCATGGTCCTAGGGCTCAGGTCAGTTGAAACTGGAACAGCAGCATGGCCACATGCCCACAATCATGCCCACTGACACGGAACCGCTGGCAGCATCCATCTAAATAATCAGAGAGGAACATGCAATGAGAATTGTCATGCATGGGGTGAACCAGCAGAATCAACCTACAGTCCGACCATTTATATACAGACAGTAGCAGGGCCGTCTCCAGGCATAAGCGACATAAGCGGTCACTTACGGCCTCAGGCCGCTAGGGGGTCCCATGTCATGTAAAAATCTTCCCAGCTTGAAATAGTTCCAAATCGTTCTGATTGTGAAAACACGCTGTACAATCTCTCACACAATGTCACGCCCTGATCTGTTTCACCTATCTTTGTGATTGTCTCCATCTACCTCCAGGGGCCTCCTGTTTTCCCCATTAGTCCCCGGTGTATTTATCCCTGTGTTTCCTGTCTCTCTGTGCCAGTTCGTCTTGTTTTGCCAAGTCAACCAGCATTTCTCCTAGCTCCTATCTTTCCCGGTCTCTGTTTTTTCAGAGCCCTCCTGGTTTTTAACCTTGCCTGTCCTGACCACTCTGCCTGTCCTGACCTTGAGCCTGCCTATCCCCTTGTACTGTTTGGACTCGGACCTGTTCACTGAACCCCTGCCTGTCCTTACCTCGAGCCTGCCTATGGCCTGGTACTGTTTGGACTCAGACCTGTTCACTGAACACCTGCCTGTCCTAACCTCGAGCCTGCCTATGGCCTGGTACTATTTGGACTCTGACCTGGTTCATGAACTCTCTCCTGTCCCCGACCTGCCTTTTGCCTACCCCTCAGCCACAGGCAGTGGCTGAGACTGCAGATGCTCAGACTTTATACACTGCACTGTTTGAGAGAGGTAGTTAGCAAACCAGGCCAAAGACCCCTCAGAACCACCAATACTCCTTAGCCAGGCCCACAAGAATGGAATGGTCTACCGTATCAAAAGCTTTGGCCAAGTCAATGAAAATACCAGCACAATATTACTTAGAATCAAGGGCAATGGTAACATCCTTGAGGACCTTTAAGGTTGCAGTGACACATCCATAATCTGAGCAGAAATCAGATTGCATACCAGAGAGAATACTATAGACATCAAGAAAGCCAGTCAGTTGATTATTGACAAGGTTTTTCCAACACTTTTGATAAACATGGCAAAATAGAAATAGGCCTATAACAGTTAGGATCAGCTTGATCTCACCTCTTAAAAAAATGACTAACTGTGGCTGCTTTTCAAGCAATGGGAACCTCCCCAGAGAGGAAAGACAGGTTTAAAAGGTCAGAGATAGGCTTGGCAATTATAGGGGCAGCAACCTTAAAGAAGAAAGGGTCTAAACCATCGGACCCAGATGTTTTTGGGGGTCAAGTTTAAGGAGCTCCTTTAGCACCTCGGACTCAGTGAACGCCTGCAGGGAGAAACTTTGTAGCGGGGCAGGGGAAAAGAGGGAGGAGCATCGGGGCTAATCGCATTAAAAGGGGTGGGAGATTAGGAAATGTTGGATGGGCAAGGAGGCATGGCTGACTCAAATAGGAATCCTGACTTAATAAAGTGGTGATTAAAGAGCTCAGCCATGTGCTTCTTGTCAGTAACAACCACATCATAAACTTGAACCTTTTGTGACTAGGGGGCAGTATTTTAATTTTTGGAAAAATAACGTTCCCGTAGTAAACGGGATATTTTGTCAGGACAAGATGCTAGAATATGCATATCATTGACAGTTTAGGATATAAAACACTCTAAAGTTTCCAAAACTGTAAAAATATTGTCTGTGAGTATAACTGAACTGATGTTGCAGGCGAAAGCCTGAGAAAAATCCAATCCGGAAGTGCCTCATGTTTTGAAAGTGCTGCGTTCCACTGTGTCCCTATTGAGCAGTTAATGGGCTAACAACCAGATTACTCTTTCTCCGTATTCCCCAAGGTGTCTACAGCACTGTGACGTAGTTTTACGCATTTATGTTGAAGAATATCCGTAAGCGGCTACATTGCGCAACTGGTCACCTGATAGCTCCCAGAGTGACTCTCGCGTAAAATACAGAGGTAGTCATTATTCCAATCGGTCCTACTGAAAAACGAATTGTCCCGGTGGATATATTATCGAATAGATATTTGAAAAACACCTTGATGATTGATTATAAATAACGTTTGCCATGTTTCTATCGATATTATGGAGCTAATTTGGAATATTTTTTGGCGTTTTCGTGACTGCAATTTCCGGGCAATTTCTCAGCCAAACGTGAAGAACAAACGGAGCTATTTCGTCTACAAAAATATTATTTTGGGAAAAAAGGAACATTTGCTATCTAACTGGGAGTCTCGTGAGTAAAAACGTCTGAAGCTCATCAAAGGTAAACAATTTAATTTGATTGCTTTTCTGATTTCCGTGACCAAGTTACCTGCTGCTAGCTGGACAAAATGCTATGCTAGGCTATCGATAAACTTACACAAATGCTTGTCTAGCTTTGGCTGTTAAGCATATTTTGAAACTCTGAGATGACAGGGTGATTAACAAAAGGCTATGCTGTGTCTCAATATATTTTGTTTGTGATTTTCATGAATAGGAATATTTTCTAGGAATATTTATGTCCGTTGCGTTATGCTAATTAGTGTCAGTCGATGATTACGCGCCATCATGCGGGATGGGGAGTCACTAGAGGTTTTAAGGGACAACATGGGCAGCTGTGAGTGAGGAGGGTTTATTCTCAGTTCTTTAATTTTTATTTATTTATTTATTTATTTTACCTTTATTTAACCAGGTAGGCAAGTTGAGAACAAGTTCTCATTTACAATTGCGACCTGGCCAAGATAAAGCAAAGCAGTTCGACAGATAAAACGACACAGAGTTACACATGGAGTAAAAACAAACATACAGTCAATAATGCAGTATAAACAAGTCTATATACAATGTGAGCAAATGAGGTGAGAAGGGAGGTAAAGGCAAAAAAGGCCATGATGGCAAAGTAAATACAATATAGCAAGTAAAATACTGGAATGGTAGTTTTGCAATGGAAGAATGTGCAAAGTAGAAATAAAAAATAATGGGGTGCAAAGGAGCAAAATAAATAAATAAATAAAAATGAAATACAGTTGGGAAAGAGGTAGTTGTTTGGGCTAAATTATAGGTGGGCTATGTACAGGTGCAGTAATCTGTGAGCTGCTCTGACAGTTGGTGCTTAAAGCTAGTGAGGGAGATAAGTGTTTCCAGTTTCAGAGATTTTTGTTGTTCGTTCCAGTCATTGGCAGCAGAGAACTGGAAGGAGAGGCGGCCAAAGAAAGAATTGGTTTTGGGGGTGACTAGAGAGATATACCTGCTGGAGCGTGTGCTACAGGTGGGAGATGCTATGGTGACCAGCGAGCTGAGATAAGGGGGGACTTTACCTAGCAGGGTCTTGTAGATGACATGGAGCCAGTGGGTTTGGCGACGAGTATGAAGCGAGGGCCAGCCAACGAGAGCGTACAGGTCGCAATGGTGGGTAGTATATGGGGCTTTGGTGATAAAACGGATTGCACTGTGATAGACTGCATCCAATTTGTTGAGTAGGGTATTGGAGGCTATTTTGTAAATGACATCGCCAAAGTCGAGGATTGGTAGGATGGTCAGTTTTACAAGGGTATGTTTGGCAGCATGAGTGTACAACCGGAGGAAAAAAACCTCTAGACCACCTTTTACTCCACACACAGAGACACATATAAAGCTCTCCCTCGCCCTCCATTAGGCAAATCTTACCATAATTATATCCTCCCGATTCCTACTTACAAGTAAGTACCAGTAACTCGCTCAATTCGGAAGCGGTCATATGACGCAGATGCTAAGCTACAGGACTGTTTTGCTAGCACAGACTGGAATACGTTCTGGGATTCATCTGATGGCATTGAGGAGTATACCACATCAGTCACCGGCTTCATTATTAAGTGTATTGATGATGTTGTCCCCACAGTGACCATACATACTGTCAGGTCCATAAACATTTGGACATTGACAAGTTCTTATTATTTTAGATGTCTACCACAGAATATTGGAGTTGAAATTAAATAATGAATATGAGCTGAAGGTGAAGACCTTCAGCTTTAAGTTGAGGGTATTTACTTCCAAATTGGGTGAACGGTGTAGGAATTACAACACTTTTTATATGTGGTCCCCCTTTTTAAAAGGGACCAAAAGTAATTGGACAATTGGCTGCTCATTAGTTAATTTACAAGTAAGCCGATAAAAGATCTAGAGTTGATTTAAAGTGTGGTATTTGCATTTGTAATCTGTTGCTGTTAACCCCCAATATGAAGTCCAAAGAGCTGTCACTGCCAGTGAAGTAAGCCATCATTAGGCTGAAATATTGAAGCAAAAACATTAGGTGGGGCCAAATCAACTATTTGGTACATTCTTAAAACCTCTACTGACTCCCCATCCTGCATGCGGGAGCGTAATCATCACCTGACACTAATTAGCATAACGCAACGGACATAAATATTCCTAGAAAATATTCCTATTCATGAAAATCACAAATGAAATATATTGAGACACAGCTTAACCTTTTGTTAATCACCCTGTCATCTCAGATTTTCAAAATATGCTTTACAGCCAAAGCATTTGTGTAAGTTTATCGATAGCCTAGCATAGCATTTTGTCCAGCTAGCAGCAGGTAACTTGGTCACGGAAATCAGAAAAGCAATCAAATTAAATTGTTTAACTTTGATGAGCTTCGGATGTTTTCACTCACGAGACTCCCAGTTACAGTGCCTTGCGAAAGTATTCGGCCCCCTTGAACTTTGCGACCTTTTGCCACATTTCAGGCATCAAACATAAAGATATAAAACTGTATTTTTTTTGTGAAGAATCAACAACAAGTGGGACACAATCATGAAGTGGAACAACATTTATTGGATATTTCAAACTTTTTTAACAAATCAAGAACTGAAAAATTGGGCGTGCAAAATTATTCAGCCCCCTTAAGTTAATACTTTGTAGCGCCACCTTTTGCTGCGATTACAGCTGTAAGTCGCTTGGGGTATGTCGCTATCAGTTTTGCACATCGAGAGACTGAATTTTTTCCCCATTCCTCCTTGCAAAACAGCTCGAGCTCAGTGAGGTTGGATGGAGAGCATTTGTGAACAGCAGTTTTCAGTTCTTTCCACAGATTCTCGATTGGATTCAGGTCTGGACTTTGACTTGGCCATTCTAACACCTAGATATGTTTATTTTTGAACCATTCCATTGTAGATTTTGCTTTATGTTTTGGATCATTGTCTTGTTGGAAGACAAATCTCCGTCCCTGTCTCAGGTCTTTTGCAGACTCCATCAGGTTTTCTTCCAGAATGGTCCTGTATTTGGCTCCATCCATCTTCCCATCAATTTTAACCATCTTCCCTGTCCCTGCTGAAGAAAAGCAGGCCCAAACCATGATGCTGCCACCACCATGTTTGACAGTGGGGATGGTGTGTTTAGGGTGATGAGCTGTGTTGCTTTTACGCCAAACATAACGTTTTGCATTGTTGCCAAAAAGTGAAATTTTGGTTTCATCTGACCAGAGCACCTTCTTCCACATGTTTGGTGTGTCTCCCAGGTGGCTTGTGGCAAACTTTAAACGACACTTTTTATGGATATCTTTCAGAAATGGCTTTCTTCTTGCCACTCTTCCATAAAGGCCAGATTTGTGCAATATACGACTGATTGTTGTCCTATGGACAGAGTCTCCCACCTCAGCTGTAGATCTCTGCAGTTCATCCAGAGTGATCATGGGCCTCTTGGCTGCATCTCTGATCAGTCTTCTCCTTGTATGAGCTGAAAGTTTAGAGGGACGGCCGGGTCTTGGTAGATTTGCAGTGGTCTGATACTCCTTCCATTTCAATATTATCGCTTGCACAGTGCTCCTTGGTATGTTTAAAGCTTGGGAAATCTTTTTGTATCCAAATCCGGCTTTAAACTTCTTCACAACAGTATCTCGGACCTGCCTGGTGTGTTCCTTGTTCTTCATGATGCTCTCTGCGCTTTTAACGGACCTCTGAGACTATCACAGTGCAGGTGCATTTATACGGAGACTTGATTACACACAGGTGGATTGTATTTATCATCATTAGTCATTTAGGTCAACATTGGATCATTCAGAGATCCTCACTGAACTTCTGGAGAGAGTTTGCTGCACTGAAAGTAAAGGGGCTGAATAATTTTGCACGCCCAATTTTTCAGTTTTTGATTTGTTAAAAAAGTTTGAAATATCCAATAAATGTCGTTCCACTTTATGATTGTGTCCCACTTGTTGTTGATTCTTCACAAAAAAATACAGTTTTATATCTTTATGTTTGAAGCCTGAAATGTGGCAAAAGGTCGCAAAGTTCAAGGGGGGCCGAATACTTTCGCAAGGCACTGTAGATAGCAAATGTTCCTTTTTTCCAAAAATATAGTCACGAAAACGGCTAAAAATATTCCAAATTAGCTCCATAATATCGACAGAAACATGGCAAACTTTGTTTATAATCAACCCTCAAGGTGTTTCTCAAATATCTATTCGATAATATATCTGTCGGGACAATTAGTTTTTCAGTAGGACCGATTGGAGTAATGGCTACCTCTGTATTTTACACGAGAATCTCTCTGGGGGCATCAGGTGACCACTTGCGCAATATAGCCGCCTATGCCTATTCTTCAACATAAATGCGTAAAACTACGTCACCATGCTGTAGACACCTTGGGGAATACGTAGAAAGCGTAATCTGGTTGATAGCACATTCACAGCTCAATAGAGACTCAGCGCTTTCAAAATATGGGGCACTTCCGGATTGGATTTTTCTCAGGCTTTCGCCTGCAACATCAGTTCTGTTATACTCACAGACAATATCTTTACAGTTTAGGAAACATTAGTGTTTTCTATCCTAAGCTGTCAATTATATGCATATTCAAGCATCTGGTCCTGACAAAATATCCCGTTTAAAACTCTCCCTAGAGGTTAAAAAGAAAGAATGCACTGGTGAGCTAAGGAACACCAAAAGGCCCGGAATCTACGGAAAACAACAGTGGTGGATGACAGAATAATTATTCCCTGGTGAAGAAAAACCCCTTCACAACAGTTGGCCAGATCAAGAACATCCTCCAGGAGGTAGATTTATCTGTGTCAAAAACAACAGTCAAGAGAAGACTTCACCAGAGTAATACAGACAGTTTACCACAAGATGTAAACCATTGTTAAGTCTCAAAAACAGGAAGAGCAGATTAGAGTTTGCCAAACAACATCGACAAAAGCCTGTACAGTTATGGAACAACATCCTATGGACAGATGAGACAAAGATTGACTTCTACCAGAATGATGGGAAGAGAACAGTATGAAGAATGGAAGGAACTGCACATGATCCGAAGCATACCACCTCATCTGTTAATCATGGTGGAAGTAGTGTTATGGCGTGTGCATGTATGGCTGCCTACAGAACTGGTTCCTTTGTATTTATTGATAAATAGTTGAGTTGAGGATGCCTGGTCATTCTTTAAAAGTAACTTCCTCACCATTTTAGATAAGCATGCTCCGTTCAAAAAATGCAGAACTAAGAACAGATACAGCCCTTGGTTCACTCCAGACCTGACTGCCCTCGACCAGCACAAACACATCCTGTGGCGGACTGCAATAGCATCGAATAGTCCCCGTGATATGCAACTGTTCAGGGAAGTCAGGAACCAATACACGCAGTCAGTCAGGAAAGCTAAGGCCAGCTTTTTCAGGCAGAAGTTTGCATCCTGTAGCTCCAACTCCAAAAAGTTCTGGGACACTGTGAAGTCCATGGAGAACAAGAGCACCTCCTCCCAGCTGCCCACTGCACTGAGGCTAGGTAACACGGTCACCACCGATAAATCCATGATTATCGAAAACTTCAATAAGCATTTCTCAACGGCTAGCCATGCCTTCCGCCTGGCTACTCCAACCTCGGCCAACAGCTCCGCCCCCCCCCCCCACAGCTCCTCGCCCAAGCCTCTCCAGGTTCTCCTTTACCCAAATCCAGATAGCAGATGTTCTGAAAGAGCTGCAAAACCTGGACCCGTACAAATCAGCTGGGCTTGACAATCTGGACCCTCTATTTCTGAAACTATCCGCCGCCATTGTCGCAACCCCTATTACCAGCCTGTTCAACCTCTCTTTCATATCGTCTGAGATCCCCAAGGACTGGAAAGCTGCCACAGTCATCCCCCTCTTCAAAGGGGGAGACACCCTGGACCCAAACTGTTACAGACCTATATCCATCCTGCCCTGCCTATCTAAGGTCTTCGAAAGCCAAGTCAACAAACAGGTCACTGACCATCTCGAATCCCACCGTACCTTCTCCGCTGTGCAATCTGGTTTCCGAGCCGGTCACGGGTGCACCTCAGCCACACTCAAGGTACTAAACAATATCATAACCGCCATTGATAAAAGACAGTACTGTGCAGCCGTCTTCATCGACCTTGCCAAGGCTTTCGACTCTGTCAATCACCATATTCTTATCGGCAGACTCAGTAGCCTCGGTTTTTCGGATGACTGCCTTGCCTGGTTCACCAATTACTTTGCAGACAGAGTTCAGTGTGTCAAATCGGAGGGCATGCTGTCCGGTCCTCTGGCAGTCTATGGGGGTGCCACAGGGTTCAATTCTCGGGCCGACTCTTTTCTCTGTATATATCAATGATGTTGCTCTTGCTGCGGGCGATTCCCTGATCCACCTCTACGCAGACGACACCATTCTATATACTTTCGGCCCGTCATTGGACACTGTGCTATCTAACCTCCAAATGAGCTTCAATGCCATACAACACTCCTTCCGTGGCCTCCAACTGCTCTTAAACGCTAGTAAAACCAAATGCATGCTTTTCAACCGATCACTGCCTGCACCCGCATGCCCGACTAGCATCACCACCCTGGATGGTTCTGACCTTGAATATGTGGACATCTATAAGTACCTAGGTGTCTGGCTAGACTGCAAACTCTCCTTCCAGACTCATATCAAACATCTCCAATCGAAAATCAAATCAAGAGTCGGCTTTCTATTCCGCAACAAAGCCTCCTTCACTCACGCCGCCAAGCTTACCCTAGTAAAACTGACTATCCTACCGATCCTCGACTTCGGCGATGTCATCTACAAAATGGCTTCCAACACTCTACTCAGCAAACTGGATGCAGTCTATCACAGTGCCATCCGTTTTGTCACTAAAGCACCTTATACCACCCACCACTGCGACTTGTATGCTCTAGTCGGCTGGCCCTCGCTACATATTCGTCGCCAGACCCACTGGCTCCAGGTCATCTACAAGTCCATGCTAGGTAAAGCTCCGCCTTATCTCAGTTCACTGGTCACGATGGCAACACCCATCCGTAGCACGCGCTCCAGCAGGTGTATCTCACTGATCATCCCTAAAGCAAACACCTCATTTGGCCGCCTTTCGTTCCAGTACTCTGCTGCCTGTGACTGTGCATGTATGGCTGCCTACGGAACTGGTTCCTTTGTATTTATTGATAATGTGGCTGCTTTTGCAGCAGTCACATTATCAATAAATACAAAGGAACCAGAGGAATTTGGGCTATATTATCTGCTCAGATTCAGCCAAATACTTCAAAACTCATTTGACGGTGCTTCACAGTGCAGATGGACAATGACCTGAGGCAGTGGTCTAAGGCACTGCATCTCCGTGCTAGAGGTGTCACTACAGACCCTGGTTCCATTCCAGGCTGTATCACAACCGGACGTGATTGGGCGTCCCATAGGGTGGCGCACAATTGGCCAAGCATTGTCCGGGTTAGGGTTGAAATTAAGGTTAAATTATATATAAATTTTTTAATACTGCAAAAGCAACCCAATACTTTTTAAAGGCAAAGAAGTGGAATGTTCTGCAATGGCCAAGTCAATCACCTGACCTGAATCCAACTGAGCATGTTATTTCACTTGCTGAAGAAAAAACGCCCCAAGAACAAGCAGGAACTGAAGACAGCTGCAGCAAAGGCCTGGCAGAGCATCACCAGGGAGGAAACCCGGCATCTGGTGATGTCTATGGGTTCCAGACTTCAGGCAGTCATTGACTGCAAATGATTTGCAACCAAGTATTAAAACTCACAATTTAATTTATGATTGTTAGTTTGTCCAATTACGTTTGAGCCCCTAAAATTGGGGGGAACACATATAAAAAGTGTTGTAATTCCTACATTGTTCACCAGATTTGGATGTACTGTAAATACTCTCAAATTAAAGCTTAAAATACATCTTGTTAGGGATAGGGGGCAGTATTCGGAATTTTGGATGACTGAGGTGTCCAACGCAAACTACCTGTTACTCAGGATATGCATATGCATGGTAGTATTGGATAGAAAACACTCAAGTTTCTAAAACTGTTAAAATTATGTCTGTGAGTATAACAGAACTGAATTTTCTGTAGACCTGCCAGCTAATTCCAAGCATAAGCTATTGAAACCAAAGACTTCCACCTCCCAAATTGCAGTTCCTATGGCTTCCACTAGATGTCAACAGTCTTTATTCATGGTTTTCAGGCTTGTATTCTGAAAAAGCAACAAGGAATAGTTGTTTATCCTCAGGAAGTCCCATGGCAAAACTAGTCTCATTGAGCGCGTGACCGAAGGAGCGCAACGCGTTCTTTTCCTTTCCTATTGAAAATAGTTAGCTCCGTGTGAAATATTATTGTTTATTTAGATATTAGAGTACCTAATAATGAATTAGAAATGTTGTTTGATTTGTTTGGATAAACTTTACTGGTAACTTTTGGAACTCCTATGTCTGCATTCTGAACGAGTGGATTTACTGAACTCAATGAAGCCTACTAAACGACCTATATCGAACAAAACGACCATTCATTGTGTTCCTGGGACTCATGTGATTGCGGTCAGAGGATGATTTTCAAAGGTAAGTCACTTATTTTATTGCTATTTGGGATTTAGTGCCGCCTGTGCTTGTTTGGATAATATGCTGTTGTGGGGCGCTGACCTCAGATAATCAAATGCTGTGCTTTCGCCGTAAAGCCTTTTTGAAATCCGACGATGAGTTTAGATTGCCAAGATTCTAGCTAAAGATTAATGTATGACACTTGTATTATCATGAAGGTTTAATATTACGTTTTCTGTATTTTGAATTTGGCACTCTGCAATTTCACCGGATGTTGTCGAGGTGGGTCGCTAGCGGGACCCCTGCACCAGAAAGGTAAAATTAAAGTCTGTACTTCCATTGTGATGGCGTACAGAACCAAATTGATAATAACTTGGTCAAGATCCAAATATGTAAGGACCTGTACATACCCCAACCAGGATAGAGCTGCCACTTTCAAGAAGCGGGACTCTAACCTCGACTGCACATCTCCTGGCAGACATGGTTGTGGTGTTTGCATTTTACACTATTTGTGGAAGAGACGTAAAGGTATCAACTGAAAGGTACCGGCTAGCTTATTGCTTAGGGACAATGAGGAGACATTGGGAACAGCTTTTGAGAGGAAAGATCAGTTAACAAGGTGAATGGGCTGGGTGGAGTAAAGAAGATGTATGGGAGATTGAGGAGAAATAGCACCTCAATCGCTCTCATACACAACAATACTATTACTATCTAAGCACAACCATACACAATCAAAAGCCCTTTCCTCATCTCAAAGTTCTGTCTGTAAACCTCACCCAGCCCATTGACATTGACAGATTATTCAGATCATTGTGAATAGTAGCCCTTTGCAGGGGAAATTTGCAGACATGTCTTTGTATTGTGTTTTAACATTCTGCAGAGAGAAGAATGAGGTGGCTGTGTCATAACCAGGGCGGTTGTTGATCTTAGAGTTAATTGAGGTGACTGACATAGTATGAATATTATCCACTTATCCTGTGACCACAGCATTCATAATGCTAAAATGCTATGATCTTTCCTTGTATTAATCTGAGTATTTCAGTCCTTCAAATAGTTTACAGTAGGAGATCGAACGCCACTGCCCTGAGAGCGAACTAAATTCCAATGAGGCTTTCTTTGATCAAGATAATTGCCTCAGTATACTCATGCAAACCCAATCTGACAATATCATACACTGCATTTTAAAAATGGCCCACTTGAGTGGAGGGATTAGATTTCGGATCATAGTCAGTAGAAAGTACATATGTGATCCTAGATGGGGTGAATATGACAGAAAAAGTTTGGATATACTGGTTACATTTCTTAAACTTTTTTTTCTGACGTACTATTTGGCATGCATGCCATGGCATACAGTGCCTTCAGAAAGTATTCACACCCCTTGATTTTTTTCAAAATGTTGTTAGTGTTACAGCCTGAATTTAATATGGATCAAATTAGATTCTGTGTCACTGGCCTAAATACAATACCCCATAATGTCAAAGTGGAATTGTGACCAACCAGCTTGATTCGGTCTTATGTAGCAAAATTAGACATTTTGTTTTTTACATTGGATAAAAGTAGAGACTCAGAGCTAGAAAATGGTATATCATAAACTACAGTTGATTAACAATGGTTAAGTAATTCTGCTTTGAAAGTTGATAAGCATGTAACCTCACTTTAAAAAAATGGCCCTTGAATGTTTTGGTACACCTACTGGAGCGCTCTTCTTTGTCTACACGCATTCAGCATCATTCACACCCTCTTTTGCTTTAGCCCCACCGCTCTCTTTAAGGATTCACATGTGAGCCCATGCACGAAGATTTCAAGACTAAAGGCTGGTTTATAATATCGGCTAGGGTCTAGTTTCCTGAATTTCTGCTTGACTGATGTTCCCAAAGTAAACTACCTGTTACTCAGGTCCAGATGCCAGGATATGCATATAATTAGAAGCATTGTAAAAAAACAGTTTCTAAAAAGTTTCTAAAACTGTTAAAATAATGTCTGAGACTATAACAGAATTGATATAGCAGGCAGTAATCCGAAGGAAATCCGACCATAATTTTTTTTTCAGCTCCCAGGCTCTTATTACGGAGACCTATTGTTTCTATGTATCTCCGTCACCCAAATTGCAATTCCTATGGCTTCCACTAGATGTCAACAGTCTTTATTCAAAGTTTCAGGCTTGTCAACCTCGTACGTCGACCCCCTACTTTTTCGAACATTCTGTTAAAAATCGCGCAACATTTCGGCGTCCTGCTACTCATGCCAGGAATATAGTATATGCATATGATTAGTATGTGTGGATAGAAAACACTCTGACGTTTCTAAAACTGGTTAAATCACGGCTGTGACTATAACAGAGCGTGTGTTTAATCGAAAAGCGCAAGAAAATCTGGTCACTGAAAACTGAAAAAAGTATCAATGCGCCACTTGCATGTATTGTTGAATGGAAACTAAATTAAATGGGGCCGAGATTGCAATTCCTACAGCTTCCACACGATGTCGCCAGTCTCATCATTTCCGGTGACTTTATTTCTTGGTCAAACGTACTAGAGAGATCACTTTCCATCCGGGCTCCGACAGGAAGCTTTGGAAGTGAGATTTTGGAAGATGATTTGAAATCGTGGAGCTATTGAATACACATCGCCCCGTGATCAATTTGATAGATTATTAACGTTTACTGATACCTAAAGTTGGATTACAAAAGTATTTCGAAGTGTTTTGTGAAAGTTTATCGTCGACTTTTTTAATTTAAAAAAATGACGTAGCATTTTCAAACGGTGTTTTTTTCTGAATCACACAGTTTCCATAGATGGCTATTTTGGGTATATATTGACCATTTAATCGAAAAAAAGACCCAATGGTGATGTTTATGGGACATAAGTGTCAACAATAAGTGCCAACAAAGAAGCTCGGCTACGCAAAATCTTTTGTTTACGTCGCATTCAGGTATTTCGGGGTGTTGCATGCTATCAGATAATAGCTTCTCATGCTTTCGCCGAAAAGCATTTTAATAATCTGACTTGTTGGCTAGATTCACAACGAGTGTAGCTTTAATTCACTACCCTGCATGTGTGTTTTAATGAACGTTTGAGTTTTAACGAGTGCTATTAGCATTTGGCGTAGCGCATTTGCATTTGCTGATGGCTAGATGAGACGATTGCGTCTCGGGTCGATGTAAGAAGTGTGATGTATGATGTGTATGATGATGTATGAAGTGTGATGTAAAAAACAAACAAGTATTTTGAGTTTTTGTTATGGGACCACCTGAAGCAAATCAGTCTTTCGGTGTGTGATGGATAAGGCGCACGCTTACAAATAGTCCTTTCCTATGCAACATACTACTTTCCGTGTGAAATATTATAGTTTATTTACATTTTATAGTACCTGAGGATTAACTTCTTGACGCTACCCATCCCTTAAGTGGGATAATTGTCATCAGCAACCGCTGAATAGCATAGCGCCCCAGTCAAATAATATTACAAAAAATATTCATAGTCATGAAATCACAAGTGCAATATTGCAAAACATAGCTTAGCCTTTTGTTTATCCAACTGTCGTCTCAGATTTTGAAATGATGCTTTACAGCGAAAGCATTCCAAGCGTTTGTGTAAATGTATCGATCACATGACAAAACATTAAGTACACTTAGCATCAGGTAGCTTGGTCACGAAAATCAGAAAAGCAATCAAATTAATCGTTTACCTTTACCTTTACCATCTTCGGATGTTTTCACTCACAAGACTCCCAGTTACACAACAGATGTTCCTTTTGTTCCATAAAGATTATTTTTATATCCAAAATAACTCAGTTTGTTTGTCGCTTTATGTTCAGAAATCCCAAAATTCCAAATAACATCCATAATGTCCACAGAAACATGTCAATCGTTTTTTATAATCAATCCTCAGGTTGTTTTTAAAATATACATTCGATAATATATCAACCGGGAGTGTAGGTTTTGCAATAGGACAGGGAGAAACAATGGCCGCTTTACTCTGTTGCGCAAAACTCACTCTGAGAGCCCCCACTTATCCACTTACGCAATGTGATCTTTTTCGCTCATTTTTCAAAATAAAAGCCTGAAACTATGTCTAAAGACTGTTGACACCTTAGGGAAGCCATAGAAAAAGGAATCTGGTTGATATCCCTTTAAATGGAGGATAGGCATGCATAGGAACAGAGAGGTTTCAAAATAAAAGGCACTTCCTGATTGGATTTTCCTCAGGTTTTCGCCTGCAATATCAGTTCTGTTATACTCACAGACAATATTTTGCCAGTTTTGGAAACGTTAGAGCATTTTCTATCCTAATCTGACAATTATATGCATATTCTAGTTTCTGGGCTGAGAAATAGGCCGTTTCAAATAGGTACGTGTTTTATCTAAAAACGAAAATACTGCCCCCTACACGCAAAAGGTTAAATAGAAACGTTGTTTGACTTGTTTGGACAAAGTTTAGCGGTAGCTTTTAGCTACTTTGTCTGCATGTTGAATGAGTGGATTAATGAAATCAATGGCGCCAACTAAACAGACTTTTTGGGATATAAAGAAGGATTACTACCATTTATGTTGTAGCTGGGACCCTTGGGATTGCAAAGAGGAAGATCTTCAAAGGTAAGTGATTTGTTTAATCGCTATTTGTGATTTTGTGAAGCCTATGCTGGTTGAAAAATATGTTAATGTGTGGCGCTGTCCTCAGACAATCGCATGGTATGCTTTCGCCGTGAAACCTTTTTGAAATCTGACAACACAGTTGGATTAACAAGAATTTAAGCTTTTAAATGATATAAGACACTGTATGTTCAGGAATGTTTAATATTATGAATATTTATTTGAATTCTGCGCCCTCCAATTTCACTGGATGTTGTCAGCACGTGTCCCGCTCACGGAACACCTAGCCCTAAGAAGATTTATACTATGGGTGTGTTCGTAAATTTAATCTGGAGTACCAGAGTGTGCTCTGGACATTCGTAACCTCAGAGCATTGACAGATTGTCCATTTGTAAATTCTGAGCGTTTCACTCTAGGAGTGTTCAGAGCGCACACTGGACTCTTTGTCTGTGGAGTGGGGTTGATCCGAGCGTTCTCACCTAACAACAGCAGTCAAGCACCCAAGCTAACTGGATAATGTTGGCTAGCTTGCTAGCTACTTCCAGACACAAATGAGAAAATAACTCACTCTGACCATTTTACTTGCCCTAGCAGGGCACACACTAGACAGTAGCTAGCAAGCTAGCCAACGTTGGCCAGTTAGCTTGAGTTCTTGACTGCTGTTAGGTGAGAATGCTCAGATCAACCCAACTCCTCGGCCAGTCTGACAATGCTCTGAGTTTACGAATGTCCAGAGCACACTGGCACTCCAGATAAAATGTA
This sequence comes from Oncorhynchus kisutch, assembly GCF_002021735.2. NCBI lineage: Eukaryota > Metazoa > Chordata > Actinopteri > Salmoniformes > Salmonidae > Oncorhynchus > Oncorhynchus kisutch. The sequence goes on from NC_034194.2 coordinate 4,606,870, forward strand.
TGATTCTAGTGTTAGACAAAATTAGAAATGTGTAATATCTGAAAATGTAGCTAGGTAGACTATCTTACCCATCCATATACATGGATGGACACTTCTCCCTCTCTGTCACGGATGCCATGGTTGCTCTTAGTTTGAAGATGTAATCCGGAGACAGGTGTTTCCTACAACAGTGTTCTCTTTTTGACTCCGTCTGCATATTTGCCATCAAACACTAGAATTTTCTCCATCTCCTTATCTAACATACTCTAATTTCACTGATTTCAAAACTCGGTCCACCAGAAAGCGGAGAGCAACACTTATGCAGTTCAACTACTTGATATCTTAAAAAAAAAGCTGCATTAGAAAGGATTACCAACACTTACTGACTAGTCCATGTTATAGACAGAAGCGTGCTACATGGCAGTCCAATCCAAACTCATCTCTCGGCATGTCATCCCACTCATTATCTCAACCAATCATGGCTAGCGGGAAGGTTGCCTCTTTTTCTGTGGCTAAACCAACTAGGCTCTTAATTTAACAATTTTATTCATATTTACAGATGGCATACACGTTTGTTATTAAGGAACATGAAAGTTCACATGTTCCAGAAGGCATTTCTGCCTAAATGTTTACGTTCAAATGGCTCCCCTGTGAAGTAGTGACCCGCGACATAGTCTCCTGAAATGAGTCACAATTATGTTTTTCTTAATTTTTACAAATTCATTAAAAAAAATAGCTGAAATGTCTTGAGTCAGTAAGTATTCAACCCCTTTTATGGCAAGCCTAAATAAGTTCAGGAGTAAAAATGTGCATAACAGGCCACATAATAAGTTGCATGGACTCATGTGTGTAACGATTTTCTTCCTCTTCTGATGAGGAGTATGAAGGATCGGACCAATGCGCATCGTAGTAAGTGTTCATGTTATTTATTGCAACAGAAGAACTAAACAAAATAACAAAGATAGTGTAACGAAAATGAAACAGTCCTGTAAGGTGCAGCAACACAAAATAGAAAACAACTACCCACAACCCATAGTGGGAAAACAGGCTGCCCAAAGTATGGTTCTCGATCAGAGACAACGATTGACAGCTGCCTCTGTTTGGGTACCATACCAGGCCAAAACCAGAAATACACAACATAGAACAAAAACATAGAATGCCCACCCCAACTCACGCCCTGACCAAACTAAAATAGGGACATAAAAAAGGAACTAAGGTCAGGACGTGTCAATGTGTGCAATAATAGTGTTTAACATGATTTCTGAAGACTCAACAACAAAGACCAGGGATCTTTTCCAATGTCTCGCAAAGAAGGGCACCTATTTGGTAGATGGGTAGAAAAATAAAATAAAGCAGACCTTGAATATCCCTTTGAACATGGTGAAGTAATTATTTACACTTTGGATGATGTATCAATACACCCAGTCACTACAAAAATACAGGCGTCCTTCCTAACTCAGTTGCCCGAGAGAATGGAAATCGCTCAGGGATTGTGAGGGACTATGAGGCCAATGGTGACTTTAAAACAGTTACAGAGTAATGGCTGTGATAGGAGAAAACTGAGGATGGATCAACATTGTAATTCCTCCACAATACTTTTCACGCCTGCTCCCGTTCTCCCTCTCTGGCACTCGAGGATGCCAGGCTGCCCTTCATTATGCACACCTATCACCATCATTACGTGCAACTGTGCAATGTTGGACTCACCTGGACTCCATTGTTTTATTGATTACCCCCTCTATATCTGTCTGCTCCTCAGTTTGGTACCTGTGTCAGCATTGATGTCGCTATTTTTCCCCCTCCAGACGCTGTTCCTGTTCTGTTTCATGTCCGTTGTTTATTAAATGTTCACTCCCTGTACCTGCTTCTAGTCTCCAGCGTAGATCCTCACAGAATGTTGACACCACTAAAGGAAGCATCAAGGAGCTTTTGCTTTGGTTGGTAGCCTCGGGTCTGGGTGCTGTTGCCGATGGAACCACGGGTGCCTCAGCTAACTCATCAGGCTTCCTTGCCTTAGCTGACTGGAGAGGTCTTCTTGCCTTGGGTTGGTTCGGCAGGTGCCCCCCCCACGTCATGATTCAGCCAGCCTGTCAGGCTCCTATGCCTCAGTGGGTTTGTCTGGCTCCAACGCCTCAGCCGGCTCGCCAGGCTCCCACGCCTCTGCTGGGTCATAGGGCTTCTACACCTCAGCCAGCTTGTCCAGTGCCCATGCCTCGGCCGGCCGGCTCGTCAGTTCTGCCCAGGTGGGACACCGGGTTGCGACCTAGAGGGAGGGGCACTGTCAAGCCTGCTCCCGCTCTCCCTCTCTGGCGCTCGATGGCACCAGGCTGCCCTTCATTATGCACACCTGTCACCATCATTACACGCAGCTGAGCAATATTGTACTCACCTGGACTCCATTACTTTGCTGATTATCCCCTCTATATCTGTCTGCTCTTCAGTTTGTTCCCTGTGTCATCATTGATGTCTTTATTTCCCCTGTCCAGATGCTGTTCCTGTTCTGTTTATTAAATGTTCACTCCCTATACCTGCTTCTCGTCTCCAGCGTCGATCCTCACAATACTAACCTATTTGACTGAGTGAAAAGAAGGAAGACTGTACAGAATACAAATATTCCAAAACATGTATCCTGTTTGCAACAAGGCACTGCAATACAACACATTACTGAGTACCACTCTCCATATTTTCAAAGCATAGATGTGGCTGCATCATGTTATCCTAGAGGAAAACCTGTGTCTGCTTTCCACCAGGCACTGGGAGATGAATTCAACTTTCAGCAGGACAGTAACCTAAAACACGGACAAATGTACGCAGGAGTTGCTAACCAAGAAGACAGTGAATGTTCCTGAGTTGACTTTTTACTTAAATCGGCTTGAAAATCTATGGCTAGCATTGATCAACAACCAATTTGAAAGAGCTTGAAGAATTCTGAAAATAAAAATGGCAAAATGTTGCACAATCCAGATGTGCAAAGCTCTTAGAGACTCACAACTGTAATCGCTGCCAAAGGGGATTCCAACATGTATTGACTAGGTAGTGTGAATACTTATGTAAATTAGATATTTCTGCATTTCATTTCAATGCATTTGCAAAAATGTCTAAAACAATGTTTTCATTATGTGTAGGGGGGTGAAAAGAAAAATATATGTAATACATGTTGAATTCAGGCTGTAACACAATGTAATAGCATTGGTATCTTACGCGATCATTAGTATCTTAGAATCAAAATGTCTCTACGACACATTCCACATGCTTATCAATGAATCGAAATTGTAGGTCTGTTCATTCATATAGAAATGCATGACAACCTTACCCAGATATTTCAGGTCTCTCCTAGCATGCATAAACATTAGCCCCCACATCTGTGTATTGCTGCATGTTGAGCCATAATCAATCCTGGCTGTAATGACTTTGAATGGTACAGTGATTAGCGCTCTCTCTCCAGACATTACCTGCCCCCAAAACAGATGGACTTAATGCAGCACCGGGAGCTAAAGCCTCTGTTTAAATAAATTAGCAGTAGGTGGGACCTTTAATTTTTTACGGTTCACTGCCCTCTCCATGGCACAGAGGTCTTCATAAAACAATCCATATCAATGTTCCTGTGACAGTGGGAGCCTGCAATCTACACCAGATGGCTACAGTCAGGGCCAGATGGATACAGCAGAGTTGTATTAGGTTGACTGGTGGGGGTAAATGGCTGTTTTGCACCGTAAAAGGACATGCTATTATCACATGGATAATACAAATCATTCTGGCCAATATTTACCTTTTTCATCAAGACATTTATAAGAATTGTTGGAAGGGACTTGAAGTAAATAAAACGTACAGGATTCTGAATTCCAGGGTAATCAGTTTCAATGTTTGCATAACCCTATCCCATAAGCACATTTTATGAGTAGCCTAGTGGTAAAGTAAATCAAGGGTGTTGTACAGCATGAAACTATGCTACTTAATATTAAATACTACAAATGTGGAATTCTTTTTTATTTTATAACTACTTGCGAGGATGTGATACTCATTTTGGCTTTTCATCTAGTAGAATATTGCATTCTAAATAGTATGGATTTTGGGTACGTATTTTTTTTTAATATAGTTTGACATTTATAAAATGTAGTATGCTTTAAATGCCAGGATATCATACTCATTTCGGATTTTCATCTAGTAGATTTCTTGTCACACTATTGAGGAAGAATATGTGTTTTGAGACCCATGTGTGTCTGACAAGAGCTGTAATTCAGCTGATAATAAGATATGGGGATGTGCTACCAAAATAAATGAATTGCAGGAAACAATGCAATCGTGCGTTAGATGACGCATTCTAAGTAAGGGTGAGCCTATATGTCCTAATGTGTAAGCTGTTTGCGTATGCAAAAATATAACGTTTTATAGTATGTCAATTCTTGAAAATCAAGCATGGCTTTTCATCTAGTAGAATTTGCTACAGACTGTACACATTTCGGGAATATTACAAACACAATGCACTGGAAAAATTAAAGCAGGAAGCACCAGTGACTAGATCAATTAAAAAGTGGTCAGAGGAAGCAGATGCTAAGCTACAGGACTGTTTTGCTAGCACAGACAGGAATATGTTTGGGATTCCTCCAATGGCATTGAGGAGTACACCACATCTGTCATTGGCTTCATCAATAAGTGCGTTGATGACGTCTTCCCCACAGTGACCGTACGTACATTCCCCAACCAGAAGCCATGGATTACAGGCAGTATCCGCACTGAGCTAAAGTCTAGAGCAGCCACTTTCAAGGAGCGGGACTCTAACCCGGAAGCTTATAAGAAATCCCGCTATGCCCTCCGACAAACCATCAAACAGGCAAAGCATCAATACAGGACTAAGATCGAGTCGTACTACACCGTCTCTGGCACTCATCGGATGTGGCAGGGCTTGCAAATCATTACAGACTACAAAGGAAAGCATAGCCGAGAGCTGCCCAGTGACACGGATGAGCTAAACTACTTATATGCTTGATTCGAGGCAAAAAACACTGAAACATGCATGAGAGCACCAGCTGTAACGGAAGACTGTGTGATCATGCTCTCCACAGCCGATGTGAGTAAGACCTTTAGACTGGTCAACATTCACAAGGCCGCAGGGCCAGACGAATTACCAGGACGTGTACTGCGAGCATGCGCTGACCGACTAGCAAGTGTCTTCACTGACATTTTCAACCTCTCCCTGTCCGAGTCTGTAATACCAACATGTTTTAAGCAGACCACCATAGTGCCTGTGCCCAAGAACACTAAGGTAACCTGCCTAAATGACTACTGACCCGTAGCACTCATGTATGTAGCCATGAAGTGCTTTGAAAGGCTGGTCATGACTCACATCAACACCCTCATCCCAGAAACCCTAGACCCACTCCAATTTGCATACCACCCCAACAGATCCACAGATGATGCAGTCTCTATTGCACTCCACACTGCCCTTTCCCACCTGGACAAAAGGAACACCTATGTGAGAATGCTATTCATTGACTACAGCTCAGCGTTCAACGCCATAGTGTCCTCAAAGCTCATCAATTAGCTAAGGACCCTGGGAATAAACACCTCCCTCTGCAACTGGATCCTGGACTTCCTGACGGGCCGCCCCCAGGTGTTAGGGATAGGTAACAACACATCCGCCACGCTGATCCTCAAACCCAGGGACCCCTCAGAGGTGCATGCTCAGCCCCCTCCTGTTCCCCCTGTTCACTCATGACTGCACGGCCAGGCACAACTCCAACATCATCATTAAGTTAGCCGATAACACAACAGTGGTAGGCCTGATCATCGACAAAAACGAGACAGCCTATAGGGAGGAGGTCAGAGACCTGGCCGTGTGCTGCCAGGACAGCAACCTCTCCCTCAATGTGATCAAGACAAAGGAGATGAACGTGGACTACAGGAAAGAGAGGACCGAGCATGCCCCCATTCTCATCGACTGGGCTGCAGTGGAGCAGGTTGAGACCTTCAAGTTCCTTGGTGTCCACATCACCATCAAACTAAAATGGTCCAAGCACACTATGACAGTCGTGAAGGGGGCATGACAAAATCTATTCCCCCTCAGGAGACTGAAAAGATTTGGCATGGGTCCTCAGATCCTAAAAAGGATATTATACAGCTGCACCATCGACAGCATCCTGGTTGCATCACTGCCTGGTTTGGCAACTGCTCGGCCTCTGACCGCAAGGCACTACAGAGGGTAATGCGAACGGCCCAGTACATCACTGGGGTCAAGCTTCCTGCCATCCAGGACCTCTATACCAGGCGGTGTCAAAGGAATGCCAAATAAATTGTCAGACTCCAGCCACCCTAGTCATACTGTTCTCTTTGCTACCGCCTGGCAAGCGGTACCAGAGCACCAAGCCTAGGTCCAAGAGGCTTCTAAACAGCTTCTACCCCCAAGCCATAAGACTCCTGAACATCTAATCAAATAGCTACCCAGACTATTTGCATTCCCCCCCTCTTTTACACTGCTGCTACTCTCTGTTGTTATCATCTATGCATAGTCACTTTAATAACTCTACCTACATGTAGATATTACCTCAACTAACCGGTGCCCCCGCACATTGACTCTGTACCGACACCCCTCTGTATATAGTTATTTTTTTACTGCTGCTCATTTTCAGCAACAGTCTGGTAACTTGACTTCCGGCGCCGACAGAGATGGCCGCCTCGCTTCGCGTTCCTAGGAAACTATGCAGTTTTTTGTTTTTTTACGTGTTATTTCTTACACTAGTACCCCAGGTCATCTTAGGTTTCATCACATACAGCCGAGAAGAACTACTGAATATAAGATCAGCGTCAACTCACCATCAGTACGACCAAGAATATGTTTTTCGCGATGCGGATCCTGTGTTCTGCCTTACAACCAGTGCCACGGGATGGTTCCCATGCAGCGACCCAAAAAAACGACTCAGAAAAAGAGGGAAACGAAGCGGTCTTCTGGTCAGACTCCGGAGACGGGCACATCGTGCACCACTCCCTAGCATTCTTCTTGCCAATGTCCAGTCTCTTGACAACAAGGTTGATGAAATCCGAGCAAGGGTAGCATTCCAGAGGGACATCAGAGACTGTAACGTTCTCTGCTTCACGGAAACATGGCTAACTGGAGAGACGCAATCCGAAGCGGTGCAGCCAGCGGGTTTCTCCATGCATCGCGCCGACAGAAACGAACATCTTTCTGGTAAGAAGAGGGGCGGGGGCGTATGCCTTATGGCCAACGTGACATGGTGTGATGAAAGAAACATACAGGAACTCAAATCCTTCTGTTCACCTGATTTAGAATTCCTCACAATCAAATGTAGACCGCATTATCTACCAAGAGAATTCTCTTCGATTATAATCACAGCCGTATATATCCCCCCCCCCAAGCAGACACATCGATGGCTGTTAACGAACTTTATTTAACTCTCTGCAAACTGGAAACGATTTATCCGGAGGCTGCATTCATTGTAGCTGGGGATTTTAACAAGGCTAATCTGAAAACAAGACTCCCTAAATTTTATCAGCATATCGATTGCGCAATCAGGGGTGGAAAGACCCTGGATCATTGTTACTCTAACTTCCGCGACGCATATAAGGCCCTGCCCCGCCCCCCTTTCGGAATATCTGACCACGACTCCATTTTGTTGATCCCTGCCTACAGACAGAAACTAAAAGAAGAAGCTCCCACGCTGAGGTCTGTCCAACGCTGGTCCGACCAAGCTGACTCCACACTCCAAGACTGCTTCCATCACGCGGACTGGGAGATGTTTCGTATTGCATCAGCCAACAACATTGACGAATACGCTGATTCGGTGTGCGAGTTCATTAGAACATGCGTTGAAGATGTCGTTCCCATAGCAACGATTAAAACATTCCCCAACCAGAAACCATGGATTGATGGCAGCATTCGTGTGGAACTGAAGGCGCGAACCACTGCTTTTAATCAGGGCAAGGTGTCTGGTAACATGACTGAATACAAACAGTGCAGCTATTCCCTCCGCAAGGCTATCAAACAAGCTAAGCGCCAGTACAGAGACAAAGTAGAATCTCAATTCAATGGCTCAGACACAAGAGGCATGTGGCAGGGTCTACAGTCAATCACGGACTACAGGAAGAAACCCAGCCCAGTCACGGACCAGGATGTCTTGCTCCCAGGCAGACTAAACAACTTTTTTGCCCGCTTTGAGGACAATACAGTGCCACTGACACGGCCTGCAACGAAAACATGTGGTCTCTCCTTCACTGCAGCCGAAGTGAGTAAGACATTTAAACGTGTTAACCCTCGCAAGGCTGCAGGCCCAGACGGCATCCCCAGCCGCGCCCTCAGAGCATGCGCAGACCAGCTGGCCGGTGTGTTTACGGACATATTCAACCAATCCCTATACCAGTCTGCTGTTCCCACATGCTTCAAGAGGGCCACCATTGTTCCTGTTCCCAAGAAAGCTAAGGTAACTGAGCTAGAGACTAGTCAAGGACCATATCACCTCCACCCTACCTGACACCCTTGACCCACTCCAATTTGCTTACCGCCCAAATAGGTCCACAGACGATGCAATCTCAACCACACTGCACACTGCCCTAACCCATCTGGACAAGAGGAATACCTATGTGAGAATGCTGTTCATCGACTACAGCTCGGCATTCAACACCATAGTACCCTCCAAGCTCGTCATCAAGCTCGAGACCCTGGGTCTCGACCCCGCCCTGTGCAACTGGGTACTGGACTTCCTGACGGGCCGCCCCCAGGTGGTGAGGGTAGGCAACAACATCTCCTCCCCGCTGATCCTCAACACTGGGGCCCCACAAGGGTGCGTTCTGAGCCCTCTCCTGTACTCCCTGTTCACCCACGACTGCGTGGCCACGCACGCCTCCAACTCAATCATCAAGTTTGCGGACGACACAACAGTGGTAGGCTTGATTACCAACAACGACGAGACGGCCTACAGGGAGGAGGTGAGGGCCCTCGGAGTGTGGTGTCAGGAAAATAACCTCACACTCAACGTCAACAAAACTAAGGAGATGATTGTGGACTTCAGGAAACAGCAGAGGGAACACCCCCCCATCCACATCGATGGAACAGTAGTGGAGAGGGTAGCAAGTTTTAAGTTCCTCGGCATACACATCACAGACAAACTGAATTGGTCCACTCACACAGACAGCATCGTGAGGAAGGCGCAGCAGCGCCTCTTCAACCTCAGGAGGCTGAAGAAATTCGGCTTGTCACCAAAAGCACTCACAAACTTCTACAGATGCACAATCGAGAGCATCCTGGCGGGCTGTATCACCGCCTGGTATGGCAACTGCACCGCCCTCAACCGTAAGGCTCTCCAGAGGGTAGTGAGGTCTGCACAACGCATCACCGGGGGCAAACTACCTGCCCTCCAGGACACCTACACCACCCGATGCTACAGGAAGGCCATAAAGATCATCAAGGACATCAACCACCCGAGCCACTGCCTGTTCACCCCGCTATCATCCAGAAGGCGAGGTCAGTACAGGTGCATCAAAGCTGGGACCGAGAGACTGAAAAACAGCTTCTATCTCAAGGCCATCAGACTGTTAAACAGCCACCACTAACATTGAGTGGCTACTGCCAACACACTGTCAATGACACTGACTCTACTCCAGCCACTTTAATCATGGGAATTGATGGGAAATGATGTAAATATATCACTAGCCACTTTAAACAATGCTACCTTATATAATGTTACTTACCCTACATTATTCATCTCATATGCATACGTAGAAACTGTACTCTATATCATCGACTGCATCCTTATGTAATACATGTATCACTAGCCACTTTAACTATGCCACTTGGTTTACATACTCATCTCATATGTATATACTGTACTCGATATCATCTACTGTATCTTGCCTATGCTGCTCTGTACCATCACTCATTCATATATCCTTATGTACATATTCTTTATCCCCTTACACTGTGTATAAGACAGTAGTTTTTTGGGGAATTGTTAGTTAGATTACTTGTTCGTTATTACTGCATTGTCGGAACTAGAAGCACAAGCATTTCGCTACACTCGCATTAACATCTGCTAACCATGTGTATGTGACAAATAAATTTGATTTGATTTGATTTGATTTGATTTAATTACTTGTTACTTTTATCTCTTATTCTTATCCGTATTTTTTGAAACTGAACTGTTGGTTAGGTTATGGGCTCGTAAGAAAGCATTTCACTGTAAGGTTGTATTCAGTGCAATTTTGATTTGAACCGGATAAAAGGGCTTCTTCAAGATTTGACAGTTCTCTCTGAAAGTGAACAAAAATTTACTTGAAGAAGCTTTTTGTTCTCCTTAAAATTATTGACTTTTTAATTGTACATCTTTGAAAACAGTTTGTTATTTTCAGCCTGCCGTACCTTTAGCTAAATAGCTAAGTGCTTTAGTAGGACTTGAAGTTATAGCTGACTGTCCGAACAGTAACATTAGCTACAGGGTTAACAGCTGATACCTGGTAAGCTTGCTGTTGAGCGACAACTTCATATTTAACGTAGTTAGCTAGCTAGTTACTTGTTGTAAATACCAGGGCTTACGTTCACACTGTTGCAGGGTCTGATGACAATACCAACCAAACATTTGATTCTGTGGCAAACTTCCTGGGACATATTTGTGCTGGTAGGATGATTGCCTTAAAGGGGAATTTCCCCCTGGCTCTGCCATATAGTCATTACTATATTAACAACATTACCTTTTTGTCATAAACATTACAATTACCCAAACCACAAGCTAGAACTTGCACATTTTAATTTCACTGGTAGGATCATGAAGTTTTGAGTCACTGTCTATTGGTCTGCTGTGAACCATAAAGTCCGGCATTCCTAGTGAATGCTGATACCGCCCGCTAGGTAGAAGGGGCATGACCACAAACTTCAAAAATAATCAGTAATCTCAGAACTTCTCTAGGCAAGATTTTTTTGAAAGCGTTTGTTTGTCACTAATGTTTGTAATCATGCCGTGTGGTTCTGTGCCTGGCTGTGCTAATTAAAACAAGTATGGAAATGTCTTTCCTTTCACCGTTCTACCTACCAGAGATTCACCCTGATTCTGCTAATGGCTTGCAGCTATCAAGAATGATTCAGTGACCAAAGACTATCAAAGGGATTTTCAGGCAGAACTGTTTGGGAACATGTTTGTTTGTTTGTTCTATCTTTCACTGACATTAGCTAATGTAAGCTAGCTAATGTTACATGTTACTCGTATTTGGTATCTCCATTTGGTAGGCATCTATTACACATTTGTCTGGAAAACACTCTGTTACTAAAAATAGAATTGGCAAGATATCTAACTCACTCTGTTTGTGTGTTGGTAGCAATAATGAATGTGTATAAATTGAAAATGGTTGGTTAGTTGGTTCCCAGCCAGCTGGCTAGCAATCTTGCTGCCAATTTAGTGATGATAGTTAGCTAATAGCAAGCTGACAATATTGAAATGTCCGTGTTAGGTATGCTTAGCTAGCCAGTCTAGTAGGAGATCAATACAATTAGTGGGTTGGTTAAATTGTGCATTGTTCTGTATTTTGTTGTAGGTGGCACAGAATCGGATTTCAACAACATGCGCTTCCAACCTCTAGCTCTGCACTTGGTGAAGGTAAGTTGGCCAAAATATTAACAAGCTGACGGCTAATATTTATAGCTCAGTTTACAATAAGCATGGCATAAACATGAATTGGGTAGTGTTTGTATGGTTTGTGTTTGTGTTATGGGGTTACATGTGGTTAGAGGTAGCCTGAGGACCACAGAGTACCTTCCAGACCATGTCATCAATTTAGTCTACCCCTCTTCTCTTTTTACCTTTTCTTTTTGTAAAACGTAGGTTATCTGGAGTCATTCCGCAGTGCCCTGTTGAAAAAATCCCAAAGTCGAGGCAATTTGGGTACACAAGCATGAGGGAGCAGACACACTTTGCAGTTACGGAGCACAACAAGATTATGGGACAGAAACCAGCAATGGACATTGAAAGGTATAACATCAAGAATACAATAGTAATGATCAAAGGTAAAATGACTAAAAGTGTAATGACTTCTAAACTTCCAAAGATCCAACCAACCATTGATGAATAATAGTATACCTAGTTACACGTTGAAATGATGGTGTCCTTTGTTGGGCAAATCAAATGTCATTGTAGACCCAACCTCCTAATTTACTTTCACATACACCTTGGGTAAGAAAAGTTAGTTACTTTCAACTATTCAATGTTATTTAGGTAGTCTACGCAGATGAGTATGGAAGCTGATCAATGTCAACTTCCATACTAGACTCTCACTGAAGTGCATTACCCCTCATATACCAGCAAGAATCGCTGTTCAGGCAGGAATCGTTGGACTGCCGCTTCACATTTTATTTTCAATATGACTATTTTTTTAGGTTGATGGCATGACGTTGAAACAATAATGTTGATTCAAAACATACCATTTTGATATCAACATTGAAACAAGGCCAAATAAAATGTCTTATCAAATATAAAATTCAACATAATTTCCACCACCCAGTGAATATAAGAATATTTGTGAATTTTCAAAACAAATTCAACATATACATAGTTCCTTTGATTATGTTGAGATTAGATTAATGTAATAATCTGATAGTCAGGTTAAATCAATGTATTAAGTTGAAGGTTCACACTCATTTCAATGTTTAGAACACTGGTTGACATTAAATGAAAAGAGTACTGGTTGATGACGTTTTTGTTATCCAATTCATTTTTTGCATCGATTCCATGTCACAATACGTTGACAAATTACGTTGAAACAATGTTGATTCAACCAGTGTGTGCCCAGAGGGAAGGCTGTTACAGCTCCACACGTATTAGTAAATAATAGACCAATTGCATTAAAGCACAGCTGGCTGGAAGCGAGGAGGCGACAGGCTTAGGAGCCCACGGGCTTTGTTTATTATATTACCATTATATTACCATTAGTGGTACTGTCACGCCCTGACCAGAGTATTCTTTGTGTTCTTTATATATTTTGGTTAGGTCAGGGTGTGACATGGGTGATGTATGTGTTTTTGTACTGTCTATGAGTTTTGTAGGTTTATGGGGTTGTTTACCATCTAGGTGTTTATGTATGTCTATGGTTGCCTAGATTGGTTCTCAATTAGAGGCAGCTGTTTATCGTTGTCTCTGATTGGGAACCATATTTAGGCAGCCATCTTCTTTGGGTATTTTGTGGGTTATTGTCTATGTGATGTTGCATGTTTGCACTCAGTTTTGATAGCAGTCACTGTTGTTTTGTTGTTTTGTTGTTTTGTTGTTTTGTGGTTTTGTTTGTTTGCTTAGTGTACTTCGTGTTTTTCCGTCTTTTCATTAAATCATCAAATTAAATTTTATTTGTCACATACACATGGTTAGCAGATGTTAATGCGAGTGTAGCGAAATGCTTGTGCTTCTAGTTCCGACAATGCAGTAATAACCAACAAGTAATCTAACTAACAATTCCAAAACTACTGTCTTATACACAGTGTAAGGGGATAAAGAATATGTACATAAGGATATATGAATGAGTGATGGTACAGAGCAGCATAGGCAAGATACAGTAGAAGATATCGAGTACAGTATATACATATGAGATGAGTATGTAAACAAAGTGGCATAGTTAAAGTGGCTAGTGATACATGTATTACATAAGGATGCAGTCAATGATATAGAGTACAGTATATACGTATGCATATGAGATGAATAATGTAGTGTAAGTAACATTATATAAGGTAGCATTGTTTAAAGTGGCTAGTGATATATTTACATCATTTCCTATCAATTCCCATTATTAAAGTGGCTGGAGTTGAGTCAGTGTCATTGTCAGTGTGTTGGCAGCAGCCACTCAATGTTAGTCGTGGCTGTTTAACAGTCTGATGGCCTTGAGATAGAAGCTGTTTTTCAGTCTCTCGGTCCCAGCTTTGATGCACCTGTACTGACCTCGCCTTCTGGATGATAGCGGGGTGAACAGGCAGTGGCTTGGGTGGTTGATGTCCTTGATGATCTTTATGGCCTTCCTGTAACATCGGGTGGTGTAGGTGTCCTGGAGAGCAGGTAGTTTGCCCCCGGTGATGCGTTGTGCAGACCTCACTACCCTCTGGAGAGCCTTACGGTTGTGGGCGGAGCAGTTGCCGTACCAGGCGGTGATACAGCTCGACAGGATGCTCTCGATTGTGCATCTGTAGAAGTTTGTGAGTGCTTTTGGTGACAAGCCGAATTTCTTCAGCCTCCTGAGGTTGAAGAGGCGCTGCTGCGCCTTCTTCACGATGCTGTCTGTGTGAGTGGACCAATTCAGTTTGTCTGTGATGTGTATGCCGAGGAACTTAAAACTTGCTACCCTCTCCACTACTGTTCCATCGATGTGGATAGGGGGGTGTTCCCTCTGCTGTTTCCTTAAGTCCACAATCATTTCCTTAGTTTTGTTGACGTTGAGTGTGAGGTTATTTTCCTGACACCACACTCCGAGGGCCCTCACCTCCTCCCTGTAGGCCGTCTCGTCGTTGTTGGTAATCAAGCCTACCACTGTTGTGTCATCCGCAAACTTGATGATTGAGTTGGAGGCGTGCGTGGCCACGCAGTCGTGGGTGAACAGGGAGTACAGGAGAGGGCTCAGAACGCACCCTTGTGGGGCCCCAGTGTTGAGGATCAGCGGGGAGGAGATGTTGTTGCCTACCCTCACCACCTGGGGGCGGCCCGTCAGGAAGTCCAGTACCCAGTTGCACAGGGCGGGGTCGAGACCCAGGGTCTCGAGCTTGATGACGAGCTTGGAGGGTACTATGGTGTTGAATGCCGAGCTGTAGTCGATGAACAGCATTCTCACATAGGTATTCCTCTTGTCCAGATGGGTTAGGGCAGTGTGCAGTGTGGTTGAGATTGCATCGTCTGTGGACCTATTTGGCGGTAAGCAAATTGGAGTGGGTCTAGGGTGTCAGGTAGGGTGGAGGTGATATGGTCCTTGACTAGTCTCTCAAAGCACTTCATGATGACGGATGTGAGTGCTTTCTTGGGAACAGGAACAATGGTGGCCCTCTTAAAGCATGCGGGAACAGCAGACTGGTATAGGGATTGATTGAATATATCCATAAACACACCGGCCAGCTGGTCTGCGCATGCTCTGAGGGCACGGCTGGGATGCCGTCTGGGCCTGCAGCCCTGCGAGGGTTAACACGTTTAAATGTTTTACTCACCTCGGCTGCAGTGAATGAGAGACCGCATGTTTTCGTTGCAGGCCGTGTCAGTGGCACTGTATTGTCCTCAAAGCGGGCAAAAAAGTGATTTAGTCACCTGCCCATTACTCTCGGGGTGATAACCGGAGGTCAGGCTGACGGGCAACAGGAGGAGACGGCAGGACTTAGAGAACCGATCCAAAATCCCTGAGACGGCGGAAGATCGGTCAGGAAATCTATGGACAGATGTGACCATGGCCGCTGTGGAACGGGGAGGGGTTGTAGCTTCCTTCTAGGAAGGTGCCTAGGAGCCTTACTCTGAGCGCACACTGAACAGGAGGAGACATAACCCTTAACGTCCTTAGCCAACGTAGGCCACCAATACCTCCCCCGAAGGCTCCCCACTGTCCTCGTCACCCCAGGGTGACCCGAGGAGGGTAGGACATGAGCCCACCGAATCAGTTTGTCCCGAACACCAAGCGGCACGTACCTTCGCCCCGCTGGACACTGAGGAGGCGCGGGTTCAGCCCGTAACGCCCGCTCGATGTCCGAGTCCATTTCCCATACCACTGGGGCTACCAGCTTTGAGGCGGGAAGGATGGGAGTAGGTTCGGTGGACCCATCCTCCGTGTCGTAAAGGCGGGACAGTGCGTCAGCCTTTACGTTCTGGGAGCCCGGTCTATAAGACAAAGTAAACCGGAACCGGGTGAAGAAGATGACCCACCTTGCCTGACGTGGATTAAGTCTCCTAGCTGCCCAAATATACTCCAGATTCTGGTGGTCGGTCCAGATGAGAAAGGGGTGCTTAGCCCCCTCAAGCCAGTGTCTCCACACCTTCAGAGCCTTAACCACCGCTAGCAACTCCCGGTCCCTCACATCATAGTTACGCTCCACTGGGCTGAGCTTCCTTGAGAAGAAAGTGCAGGGGCGGAGTTTTGGTGGCGTACCCGAGCGCTGTGATAGCACGGCACCCACCCCAGCCTTGGACGCGTCCACCTCCACTATGAATGCTAGAGAGGGGTCCGGATGCGCCAACACGGGCGCATCAGTGAACAGCGCCTTCAACTTGTTGAATGCTCCGTCCGCCTCTGCTGACCACTGCAACCGCACCGGGCCCCCCTTCAGCAGTGAGGTAATGGGAGCCGCTACCTGGCCAAAACCCCGGATAAACCTCCGGTAGTAGTTGGCAAAACCCAAAAACCGCTGCACCTCCTTTACCGTGGTCGGAGTCGGCCAATTACGCATGGCCCTAATGCGGTCACCCTCCATCACTACCCCCGAGGTGGAAATGCGATATCCCAGAAAAGAGACGGCTCGTTTAGAGAACACGCATTTCTCAGCCTTGACATATAGGTCATGCTCCAGCAGTCTACCAAGCATCTTGCGCACCAGAGACACATGCGCGGTGTGAGTGGCCGAGTAGATCAGAATGTCATCGATATAAACAACCACTCCCTGCCCGCACAGGTCCCTGAGAATCTCGTCTACAAAGGATTGAAAAACGGCTGGAGCATTTTTTAACCCATATGGCATGACGAGGTACTCATAGTGGCCTGATGTAGTACTAAATGCGGTTTTCCACTAGTCTCCCTTCCGAATACGCACCAGACTATACGCGCTCCTGAGATCCAGTTTTGTGAAGAACTGCGCTCCGTGGAACGATTCCACCGCCGTAGCGATGAGAGGTAGAGGGTAACTATACCCCACTGTGATGGCGTTTAGACCTCTATAATCGATACACGGACGCAAACCTCCCTCCTTTTTCCTCACAAAAAAGAAACTCGAGGAGACGGGTGAAATGGAGGGCCGAATGTACCCCTGTCCCAGCGACTCCGTGACATATGTCTCCATTGCCAACATCTCCTCCTGGGACAGCGGGTACACGTGACTCTTGGGAAGCGCAGCGTCTACCTGGAGATCTATCGTACAATCCCTTCCCGGTCGATAAGGTGGTAATTTAGTCGCTTTCACTTTACTGAAAGCGATTGCCAAATCTGCATACTCGGGGGGAATGCACACCGTGGAACCCTGGTCTGGACTCTCCACCGACGTGGCACCGATGGAAACTCCCAAACACCTTCCAGAACACTCCTCTGACCACCCCTGGAGAACCCCCTGTCTCCACGAAATTTTAGGATTGTGCCGGGCCAACCAGGGAGTCCCCAGCACCACTGGAAACGCAGGCGAATCAATAATAAAGAAACTGATACGCTCCCTATGATTCCCCTGCGTCACCATGTCCAGTGGGACCGTGGTCTCCCTGACCATCCCTGACCCTAATGGCCAGCTATCTAGGGAGTGCACGGGGAAAGGAGAATCTATCGGCACCAGCGGAACCCCTAACTTAAGGGCGAGTCCGCGATCCATAAAGTTCCCAGCTGCGCCTGAATCGACTAGCGCCCTATGCTGGGAAGAGGGAAAAAAGTGAAGGAAAAAGTTTAAGACAAACATGTGGCCAACCGGGGGTTCTGGGTGAGTTTGATGCTGACTCACCTGGGGTGACCGAGAAGCTTTCCGCCTGCCATCTCTACTCCCAGACGGACCCCCCCAGCACCGATCAGACGTGTGTCCTCTCCGACCACAGTTGGTGCAGGGAAGGCCTCCTCCTCCGGTACCCCTCGGCGCAGCCCCTCCCAACTCCATCGGAATGGGAGCGGAGGGGCTGGGTGGTGGAACGCACAGGACCCTCTCTGAACGCCCGCGGGCAGCCAGCAGATTATCCAGTCGAATAGACATGTCAATCAGCTGATCCAGTGACAGAGTGGTGTCCCGACACGCTAACTCCCGGCGGACGTCCTCTCGGAGACTACACCTGTAGTGGTCCATGAGGGCCCTGTCGTTCCACCCAGATCCGGCTGCCAAGGTCCGGAACTCCAGCGCGTAATCCTGGGCGCTCCTCCTCTCCTGCCTGAGATGAAATAGTCGTTCTCCCACCGCTCGGCCGTCTAGAGGGTGATCAAACACGGCACGGAAGTGGCGGGAAAACTCTGGGTAGTGCTCCCGCACCGAGTCTGGGCCATTCCAGACTGCGTTCGCCCACTCCAGAGCACGACCCGTGAGGCAGGAGATGAGGACACTCACCCTCTCTGCTCCTGAGGGAGTGGGTCTGATGGTGGCCAGGTATAGCTCCAGCTGAAGCAGAAACCCCTGGCAACCCGCCGCCGCTCCATCATAAGCCTTCGGTAGCGTCAGACGGAGGGTGCTGGAGTCGGGAGATGGGGAGTCCGGAACCGTGGGTGCCGAAGGTGGAGAGAGGAGACCACTCCTCTCCCATCTGTCCATTCTCTCCATCACTTGATCCATCGCGGATCCGATCCGATGGAGGACGGTGGTGTGGTGGAGAACCCGTTCCTCCATCGATGGGAGAGGGTTGTCTGCTGCTCCTGCTGACTCCATTCAATTTGATAGGTGCGGGATTCTGTAATGCTCCGGGTGTCGTGGGTGTGGAGTCAAATGCAGGAGACAGAGAGTTCAATGCTGTGCGTCTTTTAATAGCACCTAACGCACCACAGGGTGCTCACAAAAGTTACGTTCCCAAACACAGGGAATCAAAATGTACAATGGAACAAATCACGACCAGGCACAAAACACGTACCTCTACAACAGAGCCGAAGGTTACATAGAAATAATCCCGAACAACAACCAGGCGGGCCGGCTGTCTAATAAAGACAAACTAATTAACCCTACACAGGTGCTACCACTAAACATACAAGGAGGGGGAGGAAAAACAATCAGTGGCAGCTAATAGGCCGGTGACGACGACCGCCGAGCGCCACCCGCCCGGGAAGAGGAAACACCCTCGGTCGGACTCGTGACACAAATCAAATAAAGCACATCACTGAGTACCACTCTCCATATGTTCAAGAATAGTGGTGGCTGCATTATGTTATGGGTATGCTTGTAATCGTTAGGTACTGGGGAGTTGTTCAGGATAACTTCATTGGGATAGGGGTCAGTATTTTCACGTCCGGATGAAAAGCGTGCCCAAAGTAAACTGCCTGTTTCTCTCGCCAAGAAGCTAGGATATGCATATAATTGGTAGATTTAGTTGGAAAACACTAAAGTTTCTAAAACTGTTAAAATTATGTCTGTGTATAACAGAACTTATTTGGCAGGTGAAACCCGAGGACAAACCATCCAGGTAAAAAACAATTTGAGGTCAGTGTGTATTCAATTGGTTTTCTATGGGAAACTATATTTATGAGGAGCCTGGTTGCAGTTCCTATGGCTTCCACTAGATGTCAACAGTCCTTAGAAATTGGTTCATGTTTTTATTTTGAGAAATGAAGAAGTAGGGCTGTTCATTGTGAGTGTCAAGCCAAGTGGACTCTTCTGTGTGCCGCGCGTGAACTGGAGCTCGATTCACGTTGTTTTTATCCGCTATTGAACACAGTATATTATATATTATATATTTACGTTTTAGGATATCTAAGGTTGGATTAGGAAAGTTGTTTTGAAATGTTTGGACCAAGTTTACAGGTAATTTATAAGATACTTTGTAGTCATGTTGGGACAGTTGGAACCAGTTTATTTCTGAATCAAATGCGCCAAATAAAATAACATTTTGGGGATATAAAGAAGGAATTTATCAAACAAAAGGACCATTTGTGATGTTTCTTTGAAATTTTGGAGTGCCAACAGAAGAAGATATTCAAAGGTAGGCATGAATTATATCGTTATTTCTGACTTTTGTGTCGCACCTGCCTGGTTGAAATTTGTTTTTCATGTGTTGGTATGCGGGGTATGCGCTTTCCTCAGATAATCGCATGGTTTGCTTTCGCCATAAAGCCTTTTTGAAATCTGACACGGAGGTTGTATTAACAGCAAGTTAAGCTTTATTTTGATATATTGCACTTGTGATTTATGAAAGTCAAATATTTATAAATATTTGATTTTGGCGCTCTGCAGTTTCACCGGATGTTGTCGAGGCTAGCGTCCCACTAATCCGAAAGAAGATAAATAAGAAAATGAATGGAGCTAAGCACAGACAAAATCCCAGAGGAATACCTGGTTGATTAATTCACTTCTCAGCAGTAACCTAAATAACCTAAATAATAACCTAAAACACAAGGCCAAATGTACACTGAAGCTTACCAAGAAGACAGTATGCATGTTCTGGAGTTATAGTTTTGACTTAAATCTGCTTGAAAATCTATGGCAAGACCTGAAAATGAATGTCTAGCAATGATCAACAACCAATTTGACAGAGGTTGAAGAATATTGAAAAGAATAATGGGCAAATGTTGCACAATCCAGGTGTGGAACGCTCTTAAAGACTTACCCAGAAAGACTCACAGCTGTAATAGCTGACAAAGGTGATTCTAGCAAGTATTGACTCAGGGGGTTGAATACTTATCTAATCAAGATATGTCATTTTTCATGATTGTTTTTTTACAAATGTTTGAATTTTTTACCCTTTGACATTACAGTATTTTGTGTAGAACATTGACAAAAAAATGACAATTAAATCAATTTTAATCCCACCTTGTACACATCAAAATGTGGAAAAAGTCAAGAGGTATGAATACTTTCTGAAGGCACATTGTTTTTGGCAACATATCTCATGCGCAGTCAATTTGGCCAGTATCCCGTAGTCGCCTCTTTACTGTTGATGTTGAGACTGGTGTTTTGAGGGTACTATTTGATGAAGCTGCCAGTTGAGGACTTGTGAGGCGTCTGTTTCTCAAACTAGACACTCGAATGTACTTGTCCTCTAGCTCAGTTGTTTACTGGGGCCTCCCACCCCTCTTTCTATTTTGGTTAAAGACAGTTTACGCTGTTCTGTGAAGGGAGTAGTACACAGCGAGATCTTCAGTTTCTTGGCAATCTTTCGCTTGGAATACCCTTAATTTGTCAGAACAAGAATAGACCGACGTGTTTCAGAAGAAGGGTCTTTGTTTCTTGCCATTTTGAGCCTGTAAATGAACCCACAAATACTGATGCTCCAGATTCTCAACTAGTCTATAGAAGGCCCGTTTTATTGCTTCAGTTTCATCTGTGCTAACATAATTGCAAAAGGATTTTCTGATCAATTAGCCTTTGAAAATGATAAACTTGGATTAGCTAACACAACGTGCCATTGGAACATAGGAGTGATGGTTGCTGATAATGGGCCTCTGTAAGCCTATGTAGATATTCCATAAAAAATCTGTCGTTTCCAGCTGCAGTTGTCATTTACAACATTTACAATGTCTACAGTGTATTTCTGATCAATTTGATGTTATTTTAATGGACAAAAAATATTTTTTCTTTCAAAACAAGGATACTTTAAAGTCACTTCAAAGTGACCCCGAACTTTTGAACAGTAGTGTTTTATATATATATATATATATATATATATATATATATATATATATATATATATATATATATATAAAAAAACATTCATATATACACACACACACATTTTTTTAATATACCTTTATTATTCCCGCAAACCCTACCACCCCTCCCCCAGTTGGAGTAAACAGTTTATACATACTATACACATTTTACAGACACATCTATTTTACAATAGTTGTATTGTGTTTGTTTTAGTCCTGGCCTTCCTCTATTTCTGATGTCCATCCAGTTTGATTTCTATTTGTAACTGCTATTTCACAAAAGTTCTGAACCCATATACATTTTACAGACCCCGTATGTTTTACATTTTTTATCTTGTTGTTATTAGTCCCACCCTTCAGCTCCATTCTACCCAACCCATCTATCTCTCTACAGCATCCATTTTGGATTTCTATTTTCCATATATTTTTCAACTGTGCTGTGATGCTTCACAAAAGTACTAAACCTTTCTATTCTCATAGTTTCTACAGATTGTAAAATAAAGATAGGCAATTTTTCTAAAATAATTATATTTTTGATAGATTGACTATGACTTTTCAAGTCAGCCAGTATTGATACCTGCAGCGCTAGTTCTAGATCAATTTTATAATTCTTCAGCCATTCCTGGGCCTGTGACCAAAAACGAGCTAGATATGGACAGTACCAAAATAAATGATCTAATGACTCTGCCTCCTCGCAGCAAAATTTGTAGAGCTTGGAAGATTGTATCCCCCATATAATCCCCCATACAATAACATTACATTGGTTGCAAGAATTTAGTATAATCATTTAAATTGAAAAATTCAACGTTTTGAATCCAGCGTCGTTTAGCATGTCAATTCATAAACCATGTGCCATGGAATGAGTACATCAAAAATCTCTTCCCAATCTGTATGGCACAGCTGTCAACATCCTGGTCCTAGAAAGAAACTTTCCTATTTATGCTATTTGTATTCCTCCACCAGATTGGATTATTTATACTGGGCAGACAGACCAGTTACCTACCTCTTCCCCCTGCCACATGCCTCTGCCATTTTCGGGGTAATGTTTGTCATCTTGGATTGAGCAGACATTTTTGTACAATTCTGATAACTCTACCATTCCAAAAACAAAATCCCCTTTTCAAAAGTAATTCCAAAATAAAATAAAATAAATACAGGTATTTTATTAACCAGCACATTTGAGTTCAGCCATAATATTTAGGGTAATATTTATTCTATCTTTTCAGGGCAATGAAATTGGAGCCAGCTCTGAAATGCTTGTTTAAAAAAGAGCGGGAGCAGGTGTGGCACGAAGGCAATTTTTAAACAATGGATGAGTTTTTCTTAGTAATCTACTTGAGAACCATTTAGGGTTCAAGTAAAACTTTTGAATAAGTGAAGCTTCTAGAGAGAGGTTTAGTGCTTTTATTTTAAATAATCTCAACCCACCCAATTCATATTCATTATATAGATAACACACTTTATCTTGTCTGGTTGCTATACATTACTTTTACCCATTTTATAAGAGAATCACTGAAATTGAAAAAATCCAAGCATTTATGAATAAAATCAAGTCTTACGTTATCAAAGGCCTTTTCAAAATCCTCTATGGCTTCTTAGATGTTTCATGATGTTCTATTATTTCTAGTAGTTGTTATATATTAAGTATATTATCTCCAATGTATCATCCATGTAAAAAACCTGTCTGATTAGGATGAACAATACCTGGAAAAAATGCTATGCATTTCGCTAGTATTTTTGCATCACAACATTGAAGTGTAAGAGGCCTCCAGTTTTTAAGATAGTCTGGATCTTTATATTTGCCATATGGGTCTTGTTTTAATAATAGTGAAATCAAATGTTCCTGCTGAGTACCTGACAGACTACCATTTCTATAGGAGTAGATAAAGCTCCATTGTTGGCATGTTTTGAGTATATAAAAAAGAGCTTGATATACCTCTACTTATAATTTTCTTAACCTTTATTTTAACTAGTCAGCATAAGGATCTTAGTGAAACATTATTGGTTTCAGGTGTTTTTTATTTAAGAACTAATTCTTATTTTCAATGACGGCCTAGGAACAGTGGGTTAACTGCCTGTTCTGGGGCTTAATGACAGATTTGTACCTTGTCAGCCCAGGGGGTTGAACTTGCAACCTTCCGGTTACTAGTCCAACACTCTAACCACTAGGCTACCCTGCCGCCCCAGGTGTAAGGCCAAGGACAAAAATGACAACCCACAGGAAGGCAGACCCCCAGAGCCAGGACTGTGCAGGCCAGCAGCTTGTGATTGCCTAAATAGATAACTCCAGTGACATCGGTAAGTTTTCAATACAGATTCCTTTTGTCGTACTGTATTCCATATAAGGCATCCAGACCTTAAGAAAGTGGCCAATATACCTTTTGATCTTGCAATAAATCAAATCTAGTGACGCATAACATGACATTTCTGCCATCCACTGTGACATTGTGGGAGGATAACATACCTTCCAATGGCAATGCATTTATTACCCACTATAAATTATAGGTAACACAGTTTCTTCTGAAAGCAGTCTCCAGTAACTTACCTCATTTGCACACACTGCATATAGACTTATTCTACTGTATGTTCGTTTATTCCATATGTAACTCTGTGTTGTTGTATGTGTCGAACTGCTTTGCTTTATTCTTGGCCAGGTTGCAGTTGTAAATTAGAACTTGTTCTCAACTAGCCTTCCTGGTTAAATAAAGGTGAAATAAATAAAGAAACAGTGAAGCCTGTAGAGCTGTTTATTACTGTGTCAGTGTGAAAGTAGGGAATTAGCTAAGGAAACAGACAGATCAACAACCTTACATTGATTTACTGACTAATAAAAACGCCAGAATATCGGTCTTCAATCGTTTGGCTGCTTGTTTAATCGTGTGATTTAGGTCTAGTGTGACTGAGGAAAATATAATAGCTAGCTAGCTAGCTCACTAACATTAGCCAACTAACTCCCAAGCTCTCTCTCTCCAACGGTACATCAACTGACGAATGCTAGCCAAGTTCATTTACTTCTGGTGAAACAGGACAAAACAAAGGCTACAAAACGTACCCATACACAGCCTGTGATACAGCCTGGAATCAAACCAGGGTCTGTAGTGACGCCTCTAACACTGGGATGCAGTGCCTTAGATTGTTGTGCCACTTGGGAGTGGCTAGTTTAGTTTTTTTCAGTGAAAGTTGCACCCCTGCAAGGCATTATTCTAAGCATGATTGGAGAGAGAGAGAGAGAGAGAGAGAGAGAGAGAGAGAGAGAGAGAGAGAGAGAGAGAGAGAGAGAGAGAGAGAGAGAGAGAGAGAGAGAGAGAGAGAGAGAGAGAGAGAGAGAGAGAGAGAGAGAGAGAGAGAGAGATCCCATGTCCTGTGCCATGGCTCATGGGAGAGAGAAAGAAAGGGTGTAGGTACACTACATATACAAAAGTATGTCGACACCCCTTCAAATTAGTGGATTGGGCTATTTCAGCCACACCCGTGGCTGAGAGGTGTATAAAATCGAGCAATCTAAATATAAATGTGCAATCTCCATAGACAAACTTTAGCAGTAGAATTGGCCATAATGAAGAGCTCTGTGACTTTCAATGTGGCACCATCATAAGATGCCACCTTTCCAACATTTACAGTTGAGTAATTTAGCAGACAATCTTTTCCAGAGTGAATGGATACATTTTTGTACTTTTTCCCATACTGGTCCCCCGTGGGAATCAAAACCACAACCCTGGTTTTGCAAGCACAATGCTCTAACAACTGAGATACATGCAACCTCAACAAGTCAGTTTGTAAAATTTCTGGCATGCAGGAGCTTCCCCGGTCTACTGTAAGTGCTGTTATTGTGAAGTGGAAATATCTAGGAGGAACAACAGCTCAGACGTGAAGTGGTAGGCCACACAAGCTCACAGAATCGGACTGCCGAGTGCTGAAGTGCGTAGCACATAAAAATTGTCTGTCCTCGGTTGCAACACTCACTCCTGAGTTCCAAACTGCCTCTGGAAGAAATGTCAGCACAATAACTGTTTGTTGGGAGCTTCATGAAATGGGTTTCCATGGCCGCGCAGCCACACAGAAGCCTAAGATCACCATGCGCAATGCCAAGCGTTGGCTGGAGTGGTGTAAAGTGGTTGCCACCCCTATTACTAGCCAGTTCAACCTCTCTTTCGTGTCGTCCCAAAGATTGGAAAGCAGCTGCGGTCATCCCCCTCTTCAAAGGGGGGGAGCACTCTTGACCCAAACTGCTACAGAGCTACATCTATCCTACCCTGCCTTTCTAAGGTCTTCGTAAGCCAAGTCAACAAACAGATTACCGACCATTTCAAATCTCACCATACCTTCTCTGCTATGCAATCTGGTTTCAGAGCTGGTCATGGGTGCACCTCAGCCACGCTCAAGGTCCTAAACGATATCTTAACCGCCATCGATAAGAAACATTACTGTGCAGATGTTTTCATTGATCTGGCCAAGGCTTTCGACTCTGTCAATCACCACATCCTCATCGGCAGACTCGACAGCCTTGGTTTCTCAAATGATTGCCTCGCCTGGTTCACCAACTACTTCTCTGATAGAGTTCAGTGTGTCAAATCGGAGGGTCTGCTGTCCGGACCTCTGGCAGTCTCTATGGGGGTGCCACAGGGTTCAATTCTTAGACCGACTCTCTTCTCTGTATACATCAATGATGTCGCTCTTGCTGCTGGTGAATCTCTGATCCACCACTACGCAGACGACACCATTCTGTATACTTCTGGCCCTTCTTTGGACACTGTGTTAACAACCCTCCAGGCAAGCTTCAATGCCATACAACTCTCCTTCTGTGGCCTCCAATTGCTCTTAAATACAAGTAAAACTAAATGCATGCTCTTCAACCGATCGCTGCCTGCACCTGCCCGCCTGTCCAACATCACTACTCTGGACGGCTCTGACTTAAAATACGTGGACAACTACAAATACCTAGGTGTCTGGTTAGACTGTAAACTCTCCTTCCAGACCCACATCAATCCAAAGTTAAATCTAGAATTGGCTTCCTATTTCGCAACAAAGCATCCTTCACTCATGCTGCCAAACATACCCTTGTAAAACTGACCATCCTACCAATCCTCGACTTCGGCGATGTAATTTACAAAATAGCCTCCAATACCTACTCAAGAAACTGGATGCAGTCTATCACAGTGCAATCCATTTTGTCACCAAAGCCCCATATACTACCCACCATTGCGACCTGTACGCTCTCGTTGGCTGGCCCTCGCTTCATACTCGTCGCCAAACCCACTGGCTCCATGTCATCTACAAGACCCTGCTAGGTAAAGTCCCCCCTTATCTCAGCTCAGGTCACCATAGCATCACCCACCTGTAGCACGCGCTCCAGCAGGTATATCTCTCTAGTCACCCCAAAACCAATTCTTTCTTTGGCCGCCTCTCCTTCCAGTTCTCTGCTGCCAATGACTGGAACGAACTACAAAAATGTCTGAAACTGGAAACACTTATCTCCCTCACTAGCTTTAAGCACCAACTGTCAGAGCAGCTCACAGATTACTGCACCTGTACATAGCCCACCTATAATTTAGCCCAAACAACTACCTCTTTCCCTACTGTATTTATTTTATTTATTTATTTTTCTCCTTTGCACCCCATTATTTTTATTTCTACTTTGCACATTCTTCCAATGCAAATCTACCATTCCAGTGTTTTACTTGCTATATTGTATTTACTTTGCCACCATGGCCTTTTTTTGCCTTTACCTCCCTTATCTCACCTCATTTGCTCACATCGTACATAGACCTGTTTATACTGTATTATTGACTGTATGTTTGTTTTACTCCATGTGTAACTCTGTCGTTGTATGTGTCAAACTGCTTTGCTTTATCTTGGCCAGGTCTTAATTGTAAATGAGAACTTGTTCTCAACTTGCCTACCTGGTTAAATTTTGGTGAAAAAAAAATGAAAACCCTTTTGCAATTATGCTAGCACAGCTGAAAAACTGTTGTGCTGATTTTAAAGAAGCAATAAAACTGGCCTTCTTTAGACTAGTTGAAAATCTGGAGCATCAGCGTGTGTGGGTTCAATTACAGGCTCAAAATGGCCAGACCTTTCTTCTGAAACTTGTCAGTCTATTCTTGTTCTGAAAAATTAAGACTATTCCATGCGAGAAATTGCCAAGAAACTTAAGATCTCATACAATGCTGTGTGCTACCCCCTTCACAGAACCACGCAAACTGTCTCTAACCAGAATAGAAAGAGAAGTGGGAGGCCCCGGTGTACAACTGAGAAAGAGGACAAGTACATTAGAGTGTCTAGTTTGTGAAACAGACGCCTCACAAGTCCTCAACTGTCAGCTTAAAAAATTGTATACGCAAAATAGCATACGCAAAACACCAGTCCTTTGCTGTTGTTCTGGGATTGATTTGCACTTTTCGCACCAAAGTATGTTAATCTTTAGGAGACAGAACGCATCTCCTTCCTGAGCGGTATGACGGCCCATGGTGTTTATACTTGCGTACTATTGTTTGTACAGATGAACGTGGTACCTTCAGGCGTTTGGAAATTGCTCCCAAGGATGAACAAGACTTGTGGAGGTCTACAATTCTTTTCAGAGGTCTTGACTGATTTCTTTTGATTTTCCCATGATGTCAAGCAAAGAGGCACTGAGTTTGAAGGTAGGCCTTGAAATACATCCACAAGCACACCTCCAATTGACTCAAATTATGTCAATTAGCCTATCAGAAGCTTCTAAAGCCATCACGTATTTTCTGGAATTTTCCAAGCTGTTTCAAGGCACGGTCAACTTAGTGTATGTACACTTCTGACCCACTGGAATTGTGATACAGTGAATTGTAAGTGAAATAATCTGATTGTAAATCAAATCAAATCAAATGTATTTATATAGCCCTTTTTACATCAGCTGATATCTCAAAGTGCTGTACAGAAACCCAGTGTCACGCCCTGGTCTAAGTATTTTGTGTTTTTCTTCATGTATTGGGTCAGGCCAGGGTGTGGCATGGGGTTTTTGTATTGTGGTGTGTTTTGTCTTGGGGTTTTGGTGTGTATGCATTGGGATTGTAGCTAGTGGGGTTATCTAGCAAAGTCTATGGCTGTCTGGAGTGGTTCTCAATCAGAGGCAGGTGTTTATCGTTGTCTCTGATTGGGAACCATATTTAGGCAGCCATATTCTTTGAGTTTGTCGTGGGTGATTGTCCTTAGTGTCTTTGTTCCTGTCGCTGTGTTAGTTGACAAGTATAGGCTGTTTCGGTTTTCACATTACATTTATTGTTTTGTAGTGTTTGTGTTATTTCGTGTTTACTTTTGTTTGATTAAAAATGGATCGCAATCTACACGCTGCGTTTTGGTCCGACTCTCCTTCACCACACCTAGAAAACCGTTACAGAATCACCCACCACCAACGGACCAAGCAGCGTGTTAACAGGCAGGAGCCACAGCAGAGGCAACAGAGGCAGCAGGAGCAGCAGCTGCTGCAGTGGGAGAGGCTGCACCACCTGGAGAAATGGACATGGGAGGAAGAACTGGATGGTAAAGGACCCTGGGCTCAGCCTGGAGAATATCGCCGCCCCAAGGAAGAACTGGAGGCGGCGAAAGCTTAGAGGCGCAGATATGAGGAGGCAGCACGGCGTAGCGGATGGAAGCCTGAGAATCAGCCCCAAAAAATTCTTGGGGGGGGGGCTCAGGGAGAGGGTGGCAGAGTCAGGAGTCAGACCTGAGCCAACTCTCCCTGTTTATCGTGAGGAGCCAAGGAGGAGACCAGAACCAGAGCCGGTGTTGGACGTGAGCGATACAGAGACTGTGAAGGAGTTAATGGGGAAATTGGAGGAGAGAGAAATGAGGGAGTTGCTGTGTTGGTGCTTTTTGCATGGAATTCGCCCGACGGAACGTGTTGGGGATTTGATGGCACCTGGGTTAGCGCTCCATACTCGTCCTGAGGTGCGTGTTAGTCGGCTGGTGAAGTTGGTGCCAGCCTCACGCACCAGGCCTCCTGTGCACATCCCTAGCCTTGCACGTCCTGTGCCAACACTGCTCTCAAGATCTCCAGTACGCTTTCACGGTCTAGCCCATCCTGTGCCACCTCCACACTCCAGTCCTCCGTTAGCAGCTCCCCGCACCAGGCTTCCTGTGCATGTCCTCGATCCAGTACCACCAGTTCCAGCACCACGCACCAGGCCTTCAGTGTGCCTCGCCTGTTCAGCGCAGCCAGCGCTTTTCTCCTCTCCTGCACTGCTGGAGTCTCCCGCCTGTTTAGCGCAGCCAGAGCCTTTCTCCTCTCCTGCGCTGCCGGAGCCTCCCGCCTGTTCAGCGCAGCCAGAGCCTTCCTCCTCTACAGCGCTGCCGGAGTCTCCCGCCTGTTCAGCGCAGCCAGAGCCTTCCTCCTCTACAGCGCTGCCGGAGTCTCCCGCCTGTTCAGCGCAGCCAGAGCTGCCAGCTTGCATGGAGAAGCCAGAGCTGCCAGCCTGCATGGAGCAGCCAGAGCTGTCAGTCTGCATGAAGCAGCCAGAGCTGTCAGTCTGCATGGAGCAGCCAGAGGTGTCAGTCTGCATGGAGCAGCCAGAGGTGTCAGTCTGCATGGAGCAGCCAGAGCTGTCAGTCTGCATGGAGCAGCCAGTCTGCATGGAGCAGCCAGAGCTGCCAGTCTGCATGAAGCAGCCAGAGCTGTCAGTCTACATGGAGCAGCCAGAGCTGTCAGTCTGCATGGAGCAGCCAGAGCTGCCAGTCTGCATGGAGCTGCCAGTCTGCAAGGAGCAGCCAGAGCTGTCAGTCTACATGAAGCAGCCAGAGCTGTCAGTCTGCAAGGAGCTGTCAGTCTGCAAGGAGCTGTCAGTCTGCAAGGAGCTGTCAGTCTGCAAGGAGCCGCCAGTCTGCCTAGCGCCGCCAGTCTGCCCAGCGCCGCCAGTGCCGCCAGTCTGCCCAGCACCGCCAGTGCCCCCAGTCTGCCCAGCGTCGCCAGTCTGCCCAGCGCCGCCAGTCTGCCCAGCATCGCCAGTCTGTCAGGATCAGTTAGATCCACCAGTCTGCCAGGATCCACCAGTCTGCCAGGATCCGCCAGAAGTGCCAGTCAGCCAGGATCCGCCAGTGGTGCCAGTCGGCCAGGATCTACCAGTAGTGCCAGTCGGCCAGGATCTGCCAGTCGGACAGGATCTGCCAGTCGGCCAGGATCCGCCAGTCAGCCAGGATCTGCCAGTCAGCCAGGATTCGCCAGTCTGCCAGGATCCACCAGTCAGCCAAGATCCTCCAGTCTTCCAGGATCTGCCAGAAGTGCCAGTCAGCCAGGATCCGCCAGTAGTGCCAGGATCTGCCAGTCGGCCAGCACCCACCAGTCTGCCAGGATCCGCCAGAAGTGCCAGTCGGCCAGGATCTGCCAGTAGTGCCAGTCGGACAGGATCTGCCAGTCGGCCAGGATCCGCCAGTCAGCCAGGATCTGCCAGTCAGCCAGGATTCGCTAGTCAGCCAGGATCCTCCAGTCTTCCAGGATCCGCCAGAAGTGCCAGTCAGCCAGGATCCGCCAGTAGTGCCAGTCGGCCATGATCTGCCAGTCAGCCAGGATCCGCCAGTCAGCCAGGATCCGCCAGTCAGCCAGGATCCACCAGTCAGCCAGGATCCACCAGTCAGCCAGGATCCACCAGTCAGCCAGGATCCGCCAGTCAGCCAGGATCTGCCAGATCTGCTAGTCAGCCAGGCTCCGCCTGTCAGCCAGGATCTGCCAGATCTGCTAGTCAGCCAGGATCTGCCGGAACCACCAGCCAGCCAGGATCTGGTAGATCCATCAACCTGCCTGAGCTTCTTCTCACTCCTGAGCTTCTTCTCACTCCTGAGCTTCTTCTCACTCCTGAGCTTTCTCTCACTCCGAGCTTTCTCTCACTCCCGAGCTTTCTCTCACTCCCGAGCTTCCCCTCAGTCCCGAGCTGCCTCAGTCCCGAGCTGTCCTTCAGTCCCGATCTGCTCATCAGTCCAGTGGGGTTCTGGGTGAGGACTACTAGGCCATGGTCGGCGGCGAGGGTGGCCTATCCAGGGACGCGAGGAGAGGGGACTAAGACATTGACTGAGTGGGTTCCACGTCCCGCGCCGGAGCCGCCACCATGGACAGACGCCCACCCGGACCCTCCCTATTGTTTTGAGGTGCGTTCGGGAGTCCGCACCTTAGGGGGGGGGGGGGTTCTGTCATGCCCTGGTCTAAGTATTTTGTGTTTTTCTTCATGTATTGGGTCAGGCCAGGGTGTGGCATGGGGTTTTTGTATTGTGCTGTGTTTTGTCTTGGGGTTTTGGTGTGTATGTATTGGGATTGTAGCTAGTGGGGTTATCTAGCAAAGTCTATGGCTGTCTGGAGTGGTTCTCAATCAGAGGCAGGTGTTTTATTGTTGTCTCTGATTGGGAACCATATTTAGGCAGCCATATTCTTTGAGTTTGTCATGGGTGATTGTCCTTAGTGTCTTTGTTCCTGTCGCTGTGTTAGTTGACAAGTATAGGCTGTTTCGGTTTTCACATTACATTTATTGTTTTGTAGTGTTTGTGTTATTTCGTGTTTACTTTTGTTTGATTAAAAATGGATCGCAATCTACACGCTGCGTTTTGGTCCGACTCTCCTTCACCACACCTAGAAAACCGTTACACCCAGCCTAAAACCCCAAACAGCAAGCAAGGTGTAGAAGCACGGTGGCTAGGAAAAACTCCCTAGAAAGGCCAAAACCTAGGAAGAAACCTAGACAGGAACCAGGCTGTGAGGGGTGGCCAGTCCTCTTCTCGCTGTGCCGGGTGGAGATTATAACAGAACATGGCCAAGATGTTCAAATGTTCATAATTGACCAGCATGGTCAAATAATAATAATAATAATCACAGTAGTTGTCGAGGGTGCAGCAAGTCAGCACCTCAGGAGTAAATGTCAGTTGGCTTTTCATAGCCGATCATTAAGAGTATCTCTACCGCTCCTGCTGTCTCTAGAGAGTTGAAAACAGCAGGTCTGGGACAGGTAGCATGTCCGGTGAACAGGTCAGGGTTCCATAGCTGCAGGCAGAACAGTTGATGTTGAATCAATGATGCATCAATGTTGAACAGGGTTTTGCCAAGTTCTGCCCGTGGTCAGCATATTCAGATAAAATTACTATAACAAAATAAGCCGTATAAGGGTATAAGATACTTTGCATACCCACAGTGTTTTATTTTAACTTTATTTTAACAAGAAAACATTTTTTATTTAACCAGGTAGGCTAGTTGAGAACAAGTTCTCATTTACAACTGCGACCTCTGTGTTGTCTGTGAACAGACAACACAGAGTTACACATGGAGTAAACAATTAACAAGTCAATAACACAGTAGAAAAAAAGAGTCTATATATATTGTGTGCAAAAGGCATGAGGAGGTAGGCGAATAATTACAATTTTGCAGATTAACACTGGAGTGATAAATGATCAGATGGTCATGTACAGGTAGAGAGATTGGTGTGCAAAAGAGCAGAAAAGTAAATAAATATAAACAGTATGGGGATGAGGTAGGTAAAATTGGGTGGGCTATTTACCGATAGACTATGTACAGCTGCAGCGAACGGTTAGCTGCTCAGATAGCAGATGTTTGAAGTTGGTGAGGGAGATAAAAGTCTCCAACTTCAGAGATTTTTTTAATTTGGGGATTCGAATCGGTCTCTTTTACCTTAGGTGCCCTGTATACCCAAAACAAATACATATTAAAATACAAAAATATGGTAATGGGAAGCACAAATAAAACACAAATCACCCAGAAAAACAGTTACATTCCTTCACAAATAAATCAAATCAAATTTTATTTGTCACATACACATGGTTAGCAGATGTTAGTGCGAGTGTAGCGAAATACTTGTGCTTCTAGTTCCGACAATGCAGTAATAACCAACAAGTAATCTAGCTAACAATTCCAAAACTACTACCTTATGGACACAAGTGTCACAAATATTACCGAAGGTGGCTCCCCTTCTTGTTCGGGTGGCGCTCGGCGGTTGTCGTCGCCGGTCTACTAGCTGCCACCGATCCTTTGTTCTGTGTTCGTTTAGTCTTGTCGAATTGGTATCACCTGTTTCTTGTTTGGTTGTTTGGGTGTGGTTATATAAGTTTGTTCAGCCCGCTTCTGTTTGTGCGGGCTTGTTCGTCTGCAGGTGTTAGAGTGATTTATGGTTGTATTTCGGGTTCTCGCTGTCCTTTATTTTCTTTTTTTTGTTACCTGTTTTGTTTATGTTATTTTTCCCCTGGACATTAAAGCGTGTTTTTCTCGCATCCTTTTGCTCTCTGCGCCAGACTCCACACCTATTCACTCATTGATTGTTACAGAAGCCCGCACCAACATTAAGGAGTCAGCAGGAGCAGCGACCACCCCTCTTCCCATGATGGAGGAGAGAGTCTTTCATCACACGTCCATCCTCCATCGCCTCGGATCGGCGATGGATCAAATGATGGAGAGGATGGATCGTTGGGAGAGGAATGGTCTCCCTACAACCCCACCTACCCTCCCACCAGCAACTCTACCATCTCCCCCAGCGGGATCTGGTTCCAGCGCTCTGCGCATTACGCCTCAGAGGGAGTACGATGGAGCAGCGACGGGGTGCCAGGGATTCCTGCTTCAACTGGACCTCTACCTGGCCACCGTTCGGCCGGCTCCCTCGGACAAAGAGAGCGTGAATGTCCTCATCACTTGCCTTACGGGTAGAGCCCTAGAGTGGGCCAATGCTGTCTGGAACGGGCCGACTCAGTGAAGGGCAACAACCCGGAGTTCACCAGCCGTTTCCAGGCCATGTTCGATCACCCTCCGGAGGGTCGAGCGGCGGGTGAGAGGTTGTTCCATCTCAGGCAGGGGACGAGGAGCGCGCAGGACTTCGCGCTGGATTTCCGGACCTTGGCCGCTGGAGCAGGGTGGAACGACAGGGCCATGATAGACCGTTACCGGTGTAGCCTGAGAGAGGAAGTCCGCAGGGAGCTGGCTTGTCGGGACACTACACTTAGCCTGGATGAACTGATAGACATGTGATCCGGTTGGACCATCTGTTACAGTGCCTTGCGAAAATATTCGGCCCCCTTGAACTTTGCGACCTTTTGCCACATTTCAGGCTTCAAACATAAAGATATAAAACTGTATTTTTTTGTGAAGAATCAACAACAAGTGGGACACAATCATGAAGTGGAACAACATTTATTGGATATTTCAAACTTTTTTAACAAATCAAAAACTGAAAAATTGGGCGTGCAAAATTATTCAGCCCCTTTACTTTCAGTGCAGCAAACTCTCTCCAGAAGTTCAGTGAGGATCTCTGAATGATCCAATGTTGACCTAAATGACTAATGATGATAAATACAATCCACCTGTGTGTAATCAAGGCACTGTAGCAAGGCACTGTAGCTGCTCGCGGACGTTCTGAAAGAGTCCTGTCAGTTCTACCGCCTGACCCTCCCGCCCCAATTCCGATGGAGCTAGGAGGGACCGCGTCTAGGGAGATCGGAGGAGGAGGCTCCTCCTGTACCAACTGTGGCCGGAAAGGGCACACTTCAGGTCGGTGCTGGAGGAATTCATCTGGGAGTCGAGAGGGCAGGCAGAACACTCCTCGGTCACCCCAGGTGAGTAAGCACCACACTCGCCCAGAGTTTCCTGTTGGTCACATATTTGTATTAATTTGTTTCCTTAAATATTTTCCCTCTCTCAAGCATAAGGCACTAGTAGATTCAGGCGCAGCTGGGAACTTTATAGATCGCGGACTCGCTCAGAGGTTGAGGATTCCGTAAAAGTAGACCCCCCAGCCCTGACCATTAGGGTCAGGGCTGGTCAGGAAAGCCACAATTCCTTTGGAGATGATTACGCAGGGGAATCATAAGGAGCGAATTAGTCTGTTCCTTATCGATTCACCTGCATTTCCGGTGGTGCTGGGGATTCCCTGGCTGGCTATTCACAATCCTACGATTTCGTGGAAACAGGGAACTCTCCAGGGGTGGTCTGATGAGTGTTCAGGCAGGTGTGTAGGGGTTTCCATCGGTGCGACAACGGTGGAGAGTCCAGACCAGGTTTTCACCGTGCGCATTCCCGCTGAGCATGCCGATTTGGCTATCGCTTTCAGTAAAAAGAAGGCGACCCAATTACCACCCCATCGACAGGGGGATTGCGTGATAAACCTCCAGGTAAACGCTGCACTCCCCAGGAGTCATGTGTATCCTTTATCCCAGGAGGAGACGTTGGCTATGGAAACATATATCACCGAAGCTCTGGGACAGGGGTACATTCAGCCCTCCATGTTACCCGTCTCCTCAAGTTTTTTTTGTGAAGAAAAAGGATGGTGGTCTGCGTCCGTGTATTGATTATCGACGTCTAAATTCCATCACGGTGGGTTTTAGTTACCCACTACCTCTCATTGCTACGGCAGTGGAATCATTTCACGGAGCGCAGTTCTTCACGAAACTGGATCTCAGGAGTGCGTATAATCTGGTGCGTATTCGGGAGGGAGATGAGTGGAAAACTGCATTTAGCACTACATCTGGCCATTATGAGTACCTAGTCATGCCATACGGGTTAAAGAATGTTCCAGCTATATTTCAATCCTTTGTGGATGAGATTCTCAGGGACCTGCATGGGCAGGGTGTGGTGGTTTATATTGACGATATTTTGATCTACTCCACTACACGCACTGCGCATGTGTCTCTGGTGAGCAAGGTTCTTAGATGACTGCTGGAGCATGACCTGTACGTGAAGGCGGAGAAATGTGAGTTTTCCAAACAATCCGTTTCCTTCCTGGGTTATCGCATTTCCAGCTCGGGGTTGGTAATGGAGGGTGACCGCGTAAAGGCAGTGCGTAATTGGCCGATTCCAACCACGGTAAAGGAGGTGCAGCGGTTCTTAGGGTTTGCCAATTACTACCGGAGGTTTATTCAGGGTTTTGGTCAGGTAGCAGCTCCCATTACCTCACTGCTGAAGGGGGGGCCGGTGCGTTTGCAGTGGTCAGCAGAGGCGGACGGAGCTTTTCGTAGGTTGAAGGCGCTGTTCACTGAGGCGCCGGTGTTGGCGTATCCGGACCCTTCTTTGGCGTTCGTGGTAGAGGTGGACGCATCCGAGGCTGGGGTTGGAGCGGTGCTCTCACAGCGCTCGGGTACGCCACCGAAGCTCCGCCCCTGTGCCTTTTTTCGAAGAAGCTCGGGCCAGCGGAGCGGAATTATGATGTGGGGGACAGGGAGTTGTTGGCTATGGTTGAGGCCCTGAAGGTGTGGAGACACTGGCTTGAGGGGGCTAAGCACCCTTTCCTTATCTGGACTGACCACCGTAACCTGGAATATATCCGATCAGCTAGGAGACTGAATCCTCGTCAGGCAAGGTGGGCCATGTTTTTCACCAGATTTCGTTTTACTATCTCGTATCGACCAGGTTCCCTCAACACTAAGGCCGACGCGCTGTCCCGACTCTATGACACTGAGGACCGGTCCATCGATCCTACTCCCATCATTCCAGCAGTAAGCTGGTGGCACCAGTAGTATGGGAGGTGGACGCGGACATCGAGCGAGCGCTAAGGGAGGAACCTGCGCCTCCACAGTGTCCGGAGGGTCGTAGGTTCGTGCTGCTCGCTGTTCGTGATCAATTGATTCGATGGGCCCACAGTCTACCCTCGTCGGGTCACCCAGGTATTTCTAGGACAGTGCAAGATCTTAGGAGGAAGTACTGGTGGCCCACTTTGGAGAGGGATGTACGATTCTATGTCTCCTCCTGTTCGGTGTGCGCCCAGAGTAAGGCTCCTAGGCACCTGCCACGAGGTAAATTACAACCCCTCCCCCTTCCACAACGGCCGTGGACCCATCTATCGGTGGATTTTCTTACTGACCTTCCCCCCTCTCAGGGTAACACTACGATCCTGGTCGTTGTGGATCGGTTCTCTAAGTCCTGCCGTCTTATCCCATTGCCCGGTCTCCCTACGGCCCTACGGACTGCGGAAGCTCTTTTCACCCATGTCTTCCGGCACTACGGGGTGCCCGAGGATATAGTTTCTGATCGGGGCCCCCAGTTTACCCCCCGTGTATGGAGGGCATTTAGTTCCATCGATGTGGATAAGGGGGTGTTCCCTCTGCTGTTTCCTGAAGTCCACAATCATCTCCTTAGTTTTGTTGATGTTGAGTGTGAGGTTATTTTCCTGACACCACATTCCGAGGGCCCTCACCTCCTCCCTGTAGGCCGTCTCGTCGTTGTTGGTAATCAAGCCTACCACTGTTGTCGTCCGCAAACTTGATGATTGAGTTGGAGGCGTGCGTGGCCACGCAGTCGTGGGTGAACAGGGAGTACAGGAGAGGGCTCAGAACGCACCCTTGTGGGGCCCCAGTGTTGAGGATCAGCGGCGTGGAGATGTTGTTGCCTACCCTCACCACCTGGGGGCGGCCCATCAGGTAGTCGAGTACCCAGTTGCACATTCCCAACCAATACTTTAAATAGCCAGAACGGCACCAGAACATCAACATTTTGTTCCAGTTATATGGTGCAGAAAAACAAAGAGCAGATTTGCCTAGCTCAGTGGAGACCCTTGGAATCTCAAGAGTTAACCAATCCTGTTAATGGGTTAGGCAACTCAGGTATGAAATTTGGCATTGTAAATGGCAGGTAGCCTACTGGTTAGAGCGTTGGGCCAATAACTGAAAGGTTGCTGGATCGAATCCCGAGTTAACAAGGTACAAATCTGTCTTTCTGCAGATGAACAAGGCAGTTAACCCACTGTTCCCCAGTAGGCCTTCATTGTAAATAATAATGATGTTATTAACACCACATGTTCCCCATAACCTAAGGTCAGATATCTAATTAATAGGACATCATAATCACTTTCTCCCTGTGTGATTTTGAACATGTGTGCATCAGATAATTAAATTAATTATCTGCTTAACCAGGTCAATGCCCATTGCTCATTCAATTGTTAGTAAAATACTTTTTCCCCTCTTGATTTTTTTTTTCTTCTGAGACTTTCTTGGTGGTAAATAATGGAACAGATAACACATTTCCAAGCCACACAGGCATTGTCTGAACCAGCAGGGTAATTTTCTCCACAGAGATTCAGGTAACAGTTCCAAGAGGTCAACAGTATTAAAAGTGTACAATGGAGACATTGCTCCCAAGCCAACTAGGAAAAACCACACAGGTTTTTCCACACTATGCTTATTTATAATTGTAGAGTATGATACACACAGCCCAACCCCTGCTCAGGTAATTCCCACTATTCCACAGCATTATCATCATACTGCTACTGTAACGGTTTTCTTGACTTGAAGGAGATGCGGACCAAAATGCAGCGTGGTTTCTATTCATGGTTCTTTAATAAAGAAAACTATACATGAATAGACGAAAAAAACAATAAACGTGAGAAAACCTAAACAGCCCTATCTGGTGCAAACACAGCGACAGGAACAATCACCCACAAAACCCAACACCAAACAGGCTACCTAAATATGGTTCCCAATCAGAGACAATGACTAACACCTGCCTCTGATTGAGAACCATATCAGGCCAAACATAGAAATAGACAAACTAGACATGTAACATAGAATGCCCACTCAGATCACACCCTGACCAAACAAAACATAGAAACATACAAAGCAAACTATGGTCAGGGTGTGACAGCTACAGATAACCATGTTAGCAAAGTTATTGACAGAAATCTTCACCTGAAAAAAGCAGTTAACCCACTGCTCCTAGCTCATCATTGTAAATAAGAATGTGACTTGCCTAGTTAAATTGAAAAAATGACATCACAAAATAATAAACAATGTGATAGGATTATTATTGAAGTCCTCACTGACCATTTCCCACATTCTTTACGTTATAAATATTGTTCCATTATCCCCTTTTGGATGTTTTAGTTTTTGGCGGCAATAGTCTCTCTGTAACAAAGGCATTTTTACCATCCCCATTACTGCAGGGCAAGAAGGGTGAAGTTCTCTCTAAGTTTACGACCGATTGTTAAGTCATAAAATCCTGTGGGAGAGGGGAGGGGGGGTGGTCTGGCTATCTGTCAGCCATGTGCCAAGCTGATCTGGCACCTTTGAGTCATGACACCATGTATGTCTATATGACTGTCTATATCTATCTAAGTATATCTAAGTATTAGGTATTACATATTTTCACGTAAATTGTTAGGGCTGTATTGTTCTAAAAATTCAATAATGTTGTGGGTCCATCAGACCTGCGAACATTGGGTGAATAACAAAAACATGAACACCACACAAGTCTCGTATCTCAATGCACTTCTCTCTTTTTGTTTATAAAGCCTTTTTGTGCAAACTTCCGCCATACCTTACTTCATTGTTAAATTACAGATTTATGAGTCACTAGATTGATTTCTATATATTTAAAGAGAAATTAAGTTATCTAATTGAATGTAGACATAGAAACACTTTTGCCTAGGGAGCCGTGGTATATTACAAAGAGCTATACTGTACGTCTGCCTGGTCTGGCGTGCACATACAGTATCAGCCATCTTTTTTTCTGCATATTTGTAGACCTTTTGTGTTGTCCTTTTATATATTTTGGAGGGGAACCATAATTGCTCACTGTGTAGGTCAAACCGTTCCCAACAAAGTCAAGACATCTGTAATCAGTGGAAGGGGAGGGCCTGCTTCTGTAATCTATGTTTTAAGTACTTTGACCTTCTGTCACTCTATGGGCGCTGTATGTCCAGCGTTAATGTTAAATGTTCATGATATCATATTTTCCAACACAATCTCACACTCAATGTGTGCAAATATGTGCAAAAAGTATTTCAGCAGATTTAATGCGTTTTTGTGTGGAGTTAATTTGTGTGAAAATACACATTTCTGTGTGACTTAATTCGTAGGAAAAAAAACACATCTTTGTGTGACTACATTCATAGTTAAGTCCAAACTTCGGAACAATCTTTTGAATGTTATTAGAGCAATGCATGATGGGCAATGGTGTTATACACTGCCTTTTTTGTTTTGCACATTTATTTATAAATGATCTAAAAATAATGGGTTAACAACCCAATATTGTTAATCAACCAGGTTGTCAATGAAATAATAGTATAATATTAGCCTTTCTTATTTTTGAGGTATGTTCAATGTCAGCTATGAGATTCACAGCCCTATAATAATGATACAGGTTATATCACCTTAAAATGGTTCATTTACAACCTCTGGGGTATAACATGTTGGGCAAAGTGGTATGGTAGAGTCTGAAATATGAATGCTGGCATATGCCTTGTTAGAATAGCCTAAGTATATTACATGATTGACACAACTGTTATAATCATCATAAAAAGGCCGTGGAAGAACCAACATAATTCATTATTTTACATTAACCTATTTAACTGCATTGATATGGCTTAATTGATCATAGTTCAGACTCGTTACAGTTGCAAATCCCATGCAGTTGCACCAGGGAAATTTAAACCAAACTGATTTTATTTGCAGTCTTCTGTTTTCCCACATTAAGATGAAGTAATTTCCCATCATGGAAATGTATCCCCATTCCCCAAACAAATGCCTTCATCGATACCACAACATTTGTTTTTACTCCAATCTGGCAATGCTCACAAAATCAAACATACAGTTGAAGTCTAAAGTTCACATACACCTCAGCCAAATACATTTAGACTCAGTTTTTCACAATTCCTGACATTTAATCCTAGTAAAAATGCCCTGTTTTAGGTCAGTTAGGATCACCACTTTATTTTAAGAATGTGAAATGTCAGAATAATAGTAGAGAGAATTATTTATTTCAGATCTTATTTCTTTCATCACATTCTCAGTGGGTCAGAAGTTTACATACACTCAATTAGTATTTGGTAGCATTGCCTTTAAATTGTTTAACTTGGGTCAAACATTTCAGGTGCCTTCCACAAGCTTTCCACAATAAGTTGGGTCAATTCTGGCCCATTCCTCCTCACAGAGCTGGTGTAACTGAGTCAGGTCTGTAGGCCTCCTTGCCTGCACACGTTTTTCAGTTCTGCCCACACATTTTCT
The DNA here is from genome assembly GCF_002021735.2 of Oncorhynchus kisutch. NCBI lineage: Eukaryota > Metazoa > Chordata > Actinopteri > Salmoniformes > Salmonidae > Oncorhynchus > Oncorhynchus kisutch. The sequence continues at coordinate 4,648,252 of NC_034194.2, forward strand.
ATAGGATTGAGGTCAGGGCTTTGTGATAGCCACTCCAATACCTTGACTTTGTTGTCCTTAAGCCATTTCACAGCTGTGGAAGTATGCTTGGGGTCATTGTCTATTTGGAAGACCCATTTGCGACCAAGCTTTAACTTCCTGACTGATGTCTTGAGATGTTGCTTCAATAGATCCACATAATTTCCCTGCCTCATGATGCCATCTATTTTGTGAAGTGCTCCAGTCCCTCCTGCAGCAAAGCACCCCCACAAAATGATTCTGCCACCCCTGTGCTTAACGGTTGGGATGGTATTCTTCGGCTTACAAGCCTCCCCCTTTTCCCACCAAACATAACGATGATCATTATGTCCAAACAGTTCTATTTTTGTTTCATCAGACCAGAGGACATTTCTCCAAAAAGTACGATCTTTGTCCCCATGTGCAGTTGCAAACCGTAGTCTGGCTTTTTTATAAGTGGCCTTTCAGGTTATGTCGATATAGGACTCGTTTAACTGTGAATATACTACAGAGTCATACTCAAACATCCTCTGTGGAGAAGAAGGTCTGTGTCTGGCCATGGTTTCACTTGCAGAGAAGAGGGAGGTTGGGATGAGTAGTCTAAGAGAAAATGGCATATAGGCAACTACAATATTAGTTCTCACTTTTTGTGCCAACATAGGACAGTACGTTACTCTGCTAAACACAGAAGTGCAACATTGCTAACAAAATTGTTATTAATACCAAGGCGATGTGGTAGCGTTAGTACTGGTAAAGCAGTGATTTAATCACAGAGCAATTTTTAAACTTTTTAACTTACTTACGCAGAAGTGCAAAATTGTAACAAAATTATAGATTTACTACACCGCACAGTTATCTATGCTATCTATAGTTAGCTAGCCAGCCAAACTTTGTATAGTTAGCAAGCAAATGCTACTTGCTGTAGCACCACCATACGCGTCTCCAGAAATTACGAGGTGTCCCAGCTGTGTTGGCATTTCACCTATCCACTTCATCAGAATAATATAGCTATTTTTTGACTAACCGTTTTACCAGCATCAGTCTATTCAAAATCTCCCAATAGTCGAAGTGCATTGCAGTAAGCCACAGTAGCAACATGTTGGTTAAGCAGTAAGGAGCCCACGTGCGTTAGCTTTAACATGTTTGTAGGTAGGTGGTTCCAAATTATCTAAAGCCTTCCCTATAACATCAGCCAGAAAGAGCTTACACGTCATTTCCACAGATTTCCACAAAGTTCCCACTTCGGATTTCCCACTTCAAGCCCAAATATATCATACTTTGACATAACAATTTAAGTCAATAAGTCACAGTTTGTGGAACATCATGGGTAAGCACTGGGCATCGTCTTCCAACTGAAAAAAGGGGATTTTTGCTGGTGTGGGCATTTAAACAAAGACTGGGCCTCGTCCAGTGCTTTTTCAATTGACTTCTCAATGAGGTCTACTAAGCACTCTAATTTAGAATATTGCCTTTTACGACCTTTTTATGCCACAAAGTAATGAATGTCCAAAGAAGCTCAGTCTGGCAGCTAATGGGCTAAAGCACCCGCTCATCCATTTAGTCCTGCCCATGTCAGTATAATGGAGCCCAAAGGATTTACTTCTGAAATTACTTGTATCTTAAAGCCATACAATTTGCTGAGTCATACAGTGAGATCCAAAAGTATTTGGAAAGTGACAAATGTTTTGTTGTTTTAGCTCTGTACCCCAGTGTTTGACATTATACAATGACATTAAAGTGTAGACTGTCAGCTTTAATTTGTTCATGAAATTACAGCAGTTTGTCAATCAATCACATTGTGTTGGTCAAACTCACCGGGTGTAGGTAGACTTTACAGTGAAATGCTTACTTATGAGCCCATTCCCCACAGTGCAGAGATAAAAAGTCAGACACATATTTGCAAAATAAAAAAGGAAATAGTAACACAATTAAAACAATAACTATGAGGACAGTACCAGGTCAATGTGCAGGGGTCTGAGGAAGTTGAGCTAATACAATATGTACAGTACCAGTCAAAAGTTTGAAAACACCTACTCATTGCAGTCTTGAAGGAGTTCCCACATATGCTGAGCACTTGTTGGCTGCTTTTCCTTCACTCTACTAGCCAACTCATCCCATAACAATCTCGATTTGGTTGAGGTCAGGTGATTGTGGAGGCACTCCACCACTCTCCTTCTTGGCAAAATAGCCCTTACACAGCCTGGAGGTATGTTGGGTCATTGTTCTGTTGAAAAACAAATGATAGTCCGACTAAGCGCATACCAGATGGGATGGCTGCTATCTTCTGTGTACCACCCTTACTTGGTCTCCTGAGTGGCGTAGCATTTTAAGGCACTGCATCTCAGTGCTAGAGACATCACCTCAGACCCTGGTTCAATTCCAGGCTGTATCACAACCAGCCGTGATTGGGAGTCCCATACGGCAGCGCACAATTGGCCCAGTGTCATTAGGGTTTGGCCGGGGTAGGCTGTCATTGTAAATAATAATTTGTTCTTAACTGACTTGCCTAGTTTAAAATAAAAACTTGTAACAACACAACTAATTGGCTCAAAGCATTAACCCATTTAATCCCGATTTTTTTTCCCATAGATGAAAATATCCAAATCCTGTGTGATTTCCCACTAACTAATGTCTGAGTCTTTAAAGGAAAATAAGTTCATGTATATATAATTTGATATACAGAAGAATATACATAACTGTCTTATGATTTATATTATCCTGTTTGATATTGTAAATTGAATTGCCTGCACATCAATCGTTATTTTTTTACATTTTCATGGAAAAGTAGGTGAAAAGGTGTGTTTTATGGTCGTGACTGGTGGGATAATGTGATGTATACTGAATTAACATATTTCTCCTATGCAGTCATCAAAATTCTGAAATAACCCAGCCCAGTTATTAACACAAGTAAGTCTCTCACTGGCAGTCCCCAGCATTGCTACTAAAATGCCCCATCACATTCTAGTGTGACAATTTTACATATCAAAAACCCTTATGCAACACCGATACGAATACTGAGAGGAAAGACAAAATAAACAACAACCATGAACAACAACCATTACTTTAGTACAACATGTATTGAAACATTAATATTGTAACTTTATTGTAACATTTGAACTTGTACTTTAGTGCAATATCCATTGTAACATTGTCATTGTGACATTTTAGTGCAACATTCACCAACAACTGTATAGCAGTCGTGTGATTCATTCCCACTGAACATAAAGGTAACATTTAGGATAGAGGTAGCCTGTAGAATATGCATTCAAGTAGAGGCCTACACTGAATAAAATAATATGTATCATAGAGGTAGGCTTCAGAACCAAGTGCATGATTAGATTGTGGATCACTATTTTGAACTATGATCAGTCAGACCTACTGTCATTCGTCTTGAATCAATTGACCTTTTTTCCCTAAAACATTTCAGTCATTTTGATTATTTTTCATTGACTTTTCTTTTCTTCCTAGAGTCTGTTGTACTGCTTCTCCTCAGCCTTTGTAGACTTTTCTATTTTTCTTTAATTGGCTTTTTCATTCACTCTTATCTCCGTTTCTACTCTCCGTGGTTTATCTTGAAGTACCCAATGTGCAGTGGTGCTTTGCATTTCTCACATGCATAGGTAGTGCGTTTGTCACAATGACGATGTCTCTGGAACCGGTGCATCGTGTTGATTGGCCAGTGAGAAGCTTTGTCATATCTTGCCTATCTTCAACAGTAGCAGCCAGTAGAGATCTCCTTCCATGGCTCAGTGGTTTCGGGCCAAACTTTTGAATAAGAGACTGTGCATCTATCCATGAGAAGGTGAGCAGGTCGATGGTCCCTCCCATAATGTCTCTTTAACTTCTTGGCGCACCCATCCCGTTAGCGGGATCATTTTCGTCAACATCTGCTGAATTGCAGAGCGCCAAATTCAAATTAAATTACAAAAAAATATTTAATTTTCATGAAATCACAAGTGCAATATAGCAAAACACTGCTTAGCTTGTTGTTAATCCACCTGGAATGTCAGATTTAAAAAAAGCTTTACAGTAAAAGCTATCCAAGCGTTTATGTTAGGACATCTCTCTCAGCAGACAAAACATTACAAACAGCTAGCAGCAAAGTAGATTGGTAACAGAAAAGCAATAAAATGAATCGCTTACCTTTGATGATTTTTGGATGTTTGCAGTTTCCCAGTTACACAATAAATGTTCCTTTTGTTCCATAAAGATGATTTTTATATCCAAAATACCTCCAATTGGTTGGCGCGTTATGTTCAGTAATCCACAGGCTCGAGTAGTCACGACGGGGCAGATGAAAATTCCAAATAGTATCCGTAAAGTTCGTAGAAACATGTCAAACGTTTTTTGTAATCAATCATTAAGTTGTTTTTACAATAAATAATCGATAATATTTCAACCGGACGGTAGCTTTTGCAATAGGAGAGAGAGAGAAAATGTCTGTTGCGCATGCAAAACTCTGCTGGCACCCAACCATCCACTGACGCGATGTGATCATTCTCGCTAATTTTTTCAAAATAAAAGCCTGAAACTATGTCTAAAGACTGTTCACACCATGTGGAAGCCATAGAGAAAGGAATCTGGTTGATATCCCTTTAAATGGAGAGAAGGCATGCAATGGAACAGGGAGATTCGTTTCTCTTAGGCACTACCTTGTTGGATTTTCCTCAGGTTTTTGCCTGCAATATCAGTTATGTTATACTCACAGACAATATTTTGACCGTTTGGAAACTTTAGAGTATTTTCTATCCTACAATGACAATTATATGCATGTTCTAAAGTCTGGGCCAGAGAAATAGGCAGTTTCATTTGGGTACGTTTTCATCCAAACATCAAAGTACTGCCCCCTACACTCAAGAGGTTAAAAGAAATGGCTGTTTATGCATGCACTGTTGAGAGACCATGCAAAGATTGGCCACAACCACTTCTTAGACCTGATGGAGATATGGTATCTTGAAACCTGTAGGTCGTGAAGGTCAACACCACCCATGTGCTCATTGTATCAGTTAATGCATTTTGGTTGTGAGACTTTGTCAAAGGCACGTTGCTCCTTGTTCCATCTCTTGACAGAGCTCTCACTGTATTTCTCCTCCATGTTTGTTGCCCTTGTGTGACGACCCTCTCACTCTGCTGCTGTATTCTTTCTCTTTGCTCTTGTATTCCTTATTAGGATGCCTGTGGGAGGAACCGGGAGGGACATCATGAAGTTCTCCTCTTGGGTCAGAACTTCATGAAGTCCTTCTGTGGCTTGAATGGGACATCAAACAGACAATTTTGCCTCATCGATCCAGAGCTCCCATATCCTCTTTTTGTAATTTCATCGAGGAGTGCAAGCGAAGTGAAGAGGTTGTCATGAAGGAACTTGCAACCCTGAGGCGACTGAGATTGGTCTGCAAGACCGAGAACAACACTAGGTCCCTGACCCAACCCAGTCTCAGGGAGGAGAGTGTGGGATCCACCATATAGCTCCATGTGAAACATGTAACCGCTGGGTGAGGCAAGGCTCCATAGCTTGTAACCAAAACGGACTGGTTTAGCTCTAATGAATTGCTTACATCCATGTCGGCCATAGTATCGGTTCATGATCTCATCCACTGACAGCCATTCCTGAAATGGCATGACTTTGTATGACTGATTGAGCTCAGAGAAGATGGGTCTAACCTTAAAACATTTTTGTCAGTGATCTTTGTGTTGTCAACCACATGAACTGAGGCCATTATTTAATCAAAGTGATTTATCCGCATGGCACCTGAAATGCTTTCATTGTGTACATCGCTGTCAAGTGACCTGTACATGTGTCATCTTGGAACAGAGCTGTACCCATATGTGACAAGGATCCCATGGAATGTAAGGAGCTCATCCATACTCAGATACAGTTGCTTGTCCTTGTCTGGGTCTGGGTGGAGTAGAGGTTGGACATTTCAATGGTGATCTCTCTTAGGGTGGGTGGATACATTAGTAGGACACATCCATTGGGTTGGGGCAGCTTTGTTTGACACATTCTGCAGCATTTGGGCTGTATACTATGTGTTTTGGAATCACAGAGGTGGCAGGCCTCTTTGATCGTTTGAACACTCAATCTTTATTTTTGACTACTTGCAGCTTTTCCCTTAGCTCTTCTTCCTTAGCTCTTGCCAGAGGGTAGTGGACCCTCTGGCAAGTAGAGGCTGTTTGCTCTTCATTATCAATGGGGGAAGGAGGGTGGTGGATGGGGGAGGGGGGTGGTAATGGGTAGGTCATCATCACTGATAACGTTGTTCCTGTCATGATCTGTTTGCATAGGTTCAGCATATGCATTCAACCAGCTTGGCTGGCAAATGGCCTGTCTCCACCTCATAGTCCATATCTGACCAATTGCTATCACAATCACGGAGGACAGCATTTTTCTTATTTTGAGGGAAAACTGCAATGTTGCATGCCTTGTCTGGGCAGTCACCTAGATCCAAAATATCCAAAACTTGACTCAAAGTGAAACTAAAAGAAAGAACAGAGTAGAAGAACAAGAGCTATGTATGTGTATCAGTATGTGTATACCTAGATGCACTGTGTTAACTCGCCGGTCACTATTGTTGCCGTCAACATGTTTACTCATTCTATGACCACACTGAACAGAGTTGAGTCATTTCAAATGCATATATCAATACTAGACACCTTAAAGATGATGTTTACCAAAAATATTTGTCCTATCTGAATGTTAACATACTTTACTAACCTTTTGTTTGGGAGCTTTGATGTAGCCATCCTCTTCTCATGGTGCAACAGGAAGTAAACAGCTATGGTCATGTGACAATTTACACTTAACATGTGCCATTGCACATATTTCATTGAGACCCTTATTCATTTCAATATTTGCTGGAAATGCATTGATACATCATTCAGTAACATTTTTAGAGCCTTATAACTGGAAACGTTTTTTTACGGTCACTATTGTGAGTGATGGGATTAAATAGGTTAAGAAGGAAAGAAATTCCACAAATTAACTTTAGCATTTTATTGTTTATTTACATATTAGGGTACCTGAGGATTGATTAGAAACGTTGTTTGACTTGTTTGGACAAAGTTTATTGGTAACTTTTGAGATTCATTTGTATGCATTTTGAACGAGGGAAACCGGTGGATTACTGAATCAAGCGCGTTCCAACTAAACTGACTTTTTTGGGATATAAAGAAGGACTTTATCGAACAAAAGGAGGATTTGTTATGTGGCTGGGACCCTTGGGATTGCAACAGAGGAAGATCTTCAAAGGTAAGTGATTAATTTTATCGCTATTTCTGACTTACGTGACGCCTCTGCTTGTTTGGAAAATGTTTGTAATGCTTTTGTCTGCGGGGCACTGTCCTCAGATCATCGCATGGTATGCTTTCACCGTAAAGCCTTTTGAAATCTGACAAAGCGGCTGGATTAACAAGAAGTTAAGCTTTTAAATGATGTAAGAGACTTGTGTTTCCATGAATGTTTAATATTACGAATTTTGTATTTTGAATTTCGCATTCTGCAATTTCACCAGATGTTGGCAGCGTCCCACCTACCCCAAATAGTTCTAACAAGGCACACCTGTTAATTGAAATGCATTCCAGGTGACTACTTCATGAAGCTGGATGAGAGAATGCCAAGAGTGTGCAAAGCTGCTAGAAAATAGTAAAAATAAAGAAAAACCCAGCAATGAGCAGGTGTGTCCAAACCTTTGACTGGTACTGTACATAAGGGCAGGGGTAAAAGTGCCTAGGCAAACAGGATATATAATTAACAGAGTAGCAGCAGCGTATTAATATAAAATATCTAAATATATATACATACACTACCAGTCAAAAGTTAAGGTTTTTAGTTATTTTTACTATGTTCTACAATGTAGACATCAAAACTACAAAATAACACATACGTATGGAATCATGTGGTTTTCCAAAAAAGTGTTAAACTAATCAACATACATTGTATATTTTAGATTCTTCAAATAGCCACACATTGCCTTGATGACAGCTTTGCACACTCTTGGCATTCTCTCAACCAGCTTCAAGAGGTAGTAACTTGGAATGCATTTCAATTAACAGGTGTGCCTTCTTAAAAGTTAATTTGTGGAATTTCTTTCCTTCTTATTGTGTTTGAGTCAATCAGTTTTGTTGTGACAAGGTAGTGGTGGTATACAGAAGATAGCCTTATTTGGTAAAGGACCAAGTTTATATTATGGGAAGAAAATCTCAAATAAGCAAAGAGAAACGACAGGTCATAATAAAAATAAAAATAAATTATTTGCCATGACTACAAGGTCCGATAGGAATTCAAGGAACTCAGTGAGGAACGCTGTATATGGCCCAGGAGGCCTGTAAACAGTAGCTATAAAAATGTATTGAGTAGGCTGCATACATTTTATGACTAGAAGCTCAAAAGACAAATATTTTTGTAAAAATCTGTCAGCGCCACTGACTGACTGGCTATTGCTTAGCTAACTAACATTAGCTATCATATTTTTGCACAATTCATGTGATAGGTAGCTAGCTAGCTAACTAACTAATGATTTGCCTAATCACTTATATTTTTAGGTGAATACATTGCTGTCTTTTAATAACAGTATGCATGTCATGTCAGTGTCACGGTTCAGTAAAATGTTATCTAGCAAAACAGCGAAGGTAGGTAGCTAGCTACAATATGAGTTGATTTGTCATCAAAGCAGATGGATACCCTTCCCTTTTTTATGTATTCATATTATTACACCTTTATTTAACCAGGTAGGCTAGTTGAGAACAAGTTCTCATTTGCAACTGCGATCTGGCAAACATAAGGCAAAGCAGTTTGACACATACAACAACACAGAGTTACACATGGAATAAACAAACATACAATCAATAATACAGTAGAAAAGTCTATATACAACATGTGCAAATGAGGTAGAATAAAGGAGGCAAGGCAATAAATAGGCCATGGTGGCGAAGTAATTACAATATAGCAATTAAACACTGGAAAGGTACAATGTGCAGAAGATGAATGTGCAAGTAGAGATACTGGGGTGCAGAGGAGAAAGATAAATAAATAAATAACAGTATGGGGATGAGGTAGTTGGATGGGCTATTTACATATGGGCTATGTACAGGTGCAGTGATCTGTGAGCTGCTCTGACAGCTGGTGCTTAAAGCTAGTGAGGGAGATATGAGTCTCCAGCTTCAGTGGTTTTTGCAGTTCGTTCCAGTCATTTGCAGCATAGAACTGGAACGAAAGGAGGCTGAATGAGCAATTGGCTTTGGGGGTGACCAGTGAAATATACCTGCTGGTGCACGTGCTACGGGTGGGTGCTGCTATGGTGACCAGTGAGCTGAGATAAGGCGGGGCTTTACCTAGCAGAGACTTGTCAATGACCTGGAGCCAGTGAGTTTGGCAATGAATATGAAGCGAGGGCCAGCCAATGAGAGCGTACAGGTCGCAGTGGTGGGTAGTATATTTTTTAATTTTTTTATTACACCTTCATTTAACCAGGTAGGCTAGTTGAGAGTTCTCATTTACAACTGCGACCTGGCCAAGATAAAGCATAGCAGTGTGAACAGACAGCAACACAGAGTTACACATGGAGTAAACAATAAACAAGTCAATAACACAGTAGAAAAAAAAAAATAATAATAAAAAAGAGTCACAATATACATTGTGTGCAAAAGGCATGAGGAGGTAGGCGAATAATTACAATTTAGCAGATTAACACTGGAGTGATAAATTATCAGATGGTAATGTGCAGGTAGAGATACTGGTGTGCAAAAGAGCAGAAAAGTAAATAAATAAAAACATTATGGGGATGAGGTAGTTGGATGGGCTATTTACCGATGGACTATGTACAGCTGCAGCGATTGGTTTGCTCAGATAGCAGATGTTTAAAGTTGGTGAGGGAGATAAAAGTCTCAAACTTCAACGACTTTTGCAATTCGTTCCAGTCAAAGGCAGCAGAGAACTGGAAGGAAAGGCGGCCAAATGATGTGTTGGCTTTAGGGATGATCAGTGAGATACACCTGCTGGAGCGTGTGCTACGGGTGGGTGTTGCCATCGTGACCAGTGAACTGAGATAAGGCTGAGCTTTACCTAGCATGGACTTGTAGATGACCTGGAGCCAGTGGGTCTGGCGACGAATATGTAGCGAGGGCCAGCTGACTAGAGCATACAGGTCGCAGTGGTGGGTGGTATAAGGTGCTTTAGTAACAAAGCGGATGGCACTGTGATGAACTGTATCCAGTTTGCTGAGTAGAGTATTGGAAGCCATTTTGTAGATGACATCGCCGAAGTCGAAGATCGGTAGGATAGTCAGTTTTACTAGGGTAAGTTTGGAAGCGTGAGTGAAGGAGGCTTTGTTGCGAAATAGAAAGCCGATTCTAGATTTGATTTTGGAGATGTTTGATTTGAGTCTGGAAGGAGAGTGTACAGTCTAGCCAGACACCTAGGTACTTATAGATGTCCACATATTCTAGGTCGGAACCATCTAGGGTGGTGATGCCTAGTCGGGCGTGCGGGTGAAGGCAGCGAACGGTTGAAAAGCATGCATTTGGTTTTACTAGCGTTTAAGAGCAGTTGGAGGCCACGGAAGGAGTGTTGTATGGCATTGAAGCTCGTTTGGAGGTTAGATAGCACAGTGTCCAAGGAAGGGCTAGAAGTATACAGAATGGTGTTGTCTGCATAGAGGTGGATCAGGGAATCGCCCGCGTCAAGAGCAACATCATTGATATATAGAGAGAAAAGAGTTGGCCCGAGAATTGAACCCTGTGGCACCCCCATAGAGACTGCCAGAGGACCGGACAACATGCCCTCCGATTTGACACACTGAACTCTGTCTGCAAAGTAGTTGGATAACCAGGCAAGGCAGTCATTAGAAAAACCGAGGCTACTGAGTCTGCCGATAAGAATATGGTGATTGACAGAGTCGAAAGCCTTGGCCAGGTCGATGAAGACGTCTTTTATCGATGGCGGTTATGATATCGTGACTTGGCTTTCGAAGACCTTAGATAGGCAGGGCAGGATGGATATAGGTCTGTAACAGTTTGGGTCCAGGGTGTCTCCCCCTTTGAAGAGGGGGATGACCGCGGCAGCTTTCCTGTCCTTGGGGATCTCAGACAATATGAAAGAGAGGTTGAACAGGCTGGTAGTAGGGGTTGTGACAATGGCGGCGGATAGTTTCAGAAATAGAGGGTCCAGATTGTCAAGCCCAGCTGATTTGTACGGGTCCAGGTTTTGCAGCTCTTTCAGAACATCTGCTATCTGGATTTGGGTAAAGGAGAAGCTGGGGAGGCTTGGGCGAGTAGCTGCGGGGGGGTGGAGCAGTTGGACGAGGTTGGAGTTGCCAGGAGGAAGGCATGACCAGACGTTGAGAAATGCTTGTTGAAGTTTTCGATTATCATGGATTTATCGGTGGTGACCGTTTTACCTAGCCTCAGTGCAGTGGGCAGCTGGGAGGAGGGGCTCTTGTTCTCCATGGACTTTACAGTGTCCCAGAACCTTTTGGAGTTAGAGCTACAGGATGCAAATTTCTGCTTGAAAAATCTGGCCTTTGCATTCCTGACTGACTGCGTGTATTGGTTCCTGAACAGTTGCATATCGCGGGGACTATTCGATGCTATTGCACTCCGCCACAGAATGTTTTTGTGCTGGTCGAGGGAAGTCAGGTCTGGAGTGAACCAGGAGCTATATCTGTTCTTAGTTCTGCATTCTTTGAACGGAGCATGCTTATCTAAGATGATGAGGAAGTTACTTTTAAAGAATGACCAGGCATCCTCAACTGATGAGGTCAATATCCTTCCAGGATACCCAGGCCAGGTCGATTAGAAAGGCCTGCTTGCAGAAGTGTTTTAGGGAGCGTTTGACAGTGATTAGGGGTGGTTGTTTGACTGCGGACCCGTAGCGGATACAGGCAATGAGGCAGTGATCGCTGAGATCCTGATTGAAGACAGCGGAGGTGTATTTTGAGGGCCAGTTGGTCAGGATAATGTCGATGAGGGTGCCCTTGTTTACAGATTTAGGATTGTACCTGGTGGGTTCCTTGATGATTTGTGTGAGATTGAGGTCATCTAGCTTAGATTGTAGGACTGCCGGCGTGTTAATCATGTCCCAGTTTAGGTCACCTAACAGAACAAACTCTGAAGCTAGATGGGCGGCCATCAATTCACAAATGGTGTCCAGAGCACAGCTGGCAGCTGAGGGGGGTCGGTAGCAGGCGGCAACAGTGAAAGACTTATTTCTGGAGAGATTCATTTTTAAAATTAGAAGTTCGAACTGTTTGGGTATGGACCTGGAAAGTATGACATTACTTTGCAGGCTAACTCCTCCCCCTTTGGCAGTTCTATCTTGACGAAAAATGTTATAGTTGGGTATGGAAATCTCCTGAATATTTGGTGGCCTTCGTAAGCCAGGATTCAGACACAGCAAGGACATCAGAGTGTGCTAAAGTGCTAGAGTGTGTGAGTAAAACAAACTTAGGGAGGAGGCTTCTGATGTTGACATGCATGAAACCAAGGCTTTTTCGATCTCAGAAGTCAACAAATGAGGGTGTCTGGGGACATGCATTGCCTGGGTTTACCTCCACATCACCCGCGGAACAGAGGAGGAGTAGGATGAGGGTGCTGGTCGCCTAGAGTGTTGGGGACAAAGAATAAAAGGAGCAGATTTCTGGGCATGGTAGAATATATTCAGGGCATAATGTGCAGACAGGGGTATGGTGGGGTGCGGGTACAGCGGAGGTAAGCCCAGGCACTGGGTGATGAGAAGAGAGGTAGTATCTCTGGACATGCTGGTTGTAATGGGTGAGGTCACCGCATGTGTGGGAGGTGGGACAAAGGAGGTATCAGAGGTATGAAGAGTGGAATTAGGGGGTCCATTGTAAACTAAAACAATGATAACTAACCTGAACAACAGTATACAAGGCATATTGACATTTGAGAGAAACATACAGCGAGGCATAAAGTAAACACAGGTGTTGATTGGGAGAGCTAGCTAAAACAACAGGTGAGACAACAACAGCTAATCAGCTAACACAACAACTGCAGGTAAAATGGCGATGACTAGCCAGAGAGGGTCGGATTAACTACACACAGAGCATGAGTTCGCTGCAGGGGCCGACAGATAAAAAAATACATAAACAGAATGGAGTACCGTGATTAATGGACAGTCCAGCAGGCTTCAGCTATGTAGCCAAGTGATCATAGTGTCCAGGGTGCAGCAGTAGATGGAACAGGGGAGCCCCACTATGCTAGCGACATGGAGTTTAAAGTTAGTAGCCCTGGGCTAGTAGGAGCGTCTGCTCCGACAGAGGCCGGATGAAGGCACAGCGGATGGAGTATTCGTCGGCAGACCAGTTGTGGTGGTGCGGCGGGGGCGCCGTGTCGACAGAGAATCCAAGTCAGATGGCAAAAGAGGTATTGTGGAATTTAGTTTGCTAGCCGGGAGATGTGCCTGACTCATTGAAAATAATAGCGATTCCGTATTACATTGGGTGAGGCAGGTTACCGGAAGGTATAATCTAATAAAACATCGAAAAGGGATTTAAAATATATTGAAAAAAATACGAAACAATACAAAAGTACACGAGAGGACAAAACAAACACGTCTTCACTGCTACGCCATCTTGGAACCTATGGGGCTTTGGTGACAAAATGGATGGCACTGTGATAGACTGCATCCAATTTGCTGAGTAGGGTGTTGGAGGCTATTTTGAAAATGACATCGACCGAAGTCGAGGATCGGTAGTTTGGATAGTTTTACGAGGGTATGTTTGGCAGCATGACTGAAGGATGCTTTGTCTGCGAATGTCACGCCCTGACCATATAGAGCCTTTTTATTCTCTATTTTGGCTAGGTCGGGGTGTGACTAGGGTGGGTATTCTAGGTTGTTTTATTTCTATGTTGGCCTGAAATGGTTCCCAATCAGAGGCAGCTGTTTATTGTTGTTTCTGATTGGGGATCATATTTAGGCAGCCATTTACCCACTGTGTTTAGTGGGATCTTGTTCATGTGTTGTTGCCTGTGAGCACTCCATAGCGTCACGTTTCGTTAGCGTTTTTGTTTTGTTTTGTGTGTTTCATGAATTAAAATATATGGAACCCATATCACGCTGCACCTTGGTCTGAAGAGTGTGCAAAGCTGTCATCAAGGCGAAGGGTGGCTACTTTGAAGAATCTAAAGTCTAAAATATATTTTGATTTGTTTAACACTTTTTTGGTTACTAAATGATTCCTTATGTGTTGTTTCATAGTTTTAATGTCTTCACTATTATTCTACAATATAGAAAATAGTAAAAATAAAGAAAAACCCTTGAATGAGTAGGTGTGTCCAAATGTTTGACTGGCACTGTATGTGGACACCTGCTTGTGGAACATCTCATTACAAAATCAAGAGAATTAATATGGAGTTGGTCCCCCCTTTGCTGCTATAACAGTCTCCACTCTTCTGGGAAGGCTTTCCACTAGATGTTGGAACATTGCTGCAGGCACTTGCTTCCTTTCAGCCACAAGAGCATTAGTAAGGTCGTGCACTGATGTTGGGCGATTAAGCCTGGCTCGCAGTCAGAGTTCCAATTCATCCCAAAGGTGTTTCATGGGGTTGAGGTCAGGGCTTTGTGCAGGCCAGCCATGTTCTTCCACACTAATCTCAACAAATAATTGTTGTGTGTACCTCGCTTTGTGCACTGGTTTATTGTCATGCTGAAACAAGAAAGGGTCTTCCCCAAACTGGGCTGCAGGGTAGCCTAGTGGTTAGAGCATTGGACAAGTAACCGGAAGGTTGCGAGTTCAAACCCCCGAGCTCACAAGGTACAAATCTGTTGTTCTGCCCCTGAACAGGCAGTTAACCCACTGTTCCTAGGCCATCATTGAAAATAAGAATTTGTTCTTAACTGACTTGCCTGGTTAAATAAAGGTAAAATAAATAAATAAAATAAAATAAACAAAAACTGTTGCCACAAAGTTGGAAGCACAGTACATCACTGGGGTCAAGCTTCCTGCCATCCAGGACCTCTATGCCAGGGTGTGTTATAGGAAGACCCTAAAAATTCCCAAAGACACCAGCAACCCTAGTCATAGACTGTTCTCTCTTGCTACTGTATGGCAAGCGGTACCAGAGCACCAAGTCTAGGCCCAAAAGGCTTCTTAAAACCTCTTATGGATAGGGGAGTTTCTAGCATCTCAACTGGACAATTGTCGGGGGAAATGCAGAGTGCCAGAATCAAATAAAATGCTATGAAATTCAAACTTTCATTAAATCACACATGTAAGATACTCAATTAAAGCTACACTCGTTGTGAATCCAGCCAACATGTCAGATTTAAAAAATGTTTTTCGGCGAAAGCATAAGAGGCTATTATCTGATAGCCTGCACCATCTGCACTAGCAGTAAACAAATAAGCTAGCATAGCAGGCGATACACAAAACGGTGAAATAAAATATAAAACATGCATTACCTTTGACGAGCTTCTTTTGTTGGCACTCCAATATGTCCCATAAACATCACAATTGGTCCTTTTGTTTGATTAATTCCGTCCATATATATCAAAAATGTCCATTTATAAAGCGCGTTTGATCCAGAAAAAGACAGCTTACAAAAACACAACATCACTACAAAATATTTCAAAAGTTGCCTATAAACTTTGCCAAAATATTTCAAACTACTTTTGTAATACAACGTTAGGTATTTTTTAAACGTTAATAATCGATTAAATTGTAGACGGGGCAATCTGTATTTAATACAGGAAAGAAAAGAAACCAGCACTGCTTTTCACGTCTTGCGCAACTCACAAAAGTGTCCCCAGTTCCGAGTTGGCTTACTTCTTCATAGCGCAAAGGAATAACCTCAACCATATTCCAAAGACTGGCGACATCCAGTGGAAGTGGTAGGAACTGAAAATAGGTTCCTATTAAATATCCAATGGCAAAGACAATATAGTGAACAGAGAGGGGGAAAAAAATTCTGAACAGTTAGTCCTCTGGGTTTTGCCTGCTACATAAGTTATGTTATACTCACAGACATGATTCAAACAGTTTTAGAAACTTCAGATAATAATATGCATATCTTATATTCTTGGCATGAGTAGCAGGAAGCTGAAATTGGGCATGCTATTTATCAAAATGTGAAAATTCTGCCCCCTAGCTTTAAGAGGTTTTAACACCCGCTCTCTTAACCCAGAAGTCATCTGCACCAATGAGTCAGAGGAAACACTGTTCAACTGATGACCGAGGTAAACCCACCACAAGGAGTCGCTAGAGCGAGATGAGCCAAGTAAAGCCCCCCTGACCAAATCCTCCCCTATGCCGGACAACGCTGGCCCATTGTGCACCGCCATATGGGACTCTTGGTCACGGCCAGTTGTGACACAGCCTGGGATCAAACCAGGCTGTAGTGACACCGCAACACTGCGATGCAGTGCCTTAGACCGCTGTGCCACTCGGGAGGGGATGAGCAATGAACTTGACAGAGATTCAATAATTTTTATTGATAATAATCAAATAATATTTATTTGATTCTATTTATTTCACCTTTGTTTAACCAGGTAGGCCAATAATGGGCAAATATTGTACAATATAGCCAAAGGTGCTTCTACAAAGTATGAGATATTTCTGTATTTAATTTTCGATACATTTGCAAAAATGTCTAAAAACATGTTTTCACTTTGTCATTATGGGTTTTGTGTGTAGGTGGGTGAGAAAAAAATATGTTTAATCCATTTAGAATTCAGGCTGTAACACAACAACATGTGGAATAAGTCAAGGGTTACGGATATTTCTGAAGGCACTGTGTGTGTGACTGTGTCATTTCCTCCTTGTCCCTTAGTCATTTCAACTATTGGAGATGCTATCCAGGCAGGACATTGACCAGAACCTGCACACCCATGCATACCCCACAAGACATGCCACCAGAGGTCTCTTCACAGTCCCCAAGTCCAGAACAGACTATGGAAGGCGCACAGTACTACATAGAGCCATGGCTACATGGAACTCTATTCCACATCATGTAACTCATGTAAGAGGTAAAATCAGATTTTTTAAAACGATACAAATGCACATTATGGAACAGCGAGGACTGTGAAGAGTCACACACACAGGTACAAACATACAAACACACATCCATACATACTATACACACGCGTACACCTGTGTATTGTAGTTGCTGGAGTGAAATCTGATGTAAAATGTATTTTAATGTTTAAAAATGGTATTATAATGTATATTACTGCTGGAAGAGTACGCAGCAGCTAATGGGCGTTAGATATTACTGCACTTTTGTAGCAAGAAATACAAGCATTTCGCTACACCCGCAATAACATCTGCTAAACACGTGTACGTGACCAATACAATTTGATTATTAATAAATCAAACAAAAAATGTGCTCCTCTCTACTCCCCAGTCCTACACCATCAATTATCCTCCCCCAAATTCCCTGGCAAAGACAAATCTGACGAAGCTGCATTTATGACTATCTCAGAGACCAAGATGTAAAGCCCCCATGTTTACCTGCCATCAATTTCCTGCTCAAAGCTGTCCACACCTCTCCATTTCCCTATTTCCTCATTAGCGCAAGCTTTCAATTAAAAAATCATTAGAATGTGAGGCTAAGGATCTCATCCCAGCTCAACAGCAGAGGGAAGGTGAGGATATTCCTCCTTGAGGAGACAGACAAATGATGTGGTGTGACACGCACACACAAGCACGATCACACACACATACACACACATCAAATACAGATGGATCCAACAAATAACATCAGAGTGGAGTACACAAGGCTTCAGTAACTCCAAGACCACAGTCTTAGAAATGATACCCCCCTACTGTTATTTCACATGGGAGAACATTTTATAGATGTAAGATTGTTTTATATGTTAAACTTTTCATGTATTGATGTGTATATTGTTGTGTATAGTGTACATTGATGTGTATGTTTGATACAGGGCTCATTTGGTCTCAGCATGACTTGTCAAAATAAAGGTTGAAAAAACCAATATGTTTTGGGTGCCTCAAAGGTCATTCTGGCAAGCCTTTTATGAGCCTCTGATGTTTTATGATTCTTTTGATTCACACGAGTGGCCACTAGCCAGTAAAGGGATAGCTATCCTTCTTTCACATGCAATAATAGAACTGTCCTGGATGTCTTGTAGACATGATGCAATTCTCCTTCTCAACAGCCCTATGTATTTAGTCAAAGTTGCTCTGCTTTCTGTTGACTTCATGATGATTGTCATCTACACTTCCCAGGGCTTCGAGGATAATGGTGATGATAATATTGTTGGGAGGGATTTCAATCTCTTTTCGATCTCACTTCTTACTATGAGAGTACTACAAGTGCAGGCTTCCTCACACGTGTGGCATTGCTGGAGTTAAAATAATGCATTTAGGGTTTTGAAGATAATGGTATTTGTTATGTTGCTTGTTTGTCTTCATCCTCTGTTATCCCACTACAGGTTCAAACAGGTTCCCCAAGTAAGAACTAAAGATTTTTTTTTACTTCATGTGAAAAGCAATAGTTACACAGGTATTTGTTCTCAACTTGCAATGCCTTTCCACTCTCTTTCTCTTTGTGTGTTTCCCATTCCAGTGGTATTGACAAAACCAGTTAATCTTTAAACTAAATTAGATTAGATGCTAAACAGTCAATATTTTATGTGAAGCAAACAATAATTGTTCAACAAATGATCAAATGGGATTGTCATTACAGAGAAACAACACAAATCAATTGGCAATTTCAGAGATGACTACCACTGGTCATAAATCAGTGTTGTTTAGCAAAAACAAAGTATTTCTGTTTCACAGCATGTATAGTATACAAACCTCCATGCAAAGCCAATGTTGAATACTGGTTATTGTGTCATTCCAATTAGGTTAGGGTTGCTTGCATCCATCACACAATTAGCTTACAAACCATCTAAAAAAATCTATGTCTATGTCCATTCCTTATATACAGACCTTGAATGTATAATTTCATCTGAATAGAATAGAATGAAAACTCTGTTTTTTTCTGACACAGAAAATAGATGTGCCAATTGCTTGCTAGGGTGCGTTTCCATGTAACTATCTTGTGTCTGACATAATGACGTCACACCAATAAAAAAATAACTACAGTGTTGAATACAAATGTAACGGTGGAAGTGTTTTCCATTACCCAATTGGTAAATTTCGCATTAATAAATTGGCAGCCTGTATGCCCTCCCATCTATCTGTTTCATATTTCAGGTAGCACGTGAAAGCTAGAATGGATAGAATGCAATAATTGATTAATATTTGCCATATTCTAATAATTCTCATGTGCCAACGTATCCCCACGGATCGTCTGCCTAGGCTAGTCCATGCAATGGTGAATATTACACTCCTGTAGATCTGAAATAATTGAATGGCGAAATTTGCTAGCAACCAAAAAAAAGCAAGGTGAAGCAATTCAGGCATTCTTGAAAATCAGGACAATCCTTGTCCTACAAAGAAACATTTGTATAGCTGAAAAAAAATATTTTATAAGACATAGGCATTTAGAATTAATTGTGGAGTGAAACATCATAGTTATGCGGTGCCCAGCGTACCTTAAAAATGATTAGCAAATCATAATGTATTAGAAAAACACTTTTTCCATCATAATTTGTCACAATAAAGAAGTAAAATATCCACCCCTGTCGAATGTATAAAAATGTCCATCTTTAGAAAGTTTCTCCTGTGTCATTGCTTTTGTAAAATAAACCTTGGTCAATGGAAACCTATCTACTGTATGAACTCAGCCCCCAAACCTGAGTTGTTTGGTCCAAACCGAGACAATGGACGAGTGAGAGGGCTATTATGAAAATATGTGGTTAAATCTCCTGCTTTACCATCGTAGGAGCTCCAGAGGGACTGCAGAATGTAACACTCACGTCTATTCCAGAGCTACAGTATCTGGGAAAATCAATACAATTAGCCACTGGAATATTGGATGCAGAATTTAGATGAACGAGGGAGCAGCTGATTTAAACATCCAAGAGATGGAAAAATTAAAAAGGGCAGAGGGCATTTTAGGCATTTAGGCATTTTAGGCATTTTAGGCATTTAGGCACTCAAACATCAAAACAAGATAACATCACTAATATACTAGAGAATACTGATTGCACCACACAACCTAGTTAAGAAGTATTGTGGTTATAAGGCAAAATCGTATCGTTCTTTAAGAACTATTTTGGAGAACATATGTCAGCAAATGTTAAAATCAATTGAGATATGAATACCTCATTTGTGGGCTATTACAAGACTGACTGTCCAAGAACCATATCCATAAAACATTATTATGATCTCATTTGTTGGATTACCGTCAATAAATATAGGTGTATTGTTACTCTCACAGAATTAACAGATCAGTCAGCAGTACCAATGTGCATCGATTTATTTCCTGTAAATCCAATTAATTTTCAGTACACAAAGTATCTGATTATGTTATCATTATTCATAAAATGCTTTATCAACAGAATGCAAATTACTCTCTTGACTACAACATTATGTTCAAACAATTTGGTGTGGCAGCACAGTTAGTCAAGGTGAGAGGAAAAGTTATTATGTGGTTGGAGTTGGGCATATGCATGTAGAATAGTTGTGGTCAGCTATAGCTTGTAGATAAAAAAAAATCTTTATTATACCAGGTGAGTTGACTGAGAACACATTCTCATTTACAGCAAAGACCTGGGGAAAGTTACAAAACATACTGTAATAAATTTTTTAAGTTAACCTACAAAATATGCTGTATAAGAAAGAAAAAACACAAACACAATAAAATAAACATAAGATCAAGTATAGAATCATCAGAAACAAAGACATTATTCCATTAAAAGGTCTTCACAAAGCCTTTTGAACTTCCTCATAGGCACCAAATCCTCCAATTTCAGTGAACTCTTTAGACCATTCAACAAGTAAGGTACTAAATAATGTATATGTATTTATTACATTTTTAAAAAGTGAATCGCTTGTGAATCACATCACAAGTATTACATTTTTTTATGAAAACAAAGTGACACTAGAAGTTGACTGACCTTCCATCGAGCCAACTGGAGACAGGGAGAGGGAAGACCAGTTGACTGACTGACTGTTACGATAAACTAGGAGTGGTGGGTGGAATCAGGCGCAGAGAGCAGGGTTCAGTCGTTTGTCAAATTTATTCACCGGCGCAACAAAAAACGGTCACGCCAACACACAAGTTACAAGTTACCAATCCAAACCACAGGACAAAAATAGTCCAGAGAATAAAGACACAAACAAATAACACCATCCAACAGAGTAACAAGAAACAAGACCGCACAAATGGCAGCTAATAGGTGGCAGCTAATAGGCCGGCGACGACGACCGCCGAGCACCGCCCGAACAGGAAGAGGCACCATCTTCGGCGAGGTTCGTGACACTGACCATGATCAATTAGACCATAATTTCTTTCAAACAAAAAGCCTGCCAAGATAAAATGCTGATAAAAAGCATCTATTTTTCAGTAATGATGGCAGATTCTGACACAATTTGCTTTGGCAGGGAAGGAGAGGAATTTCTACCCTTCAGATAATTTACTGTTTTCCAAAATGTTCACAGATCAGCAGAGTCTGAGTTAGATCTTAGAAAGTAGCTTGTCAAAACGTTTTGATATGGTGTCAATCTTTATGCATATGTATTGCAAAGTGGATCTTACATGTGGTATATGCTACACAATAATACATAATAATAATAATAATAATAATACAATAACATATTCAGATTTCTCTGAGTTGGAATGAAACACAGTACTTTTGGTTGATTGTGTCTTCGTGAACACTATTATCCTTGGAATCATCTTAATCACTCCCTGTTTCCATGTCTGTGGCAGCCAAACAACAATGGAGCTGAACAATTCCTTGGCACAGTTGATATTTGTTTTCCACATCCAGAAAGAGTTGCTCCACTTGTAACAAGCAAGCAGTGGTGTTACCATGGCAATTTACCATCAAAGTGTGCACTACGCTTGTTTTCTTAGAGCATCAGAGTGAGAATGCTTACTTTAGACTAATCCTATTAGTAGTTCACCTTACAAAACCACAGTGTGCAAATGATTAAATGTTTGTCTTGTCAACATTCCCGGTTTGCTTTGAGCCACCTCAACATTGATGCAATAAGCAACGAAAAGGTCATACAATTTTTTTATTGAAAAGTACATAAATATAAGCATAGCTTTTTCCACATAACTTTGAGAGTTTGCGAAATAACCTTTCCTGTAATTCTGGATGATTTCACCCCCCTTTTAGTATGCAGACAGTGCAAGTATTGTTTGACTGTGATTGACCTTGATGCAATGAATACCGATTTCAATTGTGCATATACTGGATGGGAAATTGCTATTTCCACTTGAACCATCATATTTCATGCATAATAAAGTGATGTTATTCTCAGCCTGACCCAGACTCCATACACTCTGACTGATACTGACAATCTAGGAATTTGTAATACTCCCTAACATAGTTGGAGTTGTCCTACAACTGGGCGGGATGGACGTCAACATTTTCATACATTAAGACAAAAATAACAATTTTCCGTAAGCATTACATTAGCTGAGTATAAATCAAATCAAATCAAATTTTATTTGTCACATACACATGGTTAGCAGATGTTAATGCGAGTGTAGTGAAATGCTTGGGCTTCTAGTTCCGACAATGCAGTAGTAACCAACGAGTAATCTAACCTAACATTTCCAAAACTACTACCTTATACACACAAGTGTAAAGAGATAAAGAACATGTACATAAAGATATATGAATGAGAGGGTACAGAACGGCATAGGCAAGATGCAGTAGATGGTATTGAGTACAGTATATACATATGAGATGAGTAATGTAGGGTATGTAAACAAAGTGGCATAGTTTAAAGTGGCTAGTGATACATGTATTACATAAAGATGCAGTAGATGATATAGAGTACAGTATATACATATACATATGAGATGAGTAATGTAGGATATGTAAACATTATATTAAGTAGCATTGTTTAAAGTGGCTAGTGATATATTTTACATCAATTTCCATCAATTCCCATTATTAAAGTAGCTGGAGTTGAGTCAGTGTGTTGGCAGCAGCCACTCAATGTTAGTGGTGGCTGTTTAACAATCTGATGGCCTTGAGATAGAAGCTGTTTTTCAGTCTCTCGGTCCCTGCTTTGATGCACCTGTACTGACCTCGCCTTCTGGATGATAGCGGGGTGAACAGGCAGTGGCTTGGGTGGTTGTTGTCCTTGATGATCTTTATGGCCTTCCTGTGACATCGGGTGGTTTAGGTGTTCTGGAGGGCAGGTAGTTTGCCCACGGTGATGCGTTGTGCAGACCTCACTACCCTCTGGAGAGCCTTAGGATTGTGGGCGGAGCAATTGCCGTACCAGGCGGTGATACAGCCCGACAGGATACTGTCGATTGTGCATCTGTAGAAGTTTGTGAGTGCTTTTGGTGTCAAGCCGAATTTCTTCAGCCTCCTGAGGTTGAAGAGGCGCTGCTGCACCTTCTTCACGACGCTGTCTGTGTGGGTGGACCAATTCAGTTTGTGTACGCCGAGGAACTTAAAACTTACTATCCTCTCCACTACTGTCCCGTCGATGTGGATAGGGGGGTGCTCCCTCTGCTGTTTCCTAAAGTCCACAATCATCTCCTTATTTTCCTGACACCACACTCCGAGGGCCCTCAACTCCTCCCTGTAGGCCGTCTCGTCGTTGTTGGTAATCAAGCCTACCACTGTAGTGTCGTCCGCAATCATGATGATTCAGTTGGAGGCGTGCATGGCCACGCAGTCGTGGGTGAACAGGGAGTACAGGAGAGGGCTCAGAACGCACCCTTGTGGGGACCCAGTGTTGAGGATCAGAGGGGTGGAGATGTTGCTACCTACCCTCACCACCTGGGGGCGGCCCGTTAATGAAGTCCAGTACCCAGTTGCACAGGGCGGGGTCGAGACCCAGGGTCTCGAGCCTGATGACGAGTTTGGAGGGTACTATGATGTTAAATGCTGAGCTGTAGTCGATGAACAGCATTCTCACATAGGTATTCCTCTTGTCCAGATGGGTTAGGGCAGTGTGCAATGTGTTTGCAATTGCGTCGTCTGTGGACCTATTTCAGCGGTATAAGCAAATTGGAGTGGGTCTAGGGTGTCAGGTAGGGTGGAGGTGATATGGTCCTTGACTAGTCTCTCAAAGCACTTCATGATGACGGAAGTGAGTGCTACGGGGTGGTAGTCGTTTAGCTCAGTTATCTTAGCTTTCTTGGGAACAGGGAGAATGGTGGCCCTCTTGAAGCATGTGGGAACAGCAGACTGGGATAATGATTGAGTGAATATGTCCGTAAACACACCAGCCAGCTCGTCTGCGTATGCTCTGAGGACGCGGCTGGGGATGCCGTCTGGGCCTGCAGCCTTGCGAAGGTTAACACGTTTAAATGTTTTACTCACCTCGGCTGCAGTGATGGAGAGTCCGCAGGCTTCGGTTGCGGGTTGTGTCAGTGGCACTGTATTGTCCTCAAAGCGGTTAAAAAAGTTATTTAGTCTGTCTGGGAGCAAGATATCCTGGTCCGCGACGTGGCTGGTTTTCTTTTTGTAATCCGTGAATGACTGTAAACCCTGCCACATACCTCTTGTGTCTGAGCCGTTCAATTGCGACTCTACTCTGTCTCTATACTGACGTTTAGCTTGTTTGATTGCCTTGCGGAGGGAATAGCTACACTGTTTGTATTCGGTTATGTTTCCGGTCACGTTGCCCTGGTTAAAAGCAGTCTCTGTTTTTAATATCAGTAATGATGAAGATCCAACTGCAACTGTCAATTTAAAAAAAATCCTAAACCATTGTTTAACAACTCCAGTCCTTCGGGAGTACTCCAGTCCTCGAGCACCCCCAACAAGATGGCGCCGACAGAGAGGGCTGCCTCGCTTCTAGTCCTTAGGAAACTGCAGTATTTAATTTTTTTAAATGTATTGTTAGCCCATAAAATCATAAGTGTTAATAATACATACAGCCGGGAAAAACTATTGGATATCAGAGCGACGTCAACTTACCAGCACTACAACCAGCACTACGACCAGGACTACCGACCCAAAACAAGCAAAATGTGAGTATAGAGACAATGTGGAGTCCAAATTCAATGGCTCAG
The DNA here is from genome assembly GCF_002021735.2 of Oncorhynchus kisutch. Classification (NCBI taxonomy): domain Eukaryota; kingdom Metazoa; phylum Chordata; class Actinopteri; order Salmoniformes; family Salmonidae; genus Oncorhynchus; species Oncorhynchus kisutch. Next base: position 4,673,329 of record NC_034194.2, read on the forward strand.
ACACGAGACACCCGTGGCAGGGTCTACAGACAATCACGGAAAACCAGACACCGACATCTTGCTCCCAGACAAACTAAACATCTTCTTTGCCTGCTTTTAGGATAATACAGTGCACCGACATGGCCCGCTGCCACGGACTGTGGGCTCTCCTTCTCCGTGGCCGACGTGAGTAGGACATTTAAATGTGATAACCCTCGCAAGGCTGCCAGCCCAGATGGCTTCCATAACCGCGTCCTCAGAGCATGTGCAAACCAGCTGGCTGGTGTGTTTGCGGACATATTCAATCTCTCCCTATCCCAGTCTGTTGTCCCCGCATGCTTCAAGATGGCCACCATTGTTCCTATACCCAAGAATGCAAAGGAAGCTGAAGTAAATGACTCACTTCTGTCATCATGAAGTGCTTTGAGAGACTAGTGAAGGATCATATCACCTCCACCTTACCTGTCACGCTAGACCCACTCCAATTTGCTTACCGCCCAATAGGTCCACAGACAATGCAATCGCCATCACACTGCACACTGCCCTATCCCATCTACACAAGAGGAATACCTATGTAAGAATGCTCTTACTTGACTACAGCTCAGCATTCAACACCATTGTACCCTCTAAGATCATCATTGACCTTGAGGCCCTGGGTCTCAACCTCACCCTGTGCAAGTGGTCCTGGACTTCCTGACGGGCCACTACCCAGGTGGTGAAGGTAGGAAACAATATCTCCACTTTGCTGATCCTCAACACTGGGGCCCCACAAGGGTGCGTGCTCAGCCCCTTCCTGTACTCCCTGTTCACCAATGACTGCGTGGCCATGCACGCCTCCAACTCAATCATCAAGTTTGCAGATGATACAACAGTAGTAGGCTTGATTACCAACAACAATGACGAGACAGCCTACAGGGAGGAGGTGAGGGCTCTTGGAGTGTGGTGTCAGGAAAATTACCTCTCACTCAACGTCAACAAAACAAAGGAAAATATTGTGGACTTCAGGAAACAGCAGAGGGAGCACCCCCCTATCCACATTGACGGGACAGCAGTGGAGAAGATGGAATTTTTAAGTTCCTCAGCATACACATCATGGATAAACTGAAATGGTCCACCCACAGTGTGGTGAAGAACGCGCAACAGCGTCTCTTCAACCTCTGGAGGCTAAAGAAATGTGGCTTGTCACCTAAAACCCTCCCAAACTTCTACAGGTGCACAATTGAGAGCATCCTGTCGGGCTGTATCATCATATGGCAACTGCACCGCCCACAACCGCAGTGCTCTCCAGAGGGTGGTAATGGTCTGCACAACGCATCACCAGGGGTAAACTGCCTGCCCTCCAGGACACCTACAGCACCCGATGTCATAGGGAGGTCAAAAAAATTATCAAGGACAACCACCCGAGCCACTGCCTGTTCACCTGTTTACCATCCAGAAGGCAAGGTCAGTACAGGTGCATCAAAGCTGGGACCGAGAGACTGAAAAACAGCTTTTATCTCAAGGCCATCAGACTGTTAAACAGCCATCACTAGGACAGAGAGGTTGCTGCCTACATATAGACTTGAAATCATTAGCCACTTTAATAAATGGAACGCTAGTTACTTCAATAATGCCACTTTCATAATGTTTACATATCTTGCATTAATCATCTCATGTACAGTTGAAGTCAGAAGTTTACATAAATCTTAGCCAAATACATTTAAACTCAGATTTTGACTGTTCCTGGTATTTAATCCAAGTAAGAATTCCCTGTCTGAGGGAAGTTAGGATCACCACTTTAATTTAAGAATGTGAAATGTCAGAATATTAGTAGAGAGAATAATTTATTTCAGCTTTTATTTCTTTCATTACATTCCCAGTAGGTCAGAAGTTTACATACACTCAATAAGTATTTGGTATATATCTACATAATTTTCCTCCCTCATGATGCCATCTATTTTGTGAAGTGCACCAGTCCCTCCTGCAGCAAAGCACCCCCACAACATGATGCTGCCACCCCCACGCTCCGGCTTGCAAGCCTCCTGCTTTTTATGGTCATTATGGCCAAGCAGTTCTATTTTTGTTTCATCAGAACAGGGGACATTTCTCCAAAAAGTACAATCTTTGTCCCCATGTGCAGTTGCAAACCGTAGTCTGGCTTTTGTATAGTGGTTTTGGAGGAGTGGCTTATTCCTTGATGAGCGGCCTTTCAGGTTATGTCGATATAGGATTTGTTTTACTGTGGATATAGATAATGTTGTACCTGTTTCCTTCAGCATCTTCACAAGGTCCCTTTGCTGTTGTTCTGGGATTGATTTGCACTTTTCACACCAAAGTACGTTCACCTCTAGTAGACAGAACGCGTCTCCTTCCTGAGTGGTATGACAGCTGCGTGGTCCAATGGTGTTTAGACTTGCGCACTATTGTTTGTCTAGATGAATGTGGTACCTTCATGCGTTTGGAAATTGCTCCCAAGGATGAACCAGACTTGTGGAGGTCTACAAGGTCTTGGCTGATTTCTTTTGACTTTCCCATGATGTCAAGCAAAGAGGCACTGAGTTTGAAGGTAGGCCTTGAAATACATCCACAGTTACACCTCCAATTGACTCAAATGATGTCAACTAGCCTATCAGAAGCCTCTAAAGCATGACATCATTTTCTGGAATTTTCCAAACTGTTTTTAAAGGCACAGTCAACTTAGTGTATGTAAACCTCTGACCCACTGGAATTGTGATACAGTGAATAATAAGTTAAATAATCTATCTATAAACATTTGTTGGAAAAATGACTTGTGTCGTGCACAAAGTAGATGTTCTAACCGACTTTCCAAAACTATAGTTTTGAAAAGAAATAAGAAGAACAAGAAATATGTGGAGTGGTTTAAAAACGACTTTTAATGATTCCGACCTGAGTGTATGTAAACTTCCGACTTCAACTGTATATACTGTATTCTATACTCTCTATTGCATCTTAGCCTATGCCGCTCTGTCATTGCTCATCCATATATTTATATTAATATATTCTTATTCCATTCCTTTACTTAAATTTGTGTGTATTAGGTATCTGTTGTGGAATTGTTAGATATTTCTGCACTGTTGGAACTAGAAGCGCAAGCATTTCGCTACACTCGCAATCACATCTGCTAACCATGTGTATGTGACCAATCAAATTTAATTTGAACAGCACGCATTCTTGTTGTAGGTCCAGACAAAGTCACCTGATTCAACTTGTCAACTTATCATCAAGCCCTGGATGAGTTGAATCATGTGAGTTTGTCCGGAGCTACAACAAAAATGTATGCCGTTGTGGCTTCTCGAGGACTAGAGTTGTGAAACACTGCACTAAGCTAGTATATTAAACTTAGAGCTATGCCAAAAATCCCCAAAATGTATGTATCTTACCTCAAAAATCTTTCAAGTAAGTAAGTATATTCATGAACGCATTGAGATAAAATGGGGTAAATTCTAGGTCATGATGTTGGCAATGGCAACCTTGAAAACTGCATGGTGAGCAGCAGACATTGAACATTGTTGCTTGTGTTACAAATTGCCCTCCCTTGTTTTTCCCTGAATTGGAGACCAGCCCTTTTTGTGTGTATTTATTACATATGTGGAGTTTGGAGTAACTTTTCATTTTAGAAATTGTTTGTCTTTTTACTTTGCATAATTTACCTTGGTTTGCTGTGTTCTCTCCTTGTTTTCTTAATTTACTTATTGTAGACTCCACTCCCTTGGCTGAACTCCTTGGAGATGAGAATTGGCCCAGGTCTGCCACACCTGGGACTGACTAACTAACAAGCTACTTGAGCTCCTTAAAATGGAACTTCCCATTCACTCTGGAGCTGCGGTTGGGATGTGGGTATCAAGAGTTGATAAACAAACTTTCCTGTGCCGGGACTAGGTCAGAGACGGTAGGAGATAGTGATGGAGAAGTGATGGAGAAGAAAGTGAAGCAAGTATGGTACAGCAAGTACAGCGCAAGTACAGCGCTACGAATAAAGGGGGGAGTAGGAAAGATAAAGCGGGAGTAGGAAAGATACAGGTTCAGGGGAGAGATGGGTAGCAGCATCTAGACCAGGGATTATGGGGCAGGTGGGTGGCGATATGGTATACGTAGATAAGAGAAAGCTGGTGACGTTTATTGGCAACAGAGAACTGGAAGGAAAGGTGGCCGAAGGAAGAATTGGCTTTTGGGGATGATCAGTGAAATATACCTGCTGGAGCGCGTGCTACGGGTGGGTGCTGCTATGGTGACCAGTGAGCTGAGATAAGGCAGGGCTTTATCTAGCAAGGACTTATAGATGACCTGGAGCCAGTGGGTTTGGCGATGAATATGAAGCGAGGGCCAGCCAACGAGAGCATACAGGTCACAGTGGTGGGTAGTATATGGGGCTTTGGTGACAAAACGGATGGCATTGTGATAGATTGCATCCAATTTGTTGAGTAGAGTGTTGGAGGCTGTTTTGTAAATTACATCGCCAAAGTCAAGGATCAGCAGGATAGTCAGTTTTATGAGGGTATGTTTGGCAGCATGAGTGAAGGATGCTTTGTTGCAAAATTGTTGCAAAATTTGTTGCCAATTCTAGATTTAATTTTGGATTGGAGATGGTTAATGTGAGTCTGGAAGGAGAGTTTAAAGTCTAACAAAACACCTAGGTATTTGTAGTCTCTTGAGTGAGCAGCCTGAGTGAGCAGCCTGATGAAAGCCATTCAATATTTAAATTACCCAGAAAATATACCTCTCTGTTGATATCACATACATTATACATGATCACGCATTTCACACGCTAACCCTGATACTGACTGTTAGCACTTTGTTTTCTATAGCAGTTTCCCACCAGAACAGGCTTTAGGTGAGGCAGATGAAACTGTCGCCATATTACATTATGTGGCAGTAACAGATGAGGAGAAGGCAGATATGATGGCCAAAGCGTTTGTCCAAGTGCATAGCTCAGCAAATTTGTCAGAGGAGGGGGAGAGAGAACGAGAGAGGAGCACCCTGGAGTGCTGGATAGGAGGGAAGACATAAATGATGCGTTGAATGCACCATTTACCATGGCATAGATGAAAAGGGAAATAGGTAAGGCTGAGCTAACTTCACCAGGGAAAGATGAGTTGTGCTATGTTATGTTGACCCATCTTAGTGATGAGGCACTGGATATGGTATTGGTGTTGTACAACAGTGTGGAATGTGGGGAAACTACCAGGGAGCTGGAAGGAGGCAGTAGTGGTACCAATCTGGAAGCCAGGAAAGGACCCAATGAGGCAAGGTCAGTACAGGTGCATCAAAGCTGGGACCGAGAGACTGAAAAACAGCTTTTATCTCAAGGCCATCAGACTGTTAAACAGCCATCACTAGGACAGAGAGGTTGCTGCCTACATATAGACTTGAAATCATTAGCCACTTTAATAAATGGAACGCTAGTTACTTCAATAATGCCACTTTCATAATGTTTACATATCTTGCATTAATCATCTCATGTACAGTTGAAGTCAGAAGTTTACATAAATCTTAGCCAAATACATTTAAACTCAGATTTTGACTGTTCCTGGTATTTAATCCAAGTAAGAATTCCCTGTCTGAGGGAAGTTAGGATCACCACTTTAATTTAAGAATGTGAAATGTCTATTGGCCAAGCACTTTAACATCACATGTATGTAAGATTATGGAATGCATGATTATGGAGAGGCTAACTTACTTCCTGGAGAGCAGGGGGCTAAAATCGCCACATCAGAGTGGGTTCAGTAATGGTAGGAGAACTCTGGACCCATTGCTCTGTGTAGGGACTGTAGTGCGAACCAGGGACTGTAGCGATCTATGGTACTGCATAGACCGCTACTAGAGGTGACACTACAGTCCCTGGATCGAATCCAGGCTGAATCACATACGGCCGTGATTGGGAGTTCCATAGAGCGGTGCACAATTGGCCCAGCGTCGTCCGGGTAGATAAAGGTAAAAACATTTTTTTTTTAAAAATATGCAGAGTTCAAGAAGCTCAGGTGAACAAAGAGACTGTTGTAGCTGTCTTTTTTTATGTGGAGAAGGCGTATGATATGATGTGGAATGAGGGGTTGTTAATCAAACTTGATATTATGGGGGTCGGAGGAAGAACATAACTGGATAAAGGATTTCCTGTTTGGAAGGTCTATCCAGGTGAGGGTCTCTATCAGGCAACTACCTGGTGGATAACGGTACACTACAGGGGAGCGTGATTAGTCCTCTGCTATTCTCAATCATGATCAAATTATGTTTACTCTCAGGTACAGCCGGATATTGGGAAGTCATTATTTGCAGATGATGGGGCCTTATGGAAGAGGGGAAGAAATGTGCCATACATAGTCAGGAAGGTACAGGAAGCAATTGATGAGGTAGAGCGGTGGGAATTCAAGTGGGGTTTCACGTTCTCTGTAGAGAACTCAGATAGTGTTCTTTACCAGGAGGACGGTGGGAGATGAGGTATGCTTGAGGTTATATGGGAGAAACTTGGAGAGGGTGGGGGCCTTCAGGTTCAGGTTCCTTGGGGTATGCGTTGACACCAGACTGACCTGGTCAGAACACATTGAAAGAGTTGTGGGAATGTGTAACAAGGTGCTTAATGTGATGCGCTGTCTGATGGGTAAGGAGTGGGGGGCTGGGCATTTCTCATTGAGGACCATGTATGTTGCATTGATCTAATTTGTAATAGACTATGGCAGTATAGTGTATGGTTTGACAGCCCGGACAGCATTGGAAGGGCTAGATGTCATAGAGGGGCAAGGATATGTATTGGGGCGTTTCGGACCTCCGCAGTGGCTGCACTAGAAGTGGAGATTGGGATATGCCATTGCAGATTAGGAGACCTCAGCTGGCAATGAATTATTGGGTCAACCTACAGGGACATTGGGTGTCTCATCCTGCGAAAGGGATTTTACAGGCATGCTGGGAACATGAGCGAGGACAGAACATGAGCTTTGGGTGGGTAATACCTAGGCGATGGTGATGGGACTATTTGGTAGGGAGTTTAGTCCAACAGTAGCTATTCCTGTAAATTCACCACGGCTACTCCTGCCTCCAGTCGTTGATCAGAAGTTTTGGAAAGACTACAGAAAGATAGGAAGGGTGTTGATCCATCATTTGTTTAATAGACATCTTGATACTGTGTATCGGGATATTGTGGCCATTTACAACGATGGTTCAAAGGATACAAGGACAGGATAGCATTTGTAGTGCAGGAATGTGGGGTGGCAGTCAGGAAACAAATCATCTGGCTGCATTTACAGCAGAGCTGATTGCCATACTGTTGGCCTTGCAGTGGGTGAAGGAAGTCAAGCCAGACAGAGTAGTTATTTGCTCTGATTCATGTGCAGTGTTGAGGAGTCTGCAGTCCTTTAGCTCACAAAGCAGACAAGACCTGCTTTATGAGGTACTACAAACCCATAGAAGGATTAGACAGATGGGCATACAGATACAATTTACTTGGGTCCCAGCCCATGAGGGGTGAAGGGGAATGAGGCAGTTGATGTACTGGCTAAACGAGCACTTAGTAGTCGGGATGTTGATGTTGTTGTTTCAATGAGCAAGGCAACAATCCTGATATGGACAGTGGAATAGAGATACTAAGGGCAGGCATTTATTTCAAGTACAGAGGAAAGTCGGGGAGGGGAGGACGGCAGGAAGGGACAGAAGAGAGGAGGCTATTTTTACAAGATTAAGGGTGGGACACAGATGGTTGTATAGACTATAAATGTGATAGGAAAGCATTCAACAGGAAAGTGTGATTATTGCAAGGAAACAGAGACCGTGGAGCCTGTATTGCTACACTGTGGGCAGTATCAGAGGGAAAGAGAGAGGATAATATATATAGTATTTGGGAGAAGGGGATAGAGGAAATTAGTTTAGAGTACATTGAGTAGAACTTCATTAGATAAAGTCTCAAATATTTCATATTTTTTAGAGCAACGGGGCTGGCAGGTAGGATTTAGTCTCTCTCTGTCTCCGCCCCACACTCCATTACAGTAGGTGGCGGTAATGCACAACGTTGGATGCCAACCACCGATAAACCCCACCGAAGAAGAAGACTGGAGCTACTAGATGGTTTGTCGAAGATGAATGGTAGAAAGTGTAAGCAAAGTGCGTCATATGCCAGATCGAGGTCTGGAGGATAAATGGAAGTGAGTGAGAGCAAATTATCAGAGCTGGCAGGTGTGGGGAAATCCTCAGAGCCCGAGGCGTGTGAGTAGTAAATCTGTGTCACTACTGAGGTATTGGCCAAAGAGTGATACTTATGTATTCAGTAAAATGGGCTTTTTAGCGTTCATAGCAATGGTGATCAACTGTACTGCAGGGATTGAACTTGAGTCACAGAAAATATAAGTTGTAGAGGCGGCTTCAGAGAAATATTTGGGTGTACGAGATTTGATGTCAGAAGAGTTACAGGGGGTTGGCCTGATGTAGGACTAGATCGGATTAAACAGTGGAGTAGGGTGGTGGGCTTTAAATGAGTCTAGAGTTAGATCGTAGGATATTTGTTGATTTATTAAACTTTTTTCATGATTCCATATGTGTTATTTCATAGTTTTGATGTCTTCATTATTATTCTACAATGTAGCAAATGGTAAAAAATAAAGAAAAACCCTTGATTGAGTAGGTGTGTCCAAACTTTTGACTGGTACTATATAAGGGAGCCATACTCCAGTATACTTGGTGGCGGTAATGCTACATTTATTAGATGCCAACCGCCGTAAAACCTCATCGAAGAAGACTGGGACTGCTGCTGGAGGAGGAAGACTGCCAAATTTCTGCCGCCAATACCGCTACCGGGATCATCGCACCCAGCCTCCAATGAACTCGCAGCCAGAAGGGGATCAAACATGTAAGTGTGGTGGAATACTTCTGTTCAGAATGGCTCTGTGTGTCATGTAAAAATCTTACATTATGTAGCTAGCTAATTAGCTATAGAGACTTCACTAATCAGTTTTTGGGTAGTAGCCTAGCTTAAGTTCATGTTAGTTACAGGTGTTGAAACTTTTTACCTCTGTCATGTGCTCTGTTAAGTCTGATTATGTATTGGTGCACACATGGTGCTGATTAGTGCCTTAGATTCTTATTCTCTCTTACTCTCTCTCTGCACAGAATGTGCAGTAGATATCTCAGATAGGGGGGAGTTAGGCCTAAGAGGGTTTCATAAATAAGCATCAACCAAGGGTATGAAGAGATGACCAGTTTAGAGAGGAGTATCGAGTGCAGTGATGTGTCCTATAAGGAGCATTGGTGGCAAATCTGATGGCCGACTGGTAAAGAACATCTAGCCACTCGAGAGCACCCTTACCTGTCGTTCTATAAATTATAACTATGTAATCTAGCATGGGTAGGATGGTCATTTGAATCAGGGTTAGTTTGGCAGCTGGGGTGAAAGAGGAGCGATTACGATAAAGGAAACCAAGTCTAGATTTAACATTAGCCTGCAGCTATGACATGTGCTGAGAGAAGGACAGTGTACTGTCTATCCATACTCCCAAGTACTTGTATGAGATGACTATCTCAAGCCCTAAACCCTCAGAGGTATTAATCACACATGTGGGGCGAGGGGCATTCTTCTTACCAAACCACATTACCTTTGTTTTGGAGTTGTTCAGAACAAAGTTAAGAATAGTGCAATCTTGTTGGACACGAAGAAAGCTTTGTTGTAGAGCATTTAACACAACATCCAGGGAGGGGCTAGCTGAGTATAAGACTGTCATCTGCATATAAATGGATGAGAGTGGTTCCTACTGCCTTAGCTATCTTGTTGAAGTAAATTGAGAAAAGTGTGGGGCCTAGGTTCAAGCCTTGGGGTACTCCCTTGGTGACAGGCAGTGGCTGAGACAGCAGATGTCCAGACTTTATACACTGCACTCTTTGAGAGAGGTGGTTAGCAAACCAGGCCAAAGACCCCTCAGAAACACCAATACTCCTTAGCCGGCCCACAAGAATGGAATAGTCTACCGCATCAAAAGCTTTGGCCAAGTCAATAAAAATAGCAGAATCAAGGGCAACGGTGACATCATTGAGGACCTTTAAGGTTGCAGTGACACATGTGGTGGCAGGGTAGCCTAGTGGTTAGAGCATAGAGACTGGTAACCAGAAGGCTGCAAGTTCAAACCCCTGAGCTGACAAGGTACAAATTTGTCATTCTGCTCCTGAGCAGGCAGTTAACCCACTAGGCTGTCATTGAAAATAAGAACTTGTTCTTAACTGACTTCCCTAGTTAAATAAAAATAAAACATCCATAACCTGAGCAGAAACCAGACTGCATACCAGAGAGAATAATATAGACATCAAGAAAGCCAGTCAGTTGATTATTGAATTTTTTTTCCAAAACGTTTGATAAATATGGCAAAATAGAAGTTGTCCAATAACAGTTAGGATCAGCTTAATCTCCCCCTTTAAATAAAGGATGAGCCGTGGCTGTCTTCCAAGCAATAGGAAGCTCCCCAGAAAGGAGAGAGAGGTTAAAAAGGTCAGAGATAGGCATGGCGATGATAGGGGTAGCAACCTTAAAGAAGAAAGGGTCTAAACCATCTGACCCAGATGTTTTTTGGGGTCAAGTTTCAGGAGCTCCTTTAGCACCTTGGACTCAGTGACTGCCTGCAGGGAGAAACTTTGTAGCGGGGCAGGGGAAAAAGAGGGTGAAGCATTGGGGATAGTCTCATTAGAAGGTGTGTGAGATGAGGAAATGTTGGACGGGCAAGGAGGCATGGCTGAGTCAAATAGGAATCCTGACTTAATGAAGTGGTGATTAAAGAGCTCCGCCATGTGCTTCTTGTCAGTAACAACCACATCATCAACTTTAAGGAACATGGGCAGCTATGGGGAGGAGGGTTTATTCTCTGGGTCTTTAACCGGTTTCTAGAACTTCTTGGGGTTACACCCACAGAGAGAACTGCTCCTTAATGTAACGAACTTTGGCCTTCCAGATAGCCTTACTTATTTCTCATTTGTCGCAACCCAGTCAACCTGAGTATGCGTGTGCCGAGCCTTTCGCCAAATGCTATTCTTGAGGTGGAGTAACTCTGCAAGACCAAATCAGGGGCTAAACCTGTTTTTAATTCTCATTTTCTTTATGGGTGCGCATTTGTTAACAATACCACAGAAAATATAAAAAAAGAAGGAAGGCTTGCTCATTAGTGTTTTACCAAGCGGCCAAGCAGCCATTACGAACATAGTGTGCAAAACAGTAATCACTAAGGTCATTACAGAAAACAGATTTGTGAGGATAACTGCCACGACTTCTGCCGAAGTCGATGTCTCTCATTGTTTGGGCGGTGCTCGGCGGTCACCGGTCTTCTAGACATCATTGATCCATTTTTCATTTTTCATTGGTTTTGTCTTGTGTTCCTACACACCTGGTTCCAATCCCATTCATTACCTGTTATGTGTTTAACCCTCCGTTTTCCCTCATGTCTTTGTCAGAGATTGTTTGTATTGGTGAGCGTTGGGTCCTCGTACCCACTTTGTTTTGTATATTTTTTCATGGTTTTGGAGTTATGTTTTTTACGTCATTAAACTACTCCATTTTCCCAAGATAAATTCTCCTGCGCCTGACTTCCTTGTCACCTATACACACGCCTATGACAATAACAAGACGAGTAGCCTTTTCTGGGTGTTTGGAGTCATACCTTGTGGGATTGGTAATAATCTGAGAAAGATTTAGGGAGTCCCATTGCTTTAGGAATTGGTCAGGTGGTTTAAGCATGTCCCAGTTTAGGTCACCTAGCAGGACAAATTCAGACTTGGTGTAAGGGGCCAGCAGAGAACTTAGGGCAGGTAGGGTACAGGCCGGTGCTGATGGAGGACGATAACACCCAGCAACATTCAACTAAGAGCTATTTGAAAGTTTAATACTTAAAACCAGCAAATCAAATTGTTTGGGGACACACTTGTAGATACCAAGGATCACCTTCAGTGCTCGGTTGTAAAGATTGCCACTCCCCCACAAGATCTGTCTTGCCGAAAAAGGTTATAACCAGAAAGGTTAGCATCATCATTCAAAACACTCTTCCTTAGCCATGTCTCAGTAATGAACAACACATCTGGATTGGAGCTGTGAACCCACACTTTCAATTGAGCCATTTTAGATAATGAGCTTCTAGTGTTATTAACCTGCAGAAACCCCAGGCTTTTACGGGAGCAGAAATCAGTGAAGCAGATATCAGAGCACAAGTCAGAATTGATTTAAAAAATATATATAATGGCTTAGAGCTTGCCAATGTAAGTTCAGAGTCACTTGCCCCAACAGTGCCTGTGAGCTGGAGGCGAGTGAAAGCTCGGGAGAGAGAGAGAGAGAGAGGGGAGGGGGGGGGACAACCAGGGTAGACGGTGAACAGATCGCCAGGCAGAATCCGAGCAGCAGTGCAGCAGGCAACGGGAGTAGGTGGGAGAAGCTTTTATTTCTGGAGGCAGATTTCTTGTAGAAAATGCCAGTGGATGGACTGAACAGCAGGAGGAGGCTTCAAGGCCTCTGGATCTGGGTGGGGTAGCCTGCCATCTGTTGGGTTCAAAGGCTTCGACACCTCTCGCTTCACACGTCAGTGCAAATTGCAGTTGTATCTCTTCGTCCAAGCAGGCTTGGTAGTCTCAGCTCCAGGTTGGATGGTGTTTTCAGGTCTCTGCTTGTCGGGAACATTCCAGGTAATTCCTGGTAATTCCGTCCAAAATTAGGTTGTAGGTTTGGAGTTCTGATTTGGAGTGAAGGTTATGTTGTTTAGGGTAATATCCTGCATATGTACCTGCCAAAAAATCTAAGTTTGTCTAACTCTAAATCTATCTATTTTTAAAAACACGATGAAAAATGTGGTAGCTCATCTGCTCATGACCTCTCTCTCACTCTGCCTCTCTCGATATTTCAGTTGTTCAGTTGTTGTTCTCCTAGGAGGGTTAGACATTCACAGAAAGTTGGGACAGTCCTGTGCGAAGTGATGTTAGAGGCTTTCTGTGATGGGTTGGTGTGACATTGAGGAACGCCATTCTATTGCGTTAAGACATTGAAACATCCAGATAGCAGTGGTCTTTTGATCACTAATAAACTGCTATCTGGATGTGTCATTCAACTTGTTGTTTGTCTAGTGACCACAATGAAGAATTTACAGTTGTTCAAGGAAATATATTTTAGAATGGTGTTTACCACAAGCTCACTACTGATCAGAGGGAGAGCACTGTCAGGAAACCTGCCACAAAGTACACAGTGAAAGGTTGTCAATTTCTTGGTGTTTTAGATGTTCCGACCTATGAATAAATTCGTAAGTAGATTTGTATATTGCGATTTGTGTTGATGGATACATCAATGCAATTAACAGCGCAGTATAGCAATTTCAACAACAATTTGCCAGCACAGTTTAACCCCCTAGATTTGATTGACGGGGCGTCAATCTAAATTATATAACAAAAAAAAAGACTTTTCTTTGCATTGGATGCGTCTCAATTTACTGCATCTGCCAGTGTCGCACTTCCGCATCTGTGGTGAAAGTTGGCAGAGCTAGAGTGGTGTTTGTCAGACCATGAGACATCCCAGAAATCAGTCTTCTCACGAAACCGTCTGTAGCGTCCAAACGGTTTGACCTACATACAAACTGTTATGACCACTCTATAGAAAGGGGAGACTCTCACGAACAAGATGGTGTTCTACGTTTTGCTCTAAGACCACAAGTGTCACGGTACTCGTCTGAAGGTAACCGGTACTGGTTTGAAAAAAATATGGAAGTATGACAGTGGTTTTGTGCCTACCTGGCTCAGCGTCATCCGGGTTTGGCCGGTGTAGGTCGTCATTGTGAATAAGAATTTGTTCTCAACTGACTTGCCTTGTTAAATAAAAAAATACAAAATCACACGACCTCTTTACTAATAACGTTAATGAATTACACATTTCTTAATTATCTGACTATTTTGAGGAAGTGTACTGGCTATGTTGTTGATACAGCATCTCAAGAGGGAAATGGGTAAGAAGTCTGTGCATATTGCTGTTATGATCCATTTTAAGATGAGTGTTTGCCTTCTGTTAGGACTAATGTACCGTAAAATTTAAATTAAATGGTGAGTCTCAAATAGTCACCTGTCCGATTTAATAGCCGGGTTGTTTGAGGTTACAATGAATTACCATGAATGTTTAGAGGTTTAACGTTTCATTTGTTACATTAAATAATTCAGCAATGATGCCATTTTTTTTGCCAGTAAGAAACTGCTAGCTATTGGCTGGTAACAGCTGAGAAATGCTAGCTAACTGGGAGTAGAGAACTTTGGGAGTAGAGACCCTTAGAAATCGGCAGATTTATATAACATACCTGTCAAGTGGATGGATTTTCTTGGCAAAGAATAAATGCTCACTAACAGGGATGTAAACAAATTTGTGCACAACATTTGAGAGAAAGGAGCCTTTTGTGTGTATGGAAAATGTCTTGGCTCTTTTATTTCAGGACCAACACCAGCATTTATATTTTTGTTCAGTGTATTTTAATTGACTGATTTCCTTATATGAACTCTGACTCTGACTAAAATCTTAGAAAATGTTGCGTTTGACTGGAAGTCCATCGGTATCTGCTAGCATGACATACAAATCTGACTCTGGGGAAGTAGATAAAGAGCCCTAGATATTCAAATTGTATTTTTCCACAAGGACCCAACAAATTAGAACTGGAAATGTGGTAATATGCTAACTTGAAAATGTGTTATGCTACTAAATATCCAATAAATAACATTCAGCATATTGAAAAGTATGTTCATAATATTTAATAGAATGTTCAATGATGCAACATTACATACGCAATAATATAATATTACAGAGCATGAATCAAAAGTGCATTTCATGTTTTCATTTCTATGAGTCAGGTATGAGGATACTGACCCACCCAGAGGACAGTTTAATGAATGGTGGCAAGGAGCATATTCCACTCTTTCCCTAATGTTACATAATCCTCTTTGACAGAGATATTTGGCAGCAGGAATCTAAACCTATACATCACAATGACTTACACAACGAAATAAGTTCCAAGCTTCTTCTAACTGCAACATTGTGTACCAATACTAAATTAATATTATTAGAATAAAATGCTCCATTAACAATTCAAATGTAGGTAGCCCTCATCTAGAAAATTGAGTCTCAGAGATCAGAGTTTGTTGAAGGAGTTTTTCCACATACTAAAAATAATGTTCACATTTCACATTCAGAAGCAAATGCCTTGAACTTGAAAAGACATCGACTTTGCCTGACAGTCATCTGGAATTTTAACATTCACTGGTAGAGCATTTGCTAGTGGGCACAAGCATAATATGTTTGTTTCCATTGCATGCACCATAGTTATACATTTTGTGTCCATCAGGTAACATTTAGAAAATCTTTGCAGAGACAGAAGAGTGAAGTATTTTACGCATCACTTGAGATCTATCAATTGTACAATTATTTAAATTGAGCATGGTCAAAACAGGCTTTTTACAGAAGGCTCAAATTAATACGTAATATAAGACAAGCAATTATGAAATGTATGATAGATTTCCTTGTATTGTTTTTTAAAGTGATTCATTCACTTGGAATGGACTCTAATTACACAAACAGGCACATAGAAATGGTGTATTTAATAAACCAAAATTGAACTGTCATACCGCATGAGGGTAGAATACAAAAATATCCACGTCTTTCAGCATATATGATATGCAATGCTCTCTGTTATCTTCACCAGGATACTTTGTCAACTGACTTTGGGCACTGACTGTCCACAGGGAAAACAGGGAATCAGCTACATGCATGAGAGATCTGACAAAGCAACCTGGATTCAGTTAGCAATTGTGGATCCTCCAGGGCTCATAAAACACTATTCTCAAAATTATGCAATTATAGACTGAAGCAGAAGCAGATCTCTCTTGTGGATAATTGCTCAGGCTGTGTTGCTGGTCTGCTCACAACAGGTTATATAGCCCTATTAATCAGAACTGGTTTTTAGCGGTTTTGGTGTAAGGCAAAAAAAAGTAAATGATGGTATCACTTTTCATTAGGGTACCCTAGCTTGCCAGTCTAAACAGTTTGCACATTTTTTATGACAAACATTTGTGCCGTTTTGGTGTTTGGCAGGGTTTTTTCGGCTGTTCGAGCACACCATTTATTTTTCTTGAGGTTTGTCAAATTTTGGTAGCCGGAGACTACGCCCCTTCGTCTGTAATTCAAACAGTAGGGATTATTCTATTAATACTACTAGTTCATGCACATTTTTTCACTTAACAAAATACAGCACCAAACATCTTAGTTAGATGTAAAATTGCACGACTAAGACCTCTTTGCTAATAATGTCAATGAATTACAAATTTCTAAATTATCTTAGATTTCTTAGAAATAGTCTGAATTAGTGTACTGGCTATGTTGTTGATACAGCATCTCAAGAGGTACAAACAGTAATATTGTCACTTTTGTCTCGTTTCTCAAGTGATTTTAAGGGAGTATGCGAACACAGACGTTCACTTCGCCTAGCCGAGTTCTGCTAGGAGCAAACCACACCTATGTATGTAGATGACTTTAGGAGGGCTGTAAAGAGTAGTAGTTTTTAGACTGCTAATTGTTATTAACTCATAAAATTAGGTGATTTTCATTTTGGTGTTGCTCAAATAGTGCGTTATATGTATTTGTATTTATTATGGATCCCCATTAGCTGCTGCATTGCTTCCTGGGGTCCAGCAAAATGAATTCGTTTATACAATTTTTAAACATTACAATACATTCACAGATTTCACAACACACTGTGTGCCCTCAGGCCCCTACTCCACCATTACCACATATCTACAGTACTAAATCCATGTGTATGTATAGTGCGTATGTTATCGTGTGGGTGTGTGTGTGTGTCTGTGCCAATGTCTGTGTTGCTTCACAGTCCCCGTTGTTCCATAAGGTATTTTTTTATGTTTTTTTAAATCAAATGTTACTGCTTGCGTTAGTCACTTGATGTGGAATAGAGTTCTATGTAGTCATGGCTTGATGTAATACTGCCATAGTCTCCCATAGTCTGTTCTGGGCTCGAGGACTGTGAAGAGACCTCGTGTGGCATGTCTTGTGGGGTATGCATATCCGAGCTATGTGCCAGTAGTTTAGACAGACAGCTCAGTGCATTCAACATGTCAATACCTTTCATAAATAAAAGTAGAGATGAAGTCGATCTCTCCTTCACTTTCAGCCAGGAGACATGCATATTATTAATATTAGCTCTCTGTGTACATCCAAGGGCCACCCCCGCCCTGTACTGAGCCAATTGCAATTTTCCTAAGTCCTTTTTTGTGGCACCTGACCACACAACTGAACAGTAGGCAAGGTGCTACAAAACTAGGACCTGTAGGACCTGCCTTGTTGATAGTGTTGTTAAGAAGGCAGAGCATCGCTTTATTATAGACAGACTTCTATCCATCTTAGCTCCTACTGCATCAATATGTTTGGACCATGACAGTTTACAATCTGGTGTTACTCCAAGCAGTTTAGTCATATGTGGGTGTGTACAGATGTAGGATCTTAATTGGATCACTCTTTTGTTGCTGATAATGTTCCTGCACCGCAGGAAATGTAGTATAAGGTTTATAAAGGCTTGTAATTCCCACTTTAACATGTCAGACTTTATTTGCCCTAACGAAAAATGTATAAACCCCTAAAAACAATTCCATTAATTATAATACACATAATAATTCACATTACCTGTTGCTGCAGGGTTATTTTCCTGCTGTAGCAGACATCAATAACATAAATGACAGTGGAGCAATATAAACCCATTATTTGGCATCACCAAAATGACAAATCACACAATTTAAACTAATATCACATTTTAGAATAACTCATTAATTAAAAACTACTTATTTGCGAATTCTGGAGTAGTCCAACCAGTATTCAAACCATCGACTATCAACCCAACATCTTAGCCGTAAGTCAAGAGATCTGTACCTTGCCTAGAATAGTCCTTCGGAAAGTGCGCCCCCATTCTCTTTCTCAAGCTCCTCAGGGCACCCCGTCAATGGCTTCATGGTAGCTTCATCTCATGTCTTACACCGATGCAGCACATTTTGGGGGTGTTCCTGCCCAGAACTCAAATCTGGGTCCAACAACTGTCAACCCAACAACTTAGCCCTTACAAACCTCTTGGAGAGGGTGCTAGGTGTTGGGTTAAGGTCTCTACAATAGGAACTATAATTAAAGGTATTAAAAACCCCAATAAAGGGTACCTTAATGTAGTACCTCAGTGTTACCCCCTGAATTACAGTGTATGCATTATTTTCTCTTAGCAGAGATCCTATTTGGTAAGGCTAAGCCAAAATCCTCTATCCACATATCTCTGAATAGTAGGCCTAATGGTATTATTCATTCATATTTTATGAGAGCAAATGATATCTTGCAAAGCTCATTATGGAACTGCAAGTGTTGAAACAGAGCGAGTGTACTCAGCAGGGATCATTATCACCTTTTTTCCTTTCTATTGTGGAAGTACTGCCTTGGAAAGTTTCCTATGGACAATTAAAATGGTATAACAGCATGTTCATCAAAAAATGCATAGATGACGTGACACCTATAGTATCTTTCAAATCGTACCCGAATCAAAAATCGTGGTTTGATAGGAGCCTTGTAGGAAAACTGGGCAAGGTGACCAGGGACAATAGTTTGTTTAAACAGTACAAATATGACTTAGGCAGAACGATCAAGAAAAAAACGATAAAAAAAAAAACCGCAAGTATTGAGACAAAGTGGAGGAGCAATTCAGCAGGTCGTGCACAAGGCGTATGTGGCAGGGGCTTATAACGATCACGGATTACAAAAGGAAAGCCAGCCGCATCACTGACTCCAATGCCCCCCTACCAGACAAGCTAGACACCTTTCTGAAAAATAGAGCACTATGACCCTGAGTTACTGAGGATAGCCCCTGATGACAACGTGGGCTACGCACACAGTCTCCACTGAGGATGTATGTAAGACATTAAAATGTGTTAACCCTCACAAGGCTGCCGGCCCAGATGGCATCTCTAGCCGTGCCCTCAGCAGAGCAGCTGGCTGTTGTGTCTGGCATTTTCTATCTCTCCCTAGTTCAGGCCTCTATACCCACCTGCTTCAAGATGTCCACTATCATCCCTGTGCCCAAGAAAGGGAAAGTAACTGAACTGAATGACTACTGACCAGTAGCACTCACTTCCGTAATCATGAAGTGCTTTGAGAGGCTAGTCAAAGACCATATCACCTCCTCCCTCCCGACACACTCGACCCTCTCCAATTTGCCTACCGCCCTGACAGATCCACAGACGCACTGCACAATACCCTTACCCACCTGGACAAAAGGAATGCATATGTGAGGATGCTGTTCATCGACTACACCTCGGCTTTCAATACCATAGTACCCTATGAGTTCCCACAAGGGTGCGTCTTCAGTCCCCTTCTGTATTATCTGTTTACCCATGACTGCGTGGCCTCACACAGTTCCAACCCCATCATCAAGTTCGCTGACGACACGACAGTAGTAGGCCTGATTACCAACAACGATGAGAGCCTACAGGGAGGAGGTAGGCACTCTGATGGCATTGTGCCAGGTAAACAACCACTCCCTCAATGTTAGCAAAACAAAGGAGTGGATTGTGGACTTGAGAAGGAACCAGGCTAGACGATAGTAGCACCATCCTCATCAACAGGACACATCTCAGAGAAGCTGAAATGGTCTAACCACATGGACACCGTAGTGAAGAAGGCATGACAGCAACTCTTCAACCTCAAGATGCCGAAGAAATTCAGTGTTCAGTGTTCTACAGGAGCACCATCGAGAGCATACTGTTGGTCTGCATCACAGCCTGGTACGGCAATACCCCACACCCTCAACTCTCACTTAATTTACCTGTAACAACTCCCCCTATGGACACTCTTTCTCCTGTTGTTCCCCCCCCCCCCCAACGGACTTTACTCTGCCCTCACCCCAATGACTTTTATCACTGTTGCAGTTGTTAATATGGATATTATTAATTAAATTTTTATTTCACTCAATGGTCATGCTGCTACTCCCCCTATGGTCATTCCACTCCACCCCCCCAACAGACTTTACCCTGGACATTTGTGTCACGCCTTGGTCTTAGTATTTTGTGTTTTCTTTAATTATTTGGTCAGGCCAGGGTGTGACATGGGTTATTGTGGTGTGTTTTTGTCTTAGGGGTTTTGTGGGGTGTCTAAGTAGTCTATGGCTGCCTGCGGCGGTTCTCAATCAGAGTCAGGTGATTATCGTTGTCTCTGATTGGGAACCATATTTAGGCAGCCATATTCTGTGAGTGTTTTCGTGGGTGATTGTTCCTGTCTTTGTGTTAGTTAGCACCAGACAGGCTGTATAGGTTTTCACGTTTCGTTTGTTGTATTTAGTTATTTCATGTATCGTACATATTTTCATTAAAAGAACACGAGTAACCACCACGCTGCATTTTGGTCCGACTCTCTTTCAACAGACGAACGCCGTTACAGAATCACCCACCACACACGGACCAAGCAGCATGGTAACAGGCAGCGACAGCAGGAAAAGCGAAAGGAGGAATGGACATGGGAAGACGTGTTGGATGGCAAAGGTTGTTACACTTGGGAGGAGATACTGGCCGGAAGAGATCGCCTCCCATGGGAACAGGTGGAGGCACTTAGGAGAGCAGAGGCAGCCGGAGATAAGAGCCGACGATACGAGGGAACACGGTTGGCAAGGAAACCCGAAAAGCAGCCCCAAAAATGTATTTGGGGGGGGCTCAGGGAGAGAGTGGCAGAGTCAGGAGTCAGACCTGAGCCAACTCTCCCTGTTAATCGTGAGGAGCAGCGAACAAAGGACTTCTGGACTTGGGAAGAGATATTGGACGGAAAAGGACCATGGGCGCAGCCTGGTGAATATCGACGCCCCAAAGAAGAACTGGAGGCGGAGAGCGGAGAGGCGCTGGTATGAAGAGGCAGCACGGCGACGCGGATGGAAGCCTGAGAGTCACCTCCAAAAATGTTTTTTTGGGGGGGGGCTCACAGGGAGTATGGCGATGCCAGGTAGGAGACCTGCGCAAACTCCCTGTGCTTACCGGGGGGCTAGAGAGACCGGGCAGGCACCGTGTTATGCTATGGAGCGCACGGTGTCTCCAGTGCGGGTGCATAGCCCGGTGCGGTACATACCAGCTCTTCGTATTGGCCGGGCTAGAGTGGGCATCGAGCCAGGTAAAGTTGGGCAGGCTTGGTGCTCAAGAGCTCCAGTGCGCCTGCACGGTCCGGTCTATCCAGAGCCACCTCCACACACACCAGTCCTCCGGTGGCAGCTCCCCGCACCAGGCTTCCTGTGCGTGTCCTCGATCCAGTACCACCAGTTCCAGCACCATGCACCAGGCCTTCAGTGCGCCTCGCCTGTTCAGCACAGCCAGAGCCTTCCTTCCCTCTAGCGATGCCAGAGCCTCCCGCCTGTTCAGCACAGCCAGAGCCATCCTTCTCTCTAGCGCTGTCGGAGCCTCTCGCCTGTTCAGCGCAGCCAGCGTTTTCCTCCTCTCCTGCGCTGTCGGAGTCTCCCGCTTGTTCAGCGCTTCCAGAGCCTTCCTCCTCTACAGCGCTGCCAGAGCCTCCTGCCTGTTCAACGCAGCCAGAGCTGCCAGACTGCATGGAGCAGCCAGAGCTGTCAGCCTGCGTGGAGAAACCAGAGCTGTCAATCTGCATGGAGCAGCCAGAGTTGCCAATCTACATGGAGTAGCCAGAGCTGTCAGTCTGCATGGAGCAGCCAGAGCTGTCAGTCTGTATGGAGCAGCCAGAGCTGCCAGTCTGCATGGAGCAGCCAGAGCTGCCAGTCTGCATGGAGCAGCCAGAGCTGCCAGTCTGCATGGAGCAGCCAGAGCTGTCAGGTTGCATGGAGCAGCCAGAGCTGCCAGTCTGCATAGAGCTGCCAGTCTGCATAGTGCAGCCAGAGCTGCCAGTCGGCATGGAGCTGCCAGTCTGCATAGAGCAGCCAGAGCTGTCAGTCTGCATGGAGCAGCCAGAGCTGCCAGTCTGCATGGAGCAGCCAGAGCTGCCAGTCTGCATGGAGCAGCCAGAGCTGCTAGTCTGCATGGAACAGCCAGAGATGCCAGTCTGCATGGAGCAGCCAGACCTGCCAGTCTGCATGGAGCAGTCAGAGCAGCTAGATTCGCCAGTCAGCCAGACTCTTCCAGATCTGCCAGTCAACCAGACTCTTCCAGATCTGCCAGTCAACCAGACTCTTCCAGATCCGCCAGCCAGCCAGGATCTGCCAAAGCCAACTACCTGCCTGAGCTTCCTCTCAGTGCTGAGCTTCCTCTCAGTGCTGAGCTTCCTCTCAGTGCTGAGCTTCCCCTCAGTCCCGAGCTGCCTCAGTCCCGAGCTGCCCCTCAGTCCAGTGGGGTTCTGGGTGAGGACTATTAGGCCATGGTCGGCGGCGAGGGTGGATTATCCCAGGACGCGAGGGGGAGGAACTATGACATTTATGGAGTGGGGTCCACGTCCCGAGCCGGAGCCGCCACCATGGACAGACGCCCACCCGGACCCTCCCTATGGTTTTGAGGTGCGTCCGGGAGTCCGCACCTTAGGGGGGGGGGGGGGGTTCTGTCACGCCTTGGTCTTAGTATTTTGTGTTTTCTTTAATTATTTGGTCAGGCCAGGGTGTGACATGGGTTATTGTAGTGTGTTTTTGTCTTAGGGGTTTTGTGGGGTGTCTAAGTAGTCTAGGGCTGCCTGAGGCGGTTCTCAATCAGAGTCAGGTGATTATTGTTGTCTCTGATTGGGAACCATATTTAGGCAGCCATATTCTGTGAGTGTTTTCGTGGGTGATTGTTCCTGTCTTTGTGTTAGTTAACCTATACAGCCTGTCTGGTGCTTTCACATTTCGTTTGTTGTTTTGTATTTAGTTATTTCATGTATCGTACATATTTTCATTAAAAGAACATGAGTAACAACCACGCTGCATTTTGGTCCGACTCTCTTTCAACAGACGAACGCCGTTACAATTTGTTGTTATGCATATAGCGCTATTTCTATTGTTTTATTACCATTTTCATTACTTTATTTCACTAGTCCTGCATGTTGGAGCTCAAAGCCTAAGATTTTCACTGTACACTGCAATCATACCTGCAACCCTGTACATGTGGCTATTAATACATCAATGTTTTCTGTCATGAGAAAGATGATGTAAACTCTGCTTACAAATATATAATTCATTAAGTTGAAGTTAATTCAATTTGAGAGTAATTGTGTTCCATCACACAATCATGTCTCAGGACAACCTGTACATAATAATTATGTTAAATGCATGAATGCAAACCTGGAGTGAAACTAATTTCTAGACAAACAGAGATTAAAATTCCTTCATTAAATTGACCACCTGATATCGTAGAAACGTGCCTCTCAAAATGATAAATTAGCATGTTTAACACCTATAATAAACGAATAACATGCAAATCCCTGATTGCACATTAACAGTGAACAAAGAATTAAACATAAATATAAACCTCACTCAATGTCACAGAAATGTGTTCCTTTGGAAAATGCACTTGAAACACCATAGATAAACTGCTCTCCATGCTGCAATAGCACAGTATTCAACTCAATCTCTCATTTCAATCTCAATAACTTCCTACGGTTAAACCTTTGAGCTGGTTTCTGAGGCAGACTGGTTTGACAATCATTGAAGAAATTCTGTCTGTAATAACAATGTTGACAGATAATCATTGCCATAGGTGAGAAAATGAAAATACAAGTTTGACTGCCAGTTAGCATCATTATGTTACCCAAGTAACATACTAGGAGGTTGGCTCATAAATGTTTTTCAATACGCTAGGCATGGTAAGGCAAGGTGAGGCACTGTACAGTATGACGTCGTTCATGTTGTTGTCCAGGGTACTAGACTGATGAAGAAGTAATGGCTCATGGAGAACACCATCCCACTGACATGATTCATGAACTACCATACAGCATGAAAGAGAATGTTATCATATCCATTCACAGCGTAGGCGGCTGCAGGCATGACCATATGAGAAATATACAGTACATGCTTAAGAAAAATTATTCAATCAGGTCCTCCAAGGCTTTTGTTTGAACATATTCATTCCCTTATAAAACAAGAGATTCAAGAGACAATAGGAATTACCAAAATGTAAATAGCATAACCTCAATGGGGTCCATAAATATTGGCACCCTTGATAAAGATAAACATAAAAGACAATCAAATAAATAATATAAATACTGAGTTATATAGTATGCTTGCAATGGCCATCTGTCAGACTTGAACCCCATTGAAAACCTGTGGTTTGAATTGAAGAGGGCAGTCCATAAGCCCAGACAAAGGATATCAAGGATCTGGAAATATTCTGTATGGAGGAATGTTCCAAGATCCCTCCCAAATTGTTCTCCAATCTCATTAATTTAAGGATCTAACCATTTCCCCCCCAATTTTCACCTAAATTGACATACCCAAAAGTGCATGTAGCTCAGAACCTGAAGCAAGCATATTCTTGATTCCATTTGAAAGGAAACACTTTGAAGTTTGTGGAAATGTTAAATTAATGTAGGGGAATATAACACATTAGATCTGGTAAAAGATAACAAAGAAAAAAACATGGTGTTTTTAGTATTTTTTTTGTATAATCTTTGAAATGCAAGAGAAAAGCCATAATGTATTGTTCCAGCCCAGGCGCAATTTAGATATTGGTCACTAGATGGCAGCAGTGAATGTGCAAAGTATTAGACTGATCCAATGAACCTTTGTATTGATGTTCAAAATGTTGTATCAAGAATGCCCAAATGTGCCTAATTGATTTATTAATACGTGTTCAAGTTCATAACTGTGCACTCTCCTCAAACAATAGCATGGTATTCTTTCACTGTAATATAGCTACTGTAAATTGAACAGTGCAGTTAGATTACCAATAATTTAAGCCTTCTGCCCATATCAGATATGTCTATGTCCTGGGAAATTGTCTTGTTACTTACAACCTAATCACATTAGCCTATGTTAGCTCAACCGTCCCGCGGGTAGGACACCAATCTTGTAGAGGTTTTTAAACAGTTTAGAAAAAAAGTTTACTATTTGAATTAAACATGCCACAGATTCCAGCCATCATTACATTTAACATGAACTTCGTTATATGAAATACAAAAGCAAATGTAATCCCATTAGGTCAAAAATTATATTGCATCAACAGTGTCGTTATCCTCTCAAGGGTACTGGAGTAGGTCTACTGCAAACAGAGGTGCCAATAATTTTTACACCTATCTTTTAGAGTTTTAATTATTATTATTTATTTTAATTGTATTTAACCTTTCTCTAACTAGGCAAGTCAGTTAAGAACACATTCTTATTTACAATGACGGCATACACTGGCCAAACACGGACAACGCTGGGCCAATTGTGCACCGCCCTATGGGACTCTCAATCATGGCCAGTTGTGATACTGGTTTCCAACCAGGCTAGTGTAGTGACGCCTCTAGCGCTGCGATGCTGTGCCTTAGACCGCTGTGCCACTCAGGAGTTAAACAAAATCTTTATCAGAGCAATTGTATTAGCATAAAATAATATAAATGTCCTATTTGTTTTGCATATAATATAGAAATTCTATTTATTCTATAAAAAAAATTTGGCTCATATTTTTATCAAGGGTGCCAATAATTGTGGACCCCCCTGAACATATGACAGCATATCCCCAATAGGTAGCATCTTCAGCACATTCCGAGTTAAACACACATTTCAGTGTTCAACACAGAAACAACAAATATCAATGCCTTTTCCATATATCAATACATTTTGCAATCTTCTTCAATTAGCATATATAATACTGTGCAATCTATTCCAGTTTTAAGTACACTTGCCTTGCACTTCAGAGGTTCCCCTTTTTTTAAAATTTGATTACAAATCTAGTCTATTACACATGACAAAGTGAAGACTGATTTGAATAAAAAATGTCACACATTCCAGCCATCATTACATTTAACATCAACTTTGTTACATGAAATGCAAATGTGATTCCAGAAAGTCAAAAACTATATTCCATTAACAGTTGTCATCTGTTGTTTTAACTTGTTGGTTGAAAAACAAAATGGTATCTTCTGATTGAGAATGTCTGTTTGTGTTTGGTAGGGCTGTAATGTTTATTGAGCAACCATGTAAAAAAATCCCCCTGGAACTCATTGGCTTTATCAGTCCAAAGTGAAGGTTGCAGAGGTCACGTTTTCACATTCTGGTTTTGTGAGCCTCACTAGAATATATGCAACCAAACAAAAATGAGTGCACATGGAGAGCATTGCCAGGTCCATTTAACACACTAACAAAGTAATTTCTGTCATTAGTGGCACAACATTATTGCACAATAACTGTTTTTGGACTGTGGGTGATAGAATAAAAAACAATTGTAATCAGGTCAGGTTATCCTTAAGTTTGATCGGGTACATTTACTGTTTCTACAGACCGTTAGTGTCAGAAGGCTGCTTGTTGAGAACATCCAGGGCCGTCTGAGTCTCCTTTTGTCCGTCTATGGAGCAGTTGGACACAGCATTGGCCACCTGGCAGAACTTGCGCAGTATAATCTCCCTTAGAAGCAGGTAAACCCAAGGGTCCAGGATCTGGTTCAGAGAGGCCAGGCGAATGGCGGTGAGAAAGAAGTTACAGTCCACCTGGATGTCTTGACTCGGAGTGAAAGACACTTCTGCCGGTTTGCAGTGATGTGACGACGTCTGTGTCGAGATCATTCTTAACATCAGCACCTAAAGAAGAGAGTCAGTGAAAATTGAATCAAGAGTACCTTGGAGGGTCTCGCTTTACTTAACATCATTACTAATTTATAGATATGAGATACCATACCTGGTCACAGAGATGGCAAACTCTTGAAATTCCTTCTGTCACTACATATTTCGGTAAAACGGCTTTTAGTTTCTACACACCTCACTTACGGAAAAAAAAAACAGTTGGACACATTGGGAACGTGGTAATGTTATTTCATAATAAAAATGGTGTATGTGTCTGATGATCCTGCCTTCATTATGTAATCGTTTGGTTTTGTCATGCAGGGCTCACTTTTTTTATTTGATTATGTTACTTAGATTAACGCACGGGTGCGTCCAATGGATTTTAATCAGCTCTCAGAAGCTGCGGTTAACATGTGGTTGTCCTTCATCTGATTAAGATGATCCAATCACTGACTGATTTGAGATTTGTTGTGGCTGCACATGGTAATAAAATGTGTCTCATCTGCCCACTGCAAATTAATCCAACCTGCCTCAGACATCCCCTTATGACAAGCTGTATAAATCGACAGAAAACAGCAGTTTTATAGTCAATAACTGTATAATATCATCATTACAACCTACTTTTGTTATCCAACGATTTAAGACTGGTCATAATACTGTTCCGGGTAACCTAGCCCTGTCCACAGCCTGTCATATCCCTAAGAAAGTCATTGCACAAACAAGCTGAGTATCTAGATGTGTGTACAAAATATAGTTAATGCACAGTATAAATAAAAATTACACTTAGGCCTTATTGCGCACTGTAGAAACAGAAACAGGTTACATTATAGAGTACGCCAAAAAGATAATCTAATGGTGCAACGCATTTACCAAAACAGGTCTCTGGACAGGGTTGATATTTATGCATGGATGTAAACCATTCTACTGAAACAGCCAATGCTATTTTCTGGAGTGCATTAAATCTAAACTGGATATCGGTGAAGTCAGCACAGTCTTTTTGGATCTTGAAAAGGCCTTTGAAACTGTGAATCATGATGTCCTCTTATCCACACTATCCTCCCTTAATGTGTCCACTGAAGTCATTAGTTGGATGTATTCCTATCTGACAAACAGAAGTCAAAGGGTTCGTTTGGGAGACACTCAGTCGGACTCTACTATAACATTGGGGTCCCACAAGGGTCAATATTAGGCCCCCTTCTGATTACCATCTATATAAATTATCTCCCACAAGTTAACATACAGATAGATGTATGCAGATGATACAGTTCTGTATGTACACTACACAAAATAGACAACTAGTTGTTAACAAGTTAACTGAAGATATGGTACAGGTTTCTAAATGGATGACTAATTCTTGCCTGCATTTAAATATCGACAAGACTGTTTGTATGTACTTCTCTAAGAAATCCATTGATTCTTCTCAACGAGCTGTTCATGTTAATGGGGATAATCTGAAAGTTGTGTCTAATTTCAGGTATCTTGATGTCATTTTGGACTCCAACTTGACATTTAAGAAATATGTGAAGAAAGTGGTTAACACGGTCAAGTTTGGATTATCCAACTTTATGTTTATAAAACCTTTCCTTTGCCTGGATGCCGCCAAACACATCTGAGATATTGCCTCACACACTGGTCACAAGCAGGAGCTCCTATTCTGAAACCAATTGAATCACTCTACAAACAAACACTTAAGGTTTTTGATAACAAACCAAACAGTTACCACCCATTGTCATATCATTTACAAACATAACTTATTTTAGTCTGGATAGCTTTAAGCATTATGTAGATGAAAAACTTGTCTTTAAGATCTTGCCCCTCCACCCCTATGCCGGCATATCATGCTCAAGGAAAGCACCTCCAGGATAACAAGGGCAGTAATTAGAGGGAATTGCGTTGTCCCTTTTTGACACAGTGCAATCGGTCAATCGGCCTTCTCTGTTAGAGCTACAGTATACTGGAATGCAATGCCCATGGACTTGAGAACCTGCACTGATTATGGGATTTTTTTTTATTGATATTGAAAACATGGCTAAAATCTATCCAAACCTGTACACAAGTTCTGTGGTTCCTCATATGTAAAATTACAGTTGATGATTGTCACACCCTGGCCTTAGTTATCTTTGTTTTCTTTATTATTTTGGTTAGGTCAGGGTGTGACATGGGGGATTTATGTGTTTTGTCTGGTCTAGGGGTTTTGTATGTTTATGGGGTGTTACCTAGTCTAGGTGTTTATGTAAGTCTATGGTTGCCTAGATAGGTTCTCATTTAGAGGCAGGTGTTTATCGTTGTCTCTGATTGGGAACCATATTTAGGCAGCCATGTTCTTTGGGTATTTTGTAGGTGATTGTTTCCTGTGTCTGTGCCACACTGTACTGTTTCGTTGCCAGTTCATTTTGTTATTTTGTATTTGTGTTCATGTTCAGTTTTCCCTATTAAAACATGGACACCTACCACGCTACATATTGGTCCGATCCTTGTTTCACCTATTCAGAGGAAGAGGAGGAAATCTGCCGTGACAATGACAGTGTTGTAGTTAGAATTATATATTATTGGATGTAATGTATTTGTATTTTGTATTGTTTAGTGAGTATTTGTATAGTGGCTGTGTAAAGGTCCTTACCTGCCCAGGGACTACAGGTGAAAATGTGCTTTTGGATAACCCCAGGCACATGTACATGGATGTTGAATTATTGTAATATTGATGTTGATTAATGTGCATTGTCCCCTATAAATAAACAAATGAAAAACAGTGCCTTCAGAAAGTATTCATACCCCTTGACTTATTCCACATTTTGTTGTTACAGACTGAATTCAAAATGGATTCGTTTTTTTTTTTATCTCACTTATACACAATACCCCATAATGACCAAGTAAAAACATATTTTATCATTTGTTGCACATTTATTGAAAATGAAATACAGAAATATCGAATTTACATATGCATTCACACCCGAGTCAATACATGTTAAAATCAACTTTGGAAGCGACTATTTTGGCAGCGATTACAGCTGTGACTCTTTCTGAGTAAGTCTCCTCTAAGAGCTTTGCACACCTAGATTGTACAATATTTGCACATTCTTTAAAATTCTTCAAGCTTGATCAAGTTGGTTGTTGATCATTGCAAGACAGCCATTTCAAGTCTTGCCATAGATTTTCAAACTGATTTAAGGCAAAACTGTAACTAGGCCACTCAGGAACATTCAATGTAGTCTTTCTTGGTAAGCAACTCCAGTGTATATTTGGCCTTATGTTTTAGGTTATTGTCCTCCTGAAAGGTAGGAGCATGGATCAGAAAACCAGTCAGTATCTGGTGTGACCACCATTTGCCTCATGCTGTGCGAAACATCTCGTTCGCATAGAGTTGATCAGGCTGTTGAGTGTGGCCTGTAAAATGGGGCAGCTAGTGTAGCTATTCCCTCCGCAAGGCAATCAAACAAGCTAAGTGTCAGTATAGAGGCTAAGTAGAGTCGCAATTCAACGGCTCAGACACAACAGGTATGTGGCAGGGTCAACAGTCAATCACGGATTACAAAAAGAAAACCAGCCCCGTCGCAGACCAGGATGTCTTGCTCCCAGACAGACTAAATAATTGTTTTGCTCGCTTTGAGGACAATACAGTGCCACTAACACGACCCGCTACCAAAACCTGTGGGCTCTCCTTCACTGCAGCTGACGTGAGTAAAACATTTAAATGTGTTAACCCTCGCAAGGCTGCAGGCCCAGATGGCATCCCCAGCCTCGTCCTCAGAGCATGCGCAGACCAGCTGGCTGGTGTGTTTACGGACATATTCAATCAATCCTTGTCCCAGTCTGCTGTTCCCACATGCTTCAAGAGGGCCACTATTGTTCATGTTCCCAAGAAAGCTAAGGTAACTGAGCTAAACGACTACTGCCCCGTAGCACTCACTTCCGTCATCACGAAGTGCTTTGTGAGACTAGTCAAGGACCAGATCACCTTCACCCTACCTGACACCCTAGACCCACTCCAATTTGCTTTCCGCCCCAATAAGTCCATCTGGACAAGAGGAATACCTATGTGAGAATGCTGTTCATCGACTACAGCTCAGCATTTAACACCATAGTACCCTCCAAACTCGTCATCAAGCTCGAGACCCTGGGTCTCCGCCATGTGCACCTGGGTACTGGACTTCCTGACGGGCCGCCCCCAGGTGGTGAGGGTAGGTAACAACATCTCCACCCCGCTGATCCTCAACACTGGGGGCCCCACAAGGGTGCATTCCGAGCCCTCTACTGTACTCCATGTTCACCCACGACTGCGTGGCCATGCATGCCTCCAACTCAATCTTCAAGTTTGCTAACAACACTACAGTGGTAGGCTTGATTACCAACAATGACGAGACAGCCTACATGGAGGAGCTGAGGGACCTCGGAGTGTGGTGTCAGGAAAATAACCTCACACTCAACGTCAACAAAACAAAGGAGATGATTGTGGGCTTCAGTAAACAGCAGAGGGAGCACCCCCCTATCCATATCGATGGGACAGTAGTGGAGAGGGTAGGAAGTTAAGTTCCTCGGCGTACACATCACGGACAAACTGAATTGGTCCACCCACACAGACTGCGTTGTGAAGAAGTCGCAGCAGCATCTCTTCAACCTCAGGAGGCTGAAGAAATTCGGCTTGTCACCAAAAGCACTCACAAACTTCTACAGATGCACAATCGAGAGCATCCTTTCGGGCTGTATCACCGCCTGGTACGGCAACTGCTCCGCCCACAACCCTAAGGCTCTCCAGAGGGTAGTGAGGTCTGCACAACGCAACACCGGGGGCAAACTACCTGCCGCCCAGGACCCCTACACCACCCGATGTCACAGGAAGGCCAACAACCACCCGTGCCACTGCCTGTTCACCCCGCTATCATCCAGAAGGCGAGGTCAGAACAGGTGCATCAAAGCAGGGACCGAGAGACTGAAAAACAGCTTCTATCTCAAGGCCATCAGACTGGTAAACAGCCACCACTAACATTGAGTGGCTGCTGCCAACATACTGACTAAAAATGTATCACTAGCCACTTTAAACAATGCCACTTAATATGTTTACATACCCAACATTACTCATCTCATATGTATATACTGTACTCTATATCATCTACTGCATCTTACCATCTTTATGTAATACATGTATCACTAGCCACTTTAAACTATGCCACTTTATGTTTATATACCCTACATTACTCATCTCATATGTATATACTGTTCTCTATACCATCTACTGCATCTTGCCCATGCCGTTTTGTACCATCACTCATTCATATATCTTTATGTACATATTCTTTATCCCTTTACACTTGTGTGTATAAGGTAGTAGTTGTGGAATTGTTAGGTTAGATTCCTCGTTGGTTATTACTGCATTGTCGGAACTAGAAGCACAAGCATTTCGCTACCCTCGCATTAACATCTGCTAACTATGTGTATGTGACAAATAAAATTTGATTTGATTTCAAATCACGTTGACATCAGCAAACCGCTCACCCACACAAAGCCTTACACGCTGTCTGCCATCTGCCAGTACAGTTGAAAATGAGACTCATCCGTGAAGAGCACACTTCTCCAGTGTGCCAGTGGCCATTGATGGTGAGCGTTTGCACACTAACGACACGAAACTGGAGTCAGGTCAAGACCCTGGTGAGGATGACGAGCACGCAGATGAGCTACCCTGAGACTGTTTCTGACAGTTTGTTCAAACCCACAGATTCATCAGCTGTCCGAGTGGCTGGTCTAAAACAATCTCACAGGTGAAGAAGCCGGATGTGTCGGTCCTGGGTACTGGAGTATTAAGAATCCAAGATGGCGTAGCAGTCGGATATGTGTCTTTGTTTTGTCCCGTTCCGTGTATTATTATTATTTATTTATTTTATTTTATTACCTTTATTTAACTAGGCAAGTCAGTTAAGAACAAATTCTTATTTTCAATGACTGCCTAGGAACAGTGGGTTAACTGCCTGTTCAGGGGCAGAACGACAGATTTGTACCTTGTCAGCTCGGGGTTTGAACTTGCAACCTTCCGGGTACTAGTCCAACGCTCTAAACACTAGTCTACCCTGCCGCCCCAAGTATACTATATATCCCGTGTATAAATCGTTTTCTTCAAATATATTTCATATATATTTTCATTTTATATATTTATATCTCACTTTCCATCTACGGACTGAATATACTCTCCTGCCACCCGCCTCACCCAATGTGTTATGGATCTGCTATTTTTATACTTTAGAAGTGGAAACCCCTTCAGAAGCTAGCCAACTAACTAACTAACTACTAGCTAGTAGTCAGTTAACTTGGACATCAGCCAGCCTCAACCCGGTCAATTCCTGCCAGTCTGCACAGCGCTATATCAACCCAGAGCATATTGGACTGCTTTTTCTCTACCACATCTCCGGATTCCTACCGCAAGCTCTGAACCTTTACACCAGATCATCGCAGCTAGCTAGCTAGCTGCTATCAAAGTGGCTACTCCAGGCTAATGTCTCTGTCCCGAAGCAAGCACCAGCTAGCCTCGAGCTAGGCCCATCTCCCAGCTAGCCAAAGAGATCCATCAGCCAATTCTTGGGCTACAATACCTCTTTTGCTAATTGGCCTGGACCCTCTACTGCCGACAAGGAGCCCCGCCGATCCATCACGACTGGTCTGCCGACGTAACCGTCCGAGGTGGTCTGAACAGGCTATTTCGTTGTGACGTCGCCGGATGCCCAACTGCTAGCCCCGGCCCACTAGCTGTCTGAATCGCCGTGTCTCCAGCTTGTCTAGCGTAGCAGCGACTACGGAATTGGCTCCCTGACTCATCTAGTGCTGCTCATTGGACCCTATGATCACTCGGCTACACATGCCTCTCCCTAATGGCAATAAGCCTGGTCTATTGCTGTATTGATTAGTGATCATTGTCTTATTTCACTGTAGAGCCCCTAGCCCTGGCCAATATGCCTTAGATAGGCCTTTTGTTCCACCCACATACATGCGGTGACCTCATCTGAATTAAAAGTGCTTTCCTCACCATCTTACATAAACATGCTCCATTCAAAAAATGTAGAACTAAGAACAGATATAGCCCTTGGTTCACCCCAGACTTGACTGCCCTTGACCAGCACAAAAACATCTTGTGGCGTTCTGCATTAGCATCGACTAGCCCCCGCGATATGCAACTTTTCAGGGAAGTCAGGAAGCAATATACACGGTCAGTCTGGAAAGTTAAGACTAGCATTTTCAAACAGAAATTTGCATCCTGTAGCACTAATTCCAAAAAGTTTTGGGACACTGTAAAGTCCATAGAGAATAAGACCACCTCCTCCCGGCTGCCCACTGAGGCTAGGAATCACTGTCACCACAGATATATCTACGATAATTTAATCATGCATTTTTCTACGGCTGGCCATGCTTTGCAACTGGCTACCCCTACCCTGGGTAACAACTCAGCACCCCCTGTAGCAACTTGCCCAAGCTCCCCCCCGCTTCTCCTTCACCCAAATCCAGACAGCTGATGTTCTGAAAGAGCTGCAAAATCTGGATCCCTACAAATCAGCTAGACAATCTGGACCCTCTCTTTCTAAAATGATCAGCCAAAATTGTTGCAACCCCTATTACTAGCCTGTTCAACCTCTCTTTCTTATCATCAGAGAACCCCAAAGATTGGAAAGCTGCCACGTTCTTCAAAGGGGGAGACAATCTAGACCCAAACAAGTTAAAAAACAGATCACCGACCATTTCGAATACCACCGTACCTTCTCCACTATGCAATCTGGTGTCCGAGCTGGTCATGGTTGCACCTCAGCCACGCTCAAGGTCCTAAATGATATCATAACCGCCATTGATAAAAGACAGTACTGTGTAGCCGTCTTCATCAACCTGTCCAAGGCTTTCGACTCTGTCAATCACCGCATTCTTATAGGCAGATTCAATAGCCTTGGTTTCTCTAATGACTGCCTCGCCAGGTTCACCAACTACTTCTCAGATAAAGTTCCATGTGTCAAATCGGAGGGCCTGTTGTCAGGACCTCTGGTAGTCTATGTGGGTGCTACAGGGTTCAATTCTCGGGCCGACTCTTTTCTATGTACAGTATATATCAACTATGTCGCTCTTGCTGCTGCTGATTCTCTGATCTACCTCTACGCAGAAGACACCATTCTGTATACATCTGGCCCTTCTTTGGACACGGTGTTAACAAATCTCCAAACGAGCTTCAATGCCATACAACACTCCTTCCGTGGCCTCCGTGCTTTTAAATGCTAGTAAAACTAAATGCATGCTCTTTAACCGATTTGTTGCCCTCACCCGCCCGCCCGACTAGCATCATTACTCTGGACGGTTCTGACTTGTTCTGAATATGTGGACAACTACAAATACCTAGGTTTCCGGTTAGACTGTCAACTCTCCTTCCAGACATTAAGCAAATGTACACTATACATTGCTGGGTTAAGAACAACCTAATTTGGGTTATTTGGTAACACATCGCTGTGTAAGTATTGGACAGAACACACCCTGAGTTTTTTGGGGTTGTGTGAATAAAACAACAATGTTGAGTTGTTGGGATTACACAAACATGGGTTAAACAGTTGGATATTTTTTTCTTTTTTTTACTATGCTGGGTTGACCTAGCAGCTGGGTCTTTTTTAATGTAATTCTCAAGGTTTTTTCAGAAGGTGTTGCTTATTAGGGGCGTAACTTTCAGATATATCTTATTGGCGACCCGTGACAGTAAATGCAATTCCTGTACCTCATGTTAGGTTTACAAACTGCAAATAAAATTGCCCTAAAATCTTAAGCATTTTACACATTCTTCCAGAATATTAAGATGATTTATTACATTATAATAAGGTGGCACCTATCCCAACAATGGAATTTGTATAGGATTTTCACACTCTGTTGTGATGTGACTATCATTAATGTGCCATGACTTTCCCTCCTGGTCAAGGATCAAAGATAACACCCCCTCTCTCACCAGAGAGGAAGAGGGGGGGAAAATTGGGCTGGTTGATGACTAATGACCGGTTGTAAAAAGTCTCTCTGGCCCTTTGCAGTATGGAGAATGGAATGTCTGAGGGTTACAACAGAGAGATTTTACAAAACTCCAACATCCAAAAGTGGATAATGAAACAATATTTCTACACAGAGAATGTGGTAAATGGTCAGGAAGATAATTTATTGTTTGGTGATATCATTGAAGACATTATAATGGAACCATTGTAACTTTAACCTTTTTGGGATAGGGAGCAGCATTTTCACTTTTGGATGAATAGCGTGCCCAGAGTGAACTGCCTCCTACTCTGTCCCAGATGCTAATATATGCATAGTATCATTTTTAGTATTGGATAGAAAACACTGAAGTTTGTAACACTGTTTGAATGATGTCTGTGAGTATAACAGAACTCATATGGCAGGTGAAAACCTGAGAAAAAATCCAACCAGGAAGTGGGAAATTTGAGGTTTGTAGTTTTTCAACTCAGCCCAAATTGAAGATACAGTGGGATATTAGTTATGTTTCACAGCTTCCGTAAATCTGCACAAACCCGAGTCTCACTGATCATTCCGTACCACACAAATTGATTTGATTATTTATTTATTAACAAGCTCAATGATAACATAAAATACACATACGTTATTGATTAGAAACTTAATACGATGACAACAGGTCCCTAGCAAACCAACATAAAACACGTGTTACACAAGATGGAGATTTAAAAAGAGTGAGAGAGAAAGTGAAGCAACACTTAGATACATTTGTAAACTACGCTTAGTTTAGCCCTAATACCTTGCCCCGAACTGTCGCTCTTAGGTAAGAGGTAATGAATGTATTTAAGTGTTGAAGATCTTCGTCAGGTATCTCTGTTGCTGGGTTTCGCTTGGGGATAAGTTTTCAACGGAGGCTTGGTCTTTGGATGACCTTCTCCTTCGTAAGTCTCTGATTGTCCACAAGATGGCACACTGTCCTTAGTTTTCTGTTTACTTCCACTGGAAGAGTGATCTCCTGAGGACGGCTAATCAGTAATGTCAATGATCCCAGAGTACTGATGAAAGCCATTTCGACAAACATTTATTTGAAGAGAATAACCAGATAGTCCTGCTTAAATTCACCTTCTTAGATACAGTATTTAGAACAGCTACTCAACCGTAGCATTGATTGTTAAGAGGTTACTTTGTCTTCTTCAACCTCGTATTGCGTTTACGGGGTCGCGACTAATCTTACACCTCAGCTGCAGCTCGTGGTCATTCTAATCTGATATGTTAATTATTACCTCAAATGCTTTACACCCTCAGATAGAAAGGGGGCATTTACATCTTGCTGACATGCT
The DNA here is from genome assembly GCF_002021735.2 of Oncorhynchus kisutch. Taxonomy (NCBI): domain Eukaryota; kingdom Metazoa; phylum Chordata; class Actinopteri; order Salmoniformes; family Salmonidae; genus Oncorhynchus; species Oncorhynchus kisutch. Next base: position 4,710,274 of record NC_034194.2, read on the forward strand.
CTCTGGGTTCCCCGGGGTGTAGCTAAAGCAAGGTATCACATTTAAAAATGATCTCGTTAGATAACTAAAATCACAATCTTATCGTCACAAAAACATTGTCTTTATCCTGGATATTTTCCACACAACATAAAGTATGTGAACATGATATACACTGTATGAAAACTCTTCAAGTTACAATGTTTTCATTATAACATCTTCATACAACTTTTATTGACCTCACAAAATAGACATTAATCTTCCACATTCCATCTCTCATCATGACCAACATTCGGAGGATGAAATTAAAAGTAGATGCCTTTTCCACTTGGAACCGGCAGGTTCGCTAGACCTTGTTCATGGTTTCCTCAAGCAGAAGAGTGGTGGAATTATGTTGTTTCCACCTCACCAACAAACTAACATGGTCCAAGCACACCAAGAAAAGTTGTGAAGAGGGCATGACAAAACCTATTCCCCCTCAGGAGACTGAAAAGATTTGGCATGGGTCCTCAGATCCTCAAAAGGTTCTACAGCTGCACCATCAAGAGCACTGGTTATCTGACTGGTTATATCACTGCCTGGTATGGCAACTGCTCAGCCTCCGACTGCAAGGCACTACAGAGGGTAGTGTGTACGGTCCAGTACATCACTGGGGCCAAGCTTCCTCTCATCCAAGACCTCTATACCAGGTGGTGTCAGATGAAGGCTCTAAAAACTGTCAAAGACTCCGGCCCCCCAAGTCATAGACTGTTCTCTCTGCTACCGCACGGCAAGCGGTACCAGAGCGCCAAATCTAGGTCAATGAGGCTTCTAAACAGACATCTAATCAAATGGCTACCCAGACTATTTGCATTGCCCCACCTCCAGCCCTTTTGCGCTACTCTCTGTTATTATCTATGCATAGTCACTTTAATAACTATTATTAATAGAGTTATTAATGACCTCGATTGACCGGTGCCCCCGCACATGGACTCTGTACCGATACCCCCTGTATATGGTCTCGCTATTGTTATTTTATTGCTGCTCTTTAATTACTTGTTCCTTTACTTTCTTGTTCTTATTCATTTTTTAAACTGCATTGTTGGTTCAAACCAAGCTGCTTACCCATTGCAGATTCAGTCTTCCCAGCCTGGTGCAGGTCTACAATTTTGTTTCTGGTGTCCTTTGACAGCTCTTTGGTCTTGGCCATAGTGGAGTTTGGAATGTGACTGTTTGAGGTTGTGGACAGGTGTCTTTTATACTGATAACAAGTTCAAACAGGTGCCATTAATACAGGTAACGAGTGGAGGAGAGAGGAGCCTCTTAAAGAAGAAGTTACAGGTCTGTGAGAGTGAGAAATCTTGCTTGTTTGTAGGTGACCAAATAATTATTTTCCACCATAATTTGCAAATAAATTCATAAAAAATCCTACAATGTGATTTTCTGGATTTTTTCCCCCTCATTTTGTCTGTCATAGTTGAAGTGTAACTATGATGAAAATTACAGGCCTCTCATCTTTAAGTGGGAGAACTTGCACAATTGGTGGCTGACTAAATAATTTTTTGCCCCATTGTATATATATATATATATATATATATTTTTTTTAACCTTTATTTAACTAGGCAAGACAGTTAAGAACAAATTCTTCCCGGACAACGTGTCAGTGAATTCCTGTAGTGGGCCCATGGTTTGTTCACTGACTCCAACACATCAATTTCCTGATAGTTGGGCACCGGGTGCATGCTTTTCTTCTCTGAATCCAGACACGGGCTATGGCCTTTTCTTGTTCCAGGATTCATTCTATCATCTTCTGTCTTGAACCCCACCTGGTTGGGGACTCTGTGATGAGCTGGTGAGTGTGTAGACTGAGCTCAGTCTGTGCTAGAAACAAGTCTCTCCATGTCTATTCTATTGTTTAGGAATGTTTGACCACTAGCTGTTTGAATATGTAATTTATATAATCATTTTGATTGAAAATGTATTAATTTAGATAATGTTGTTATAATTAAAACAGCCTGTGTTTAGATTGGCAGAATGACACAACTACTAACACATTAGCCTACAGCTGGCCTGAACATATATTTTTTGAATGCACTTTAATTATCCAATGTCACACTTACCGAGGTCAAGCCTGTGCCCAAGGCAGGCGGATCCAGTTGTTCAAGCGCAACACTTTTATCATGTTGCTCCCGCTGTCAGTTGTCATGCACACCTGTCGGTCTTTGCTCATCTTCCACGATGCCAGAGAGTATTTGAGACCCTGGGCTATTACTTCACCCGTATGATCATCGGGGAAGTAAGACGTCTGGAGGCAGACATTTTGGCAGGGTTTCTTCAGTGAAATACTTGTGGCTTGGCAACTAATATTTATGGTCATCTGTACCTAGCAGCTTCTTAACTTCTTGGTGACAGGGGGCAGTATTTTCACATCCGGATGAAATGCATGCCCAAATTCAACTGCCTGCTACTCATCCCCAGAAGGTAAGATATGCATATTATTAGTAGATTTGGATAGAAAAATCTAATCTTTTTCTCTTTTTTAGGTCACTCTCTTTTCAATGAGGTTTCATTGGGAATCCAGATTTCTAAGGGACCTTCTTGCAGTTCCTATCGCTTCCACTGGATGTCAACAATCTTTAGAAATTGGTTGAGGTTATTCCTTTGTGTAATGAAGAAGTGCGGCCATCTTGAACGAGGGTCACTTGAAGTGTACTGTTAGATGACCAGAAAGCTAGCTACAGTTTGTTTTCCTCCTGTATTGAACACAGATCGTCCCGTCTTCAATTTATCGATTATTTACATTAATAAATACCTAAAGTTGTATTACAAAAGTAGTTAAAAATGTTTTGGCAAAGTTTACAGGTAACTTTTTAGATATTTTGTAGTCAGGTTGCGCAAGTTGGAACCGGTGTTTTTCTGGATCAAAAGCGCCAAATAAATGGACATTTTGGATATATATCGACGGAATTAATCGAACAAAAGGACCATTTGTGATGTTTATGGGACATATTGGAGTGCCAACAAAAGAAGCTCGTCAAAGGTAAGGCATGAATTATATTTTTATATCTGCGTTTTGTGTCGCGCCTGCAGGGTTGAAATATGTTTTCTCCCTTTGTTTACGGAGGTGCTATCCTCAGATAATAGCATAATTTGCTTTTGCCGCTGGATTCACAACAAGTGTAGCTTTAATTTCTCTGCATTTTCCCTGGCTTTTGGCCAGGTGACATTTCCCAGAGAGGTTAAAGCCTGGCTTTTCTACTGTACAGATTGGAACCATGTCTTTCGCTATGTAATAGGTCACTGCATCCGTTATCTCCTTCCACCTCAAACTTTTCTTGTCGTAAGGGATTAAGTTTGAAAAGGATGTAGCTATGGTAGTTTGTCTTTTAGCAGACGTTTTGGGAATCGAGCGACTGGAATCGGCATTGCGTAGTCTCACGCATTCCTCCCATTCCACCTCGTGTTTCAGTTGCGGGTGATGGAAGAGGTTAGTTGTCCTGCTGCTTTTTGAAGCATTCGTTTGCTGAACATCAGAACTCTTAAACCCGAATCACTTCCATATTACTGAAAAAACATTGCTGCCCTTTTTGTGGATGATTTCATTTTCACGAGAGGCTGAGCTGGCTTCCTCACTTTCCATTTTGGTGGAACTCTTACCGCCGTTACACTTCTCTGCCGTGGTTACAATTAGTGAAAGGCTGTCTAGGGTTGTGATAAAGTGGATAACCTCTGTGCACGTGTTGCCACACAATTGGGACATGATTCAACACTGGGCTGACAGAGAAGAGACAGAGATGCTGCATTTGTTAACTTCTTGATGCTACCTATCCCGTTAGCGGAATAATTGTCATCAACAATCGATGAATTGCAGAGCGCCGCATTCAAATAATATTACTAAAAATAGTTATATTCATGAAATCACAAGTGCAATATAGCAAAACACAGTTTAGCATTTTGTTAATCCACCTGTCGTGTCAGATTTTGAAAATATGCTTTACAGTGAAAGCAATCCAAGCGTTTGTGTAAATTTATCCATCACTAGACAAAACATTATGAACACCTAGCATCAAAGTAGCTTGGTCACGAAAATGTTTAGCTTTTATCGTCGGATTCCGATTCTCCCATATATCGTGCATCCCTAAAAGTAATGATGGACTGTTGTTTCTCTTTGCTTATTTGAGCTTTTCTTACCATAATATGGACTTGGTATTTTACCAAATAGGAATAGTGTCTGTACACCCCCCTACCTACTCACAACACAACTGATTGGCTCAAACGCATTAAGAAGGAAAGACATTCCACATATTAACTTTTAACAAGGCCCACCTGTGAATTGAAATTCATTCCAGGTGACTACCTCATGTAGCTGGTTGAGAGAATGGCAAGAGTGTGCAAAGCTTTCATCAAGGGAAAGGGTGGCAACTTTGAACAACCTCAAATATAAAATATATTTTGATTTATTTAACACCTTTTTTGGTTACTACATGATTCCATATGTGTTATTTCATAGTTGACGTCTTCACTATTATTCTACAATGTAGAAAATAGTAAAAATAAAGAAAAACCCTTGAATGAGTAGGTGTGTCCAAACTTTTGACTGGTACTATATGTTCAACTCATAGCTAGTTTATCCAGTGACCATTTAAGGATAGGTACTGACTGAAATGTAGCCGGCTATTTAGCATGTTGGCTTATAATGGCCATGCAGTAGCCAACTATAGTTAGCTAACACACTTTTGTACATCGCGCTGTAATGTACAATACAATGACCTTATTTGAATACTTCCAGGTCAACTGTAATATGAATACCATTGTAAAGCACGATTTCTTCCCTTCCCAGTTTTTTCAACTTTTCTGCAATACTATTGGGCCATTACCATGTCAATCGAAGCTTGAATAGAAACGTGGTTCTCTGCACAGACTGATGCCCACACAGTCCCATTAGTTTTAATTGCAGCCTTGTTTGAATGCAGTGGTTGTGCAAATTTGTACGGAATGGGGTTAGTCAACAGTAGCTAGATAGCTAATCGTGGACACCAAATGACACAGCTACCTAGACTTGGGAGCTCATGGGCTCACAGGCTACATTAGCCAACTGGTTAGGTATAATTACACCACGGCAACAATAACTAACTTTTCCACTTAGTTTTACACTGACCACCGCATTTAGGAGGATAGCTAATTACTGAAATGTAGCTGGCTAGACCACTGGCCAGGCAATAGCCACTAACTTATTCAGGACACACAACCTATTCTTTGATACATTTGGGTTAACTTGCTGATATCAAACAACACATACCAGACCATTTGTGGATAGGTCAAAATAACAATTAGTGGGCTAATTTTTTAATGATCAGTGAAACTAAAATAGATTGGTAGCTAGCTGATGAGGTTTTCATTTGGTTCAACAATTATGGACAATAACAGTAAACTCCAAAAAATCATCATAATCTTCTTAATATATATATTTTAGGAGAAGGGAAGATTCAACTTTATTTAAGAAGATAATAGCATTTTTTCTGTTTTATGAGCAGAATGGCACTGTTGGGAGGAGAAGCTTCATTTCCAAAACGAATTTTCAAACGTGCATAATGATGCATTAGAAGAAAAAGACCTATGACAACAATCGTGTACATTTGCATGACAATTATTTGTTACCCAAAATGCCATAATCGTCACAGCCCTATTTCTTTCCCCAACTGATTTGGTGATCAAACTGAAGCTGTTTCCCAAGTTGTTCAGTCGGTGTTAACTCGTGGGCGGTGTGAGCTAGCTAAACTGATTGCTTTGTAGAGCATATGTGTGACATCAAGCACTCAAGAACGTTAACTAATCACCTCAAGATGGCTAAACCAATCACCTGTGTGTCAATAAGGTTGTAAATGAGACCATTCCTTTGGAACTTTAATTAAAATGTGCGTTCTGTGAATTATTTGTCGTATAGGTGTGCCGTGTTAAATATGATTCTCGTATTTTAGAGAGTTCTACACCACATTACCAAATGCTATAAAACAAGAGGAAAACCACCAGAATTGACCAGTATAGGAAAACCACTAGAACTTACCAGTAAAGGAACCCAGCATATAAGCAGTACACACATGATTCCCAATAGTTGAATGACTGTCTCCGTGGTTAATCGTTCCCACTGCTTGGATGACTGAGATGTGCCCGATTTCGTTTTGCAACGAATAACTAATCCACGAATTGTGACGACGTTGCAGGAGAAAGTCACAAGAAGTGAGAATATCCCAAGAACAGCGAAAGTGACGGAGAAAAACATGTTGCCCGGGACCTCTCTGTCTCCAGTGCTTATGAAGCACCAAGTGCCTGGCCATTGCAGCGTATAGTGCCCAACTCCTGCGACCGGCAACAGCGAGAAAAAAAGAACAAGACACAATATAACTGCCAGAATTTGCTTTGTCACACTTGTCTTCATGTGATTGGAGTACCAATGAGGACTTGTAATCGCCAATGCCCTCTCAATTGCCATTGCGCTGGCAAAGAATAGAGAACACAAGCCAAAAGTTGTCATACACACGCCAAAGAAAGCACACAGACTCCCCGATGAGTCTATGCGGTCCCATTTCAAATCGGCTCTGTAAACCGATATAACTATCGGGCTAGTGAGAAGCTGTCCAAACAGATCTGTCAATGCCAGCGACCCTATGCAGAGTAGGAAAGACTTTTTCCTGTTATTTTCTTTTTTTCTGTACGAGCTATATACCAGCATAAGAGCGAGAGAATTGCCCACCATTCCCGTTACCATCATAGTAATGGGGAAAACAACTGATACGGATCCACAGCTGCCACTTTTGGTGACATTGCTCTCACGCAAAGACTTGTTGGATTCCAACATCTCTCCAGGAGAAGCGTTGCGCATGGTATCCAAAGAGTCTCAATTGTCGGAAATCATCCTCTATGTGAGGATACATACAGGCTAAGTCCACTGTACACGCCCAGCACCCTCCAAGTGTTGCTGCAAAGTTACTGTGCGTAAAAACGCGTCACACTTTTTAAAGCACGGGAGGTGGGACTACCTTATGCACAATTTAAAAATTCGTCAGTTATAACTTTCTACACCAATTGCTCCAGGAAGCTAATTTTGGCAGCTGGACAAGGGCATAATATAAAGTGCATGTTCACTTTTCTGCTAAAATTACATTGTAAATGTTTTAGCATAGTCCTATACCTAGTAGGCAGCTATGCCTTACATTGAATATTGGCCTAGGCTATTATTAATGGCTTTGATATAGCTATGATTGATCTTACCTGAACTAGGGGTTATGATCCATTCTGAGTTCCACTGAAAAGCTTTTTTAAATGAGACATTTTGGCCTTGCTGCTGTTTTATTCAATCTTAGTTTTATCACAGCTTTTTCAGGGACCCATTGGAAGCTCCCTAAACCACATGGTTGGGAATCACTGACCTAGGACTCTTCAGAGCCATGGGAAAAGCCTAGTTGTTGCATTTAAGAAAATGTAGGCCTACTAGCCTAATTATCACAAGGCAAGCCTATATCCTTCACATTGTAGTTTACTTTTAATTCAATGCCATTTGCTAGCCTGATCACTCAAACTAAATTATTATGCTGCTTTGTCATTCACTACATACATTACTAATTACCCTTTAAATCGAGAGGTATTTCATTATGCTGTATGTCATCTTCAAGGAATCTTGCCCTGCTACTGAACAGAGAAGTGTAGTGTTTGTAAAGCTTCACCATCATAAACTTAAACGGGAGGCAATTGTAATAATATAATTGGCTTTACAGGCAATGTGTATCATTTAATAGTATTATAATAGTACTCACTTATAGGAATAGGAAATTGTTTAGAAGTGGCTAGTTAAGCCATCACTGAAAACCACACATTTTCCATCTATGTTTTGGTAACTTACTGTTTTTCAACAAGACTGAAGAGACTGCAAAGATTTAAAATGTTCAAAGTGATGTCCATCTCGCCACAGAGCCTTCAACAGCAAGGGGGCGTTTCCACTCAGTTGTGGATGTCCCCATTGAAATGCATGACATCTGGCGCAATGTAAAGGAGTGCTTATGGGTAATGTGTACCAGGCTTGTGCCTGGCACACAGCATCATCTTGATTTGTGTGCAACAAAACTTCAACATTCACCTTCTGTTACCATTTCTGTCAAGCCGTCTATGCATACAATTTGATGCATACTTTAGATTTATCCAATGTATGTACCACACAGAACTCACTGCAACTTCCTCTGCAATGCTGCAAGTCAAGCCAGTGTTCCATTGGAAAAGAATGCACTGTACTTCTGGTGTACCAAAACGCAAAAACACTGTAGGTATGATCGAGGCATTAACTTCCATTGGGCACGGAATAGCGTTTGGCCTGAACTAGGAGTGTCCCGGTAGCCAGGTAAGCCATTTGCTGGACTGAAAATAGCTTTAGAATATTCTTGTCACACATAAACCTAACATGAGTGGATCATTCTTCCTCACTATGCACTTGGTTGATAGACCTATCCCATCATCACAAGATTTCTACATAGCTGTCATGGATTCCCGGTAGGTACTGCTGCTCATTCCATACATGAGCTCCTGAGGTTTATGTCACCAGCTGAACTGTTTCATTGCTCACACCTGGTTCCAATTCCCCTGATTAGTAATTCTATATGTGCCCTCTGTTCACCATTGTCTTGTTGGTTGTTGTTCCCATCTCTGTTGGTCTTGTGAGTGCCTGTACTTTGTTGGTTCGGCTTTCGTGCTGCGTATATAGTGTACCTGTTATTATGGGTCTTGTCTTGTGTATTTATTAGAGGTTTAACCTCGCTCTTTTGTTTGGGTTACGTCCCTGTGTTTTTCTATACATGTTTGTTTTGGGCTTCGTCCCCGTGCCTTTTCATGGCATATATTTTTGGGTGAAGTATTAAAACCCCCTTTTACATATTCCTGCGCCTGTCTCCAATCATTTATACAATGTGACGATAGCCTCCTGACACAGGAGGTTGGTGGCACCTTAATTGGGGAGAATGGGATCGTGGCAGTGAGTGGAATCATTGGAATGATTTCAAACACATGGTTTCCAGGTGTTTGATGCCATTCCATTTGCTCTGTTCCGGAGCTAGTTAATTTAATGTAGTAGTTTAAAAGTACCAAGTGCCACCTACAGACAAGACTGAGAACAGCAGTCAAACATGATTAAACCATAACATGTGCTTTGTTTGTAGAAGTGACCTGTATTTAAAGGTCCAATAGCCATTTTTTGTCATTAAAAAAATACCCTGAGCTTTTTGAGAATACAGCAGAGAAACGAAGCGAAAAGATTTTAGCTCGCACAATAGAAAGAAATTAAGTAATTTCACAAGGTAAACTCTTACCAAAGTTGAGTAGCATGCTTGTAAGTATATGACATACACCGTGTACAAAACATTAGGAATATCTGCTTTCTTCCATGAGACTGACCAAGTGAAAGCTATGATCCCTTATTGATGCCACTTGTTAAATCCACTTCAAATCAGTGTAGATGAAGGGGAGGAGACAGGTTAAAGAAGCATTTTAAGCCTTGGGACATAGATTGCCATTCAGATGGTCAATGGGCAAAACAAAATATTTAAGTGCCTTTGAACTGGGTATGGTAGTAGGTGCCAAGCATACCGGCTTGAGTGAGTCAAGAACTGAAACGCCGCTGGGTTTTTCACTTTTTCATGCTAAACAGTTTCCTGTGTATATCAAGAATGGTCCACCACCCAAAAGACATATTGACAACGGTGTGAAGCATTGGAGTCAACATGGGCCAGCATTTATGTGGAATGCTTGACACCATGTAGAGTCCATGTACTGACGAATTGAGGCTGTTCTGGGGGCAAAAGGAGGTGCAACTCAATATTAGGAAGGTGTTCCTAATGGTTTGTGCACTGTGTGTACACTACATTACAAAGTATATGGACACCTGCTCGTCGAACATCTCATTCCAAAATCGTGGGAATTAACATAGAGTATGTCCCCCCTTTGCTGCTATAGTAGCCTCCTCTCTTCTGGGAAGGCTTTCCACTAGATGTTGGGACTTGCTTCTATTCAGCGACAAATGCATTAGTGAGGTCCGGCATTGATGTTAGGCAATAAGGCCTGACTCGCAGTCAGCATTCCAATTCATCCTAAAGGATTTTGAGGGGGTTGAGGTCAGGGCACTGTGCAGGTCAGGCAAGTTTCGACCATGAAAAACAGCCCCAGACCGATATTCCTCCTCCACTAAACCTTACATTTGGCACTACTATGCATTCGGGCAGGTAGCGTTCTCCTGGCATCCGCCAAACCAAGACCCGTCCTTCGGACTGCCAGATGATGAAGTGTAATTCATCACTCCAGAGAACGTGTTTCCACTGCTCCATGGTGATCTTAGGCTTGTGTGCAGGTGCTTGGCCATGGAAACCCATTTCATGAAGCTCCCGACAAACAGTTATTGTGCTGACGTTGCTTCCAGAGGCAGTTTGGAACTCAGTAATGAGTGTTGCAACCGAGGACAGACTATTTTTATGTGTGCCAGCACTCGCCAGTCCCGTTCGGTGAGTTTGTGTGGCCCACCATTTCACGGCTGAGCCATTGTTGCTCCTAGACCTTTCCACTTCACAATAACTACCCTTACAGTTGACCAGGGCAGCTCTAGTAGGACAGAAACTTTACAAACTGACTTGCTGGAAAAGTGGCATCCAATGACAGTGCCAAGTTGAAAGTTACAGCTCTTCAGTAAGGCCATTCTACTGCCAATGTTTGTCTATGGAGATTGCATGGCTGTGGGTTCAATTTTATACAGCTGTCAGCCACAGGTATGGCTGAAATAACAGAATCCACTAATTTGAAGGGGTGTCCACATACTTTTGTATATATAGTGTACTTAGGCCACCAATTAGTTAAGGAGGTAAATTGAATGATTAAACTGTCAGCTACAAATAACTAGTTTGCTAAGCCTAAACGACACCATCAGAATTCCTTGCACTTATTCAAAACAAGAAATAGAAGAAAGTAAAGAAAAATACTTACCTTTACAGTAAATCAAATCAGTTTAGCAAGCTTCTTGGTGAATACAATAGACATTTCAAGATGGTTTTACACACCTGAGTTGGTAATAATTTTTTCCTCACTTATACAATTGCACACACAAGAATGTTCCTAAATCACAGAAAATCTGGGTTTATGTGACCAACATCTGTAAAACATCCTTCGTAAAAATGGAAGTTCATTCTATGATATTCTCATGTCTCAAAGCCTAATGAGTGGATTGACAATGTAGCCTGCCTTGACACTGTGCAATTTGGATAAAAACATGTATGTTGCCTCTTCACAATATTATACAGTTTCTCTAAAAAGTACCTGACACCATAATCAAATCATTTTTTTTATACATCAGCTGATATCTCAAAGTGCTGTGAAGAATCCCAGCCTAAAACCACAAACAGCAAGCAATGCAGGTGTAGAAGCACGGTGGCTAGGAAAAACTCCCTAGAAAGGCCAGGACCTAGGAAGAAACCTAGAGAGGAACCAGGCTATGAGGGGTGGCCAGTCCTCTTCTGGCTGTGCCGGGTGGACATTATTACAGAACATGGCCAAGATGTTCAAATGTTCATAGATGACCAGCAGGGTCCAATAATGATAATCACAGTGGTTGTCGAGGGTGCAAAAGGTCAGCACCTCAAGAGTAAATGTCAGTTGGCTTTTCATAGCTGACCATTCAGAGTATCTCTACCACTACTGCTGTCTCTAGAGGGTTGAAAACGGCAGGTCTGGGACAGGTAGCACGTCCAGTGGACAGGTCAGGGTTCCATAGCCGCAGACAGAACTGTTGAAACTGGAGCAGCAGCATGGCCAGGTGGACTGGGGAAAGCAAGGAGTCATCATGCCAGGTAGTCCTGAGGCATGGTCCTAGGGCTCATGTCCTCCTCTGAGAGAGAAAGAGAGAATTAGAGAGAGCATACTAAAATTCATACAGGACACCAGATAAGACAGGAGAAGTACTCCAGATATAACAAACTGACCCTAGCCCCCCGACACATAAACTACTGCAGCATAAATACTGGAGGCTGAGACAGGAGGGGTCAGGACACATTGTGGCCCCATCCGATGATACCCCCGGACAGGAAGGATATAACCCCACCCACTTTGCCAAAGCACAGCCCCCACACCACTAGAGGGATATCTTCAACCACCAACTTACCATCCTGAGACAAGTCCGAGTATAGCCCACAAAAATCTCCGCCACGGCACAACCCAAGGGGGTGCCAACCCAGACAGGAAGATCACATCAGTGACTCAACCCACTCAAGTGACGCACCCCTCCTAGGGACGGCATGAAAGAGCACCAGTAAGCCAGTGACTCTACCCCTGTAATAGGGTTAGAGGCAGAGAATCCCAGTGGAAAGATGGGAACCGGCCAGGCAGAGACAGCAAGGGTGGTTCGTTGCTCCAGAGCCTTTCCGTTCACCTTCACACTCCCGGGCCAGACTACACGCAATCATATGACCCACTGAAGAGATGAGTCTTCAGTAAAGACTTAAAGGTCGAGACCGAGTTTGCATCTCTCACATGGGTAGGCAGACCATTCCATAAAAATGAAGCTCTATAGGAGAAAGCCCTGACTCCAGCTGTTTGCTTAGAAATTATAGGGACAATTAGGAGGCCTGCGTCTTGTGACCGTAGCGTACGTGTAGGTATGTACGGCAGGACAAAATCAGAGAGATAGGTAGGAGCAAGCCCATGTAATGCTTTGTAGGTTAGCAGTAAAACCTTGAAGCCTCAGCCCTTGCCTTGTCAGGAAGCCAGTGTAGGGAGGCTAGCACTGGAGTAATATGATCAAATCTTTTGGTACTAGTCAGGATTCTAGCAGCCGTATTTAGCACTAAAGTAAGTTTATTTAGTGCTTTATCCGGGTAGCTGGAAAGTAGAGCATTGCAGTAGTCTAACGTAGAAGTAACAAAAGCATGGATAAATTTTTCCGCATAATGTTTGGAGAGAAAGTTTCTGATTTTTGCAATGTTACGTAGATGGAAAAAAGCTGTCCTTGAAACAGTCTTGATATGTTCGTCAAAAGAGAGATCAGGGTCCAGAGTAACACCGAGGTCCTTCACAGTTTTATTTGAGACGACTTAATTGTCAGATTCAACAGATCTCTTTGTTTCTTGGGACCTAGAACAAGCATCTCTGTTTTGTCCGAGTTTAAAAGTAGAAAGTTTGCAGCCATCCACTTCCTTATGTCTGAAACACAGGCTTCTAGCGAGGGCAATTTTGGGGCTTCACCATGTTTCATTGAAATGTAAAGCTGTGTGTCATCCGCATAGCAGTGAAAGTTAACATTATGTTTTCGAATGACATCCCCAAGAGGTAAAATATATAGTGAAAACAATAGTGGTCCTAAAACGGAACACCGAAATTCAGTTGATTTGTCAGAGGACAAACCATTCACAGAGACAAACTGATATCTTTCCGACAGATAAGATCTAAACCATGCCAGAACTTGTCCGTTTAGACCAATTTGGGTTTCCAATCTCTCCAAAAGAATGTGGTGATCGTTGGTATCAAAAGCAGCACAAAGGTCTAGGAGCACGAGGAAAGATGCAAAGCCTCGGTCTGATGCCATTAAGAATTCTTATTTTCAATGAAAGCCTAGGAACAGTGGGTTAACTGTCTGTTAAGGGGCAGAATGACAGTTTTGTACCTTGTCAACCTTTCGGTTACTAGTCCAACACTCTAACCACTAGGCTACCATGCCGCCCCGAGTAATAAGGCACGCTGCAAGATTCTTGGAAAAAGTACAAGAGGTCTAGCAGCACAAAGGTCTAGGAGCACGAGGAAAAGTACAAGAGGTCTAGCAGCACAAAGGTCTAGGAGCACGAGGAAAGATGCAAAGCCTCGGTCTGATGCCATTAAGAATTCTTATTTTCAATGAAAGCCTAGGAACAGTGGGTTAACTGTCTGTTAAGGGGCAGAATGACAGTTTTGTACCTTGTCAACCTTTCGGTTACTAGTCCAACACTCTAACCACTAGGCTACCATGCCGCCCCGAGTAATAAGGCACGCTGCAAGATTCTTGGAAAAAGTACAGAAAAAAAAAAAAAAATTCCATGACAACATTAGAACTGAACAATTCAACCTCCTTCCTCCCTCAACCACTTCCCCCCATCCCAGACAGTACCTCCCCAAACGAGGTACAAGCCTAAATAGAACATGTTCTCTTCGCACTGTATGTCTGTGAGAGTGCAGTGTTAAACCCAAACCCACAGTCCCGCTCTTTAAAGTCCTGTTTTGTGTTAGTGGATCAAGCAGCAAAAAGAGAGTAAAATTACCACTTATATTCCCAGTCTTATAACAGGCATTGAGAGAGAAAATAAATAAAATATATAAAGGCTCTCAATCAAAAACCTAATTTGAAGTAAGCAAATCGTAGTAAGACGATAACATTTTTTTTTACAATAATTGTCTAGTTTGACGATAAGGCAACTTACAGCCAAGACCAAAAAACTACGTGTGTGCAACGTTGAACATTTTGCTGGGCATAAATTACATTCAAAACCTTTAGAAATGAAGTGAAGTGGTTAACAAATAACCAGAAATATTTTGAGTCACTGAGACACTATGTAAACAAACTGAATAGGTGAATGAGACAGCCTTTAAACAAAGGAAGTAAAACCTTAATAGAATTAAATTAAAATGACTGAATGCTTGTAAGGCAAGCACACTAGATGATCAAAACATTAAATCACATCATCAAATAAGCCTGAATATGTTTGCCAACTCAACAACTACATAAGAATAGTATGTTAAAACTAAACATATTTGTACCACAGGTGGGCTACTTTACTATCCACAGTTCGCAAGCAACAGTTGCTGATCTATGGGCAAGTTCAAGACTTCTTCATGTGATGTTGAATGTGAGCCATGGCCTCATCCAGAGACTCAAATGTGTAGTCTTTACCATCATGAGATGGTAAAGAGAATAACAGACCAGGAATGCAATCCATACTTCACACCTGGATGGTCCCGTAGTAGTCATTTGGCCTGCCCGAAAGCTGCGCGCTGCCTGGAAACAGTGGGGAAGTAGTCCTGGTAGATGGATAAGCTCTGTCCTTGAAAGCTCAGAGTGGTATTGCGGGCTCGTCGGAGAATCTCCATCTTCTCATGGAAAAAGTGCACTTCAATAAATATGTCACAGGGCCTCTCACCATCCCGGGGCTTTGGGCACAGCGACCGGTGGGCACGATCAATCAGGGGCTTCTCATCCAAGGCAAGAACATCCTTCAGCAGCCCAGAAACAAAATCCGTGGCGCGAGGCATTTCTGCTGACTCTGGGACCAATACAAGTCTCAGGTTATTGCGGCGAGAGAATCCCTTTAAATTCACAACTCTCCTGCACCTTTTTCAAATCTGCAGCCAGGCGTTTCACGTCAGCCTCCAGGGAGGTAGTTATGTCAGAGACATTGGTAGCGGAGGTCTCCAGTGCTGCAATCGTTGTAGAGTGCAACTCTGTTCTTTTGAGTGATGAGATTGCTGGCACAGTCTCGTTCTGCAGGATGGTTAGATCTGCTTTTAAAGTATCAGAAACCTCCTGTATTCGGGCCTCAATCGTAGCAACTATTTCCGAGTGTAGTAGTTTGATGGCCCCGAGAATGTTCATTGCAGTGCCGCCAGGCCAAGCCGCACCCCCGGGTAAAGTGTGAGTCCCCGGGCCATCAGACTCAGGAGTGGGCGGTGATGAGTGTGGGTCTTGTAGGCCGTGTTTTCTCAAAGTCATGTTTTTGGCATTATGTTTTTGTCGACATGCTGACATTCAAAAGCAAAGTAGTCTTGGTTTTCACATACATTTAAGAATTCTGCGGGAGCAAACGGAAAACACGTCAGTCGCCCATGGCGCCCCTCCAACCCCCCCAGGAATTACAGTTTTAAAACATAGCTGGGTTGTGTGTTAACTAGGCACAAAACCGAAAAAACTGTTGAAGGATATGGACAATTCAGTGTTTTCCGACCTCCATCCCTGACGTGTCTCTGGGGTCCTATCTGAACGTGTCCAATAAAAAGCATAAATTCAAATTTTCCATTGCACAATATTTTCTTACAATGTGGCCTAACTAACATAACTCTTTTGCGGTGAACTTTCTAATGCAAAATGGCTGCTGTGGCATCACCCAAATAGGTGCTCCACCATTGTGCTACAGTGGTTTGTCCTTTAAAAGTTGCAGCGTACTGCGGTGCAGCTTACATGGTGCCGCAGAATTCTATGGCACGTTATTTAAGTGTGAACCACTGGTACCATTAATGCTAGTTAGTGCAAGTTTGACCACCAGAGGGCATCTTTGAGAAGCATTTGAAAGCCTTCAATAGTGACACTACTAGAGAATGCAGGCACGAGGGAGACCGGGGTTCAATTCCCCGACGGGGAGGTAGGCGTAAGCTGTCCTTGTAAATAGGAATTTGTTCTTAACTGGTTCCATGTGAGCTATTTCAGAGTTGTGATGTCTTAACTATTATTCTACAATGTAGAAAATAGTAAAAATAAAGAAAACCCTGGAATGAGTAGGTGTGTCTAAACTTTTCACTGGTACTTGCTTAATTAATTTGATTCATATTATTGTGTTTCTATTCCAAGAAAAACAAAAACCCTCTGGGTTTCTGTTAGGAAGGAACGGAAAATATGGTGCTGTACAATGTGATGGTCAGGAGTACAGTACTGGGCTATTTAGCTAAAGAATACCTGTGTCATGCAGGCACACGTGAGACCGGGGGCGGCAGCGTAGCCTAGTGGTTAGAGCGTTGGACTAGTAACCGGAAGGTTGCGAGTTCAAACCCCTGAGCTGACAAGGTACAAATCTGTTGTTCTGCCCCTGAACAGGCAGTTAACCCATTGTTCCCAGGCCGTCATTGAAAATAAGAATATGTTCTTAACTGACTTGCCTGGTTAAATAAAGGTTAAAAAAATAAAAATCCCTGATAGTGTGGAAGGAGTAGGCTGTCCTTGTAATTAAGAACATATTCTTATTTCAGAGCAGCGTGAAACGGTGTTGAAATAGTTGTAGGCTATTGCTTCAAATCCTATTGCTTCTAACTTCAATATTCTCTTTAAATAAATAAGACCTAACCCACTTTTAACAGAACATTACTGAACATTAGTTCCTACGGTAGGCCTACACTACATTGAAAAATATGACGCGACTCTTCGCCAATAATTACATACAGAGGATCGGAGGATATTTCTGTAATTCAGTGATATTTATTCCCATAGTAATTCGTTATGGATCCATAACTAAATAAACATTGGCATTTTGAAAGAGTATTTTTATCATTATTTTATTACAGTTTTTTCCAATTGCTAACACACTAAAATGACATGCACAGCACAATTATTTAAACTGACACACAGAGAGCAAAACCTCTTCTCAAGTCTCCAAAAGTCTAAACACATTTTATGCAATTCAAAATGGCACTTTTTAAATGCACTGCACATGGATCTCTGCATAAGACACAACAATCTGACATAAAGTCACATGTTTGCCAATTCAAAACACTGCCATTCAAAATTACATAAGCTAATAACATGAGCTAATCTACCAATATATGTGCCACCTGCCAAACACCTCAATGATTAAATGTTACCACTTCAATCAGGAAGTAAGCACTATGAAAAGGCTACAGGTGAGCACCTTTTGTTTTACAACAACAATGGAAGCCGTTGCAGAGAGAGGAAGAGGAAGAGAAAGAGGAAGAGGGAGGGGTAGAGCTGGTAGAGGAGTTCATGGCCAAAGAAGACAACAACTTTCAAATGAAATCAGAGCAAGCTTTGTTGATCATGTCATCAACCATGGGCTGAAATGCGAGAGGCTGGACAGAGAGTGCAGCCCAACTTGAGAGTGCAGCTCAACATTTTACTGTCGCCTGTGTCATCCGGACATTTAGACTGGAGTACAGGTATGTAACCAACATTTCTTTCACACTATGTAGTACACCCCATGTCATAGTGTATCAGTTGGGTGACACCTGTTTACTTCAAGAATGGCTGATGTCATACACTAACTGCACAAATTTCCTGTAGAATTTACTCTACTGTGGGGGAAATATATTTAGGTTGCATTGTCCAAGCCCTATATTTTTGTTTTTCTAAAGGAGAGAGATGCAACCATGGTGGAGGAAGGGGCCAAATGTTCACCAGGGTACAGGAAGCTGCCATTGTAAACTTGGTTTTGGAAAATAATGAAATCAGATTACGAGAAATTCAAAGCCACATCATCCAAGACAACACTATATTCAACAACATTCAACAAGTCAGCCTGTCCACATTGGCTCGCATTCTCAAGCGAAACCAGATCAGAATGAAACAACTTTATAAGGTGCCGTTTGAGAGAATCTCTCAAAGAAACAAAGAGGTCAGACGAGCATATGTGGATGTAAGTACAATATTGACTGCAGTACACTACACGCAACATTGTTTCCCAATGTACTGGATAACACCATATTGACTGCTTTTGTTCTTTGTTTTCAGGGACTACTGGAAATGGATGCTCATGCAATCCCACATGAGTTTATCTTTATAGATGAGGCTGGGTTCAACCTAGCAAAGACCAGAAGAAGGGGGAGAAACGTCATTGGCCACAGAGCCATTATAGATGTTCCTGGCCAACGTGGTGGGAACATCACAATGTGCACTGCCATCTCCAATACACATGGTGTCCTCCACCGTCATGCTAACCTTGGACTATACAACACAGTCCATATTCTCAAAGTTCTGGACAGACTCCACAACATTGTCATACCACCAGAGCGTATGAATGATGCAGACCATCAAAGAACCCGGTACATTGTAGTATGGGACAACGTGAGCTTTCATCGTGCAGCCCCAGTCCAAAACTGGTTTGCTGACCACCCACCATTTCTCGTGCAATACCTCCCACCATACTCACCATTTCTGAACCCCAAAGAAGAGTTATTTTCGGCACGGCGGTGGAAGGTATAGGACTGGCAGCCCTTTGTGCGCATGCCTCTTGTGCAGGCTATGGAACAGGCATGTGATGAGATTGATGTGGGTGCGATTCAGGGATGGATAAGGCACTCAAGGCGCTTCTTCCCTCGATGTCTGGCAAGGGAAGATATTGCCTGTGATGTGGACGAGGCGTTGTGGCCAGAACCAGCTGTGCGGCAAGATGCTGCCTAATTATTTTTCTTTACTCTTTTTTTTATATATATTTTTTATGCACATTCTTTCTGCAATTTTCTTTTTCAGTTTACTATTATTTAGTGAGCATATTTTTTGTTCAGGCCAATGTAAATATATCTGTTTGGTGATTTTTTTTTTTTTTTTACTTGGTTTTAGTATTATGGCCAAGCATACCAAAGATGAGTGCTTTTCATTAAGCCCAACAGTGTGTAGTTGGTTAGACAAAAATCTGGTAATATGAATGAAGTGTGGGCCATTTCGTGCAAATGTTTGATTTTGATAATGCTATATGTAGTTTTGGTTGCAGTGCTTCATTTTGTAGGATATATGAGGTATTTTGCAGTTTGTGTGTGTGGTTTTGTGAATTGTGTTAAGTATTTTTGATAAAACCAGCCTAGCTTGCAAAATTGTGTTTTAGCAATTGGGAAAAACTGTAACGAAAGCATAAAGATGCCATTAGTTACATTTGTTTTATTTTGAACGTGCAGACTGGCACTAAGAACAGCGGGAACATTTCCCTTGTCAGCGTCATTATTAGTGCAATGCCACTTAAAGTGTTGCCAGTGTGGAGGGGTAGGGGTCCACCCCCCCTCCATCCTCCTCCCTTCCCCATGTGCTAGGTTGGTCTTCTGTGCGCAGCTCTGCGGCCCATCCCGTGCTCCGTGACCTCATGCCTTGAACCTCACGAGCTTTCAGTGGACACATCTGGAGAACTGCAAGGCAATCCCATCCCATTGTGGCCCACTCTGGAGCCATGAACAATATGACCAATATATATTGTCCTGCTAATAACAGGGTTAATAATATATCTGTGAAAATATCCAACGGGCTTTTACATATTACTAAATTAATAATAATAATCGCTTTGTTTAAAAAATAAACAATATTTTGGAAATTATTTCATTTTCTGTCACGGTCGTCGTTGGAAGGAGATCAAAGTGCAGCGTAGTGAGCGTACATTTCTCTTTTCATTTAAAATGCCACCAACAAAACAACAAACGAAAAACAACAAATGAAAAACATCAAATGAAAAACATCAAACGAAAAACAACAAACGAAAAACAACAAACGAAAAACAACAAACGAAAAACAACAAACGAAAAACAACCATGATGCTTACAGGGCTAGACTCCCACTAACAAAGACAACTAACCACACTGAAAGGAGGGAAAAAGGGCGACTTAAGTATGATTCCCAATCAGAGACAATGATAGACAGCTGTCCCTAATACCCGGCCAAAACATAGAAATAAAGAAACAGAAAACACATAGAACACATAGAACGCCCACCACACATCACACCCTGACCTAACCAAATAGAGAAATAAAACGGCTCTCTAAGGTCAGGGCGTGACGTTTTCAAATAATGTATAGTGAACATGGGGTGAGACATTGTTACTAATCTGTAAATAAAGCTAGTTTGTTATTTAGAAATATTTATTTGTTTTTATTTATCTGTTTTGAAACCAAAACTCACCAATCATCTCATGGAGGGCAGCACAGTTATTGAACCAGCATCTGTAGCAACACAGCTTGCTATGCAGTGTCTTAGACCGTTACGCCACTCAGGCACTGTGACTGGTCGGGAGTGGCTTACAGTACTACATCAAAAGCAAAATAATCCTAAATAAAATGACAATAAACCTGTGTCACAACAGTTTTAGTAAGTAATACTGAAGTCGTGCATAATTATCAGTTTCTATTTAAGTTTATGTTGCCCATTCATTGTCAGTTAGAGACACAGTAGGACCCAAAAGCATAATCAGTGCTCTAACTCCCCCTTATGCTGGTCTGGAGCAATGAAATAGTGACACAGGATACTGTACTAAACCACAAATGACCTCTTAAGTCAGCATGATCACAAAACTTTTAGTGGAGCAACCACTGCACATATTAATAATGGAAATAATGAGTTAGAACTGCCTTACAATGTAAATCAATGGAAAAGTGCTATATACAGTAACTCACTGTGTTCCTAAAAATGTGCTCCTGCATTAACTGAACAGGTTAGTTTGTATTTTATCATGTCCTTACATCTAGTTTGTATTTTGAAAGGTCTCCTTCCTCTTCGTCATCATCCTCCTCCTAATCTTCTGCTTTCACTTGATCTGGCTTTTAAAAATTCTCTTTCGAGGAAGACTTGCTCCCAGGATTCCCGCTGTACTTTAGTTTTTCTCCCAAACCGGTAAATATTGAAAGACAAAAAAAAATATTACAAAATGGCACAGAGACAGGAAACACAGTGATAAATACACTGGGGGGGGGGGGGGGGGGGGGGGGAAGCACCACCTGGAGGGGGTGGAGACAATCACAAGGGTAGGTGAAACAGATCAGGGCGTGACAGTAAGCGCTTATTCACAAAAGAGATTCACCTTGTCCTATTCTCCATCAGATTCCTCTCGGTCGATGTACTCCACATTCTCCCGCTCATTGAACCCTCCACATCCTGATAACACGAAAGGGCAATGGATTTAAGAGTAAACAAGGAATATCTAAGGAGGCAATTTACTTTAAAACATGACAAATAACTTGGGCAGTGTTGTGTAGTGTACCTGTTCTCTCCTCATGCTTGGCAAATTTAGGAGTGTTACACATGTTGAACTCAGACCTCCTGACCCAGTTCACATTGCAGCAGCTATAAGTAAAAAAGGCATACAATCATGTGCTTATCACATACAGTCAAAGCATTACCTGTGTTAAGATCCACCATGCATGCATCTAGAGGTTTTATGAAGAGTTAGTCACTTACATTTTACACTGCCAATTGTTCGCACAAAAGAGAATCTTCTCAGCCAGGGTCTTGCCTATCTCTGTTACTCCTGCTTTCATCATCTTTCCCTCTGTTGTCTTTTCTGTCAGTCGTGAGCTGTCCAGTGACGCGAGCCTACCAGACGAGCTACATGCCTTCTATGCTCGCTTTGAGGCTAGCAACACGGAACCATGCATGAGAGCACCAGCTGTTCCGGATGACTGTGTGAACATGCTCTCCATAGCCGACGTGAGTAAAACCTTTAAACAGGTTAACATTCACAAGGCCGCAGGGCCAAACGGATTACCAGGACACGTACTCCAAGCATGCTCTGACAAGCTGGCAAATGTTTTCACTGACATTATCAACCTCTCCCTGACCCAGTCTGTAATAAAGTACCAAGTTTCAAGCAGACTACCATAGTCCCTCTGCCCAAGAATGTCAAAGTAACCTACCTAAATGATTATCGCCCCATAGCACTCTGTAGCCAAGATGCTTTAATAGAACTACCCCTCCCGGATCCGGGAGAATTGTCATCAACTGACACTAATTAGTGTCAAAAAATTAGCACAAAAAATATTACTAGAAAATATTCATATTCATGAAATCACAAATGAAATATAGTGAAACACAACTTAGCCTTTTGTTAATCACCCTGTCATCTCAGATTTTGAAATGATGCTTTACAGCTAAAGCAAGATAAGCATTTGTGTAAGTTTATCGATAGCCTAGCATAGCATGATGTCCAGCTAGCAGTAGGCAACTTGGTCACGAAAATCAGAAAAGCAATCAAATTAAATCGTTTACCTTTGATGAGCTTTGGATGTTTTCACTCACGAGACTCCCAGTTAGACAGCAAATGTTCAATTTGTCCCATAAAGATTATTTTTATAGCCAAAATACCTCCTTTTGTTCTTCACGTTTGGTTGAGAAATCCACCGGAAACTGCGGTCACGACAACGCCGAAAAATATTCCAAATTAGATCCATCAAAATAAAAGCCTGAAACTATGTCTTGTGACACTAGACACATTAGGGAAGCCATAGAAAAAGGAATCTGGTGGATATCCCATTCACTGCTCCATAGGGAAGCATAGGAACGCAGAGGTTTCTAAATAAGAGTCCCTTCCTGATTGGATTTTTCTCAGGCTTTCGCCTGCAATATCAGTTCTGTTATACTCACAGACAATATTTTTACAGTTTTGGAAACTTTTGTCAATATGCATATTCTAGCATCTTGTCCTGACAAAATAGCCCGTTTACTTTGGGAACGTTATTTTTCTAAAAATGAAAATAGTGCCCCTTAGTTTCAAGAGGTTAAAAGGCTAGTCATGGCTCATATCAACACAATCATCCCAGACAACCTGGACCCACTCCAATTCGGATACCGCCCCAACAGATCCAACTTTCCCATTTGGACAGAAGGAACACCTATGAGAGAATAATTTCATTGACTACAGCTCAATGTGCAACACCATAGTGCCCTCCAAGCTCATCACTAAGCTAAGGACAGTGGAATTAAACGCCTCCCTTTGCAATTGGATCATAGACTTCCTGATCGGCCGCCCCAGGTGGTGAGGGTAGTCAACAACACATCCGTCACGATGACCCTCAACACGGGGGCCCTTCAGGGTTGCGTGCTTAGTCCTCACCTGTACTTTCTGTGGCTGCGCACAACTCCAAAATCATCATTAACTTATCCGACGACATGACAGTGGAAGGCCTGATCACCGATGACAATGAGACATGGCAACAACAATCTTTACCTCAACGTCAGCAAGAAAAATGAGCCGATCGTGGACTACAGAACACACAGGACCGAGCACACCCCCATCTCCATGTTCTGGTCCCTCTTGGTAGTTCAGAGTAATGATCAGAGACCTCCATGTTGATTAATGTGTCTGTTTTTCTTCATGTTTTGTAATTTTGTATATTGTATGTACAGTCATAGCCAAAAGTTTTGAGAATGACACAAATATAAATTTTCACAAAGTCTGCTGCCTCAGGGTTCTTAGATATTTTTGTCAGATGTTACTATGGAATACTAAAGTATAATTACAAGCATTTCATGAGTGACCTCTGAGACTATCACAGTGCAGGTGCATTTATACGGAGACTTGATTACACACAGGTGGATTGTATTTATCATCATTAGTCATTTAGGTCAATATTGGCTCATTCAGAGATCCTCACTGAACTTCTGGAGAGAGTTTGCTGCACTGAAAGTAAAGGGGCTGAATAATTTTGCACGGACAATTTTTCAGTTTTTGATTTGTTAAAAAAGTTTGAAATATCCAATAAATGTCGTTCCACTTCATGATTGTGTCCCACTTGTTGATGATTCTTCACCAAAAAATACAGTTTTATATCTTTATGTTTGAAGCCTGAAATGTGGCAAAAGGCCGCAAAGTTCAAGGGGGCCGAATACTTTCGCAAGGCACTGTAAATGATTGATGGTACAGAACGGCATAGGCAAGATGCAGAATATGGTATAGAATACAGTATATACATATGAGAATAGTAATGTAGGGTATGTAAACATTATATTAACAGTCTGATGGCTTTGAGATAGAAGCTGTTTTTCAGTCTCTCTGCCCTTGTTTTGATGCACCTGTACTGACCTCGCCTTCTGGGTGATAGCGGGGTGAACAGACAGTGGCTTGGGTGGTTGTTGTCCTTGATGATCTTCATGGCCTTCCTGTGACATCGGGTGGTGTAGATGTCCTGGAGGGCAAGCAGTTTGCCCCCGGTGATGCGTTGTGCAGACCTCACTACCCTCTGGAGAGCCTTATGGTTGTGGGCGGAGCAGTTTCCGTACCAGGCGGTGATACAGCCCGACAGGATGCTCTCGATTGTGCATCTGTAAAAGTTTGTGAGTGCTTTTGTTGACAAGCCAAATTTCTTCATACTCCTGAGGTTGAAGAGGTGCTGCTGCGCCTTCTTCACCATGCTGTCTGTGTGGGTGGCCCAATTCAGTTGGTCCGTGATGTGTACGCCGAGGAACTTAAAACTTACTACCCTCTCCACTACTGTCCCGTCGATGTGGATAGGGGGGTGCTCCCTCTGCTGTTTCCTGAAGTTCACAATCATCTCCTTTGTTATGTTTACGTTGACTGTGAGGTTATTTTCCTGATACCACACTCCGAGGGCCCTCACCTCCTCCCTTTGGCTTTTTTGCTGCCCTTCTTGACACCAGGCCATCCTCAACTCTTCCCCTCACTGTAGTGCAGATGCACACACACCTACCTGCTGCCATTCCTGAGCAAGCTCTGGACTGGTGGTGCCCCGATCCCGCAGCTGAATCAACTTTAGGAGACGGTCCTGGCGCTTGCTGGACTTTTTTGGGCGCCCTGAAGCCTTCTTCACAACAATTGAACCGCTCTCCTTGAAGTTCTTGATGATCCAATAAATGGTTGATTTATGTGCAATCTTACTGGCAGCAATATCCTTGCCTGTGAATCCGTTTTTGTGCAAAGCAATGTTGACAGCACGTGTTTCCTTGCACATAATCATGGTTGACAGAGGAAGTACAATGATTCCAAGCACCACCCTCCTTTTGAAGCTTCCAGTCTGTTATTCGAACTCAATCAGCATGGCAGAGTGATCTCCAGCCTTGTCCTCGTCAACACACACCTACTCGTATTAACGAGAGAATGACATGATGTGAGTTGACATGATGTGAGCTGGTCCTTTTGTGGCAGGGCTGAAATGCAGTGGAAATGTTTTTTGGGGATTCAGTTAATTTGCCTGGCAAAGAGGACTTTACAAATAATTGCAAATCATCTGAT
The DNA here is from genome assembly GCF_002021735.2 of Oncorhynchus kisutch. Classification (NCBI taxonomy): domain Eukaryota; kingdom Metazoa; phylum Chordata; class Actinopteri; order Salmoniformes; family Salmonidae; genus Oncorhynchus; species Oncorhynchus kisutch. The sequence continues at coordinate 4,735,926 of NC_034194.2, forward strand.
CACTCTTCATAACATTCTGGAGTATATCCAAGTTGCCATCATACATACTGAGGTAGCAGACTTTGTGAAAATGTATATTCGTGTCATTCTCAAAACTTTTGGTCACAACTGTATGTATTGGATGTGTTCACGAAGGGCTAATCTGTAAAAGAGACCCTTGTCTCAGTATGACTTCCCTGTCAAAGTAAAGGTTAAATCAAACATTTATCCACGTTGACGGGGCTGTAGTGGAGCAGGTTGAGAGCTTCAAGTTCCTCGGTGTCCACATCGCTAAGGAATTATCATGGTTCACATACACCAACACAGTCCTGACGCGAGCACGACAACACCTCTTCCCCCTCAGGAGGTTGAAAAGATTTGTTATGGTCCCTCAGATCCTCAAAATGTTCTACAGCTGAACCACTGAAAGGATCTTGACTGGCTGCATCACTGCTTGGTATCGCAATTGCTTGGCATCCGACCGCAAGGCGCTACGAAGTAGCGTGTAGTGCGTACTGCCCAGAACATCACTGGGGCTGAGGTCCCTGCCATCCAGGACCTCTATACCAGGCGCTGTCAGAGGAAGGCGCTAAAAATTGTCAAACGTTCCAGCCACCCAAGTCATAGACTGTTCTCTCTGCTACTGCACGGCAAGTGGTACCTTTGCACCACGTCTGGAACCTGAACAGCCTCTACCCCCAAGCCATAAGATTGCTAAATTGTTCATCAAAAGTGACCTGGAGAATCTGCATTGACCCCGTTTGCACTAACTCTTTTGTCTCATCACATTCACTGCTGTTACTGTTTATTATCTATCCTGTTGTTGCATAGTCACTTTATCCCTACCTATATGTACATATCTACTTCAATTACATCGTACCCCTGCACATCGACCCCATCTATATAGCAAAGTTATCGCTACTCAATGTGTATTTAATCTTCGTGTTATTATTTTTCAATTTTAACTCCTTTTTTTCTTCCTGCATTGTTGGGAAGGGCCTGTAAGTAGCATTTCACGGTTTGTCTACACCTGTTGTTTACGAAGCATGTGACATAACATTTCATTTGGTTACTTTCTGATGGACTTTACAGGCTGGCAGACAGACAATAGCAAAACCTGGTTCTCTTGAAGTCTCATCACAATAAATCTGTGTTCCTCCAACCAAACAAGTGTAAATTGTAAATTTGTTGAGCAATTCATCTGGACATGTAGACTGTAAAGAGACATGCAAGGGTAGTAAGTATAATAATGGGCCCAACAGAGAAAAAATAACTTACTCCTGCCGCATCTATTGCAGCTTGTTCTTCTGGCAAAGTTCACATTCCCACACTAAAGGAATAATAACACAATGTGTGAAAATGAGCATATGCACAATCCAAAATTATTTTACTGTACAGAGATAGCTGTACCTATGTACCTAGGCCTATGTGTTGTAACTATCAATCAACTGGATGTGGCTAGCAACAAACCAGGGCCTCGAAAGCTTCGTTTTTCAATTCAACACGAATTGGCAAGAAACATTGGGTAGCTAGCAGTAGCTACATTGTACCACTTGACTTGGTGATAAGAGTGATACTGAAAAGATTATCATCCAGTGTGGATACTTTGAGATTTTGGCAATAAAGCCCTTTATCTACCTCTCCAAAGCCAGATGAACTCTTGGATATGATTTGCATGTCTACATGCAGTTTGATGGAAGTTGTTAACTAGCGTTAGCTCAATTGCTAACTAGCATAGTTAGCATTGGCACGCGAAATGACCTCTAACTTCCTTCATACAGCCATACAGGATGCACAGCCATAAAAATTGCAAAATGGATTTGCATCACGGCACCAACATTAGCGTTTCGGCAACTACATTAAGATTTCCGGATTTCTGATTGAAAAATAAAAGTCTGCGGTAAAAGGCTGTGTATGATACTAAATGACAAATTTTTGCAGCTTTGTATACTGCATAATGTTAAACTATGTTGCAAAATTATAACTACATCGGGGGAGAATAATGACTTTATATAAGATAAATAATACATTGAAGCACATTGCGAAATGGTTGGAGATTAAGTAAATTCATGTAAAGAACACAATATTCTACACCCCCTATTGATCAGGCACTAGAGTCTACACATGGTGTTATTTCTTGGGGGACCATGGTCTTAAAACCCAACAGCACTTTCTATGGCACTACTCTATGTGCCAATGTAAAAGTGGGGTTGAGAATACTCAGTAAGTTCTGTAGAATCTACACTGAACAAAAATATAAAACGCAGCATGTGAAGAACATGGTCCCACGTTTCATGAGCTGAAATAAGTTCCCAGAAAATGTTCCATACGCACATACGCTTCTTCCACTCAAATTTTGTGCACACATTTGTTTACATCCCTGTTAGTGAGCATTTCTCCTTTGCCAAGATAATCCATCCACCTGACAGGTGTGGAATATCAAGAAGCTGATTAAACGGCATGATCATTACACTGGTGCACCTTGTGCTAGGGACTAGGGATGTTGCTGTGACTGAATTACCGCTACACTGGCAGTCACGAGTTATGAAGGCAGTCAAATTCCATGTGACCGTTTAGTCACCATAATTAGGCTTCTCCAAGCTCTAATGCTGCTGATGGTCATTAGTAGCCTACCAAACTTGCCATCACTCTATTGTCTCTCTAATCACTCTGACATCAATGCAAATGTGATCGAAAGTCTAATTAAAGACTTCATGAGAGCCCATGAGCTCATGTTGCACAACATTTCTATAGGCTATACAATTGTGAGAGAAAACAGAGGATTCCATCAGTTTTCAATAGGCTAGTCGTACTATACTCATTTCTCAACTTTCCTAACATTAAGCACATTGCTTATCTTTACAACAGGAGTATAGCCTACCTGGCTGCCATGAAAATGAACCATGGGAAAAGCATCCTCCATTCGCTATTTAAGTGCATAGATGACATGTATTTTTCCTCCTGCCCCTATTTTGAGACAGGTGCATGATAATGGTCCATTATAAATCAAAACAAATGTCACACAAATATTGTAAAGACAAGGTTAAATCAAGAATAGTGTGATGGGTGACAATATTAGCTTATCAGTTGTGAATTATACATTATCACTTGTGAATGATGCCCATCACACAAAAAAGGCAAAAAAACAATCCCTTTTATTGCAACTTTTTCGAATTGTAGTCGCACACCTCATGTAGGCTGGCCCATGAGCCTATATGTTTCGATAAGATTTGTATCACAACTAAACTGTCCAAATAACTTCTTAAAATGAAACTCATTATTCCACTTTACAAGCTGTGCAGCCGGAGGAACCGGAACCCTCGCAGGAGGCTCTGGACTGGGAACCCCCGCTGGAAGCTCTGGACCGCAGACCGTCGCTGGAGGCTCTGGACCGCAGACCGTCGCTGGAGGCTCTTGACCGCAGACCGTCGCTTGAGGCTCTGGACCGCAGACCGTCGCTAAAGTCTCTGGACCGCCGACCGTCGCTGGTGGTTCCGGAATGCCGACCGTCGCTGGTGGTTCCAGACCACTGACCGTCTCAGGAGGTTCCGGACCGCAGACCGTCGCTAGAGACTCTGGACCGCAGACAGTCGCTAAAGTCTCTGGACCGCCGACCGTCGCTGATGGTTCCGGACTGTCGACCATCGCTGGTGGTTCCAGACCGTTGACCGTCATTGGAGGTTCCGGACCGTGGAACTGTCGCCGGAAGCTCTGGACTGTGGAGGCGCACTGAAGGCCTGATGTGTGGGGCTGGTACAGGTGGCACCGGGGTGGTGACACGCACCTCAGGGTGAGTGTGGGGAGGAGGCAAAGGATTTAACAGACTGTGGAGGCGCACTGGAGTCCTGATGCGTGGGACCGGTACAGGTGGCACCGGGCTGGTGACACACACCTCAGGGCAAGTGCGGGGAGGAGGCACAGGACGTACTGGACTGTGGAGGCGCACTGGAGGCCTGATGCGTGGGACTGGTACAGGTGGCACCGGGCTGGTGACATGCACCTCAGGGCGAGTGCGGGGAGGAGGCACAGGAAGTAATGGACTGTGAAGGCACACTGAAGGCCTGATGCGTGGGGCCGGTACAGGTGGCACCGGGCTGGTGACACGCACCTCAGGGCACGTGTGGGGAGGAGGCACAGGAAGTAATGGACTGTGGAGGCGCACTGAAGGCCTGATGCGTGGGGCCGGTACAGGTGGCACCGGGCTGGTGACACGCACCTCAGGGCGAGTGTGGGGAGGAGGCACAGGATGTACTGTGGACACGCACTGGAGGTCTGGAGCGTAGAGCTGGCACAACGTGGCCTGGACAAATGATCACCTTCGCATGGCAAGTGCGGGAAGCTGGCACAGGACGCACTGGGCTGTGAAGGCGCACTGGGGATACAGCACGTAGAGCCGGTGCAGGATATCCTGGACCGAGGAGGCGCACTGGAGACCAGGCGCGCTGAGCCTGCACAACCCATCCTGGACAGATATCCACTTTAGCACGTCAAGTGCGAGGAGTTGGCACAGAACGCACCAGGCTGTGAATGCGCACTGGAGACACTGTGCATATCACCGCGAAACATGCCTGACTGGTCACATGCTCCCCACGGTGAGTACAGGGAGTTGGCTCTGATTCAAAACCTGGCTCCGCCAATCACCCTGTGTGCCACCCCCCAAAAAATGTTTTTGAGGCTGCCTCTCTGACTTCCGTCGTGGCCGCACACCCCGGTGCCGTCGTTGTTGTTGCCACGCTGCCTCCGTCTGCTCCCATGGAAGGTGATCCTTTCCGGCCAGGATCTCCTCCCATGTCCAGGATCCCTTACCGTCCAAGATATCCTCCCATGTCCAGGATGTCTGCTCCTCCTGGCAATGCTGCTTGGTCCGTTTGTGGTGGGATCTTCTGTCACGATCATTATAAGGAGTGGACCAAGATGCAGCGTCGTATGTTTCCATCCTTTTATTTGGAAGAGAAACTCAAAGCACAAAAACAATAAAGCGAAAAAACTAAACATGAAGCTCAAAGTAGTGCTCGCAGGTAACTATACATAGGCAAGATCCCACAAAGCACAATGGGGAAATGCTGCCTAAATATGATCCCCAATCAGAGACAACGATATACAGCTGCCTCTGATTGGGAACCATACCAGGCCAACATAGATGATTAATCACCTAGATAAACCACCCCAACCAACATAGAGAATAAACAGCTCTCTATGGTCAGGGTGTGACACTAACTGGCAAACATAAGCAGCGTGTGAGTTTCAAGTTTGGGGAAGTTCATTTTCACAATGAAAATGCCCCTTTATAATAAAAGCAATACATGGATAATCACGTTTGCTGTCACTTTTGATAATGGTGTTTTACCACTAATGGAGCATTCGTGCTTATAGCCTAGTGCCGTGTGCACATTGCTGCCCTTATAATGTGAAGAAATAGCCTAATAGTTTTTAAGCTACATGTTCTGATCTGTTGCATCAGCCTCATTGCGTAAGAAAGCTTTTTTGATGCTAGTGGTTGTATTAATTTGGTATCCCACAACTATTAATTTGGCATCCCACAACTGTCCAGACTATGTAAGGAATATTTATTTCTCACACAGAATAGAATAGGTCAACTTTTGTACTATCGGGGATAGTAGATTGACATAGACTAGTGCTTTTACTGTTCGTTTGGCCTACTCATCTTGTTGGCTGCCGAAAAGTAAATATGGACAGTTCTTCCAAGATCGTCAATATGCACCTCGGAATTGAATAAGGATGCACGTAGTTGAGTCCCTGAAGTGTCTGTCTTCACTTGTAGCCTGTGAGAAAGATCACTTGAATCAGAGCCATGTGAGGGAGAGGTGTTTCGGAGCTCACAGCACCCAGGGTGTATGTATTAAACGTATAGCCCAACGTTTGTAGAACTAAAGATATATTAATAACTCAAAAGTAAGCATATAGGAGTATAGGTTTATTTTATTCAACTTTGTTCAATTGAATTCTTCATACTATAAAATAATGCCACGGAATTCTAAGCAAATCTTGTCTGCTAAATTAACTAGTGTAGCCCACAGCCATTTGGCATAGCCAGATCAGGACCTAATATAAGAACAACTCAGAGTATGCTATTCTGTTCTTCTGAAATAGACTATATTTTCTTCATATCATGCTTCTTTAGGCCTGTCTAAAATAAACCATGGATTTATTCTGAAGATGTAGGCTATATTACCTGCATTTAATAGACTTTTTAAAATGTAGATGTTCTAAAGGTCTCCATCAATGGCTTTTAGGGTGTGTGGAAGCCAGTAGATGCTAAATCTGTTCGCTATTTAACCAACAGTTATTTGCTTGAAAATCACCAGCTGACAAAATTTCGTGACTGCCACAGCCCTACCAGGGACAATAAAAGGCCACTCTAAAATGTAAAGTTTTGTCAACGCCACAGATGTCTCCAGTTTTGAGGGAGTGTGCATTTGACCACATGTATGGCTTGGTGTGGGCGAGTGGTTTGCTGATGTCAACGTTGTGAACAGAGTGCCCCATGTTGGCGGTTGGATTATGGTATGAGCAGGCATAAGCCATGGACAATGAACACAATTGCTTTTTACCCCTTTTTTATCCTACATTTCGTGATATCCAATTGGTGGTAACAGTCTTGTCCCATCGCTGCAGCACACGTACGGACTCGGGAGAGGCAAAGGTCAAGAGTCATGCGTCCTCCAAAACACGACCCTGCCACGCCGCACTGCTTCTTGACACACTGCTCGCTTAACCCGGAAGCCAGCCCACCAAAGTATCAGAGAAAACACCATCCAACTGGCGACAGTGTCAGCATGGATGCGCCCAGCTCGCCACAGGAGTCGCTAGAGCGCGATGGGGCAAGGACAACCTGGCAAGCCAGACCCTCCCCTAACCTGGACGACGCTGGGCCAATTGTGTGCCACCTTATGGGTCTCCCGGTTGTTGCCGGCACAGCCCAGGATCGAACCCGGATCTGTAGTGATGCCTCTAGCACTGCGATGCAGTGCCTAGTGCTGCGCCACTCGGGAGGCTAACTATGGCAATTTGAACGCACAGAGATACTGTGACGACATCCTGAGGCCCATTGTCGTGCCATTCATCCGCCACCATCACATCATGTTTCAGCATGATAATGCACATCCCCTTGTTGCAAGGATCTGTACACAATTCCTGGAAGCTGAAAATGTCCCAGTTCTTCCGTGACCTGCATACTCACCAGACATGTCACACATTTGGGTGCTCTGGATCAACGTGTACGACAGAGTGTTCCAGCTCTAGCCAATATCCAACAACGTCATACAGCCATTGAAGATGAGTGGGACAACATTCCACAGGCCACAATCAACAGCCTGATCAACTCTATGCAAAGGAGATGTGTTGCGCTGCATGAGGTAAATGGTGGTCACATAATAATATGGACGGGTTTTCTGACACCTTTCCCCCTCAAGAGACTGCAAAGATTTGGCATGGGTACCCAGATTTTCAAAAAGTTCTACAGCTGCACCATCAAGAGCATCCTGACTGGTTGCATCACCGCCTGGTATGGCAACTGCTCGACATCTGACCATAAGGTGCTACAGAGGGTAAATCGTACAGCCCAGTACATCACTGGGGCCAAGCTTCCTGACATCCAGGACCTACAGTGCCTTGCGAAAGTATTCGGCCCCTTGAACTTTGCGACCTTTTGCCACATTTCAGGCTTCAAACATAAAGATATAAAACTGTATTTTTTTGTGAAGAATCAACAACAAGTGGGACACAATCATGAAGTGGAAGGACATTTATTGGATATTTCAAACTTTTTTAACAAATCAAAAACTGAAAAATTGGGTGTGCAAAATTATTCAGCCCCCTTCAGTTAATACTTTGTAGCGCCACCTTTTGCTGCGATTACAGCTATAAGTCACTTGGGGTATGTCTCTATCAGTTTTGCACATCGAGAGACTGAATTGTTTTCCCATTCCTCCTTGCAAAACAGCTCGAGCTCAGTGAGGTTGGATGGAGAGCATTTGTAAACAGCAGTTTTCAGTTCTTTCCACGGATTCTTGATTGGATTCAGGTCTGGACTTTGACTTGGCCATTCTAACACCTGGATATGTTTATTTTTGAACCATTCCATTGTAGATTTTGCTTTATGTTTTGGATCATTGTCTTGTTGGAAGACAAATCTCCATCCCAGTCTCAGGTCTTTTGCAGACTCCATCAGGTTTTCTTCCAGAATGGTCCTGTATTTGGCTCCATCCATCTTCCCATCAATTTTAACCATCTTCCCTGTCCCTGCTGAAGAAAAGCAGGCCCAAACCATGATGCTGCCACCACCATGTTTGACAGTGGGGATGGTGTGTTCAGGGTGATGAGCTGTGTTGCTTTTACGCCAAACATAACGTTTTGCATTGTTGCCAAAAAGTTAAATTTTGGTTTCATCTGACCAGAGCACCTTCTTCCACATGTTTGGTGTGTCTCCCAGGTGGCTTGTGGCAAACTTTAAACAACACTTTTTATGGATATCTTTAAGAAATGGCTTTCTTCTTGCCACTCTTCCATAAAGGCCAGATTTGTGCAATATACGACTGATTGTTGTCCTATGGACAGAGTCTCCCACCTCAGCTGTAGATCTCTGCAGTTCATCCAGAGTGATCATGGGCCTCTTGGCTGCATCTCTGATCAGTCTTCTCCTTGTATGAGCTGAAAGTTTAGAGGGACAGCCAGGTCTTGGTAGATTTGCAGTGGTCTGATACTCCTTCCATTTCAATATTATCGCTTGCACAGTGCTCCTTGGGATGTTTAAAGCTTGGGAAAAATGTTTGTATCCAAATCCGGCTTTAAACTTCTTCACAACAGTATCTCGGACCTGCCTGGTGTGTTCCTTGTTCTTCATGATGCTCTCTGCTCTTTTAACGGACCTCTGAGACTATCACAGTGCAGGTGCATTTATACGGAGACTTGATTACACACAGGTGGATTGTATTTATCATCATTAGTCATTTAGGTCAACATTGGATCATTCAGAGATCCTCACTGAACTTCTGGAGAGAGTTTGCTGCACTGAAAGTAAAGGGGCTGAATAATTTTGCACGCCCAATTTTTCAGTTTTTGATTTGTTAAAAAAGTTTGAAATATCCAATAAATGTCGTTCCACTTCATGATTGTGTCCCACTTGTTGTTGATTCTTCACAAAAAAATACAGTTTTATATCTTTATGTTTGAAGCCTGAAATGTGGCAAAAGGTCGCAAAGTTCAAGGGGGCCGAATACTTTCGAAAGGCACTGTATATAATAGGCCGTGTCAGAGGAAGGCCCAAAAAATAGTCAAAGACTCCAGTCACCCAAGTTATAGTATAGTGATCATAATCTTGATGTGATTGGCCTGACTGAAACATGGCTTAAGCCTGATGAATTTACTGTTTTAAATGAGGCCTCACCTCCTGGCTACACTAGTGACCATATCCCCCGTGCATCCCGCAAAGGCGGAGGTGTTGCTAACATTTACGATAGCAAATTTCAATTTACAAAAAAAAAAAGACATTTTCGTCTTTTGAGCTTCTAGTCATGAAATCTATGCAGCCTACTCAATCACTTTTTATAGCTACTGTTTACAGGCCTCCTGGGCCATATACAGCGTTTCTCACTGAGTTCCCTGAATTCCTATCGGACCTTGTAGTCATATAGCAGATAATATTCTAATCTTTGGTGACTTTAATATTCACATGGAAAAGTCCACAGACCCACTCCAAAAGGCTTTCGGAGCCATCATCGACTCAGTGGGTTTTGTCCAACATGTCTCTGGACCCACTCACTGTCACAGTCATACGCTGGACCTAGTTTTGTCCCATGGAATAAATGTGGTGGATCTTAAGGTTTTTCCTCATAATCCTGGACTATCGGACCACCATTTTATTACGTTTGCAATTGCAACAAATAATCTGCTCAGACCCCAACCAAGGAACATCAAAAGTCGTGCTATAAATTCATAGACAACACAAAGATTCCTTGATGCCCTTCCAGACTCCCTCTGCCTACCCAAGGACGCCAGAGGACAAAAATCAGTTAACCACCTAACTGAGGATCTCAATTTAACCTTGCGCAATACCCTAGATGCAGTTGCACCCCTAAAAACTAAAAAAAATTCTCATAAGAAACTAGCTCCCTGGTACACAGAAAATACCCGAGCTCTGAAGCAAGCTTCCAGAAAATTGGAACGGAAATGGCGCCACACCAAACTGGAAGTCTTCCGACTAGCTTGGAAGGACGGTACCGTGCAGTACCGTAGAGCCCTTACTGCTGCTCGATCATCCTATTTTTCTAACTTAATTGAGGAAAATAAGAACAATCTGAAATTCCTTTTTGATACTGTCGCAAAGCTAACTAAAAAGCAGCATTCCCCAAGAGAGGATGACTTTCACTTTAGCAGTGATAAATTCATGAACTTCTTTGAGGAAAAGATTATGATTATTAGAAAGCAAATTACGGACTCCTCTTTAAACCTGCGTATTCCTCCAAACCTCAGTTGTCCTGAGTCTGCACAACTCTGCCAGGACCTAGGATCAAGAGAGACGCTCAAGTGTTTTAGTACTATATCTCTTGACACAATGATGAAAATAATCATGGCCTCTAAACCTTCAAGCTGCATACTGGACCCTATCCCAACTAAACTACTGAAAGAGCTGCTTCCTGTGCTTGGCCCTCCTATGTTGAACATATTAAATGGCTCTCTATCCACTGGATGTGTACCAAACTCACTAAAAGTGGCAGTAATAAAGCCTCTCTTGAAAAAGCCAAACCTTTGACCCAGAAAATATAAAAAACTATCGGCCTATATCGAATCTTCCATTCCTCTCAACATTTTTAGAGAAGGCTGTTGCGCAGCAACTCACTGCCTTCCTGAAGACAAACAATGTATACGAAATGCTTCAGTCTGGTTTTAGACCCCATCATAGCACTGAGACGGCACATGTGAAGGTGGTAAATGACATTTTAATGGCATCGGACCGAGGCTCTGCATCTGTCCTCGTGCTCCTAGACCTTAGTGCTGCTTTTGATACCATCGATCACCACATTCTTTTGGAGAGATTGGAAACCCAAATTGGTCTACACGGACATGTTCTGGCCTGGTTTAGATCTTATCTGTCGGAAAGATATCAGTTTGTCTCTGTGAATGGTTTGTCCTCTGACAAATCAACTGTAAATTTCGGTGTTCCTCAAGGTTCCGTTTTAGGACCACTATTGTTTTCACTATATATTTTACCTCTTGGGGATGTTATTCGAAAACATAATGTAAACTTTCACTGCTATGTGGATGACACACAGCTGTACATTTCAATGAAACATGGTGAAGCCCCAAAATTGCCCTCGCTAGAAGCATGTGTTTCAGACATAAGGAAGTGGAAGGCTGCAAACTTTCTACTATTAAACTCAGACAAAACAGAGATGCTTGTTCTAGGTCCCAAGAAACAAAGAGATCTTCTGTTGAATCTGACAATTAATCTTAATGGTTGTACAGTCGTCTCAAATAAAACTGTGAAGGACCTCGGCGTTACTCTGGACCCTGATCTATCTTTTGAAGAACATATCAAGACCATTTCAAGGACAGCTTTTTTCCATCTACGTAACATTGCAAAAATCAGAAACTTTCTGTCCAAAAATGATGCAGAAAAATTAATCCATGCTTTTGTCACATCTAGGTTAGACTACTGCAATGCTCTATTTTCCGGCTACCCGGATAAAGCACTAAATAAACTTCAGTTAGTGCTAAATACAGCTGCTAGAATCCTGACTAGAACCAAAAAATTCGAATCATATTACTCCAGTGCTAGCCTCTCTACACTGGCTTCCTGTCAAAGCAAGGGCTGATTTCAAGGTTTTACTGCTAACCTACAAAGCATTACATGGGCTTGCTCCTACCTATCTCTCTGATTTGGTCCTGCCGTACATACCTACACGTAGGCTACGGTCACAAGACGCAGGCCTCCTAATTGTCCCTAGAATTTCTAAGCAAACAGCTGGAGGCAGGGCTTTCTCCTATAGAGCTCCATTTTTATGGAACGGTCTGCCTACCCATGTCAGAGACGCAAACTCGGTCTCAACCTTTAAATCTTTACTGAAGACTCATCTCTTCAGTGGGTCATATGATTGAGTGTAGTCTGGCCCAGGAGTGGGAAGGTGAACGGAAAGGCTCTGGAGCAACGAACCGCCCTTGCTGTCTCTGCCTGGCCGGTTCCCCTCTTTCCACTGGGATTCTCTGCCTCTAACCCTATTACAGGGGCTGAGTCACTGGCTTGCTGGGGCTCTCTCATGCCGTCCCTGGAGGGGGTGCGTCACCTGAGTGGGTTGATTCACTGTTGTGGTCATCCTGTCTGGGTTGGCGCCCCCCCCTTGGGTTGTGCCGTGGCGGAGATCTTTGTGGGCTATACTCAGCCTTGTCTCAGGATGGTAAGTTGGTGGTTGAAGATATCCCTCTAGTGGTGTGGGGGCTGTGCTTTGGCAAAGTGGGTGGGGTTATATCCTTCCTGTTTGGCCCTGCCCGGGGGTGTCCTCGGATGGGGCCACAGTGTCTCCTGACCCCTCCTGTCTCAGCCTCCAGTATTTATGCTGCAGTAGTTTATGTGTCGGGGGGCTGGGGTCAGTTTGTTATATCTGGAGTACTTCTCCTGTCCTATTCGGTGTCCTGTGTGAATCTAAGTGTGCGTTCTCTAATTCTCTCCTTCTCTCTTTCTTTCTCTCTCTCGGAGGACCTGAGCCCTAGGACCATGCCCCAGGACTACCTGACATGATGACTCCTTGCTGTTCCCAGTCCACCTGGCCATGCTGCTGCTCCAGTTTCAACTTCCACCTGACTGTGCTGCTGCTCCAGTTTCAGCTGTTCTGCCTTATTATTATTCGACCATGCTGGTCATTTATGAACATTTGAACATCTTGGCCATGTTCTGTTATAATCTCCACCCGGCACATCCAGAAGAGGACTGGCCACCCCACATAGCCTGGTTCCTCTCTAGGTTTCTTCCTAGGTGTTGGCCTTTCTAGGGAGTTTTTCCTAGCCACCGTGCTTCTACACCTGCATTGCTTGCTGTTTGGGGTTTTAGGCTGGGTTTCTGTACAGCACTTTGAGATATCAGCTGATGTACGAAGGGCTATATAAATACATTTGATTTGATTTGATTTAGTCTGTTCTCTCTGCTACCGAATGGCAAGCAATACTGGAGCGCCAAATCTAGGACCAAAAGTCTCCTTAACAGCATCTATTCCCAAGCCATAAGACTGCTGATTGTTTTTATACTGCTGCCTATCGCTGTTTTATCTATGCATAGTCACTTTCAAATTACTTTGACTAACCTGTACCTCCGCACATTGACTCGGTACCGGTACCCCCTGTATATAGCCTCGTTATTTTTATGTACATTTATTGTGTTACTATTGATTGATTGAATAAATTTTTGTTTAGTTTATTTAGTATATATTTTATTAACTTTAACTATTTTGAACTGCATTGTTGATTAAGGGCTTGTAAGTAAGCATTTCACGGTACCTGTTGTATTTGGTGCATCTGACAAATAAAACGTGATTTGATTTGATCCAGGCCCCTACTTTTTTGTTGTTGTATCTGAAATCCATACAGTGCCTTGCAAAAGTATTCATCCCCCTTGGCGTTTTTCCTGTAATGTTGCAATACAACATACACAAACATAAGTGAAATGGAAAAAAAATTGCTTGTTTCAAAAAAATAAAAAAAGGAAAAGTGTTGCGTGCATATGTATTCACCCCCTTTCCTATGACGCCCCTAAATAAGATCTGGTGCAACCAATTACATCCAGAAGTCACATAATTAGTTAAACAAAGTTCACCTGTGTGCAATCTAAGTGTCACATGATCTCAAGATATATACACCTGTTCTGAAAGGCCCCAGAGTCTGCAACACCACTAAACAAGGGGCACCACCAAGCAAGCAGCACCATGAAGACCAAGGAGCTCTCCAAACAGGTCAGGGACAAAGTTGTGGAGAAGTACCGATCAGGGTTGGGTTATATAAAAATATTAGGAACCTTGAACATCCTACAGAGCACCGTTAAATCCATTATTAAAAAATGGAAAGAATATGGCACCACAACAAACCTGTCAAGAGTGGGCCGCCCATCAAAACTCACTGACCAGGCAAGGAGGGCATTAATCAGAGAGGCATAAAAGAGACCAAAGATAACTCTGAAGGAGCTGCAAAGCTCCACAGCAGAGATTGGAGTATCTGTCCATAGGACCACTTTAAGCCGTCCACTCCACAGAGCTAGGATTTACGGAAGAGTGGCCAGAAAAAAATCAATTTTTTGAAGAAAAAAAATAAGCAAACACGTTTGGTGTTCGCCAAACATATGGAAGAAGGTACTCTGGTCAGATGAGACTAAAATTTAGCTTTTTGGCCAAAGCTATGTCTGGCGCAAACCCAACACCTCTCATTACCCCTGAGAACACCATGCCCACAGTGAAGCATGGTGGTGGCAGCGTCATGCTGTGGGGATGTTTTCATTGGTAGGGACTGGGAAACTGGTCAGAATTGAAGGAATTATAGATTTTAGATGGCGCTAAATACAGTGAAATTCTTGAGGGAAACCTGTTTCAGTCTTCCAGAGATTTGAGACTGGGATGGAGATTCACCTTCCAGCAGGACAATGACCCTAAGCATACTGCTAAAGCAACACTTGAGTGGTTTAAGGGGAAACATTTAAATGTCTTGAAATGGTCTTGTCAAAGCCCGGACATCAATCCAATTCAGAATCTGTGGTATGACTTAAATATTGCTGTACACCAGCGGAACCCATCCAACTTGAAGGAGCTGGAGCAGTTTTGCCTTGAAGAATGGGTAAAAATCACACTAGATGGCTAATTGTGCCAAGCTTATAGAGACATACCCCAAGAGACTTGCAGCTGCAATTGCTGGAAAAGGTGGCTCTTTCAAAGTATTGACTTTGGGGGGTGAATAGTTATGCAAGCTCTAGTTTTCTGTTTGCTTGTCTTATTTCTTGTTTGTTTCACAAGAAAAAATATTTTGGCATGTTGTGTAAATCAAATGATACAATCCCCCCCAGAATCCATTTTAATTCCAGGTTTTAAGGCAACAAAATAAGGAAAATGCCAAGGGGGGTGAATATTTTTGCAAGTCACTGTAGATTTGGGCCTAAATAATTTTTTAAAATAGACTAATTTCCTTTTACGAACTGTAACAGTAAAATCTTTCAAATTGCTGCATGTGCGTTTATATTTTTGTTCAGTTTAATACACTATACAGTGCATTCGGAAAGTATTCAGACCCCTTGGCATTTTCCACAATGTTACATTACAGCCTTATTCTAAAATGAATGAAGCAATTCCCCCCCCCAATCAATCTACACAAAATACCCCATAATGACAGAGAAAAAACAGGTTTTCAGATTGTTTTGCACATTTATTAAAAATGAAAACATTTATTTTATATCGGTATTCAGACCCTTTGATATGGGAACTTTGCTCAGGTGCATCCTGTCTCCATTGAGCATCTTTGTGATGTTTCTGTATCTTGATTGGAGTCCATCTGTGGTAAATTCAATTTATTTGACATGATTTGGAAAGGCACACACCTGTCTACATAAGGACAGTGTATGTCAGAGCAAAAACCAAGGCATGATTAGGGTTGCAAAGGGTCGGAAATTTTCCGGGAAATTTCCCGAAATTTTCCATGGGAAGTTAAACCCAGGATTTTGGGGAATTTTGCTTCAATTTATCAAAAAAGTTAGCTTATAACAGCGAACCTTTTTTGTGGGATACACATAAGGAAATTCTAGGTCTTGTGGCATATTTTGGTAAAAAAAATCCCCAGTTCAATGGAATTGCAACCATCTGCATGCACAGTGCATTCTTCCATCACATGTACAGCTGATTCTCAAGATATTGCACACTAATGAGATGCTATTGAGCCCACACTGCTACACTGTCTGAGCCAAGGACTACATGCTTTCTGGTAAGTTTTGATTACAATACTGGGTGGGGTGAATATATTTTATATGACTTACATGTTTTATTGTTAACTAGTGTTAGGTTCTTATTTTTCAGAGTAAATAAGTCACGGACACTAGAGAAGCTTAACAAAGTTTAATTCTTCCCAAAGGGTCGACACAGCTGTATTCAGACAAAAAAACATTTCTCACCATCACAAGTGTATATACCCCCTTTAGAAATTCCTCCTTCTCTCCAATCCTTACATCTTATGGTTCCACAGGAAGAGGGTAAGAGGGCAATAAACCCGTATTACTCCCTTCAGGGGATCTGACCTGACTTCGTGACCTCAACCCCTCCTTCGCCTAATCCACAGATGTCCATCTGCTCCCCTATAGCAATCCTGTAATCTCCTCCTGTCTACCCAACACATTCCAAAGACATCTGTCTTCCTACAGAAAATCATTAACTTCTGACATAAAACCCAGTCTCTTTCACTCCTTATATTCTATGCTTCTGATCCATCATTTATTTAATATCTCAATGTTCAAAGTTTATCTCGAATCCAACACTAGTAAATAGTAGCCTACAGCAAAGTGTGTTTAAATAATTTCTAACTTGTTAAACATTTCTGCTAGTTAGTTTTTGCTACCATGTGGGTTTTAGCTTGCTTGAGCCTGCTAACTGAGGAGTGTTAATTCACCTGTTTCCATACATGGTTCATTTTAAAACATGTATCTTACAAAGGAGTTGCTTGACTATTTATCTGTACATGGAATTGTATTCATTTTTTTTACAAAATTTTTTCTAATCTTTACAGGAAAATGCCACGGGCATTATCTGATGTGAGGAGACATTTCACTGCAGCTCATCTAGAAGGAAAAGCTGTGCCAAATCACATCATCATAAAATCATAAAATACTTATTGTATTTTCGGCGCCTACAGAGATGGCCGCCTCGCTTCGCGTTCCTAGGAAACTATGTAGTATTATTTAATTTTTTTACGTGTTATTTCTTACATTGGTACCCCAGGTAATCTTAGGTTTCATTACATACAGTCGGGAGGAACTACTGAATATAAGAGCAACGTCAACTCACCATCATTACGACCAGGTATATGACTCTCCCGAAGCGGATCCTGTGTTTTGCCTTCCACCCAGGACAATGGATCGGATCCCAGCCGGCGACCCAAAACAACGACGCCGTAAAAGGGGCAAACGAAGCAGTCTTCTGGTCAGGCTCCGGAGACGGGTACATCGCGCACCACTCCCTAGCATACTACTCGCCAATGTCCAGTCTCTTGACAACAAGGTTGATGAAATCCGAGTAAGGGTAGCATTCCAGAGAGACATCAGAGACTAACGTTCTTTGCTTCACGGAAACATGGCTCACTCGAGAGACGCTATTGGAGTCGGTGCAGCCAGCTGGTTTCTGTCGCGCCGACAGAAACAAGCATCTTTCTGGTAAGAAGAGGGGCGGTATGCCTTATGATTAACGAAACGTGGTGGGTGTGATCATAACAACATACAGGAACTCAAGTCCTTCTGTTCACCTGATTTAGATTTCCTCACAATCAAATGTCGACCATATTATCTACCAAGGGCATTCTCTTCGATTATAATCACAGCCGTATATATTCCCCCCCAAGCAGACACATCAATGGCCCTAAACGAAGTTTATTTGACTCTATGTAAACTGAAACCACATATCCTGAGGCTGCATTCATTGTAGCTGGGGATTTTAACAAGGCTAATCTGAAAACAAGACTATCTAAATTCTATCAGCATATTGATTTTGCTTCCAGGGCTGGTAAAACCCTGGATCATTGTTAATCTAACTTCCGCAACGCATATAAGGCCCTCCCGCCCTCCTTTCGGAAAAGCTGACCATGACTCCATTTCGTTGCGTCCAGCCTACAGACAGAAACTAAAACAAGAAGCTTCCACGCTCAGGTCTGTTCAATGCTGGTCCAACCAATCTGATTCCACGCTTCAAGACTGCTTCGATCATGTGGATTGGGATATGTTCCACCTTGCGTCCAACAACATTGCCGAATACGCTGATTCGGTGAGCGAGTTCATTAGAAAGTGCATCGGTGACGTTATACCCACATCAACGATTAAAACATTCCCAAACCAGAAACCGTGGATTGATGGCAGCATTCGCGCGAAACTGAAAGCGCGAACCACTGCTTTTAACCCGGACAAGGTGACCGGAAACATGACCGAATACAAACAGTGTAGCTCTTCCCTCCGCAAGGCAATCAAGCAAGCTACAGTGGGGAGAACAAGTATTTGATACACTGCCGATTTTGCAGGTTTTCCTACTTACAAAGCATGTAGAGGTCTGTCATTTTTATCATAAGTATTCTTCAACTGTGAGAGATGGAAGCTAAAACAGAAATCCAAAAAATCACATTGTATGATTTTCAGTAATTCATTTGCATTTTATTGCATGACATTAGTATTTGATCACCTACCAACCAGTAAGAATCCCGGCTCTCACAGACCTGTTAGTTTTTCTTTAAGAATCCCTCCTGTTCTCCACTCATTACCTGTATTAACTGCACCTGTTTGAACTTGTTACCTGTATATAAGACACTTGTCCACACACTCAATCAAACAGACTACAACCTCTCCACAATGGCCAAGACCAGAGAGCTGTGTAAGGACATCAAGGTTAAAATTGTAGATCTGCACAAGGCTGGGATGAGCTACAGGACAATAGGCAAGCAGCTTGGTGAGAAGGCAACAACTGTTGGTGCAATTATTAGAAAATGGAAGAAGTTCAAGATGACTGTCAATCACCCTCGGTCTGGGGCTCCATGCAAGATCTCACCTCGTGGGGCATCAATGATCATGAGGAAGGTGAGGGATCAGCCCAGAACTACACAGCAGGACATGGTCAATGACCAGAAGAGCGCTGGGACCACAGTCTCAAAGAATTTTAGTAACACACTACGCCGTCATGGATTAAAATCCTGCAGCGCACGCAATGTCGACCCTGCTCAAGCCAGGGCATGTCCAGGCCCATCTGAAGTTTGCCAATGACCATCTGGATGATCCAGAGGAGGAATGGGAGAAGGTTATGTGGTCTGATGAGACAAAAATAGAGCTTTTTGTCTAAACTCCACTCGCTGCGTTTGGAGGAAGAAGGATGAGTACAACCCCAAGAACACCATCCCAACCGTGAAGCATGGAGGTGGAAACATCATGCTTTTCTGCAAAGGGGACAGGATGACTGCATCGTATTGAGGGGAGGATGGATGGGGCCATGTATCGCGAGATCTTGGCCAACAACCTCCTTCCCTCAGTAAGAGCATTGAAGATGGGTCGTGGCTAGGTCTTCCAGCATGACAACGACCCGAAACACACAGCCAGGGCAACTAAGGAGTGGCTCCGTAAGAAGCATCTCAAGGTCCTGGAGTGGCCTAGCCAGTCTCCAGACCTTAACCCAATAGAACATCTTTGGAGGGAGCTGAAAGTCTGTAATGCCCAGCGACAGCCCCGAAACCTGAAGGATCTGGAGTGGGCCAAAATCCCTGCTGCAGTGTGTGCACACCTGGTCAAGAACTACAGGAAATGTATGATCTCTGTAATTGCAAACAAAGGTTTCTGTACCAAATATTAAGTTCTGCTTTTCTGATGTATCAAATACTTATGTCATGCAATAAAATGCTAATTAATTACTTAAAAATCATACATGTGATTTTCTTGATTTTTGTTTTAGATTCCGTCTCTCACAGTTGAGGTGTACCTATGATTAAAATGACAGACCTCTACACGCGTTGTAAGTAGGAAAACCTGCAAAATCGGCAGTGTATCAAATACTTGCTCTCCCCACTGTAAGTGTCAGTATAGAGACAAAGTAGAGTTACAATTCAATTGCTCAGACACAAGAGGTATGTGGCAGGGTCTACAGTCAATCACTGATTACAAGAAGAAAACCAGTCCCATCGCAGACCAGGATGTCTTGCTCCCAGACAGACTAAATAACTTTTTTGCTCGCATTGAGGACAATACAGTGCCACTGCCACGGCCCGCTACCAAAACCTGCGGGCTCTCCTTCACTGCAGCCGACGTGAGTAAAACATTTAAATGTGCGTCCTCAGAGCATGCGCAGACCAGCTGGCTGGTGTGTTTACAGACATATTCAATCAATCCTTATCCCAGTCTGCTGTTCCCACATGCTTCAAGAGGGTCACCATTGTTCCTGTTCCCAAGAAAGCTAAGGTAACTGAGCTAAACGACTACCACCCCGCAGCACTCACTTCCGTCATCATGAAGTGCTTTGAGAGACTAGTCAAGGACCATATCACCTCCACCTTACCTGACACCCTAGACCCACTCCAATTTGCTTACTGCCCCAATAGGTCCACAGACAGCGCAATCGCAACCACACTACACACTCCGCTAACCCATCTGGACAAGAGGAATACCTATGTGAGAATGTTGTTCATCGACTACAGCTCAGCATTTAACACCATAGTACCCTCCAAACTCGTCATCAAGCTCGAGACCCTGGGTCTCCACCCCGCCCTGTGCAACTGGGTAATGGACTTCCTGACGGGCCGCCCACAGGTGGTTGATGGTAGGTAACAACATCTCCACCCCTCTGATCCTCAACACTGGGGCCCCACAAGGGTGCGTTCTGAGCCCTCTCCTGTACTCCCTGTTCACCCACGACTGCGTGGCCATGCACGCCTCCAACTCAATCATCAAGTTTGCGGATGACACTACAGTGGCAGGCTTGATTACCAACAACGACAAGATGGCCTACAGGGAGGAGGTGAGGGCCCTCGGAGTGTGGTATCAGGAAAATAACACTCAACGTCAACAAAACAAAGGAGATGATTGTTGATGATTGAGGAAACAGCAGAGGGAGCAACCCCTTATCCACATCAACGGCACAGTCGTGGAGAGGGTAGTAGGTTTTAAGTTCCTCTGCGTACACATCAAGGACAAACTGAATTGGTCCACCCACACAGACAGCGTCGTGAAGAAGGCGCAGCAGCGTCTCTTCAACCTCAGGAGGCTTAAGCAATTTGCCTTGTCTCCAAAAGCATTCACAAACTTCTACAGATGCACAATCGAGAGCATCATGTCGGGCTGTATCACCGCCTGGTACGTCAACTGCTCCGCCCACAACAGTAAGGCTCTCCAGAGGGTAGTGAGGTCTGCAGAACGCATCACCGGGGGCAAACTACCTGCCCTCCAGGACACCTACACCACCCGATGTCACAGGAAGGCCATAAAGATCATTAAGGACAACAATTACCCGAGCCACTGCCTGTTCACCCCGCTATCATCCAGAAGGCGAGGTCAGTACATGTGCATCAAAGCAGGGACCGAGAGACTAAAAAACAGCTTCTATCTCAAGGCCATCAGACTGTTAACAAAACATTTGGGTTGTGGTTGAAACACAGGTTGGAGTCATTAAAACTCATTTATGTAAACTTCCGACCTCAACTGTATCTCTTTCACACCGAGCCTTGGTGATTATCGAGTGGGAGAGTGTTGGAAATATTGGATTGAGGAACTATTATCATTCGCAATGGATGTTAAAAAACTGTACTTCGTTGACTTATTGTGTGAGGTAAAAACATTTTTTTTGAAAAGCTGAAAAAAAGAAAAAAGAAATCAGTCATTGCCAAATGGACACTTTCCTACATTTGTGTACAGCAGGCCAGGTACTTCTATGCGTGCTCCTTCAACATTAACAGGACAGAGAAACCAGACACATGCTCACTGCTCACATGGAGCACTCCAAACAAATGACAATGAAAAAGCTGACAAAACTCGATGGTTATGAAATAAACCAAAACTTGTTCACTGGAATTTGATAATAAAATGGGAGAACTTTTTAAAGGATATTGTAAAAGAGATCAATGAGACTCGAGCTGGGTACTCACAGAGATTAGTGAATTGGATGGGCACTTGAATGAGGTTGGCTACCATGTCTTGGACATAAATTGGGGCCGCAGGTATTTCTACCGTGTCACAGTGTACTGGTCCAAGTTAGGACACAAGGCCATACAAGTCTCCTGTGAGGATCCAAAGATCGGGACAGTGGATCAACATCTTACAGAGCCCTCTCACCCACAGAGTGGGGGAGGGATTGGTGTGGGGGTTTTATGACACCTCACATTGATCATAAATTGTAATGCAGCAGACGACTCTTTTCTGGACTCTAGTATAAGTGAATGGAATGTCTGTTTGTTACAGAAGAGTTTGCCACCCAAAATTTCAACATCAAACAATGAACACTAGGACAATATATTCAACATCCTAATGTTGAGAATGATGAGAGATGGAATATCGATAATAAATGTCTATTTTGTGACATCATTAAAATTGGTATAAAGACGTTATAACAAAAACATTGTAAGTTGAAGAGCTTTTACTGTGTATATCAGGTTTACCTCCTTCACGTTGTGTAGGATACATCAAGGGATGAAGAGAATATTTATGCAACGATAGGATTGTGATTTGAGTTCTCTAATGAGATCATAGTAATTATGATACCATCCCTCGTAACTATGACGAAAATGCACCCTTTTTACCCGAGGGAATAAAAGATTGAGTTAACTTCACTAGGGTAGGGGGCACTATTTTCACTTTCGGATGAAAAGCGTGCGCAAAGTACACTGCCTGCTAATCAGGCGCAGAAGCTAGGATATGCATATAATTGGTAGATTTGGATGGAAAACACTCTAAAGTTTCCAAAACTGTTAAAATAATGTCTGTGAGTATAACAGAGCTGATTTGGCAGGCGAAAACCTGAGAAAAATCACCCAGGAAGTGGGATTTTTTCATGTTTATAGTTTTCTACTGAATGCCATTACAGTATCCATTGATTTAGGACTCAAATTGCACTTCCTATGGCTTCCACTAGATGTCAAAAGTCTTTAGAAATAGTTTCAGGCTTGTCTTCTGAAAAATGAGAGAGTAAGACCACTCTGAATGAGTGAACCCTAACAGTGTCCCAGAGGTTTTTCCATGCGCGCAACTGAGAGCTTGCATTTCTTGTTTACCTTTTATATTGACAACGTTATTGTCCGGTTGAAGTATTATCGATTATTATGACTAAAAACAACCTGAGGATTGATTATAAACATCGTTTGACATGTTTCTATGAACTTTACGGATACTATTTGGATTTTTCATCTGCCTGTTGTGACTGTGTTTGAGCTTGTGGATTACTGAACAAAACGTGCAAACAAAACTGAGGTGTTTGGATATAAACAAAACAAACATTTTTTGAGTAAACGGGAGACTTGTGAGTGCAACCATATGAAGATCATCAAAGGTAAGTGATTCATTTTATTGCTATTTCTGACTTGTGTAACTCCTCTACTTGGCTGGTAACTGTTTGTAATGATTTGTCTGCTGGGCGCTGTTCTCAGATTATCGCATGGTGTGCTTTTGCCATAAAGCCTTTTTGAAATCTGACACCATGGTTGGATTAATAACAAGGAGTTCATCTTTAAACCAATGTATAACACTTGTATGTTTAATGAATTGTTATAATGAGTATTTCTGTCTTTGAATTAGACCCTGAATTAGACCCTGAAAATCAGCACAAGGTTGAAGAAGACATATGGACATCTAACAATCAATGCATCGGTTGAGTAGCTGTTTTGATGTACTGTATCTAAGATGGTGAATTTAAGTTGGACCATCTGTTTATTCTCTTCAAATCATCGTCGCCTATACCGCTCTCATCACCACTCTGGGTATCATCGACACGGATGATTAGCCATCCTCAGAAGACCACTCTTCCAGAACGAGTGCAAGTGAACAGACAACAAAGTAGAAGCACATTGTGTCCTCTTGTGGACAATCAGAGAATTACACCTGAGAACGAAGAAGGCCCTTCGAAGAAAAAGGCCCAATCGACCCTTCTCATAAAGCAGAACCCTTTCCACAAAAGCCCAACAAAGATTCCAGACAAAGATCTTAAATACGTAAACACAGTGCCTTGCAAAATAATTAATCCCTCTGGGTGCTTTTCCTATTTTGTTATATTTACAACCTGTAATTTGTAAATTTGTCAACTGTAAATTTCGGTGTTCCTCAAGGTTCCGTTTTAGGACCACTATTGTTTTCACTATATATTTTACCTCTTGGGGATGTTATTCGAAAACATAATGTAAACTTTCACTGCTATGCGGATGACACACAGCTGTACATTTCAATGAAACATGGTGAAGCCCCAAAATTGCCCTCGCTAGAAGCATGTGTTTCAGACATAAGGAAGTGGATGGCTGCAAACTTTCTACTATTAAACTCGGACAAAACAGAGATGCTTGTTCTAGGTCCCAAGAAACAAAGAGATCTTCTGTTGAATCTGACAATTAATCTTAATGGTTGTACAGTCGTCTCAAATAAAACTGTGAAGGACCTCGGCGTTACTCTGGACCCTGATCTCTCTTTTGAAGAACATATCAAGACCATTTCGAGGACAGCTTTTTTCCATCTAAGTAACATTGCAAAAATCAGAAACTTTCTGTCCAAAAATGATGCAGAAAAATTAATCCATGCTTTTGTCACTTCTAGGTTAGACTACTGCAATGCTCTATTTTCCGGCTACCCGGATAAAGCACTAAATAAACTTCAGTTAGTGCTAAATACGGCTGCTAGAATCCTGACTAGAACCAAAAAATGTGATCATATTACTCCAGTGCTAGCCTCTCTACACTGGCTTCCTGTCAAAGCAAGGGCTGATTTCAAGGTTTTACTGCTAACCTACAAAGCATTACATGGGCTTGCTCCTACCTATCTCTCTGATTTGGTCCTGCCGTACATACCTACACGTACGCTACGGTCACAAGACGCAGGCCTCCTAATTGTCCCTAGAATTTCTAAGCAAGCAGCTGGAGGCAGGGCTTTCTCCTATAGAGCTCCATTTTTATGGAACGGTCTGCCTACCCATGTCAGAGACGCAAACTCGGTCTCAACCTTTAAGTCTTTACTGAAGACTCATCTTTTCAGTGGGTCATATGATTGAGTGTAGTCTGGCCCAGGAGTGGGAAGGTGAACGGAAAGGCTCTGGAGCAACGAACCGCCCTTGCTGTCTCTGCCTGGCCGGTTCCCCTCTTTCCACTGGGATTCTCTGCCTCTAACCCTATTACAGGGGCTGAGTCACTGGCTTGCTGTGGCTCTCTCATGCCGTCCCTGGAGGGGGTGCGTCACCTGAGTGGGTTGATTCACTGTTGTGGTCATCCTGTCTGGGTTGGCGCCCCCCCCTTGGGTTGTGCCGTGGCGGAGATCTTTGTGGGCTATACTCAGCCTTGTCTCAGGATGGTAAGTTGGTGGTTGAAGATATCCCTCTAGTGGTGTGGGGGCTGTGCTTTGGCAAAGTGGGTGGGGTTATATCCTTCCTGTTTGGCCCTGTCCGGGGGTGTCCTCGGATGGGGCCACAGTGTCTCCTGACCCCTCCTGTCTCAGCCTCCAGTATTTATGCTGCAGTAGTTTATGTGTCGGGGGGCTGGGGTCAGTTTGTTATATCTGGAGTACTTCTCCTGTCCTATTCGGTGTCCTGTGTGAATCTAAGTGTGCGTTCTCTAATTCTCTCCTTCTCTCTTTCTTTCTCTCTCTCGGAGGACCTGAGCCCTAGGACCATGCCCCAGGACTACCTGACATGATGACTCCTTGCTGTCCCCAGTCCACCTGGCCATGCTGCTGTTCCAGTTTCAACTGACCTGAGCCCTAGGACCATGCCCCAGGACTACCTGACATGATGACTCCTTGCTGTCCCCAGTCCACCTGGCCATGCTGCTGCTCCAGTTTCAACTTCCACCTGACTGTGCTGCTGCTCCAGTTTCAACTGTTCTGCCTTATTATTATTCGACCATGCTGGTCATTTATGAACATTTGAACATCTTGGCCATGTTCTGTTATAATCTCCACCCGGCACAGCCAGAAGAGGACTGGCCACCCCACATAGCCTGGTTCCTCTCTAGGTTTCTTCCTAGGTTTTGGCCTTTCTAGGGAGTGTTTCCTAGCCACCGTGCTTCTACACCTGCATTGCTTGCTGTTTGGGGTTTTAGGCTGGGTTTCTGTACAGCACTTTGAGATATCGGTAGTTGGTATCCATGGCGATCCTGGCTCCAACCATCTGGAGCAGGGGATTGAACTCGCTTCGGTCCAGGCGAAAGTAACTTTGAAATTCCTCTCGAAATAGACAAAGCTCTTGAATGAGATGGTGGATCTCCACTGCATGCTCTCGGGACTTCAACCATCTCTGAACCCACACAGACCTGCTTTCGGTGGGGCTGGTCCCAGCCCAACAGCACGATCAAAACCACCTTCTTCAACGTTGGTCTCATTGTTTAAAGAGCTTACTTGCTGACTATTTATTATTGCATTTTGTTCCAAACTATGCATTTTGGAGGGAAAATATTATAGGCTCTCATAATAAATGTTTACATGTCATCGAATAAATAATATGTTTGCTGCTTGGCAAATAAATTAAAAGAATATCCTTTTGTGACTAGGGGGCAGTATTTTCATTTTTGGAAAAACAACGTTCCCGTAGTAAACGGGATATTTTGTCAGGACAAGATGCTTGAATATGCATATAATTGACAGCTTAGGATAGAAAACACTCTAATGTTTCCAAAACTGTAAAACTATTGTCTGTGAGTATAACAGAACTGATATTGCAGGCGAAAGCCTGAGAGAAATCCAATCCGGAAGTGCCTCATGTTTTGAAAGTGCTGCGTTCCAATGCGTCCCTATTGGGCAGTGAATGGGCTATCAACCAGATTACTTTTTCTCCGTATTCCCCAAGGTGTCTACAGCATTGTGACGTAGTTTTACGCATTTATGTTGAAGAATACCCGTAAGCGGCTACATTGCACAAGTGGTCACCTGATGCTCCCAGGGTGATTCTCGCGTAAAATACAGAGGTAGCCATTATTCCAATCGGTCCTACTGAAAAACCAATTTTCCCGGTGGATATATTATTGAATAGATATTTGAAAAACACCTTGAGGATTGATTATAAACAACGTTTGCCATGTTTCTGTCGATATTATGGAGCTAATTTGGAATATTTTCTCAGTTTTCGTGACTGCTATTTCCAGGCGATTTCTCAGCCTAACGTGAAGAACAAACAGAGCTATTTCGCCTACAAAAATAATATTTTGGGAAAAAAGGAACATTGGCTATCTAACTGGGAGTCTCGTGAGTGAAAATATCCGAAGCTCATCAAAGGTAAACGATTTGATTGCTTTTCTGATTTCCGTGACCAAGTTACCTGCTGCTAGCTGGACAAAATGCTATGCTAGGCTATCGATAAACTTACACCAGTGCTTGTCTAGCTTTTGCTGTAAAGCATATTTTGAAAATCTGAGATGACAGGGTAATTAACAAAAGGCTAAGCTGTGTGTCAACATATTTCACTTGTGATTTTCATGAATATGAATATTTTCTAGGAATATTTATGTCCGTTGCGTTATGCTAATTAGTGTCAGTCGATGATTACGCTCCCTCATGCGGGATGGGGGGTTGCTGGAGGATATGTAAAGAAATTATGCAATCAAACTGTTTTTATTTTGTAATTCCACTTTTTTTTACTGGATATGTGTGCAACAAAAATTCAACATTCACAATTTGCTACTTTCGGTCAAGTCTACGCATACAATTTGATGCATACATTCGATTTATCTAACGTATGCACCACACAGAACGCACTGCAACTGCCTTTCCAACAAAATGCTGCAAGGCAAATGCAGCATTCCATTGGAAATTAATGTACTTCTGGTGTACCAAAACGCAATGACGGAGTTGGTGTGTTTTAAAGCGTAATGGCATGTATATCATCTTTACCCTATACCCAGGTCTTAGCGAGTGTGACTGACCCGTGAGGGTGTTGCTTGGTCAATTAGAAAGGGAGGGCCAGAACATATCTTGTGTGAACAGCGGTAGGAAGACAGGGAGGCTCCCTCACTGGGAAAGAGGCTCATTCAGTGGGATAATCCAGGCCTACAGTGTGGGGTGGGAGTTGACCCACTCTATGAAGTCAAGAGAAGATCCATAGGCAAAGACTACTCACATGTGAGTGAAGCTAGTAGGTCCGTCATTGAGGCGGCCCTTATTAGTCAGCTCAACACTATTCATGCAAAGATTGACAGACGTTTACAGGCTCTCTTTTACACGCACACACACATACAGTACACATACTGTACACACACACCTGGGTACACAATCACATGTAAACACACACACACACACTTATACAGATGTGTGCACACAATCACTTGTTGGCCTGCCAAACTCGATGGGGGCACTGTGTCAAAGTAAATCATTTTAAAGGTGGCCCATTCCAATGCATGTGGGGATACATGCCTCCACGATTAGAGCACACTCATGATGTGGAGATGAGGGGGGAGCGCCAACTGAATTTCAGAAAATTTCAGAAGATTTCCCGCCATCTGTCAGTATTGGAAAGCACTGGTGGTTTTGCAATGGGTTTTCAACCCTCTGTTCTGTTCCTGTCAGTGGTGCGGCTCGGCATGAGATCTGAACTTCCAGGCATAACCGAGCACTGGATGATAACGCAGCGTCCGCTGGACCGAAGCCTCATTGATGGATGAAAAATCCTTGTTATGAGTGCTAATGACGGACCTTGTAGGAAGTAGATATTTTCATATTTGCATATTATATATGACAAAGTCTCCACACTACTTCTGGCGCCGACAGATGGCCGCTTCGCGATCCTAGGAAAATATGCAGTATTTTTTTTATTTTTACGTGTCATTACTTACATTGTTACCCCAGGAAATCTTAGGCTTTATTACATACAGTTGGGAGGAACTATTGGATATAAGAACAACATCAGCTCACCAATATTACCACCAGGAATATGACTTTCCCGAAGCGGATCCTCTGTTTGGCCCACCACCCAGGACAATGGATCGGATCCCAGCCGGCGACCCAAAACAACAGCGCCGTAGAAGGGGCAGACAGAGCGGTCTTCTGGTCAGGCTCCTTAGACGGCACATTGCGCATCGCTCTCCTCGCCAATGTCCAGTCTCTTGACAACAAGGTAGACGAAATCCGAGCAAGGGTTGCCTTCCAGAGAGACATCAGAGACTGTAGCGTTCTTTGTTTCACGGAAACATGGCTCACTCAAGACATGGTATCGGAGTTGGTACGGCCACCTGGTTTCTTCACGCATCGCGCCGACAGAAACAAGCATCTCTCAGGTAAGAAGGGCGGGTGTGTATGCCTTATGATTAACGAGATGTGGTGTGATCATAACAACATACAGGAACTCAAGTCCTTTTGATCACCTGACTTAGAATTCCTCCCAATCAAATTCCGACCGCATTATCTTCCAAGAGAATTCTCTTTGATCATAGTCACAGTCGTGTATATCCCCCCCCCAAGCAGACATATCGACGTCCCCGAACGAACTTCATTCAACTCTATGTAAACTGGAAACCACATATTTCAAGGCTAATCTGAAAACAAGGCTCCCTAAATTCTATCAGCATATCGATTGCGCAACCCGGGCTGGTAAAACCCTGGATCATGGGTATTCTAACTTCTGCAACGCATTTAAGGCCCTCCCCCTTTCTCCTTTCGGAAAAGCTGACCACGACTCCATTTTGTTGCTCCCAGCCTATAGACAGAAACTAAAACCCGCACTCAGGTCTGTTTAACGCTGGTCCGACCAATCTGATTCCACGCTTCAAGATTGCTTCGATCATGTGGACGGGGATACGTTCCGCATAACGTCGAACAACAACATTGATGAATACGCTGATTCGGTGAGCAAGTTCATTAACAAGTGCATCGTTGATGTTGTACCCACAGCGTCTATTAAAACATTTCCCAACCACAAACCGTGGATTGATGCAAAACTGAAAGCTCAAACCTCTGCTTTTAATCAGGGCAAGGTGACCTCCCTCCGTGAGGCAATCAAGCAAGCTAAGGGTCAGTATAGAGACAAAGTGGAATCGCAATTCAACGGCTCAGACACGAGAGGTATGTTGCAGGATCTATACTCAACCACGGACTACAATCACGGACTACAAAAGCTACCGCCAACATACTGACTCAACTCTAGCCACTTTAACAATGGAAAAATGTATGTAATAAATGTATCACTAGCCACTTTAAACAATGGCACTTTATATAATGTTTACATACCCTACATTACTCATCTCATATGTATATACAGTACTCTATACCATCTACTGTATCTTGCCTATGCCGTTCGGCCATCACTCATTCATATATTTTTATGTACATATTTTTATTAATTCCTTTACACTTGTGTGTATAGGTAGTTATTGTGAAATTGTTAGGTTAGATTACTTGTTAGCTATTACTGCATGGTCGGAACTAGAAGCACAAGCATTTCGCTACTCGCATTAACATCTGCCAACCATGTGTATATGACAAATAAAAATCGATTTGATATTAAAACTGAATATCTGACTCCATAAAGATGTTATAGCAATATGCAAGAGACTATAGTTGAGTTACAGGAATTGTCTATCAAGAAATGTCTGAGATACAAGGCACAAACATAAGTTACAAGGCAATATTAACAAAACATTATGTTTCTAAGCATGATCAGAGAGGGAGAAAGAGAGTGTATGTCACCACAGAAGGTCAGGAACAAAGAAAGAGAAAGAGACAATGAATCTAAGCTTTCTCTAACCATTTGAACATGTTTGGATTCAAAATCTGAGTTGTTGACCAATAGCATTTCTGTAAAGTTAACCTCCAAACATATATCAGACCTACAGAATGTAAAGACAAGAGAACCTCTGCTTCACTGATTTGAGACAGAATGGGGGTTGGAGAACACAGAGAATGCTGAATTCCTGAGAAGACAATAAATCCTCTTGAATACAGTTGATGAGAGTCACTTCGGGGGCCGCCCTACAACCTCATGATCGAGGGACAAAAAAACATTATAGATAAAAAGCCATGTGGTTGGTGGTTGTGTATTTAAGTAGTGTTTAATTGCCTGTATCGTCTGATTCATTTATGTGATTCTATACGGAAAACATACATACAGTTATTGGCAGCATCCTCTCATGAGTAATTCATTGGTTTACTTCTTCATTTCTGTTCTCATTCTTTGTGGACTTTACTGGTGTAAAGCATACGCTCAGTTTAAACTTACAAGTGAAAATGGTTCAGATTTTTCATGATCTCCTCCCTGAACAATTAATACAAAGAGGTTAACGGAAAGCTCATACAAGATAGAAAGGATGACTTTTGAGAACACATGATTAACAAATACTACTAAGGGATGCAATCGTTTCCACAATACATCAGCATTTTAGTCTGAACATGTGGTAGGAGAGTCATGTCAGTCATTTCCTGTGACTGATTTTTTTTTATGTATCACTCACTAAGGATATCTTATCTTTCCTCCAGCATGCTCCCCCATGCCTCTTAACCAGATTCTAATCAGATGTTTTTAATATCTGTTTGAGTTCATCTCAAGCATGCTCATATAAATTAATCCTGTCTCTTCCAATTCATACAGGACATTCATCAACTACGCCCACTCTCCCCTCATCTCCCCTTTTAAAACTGTGACTGTCAGACATCACAAAGTGTTCTGTAATAGACTCCACTAGAAAATAAGATGGACCTCTGACTCCTGGGCAGAGTATGTGAGCGGAGCGAGGAGCAGAGCGAGGAGAAGAGTGTGCCCAATTTAAGTGGAGAGGGGAGTGAGATTCCCAAAGGCTGGAGTGTCGGCCTGCTCCAATAGCGCTCACTTCACGAGCTCAAGGCATGCCCGGCCCAACATGCATTTGTAGTCTACTTGTGTACTGCTATAACCCCTTGCTTTAGCTACTATCATGGAGTTCACTAAATATTTTCATAAAGAAACTGATAAAACACACAGATGCTAAATCAAGGTGACTTACAAAGATGAGGACCATGAACAAGAGAGGGAGTGTGGTGATGTATTCAAAACTAAACAATCATTGTGGAATCTGAAAAGACACGTATCGCAAAAGCATGATAGTAATCAACCCTAGTAAATTCACCAGGTGTATCATTGTAGCAAAGTATTTATGAACAAAAAAATCTTCTCTCTTTCATACATTTTTGTTCTATTATCTATGCAATAGGCCATAAGTGATTTTGATAAGCCTGGCATATCTATGCACAAAGGCCTGGCAGCCTATATGCACAATTTATATACTATAATGATTTACTACAACAAAATGTTGAGTGCTGTAT
Source organism: Oncorhynchus kisutch (assembly GCF_002021735.2). Taxonomy (NCBI): domain Eukaryota; kingdom Metazoa; phylum Chordata; class Actinopteri; order Salmoniformes; family Salmonidae; genus Oncorhynchus; species Oncorhynchus kisutch. The sequence goes on from NC_034194.2 coordinate 4,768,072, forward strand.
ATACCTACAAGCCTATTGTGTCGCACTCGCAAATGTTTCACAGTGTGTTTCTTTGTAGGCTACAGCCTTTAAATAATTGAATTGATATAGCCTAAATAGTTCATTTTCGTTCCTTCTTATGCTCCCTGTCTGGCTCCGGACCTATTTAGAATGGTCCTAGATTTTAGCTCTACAGACTAAAGTGTTTTTGTGATCACAGTTATTTGATTCCTGTTATGTGGGGTATTCCAGAAAGCAGGATTATTATTATATTCTATTATTATGTTTCATGTGTTTGGACCCCAGGAAGAGTAGCTGCTGCCTTTATAGATACAAATTAAGTTAGCCAGACAAAGGTGAAATTGCCACGGGAGATGGGAGGACATCCAATTCGTCTACCCCGATAATTTCTTACCCCAAAAATTATAATAATTTACACGCATATGAAAACATCATAAGCAGTGGAAAAATGGGTAGAATTGCAGGAAATTTGCTTTAACAGTCAACTTTGGGCACAGAAAATGGTCCAATTCCTCCTGGTGGTTCATTGATGTGTCATTCTGGTCATGTGCATCGTGACCAACGTAGCTAGTTCATTAGCTAAGCTAGCCACTTGTAGCTAGCCAATAAATCCTCCAGTACGTGTTGTCATTTTACAGGATTTGTTTTTGGGCGGAAGCTGTAGAGATCGGTAAGAAATGGTACTTCTGTAGATAAATATTTTATTCATCCCTTTCTTTAAATAATTAAATGACCTGGTATGATGATGCATTGATCAGTTATACAGTTTAAAAGACGTTATTCTTGCGTTTTTGCCCAAAATCAACCTTTAAAGTAACTGTCCAGTGTTTCCAGATTTCTATGAAATGTGAGCTATAATAAACTACAATATGAGTGAAATAGTTTTCCATTACGTATGTTAAAAAGCAGCTTTTCTGTGTTGGAATTGTGTGGGCGAAACCCAACAACACAATGGTGTGGGCGTATACCTTTCAATAACAAATGTTAAACTGATTGGCCAGCTCATCCTCCATGAGGATATAGCAAGCAGTTTTTAACGTTCTGTTTGAGTTACAAGAGTTAGAGTTTTTATATAATTTTTTATGCATTGGCCACAAATATGAGTATAGCATGAGTCAATGACATTATTTGGGTATGAGTAAACAGAATAGAAACTTTTAAAAGTTTGACTTTTACTGGACAGTTTTCTTTAACTGCACATTTGTGTGTAGACTGTATAGAAATTAAGGGAAGTTAGCTGTTTTCCAAAACGTGATAGTTCGGGAAACCAGTCAGGGAAACCAGTCAGTATCTGGTGTGACCACCATTTGACTCATGCAGCGTGAAACATGTCCTTCGCATAGAGTTGATCAGGCTGTTGATTGTGGAATATTGTTCCACTCCTCTTCAATGACTGTGCAAAGTTGCTGGATATTGGCGGGAACTAGAACACTCTGTCATACACGTCAATCCAGAGCATTCCAAACAGCCTCAATGGGTGAAATGTCTGGTCAGCAAACCGGTGAGCAAACCATGTCTGCCATCTGCCCGGTACAGTTGAAACCAGGATTCATCCATGAAGAGCACACTTCTCCAGTGCGCCAGTTGTCATCGAAGGTGAGCATTTGCCCACTGAAGTCGGTAACGACGCCGAACTCCAGTCAGATCATGACACTGATGAGGAAAAAGAGGAAGCAGATGAGCTTCCCTGAGACAGTTTCTTACCATTTGTGCAGAAATTATTCGGTTGTGCAAACCCAAAGTTTCATCAGCTGTCCGCGTGGCTCGTCTCAGATCATCCGCAGGTGAAAAAGCCGGATGTGGCGGTCCTGGGCTGTCGTGGTTACACGTGGTGTGCGGTTGTGCGACCGGTTGGACGTACTGACAAATTCTCTAAAACAACGTTAGCTTATGGTAGAGAAATTAACATTACATTCTCTTGCAACAGCTCTGGTGGATATTCCTGCAGTCAGCATGCCAATTGCACACTCCCTCAAAACGTGAGACATCTGTGGCATTGTGTTGTGTGACAAAACTGCACATTTAGGGTGGACTTTTATTGTCAAACGGAGAAATGCTCACTAACAGAGATGTAAACAAGTTTGTGCACACAATTTGAAGGAAATACGCTTTTTGTGCAGATGGAAAATTTCATTTCAGCTCATGAAACATGGGACAAACACTATACATGTTGCGTTTTATATTTTTGTTCAGTATATGTTAGAAAACAACTTTTAGTATGTTTTGGTTGTAACGGCCCTGAATTTGTCTGAACCGTCTCAGTGATTCTCCTGCCGATGTGGTGCTTCCCCTTTAATTCTCTATTAACCCTTGTGTGGTGTTCGGGTCTGTGGGACCCATTTTCAATGTTTATTAAAAGAAAAATGATACAATGAATCATTTTTTCAACCCGAGACTCATTGGCTTTGGCAAATTTTTTGTGAAGAACACATTTTAATTGAGTGCACACTGTGCACACCCCTACACATGTATATTACGTATGTGGTGTTAGGTTCCACTGGATCCAAGGGGGATGAAAGTGTGGAAAAGTGTGTGTGAAGGTGAAAAGAGGTAAACATTTTACAAAAAGGTTGCTGTGTACCTTTACTCTGTCTTCCTCTTCCCTGGGCCTGCTGTTTCAACACTGCACCAAGAACCTGTCTGTCTCCCTGCTTGTCTGCCTGTCTCCTGCTTTTCTCGCACTCTTTACCCTTTGTAGCGTGTGAAACTACACAATATCTTGCACAATGTTATTACAATACCTTATTTCGATAGATTGTAAAAAATGCAGTATTTTTCTACACTCTACCCCAGCCAGGTGCAAATTGGGGGAGGGACACAACAAATAAATGGCTTTGCATATGTGGCTCCTTACCACAATCAATCAGTATGGCAAAAATAATCTCTGCTCAGAGGGACTTAGAAGCTAGTGTGTAAGGAGTGTCTTCCACTTTGGATGAAGAATGAAGAATTTTCCCGAATATGAGGACCATGTCTCTGTCAATTTGGAGTCTGACAGTGAGTTGGTTTAACTTCATTGGGATAGGGGGCAGCATTTTCACTAGTGGATGAATAGCGTGCCCAGAGTGAACTGCCTCCTACTCAGTCCCGGATGCTAATATATGTATATTATTATTCATAGAAACCACTCTGAAGTTTCTAAAACTGATTGAATAATGTATGTGAGTATAACAGAACTCATATGGCAGGCAAAAACCTGAGACAAAATCCAACCAGGAAGTGGGAAATCTGAGGTTTGTAGTTTTTGAACTCAGCCCTATCGAATACACAGTGAGATATGGTCAAGTTGCACTTCCTATGGCTTCCACTAGATGTCAACCATCTATAGAATGTTGTTTCAGGCTTCTACTGTGAAGTGGGACCGGATGAGAGCTCTTTGAGTCAGTGGTCTGGCAGAGTGTCACAGGCTCATGACGCGCGGTCACGAGACAGTTAGCTCTCGTTCCAATGGCTTTTCTACAGACAATGGAATTCTCCGGTTGGAACATTATTGAACATTTATGATAAAAACATCGTAAAGATTGATTCTTTGCTTAGTTTGACAAGTTCCTTCGTCCTGTAATATAACTTTTGGAACTTTTCGTCCGACTGGACCAGAATGCGCTTTTGGATTTGTTTACCAAACGCCCTAACAAAATACGATTTTTAGACATAAATGGACATAAATGATGAAACTTATCGAACAAAACAAGCATTTATTGTGGTGACCTAACATAATCGTTTGTGGAGCTTTCTCTGTAAAGCATTTTTTAAATCAGACACTGTGGCTGGATTAACGAGAATTGTATCTTTAAAATGGTGCCTAATACTTGTATGTTTTAGAAATTTGATTTATGAGATTTCTGTTGATTTGTATTTGGCGTCCTGCAATTTCATTGGCTGTTGGCGAGGGGTTCTGTTAGCGGAACGGGGTCAGCAACCAGCTCATTGGTAGCCTGCAGGAGGAGAAATAAGGGTGTAAAAAATTGTGAAATTGAATGATCTCCTTGCCCAAGGAATGAGCCACCCCGTATGGCTGACACGGATGGTGGTTAATCATGTGCAGGACATAACGTATTCTTTTGAGCAGTTCAAGACACCATCCAGAAAATCATTCTGGACTGCACTAATTTGGAGGGAAGGCATGTTTTTGGAGAGAGATGGAAGGAGATGGACCAAATTCATTGACATGCATACTTTGGGGTTCTTATCCATTTGGGAATCAACATAATCCCTGTGGGATGCAGAACGTTTCCTTGCAACAATGTCTCTGGAAAACGTCCACATTATTTCTGGCATTATCTGCTTCGATAACCAAGACACAAGACAAGCTCGGAGGCAGAGAGACAAGCCAGCTGCAATCAGGTCAGTGTGGGATAAGTGGGTGGACTACCTTCCCCTGTTTTACTACCCTGGGCCCCACATTACCGTTGATGAGCAGCTTATGCCATTTGGAGGCCGATGCCCCTTCAGTTAGTACATGTTCTGTTATACTCACAGACAATATTTTGACCGTTTTAGTAACTTTAGAGTGTTTTCTATCCAATACTACTAATAATATGCACATATTAACAACTGAGACTGAGGAGCTGGCCCATTTACAATGGGCACCTTTTCATCCCAGCTACTCAAAACTGCCCCTGCAGCCATAAGAAGTTAACTAACCTCCAGATGAGCTTCAATGCCATATAACTCTCCTTCTGTGGCCTCCAACTGCTCTTAAATGCAAGTAAAACTAAATGCATGCTCTTCAACCGATCGCTGCCTGCATCTGCCCGCCCAACTAGTATCACTACTCTGGACGGTTCCGACTTAGAATATATGGACAACTACAAATACCTAGGTGTCTGGCTAGACTGTAAACTCTCCTCCCAGACTCACATTAAGCATCTCCAATCCAAAATTAAATCTAGAATCAGCTTCCTATTTCACAACAAAGCATCCTTCACTTATGCTGCCAAACATACCTTTGTAAAACTGACCATTCTGCTGATTCTCGACGATATCATTAACGAAATAGCCTCCAACACTCTACTCAACAAATTGGATGCAGTCTATCACAGTGCCATCCGTTTTGTCACCAAAACCCCATATACTACCCACCATTGCGACCTGTATGCTCTCATTGGTTGGCCCTTGCTTCATACTCATCGCCAAACCCACTGGCTCCATGTCATCTACAAGTCTCTGCTAGGTAAAGCCCCACCTAATCTCAGCTCACCGGTCACCATAGCAGCACCCACCCGTAGCACCCACCCGTAGCTCCAGCAGGTATATTTCACTGGTCACCCCCAAAGCCAATTGCTCCTTCGGCTGCCTTTCCTTCCAGTTCTCTGCTGCCAATGACTGGAACGAACTGAAAAAATCACTGAAGCTGGAGACTCAAATTTCCCTCACTAGCTTTAAAACCTCTTAGAGCTACCCCTCTACTTTGTGCAATTACCGCCTGAAGACATACAGAAATCTAACAGCCTGTAGCTCAGGCACAGAACCAAGGACATGCATATTCTTGGTACCATTTGAAAGAAAACACTTTGCAGTTTGTGTAAATGTGAATTGAATGTAGGAGAATAAAGCACAATAGATCTCGTTTAGATAAAACAAGTTTTTTATTTTTATATCATCATCTTTAAAACGAACAAGATAAAACAAACATTCAGATAGGATGATGGGGACAATTTCAGTAAAAAATATAAGAGGGCAACAGTACTTGTGCAACGTTTCAGAATGATAACTTCCAAAATGATTGTGCTACATGACATTTATCATGAAGTAGCCCAAATGTACCCAAGTGGCCAAATTGGTGAAGGTATACATTTTGAAACAAATAACTATATACAAAATAGCAAAATGGTATTCTAACACACACCCCCCCCAAACAAATTGAGAAAAAAAAATGGAAAAAAATGTTAGGAAAATGTTTTTTTGATAAGAAAATTAATATATACAGTGCCTTGCGAAAGTATTCGGCCCCCTTGAACTTTGCGACCTTTTGCCACATTTCAGGCTTCAAACGTAAAGATATAAAACAACAAGTGGAACACAATCATGAAGTGGAACGACATTTATTGGATATTTCAAACTTTTTTAACAAATCAAAAAGTGAAAAATTGGGCGTGCAAAATTATTCAGCCCCCTTAAGTTAATACTTTGTAGCGCCACCTTTTGCTGCGATTACAGCTGAAGTCGCTTGGGGTATGTCTCTATCAGTTTTGCACATCGAGAGACTGAATTTTTTTTCCCATTCCTCCTTGCAAAACAGCTCGAGCTCAGTGAGGTTGGATGGAGAGCATTTGTGAACAGCAGTTTTCAGTTCTTTCCACAGATTCTCGATTGGATTCAGGTCTGGACTTTGACTTGGCCATTCTAACACCTGGATATGTTTATTTTTGAACCATTCCATTGTAGATTTTGCTTTATGTTTTGGATCATTGTCTTGTTGGAAGACAAATCTCTGTCCCAGTCTCAGGTCTTTTGCAGACTCCATCAGGTTTTCTTCCAGAATGGTCCTGTATTTGGCTCCATCCATCTTCCCTTCAATCTTAACCATTATCCCTGTCCCTGCTGAAGAAAAGCAGGCCCAAACCCTGATGCTGCCACCACCATGTTTGACAGTGGGGATGGTGGGTTCAGGGTGATGAGCTGTGTTGCTTTTACTCCAAACATAACGTTTTGCATTGTTGCCAAAAAGTTCAATTTTGGTTTCATCTGACCAGCACCTTCTTCCACATGTTTGGTGTGTCTCCCAGGTGGCTTGTGGCAAACTTTAAACAACACTTTTTATGGATATCTTTAAGAAATGGCTTTCTTCTTGCCACTCTTCCATAAAGGCCAGATTTGTGCAATATACGACTGATTGTTGTCCTATGGACAGAGTCTCCCACCTCAGCTGTAGATCTCTGCAGTTCATCCAGAGTGATCATGGGCCTCTTGGCTGCATCTCTGATCAGTCTTGTGGGCCATGGTCATGAACAGATGCCACGACCTACCAGAGGGAGTAAAGGTGGTTATCTTAACATGTCCAGCAATGTGATTGCAATGGATTAGCGACCTCCAAAAATATTTTAATTGACTGTTCACTTGCTATTTTCACAGCTTGCCAGACAAGATCCCAGAATATAAGTGTGTCATGCGACACAAGTACCCTTGTGACACCTACTCCCTCACTGCCAGAGTATCTCTTGAGAAGTGCATTAACAAAAAGCTTTGTCCTTTTTTTAGAAGAAAATGCAATTCACCACTTGGCTGTCTATTATATGACCCTGTTCCAGGCCCTCCCAGTCAACAGTGCTAGCTGATTTAGATCAGGCTAGTTGGGCTCTGGCTTGCTGCTTTGCTGACCGTGGGGGTTTATGTGTGGTTTTATCTGACGTTTTATTGGCTCTACAGCAAATCACTGTCATGCATCTTACCAATGGCTCCTCAATATTCCCCCTGTTGCACTCTGCCCTGGATTACTTTGGTTTCCCCCTCCCTGTTTTTTTCCCGACCAAATACAAATCCCCCTTGATCTTCGCCCCCTGAATAATAACTATTGGCTCTCCTCTGATGTATTTATCCCTGCCTGCTCATCATGCATATGTCGAAGCCGCTACCTGCATCATGGCTCACAGCAACTGTTCTGTCAACTATAGTACTGGTAGCAACAAAAACTCTCTCTGGTGTCACTCGTGCCCTGCTCCCAATCCATCATCTGACTGCCTACGGCCCCTTCAACCTATGGCCCCTTTCTCTTAAACAAGCTACTCCCGCTGGTTATGGCTACCTGTGTCAAAATAACTGAACTGTCTCTCCCTATTGCCTCCTCATTTGAATACATTGCCTACAAATCATCTTGCTCCATGACCACAAACCTTGTGTACCAACTTCCTAATTCTAATGAATTATTCCTGTCTCATCTATTTGAACTACTTTCGATCCCCCCCCCCCCTCCCCTCCCCTCTGTTTACTGTTACTTGGCGATATTAATATTTACATGGACTCATCAAACTCAAAACTTGCCACTGATTTCATTGCTATTCTGGACTGTTTCAATATTACCCAACATGTCAATTTTCCAACTCACATCAAGGAACACATACTTGACCACAATATCCTTAATTTCTCTCTTCCCTCATACTCACCCCAAAACACTGACAAAAACCTAATCTCCATACGCAACATCAAAGCTGTTGACCACCTCCAACTCTCTGATGCCATCTGCTCTGCCCTGTCCCTTGACCATGCCCCCAACTCACCTGATGAACTAGCTGCCCAAATCAATACGGCTCTGTTTTTTTAAAGTTTCACCTTTATTTAACCAGGTAGGCCAGTTGAGAACAAGTTCTCATTTAAAACTGCGACCTGGCCAAGATAGAGCAAAGCAGTGCGACAAAAATAACAACACAGAGTTAGACATAAACAAACGTACAGTCAATAATACAATAGGAAAGTCTATATACAGTGTGTGCAAATGAGGTAGGATAACGGAGGTAAGGCAATAAATAGACCATAGTGGCGAAATAATTACAATATAGCAATTAAACCCTGGAGTGATAGATGTGCAGAAGATGAGCGTGCAAGTAGAGATACTGAGGTGCAAATGAGAAAAAAAATAAAAATAAGATAAGGTAGTTGGATGGGCTATTTAGAGATGGGCTATGTACAGGTGCAGTGATCTGGGAGCTGCTCTGGCAGCTGGTGCTTAATAAAGCTATTGAGGGAGTTATGAGTCTCCAGCTTCAGTGATTCAGTGAAAACTGCATGATAAGAGTAAAATATATAATAGTAATTGTAGTCAATGACCAGAATGCTGGCATAGAAAGAGTAATTTCAGAATTAGAAATTGGGTAAATCTGTGTAAACTCATTTACCACACTACGTAATGGATGAGGTGTTTCAGTGCAGACACTATATTAAAAACATCTGTTTGATGGTATTTTTTCAAAGTGTACTGTAAATGTAGCCAACAAGTCAACCTGTATTTTGTCTTTGATTATGAAGAACATACTTTATTACCTTATAATTAATGTATCACTTTGTAATTGTCTGTATTTTGTTTATCTCAGTCATACACAGGCATCCTTGCAGTTGCAATGAACTCCATTATTACTTATTATTATTATTATTACTTAAACAATGAATTGTTTTTTTAATAAAAATGTTATTCAACATTGTGATGGGTGTAATTACATTGATAGATCTAGTGAGCATTGGATAAGCAACACTCAACTGGACTGGTTGAGCGTAACGGAGAGAAGTTGTCACTACAAGCCTTACATCAAAGTGGCCTGAGGCAGAATGGAAAGTTTTATGCCCTGGCCAGTTATTCAGAAGAAAATCCTTGTGGCTAATTTACGTAATTTACCGGCCTGGACCCAAAACAAACACATTCTACACATTTATGAACTACCTTTTTAAAATTGTATTGCAACCAATGGTGTTATTTTTTTACGCGTATACAGTATATATATTTTTTTTTACAATGATCCACATCATATGGCTCAGACTGTCCTACACCACTTTGGCCAACGTTCTACCCCAGAGGTTGTAAATAAAACCTTTAATTAAAGGTTGGTATGACTTGTATTATTATGATAGGGCTCTGAAACCAATATCCGAATGGCTTCAGACTGAGCATTTCACGCTGTAAATGGCTGCCGACAGTGAACTCGTTAGGGTTAGTGGTTATATTTCACTTTATATTTTTACTCAACGCTATTAGCTGAATGGCTTGAAACGGAGCAAGCCATTTGGCTATATGGAGAAATCATGAGGCACAATGGAACGAGCCACATTTGAAAGTTATGATGTAGTTGACAATGACCTGCTGGAATGGGTTAAGTGTGTATTTGATTTATAAAATGATTGTCATCGATACACTGGGTCACATTTATTTGTATCGTCTGGAAATTCTATCTGTAGATTCTTTGCAGATCATCATACTATTAATAAACTATGTGTTGACAAGCAACTTCTTGCTACGGTTACAGTTTGGTTTAGAATAAGGGTTAGGTTAAAGGTTAGTAGATAATTAGTTGACATGTTACTGGTAGTCCATGCTCTACAGACTATCAAAATACAGTGTTACCATACATTGTAAATGTATTCATTTTGGCTAAAAGAGAGAAGTTATACTGTAGAAGGATGTCAATGGGATTGAGTAACATACAAAAGCATTCTCCTGGGCTCCCGGGGTGTTTATTACAGTTTTTTTCAATCACAGGTGCAATTATTTAGAAGTATTTGGGACATTTTCACAACTATTAGCACAAACAGACCATGAAAATGGGACATGTTCCAAAACAAGTACACTACCTTTCAAACGTTTAGGGTCACTTAGAAATGTCCTTGTATTTGAAAGAAAAGCTCATTTTTTGTCCATTAAAACAACAGAATTGATCAGAAATTGTATAGACATTGATAATGTAAATGTATTTATTTCACCTTTATTTAACCAGGTAGACTAGTTGAGAACAAGTTCTCATTTGCAACTGCGACCTGGCCAAGATAAAGCATAGCAATTTGACACATACAACAACGCAGAGTTACACATGGAATAAACAAAACATACAGTTAATAATACAGTAGAACAAAAGAAAACAAAAAGTCTATATACAGTGAGTGCAAATGAGGTAAGTTAAGGAAATAAATAGGCCATGGTGGCGAAGTAATTACAATATAGCAATTAAACACTGGAATGGTAGATCGGCAGAAGATGAATGTGCAGGGAGAGATACTGGGGTGCAGAGGAGCAAAATAAATAAATACCAGTATGGGGATCAGGTAGGTAGATAGATGGGCTGTTTACAGATAGGCTAAGTACAGGTGCAGTGATCTGTAAACGGATCTGACAGCTGGTGCTTAAAGCTAGTGAGGGAGATGTGAGTCTCCAGCTTCAGAGATGTTTGCAATTCGTTCCAGTCATGGGCAGCAGAGAACTGGAAGGAAAGACGACCAAAGGAGGAATTGGCTTTGGGGGTGACCAGTGAGATATACCTGCTGGAGTGCGTGCTACGAGTGGGTGCTGCTATGGTGACCAGTGAGCTGAGATAAGGCGGGGCTTTACCTAGCAGAGACTTGTAGATAACCTGTGGCCAGTGGGTTTGGCGACGAGTATGAAGCGAGGGCCAACCAACTAGAGTGTACAGGTCGCAATGGTGGGTAGTGTATGGGGCTTTGGTGACAAAACGGATGGCACTGTGATAGACTGCATCCAGTTTGTTGAGTAGAGTGTTGGAGGCTATTTTATAGATGACATCACCGAAGTCGAGGATCAGTCGGATGGTCAGTTTTACGAAGGTATGTTTGGCAGCATGAGTGAAGGATGCTTTGTTGCGATATGGGAAGCCGATTCTAGATTTAATTTTGGATTGGAGATGCTTAATGTGAGTCTGGAAGGAGAGTTTACAGTCTAACCAGACACCCAGGTATTTGTAGTTGTCCACGTATTCTAAGTCAGAGCCGTCCAGAGTAGTGATGCTGGACGGGCGAGCAGGTGCGGGCAGCGATCGGTTGAAAAGCATGCATTTAGTTTTACTTGCATTTAAGAGCAGTTGGAGGCCACGGAAGGAGAGTTGTATGGCATTAAAGCTCGTCTGGAGGTTAGTTAACACAGTGTCCAAGGAGGGGCCAGAAGTATACAGAATGGTGTCGTCTGGGTAGAGGTGGATCAGAGACTCACCAGCAGCAAGAGCGACCTCATTGATGTATACAGAGAAGAGAGTCGGTCCAAGAATTGAACCCTGTGGCACCCCCATAGAGACTGCCAGAGGTCCGGACAGCAGACCCTCCGATTTGACACACTGAACTCTATCAGAGAAGTAGTTGGTGAACCAGGCGAGGCAATCATTTGAGAAACCAAGGCTGTCGAGTCTGCCGATGAGGATGTGGTGATTGACAGAGTCGAAAGCCTTGGCCAGATCAATGAATACGGCTGCACAGTAATGCTTCTTATCGATGGCGGTTAAGATATCGTTTAGGACCTTGAGCGTGGCTGAGGTGCACCCATGACCAGCTCTGAAACCAGATTGCATAGCAGAGAAGGTGAGTTTCGAAATGTTTGGTAATCTGTTTGTTGACTTGGCTTTCGAAGACCTTAGAAAGGCATGGTAGGATAGATATAGGTCTGTAGCAGTTTGAGTCAAGAGTGTCCCCCCCTTTGAAGAGTGGGATGACCGCAGCTGCTTTCCAATCTTTGGGAATCGCAGACGACACGAAAGAGAGGTTGAACAGGCTAGTAATAGGGGTGGCAACAATTTCGGCAGATAATTTTAGAAAGAAAGGGTCCAGATTGTCTAGCCCGGCTGATTTGTAGGGGTCCAGATTTTGCAGCTCTTTCAGAACATCAGCTGAATGGATTTGGGAGAAGGAGAAATGGGGAAGGCTTGGGCGAGTTGCTGTTGGGGGTGCAGTGCTGTTGACCGGGGTAGGAGTAGCCAGGTGGAAAGCATGGCCAGCCGTAGAAAAATGCTTATTGAAATTCTCAATTATGGTGGATTTATCAGTGGTGACAATGTTTCCTATCTTCAGTGCAGTGGGCAGCTGGGAGGAGGTATTCTTATTCTCCATGGACTTTACAGTGTCCCAGAACTTTTTTGAGTTAGTGTTGCAGGAAGCAAATTTCTGCTTGAAAAAGCTAGCCTTGGCTTTTCTAACTGCCTGTGTATAATGGTTTCTAGCTTCCCTGAACAGCTGCATATCACGGGGGCTGTTCGATGCGAATGCAGAACGCCATAGGATGTTTTTGTGTTGGTTAAGGGCAGTCAGGTCTGGGGAGAACCAAGGGCTATATCTGTTCCTGGTTCTAAATTTCTTGAATGGGGCATGCTTATTTAAGATGGTTAGGAAGGCATTTAAAAAACATATCCAGGCATCCTCTACTGACGGGATGAGATCAATATCCTTCCCGGATACCCCGGCCAGGTCGATTAGAAAGGCCTGCTTCGCTGAAGTGTTTCAGGGAGCGTTTTACAGTGATGAGTGGAGGTCGTTTGACCGCTGACCCATTACGGAGGCAGGCAATGAGGCAGTGATCGCTGAGATCTTGGTTGAAGACAGCAGAGGTGTATTTAGAGGGGAAGTTGGTTAGGATGATATCTATGAGGGTGCCCGTGTTTAAGGCTTTGGGGAGGTACCTGGTAGGTTCATTGATAATTTGTGTGAGATTGAGGGCATCAAGTTTAGATTGTAGGATGGCTGGGGTGTTAAGCATGTTCCAGTTTAGGTCGCCTAGCAGCACGAGCTCTGAAGATAGATGGGGGGAAATCAGTTCACATATGGTGTCCAGAGCACAGCTGGGGGCAGAGGGTGGTCTATAGCAGGCGGCAACGGTGAGAGACTTGTTTTTAGAGAGGTGGATTTTTAAAAGTAGAAGTTCAAATTGTTTGGGTACAGACCTGGATAGTAGGACAGGATAGTAGGACATATTTTATAGCAGCTTCCCACCAGAATGGGGTTCAGGTGAGGCAGATGAACCTGTAGCCATATTACTTAAACAGCATTTAACATGAGATCTTCTCTAAGCTTTATAGGAATGTGGTTCTGAATATAAATGGCCACACCTCCACAATTGGCATTTATATATTTTCTGTAGATCTGATAACCATGTATTGCTACGACTGTATCGTTAAAGGTATTATCGAACAGTTTCAGAGATTGTCAGAATATGACTGTCATAAGTTACTAGCAAATTATTGATTTCATGAACCTTATTTCTTAAGCTACATATTTTAGCGTGGGCTATTTTTAGCACTTTTCTGGATGCTTACCAGAAGTAGACATGATCATGTTATTTATGGTAGTGCAGGTTGAGCTGCACACAGTGGACTTCCTACTAGGGAACACTGCCTCAGTGATAACAGTATCACTCTGGTTCATAGGCACATGATTACTGCATACAATAACTGTGGGATCAGCAGAGACATTCAGGGCAGTAAGAGGGACATAAATGAGGTTACTTACATTGTGTCTTCCAATGCCCCTGGGATATTGTACATTTGCTGAAGCATTATGACAACTCAGCGACACAATGGTAGGGATTAAATGAGCTGGGCTTGGGTCCTTGATAAGTAATTGTCTCAACACAGCCGTATAATGCTGTGAAAGGATCCAGGAACCCATAGATTTGGGTGGATCCCTTAGTCCTTATATAAGAAAGCTTTGTTTCCAGAAGGTATCAAAATTGTCAATAAATGTTACACCCAAAGAGCTGTAATAGTCTCGTAGCCAGTTATGGAGGGCTGAAAGTCTGCTGAACCGTTCAATGCCACAAATTAGGGAGGGCAGAGGGTCAGATACTATGGGGTGTTTGTTGGTGTCAAGTAGTGACCCAATCAGTTCTTTAAAATCCATCTTAAGCTGTTCTGAGCTGCAATTCATTATGTCATTGAATCCCACATGAACTACGACAGACTCAATTTCCTGATCCAGGTTTAAAATGTTTGGGAGCAGCTTATTGATGTCCTGATGCTGGTTTAAAATGTTTAGGAGCAGCTTTTTCATGTCCTGATGCTGGTTTAAAAAGTTTAGGAGCAGATTATTGATGTCCTGATGCTGGTTTATAATGTTTGGGAGTAGGTTATTGATGTCCTGATGCAGGTTTATAATGTTTGGTAGTAGGTTACTGATGTCCTGATGCAGGTTTATATTGTTTGGGAGCAGCTTATTGATGTCCTGATGATGGTTTAAAATGTTTGGAGCAGCTTATTGATGTCCTGATGCTGGTTTATAATGTTTGGGAGCAGCTTATGGATGTCCTGATGCTGGTTTAAAATGTTTAGGAGCAGCTTATTGGTGTCCTGATCCAGGTTTTAGTGTTTAGGAGCAGCTTATTGATGTCCTGATCCAGGGTTTATAATGTTTGGGAGCAGCTTACTGAAGTCTTGATGCAGGTTTATAATATTTAGGAGGAGCTTATTGATGTTCTAATGATGGTTTATAATGTCTAGGAGAAGCTTATTGATGTCCTGATGCTGGTTTATAATGTTTAGGAGCAGGTTACTATGTTCTGATGCAGGTTTATAATGTTTGGGAGCAGCTTATTGATATCCTGATGCTGGTTTATAATGTTTGGGAGCAGATTATTGATGTCCTGATGCTGGTTTAAAATGTTTAGGAGCAGCTTACTATGTTCTGATGCAGGTTTATAATGTTTGGGAGCAGCTTACTATGTTCTGATGCAGGTGTATAATGTTTGGGAGCAGCTTATTGATGTCCTGATGCTGGTTTAAAATGTTTAGGAGCAGCTTTTTGATGTCCTGATGTAGGTTTACAATGTTTGGAGCAGCTTATTGATGTCATAATGTTGGTTTAAAATGTTTAGGAGCAGCTTTTTGATGTCCTGATGTAGGTTTACAATGTTTAGGAGCAGCTTATTGAGGTCCTGATGCTGTTTTAAAATGTTTAGGAGCAGCTTATTGATATCCTGATGCTGATTTAAAATGTTTAGGAGCAGCTTATTGATGTTCTGATCCAGGTTTATACTGTTTGGGAGCAGATTATTGATGTCCTGATGCTGGTTTAAAATGTTTAGGAACAGCTTATTGATTTCCTGATATCAGGTTTATAATGTTTAGGAGCAGCTTATTGATGTTCTGATCCAGGTTTAAAGTGTTTAGGAGCAGCTTTTTGATGTCCTGATGCAGGTTTATAATGTTTAGGAGCAGCTTATTGATGTCTTGATGCAGGTTTATACTGTTTGGGAGTACGTTATTGATGTCCTGATCCAGGGTTTATAATGTTTAGGAGCAGCTTATTGATGTCCTGATGCTGGTTTATAATGTTTGGGAGCAGCTTATTGATATCCTGATGCTGGTTTATAATGTTTGGGAGCAGCTTATTGATGTCCTGATGTTGGTTTAAAATGTTTAGGAGCAGCTTATTCATGTTCTGATGCAGGTTTATAATGTTTGGGAGCAGCTTATTGATGTCCTGATGTTGGTTTAAAATGTTTAGGAGCAGCTTATTCATGTTCTGATGCAGGTTTATAATGTTTGGGAGCAGCTTATTGATGTCATAATGTTGGCTTAAAATGTTTAGGAGCAGCTTTTTGATGTCCTGATGTTGGTTTATAATGTTTAGGAGCAGCTTATTGATGTCCTGATGCTGTTTTCAAATGTTTAGGAGCAGCTTATTGATGTCCTGATGCACGTTTATACTGTTTGGGAGCAGCTTATTGATGTCCTGATCCAGGGTTTATAATGTTTGGGAGCAGCTTATTGATGTCTTGATGTTGGTTTAAAATGTTTAGGAGCAGCTTATTGATATCCTGATGCTGGTTTATAATGTTTGGGAGCAGCTTATTGATGTCTTGATGTGGGTTTAAAATGTTTAGGAGCAGCTTATTGATGTTCTGATGTTGGTTTATAATGTCTATGAGCAGCTTATTGATGTCCTGATGCAGGTTTAAAATGTTTAGGAGCAGCTTATTGATGTCCTTATGCAGGTTTATAATATTTAGGAGCAGCTTATTGATGTTCTGATGTTGGTTTATAATGTCTAGGAGCAGCTTATTGATGTCCTGATGCAGGTTTAAAATGTTTAGGAACAGCTTATTGATGTCCTGATGCTGGTTTATAATATTTAGTAGCAGCTTATTGATGTTCTGATGTTGGTTTATAATGTCTAGGAGAAGCTAATTGATGTCCTGATGCAGATTTAAAATGTTTAGGAGCAGCTTATTGATGTCCTGATGCTGGTTTATAATATTTGGGAGCAGCTTATTGATGTCCTGATGCAGGTTTATAATGTTTAGGAGCAGCTTACTATGTTCTGATGCAGGTTTATAATGTTTGGGAGCAGCTTATTGATGTCCTGATGCAGGTTTATAATATTTAGGAGCAGCTTATTGATGTCCTGATGCTGGTTTATAATGTTTAGGAGCAGCTTACTATGTTCTGATGCAGGTTTATAATGTTTGGGAGCAACTTATTGATATCCCGATGCTGATTTATAATGTTTGGGAGCAGATTATTAATGTCCTGATGCAGGTTTATAATGTTTAGGAGCAGCTTATTGACGTTCTGATCCTGGTTTATTATGTTTAGGAGCAGCTTATTGATGTTCTGATGTTGGTTTATAATGTTTAGGAGCAGCTTATTGATGTCCTGATGGTGGTTTAAAATGTTTAGGAGCAGCTTTTTGATGTCCTGATGTAGGTTTACAATGTTTAGGAGCAGATTATTGATGTCCTGATGCTGGATTAAAATGTTTAGGAACAGTTTATTGATGTCCTGATGCAGGTCTATAATGTTTAGGAGCAGCTCATTGATGTTCTGATCCTGGTTTATTATGTTTAGGAGCAGCTTATTGGTGTCCTGATCCTGGTTTAAAGTGTTTAGGAGCAGCTTATCGATGTCATGATGTTGGTTTAAAATGTTTAGGAGCAGTTTATCGATGTCCTAATGCTGTTTTAAAATGTTTTGGAGCACCTTATTGATGTCCTGATGCTGATTTATAATGTTTGGGAGTAAGTTATTGATGTCTTGATGCAGGTTTATACTGTTTGGGAGTACGTTATTGATGTCCTGATCCAGGGTTTATAATGTTTGGGAGCAGTTTATTGATGTCCTGATGCTGGATTATAATGTTTGGGAGCAGTTTATTGATGTCTTGATGTTGGTTTAAAATGTTTAGGAGCAGTTTATTGATGTCCTGATGCAGGTTTATAACGTTTAGGAGCAGTTTATTGATGTTCTGATGTTGGTTTATAATGTTTAGGATCAGCTTATTGATGTCCTGACCCAGGGTTTATAATGTTTGGGAGCAGCTTATTGATGTCCTGATGCAGGTTTAAATGTTTAGGAGCATCTTATTGATGTCCTGATGCTGGTTTATAATATTTGGGAGCAGCTTATTGATGTCCTGATGTTGGTTTAAAATGTTTAGGAGCAGCTTATTGATGTTCTGATGCAGGTTTATAATGTTTGGGAGCAGCTTATTGATGTCCTGATGGTGGTTTAAAATGTTTACGAGCAGCTTTTTGATGTCCTGATGTAGGTTTACAATGTTTAGGAGCAGCTTATTGATGTCCTGATGCTATTTTAAAATGTTTAGGAGCAGGATATTGATGTCTTGATGTTGGTTTAAAATGGTTAGGAGCAGTTTATTGATGTCCTGATGCAGGTTTATAATGTTTAGAAGCACCTTATTGATGTCCTGATCCAGGTTTAAACTGTTTAGGAGCAGCTTATTGATGTCCTGATGCTGGTTAATAATATATGGGAGCAGCTTATTGATGTTCTGATGTTGGTTTAAAATGTTTAGGAGCAGTTTATTGATGTCCTGATGCAGGTTTATAATATTTAGGAGCAGCTTATTGATGTCCTGATGCTGGTTTATGAAGTTTAGGAGCAGCTTACTATGTTCTGATGCAGGTTTATAATGTTTGGGAGCAGCTTATTGATGTCCTGATTCTGGTTTATAATGTTTGGGAGCAGATTATTGATGTCCTGATGCAGGTTTACAATGTTTGGTAGCAGCTTATTGATATCCTGATGCTGGTTTATAATGTTTGGGAGCAGATTATTGATGTCCTGATGCAGGTTTATAATGTTTAGGAGCAGCTGATTGATGTCCTGATGCAGGTTTATAATGTTTGGAGCAGCTTATTGATGTCCTGATGTTGGTTTAAAATGTTTAGGAGCAGTTTATTGATGTCCTGATGCAGGTTTATAATGTTTAGGAGCAGCTTATTGATGTTCTGATGTTGGTTTATAATGTTTGGAGCAGCTTATTGATGTCCTGATGCAGGTTTATAATGTTTAGGAGCAGCTTTTTGATGTCCTGATGCTGGTTAATAATATATGGGAGCAGCTTATTGATGTCCTGATGTTGGTTTAAAATGTTTAGGAGCAGTTTATTGATGTCCTGATGCAGGTTTATAATGTTTAGGATCAGCTTATTGATGTCCTGATCCAGGGTTTATAATGTTTGGGAGCAGCTTATTGACGTCTTGATGTTGGTTTAAAATGGTTAGGAGCAGCTTATTGATGTCCTGATGCAGGTTTATAATGTTTAGGAGCAGCTTATTGATGTTCTGATGTTGGTTTATAATGTTTAGGAGCAGCTCTTTGATGTCCTGATGCAGGTGTATAATGTTTAGGAGCAGCTTATTGATGTCCTGATGCAGGTTAATTATATATGGGAGCAGCTTATTGATGTCTTGATGTTGGTTTAAAATGTTTAGGAGCAGTTTATTGATGTCCTGATGCAGGTTTATAATATTTAGGAGCAGCTTATTGATGTCCTGATGCTGGTTTATAAAGTTTAGGAGCAGCTTACTATGTTCTGATGCAGGTTTATAATGTTTGGGAGCAGCTTATTGATGTCCTGATGCAGGTTTAAACTGTTTAGGAGCAGCTTATTGATGTCCTGATGCTGGTTAATAATATATGGGAGCAGCTTATTGATGTTCTGATGTTGGTTTAAAATGTTTAGGAGCAGTTTATTGATGTCCTGATGCAGGTTTATAAAGTTTGGGAGCAGCTTATTGATGTCTTGATGTTGGTTTAAAATGGTTAGGAGCAGCTTATTGATGTCCTGATGCAGGTTTATAATGTTTAGGAGCAGCTTATTGATGTTTTGATGTTGGTTTATAATGTTTAGTAGCAGCTTTTTGATGTCCTGATGCTGGTTAATAATATATGGGAGCAGCTTATTGATGTCCTGATGTTGGTTTAAAATGTTTAGGAGCAGTTTATTGATGTCCTGATGCAGGTTTATAATGTTTAGGATCAGCTTATTGATATCCTGATCCAGGGTTTATAATATTTTGGGAGCAGCTTATTGACGTCTTGATGTTGGTTTAAAATGGTTAGGAGCAGCTTATTGATGTCCTGATGCAGGTTTATAATGTTTAGGAGCAGCTTATTGATGTTCTGATGTTGGTTTATAATGTTTAGGAGCAGCTCTTTGATGTCCTGATGCAGGTGTATAATGTTTAGGAGCAGCTTATTGATGTCCTGACGCTGGTTAATAATATATGGGAGCAGCTTATTGATGTCCTGATGCAGGTGTATAATGTTTAGGAGCAGCTTATTGATGTCCTGATGCTGGTTAATAATATATGGGAGCAGCTTATTGATGTCTTGATGTTGGTTTAAAATGTTTAGGAGCAGTTTATTGATGTCCTGATGCAGGTTTATAATATTTAGGAGCAGCTTATTGATGTCCTGATGCTGGTTTATAAAGTTTAGGAGCAGCTTACTATGTTCTGATGCAGGTTTATTATGTTTGGGAGCAGCTTATTGATGTCCTGATTCTGGTTTATAATGTTTGGTAGCAGCTTTTTGATGTCCTGATGCTGGTTAATAATATATGGGAGCAGCTTATTGATGTCCTGATGTTGGTTTAAAATGTTTAGGAGCAGTTTATTGATGTCCTGATGCAGGTTTATAATGTTTAGGATCAGCTTATTGATGTCCTGATCCAGGGTTTATAATGTTTGGGAGCAGCTTATTGACGTCTTGATGTTGGTTTAAAATGGTTAGGAGCAGCTTATTGATGTCCTGATGCAGGTTTATAATGTTTAGGAGCAGCTTATTGATGTTCTGATGTTGGTTTATAATGTTTAGGAGCAGCTCTTTGATGTCCTGATGCAGGTGTATAATGTTTAGGAGCAGCTTATTGATGTCCTGATGCAGGTTAATTATATATGGGAGCAGCTTATTGATGTCTTGATGTTGGTTTAAAATGTTTAGGAGCAGTTTATTGATGTCCTGATGCAGGTTTATAATATTTAGGAGCAGCTTATTGATGTCCTGATGCTGGTTTATAAAGTTTAGGAGCAGCTTACTATGTTCTGATGCAGGTTTATAATGTTTGGGAGCAGCTTATTGATGTCCTGATGCAGGTTTAAACTGTTTAGGAGCAGCTTATTGATGTCCTGATGCTGGTTAATAATATATGGGAGCAGCTTATTGATGTTCTGATGTTGGTTTAAAATGTTTAGGAGCAGTTTATTGATGTCCTGATGCAGGTTTATAAAGTTTGGGAGCAGCTTATTGATGTCTTGATGTTGGTTTAAAATGGTTAGGAGCAGCTTATTGATGTCCTGATGCAGGTTTATAATGTTTAGGAGCAGCTTATTGATGTTTTGATGTTGGTTTATAATGTTTAGTAGCAGCTTTTTGATGTCCTGATGCTGGTTAATAATATATGGGAGCAGCTTATTGATGTCCTGATGTTGGTTTAAAATGTTTAGGAGCAGTTTATTGATGTCCTGATGCAGGTTTATAATGTTTAGGATCAGCTTATTGATATCCTGATCCAGGGTTTATAATATTTTGGGAGCAGCTTATTGACGTCTTGATGTTGGTTTAAAATGGTTAGGAGCAGCTTATTGATGTCCTGATGCAGGTTTATAATGTTTAGGAGCAGCTTATTGATGTTCTGATGTTGGTTTATAATGTTTAGGAGCAGCTCTTTGATGTCCTGATGCAGGTGTATAATGTTTAGGAGCAGCTTATTGATGTCCTGACGCTGGTTAATAATATATGGGAGCAGCTTATTGATGTCCTGATGCAGGTGTATAATGTTTAGGAGCAGCTTATTGATGTCCTGATGCTGGTTAATAATATATGGGAGCAGCTTATTGATGTCTTGATGTTGGTTTAAAATGTTTAGGAGCAGTTTATTGATGTCCTGATGCAGGTTTATAATATTTAGGAGCAGCTTATTGATGTCCTGATGCTGGTTTATAAAGTTTAGGAGCAGCTTACTATGTTCTGATGCAGGTTTATTATGTTTGGGAGCAGCTTATTGATGTCCTGATTCTGGTTTATAATGTTTGGTAGCAGCTTATTGATATCCTGATGCAGGTTTAAACTGTTTAGGAGCAGCTTATTGATGTCCTGATGCTGGTTAATAATATATGGGAGCAGCTTATTGATGTCTTGATGTTGGTTTAAAATGTTTAGGAGCAGTTTATTGATGTCCTGATGCAGGTTTATAATATTTAGGAGCAGCTTATTGATGTCCTGATGCTGGTTTATAAAGTTTAGGAGCAGCTTACTATGTTCTGATGCTGGTTTATAATGTTTGGGAGCAGCTTATTGACGTCCTGATGCAGGTTTATAATGTTTAGGAGCAGCTTATTGATTTCCTGATGCTGGTTTATAATGTTTGGGAGCAGCTTATTGATGTCTTGATGTTGGTTTAAAATGGTTAGGAGCAGCTTATTGATGTCCTGATGCAGGTTTATAATGTTTAGGAACAGCTTATTGATGTTCTGATGTTGGTTTATAATGTTTAGGAGCAGCTCTTTGATGTCCTGATGCAGGTGTATAATGTTTAGGAGCAGCTTATTGATGTCCTGATGCAGGTTTAAACTGTTTAGGAGCAGCTTATTGATGTCCTGATGCTGGTTAATAATATATGGGAGCAGCTTATTGATGTTCTGATGTTGGTTTAAAATGTTTAGGAGCAGTTTATTGATGTCCTGATGCAGGTTTATAATATTTAGGAGCAGCTTATTGATGTCCTGATGCTGGTTTATAAAGTTTAGGAGCAGCTTACTATGTTCTGATGCAGGTTTATAATGTTTGGGAGCAGCTTATTGATGTCCTGATGCAGGTTTACAATGTTTGGAGCAGGATATTGATGTCTTGATGTTGGTTTAAAATGGTTAGGAGCAGCTTATTGATGTCCTGATGCAGGTTTATAATGTTTAGAAGCAGCTTATTGATGTTCTGATGTTGGTTTACAATGTTTTGGAGCACCTTATTGATGTCCTGATCCAGGTTTAAAGTGTTTAGGAGCAGCTCTTTGATGTCCTGATGCAGGTGTATAATGTTTAGGAGCAGCTTATTGATGTCCTGATGCAGGTTTAAACTGTTTAGGAGCAGCTTATTGATGTCCTGATGCTGGTTAATAATATATGGGAGCAGCTTATTGATGTTCTGATGTTGGTTTAAAATGTTTAGGAGCAGTTTATTGATGTCCTGATGCAGGTTTATAATATTTAGGAGCAGCTTATTGATGTCCTGATGCTGGTTTATAAAGTTTAGGAGCAGCTTACTATGTTCTGATGCAGGTTTATAATGTTTGGGAGCAGCTTATTGATGTCCTGATGCAGGTTTACAATGTTTGGAGCAGCTTATTGATGTCCTGATTCTGGTTTATAATGTTTGGTAGCAGCTTATTGATATCCTGATGCTGGTTTATAATGTTTGGGAGCAGATTATTGATGTCCTGATGCAGGTTTATAATGTTTAGGAGCAGCTGATTGATGTCCTGATGCAGGTGTATAATGTTTGGAGCAGCTTATTGATTTCCTGATGCTGGTTTATAATGTTTGGGATCAGCTTATTGATGTCTTGATGTTGGTTTAAAATGGTTAGGAGCAGCTTATTGATGTCCTGATGTTGGTTTATAATGTTTAGGAGCAGCTTTTTGATGTCCTGATGCTGGTTAATAATCTATGGGAGCAGCTTATTGATGTCCTGATGTTGGTTTAAAATGTTTAGGAGCAGTTTATTGATGTCCTGATGCAGGTTTATAATGTTTAGGATCAGCTTATTGATGTCCTGATCCAGGGTTTATAATGTTTAGGAGCAGCTTATTTATGTTCTGATGTTGGTTTATAATGTTTAGGAGCAGCTCTTTGATGTCCTGATGCAGGTGTATAATGATTAGGAGCAGCTTATTGATGTCCTGATGCTGGTTAATAATATATGGGAGCAGCTTATTGATGTCTTGATGTTGGTTTAAAATGTTTAGGAGCAGTTTATTGATGTCCTGATGCAGGTTTATAATATTTAGGAGCAGCTTATTGATGTCCTGATGCTGGTTTATAAAGTTTAGGAGCAGCTTATTGATGTCCTGATGCTGGTTTATAAAGTTTAGGAGCAGCTTACTATGTTCTGATGCAGGTTTATAATGTTTGGGAGCAGCTTATTGATGTCCTGATGCAGGTTTACAATGTTTGGAGCAGCTTATTGATGTCCTGATGCTGGTTTATAATGTTTGGTAGCAGCTTATTGATATCCTGATGCTGGTTTATAATGTTTGGGAGCAGATTATTGATGTCCTGATGCAGGTTTATAATGTTTAGGAGCAGCTTATTGATTTCCTGATGCTGGTTTATAATGTTTGGGAGCAGCTTATTGATGTCTTGATGTTGGTTTAAAATGGTTAGGAGCAGCTTATTGATGTCCTGATGCAGGTTTATAATGTTTAGGAGCAGCTTATTGATGTCCTGATGCTGGTTAATAATATATGGGAGCAGCTTATTGATGTCCTGATGTTGGTTTAAAATGTTTAGGAGCAGTTTATTGATGTCCTGATGCAGGTTTATAATATTTAGGAGCAGCTTATTGATGTCCTGATGCTGGTTTATAAAGTTTAGGAGCAGCTTACTATGTTCTGATGCAGGTTTATAATGTTTGGGAGCAGCTTATTGATGTCCTGATGCAGGTTTACAATGTTTGGAGCAGCTTATTGATGTCCTGATTCTGGTTTATAATGTTTGGTAGCAGCTTATTGATATCCTGATGCTGGTTTATAATGTTTGGGAGCAGGATATTGATGTCTTGATGTTGGTTTAAAATGGTTAGGAGCAGCTTATTGATGTCCTGATGCAGGTTTATAATGTTTAGAAGCAGCTTATTGATGTTCTGATGTTGGTTTACAATGTTTAGGAGCACCTTATTGATGTCCTGATCCAGGTTTAAAGTGTTTAGGAGCAGCTCTTTGATGTCCTGATGCAGGTGTATAATGTTTAGGAGCAGCTTATTGATGTCCTGATGCAGGTGTATAATGTTTAGGAGCAGTTTATTGATGTCCTGATGCAGGTTTATAATATTTAGGAGCAGCTTATTGATGTCCTGATGCTGGTTTATAAAGTTTAGGAGCAGCTTACTATGTTCTGATGCAGGTTTATAATGTTTGGGAGCAGCTTATTGATGTCCTGATGCAGTTTTACACTGTTTGGTAGCAGCTTATTGATGTCCTGATGCAGGTGTATAATGTTTGGAGCAGCTTATTGATTTCCTGATGTTGGTTTATAATGTTTGGGAGCAGCTTATTGATGTCCTGATGCAGGTGTATAATGTTTGGAGCAGCTTATTGATTTCCTGATGTTGGTTTATAATGTTTGGGAGCAGCTTATTGATGTCTTGATGATGGTTTAAAATGGTTAGGAGCAGCTTATTGATGTCCTGATGCAGGTTTATAATGTTTAGGAGCAGCTTATTGATGTTCTGATGTTGGTTTATAATGTTTAGGAGCAGCTTTTTGATGTCCTGATGCTGGTTAATAATATATGGGAGCAGCTTATTGATGTCCTGATGTTGGTTTAAAATGTTTAGGAGCAGTTTATTTATGTCCTGATGCAGGTTTATAATGTTTAGGATCAGCTTATTGATGTCCTGATCCAGGGTTTATAATGTTTGGGAGCAGCTTATTGACGTCTTGATGTTGGTTTAAAATTGTTAGGAGCAGCTTATTGATGTCCTGATGCAGGTTTATAATGTTTAGGAGCAGCTTATTGATGTTCTGATGTTGGTTTATAATGTTTAGGAGCAGCTCTTTGATGTCCTGATGCAGGTGTATAATGATTAGGAGCAGCTTATTGATGTCCTGATGCTGGTTAATAATATATGGGAGCAGCTTATTGATGTCTTGATGTTGGTTTAAAATGTTTAGGAGCAGTTTATTGATGTCCTGATGCAGGTTTATAATATTTAGGAGCAGCTTATTGATGTCCTGATGCTGGTTTATAAAGTTTAGGAGCAGCTTACTATGTTCTGATGCAGGTTTATAATGGGAGCAGCTTATTGATGTCCTGATGCAGGTTTACAATGTTTGGAGCAGCTTATTGATGTCCTGATTCTGGTTTATAATGTTTGGTAGCAGCTTATTGATATCCTGATGCTGGTTTATAATGTTTGGGAGCAGATTATTGATGTCCTGATGCAGGTTTATAATGTTTAGGAGCAGCTTATTGATTTCCTGATGCTGGTTTATAATGTTTGGGAGCAGCTTATTGATGTCTTGATGTTGGTTTAAAATGGTTAGGAGCAGCTTATTGATGTCCTGATGCAGGTTTATAATGTTTAGGAACAGCTTATTGATGTTCTGATGTTGGTTTATAAAGTTTAGGAGCAGCTTACTATGTTCTGATGCAGGTTTATAATGTTTGGGATCAGCTTATTGATGTCCTGATCCAGGGTTTATAATGTTTGGGAGCAGCTTATTGACGTCTTGATGTTGGTTTAAAATGGTTAGGAGCAGCTTATTGATGTCCTGATGCAGGTTTATAATGTTTAGGAGCAGCTTATTGATGTTCTGATGTTGGTTTATAATGTTTAGGAGCAGCTCTTTGATGTCCTGATGCAGGTGTATAATGATTAGGAGCAGCTTATTGATGTCCTGATGCTGGTTAATAATATATGGGAGCAGCTTATTGATGTCTTGATGTTGGTTTAAAATGTTTAGGAGCAGTTTATTGATGTCCTGATGCAGGTTTATAATATTTAGGAGCAGCTTATTGATGTCCTGATGCTGGTTTATAAAGTTTAGGAGCAGCTTACTATGTTCTGATGCAGGTTTATAATGGGAGCAGCTTATTGATGTCCTGATGCAGGTTTACAATGTTTGGAGCAGCTTATTGATGTCCTGATTCTGGTTTATAATGTTTGGTAGCAGCTTATTGATATCCTGATGCTGGTTTATAATGTTTGGGAGCAGATTATTGATGTCCTGATGCAGGTTTATAATGTTTAGGAGCAGCTTATTGATTTCCTGATGCTGGTTTATAATGTTTGGGAGCAGCTTATTGATGTCTTGATGTTGGTTTAAAATGGTTAGGAGCAGCTTATTGATGTCCTGATGCAGGTTTATAATGTTTAGGAACAGCTTATTGATGTTCTGATGTTGGTTTATAAAGTTTAGGAGCAGCTTACTATGTTCTGATGCAGGTTTATAATGTTTGGGAGCAGCTTATTGATGTCCTGATGCAGGTTTACAATGTTTGGAGCAGCTTATTGATGTCCTGATTCTGGTTTATAATGTTTAGGAGCAGTTTATTGATGTCCTGATGCAGGTTTACAATGTCTAGGAGCAGTTTATCTATGTCCTGATTCTGGTTTATAATGTTTGGAGCAGCTTATTGATGTCCTGATGCAGGTTTATAATGTTTAGGAGCAGCTTATTGATGTTCTGATGTTGGTTTATAATGTTTAGGAGCAGCTCTTTGATGTCCTGATGCAGGTGTATAATGATTAGGAGCAGCTTATTGATGTCCTGATGCTGGTTAATAATATATGGGAGCAGCTTATTGATGTCTTGATGTTGGTTTAAAATGTTTAGGAGCAGTTTATTGATGTCCTGATGCAGGTTTATAATATTTAGGAGCAGCTTATTGATGTCCTGATGCTGGTTTATAAAGTTTAGGAGCAGCTTACTATGTTCTGATGCAGGTTTATAATGGGAGCAGCTTATTGATGTCCTGATGCAGGTTTACAATGTTTGGAGCAGCTTATTGATGTCCTGATTCTGGTTTATAATGTTTGGTAGCAGCTTATTGATATCCTGATGCTGGTTTATAATGTTTGGGAGCAGATTATTGATGTCCTGATGCAGGTTTATAATGTTTAGGAGCAGCTTATTGATTTCCTGATGCTGGTTTATAATGTTTGGGAGCAGCTTATTGATGTCTTGATGTTGGTTTAAAATGGTTAGGAGCAGCTTATTGATGTCCTGATGCAGGTTTATAATGTTTAGGAACAGCTTATTGATGTTCTGATGTTGGTTTATAAAGTTTAGGAGCAGCTTACTATGTTCTGATGCAGGTTTATAATGTTTGGGAGCAGCTTATTGATGTCCTGATGCAGGTTTACAATGTTTGGAGCAGCTTATTGATGTCCTGATTCTGGTTTATAATGTTTAGGAGCAGTTTATTGATGTCCTGATGCAGGTTTACAATGTCTAGGAGCAGTTTATTGATGTCCTGATTCTGGTTTATAATGTTTGGAGCAGCTTATTGATTTCCTGATGCAGGTTTACAATGTTTGGAGCAGCTTATTGATGTCCTGATTCTGGTTTATAATGTTTGGTAGCAGCTTATTGATATCCTGATGCTGGTTTATAATGTTTGGGAGCAGATTATTGATGTCCTGATGCAGGTTTATAATGTTTAGGAGCAGCTTATTGATTTCCTGATGCTGGTTTATAATGTTTGGGAGCAGCTTATTGATGTCTTGATGTTGGTTTAAAATGGTTAGGAGCAGCTTATTGATGTCCTGATGCAGGTTTATAATGTTTAGGAACAGCTTATTGATGTTCTGATGTTGGTTTATAAAGTTTAGGAGCAGCTTACTATGTTCTGATGCAGGTTTATAATGTTTGGGAGCAGCTTATTGATGTCCTGATGCAGGTTTACAATGTTTGGAGCAGCTTATTGATGTCCTGATTCTGGTTTATAATGTTTAGGAGCAGTTTATTGATGTCCTGATGCAGGTTTACAATGTCTAGGAGCAGTTTATCTATGTCCTGATTCTGGTTTATAATGTTTGGAGCAGCTTATTGATGTCCTGATGCAGGTTTATAATGTTTAGGAGCAGCTTATTGATGTTCTGATGTTGGTTTATAATGTTTAGGAGCAGCTCTTTGATGTCCTGATGCAGGTGTATAATGATTAGGAGCAGCTTATTGATGTCCTGATGCTGGTTAATAATATATGGGAGCAGCTTATTGATGTCTTGATGTTGGTTTAAAATGTTTAGGAGCAGTTTATTGATGTCCTGATGCAGGTTTATAATATTTAGGAGCAGCTTATTGATGTCCTGATGCTGGTTTATAAAGTTTAGGAGCAGCTTACTATGTTCTGATGCAGGTTTATAATGGGAGCAGCTTATTGATGTCCTGATGCAGGTTTACAATGTTTGGAGCAGCTTATTGATGTCCTGATTCTGGTTTATAATGTTTGGTAGCAGCTTATTGATATCCTGATGCTGGTTTATAATGTTTGGGAGCAGATTATTGATGTCCTGATGCAGGTTTATAATGTTTAGGAGCAGCTTATTGATTTCCTGATGCTGGTTTATAATGTTTGGGAGCAGCTTATTGATGTCTTGATGTTGGTTTAAAATGGTTAGGAGCAGCTTATTGATGTCCTGATGCAGGTTTATAATGTTTAGGAACAGCTTATTGATGTTCTGATGTTGGTTTATAAAGTTTAGGAGCAGCTTACTATGTTCTGATGCAGGTTTATAATGTTTGGGAGCAGCTTATTGATGTCCTGATGCAGGTTTACAATGTTTGGAGCAGCTTATTGATGTCCTGATTCTGGTTTATAATGTTTAGGAGCAGTTTATTGATGTCCTGATGCAGGTTTACAATGTCTAGGAGCAGTTTATTGATGTCCTGATTCTGGTTTATAATGTTTGGAGCAACTTATTGATTTCCTGATGCTGGTTTATAATGTTTGGTAGCAGCTTTTTGATGTCCTGATGCTGGTTAATAATATATGGGAGCAGCTTATTGATGTCCTGATGTTGGTTTAAAATGTTTAGGGGCAGTTTATTGATGTCCTGATGCAGGTTTATAATGTTTAGGATCAGCTTATTGATGTCCTGATCCAGGGTTTATAATGTTTGGGAGCAGCTTATTGACGTCTTGATGTTGGTTTAAAATGGTTAGGAGCAGCTTATTGATGTTCTGATGTTGGTTTATAATGTTTAGGAGCAGCTCTTTGATGTCCTGATGCAGGTGTATCATGTTTAGGAGCAGCTTATTGATGTCCTGATGCTGGTTAATAATATATGGGAGCAGCTTATTGATGTCTTGATGTTGGTTTAAAATGTTTAGGAGCAGTTTATTGATGTCCTGATGCAGGTTTATAATATTTAGGAGCAGCTTATTGATGTCCTGATGCTGGTTTATAAAGTTTAGGAGCAGCTTACTATGTTCTGATGCAGGTTTATAATGTTTGGGAGCAGCTTATTGATGTCCTGATGCAGGTTTACAATGTTTGGAGCAGCTTATTGATGTCCTGATTCTGGTTTATAATGTTTGGTAGCAGCTTATTGATATCCTGATGCTGGTTTATAATGTTTGGGAGCAGATTATTTATGTCCTGATGCAGGTTTATAATGTTTAGGAGCAGCTTATTGATTTCCTGATGCTGGTTTATAATGTTTGGGAGCAGCTTATTGATGTCTTGATGTTGGTTTAAAATGGTTAGGAGCAGCTTATTGATGTCCTGATGCAGGTTTATAATGTTTAGGAACAGCTTATTGATGTCCTGATGCTGGTTAATAATATATGGGAGCAGCTTATTGATGTCCTGATGTTGGTTTAAAATGTTTAGGAGCAGTTTATTGATGTCCTGATGCAGGTTTATAATATTTAGGAGCAGCTTATTGATGTCATGATGCTGGTTTATAAAGTTTAGGATCAGCTTATTGATGTCCTGATGCTGGTTTATAATGTTTGGGAGCAGCTTATTGATATACTGATGCCGGTTTATAATGTTTGGGAGCAGATTATTGATGTCCTGATGCAGGTTTACAATGTTTGGAGCAGCTTATTGATGTCCTGATGCTGGTTTATAATGTTTGGGAGCAGCTTATTGATGTCCTGATGCTGGTTTATAATGTCTAGGAGCAGCTTATTGATGTCCTGATGCAGGTTTATAATGTTTGGGAGCAGCTTATTGATGTCCTGATGCTGGTTTATAATGTTTGGGAGCAGCTTATTGATATCCTGATGCATGTTTATAATGTTTGGGAGCAGCTTATTGATTTCCTGATGATGGTTTATAATGTTTAGGAGCAGCTTATTGATTTCCTGATGCTGGTTTATAATGTTTAGGATCAGCTTATTGATGTCCTGATGCAGGTTTGTAATGTTTGGGAGCAGCTTATTAATGTCTTGATGTTGGTTTAAAATTATTAGGAGCAGCTTATTGATGTCCTGATGCAGGTTTATAATGGTTAGGAGCAGCTTATTGATGTTCTGATGTTGGTTTATAATGTTTAGGAGCAGCTTATTGATGTCCTGATGCTGGTTAATAATATATGGGAGCAGCTTATTGATGTCCTGATGTTGGTTTAAAATGTTTAGGAGCAGTTTATTGATGTCCTGATGCAGGTTTATAATATTTAGGAGCAGCTTATTGATGTCCTGATGCTGGTTTATAAAGTTTAGGAGCAGCTTACTATGTTCTGATGCAGGTTTATAATGTTTGGGAGCAGCTTATTGATGTCCTGATGCAGGTTTACAATGTTTGGAGCAGCTTATTGATGTCCTGATTCTGGTTTATAATGTTTGGTAGCAGCTTAATGATATCCTGATGCTGGTTTATAATGTTTGGGAGCAGATTATTTATGTCCTGATGCAGGTTTATAATGTTTAGGAGCAGCTTATTGATTTCCTGATGCTGGTTTATAATGTTTGGGAGCAGCTTATTGATGTCTTGATGTTGGTTTAAAATGGTTAGGAGCAGCTTATTGATGTCCTGATGCAGGTTTATAATGTTTAGGAACAGCTTATTGATGTTCTGATGTTGGTTTATAATGTTTAGGAGCAGCTCTTTGATGTCCTGATGCAGGTGTATAATGTTTAGGAGCAGCTTATTGATGTCCTGATGCTGGTTAATAATATATGGGAGCAGCTTATTGATGTCCTGATGTTGGTTTAAAATGTTTAGGAGCAGTTTATTGATGTCCTGATGCAGGTTTATAATATTTAGGAGCAGCTTATTGATGTCCTGATGCTGGTTTATAAAGTTTAGGATCAGCTTATTGATGTCCTGATGCTGGTTTATAATGTTTGGGAGCAGCTTATTGATATACTGATGCCGGTTTATAATGTTTGGGAGCAGATTATTGATGTCCTGATGCAGGTTTACAATGTTTGGAGCAGCTTATTGATGTCCTGATGCTGGTTTATAATGTTTGGGAGCAGCTTATTGATGTCCTGATGCTGGTTTATAATGTCTAGGAGCAGCTTATTGATGTCCTGATGCAGGTTTATAATGTTTGGGAGCAGCTTATTGATGTCCTGATGCTGGTTTATAATGTTTGGGAGCAGCTTATTGATATCCTGATGCATGTTTATAATGTTTGGGAGCAGCTTATTGATTTCCTGATGATGGTTTATAATGTTTAGGAGCAGCTTATTGATTTCCTGATGCTGGTTTATAATGTTTAGGATCAGCTTATTGATGTCCTGATGCAGGTTTGTAATGTTTGGGAGCAGCTTATTAATGTCTTGATGTTGGTTTAAAATTATTAGGAGCAGCTTATTGATGTCCTGATGCAGGTTTATAATGGTTAGGAGCAGCTTATTGATGTTCTGATGTTGGTTTATAATGTTTAGGAGCAGCTTATTGATGTCCTGATGCTGGTTAATAATATATGGGAGCAGCTTATTGATGTCCTGATGTTGGTTTAAAATGTTTAGGAGCAGTTTATTGATGTCCTGATCCAGGGTTTATAATGTTTGGAGCAGCTTATTGATGTCCCTATGCAGGTTTATAATGTTTAGCAGCAGCTTATGGATGTTCTGATGTTGATTTATAATGTTTAGGAGCAGCTTATTGTTGTCCTTATCCAGGTTTAAAGTGTTTAGGAGCAGCTTATTGATGTCCTGATGCAGGTGTATAATGTTTAGGAGCAGCTTATTGATGTCCTGATGCAGGTTTAAAATGTTTAGGAGCAGCTTATTGATGTCCTGATGCTGGTTTATAAAGTTTAGGAGCAGCTTGCTATGTTCTGATGCAGGTTTATAATGTTTGGGAGCAGCTTATTGATGTCCTGATGCAGGTTTATAATGTTTAGGAGCAGCTGATTGATGTCCTGATGCTGGTTTATAATGTTTGGAGCAGCTTATTGATTTCCTGATGCTGGTTTATAATGTTTGGGAGCAGCTTATTGATGTCTTGATGTTGGTTTAAAATGGTTAGGATCAGCTTATTGATGTCCTGATCCAGGGTTTATAATGTTTGGGAGCAGCTTATTGACGTCTTGATGTTGGTTAAGGTTCCCTTTTGGGAACGACCCCTCCCACGTTCAGCTGGAACGGTGGCGCACGGAATGCAAAAATATTCTTAGAAATATTTAACCTCCACACATTAACAAGTCCAATAGCTCAAATGAAAGATAAACACCTTGTTCATCTACCCAGCAAGTCAGATTTCTAAAATGTTTTACGGCGAAAACATAGCACATATTTACGTCAAACCACCACCAAAGACACAGCTAATTTGAATAGCCAAAAAATGCAATCAACAAACGCAGGATTAAAATAAAAATAATTCACTAACCTTTTGAAAATCTTCATCAGATGACAGTAATAGGACATGTTACACAGTACATTTATGTTTTTTTCAATAATATGCTATTTATATCCATAAATCTCTGTTTACAATGACGGCATGTTCACAAAATGCTACTCAAATATCCGGAGAAATGATGATATCTGCCAGAGCTAACGTCAGATAACAAGCAATACACATCATAAACGTTGACTAAATATACATGTTCTACATATAGATAGAAAGATACACTTCTTCTTAATGCAACCGCTGTGTTACATTTATTTTTAACGTTACAGAATTCATTCACTGGGCTATAATATGAGACGGCGCTCAGAAATTAGCATTATGTCTCCTCTATCTCGGAGTCCACAGAAACCCATAATTAACACATAAATATTCCCTTACCTTTGATGTTCTTCGATCAGAAGACATGGAAGGAGTTATACTTACCAAAAACTGCGTTTGGTTTTCAAGTCTGTGTCTTTAGGTTACCAAACGCGAC
Source organism: Oncorhynchus kisutch (assembly GCF_002021735.2). Taxonomy (NCBI): domain Eukaryota; kingdom Metazoa; phylum Chordata; class Actinopteri; order Salmoniformes; family Salmonidae; genus Oncorhynchus; species Oncorhynchus kisutch. The sequence goes on from NC_034194.2 coordinate 4,801,794, forward strand.
AAATTCCGGTTGAAATGCAGCCAAAATTCTAGTGGATGCGCATCTAAACTTCAAAATTACATATTATATGTCGACTAAACTGGTCAAACTAAGTGCAGAATCAAGCTTTAGCATGTTCTAAACATGCAAAACAAAACTTAGCTCGAACAGACAAACCAAAATCGTTTGGTCAATCCTGGAAGAAAGAGAGCTCCGGACCAGGCGCGCGCATGAAAGTACATGTATTTTCTCGTGACCCGGAGGTTTCAGCCCGCCAAAACTCGAGGGAGCACGCTATTCTCACAATGAGAGGCCCCACTGAAAGGGGACACCTTGCTGAAGAGATAGGAACTGTTCCCAGATCTGTAGCTGGTTGGGAAGGGTGGGGTCGATGATGTCAAAGTTGGCCCAACTTTCATGATGGCAAGAGAGAGTTTGGGAGAATGGCTGCCCTGAGAGTTCTGCTTTACATACAGACATAATTTGAACGGTTTTAGAAGCTTTAGAGTGTTTTCTATTCAATAATAATTATTATATGCATATATTAGCAATTTTTGACAGATTTTTTTTCTGTTTACTATGGGCACGCAATTCCTAGAAAGGGGGCAGTAGTCAGCCCTATCTTTAACAGGTTTGAATTCATGTTTAGGAGCAGCTTATTGATGTTCTGATGTTGGTTTATAATGTTTGGGAGCAGGTTATTGATGTCTTGATGCAGGTTTATAATGTTTGGGAGTACGTTATTGATGTCCCGATCCAGGGTTTATAATGTTTGGGAGCAGCTTATTGATGTCCTGATGCTGGTTTATAATGTTTAGGAGCAGCTTATTGATGTCCTGATCCAGGTTTAAAGTGTTTAGGAGCAGCTTTTTGATGTCCTGATGCAGTTGAGGACAATTGCATACACAGCTCGAGCAAGACATTCATCCGCATTTCTCTGACTACGTTCCTCCATTGAGTAAAAAAAAATCTGATTCCAGGAGGACCATGAGCTGTTGCCATCGATAAGGTGTTTGATTCATAATTTTCATAATTTTTGGGGGGACGGCAGGGTAGCCTAGTTGTTAGAGAGTTGAACTAGTAACCGGAAGGCAGAAAGTTCAAACCCCCGAGCTGACAAGGTACAAATCTCGCCGTTCTGCCCCTGAACAGGCAGTTAACCCACTGTTCCTAGGCCGTCATTGAAAATAAGAATTTGTTCTTAACTGACTTGCCTAGTTAAATAAAGGTAAAATAATAAAATAAAATAAAATTCACCTCGAATAGAAGTAGAGGGACTTTGGTCAAAGGTTGCTTGTTGTGAGCGCTGAGGGAACTTTATGCACTTGGCTGGATGATTCTGCATCTTTGTTGCATTCTTCATTTTATTTGTCACATACACATGGTTAGCAGATGTTAAAACCTCTTATGGATAGGGGAGACGCTAGCGTCTCAACTGGCCAATTGCCAGGGGAAATGCAGAAAGCGAGATTCGAATAAAATGCTATAAAATTCAAACTTACATTAAATCACACATGTAAGATACTCAATTAAAGCTACAATCGTTGTGAATCCAGCCAACATGTCAGATTTTAAAAATGCTTTTCGGCGAAAGCATAAAAAGCTATTATCTGATAGCCTGCACCCATCTGCACCAGCAGTAAACAAAGGAGCTAGCATAGGAGGCGCTACACAAAACGCTGAAATAAAATATAAAATATGCATTACCTTTGACGAGCTTCTTTTGTTGGCACTCCAATATGTCCCATAAACATCACAATTGGTACTTTTGTTTGATTAATTCCGTCCATAGATATCGAAAATGTCCATTTATAAAGAGCGTTTGATCCAGAAAAAGCCAGCTTACAAAACGCAAAGTCACTACAAAATATTTCAAAAGTTGCCTATAAACTTTGCCAAAATATTTCAAACTACTTTTGTAATACAACGTTAGGTATTTTTAAACGTTAGTAATCGATCAAATTGTAGACAGGGCAATCTATATTCAATACAGGAACGAAAACAAACCAGCACTGCTGTTCACGTCTTGCGCAACTCACAAAAGTGTCCCCAGTTCCGAGTTGGCCTACTTCTTCATAGAACAAAGGAATAACCTCAACCATATTCCAAAGACTGGCGACATCGTGTGGAAGCGGTAGGAACTGAAAATAGGTTCCTATTAAATATCCAATGGCAAAGACAAAATAGTGAACAGAGAGGGGGCAAAAAAAAAATCTGAACAGTTAGTCCTCGGGGTTTTGCCTGCTACATAAGTTCTGTTATACTCACAAACATGATTCAAACAGTTTTAGAAACTTCAGAGTGTTTTCTATCCAAATCCATGAATGATATGCACATCTTATATTCTTGGCATGAGTAGCAGGAAGTTGAAATTGGGCACGCTATTTATCCAAAAGTGATTGTAGCGAAATGCTTGTCCTTCTAGTACTGACAATGCAGTAATAACCAGCGAGTAATCTAACCTAACAATTCCACAACTACTACCTGATACACACAAGTGTAAAGGGATAAAGAATATGTACATAAAGATATATGAATGAGTGATGGTACAGAACGGCATAGGCAAGATGCAGTAGATGGTAAAGAGTACATTATATACATTTGAGATAAGAAACGTTGGGTAGATAAACATAAAGTGGCATAGTTTAAAGTGGCTAGTGATACATTTGTACATCAATTTCCATAAATGTCCATTATTAAAGTGGCTGGAGTTGAGTCAGTATGTTGGCAGCAGCCACTCAGTGTTAGTGGTGGCTGTTTAATTGGCCGACTCCGACCACGGTAAAGGAGGTGCAGCGGTTCTTAGGGTTTGCCAATTACTACCGGAGGTTTATCCTGGGCTTTGGCCAGGTGGCGACCCCTATCACCTCACTGCTGAAGGGGGGGCCGGTGCGTTTGCAGTGGTCAGCAGAGGTGGATGGAGCTTTCCGTCGTTTGAAGGCGCTGTTCATCGACGCGCCAGTGTTGGTGCATCCAGACCCTTCTTTGGCATTCATAGTTGAGGTGGACGCATCCGAGGCTGGGGTTGGAGCTGTGCTCTCCCAGCGCTTGGGTACGCCACCGAAGCTCCGCCCTGTGCTTTTTTTGAAGAAGAAGCTCGGGCCAGCGGAGCGGAATTATGATGTGGGGCCATGGTTAAGGCCCTGAAGGTGTGGAGACACTGGCTTGAGGGGGCTAAGCTCCCTTTCCTCATCTGGAATGACCACCGTAACCTGGAGTATATCCAATCAGCTAGGAGACTGAATCCTCGTCAGGCAAGGTGGGTCATGTATTTCACCCAATTTCGTTTTACGATCTCGTATTGACCAGGTTCTCTCAATACTAAGGCCGACGTGCTGTCCCGCCTATACGACACTGATGACCAGTCCATTGATCCTACTCCCATCATTCCGACTGCCAAGCTGGTAGCACCGGTAGTTTGGGAGGTGGACGCGGACATCGAGCGGGCACTAAGGGAGGAACTTGCACCTTCACAGTGCCCGGAGGGTCGGAGGTATGTGCCGCTCGCTGTTCGTGATCAATTGATTCGATGGGCTTATAGTCTACCCTTGTCAGATCACCCGGGTATTTCGAGGACGGTGCAAAGTCTTAGAGGAAAGTACTGGAGGAAAGTACTGGTGGCCTACCTTGGTGAGAGACGTGCAATTCTATGTCTCCTCCTGTTCGGTGTGCGCTCCTAGGCATTTGCCACGAGGTAAATTACAACCCCTCACCGTTCCACAACGACCGTGGTCCCATCTATCGGTGGATTTTCTTACTGATCTTCCCCTGTCTCAGGGGAACATGACGTCCTCGAAGTCCTGCTGTCTTATCCCGTTGCCCGGTCTCCCTACGGCCCTACAGACTGCGGAGGCACTGTTCACCCATGTCTTCCGGCCCTACGGGGTGCCCGAGGATATCGTTTCTGATCGGTGTCCCCAGTTTACGTCCCGAGTATGTAAGGCGTTTATGAAGCGTCTTTGGGTCTCGGTCAGCCTGACCTCGGGTTATCACCTGGAGAGTAATGGGCAGGTGGAGAGAGTGAACCAGGAGGTGGGTAGGTTTCCGCGGTCGTATTGCCAGGACTGGCCAGGGGAGTGGGTGAGATACATCCCCTGGGCCGAAATGGCCCAGAACTCACAAAGCCACTCCTCTACCGAAATGTCACCGTTTGAGTGTGTGTTGGGGTACCAGCTGGTTATGGCACCATGGCATCAGAGCCAGACCGAGGCTTCTGGAGTGGAGGAGTGGGTGCAGCGCTCCCTCTTGCTCCTACCTGAGACATAAACGTCCCAACTAGACATCTGGAAATGCAAATGCACTACGCTACATGCTAATAGCACTCGTTAAAACTCATTATAAGAGAGCATGCAACACCACGAAATACCTGAATGCTACGTAAACAAAAGATTTCGCGTAGCCTGCGCTACCCAAATAGCATAAATAAAATATTAAACTTTCATTACCTTTGAAGATCTTCTTTGTTGGCACACCTATATGCCCCATAAACATCACTATTTGGGTCTTTTTTTCGATTAAATCGGTCCATATATACCTAAAATAGCCATCTATGGAAACTGTGTGATTCAGAAAAAAACACCTTTTGAAAATGCTACGTCATTTTTTTAAATAAAAAAAGTTGACGATAAACTTTCACAAAACACTTCGAAATACTTTTCTAATCCAACTTTAGGTATCAGTAAACGTTAATAATCTATCAAAATGATCACGGGGCGGTGTGTATTCAATAGCTCCACGATTTCAAATCCTCTTCCAAAATCTCTCTTCCAAACCTTCCAGTCAGAGACCAGATGGAAAGTGATCTCCCAGTTTGGTTTGCCCAAGAAATAAACAGCCCGGAAATGACGACTGGCGACATCGTGTGGAAGCTGTAGGAATTGCAATCTAGGCCATAACTAATGTGGTTTCCATTTAACAATCAGTGGAAGTGGCGGATTGATACTTTTTTCAGTTTTCAGTGACCAGATTTTCTTGCGCTTTTCGCTGAAACACACGCTCTGTTCAAGTCACAGCGGTGATTTAACCAGTTTTAGAAACGTCAGAGTGTTTTCTATACACACATACTAATCATATGCATATACTATATTCCTGGCATGAGTAGCAGGGTGCTGAAATGTTGCGCAATTTTTTACAGAATGTTCGAAAAAGTAGGGGGTAGGAGCAACATTAAGTGGACCTGGAGAGCCGTCCAGGAGTCATTGCGTCAGGGGAGTGGACGGCAGAAGAAGAGCGCCGACCGTCACCGCAGTGAGGCCCCCGTGTTTGCACCGGGGGACAACGTCTGGCTCTCGACCCGAAACCTGCCCCTCCGCCTGCATTGCCGGAAGCTGGGTCCGCAGTGAGTAAGGCCATTTAAAGTCCTGAGGAGAATAACAAGGTGTGTTATCGATTGTTACTCCCTTCGTATATCATATTAACCCCTCATTTCATGTGTCTATCCTTAGGCCAGTGGTAGCTTGTCCCATGCAGGAAGGTGAGGTTCCGGAGGTCCCTCCGCCCCCTCTGGACATCAAGGGGGTCCCCGGCATACACTATACGGTCCATCCTGGACTCCAGACACCGGGTGAGGGGCCTACAGTACCTCGTGGACTGGCAGAAAATCTTGCGTAAAATACTGAGGTAGCCATTTTTCCAATCGCTTCTTATGAGAAACCAATTGCCTCGACGGATATATTATTGAATATATATATATATATATGTTAATAACACCTTGAAGATGGATCCTAAACAACGTTTGCCGTGTTTCTGTCGATATTATGGAGCAAATTTTGAAAAAAGTTTGGCGTTAAAGTTGCAGCATTTTCCGGTCGATTTCTCAGCCAAGCATGATGAAGAAACAGGAGCTATTTCGCCTACAAAAATAATATTTTGGGAAAAAAGAAACATTTGCTATCTAACTGGGGGTCTCCTGAGTGAAAGCATCTGAAGTTCTTCAAAGGTAAATTATTTAATTTGGTTGCTTTTCTTATTTTCGTGAAAATGTTGCCTGCTGCCAGCAGAGCTAGCATAGCATTATGCCATGATAAACTTACACAAATGCTTGTCTAGCGTTGGCTGTAATGCATATTTCGAAAATCTGGGATGACAGTGTTGTTAACAAAAGGCTAAGCTTGTGTTTGAATATATTTATTTCATTTGCGATTTTCATGAATAGGAAAAGTTTCTAGGGGTATTTATGTCCGCTGCGTTATGCTAATGCGTTTAAGGCTATGATTACGCTCCCGGATACGGGTTTGCTCATCGCAAGAGGTTAATGACATTGATTACAGTCACCAGATGCTGATCAATGTGTCCATGGTGACCAGTGACAGCAGCCCACAGCTGAACTCACAGTGGAGATTCAGGGTCAGAAATACCTCCTCAAAGTTGGGGTAATGGAGAAGCTACCTTTTGAGATGATTTTGGGGATGGATGTGTCTGTACACTCTGATCTGTTGGGAAGTGTGGGCGGTCAGCTATATGAGCAGCCAGTTTGCCAGTCTGATGTTCAGGTGTCATGTTCAGTTGTCACTCGTTCCCAGGCCAAAGCTGGTTTACAACCTCTGCCTGACTTGTGTGATAGTCTGTGCGAGGGGGGAACCAAAGGACCCAGAAAGTCACGCCGCCAGTGGCGTCTTGAGAAGTATGTGGGAACAACTGTACCTGTTGCTGATGTGTCTGGGTTAGAGGTGCAATGGGATGTTCCGCAAAATTTTACTACACTGCAGAAGTCTGATGCAACCTTGAACTGTTTGTTGACAAGGCCTTAGCTGGGGACAGTCAATCTTCATGTGGGTGGATTTACACGGTTAACGACCACATACTCTACCTTGGGTCAGAGGCAGATAGCAGGAAGTTGGTGGTGCCATCTACCTGTAGACCACTTGTTCTCCACCTTGCACATACAGTTCCATGGGCAGGTCATCTAGGGCAACATAAGACATATCTTAGGCTCCCGTTTCTTTTGGCCCTCCATGTATACTGATGTACAAACCTACTGCAAATCATGCCCCACGTGCCAGAAAACCAGTGCTTTCCGTAGGTCTGACCGGGCTCCTCTATGTTCACTGCCAGTTATCTCTACCCCATTCAAGAGAATTGCAATGGACATTGTTGGACCCTTGGAGAAGAGTAGCGCAGGTTACATGTATATATTGGTGATCTGTGACTATGCCACCCGGTTCCCAGAAGCCTTCCTACTCCGTTCCATAACCACTCCAAAAATAATCAGTGCTCTTGTTCAGCTCTTCTCTCGTGTAGGAATCCCAGATGAAATTCTGACGGACCAAGGGACAAACTTCACTTCGCGACTGATGGTTCAGCAAGTATAATCTGGTGCATATTCTGTAGGGAGATGAGTGGAAACCGCGTTTAGTACCACATCTGGCCATTTTGAGTACCTCGTCATTCCGTACGGGTTAAAGAATGCTCCAGCCATCTTTCAATCCTTCGTTGATGAGATTCTCAGAGACCTGCACGGACAGGGTGTAGTGGTGTATATTGACGACATCTTGATCTACTCCGCTACACGCGCCAAGTATGTGTCTCTGGTGCGCAAGGTTCTTGGCGACTGCTTGAGCATGACCTGTACGTGAAGGCAGAGAAATTGGAGTTTTCCAAACGAGCCGTTTCCTTCCTGGGTTTTCGCATTTCCACCTCGGGGGTGGTAATGGAGGGTGACCACGTCAAGGCCGTGCTTAACAAACTATAGTTTTGGCGGTTAGGTCATCTACTTTGTGCATGACAAGTCATTTTTCCAACAATTGTTTACAGACAAGTTATTTCACATACATATCACTGTATTTCAATTTCAGGGGGTCAGAAGTTTACATACACTAAATTTACTGTGCTTTTAAACAGCTTGGAAAATTCAATACAATGATGTCATGGCTTTCGAAGCTTCTGATAGGCTAATTGACATCGTTTTAGTCAATTTGAGGTGTACCTTTTGGATGTATTTCAAGGCCTACCTTCAAACTAAGTGCCTCTTTGCTTGACATCATGGGGGAAAAAAATCAAAATAAATCAGCCAAGACCAAAAGCAATGGTAGACCTCCACAAGTTTGGTTCTTCTTTGGGAGCAAATTCCAAATGCCTGAAGGTACCACGTTCATCTGTACAAACAATAGTAAGCAAATATAAACACCATTGGACCACACAGCCATCATACCGCTCAGGAAGATGATGCTGGATGAAACAGGTACAAAAGTATCTATATATATCCACAGTAAAATTAGTCCTATAATCGACATAACCTGAAAGGCCGCTCAGCAAGGAAAAAGCCACTGCTCCATAACTGCCATAAAAAAGCCAGACTACGGCTTGCAACTGCACATGGGGACAAAGATCATACTTTTTGGAGAAATGTCCTCTGGTCTGATGAAACAAAAATAGAACTGTTTGGCCATAATGACCATCGTTATGTTTGGAGGAAAAAGGGGGAGGATTGCAAGCCGAAAAACACCATCCCAACCCGTTTAAGTATGGGGGTGGCAGCATCATGTTGTGGGGGTGCTTTGCTGCAGGAGGGACTAGTGCACTTCACAAAATAGATGGCATCACAAGGAGGGAAAATGATGTGGATATATTGAAGCAACATTTCAAGACATCAGTCAGGAAGTTAAAACTTGGTCACAAATGGGTCTTCCAAATGGACAATGACCCCAAGCATACTTCCAAAGTTGTGGCAAAATGGCTTAAGGACAGCAAAGTGAAGGTATTGGAGTGGCCATAAAGCCCTGACCTCAATCCTATAGAAAATGTGTGGGTGGAACTGAAAAAGCATGAGCGAGCAAGGAGGCCTACAAACCTGACTCAGTTACACCAGCTCTGTCAGGAGGAATGGGCCAAAATTCACTCAACTTATTGTGGGATGCTAGTGGAAGGCTACCCGAAACGTTTGACCCAAGTTAAATAATTTAAAGGCAATGCTACTAAATACTAATTGAGTATTTGTAAACTTCTGACCCACTGGGAATGTGATGAAAGAAATAAAAGCTGAAATGAATCATTCTCTCTAGTGGTGATCCTAAAACAGGGAATTTTTACTGGGATTAAATGTCAGGAATTGTGATAAACTGAGTTAACGTATTTGGCTAAACATATGTAAACTTCCGACTTCAACTGTAAATATCATGATCTGACGATCCCATATATCTAGTGGAAACATAAAATACCTGAACACTTTCCCTTGCGCAAAAACAGCTGTCTGTCCCAAGCTCACTGGTGCACAAAACTGAGGGCATGGAATAGGCTAATTGATACAATGTTGGAATTATTTATTATGGTGTACATACCCAACCATGTATACAATTCCACAATCCTGCCCTAGTTATCTTTATACTCTCCATTTCATCACGATTTATTCAATTTAAGACAAAGTCAATCTCACTAATGGCCTAACAATGATATATTTAAGGGCTAATCTGTGTATGTACAATCTCTAATGGAAGATATTACCAGTTTTTCAGCATGCTTCCTGTCCAAGTCGGCATTCCCTCTCAGCTGTGACATGGCAGTGCCAACCAGTGATTAATGTGATGGAATTCATCACATTATGTCGACATGTGCTGATAAATGCCTTGTAAACAGCAGTCACAGCTGATAATGCATCATCGTAATCCAAGGAGATGTGAGAAGGACCAATAATTTCAATTATGCTCTGACAAAATTAATTCCCCCATATCATGGGGTTTGCCAGGCTGTTCCTGGGGAGACTCAAGCATGTTCTGCCATTCTGGGCATCATCTAGGATCCATGCATCGAACATGTCCTCTAAACAAGGGAATCAAACTCAATTTACTCATATGCAGTGTTTGACTGCAGTATTATCTACTTAAGCCTCAGTTGTCTTGAAAAAATAATCTGGTAGAGTAGAATAACATTGTTGCTGCATGTAACGCTCAGATTGAATAATAAGATTATCGTTTCTCATTTACAACTCTCTAAGAAGAGATAACAGGTGACTTAAAAGTGATTTGTCCAGTGGGTCGCCAAGGCAACCATTAGCTAGCTGCCTTCATGCATCATTTGCGGCAGTCCCATCCCGGGCATTTCTTTAAGCTTTCAGTCAGACATTATTTTTAGCACTCCAAACGTTAGACTGATGTTTTTCCAGAGACTTATAAAGACCCCCGCTCATTATGAGAGTGATGGTCAATTGAGAGGATCAATTTGCATAATGGAGCATTAAATTCAGCCCATCACATTCACCTTCAAGCAGCTTGCTCCCGTTGATGACTCAATGAGAAGGGCAACACCCAACAGCTACAGAAGAGCATCTTCCACAAATGCAAATGTAAAACTTTTGCATTGTGGATGTGTCAGAAATATTGTTGCTATTTTGACAGCGGGAATTATGGGCAAAACAGCTGGCATTAGCATAAAGAGTCAGGTGAATTAATAAGTTGTATGGTGACTTTGAAGAATTGTCAAGTTAAACAAACACCCAAATATTAACATCAAATTCAGCACCACAGACAGTGAATTCAGTGGGAGGACAGTGGGAGATTATTTATTTAACAAAACCATATTTCTTTTAACAACTTGATGTTTTTCTAAATACAGTGGCTTACGAACGTATTCACCCCCCTTCACATTTTTCCTATTTTGCCTTACAACCTGGAATTAAAATTGATTCTTGGGAGTTTGTATCATTTGATTTACACAACATTTCTACCACTTTGAAGCTGCAAAATATTTTTGGGGTGAAACAAACAAGAAATAAGACAAAAAAAACAGAACACAAGAGCGTGCATAACTATTTATCACCACCCCCAAAGTCAGTATTTTGTAGAGACGCATTTTGCAGTAATTACAGCTGCAAGTCTCTTGGGGTATGTCTCTATAAGGTTGGCACAACTGAAGTTTCCCAATCCCTGCTGATGAAAAACATCCCCATAGCATGATGCTGTGCTCCATGCTTCACTGTGGGTATGTTGTTCTCGGGGTGTTGAGAGGTGTTGGGTTTGCGCCTTACATAGCGTTTTCTTTGATGGCCAAAAAGTTCCATTTTAGTGTCATCTGACCAGAGTACCTTCTTTCATATGTTTGGTGAGTCTCCCACATGTCTTTTGGCGAACACCAAACATGTTTGTTTATTTTTTTCTTTAATTACGCAAAGTCCACCTGTATGCAATCTAAGTGTCACATGATATGTCACATGATCTCAGTGTATACAGTGGGGCAAAAAAGTATTTAGTCAGCCACCAATAGTGCAAGTTCTCCCACTTAAAAAGATGAGAGAGGCCTGTAATTTTCAAGTGGGAGAACTTGCACAATTGGTGGCTGGCTAAATACTTTTTTTGCCCCACTGTATATGCACCTGTTCTGAAAGGCCAACAGAGTCTGCAACACCACTAAGTAAGGGGCACCACCATGAAGACCAAGGAGCTCTCCAAACAGGTCAGGGACAAAGTTGTAGAGAATAATCAAAGTATCTCTCTTTTTCAAACAAGCATTGCAGAGCTGGCTACAATTTCAATTTCTTCACCCTGAAAAGATAGAACACATATTATGGCTGAACTCAAATGTGCTGGTTGATAAAATACCTGTATATATGTTTGAAAAGGGTATTTTGTTCTTAAATGATATTGTAAATTGGAATGGTAGAGTTATGGCCTTCATGTAGTTCAGAATTGTACAGGAAGGTCTGCTCAATCCAAGAATACAACCAATTAATTATAGCATTACCCCAAAAAGGCAGGAGGCAGTGGGAGGAGGTGGTGGCTGAATATAAATAGCATATCTAGGAAAGTGTACCAGTTTCATTTGAGGACCAGGATGTTGACAACTGTGCCATACAGATTGCAAAATAGTTGGGAAGAGAATTTTGATGTACCGATTCCATGGTACAGGGTGTATGAGTTGATACTTTAAAAAAATGTTTAATCCAAGATGGCGTAACAGTCTTTGCCCTGTTGTGTCCCTTGTATATATCGTTTTACATCTTTTTCGTCGCCTATCCTTTAAAATATTTTGCTAAACCTCAACATCTAAATACTCTCCTGCAACCCGCCTCACCCAATGTGGCAAGGATCTGCTTTTTTCCCCTAAAGTATTTATATTTACTTTGGATCTGGAATCCCTCAACTGAAGCTAGCCAGCAAACTACCAGCTATCAGTCAGCAAACCATTGCCAGCGGTCATCAGCTAACCTTCAGCTCGGAATGCTCTCGCGAGTTCGAACAACGTGACTCTAACCAGAGCATAACGGACCTGTTATTTTTATCCCCGGATTCCTACCGCAAACTGAACATTTTCATCTGGATGTTCACAACTAGCTAACCTCAATCCCGGATGACTACTCCTGGCTAGGATACAGAATCAATAGACCATTTATTTTGGTTTTGCCCTCAGGTAGCCTGTTTCTGGTCTCCGTTCTAGAATGGCAGAAAATGCATTGATCTAAAATTGACCCTAGAAATAGTACTGTAGGAGATCTGGAGAGACCGGTCAGTCAATTACTAATACTCTTAGTAAAAGTATTTATCTTCAACTCTGTGGAATCTATGTGGATTCTATTCGATTATATGGATTGAAATTGAATGTTAAACATCACAGCATAGTTGAAAGATATGTGTTGAATAGAAACCCGAAGTGGGTGGCCAGCAGAGATAGATGGGATGGGCTGAGCAAAGCAGAGGGTTGGGATGTGGAATTGGAGACAAGTCACTGTGCGGGAGATAGAATGATGGTCAAAGATAAGTCTAATTAAAACATAATAATAAATAAAAAAAGTATGTTTGAATGACACTGATGGGCAGTGTTTTTACAACTGATGCCGGTTTGCCTGAGGCTGATGTCGTGCAGGTGTTTGTACACATGCATATACACACACTCTCATTCAAAAAAACACATACAAGAACACACACATACATGTAATAGTGCCAGACATGCGCACAAACATTTACAGTTGGCATTGCTGTTATTATTTTAGTTGTCCTTCAAATCAAATGTATTTATATAGCCCTTCTTACATCAGCTGATATCTCAAAGTTCTGTACAGAAAGCCTAAAACCGCAGCCTAAAGCAATGCAGGTGTAGAAGCACGGTGGCTAGGAAAAACTCCCTAGAAAGGCCGAAACCTAGAGAGGAACCAGGCTATGAGGGGTGACCAGTCCTCTTCTGGCTGTGCCGGGTGGAGATTATAACAGAACATGGCCAAGATGTTCAAATGTTCATAAATGACCAGCATGGTCAAATAATAATAATCATGTCCTAATGTCCTTTGTTTTAAATGTATGAAATATATATATATTTTTTGCAATGTTGTTTGCTGTTTTCTTCTGTCTTTATTAATTGTTCTCTTTTGTTCATTCTCTTGGTTGTTGGTGCATTGGGGGGTTCTTGGGGGTGGGAAATAGAATTGTATTTTCTTTTTTTCTTACTTCTTGGAGGGGGGGACTGTGGGAGGGGTCTCGAATGGTTGAGGGACAGTTTTGGGGGAACTGTGGGGTGATCTTGGAGGGTTCGGGTTCACATTTCTGGCCTGGTGGGAGATCTGTCAATGCGGCCTTAAGCAGGGCATTGACCCTGGATGCTTCTATGTGTCGCTCTAATTGGGAGTCTGTTGTATGACTGGTATGATGTCGTTGAGTGGCTTCACTGCAACAATATTGTATGTTTTGGATATTCAATGAAATAAAACAAATGTAAAGGTTGTGGAGAAGTACAGAGCAGGGTTGGGTTATAAAAAAATATCAGAAACTTTGAACGTCCCACAGAGCACCATTAAATCCATTCAAAAAAAATTGAAAGACTATGGCACCACAACAAACCTGCCAAGAGAGGGCTGCCCACCAAAACTCACGGACCAGGCAAGGAGGGTATTAATCAGAGAGGAAACAGAGAAACCAAAGATATCCCTGAAGGAGCTGCAAAGTTCCACAGCAGAGATTGGAGAATCTGACCATAGGACCACTAAGCCGTACACTCCACAGAGCTGGGTTTTACGGAAGAGTAACCAGAAAAAAGCCATTGCGTAATTAAAGAAAAAAATAAACAAACATGTTTGGTGTTCGCCAAAAGACATGTGGGAGACTCACCAAACATATGAAAGAAGGTACTCTGGTCAGATGACACTAAAATGGAACTTTTTGGCCATCAAGGAAAACGCTATGTATGGCGCAAACCCAACACCTCTCAACACCCCGAGAACAACATACCCACAGTGAAGCATGGAGCACAGCATCATGCTATGGGGATGTTTTTCATCAGCAGGGACTGGGAAACTTTTCAGAATTGATGGATGGTGCCAAATTAAGGGAATTCTTGAGATAAACCTGTTTCAGTTTTCCAGAGATTTGAGACTGGGACCTTCGTCACCTTCCAGCAGGACAATGACCCTACGCATACTCAAGTTGTTTAAGGGGAAACATTTAAATGTCTTGGAATGGCTTAGTCAAAGCCCAGACCTCCTTCCAATTGAGAATCTGTGGTATGACTTAAATATTGCTGTACACCAGCGGAATGCATCCAACTTGAAGGAGCTGGAGCAGTTTTGCCTTGAAGAATGGGCAAAAATCTCAGTGGCTATATGTGCCAACCTTATAGAGACATACCCCAAGAGACTTGCAGCTGTAATTACTGCAAAATGCGTCTCTACAAAGTATTGACTTTGGGGGTGGTGATAAATAGTTATGCACGCTCTTGTGTTCTGTTTTTTTTGTCTTATTTCTTGTTTTCTTCACAATAAAAAATATTTTGCAGCTTCAAAGTGGTAGAAATGTTGTGTAAATCAAATGATACAAACCCAAGAATCAATTTTAATTCCAGGTTGTAAGGCAAAATAGGAAAAATGTGAAGGGGGGGTGAATACGTTCGTAAGCCACTGTATTTAGAAAAACATCAAGTTGTTAAAAAAAATATGTTTTTGTTAAATAAATAATCTCCCACTGTCCTCCCACTGAATTCACTGTCTGTGGTGCTGAATTTGATGTTAATATTTGGGTGTTTGTTTAACTTGACAATTCTTCGAAGTCACCATACAACTTATTAATTCACCTGACTCTTTATGCTAATGCCAGCTGTTTTGCCCATAATTCCCGCTGTCAAAATAGCAACAATATTTCTGACACATCCACAATGCAAAAGTTTTACATTTGCATTTGTGGAAGATGCTCTTCTGTTGCTGTTGGGTGTTGCCCTTCTCATTGAGTCATCAACGGGAGCAAGCTGCTTGAAGGTGAATGTGATGGGCTGAATTTAATGCTCCATTATGCAAATTGATCCTCTCAATTGACCATCACTCTCATAATGAGCGGGAGTCTTTATAAGTCTCTGGAAAAACATCAGCCTAACGTTTGGAGAGCTAAAAATAATGTCTGAGTGAAAGCTTAAAGAAATGCCCGGGATGGGACTGCCGCAAATGATGCATGAAGGCAGCTAGCTAATGGTTGCCTTGGCGACCCACTGGACAAATCACTTTTAAGTCACCTGTTATCTCTTCTTAGAGAGTTGTAAATGAGAAACAATAATCTTATTATTCAATCTGAGCGTTACATGCAGCAACAATGTTATTCTACTCTACCAGATTATTTTTTCAAGACAACTGAGGCTTAAGTAGATAATACTGCAGTCAAACACTGCATATGAGTAAATTGAGTTTGATTCCCTTGTTTAGAGGACATGTTCGATGCATGGATCCTAGATGATGCCCAGAATGGCAGAACATGCTTGAGTCTCCCCAGGAACAGCCTGGCAAACCCCATGATATGGGGGAATTAATTTTGTCAGAGCATAATTGAAATTATTGGTCCTTCTCACATCTCCTTGGATTACGATGATGCATTATCAGCTGTGACTGCTGTTTACAAGGCATTTATCAGCACATGTCGACATAATGTGATGAATTCCATCACATTAATCACTGGTTGGCACTGCCATGTCACAGCTGAGAGGGAATGCAGACTTGGACAGGAAGCATGCTGAAAAACTGGTAATATCTTCCATTAGAGATTGTACATACACAGATTAGCCTTTAAATATATCATTGTTAGGCCAGTAGTGAGATTGACTTTGTCTTAAATTGAATAAATCGTGATGAAATGGAGAGTATAAAGATAACTAGGGCAGGATTGTGGAATTGTATACATGGTTGGGTATGTACACCATAATCAATAATTCCAACATTGTATCAATTAGCCTATTCCATGCCCTCAGTTTCGTGCACCAGTGAGCTTGGGACAGACAGCTGTTTTTGCGCAAGGGAAAGTGTTCAGGTATTTTATGTTTCCACTAGATATATGGGATCATCAGATCATGATATTTACAGTTGAAGTCGGAATTTACATACGTTTAGCCAAATACGTTAACTCAGTGTATCACAATTCCTGACATTTAATCCCAGTAAAAATTCCCTGTTTTAGGATCACCACTTTATTTTAAGAATGTGACATGCATGTCAGAATAATAGTAGAGAGAATGATTCATTTCAGCTTTTATTTATTTCATCACATTCCCAGTCGGTCAGAAGTTTACAAATACTCAATTAGTATTTAGTAGCATTGCCTTTAAATTATTTAACTTGGGTCAAACGTTTCGGGTAGCCTTCCACTAGCATCCCACAATAAGTTGAGTGAATTTTGGCCCATTCCTCCTGACAGAGCTGGTGTAACTGAGTCAGGTTTGTAGGCCTCCTTGCTCGCTCATGCTTTTTCAGTTCCGCCCACACATTTTCTATAGGATTGAGGTCAGGGCTTTATGATGGCCACTCCAATACCTTCACTTTGTTGTCCTTAAGCCATTTTGCCACAACTTTGGAAGTATGCTTGGGGTCATTGTCCATTTGGAAGACCCATTTGCGACCAAGTTTTAACTTCCTGACTGATGTCTTGAAATGTTGCTTCAATATATCCACATAATTTTCCCTCCTTGTGATGCCATCTATTTTGTGAAGTGCACTAGTCCCTCCTGCAGCAAAGCACCCCCACAACATGATGCTGCCACCCCCATACTTAAACGGGTTGGGATGGTGTTTTTCGGCTTGCAATCCTCCCCCTTTTTCCTCCAAACATAACGATGGTCATTATGGCCAAACAGTTCTATTTTTGTTTCATCAGACCAGAGGACATTTCTCCAAAAAGTATGATCTTTGTCCCCATGTGCAGTTGCAAGCCGTAGTCTGGCTTTTTTATGGCAGTTATGGAGCAGTGGCTTTTTCCTTGCTGAGCGGCCTTTCAGGTTATGTCGATTATAGGACTCATTTTACTGTGGATATATATAGATACTTTTGTACCTGTTTCTTCCAGCATCATCTTCCTGAGCGGTATGATGGCTGTGTGGTCCAATGGTGTTTATATTTGCTTACTATTGTTTGTACAGATGAACGTGGTACCTTCAGGCATTTGGAATTTGCTCCCAAAGTAGAACCAAACTTGTGGAGGTCTACCATTGCTTTTGGTCTTGGCTGATTTATTTAGATTTTTTTTCCCCATGATGTCAAGCAAAGAGGCACTTAGTTTGAAGGTAGGCCTTGAAATACATCCAAAAGGTACACCTCAAATTGACTAAAATGATGTAAATTATCCTATCAGAAGCTTCAAAAGCCATGACATCATTTTATAGAATTTTCCAAGCTGTTTAAAAGCACAGTCAATTTAGTGTATGTAAACTTCTGACCCCCTGAAATTGAAATACAGTGATATGTATGTGAAATAACCTGTCTGTAAACAATTGTTGGAAAAATGACTTGTGTCATGCACAAAGTAGATTTCCTAACCGCCAAAACTATAGTTTGTTAAGTACGGCCTTGACGTGGTCACCCTCCATTACCACCCCCAAGGTGGAAATGCGAAAACCCAGGAAGGAAACGGCTCGTTTGGAAAACTCCAATTTCTCTGCCTTCATGTACAGGTCATGCTCTAGCAGTCGCCAAGAACCTTGCGCACCAGAGACACATGCTTGGCACGTGTAGCGGAGTAGATCAAGATGTCGTCAATATACACCACTACACCCTGTCCGTGCAGGTCTCTGAGAATCTCATCAACGAAGGATTGAAAGGTGGCTGGAGCATTCTTTAACCCGTACATCATGACGAGGTACTCAAAATGGCCAACGCGGTTTCCACTCATCTCCCTCCAGAATATGCACCAGATTATACTTGCTGAACCATCAGTCGCGAAGTGAAGTTTGTCCCTTGGTCCGTCAGAATTTCATCTGGGATTCCTACACGAGAGAAGAGCTGAACAAGAGCACTGATTATTTTTGGAGTGGTTATGGAACGGAGTAGGAAGGCTTCTGGGAACCGGGTGGCATAGTCACAGATCACCAATATATACTTGTAACCTGCGCTACTCTTCTCCAAGGGTCCAACAATGTCCATTGCAATTCTCTTGAATGGGGTAGAGATAACTGGCAGTGAACATAGAGGAGCCCGGTCAGACCTACGGAAAGCACTGGTTTTCTGACACGTGGGGCATGATTTGCAATAGGTTTGTACATCAGTATACATGGAGGGCCAAAAGAAACGGGAGCCTAAGATAGGTCTTATGTTGCCCTAGATGACCTGCCCATGGAACTGTATGTGCAAGGTGGAGAACAAGTGGTCTACAGGTAGATGGCACCACCAACTTCCTGCTATCTGCCTCTGACCCAAGGTAGAGTATGTGGTCGTTAACCGTGTAAATCCACCCACATGAAGATTGACTGTCCCCAGCTAAGGCCTTGTCAACAAACAGTTCAAGGTTGCATCAGACTTCTGCAGTGTAGTAAAATTTTGCGGAACATCCCATTGCACCTCTAACCCAGACACATCAGCAACAGGTACAGTTGTTCCCACATACTTCTCAAGACGCCTCTGGCGGCATGACTTTCTGGGTCCTTTGGTTCCCCCCTCGCACAGACTATCACACAAGTCAGGCAGAGGTTGTAAACCAGCTTTGGCCTGGGAACGAGTGACAACTGAACATGACACCTGAACATCAGACTGGCAAACTGGCTGTTCATATAGCTGACCGCCCACACTTCACAACAGATCAGAGAGTACAGGCACATCCATCCCCAAAATCATCTCAAAAGGTAGCTTCTCCATTACCCCAACTTTGAGGAGGTATTTCTGACCCTGAAACTCCACTGTGAGTCCAGCTGTGGGCTGTTGTGACTGGTCACCATGGACACATTGATCAGCATCTGGTGACCATAATCAATGTCATTAACCTCTTGCGATGAGCAAACCCGTATCCGGGAGCGTAATCATAGCCTTAAATGCATTAGCATAACGCAGCGGACATAAATACCCCTAGAAACTTTTCCTATTCATGAAAATCGCAAATGAAATGAAATAAATATATTCAAACACAAGCTTAGCCTTTTGTTAACAACACTGTCATCTCAGATTTTCAAAATATGCATTACAGCCAACGCTAGACAAGCATTTGTGTAAGTTTATCATGACATAATGCTATGCTAGCTCTGCTGGCAGCAGGCAACATTTTCACGAAAATAAGAAAAGCAACCAAATTAAATCATTTACCTTTGAAGAACTTCAGATGCTTTCACTCAGGAGACCCCCAGTTAGATAGCAAATGTTTCTTTTTTCCCAAAATATTATTTTTATAGGCGAAATAGCTCCTGTTTCTTCATCATGCTTGGCTGAGAAATCGACCGGAAAATGCTGCAACTATAACACCAAAAATTTGCTCCATAACATCGACAGAAACACGGCAAAAGTTGTTTAGGATCCATCCTCAAGGTGTTATTAACATATATATATATATATATATATATATATATATATATATATATATATATATATATATATATATATATATATATATATATATATATATATATAGTCAATAATATATCCGTCGAGGCAATTGGTTTCTCATAAGAAGCGATTGGAAAAATGTCTTCCTCAGTATTTTACGCAAGATTTTCTGCGGGCAGCCATTCTTCAATGGAAATGCCTAAAAAGACGTCACAATGCTGTAGACACCTTGGGGAATACGTGGAAAACGTAAGCTCATTCACAGCCATATATGGAGTCATTGGCATGAGGCGGTTTCAAAAAATGCGGCACTTCCTGGTTGGATTTTTATCTGGGTTTCGCCTGTAACATCAGTTCTGTGGCACTCACAGACAATATCTTTGCAGTTTCAGTGTTTTTTCTTTCCAAAGCTGTCAATTATATGCATAGTCGAGCATCTTTTCGTGACAAAATATCTTGTTTAAAACGGGTACGGTTTTCATCCAAAAAATGTAATAGGCCCCCTAATGCATAACTGGTTATTAACAGATACATTACATTTTCTGATCAACGTCAGGGAACTGCCAGTGTCAATCATTGCAGTAAGACTTACCATTCACTTTTACAGGTACCAAGCCTGACCCTTCCCAAGTCTGTCTATTCTGAACACCATCCCCCTATCTGGGTACATAACAGTAACCTGAGAGCTTGGATTTACGTAGCTGTCACATTGAAGCATTGTGCCCCTGCTGCCGGCAGTAAAAACAGGTCAGACCCCTCCCATCAGAGCAAACTGCATGATCCCTTACCTCCCTCCTCCCAGACACATAACCCCCAGAGTTACCTCCACCCTCTCTGGCGTCACTGATGTCCCTTGTGTCTCTGAGACTCCTTGGAGTGGGTGCTGCAGGTCGTGGTGGGCCCGCTATACGTGCATTAAGGTACTGCAGTGCACACTTGGCTGCCATAAGCCCGTCCTTGGGCTCAGGTTCGAATGTTGTGTGGTAGAAGTTGCTCGAGGATGATGACCTCACCGATTTCGTCCTGTGTCTTCTCCTCCTGTCGAACCCATTGTCGGTAGAGACCCTTAAGGCGGTGGTACGTCTCTGTCGGCGACTCACCCGATGGCGTTGATGCAGCTCTGAAGCGTTGACGGTAGGTCTCTGGGGAGATGTCGAACTTCACCAGCAGCGCCTCCTTCAAGCCCTTGTAGACGTTGGACAGCCCCTCATCCATTGCTGTGTAAGCCTCTAAGGCCTTGCCCGTGAGCATTGGGACAAGCCTGCAGGCCCACTCTACCTTCGGCCACTGCCACATCTTGGCCATGCGCTCAAACCTCAGCAGGTAGTTTTCAGTGTCCTCCCCCTGCTGGTATGAGGGCATCTTTGGCTCCTTCCTCATGAATGCTGAAACATGGACGTTAACACTGCTGGACTGGTCTTCTGGTGCTGGGGTTGGCCTCATTACTGCTTGGGGAGCCTGCCGTGGAGTTGAAGTCCCTACTGCGTTGAGCCTTTGTCGTCCTGGTGTTGGCAAACCCAATCTTGGGCTCTCACTGACGAGTTCCGCATGGTGAGGAGCTGTGAGGACAGAATAGCATAGACTCCGTAACTCCTGCTTGAGGTCTTCGTCCATCCTCTCAAGGCAGGTGAACAGTTGCTGGAAAAGGGCTACCATTGTTGGGTGTGGTTCTGGTCCCCGAACTGCTCCTTCAGTCAGCTGGTCTCCTAGTTTCTCATACTTGACCTCTTCTTCACCAGATAAATCCATGGTATTTTACCCCGGTTCAACTTCAGGTACCTTTTCTGACAGTTGATGCTGCTGAGAACGCAATCCTGTTCGCATTCCTTTACCTCTCTTGTTGGAATTCACTGATTTGCGGTGCGCCATCCCACCACTGCCACCATATGTCACGTAGAGTAGGCCAGAAGGCTATACTGGAAAACCTAACCTCTATCAAAATAAAAATATGGCGGAGCCGCAAATGTTCTTCTGTGCAAGGGTGTTTATTTGCAAAGTGATTCCGGAACAAAAACAACTGTACTGCCATCAAACATATACCTTATGGGACAGCTAAAAACAATGCTACCCCATTCACAGCTCAATCCCAAATGTCCTCTCCATGAACTGAAAGAGAGGCTCCTTTTCTAGGGCTAGCCCCTCCCCTCAGAACAATTAACACCAATTAATTAAGCAATTACCTCGTCAAACCTACATTTTCCATTAACTAAACATACTAAAGTATATACATTGCAACATGTTTATGAAACAATATCACAACATAACATTTACAAAATTACATCACTACTGACAGTGTCTTTCAATATGAACATTTACATTAATGAGCCATTTGGGACAGGCACTACAAAGTCAGCCCAATTCCCTTAGCGCGGATCCTTATCCAACATACCCGGAAGCTACAGAGATAGAGAGGAACAGAACAAGCAAACAAACAAAGCGCTCATCCACAACATAGATACAGTGGGGCAAAAAAGTATTTAGTCAGCCACCAATTGTGCAAGTTCTCCCACTTAAAAAGATGAGAGAGGCCTGTCATTTTCATCATAGATACACTTCAACTATGACAGACAAAATTAGAATCACATTGTAGTATTTTTAATGAATTTATGTGCAAATTATGGTGGAAAATAAGTATTTGATCACCTACAAACAAGCAAGATTTCTGGCTCTCACAGACCTGTAACTTCTTCTTTAAGAGGCTCCTCTGTCCTCCACTTGTTACCTGTATCAATGGCACCTGTTTGAACTTGTTATCAGTATAAAAGACACCTGTCCACAACCTCAAACAGTCACACTTCAAACTCCACTATGGCCAAGACCAAAGAGCTGTCAAAGGACACCAGAAACAAAATTGTAGACCTGCACCAGGCTGGGAAGAATGAAGCTGCAATAGGTAAGCAGCTTGGTTTGAAGAAATCAACTGTGGGAGCAATTATTAGGAAATGGAAGACATACAAGACCACTGGTAATCTCCCTCGATCTGGGGCTCCACGCAAGATCAAAATGATCACAAGAACAGTGAGCAAAAATCCCAGAACCACACTGGGGGGACATAGTGAATGAACTACAGAGAGCTGGGACCAAAGTAACAAAGCCTACCATCAGGAACACACTACGCCGCCAGGGACTCAAATCCTGCAGTGCCAGACGTGTCCCCCTGCTTAAGCCAGTACATGTCCAGGCCCGTCTGAAGTTTGCTAGAGAGCATTTGGATGATCCAGAAGAAGATTGGGAGAATGTCATATGGTCAGATGAAACCAAAATACTTTTTGGTAAAAACTCAACTCCTCGTGTTTGGAGGACAAAGAATGCCGAGTTGCATCCAAAGAACACCATACCTACTGTGAAGCATGGGGGTGGAAACATCATACTTTGGGGCTGTTTTTCTGCAAAGGGACTGATCCGTGTAAAGGAAAGAATGAATGGGGCCATGTATCGTGAGATTTTGAGTGAAAACCTCTTTCCATCAGCAAGTGCATTGAATATGAAACGTGGCTGGGTCTTTCAGCATGACAATGATCCCAAACACAACGCCCGGGCAAAGAAGGAATGGCTTCGTAAGAAGCATTTCAAAGGTCCTGGAGTGGCCTAGCCAGTCTCCAGATCTCAACCCCATAGAAAATCTTTGGAGGGAGTTGAAAGTCCGTGTTGCCCAGCAACAGCCCCAAAACATCACTGCTCTAGAGGAGATCTGCATGGGGGAATGGGCCAAAATACCAGCAACATTGTGTGAAAACCTTGTGAAGACTTACAGAAAACGTATAAAGGGTATATAACAAAGTATTGAGATAAACTTTTGTTATTGACCAAATACTTATTTTCCACCATAATTTGCAAATAAATTCATAAAAAATCCTACAATGTGATTTTCTGAATTTTTTTCTCTCATTTTTTTCTAATTTCTCATAGTTGAAGTGTACCTATGATGACAATTACAGGCCTCTCATCTTTCAGTGGGAGAACTTGCACAATTGGTGGCTGACTAAATACTTTTTTGCCCCACTGTAAGTATAATACATTTTTCTTATATTAACTATGAACATTGACATAAGTGTGAAATGTATGTACTAAGACAGAGAGGTTAACTTGTGTGTCGACCCACATTGTTACCTTATCTGATAATGGAGCAGGGAGGAGTGATGAATGTGTGCGTGTGTTAATGTGTGCGTGTGTTAACCTGCGCACGGAACCCGCTAGCGGGCTGAAATTCCACTACATACGGTGAGATCGCTACGTAAATAGTCATATTAAAATGAAAATACAAGTGTCTCACATGTATCGAAAGCCTAGAATCTTGCTAATCCAACTGTGTTGTCAGATTTAAAAAAGGATTTACTGTGAAAGAATACGATGCGATTATCTGAGCATAGAGCCCCATAAAAAATAAAAAAATTCAACTAGCACAGGTGTAACATAATCACAAACTGCATTAAAATAAATAGTTTACCTTTGACAATCTTCGTCTGTTTGCAATTCCAATGTTCATTGTTGCACAATGAATGATCTTTTGTTTGATAAAATCCGATTTTATAGCCTAACACGAAACATTTTGTGAACCGTTTGTGTCGTGAATTCCGTCTCCTTCCATTTTTGACGACACATTCCAGGTAAATAAACCCACAGAGAACGTGAATTTTCCAGTCATGTTTGGTTTCACTGCAATCAACTGGTTTGTTTGTAACACAATCAAACCTGATGGGACATTTTGCGGGACGTATTGACTGAAGAAACCGATTTGAAGACAACAAGTCATGACATCATTGTGCACCAATGATTTGCCCGCTGTTTTGTTGATTGACTGTCTTTTAACCTAATGACCACTGATTGTCTTGAAATCTAGCTGGGTAGATAGCCAATGAGCTGAGCTAAACGGCAATACGCCATGTTTATGTGTTGCAAGACCAACCCATGTAGTAAGCTCCAGCGTAACGAGAGTCATTCGCTATTTAAGTTTCATACTGGAAGGAGAAGCACATATTACACACTGCATTGTTTGGTGAACGCGCAGATCCAGCTATTTATACATCAATCATTATGGCGACTAAGTCAGAGAAAGCTAAATCTAAGTCTAGATATACAGATGTACACACAATTTTAGAATAAATTGATTAGGAAGGTGAGACAGAGATTGTTGTAGGATGCTTCATTTAGCGATTGTCGAGGAATATGTTTTGAACGGGAGAGGACATAGTTTTGGACTGGTAAGTTCTTATCATGCTAATGCCCTTGTTTGAAATTAATAATATAAAATATTATTTGTGATTTTTTATTCATTTTAGAAGCAATATATAAACATGTAATGTCATGAAATCTGAGACGCGTGTGTCTGCCGCCCCAACCCAAACCACATGAAATAGCCTATTTGAGGCTGTTGAGGAGAGGGCAGGACCACATCAATGGCCAAAGTGAAATGGAGACAGTAGATACAGCTGGTCTGTTGTAATATAATAAAGACAGTAGCTCTAGCTGGTCTGTCATACTATAATAGAGACAGTAGATCTAGCTGAAATGTCATAAAATAAAAGAGACAGTAGATCTAGCAGTTAATAATAATATATTCAACCTAATATATTCAACCTTCAACTCTCTATATATATCTGTGTATTATACCTGTTGATACAGGGCTCATATGTGAAACTGTTCTAACTGAACATTTTCTTTCACAGTGACATTGACTCCGAATGGGAGTCTTATCCGGTGTCCTGTGTGAATTTAAGTATGCTCTCTCTAATTCTCTCTTTCTCTCTCTCAGAGGACCTGAGCCCTAGAACCATACGTCAGGACTACCTGGCATGATGATTCCTTGCTGTCCCCAGTCCACCTGGCCTTGCCGCTGTTCCAGTTTCAACTGTTCTGCCTGCGGCTATGGAACCCTAAACGGTTTATTTTTACTCTTGAGGTGCTGTCCTGTTGCACCCTCTACAACCACTGTGATCTCCACCCGGCACAGACAGAAGAGGACTGGCCACCCCTCATAGCCTGGTTCCTCTCTAGGTTTCTTCCTAGGTTTTTGCCTTTCATGGGAGTTTTTCCTAGCCACCATGCTTCTACACCTGCATTGCTTGCTGTTTGGGGTTTTAGGCTGGGGCTATATAAATAGATTTGATTTGATAGAGGACTGAGTGTCTTCCAAATATTCAAAGTGTGTAAATAGTTACCCATGTTATTTTGTAAATGTATATATATATATTTTTTCATATATTTTTTAATCAATTAATTATTTTTCTTTTCCTTTTTTTTTTCTCCATTTGTTTTGGGGGGGGGTGTTAGAATACCATTTTGGTATTTTGTATATAGTTATTTGTTTCAAAATGTATATCTTCACCAATTTGGCCACTTGGGTACATTTGGGCTACTTGTGTGGGACACCTGGGTGACTTCATGATACATGTCATGTAGCACACTCATTTTGGAAGTTATCATTCTGAAACTTTGCACAAGTACTGTTGCCCTCTTATACTTTTCACTGAAATTGTCCCCATCATCCTATCTGAAAATTTGTTTTATCTTGTTCAGTTTAAAGATGATACAAAAATAAAAATAAAAAACATGTTTTGTTTTGATGATATTGTTTTATCTAAACCAGATCTAGTGTTAGATTTGGGTATGTCTTCAGGCGGGAATTGCACAAAGTAGGGGGAGCTGTAAGTAAATGACGGACTTCTACGTCACACACAGGTTATTGGTCGTACACACACACACACACACATACACACACACACACACACACACACACACGCACACGCACACGCACACGCACACTCACACGCACACGCACACACACACACTATAGCCAATATGTACTTCACACATTTCATCACACTTTTCATTGCAAATTGCAACAAATATATATATATATATATATTATATATACATATATATATATATTTTATTTTTTGCCAAAAAATTCAATAATATATATTTATATTTCATAAAACGGCATTAGCATTTACCAGTCCAGAAGTACGTCCTGTCCTTGCAGAAACAGCTCCTCAATGTTTGAAATATAACTGTGTTCACTCAAAGATTCCTCAAAAAAAAATCTGTCTCACTTCCCAGATCAATCTCTTCTATAATCTGGTGCAAATCTGTATATTGCCTTTGGACTTCGCTTTTCCTGATTTATTTGCCATGATGTCTTCAATGAAATCGTTGAAAAAACACTTTCCAAAATAATGCTTCCAAAATACTACTTTCCAAAACACTGCTGTGCGTAACAAGCGTGACTGCACCTAGTCTGATGGTCAATGCCGAGAATGAAGTTTGTTACGCGTGCGTTTACAAACAAGGGATGGTGGTCCAACCCATAACCATCACATACTGCCGTATACCTCAGCTCATTGGCTATCTACCCAGCTAGATTTCAAGAAGATCAGTGGTCATTGGGCAGAAATACAGTCAATCAAAGAAGCTTTGCTAATATTATTGGTGCGCAATGAGGTCTTTGCTCGTTGTCTTCAAATCAGTTCACTTCGGTCAATACTCCCCTCAAAAAAAACTATCACGTTTGGCTGTGTTGCAAACATCCAGAGGATTACAATGAAACCAACTATGACTAGATAAAAGATTGTTTAGTATGTGTAATTACGTCGAATGCTCCGTCAAAAGTTGCTAGAGATAGAATTCACGACACAAACAGTTTACAAAATGTTTCGTTTTAGGCTATAAAAATGGATTTTATCAAAGAAAACGGCACTTTATTTGATCACTGGGACCCTCAGGAAGAGAAATAAGAGCAAGATATCAGAATGTAGGTCATAATTTTACCTTCAGATGTCAATGTGTCAAAACTGTCATGGCAGAAAATGTTTTTGTTGTTGATTGCTCTTCTCAAACAAAAGCATGGTATTTGTTCTCTGTAATAGCTATTTTAAATTGCAAAACGTAGTTTGATTACCAAGATTCTAATCTTTTGAAGGATGTAAGACACTTGCATTTTCAAGAATGTTTAATGTTACGACGTTGTATTTTTAGTTAGCCACTCTGAAATTTCCCCGGATGTTGATCCCTGTACGGGGATCGCAGCCATAAGAAGATAAAGACGTAACAAAGGAACTAAGATTAGAACGTGACAGTACCCCCCTCCCCCCCAAAGGTGCGGACTCCGGCCGCAAAACCTGAACCTATAGTGGAGGGTCTGTGTGGGCGTCTGTCCGCGGTGGCGGTTCTGGCGGGGGACGTAGACCCCAGGAGGGAGACTCTGGCGGCGCTGGACAGGAGGGTGCACCTGGAAGCGCTGGACAGGAGGGAGCACCTGGAGGGAGGAGACAGAGAGACAGCCTGGTGCATGGGGCTGCCACCGGAGGCCTGGTGCGTCGAGAAGGCACCGGAGGGCCTGGACTGTGGAGGCACACTGGAGGTCTCGAGCACCGAGCCTGCACAACCTTTCCTGGCTGGATACTCCCCGTAGCCCGGCCAGTGCGGCGGACCGCACTGGGCTGTGCTGGCGAACCGGGGACACCGTGCGTATGGCTGGTGCCATATACCCCAGGCCGAGGAGATGCACTGGAGACCAGATGCGCTGAGCCAGCTTCATAGCACCTGGCTCGATGCCCATTCTAGCCCGGCCGATATGAGGCGCTGCAATGTAGCGCAGCGGGCTATGCCTGCGCACTGGGGACACCGTGCGCCTCACGGCATAACACGGTGCCTGCCTGGTCCACCTCTCTCCACGGTAAGCACTGGGAGTTAGCTCAGGTCTCCTACCTGACTTAGCCACACTCCCCGTGTGCCGCCTCCCCAATACATTTTTGGGACTGCCTCTCGTCCCTGTGGAGCTGCCGCGGTCGTGTTGCCAACTCTATTCTCCTGTAACCCTCCTCGCACTGCTCCAGAAAATCCCAGGCGGGCTCCAGCACTCTCCCTAGGTCGACCAACCACCTCTCTATTTTGTCCTATGTTGTCACCTCCTCGAGAAAGCGCTGCTCCTTACCACGCTGCTTGGTCCTTGGTTGGTGGGTGATTCTGTAACGATCGTTGTTGGAATGAGACCAATACAAAACAATAAAGTGAAAGACGAAACAACAACGAAACAGTCCTGTCTGGTGAAGACACAAAACAGAAAATAATCACCCACAAAACACAGGTGGGAAAAGGCTACCTAAGTATGATTCTCAGAACCAACGAACGACACCTGCCTCTGATTGAGAACCCTACTAGGCCAAACACATAGAAAAATGAACATAGACTACCCACCCCAACTCAAGCCCTGACCAAACTAAAACAAAGACATAACAAAGGAACAAAGGTCAAAACGTGACAGCGGCTTCCAAATGTGATATAAAACATTAATA
The DNA here is from genome assembly GCF_002021735.2 of Oncorhynchus kisutch. Classification (NCBI taxonomy): domain Eukaryota; kingdom Metazoa; phylum Chordata; class Actinopteri; order Salmoniformes; family Salmonidae; genus Oncorhynchus; species Oncorhynchus kisutch. The sequence continues at coordinate 4,830,753 of NC_034194.2, forward strand.
TGCCAATTGCCTTACCGCCAAGATCAGCTTTTGGTGGGTCTTAAATATCCATACATGTGCTGCATGAAATTGGCATCTTGACACGATTTTAAGAAATTACTACACCTCCCACCTCAGCGCAAGCGAGCTGATGTTGGTGCAAGGGTTGGAAAATAGCAGTGCCTACTTTTATAAGCCTAAATTGCCAATGAGTATGTGTTTAACTCTGCCTTAACGCCAGCCAAAAATAGAGCCGTCACTGTGATCCAGAACTATTGGTTGAATATCTAGCCATTGGCATGGTCTATCCATTTTCTGCCTCTCAACACATTGGGTTTTATTTTCAAGGTGATAATGGAGTCCTGCCATCTCCATGTTTTAATTGTGGCACATACTGTATAGTGTATGGGGGAGGAGGAATAATGGTCTTGGGCTGTTTTTCATGGTTCGGGCTAGGCCCCTTAGTTCCAGTGAAGGGAAACCTTAATGATAAAGCATACAATTACATTCCAGAAGATTCTGTGCGTCCAACTTTGTGGCATCAGCATGACAAAGCCCCCGTGCACAATGCGATGTCTATACAGAAATGGTTTGTTAAGATCAGTGTGGAAGAACTTGACTGACCTGCACAGAGCCCTGACCTCAACTCCATCTGACACCTTTGGGATGAATTAGAACGCCGACTGCAAGCCAGGCCTAATCGCCCAACATCAGTGCCCGACCTCACTAATGCTCTTGTGGCTGAATGGAAGTCCCTGCAGCAATGTTCCAACATCTATTGGAAAGTCTTCCCAGAATAGTGGAGGATGTTATATCAGCAAAGGGGGGACCAATGCCCATGATTTTGGAATGAGATGTTTGACGAGCAGGTGTCCACATACTGTTGGTCATGTAATGTATGTTGAACATTTACAATAGATTATATTTTGTGGCTGAGACAGAACAGCTTGATTTATTCTATGTTGGAGAACTAAAAAAGTATGCTACATTTTTTATAATTTGTGTCACAAAGCAAATGAAATACAGCGTTTAATTGATCAAATATTTTTATGCGATATGATCATCCATTACATTACATTGTTAATTGTGCATACTTTCCTTACAAGCTACCAATGGCCGACCTTCGACATCCAGCAGGTCATTTTGATTAACACCACACTAGGAAATCAAACCCAGTTCTTAAGATATTAGTAAAACGAGAAGGCATGTCACTGCTTAAGCACCTGTGACAAATTGCATCCAAGGAGTGGCTCAGGCGTGGGCGTGATTGATGTGTGAGGGCTCTGAGTGGCAGCCGGGACATGAAATAGAGCCATCAATGCTCTGCTCTCCAAAAGGCTTCTCCTGTTGGGAAGTTTCCTCTGGAGAAAGACAAAATGAAGGAGACACTTCCTTCAGAAGCAGTCTTTGTTTACCAGCCGGTTTGTCTTTGACACAGCTGGTGAGGCCAGGCGGTTGGTGGAAGAAAGCTAATGAGCTCAAATAGAACACTGATTTTTACTGGCAGATTGTTATTCTCGTGGTCGACCATGCAAAGTCGAGCTCTGGCAGATTGATCAAATGCATAAGACTTTAGAATCACTTGACTATCTGCTGTAATGTGTGTAATCATCTAAGTTAGTGGCTATGTTCAATTCATCCCCTATCCTGATATTTACAGACAGTGCATCTTTGGAAAATTGAGACTTTGTCTTCAATGATTGGCAAGGATGAAAATGTAATTCCCATGAACCCTTCCTACCAAAGGCCACCAGCTGGTCTGTTGGCAGCCAATCAACTGAGGACAGAGATAGGCATTGAAAAAAGGACTGCAATTTAAAGGACATTGTATAAAAGGTTGGCAAGATAACTTTAAAAATCAGGTGTGCTAAAATGTTTTAATCTCCTGAGAAATATTGTGTGAAGGCTTTTTTGAATGTTTTATAATTGTACTTTATCACAGGATAAAGTCTTTGATGTAATTTAGCATTTTGAAGAGGAGGCTTTGTATTGTCTGGTGACAGTGGAAGTTGGACTAATGGAAGCCCAATTCAATAAACAGTTTACCTATTTTTCATTGGAAACATGGTGAGTTTCATAACTACCTGTTGTAAAATCTGAACCTCAGCTGCACCACATGTTAAAGTAGTTTTGCAACAAGTGTCTGAATAGAACTGCTGCTTAATGTAAATAGTTTTTCATTCTTGTGTCATGATAGATTTGATTTAACCTTTAATTTGGCAGTGAAGTCATACTGAGACTAGGGTCTCTTTTACAGATTAGCCCTGCATAAATACATCAAACATATACAAAATACAAAATTTAAAAAACATTTTAAGATAAAGACACATTTATCAACAGAGGTATCCGATCATTACTCTGACTGAGGTATCATTCTCGGTGGCTGACTTGAAAAGGACATTTAATCGTCTAAACCGTCGCAAGGCTCCCGGCCTAGACAGCATCCCTGGCCACGTCCTCAGAGCATGCGCAGACCAGCTGGCTGGAATGTTTACTGACATTTTCAATCCCTTCCTATCCCAGTCTGTTGTACCCACTAGCTTAAAGAGGGCCATTATTGCATCTGTACTCAAGACAGTGAAGGTAACTGAACTCACTTCTGTCACCATGAAGTGCATTGAGAGGGTTCTCAAGGATCATATCAACTCCACCTTACCCGACAACTGAGAGCCATTGTAATTTGCATACCGCCCCAATAGATCCACAGATGACACAAAAGCCATCACACTGCACACTGCCCTATCCAGTCTGGACAACATTAAGAATGTGGTTCATTGACTACAGCTCACTATTCAACATCTTATAGTTCCCTCCAAGCTCATCATTAAGCTGGGGGCCCTGGGTCTGAACCCCGCCCTGTGCAACTGGGTTCTGGCTTCCTTACAGGCCGCCCCCAGGTGGTGAAGGTAAGCAACACCTCCACTATGCTGATCCTCAACACAGGGGCCCCACAAGGGTCTCCCTCAATGTCAACAAAATGATGGAGCTGATCGTGGACTTCAGGAGACAGCAGAGGGAGCACCCCCACATCCAAAATCAGCAGGGCCGCAGTGGAGAATGTGAAAAGCTTCAAGTTCCTCAACATACACGTCACTGACAATCTGAAATGGTCCACCCACACAGAAAGTGTGGTGAAGAAGGCGCTTAGTGCCTCTTCAACCTCAGGATACTGTCACGGTTTTCCTCCTGGGAAGGAGAGGCGGACCAAAATGCAACGTGGATGAAGTTCATGTTTTTTAATAAGAAAACTAAACATGAACATAATACAAAACAATAAACGTAAAACACTAAACAGCCCTATCTGGTGCAACAAACACAAAGACAGGAAACAACCACCCACAAAACCCAACACAAAACAGGTTACCTAAATATGGTTCCCAATCAGAGACAATGACTAAAACCTGCCTCTGATTGAGAACCATATCAGGCCAAACATAGAAATAGACTACACTAGACACACAACATAGAATGCCCACTCAGATCACACCCTGACCAAACAAAACATACAAACCAAACGATGGTTAGCATGTGACAGATACTGAATAAGTTTGGCTTGGCAATGTACCTTTTATATTTCTGTGTATTGTTAGATATTACTGCAATCATTTCTCTACACCTGCAATAACATCTGGTAAATATGTGTATGCAACCAATAATATTTCATTTGATTTGAACTGACCAAGGATGGACAAGAAAATCTATTTTCAGAGACATAAACACATGAAAATACTGCTCTCTCCTTACATAAAAAGGCCAACCCACCTTTTGATACAAAACACAATGGTGAGTTCTATAACCATCACCAGTAATAAACCTGAGGGCACAATGGAAAACAGCATCTAGTGGTTTAAGTGCAAATGCTGCTGCATGCATATAGATAATATCCTCATAATCTATAATAGACATAAAATTTGCCTGGATAATTTCCTTCCTATTTACCAAAGTCAGACATGCTTTGCTTCTTTAACAGAGACCAACATTGAACTTCAACTTCTTTACCATCTAAGTGACATGTTTTTTAAATTACAGTTTGTCATCAAGTCAGATACCAAGATATGTGTAAAAAGGAACTCGCTCAATTTATGTACCATTCAAATTAGTCATTACAAATGAATTACAATATTGGTTATGAGACTTCGAAAAAAAGCATGAATTTAGTTGTTTACATTTAGCACTAACTTTAGATCCAATAGTGCTAGATCCACTGCTTAAAAATCAAGATTCAAATGTGAAATGGCTTGGCCAACCGATGGAACAAATGGAATACAATACTGTATCATCTGCATACAAATTGATGTATATATATATATATATATATATATATATATATATTAGAGGTCGACCGATTATGATTTTTCAACGCCGATACCGATACCGATTATTGGAGGACCAAACAAGCCGATAACAATTAATCGGACGATTTTTTAAGTTTTGAATTTATTTGCAAATTAAACAATTACAACAATACTGAATGAACACTTATTTTCACTTAATATAATACATCAATAAAATCAATTTAGCCTCAAATAAATAATGAAACGTGTTCAATTTGGTTTAAATAATGCAAAAACAAAGTGTTGGAGAAGAAAGTAAAAGTGCAATATGTGCTATGTAAAAAAGCCAACGTTTAAGTTCCTTGCACAGAACATGAAAATATATGAAAGCTGGTGTTTCCTTTTAACATGAGTCTTCAATATTCCCAGGTAAGAAGTTTTAGGTTGTAGTTATTATAGGAATTATAGGACTATTTCCCTCTATACCATTTCTATTTCATTAACCTTTGACTATTGGATGTTCTTATAGGCACTTTAGTATTGCAAGTGTAACAGTATAGCTTCCGTCCCTCTCCTCGCTCCTCCCTGGGCTCGAACCAGGAACACAACGACAACAGCCACCCTCGAAGCAGCGTTACCCATGCAGAGCAAGGGGAACAACCACTCCTAGGCTCAGAGCGAGTGACGTTTGAAACGCTATTAGCGCTCGCTAACTAGCTAGCCATTTCACTTCGGCTACACCAGCCTCATCTCGGGAGTTGATTGGCTTGAAGTCATAAACAGCGCAATGCTTGACGCACAACTAAGATCTGCTGGCAAAATGCCTGAAAGTGCTGTTTGAATTAATGTTTATCGCCTGCTTCTGCCTACCACCGCTCAGTCAGATACTTGTATGCTTGTATGCTCAGTCAGATTATATGCAACGCAGGACACGCTAGATACTATCTAGTAATATCATCAACCATGTGTAGTTAACTAGTGATTATGATTGATTGATAGATTTTTATAAAAAGTTTTTTATAAGAAGTGTAACTAGCTAGCAACTTACCTTGGCTTACTGTATTCGCGTAACAGGCAGTGTCCTTGTGGAGTGCAACGAGAGAGAGGTAGGTCGTTATTGCGTTGGACTCGTTAACTGTAAGGTTGCAAGATTGGATCCCCCAAGCTGTCAAGGTGAAAATCTGTCGTTTTGCCCCTGAACAAGACAGTTAACCCACCGTTCCTAGGCTGTCATTGAAAACAAGAATGTGTTCTTAAGACCTTGCATAATCTATTGGGGAAAGCACCCCCACCTACCTTCTCCTTCTTTACTCTACACGCTGGATGCCCTTCCGATGTGTTGAAAGTATCACCGCCATGTCAACACTCATTGACTGAATGGCCAATGCCTTCCGGGATCCCTCCCCGAAGAAATCTCCCACTTCCCTTGAAAATGGAGCAGGACCGTTGCTTCTGATGGATTTGGTGGATGATATGGTCACCATTCCTCCTGGTCAACGAGGGAAGAACTTCACCTGCCATAGTTGAAATGGAGGGAAGCGGTCTGTGGCTAGAAGGGCTTCCTTGGCGTTTGGTACCCCGACCCAAATCCAGTTGTCGAACAGCTTCGCCCTCGTGGCTTCAGTGGTTCCAGCACTATCGTCCCCTATCCTGACACCTTCCCAGGGGGATTCTCCCTCAGATTCTGCCTTGGACTCGGATCACCGGACCTCAAGGGTGCCTGACATACCGGCTCCTCCATCAGCCACAATGTGTTTTGTGTTTTGTGTTTTGTAGCTCGTTTAACACAGTGTCCAAAGAAGGGCCAGATGTATACATAATGGTGTCTTCTGCATAGAGGTGGATCAAATAGTCACTTACAGCAAGAGCGACATCATTGATATATACATAGAAAATAGTCGACCCAAGATTTGAACCCTGTGGCACCCCATAGAGACTGCCAGAGGTCTGAAGAACAGGCCTTCCGATTTGACACACTAAACTCTATCTGATAAGTAGGTAGTGAGCCAGCCGAGGTGGTCATTGGAGAAACCAAGCCTGTTGAGTCTGGCGATAAGAATACGGTGATTGACAGAGTCGAAGCCTTGGCCAGGTTGATGAAGACGGCTGCACAGTACTGTCTTTTATCGATGGCGTTTATGATATCGTTTAGGACCTTGAGCGTGGCTGATGTGCACCGGTGACCAGCTCGGAAACCAAATTGCATAACGGAGAAGGTACGGCGGGATTCGAAATGGTCGGTGATCTGTTTGTTCACTTGGATTTAGAAGATTTTAGAAAGGCAGGGCAGGATGGATATAGGTCTGTAACAGTTTGGGTCTAGAGAGTCTCCCCCTTTGAATATGGGGATGACCACGGCCGCTTTCTAATCAGATTTGGGTGAAGGAGAAGCGGGGGGGGGGGGTTGGGCCAGTTGCTGCGAGGCCTACAGAGCTGGTTGGGGTAGCCAGGTGGAAAACATGGCCAGCCGTAGAGAAATGCTTATTGAAATTCTCAAATATTGTGAATTTATCAGTGGTGACAGTGTTTCCTAGTCTCCGTGCAGTGGGCAGCTGGGAGGAGGTATTCTTATTCTCCATGGACTGTATTTAGAGGGCAAGTTGGTCAGGATGATATCTAAGAGGGTGCCCATGTTTATGGATTTAGACAAAGAATACCGGAGACCATTACCGGAAATAAATAACGAAGTATGCGCACACGCTAAAATTACACATTTTAGCTCATTTTTCAAAAAACAAGCCTGAAACTCTTTCTAAAGACTGTTGACATCTAGTGGAAGCCCTAGGAGCTGCAATCTGGGAAGACGTCCTGTTATATTCCCATTCCCAGCCATTGTAATCAGGGGTGAGCTGAAAATCAAATTCTGGATGAATTGTCCTCAGGTTTTTCGCCTGCCATATCAGTTCTGTTATACTCATAGACATTATTTTAACAGTTTTTGAAACTTTAGAGTGTTTGCTATCCAATTATATGCATATCCTAGGCACCTCATTCATCCAAACATCCGAATACTACCCACTAGCCCGAATAAGTTAACATGCATGAACCCAAGGCTTTTTTGGTTGCAGAAGTCAACAAATGAGAGCACCTGGTTGACACACAGGGCCTGGGTTAACCTCTACCTCACCAGAGTAACAGAGGCTGAAGGCTATAAAAACGGGTTGGGAACAGAGTATAAAAGGAGCATTGGGGGTAAACCTAGCCATTGAGTGTCGATGAGAGAGGTTGCATCTCTGGAGGCGCCAGTTAAGCTGGGTGCAGTCTCCACATATGTGTGGGGTGGGACAAAGGAGCTATCTGAGGCATGTTGAGCAAGGCTAAGGGCTCCACAGTAAAATAAAACAATGAGAGCTCTCCTAAACAACAGTATACAATGCATATTGACATTAGAGAAAGGCATAAGCAATAACAGGTGTTGATTTGGAGAGCTAAGACAACAACGGGTGAGACAACAACGGGTAAACAGCTAGGACAACAGCAACGGGTATATGGCGATGAATGGGCAGAGAGGGTCAGTTAGCTACACACAGGGCCTGAGTTTGAGGCTGTTCACAAATGCTCTCCATCCAACCTCACTGAGCTCGAGCTGTTTTGCAAGGAGGAATGGGAAAAAATGTCAGTCTCTCGATGTGCAAAACTGATAGAGACATACCCCATGCGACTTACAGCTGTAATCGCAGCAAAAGGTGGCGCTACAAAGTATTAACTTAAGGGGGCTGAATAATTTTGCACGCCCAATTTTTCAGTTTTTGATTTGTTAAAAAATTTGAAATATCCAATAAATGTAGTTCTTACTTCATGATTGTGTCCCACTTGTTGTTGATTCTTCACAAAATAATACAGTTTTATATCTTTATGTTTGAAGCCTGAAATGTGGCAAAAGGTCGCAAAGTTCAAGGGGGGCGAATACTTTCGCAAGGCACTGTAGCTAGGAGCTAATTAGCTGGCAAGCTTCTGATGGAGGTTCCAGTTATAAGGTCTAAAAGAAGTAGCTGATCTGTACCACATTGGGTGAGGTGGGATGCAGGAATGTATATTTATTTTGAAAATGGAGAAATGAGATTGAAATGTATACAAAACAATGGCACGAAAACAAACACGTCTTACTGCTGCGCCATCTTGGATCCAGTTGAGGCATAGGCCCAATGGTTCATTTTAAGCCAACCTCATGGTATTTCCTGGTAGGGGGTTACCAGTTGAACATGGCATCTTTGTATTTGAAACTGTCTGATATGAAATCCTGCAGCTGCGGCCTTGACAGACTCTGGTCCCAACCATTTTGCTTCAGCTGGCTACATGTTTGAAAGGATCATCTCTGAACATTAATCTCATCCCACTAGAGGGAGTCATTAACCTCTATGGGATATTCGGGACGGTGGCAGCCAGTGACACAGCCAGTGAAAGTGCAGGGCGCCAAATTCAAAACAACAGAAATCCCATAATTAAAATTCCTCAAACATACAAGTATTTCACACCATTTTAAAGATAAACTTATTGTAAATCCAGCCACAGTGTCCGATTTCAAAAAGGCTTTATGACGAAAGCACACCAAACGATTATGTTAGGTCAGTACCTAGTCACAGAAAAACTCAGCCATTTTTCCAGCCAAAGAGAGGAGTCACAAAAAGCAGAAATAGAGATAATGTTAATCACTAACCTTTGATGATTTTCATCAGATTACACTTATAGGACTTCATATTACACAATACATGTATGTGTTGTTCTATAAAGTTCATAATTATATCCCAAAATCTCAGTTTACCTTTACCTTATGTTCAGTAGTTCCAAAACATCCGGTGATTTTGCAGAGAGCCACATCAATTTACAGAAATACACATAATAAACATTGCTAAAAGATACAAGTATTATGCATGGAATTTTAGATATACTTCTCCTTAATGCAACCGCTGTGTCAGATTTGATAAAAGCTTTACCGAAAAAGCAAACCATGCAATAATCTGAGTACAGCGCTCAGACAACAAAGCAAGCAATACAGATATCCGCCAATTTGTGGAGTCATCAAAGTCAGAAATAGCATTATAAATAATCCCTTACCTTTGATGATCTTCATCAGAATGCACTCCCAGGAATCCCAGTTCCACAATAAATGATTTGTTCGATAAAGTCCATCATTTATGTCCAAATACCTCCTTTTTTGTTTGTGTGTTTAGCCCAGTAATCCAAATGCTCAATGCGCGATCGCTTAGTTCAGAAGAAAAGTCAGTATTATTACAGTTTGTAGAAAGATGTCAAATGAAGTATATAATCAATCTTTAGGATGTGTTTACCATAAATCTTCAATAATGTTTCAACCGGAGAATTCCTTTGTCTTCAGAAATGCTACGGAATGCAAGCTAACTCTCATGTGAACGCGCGTGGTCAGCTCATGCCACTCTGCCAGACCACTGACTCATTCAGCTCCCATTTCCCCCTCCTTCACAGTAGAAACATCAAAAAAAATTCCCCATAGACACTGTATATTCGATAGGCAATGAGTTGAAAAACTACATACCTCAGATTTTCCACTTCCTGGTTGGATTTTTTCTCAGGTTTTTGCCTGCCATATGAGTTCTGTTATACTCACAGACGTCATTCAAACAGTTTTAGAAATGTCAGAGTGTTTTCCATCCAAATCTACTAATTATATGCATATTCAAGCATTTAGGACTGAGTAGCAGGCAGTTTACTCTGGGCACCTTTTTATTCAAGCTACTCAATACTGCCCCCCTGTCCCAAAGAATTTAACAGACTCACATACTTTATTTTAATTGCAACCCTTTGATGTCTATGATGTACTAATTGCTTTGCTAAAGATTGATATTAAACAAACATAGGGGCTGATGCACTTGATCCCTTCCTTTTGCTGCGCTCTGCCCCACTTATTGCACAAAAGAGTTCCAAACGGCCTCTGTAAGCTACGTCAGCACAAGAACTGTTCGGAACTGGGTTTCCATGGCTGAGCAGCCGCACACAAGCCGAAGATCACCATGCGCAATGCCAAGTGTCGGCTGGAGTGGTGTAAAGCTCACTTCACCATCTGGCAGTCCGACGGACGAATCTGGGTTTGGTGGATGCCAGGAGCATGGTACCTGCCCGAATGCAAGGTGCCAACTGTAAAGTTTGGTTCGGACTAGACAATTCTAGACAATTCTATGCTTCCAACTTTGTGGCAAGAGTTTGGGGAAGGCCCTTTTTTTCTGTATGACAATGTCCCCATGCACAAAGAAAGGTCCATACAGAAATGGTTTGTTGAGATCGGTGTGGAAGAACTTGACTGGCCTACACAGAGCCCTGACCTCAACTCTATTGAACCACTTTAGGACGAATTGGAATGCCGATTGCAAGCCAGGCCTAGTCACCCAACATCAGTGCCCAATTTCACTCATGCTCTTGTGGTTGAATGGAAGCAAGTCCCTGCAGCAATGTTCCAAAATCTATTGGAAAGCCTTCCCAGAAGAGTGGAGGCTGGTTAAGCAGCATTGGGGGAATAATGGGTGCAATGATGTCCCTGCTTGAATGTAACAGTTTTCTCAATCCCTTTTAAATGTCACGCACAAAAGACAACATCCGTGAGTATTTGCTCATCACAGCTCTGGATCCATACCATTAGCATAAACGGAGAATCACTTATTTCTCCCCTGATGGAGTTGATTATGCAGAGACAATAAAACCTGACGTGAAGCAGGGAAAGCCATAATTACATGATGACCTGATTCACCTTTTCACCATCACGAGCACACTCGTGCCTTGCAGGTATTTTTGGGGTGAACCCATAATTACCTGATAAGAAACACGGAAAGAAAATATATTCTTAGCGCAAGTTCACACACACACACACATTATTCTCTTTTGAGGATGACTTTGAAGGTTCCCTTTTCTGTCCCGCACACACACATTATTGTCTTTTGAGGATGACTTTGAAGGTTCCCTTTTCTGTCCCAAAGCATAAAACACCCCTGGTAATAATGTTGAAATGCTTGGTATCACTCAGATATCACTGCAAGATCACAAAACATTTTGTCAACCCCTCTCCCATTCCACAGTCAGCTTTGAAGTGTTTGCCTCTAAGGAATAATGAGGATCAAGGTCATTTGGTATGATTTAGGAGCGAGCCCACACACACGCGCTCACACGCGTGCGCGCACACACACACACACACACACACACACACACACACACACACACACACACACACACACACACATGTAGACATCACTAAGATAGAGAAAGGGTTTGAATTGTGGACCTCAGTCTCATTTGCAGTGTTTGATTTGTTGATTCTGCTATATCTTAATGGAGTCCCCTTTTGAAATCTCAAAGCTTGTGGTGGCCCCTCTCACCTTAAATGTATAGTGTATTCCAGCTCAACTTCTTAACTTCTTGACGCTACCCATCCCTGTCGCGGGATCATTTTAGTCAGCAGCCGCTGAATAGCATAGCGCCACAGTCAAATAATATTACTAGAAAATATTCATATTCGTGAAATCACAAGTGAAATATATTGAAACACAGCTTAGCCTTTTGTTAATCACCCTGTCATCTCAGATTTTGAAATTATGCTTTACAGCCAAAGAAAATGTTCCTTTTTTCCAAACATATTATTTTTGTAGCAGAAATAACTCCGTTAGTTCTTCACGTTTGGCTGAGAATTCGACCGGAAATTGCGGTCACGACAACCCCTACAAATATTCCAAATTAGCTCCATAATATCGACAGAAACATGGCAAACTTTGTTTATAATCATTCCTCAAGGTGTTTTTCAATTATCTATTCGATAATATATCAACCGGGACAGTTGTATTTTCTGTAAGACCGGGAGGAAAAATAGCTACCTCTGTCTATTACACAATAATTACTCTGAGAGCCATCAGCCAGACACTTACGCAATGTATTCGTTTACGCTCATTCTTCAACATAAAGGCGTGAAACTACTCAATAGGGACGCATCAGAACGCAGAGCTTTCAAAACATGAGTCACTTCCTTTTCTCAGGCTTTTGCCTGCAATATCAGTTCTGTTATACTCACAGACAATATTTTTACAGTTTTGGAAACTTTAGAGCGTTTTCTATCCTAAGCTGTCAATTATATGCATATTCTAGCATCTTGTCCTGACAAAATAGCCCGTTTACTTTGGGAACGTTATTTTTGAAAATGAAAATAGTGCCCCCTAGTTTCAAAAGGTTTTAACTAGAAGAGGGATATGTGGGTAACCAAATGCATTGCTCTGCCTGTTTCCCACTAGTTAGCAAATGGTGAGATGCTAATATATTCGTATCTACAGCACTGTAGCGGAATTTGTGATGTTTCATACATTACATAAACTGTTAAGGCTCTACTTGATTCCCAGCATCATAACACGTTACGACACGGTCATAACCATGTCATAATGTCATAACAGCTGACATAACTTGTCATAACCTGTTACAATATAGGTTAAAGCACTTCCATAACACTTATATTTAGACACGCTGCGACATATGTTGCATTATTTTATGCCTGGTTATGACACCTACATAAAAGTGTCAAAACCCACAAAACCTACCGCGGTAGTAATGTTATGGCTGGTTATAACACCTACATAAAACCCACAAAACCTACCACACAAGGCAAAACATTCCATTATACTATAGTCTATTAGTCAACAGTATGTTTATATTATATACTGTACATGTATTGTTTTATTGACCATATTAAATGATCATTGTAATTGCCAAAACATTGATGTCAAACATGCACCTACCCCAATGCTCTGTTGCTGATGACTGGGATGAATGGAGGAGCAGATTTCGTGAGAAGGACAAGACACCCTCTTTTTAATTGATGACCGATATAAGGGCATGTACGTGATAGGTCTATCTGGCTTATATGATTATGATGGTCATAATGCTTCTTGACAGTGCCATAAAGTGTATTTTCTTAGTCAAAGTACAGTAACACAGGATGGCCTCCTAAGTGGCGCAGTGGTCTGGCCAGCCGGATTGGCCCGCCGGATTGTCCTTGTCCCTTCGCGCTCTAGCGACTCCTGTGGTGGGCCAGGAGCCCGCCACAGGCGGGCCGGGAGCATGTATGCCGGGTGTACGGTGTACGGTGTTTCCTCAGACACATTGGTGCGGCTGGCTTCCGGGTTAAGCGGGCATTGTGTCAAGAAGCAGTGCGGCTTGGCTGTGCCGTTTGGAGGATGCACGGCTCTAGACCTTCGCCTCTCCCGAGTCCATACGGGAGTTGCAGCGATGGGACAAGACTGTAACTACCAATTGGGGAGAAAAAAGTACCAAATAAAAATATAAACAAATTATACAGGCTGGTCATAATGCTTCATGACAGTGTCATGAAGTGTATTTTATAGAAAGTATTTAAAATATGATGAGAGAATAAGCATAACTGTATACAATTAATTACAATGACAACAAAGGATTTAAGAAACAAACTTTAAAATGACATTTTGGTTTTGACACTGATGTAGGTGTCATAACCAGCCATAAAGTAATGCAATATATGTCACAACAGGTGTAAATATATGGTCATGTGTTATGACACAAGTAAAGTGTTACCCATTAACGGATACTTTTCAAAAGAATCAACAGTATCAACTAAAATTCCTTGCACTTTGCAATTTCCCACACATTCAATACCTTCCACAATTTTCTTGACATTACGTCAAACTAGCTGGCTACAATTGTGTCTGACAATTTGAGGACTCCTGACAAGTCAAAAGAGACAGACAGACAGACAGACTGACAGACTGACAGACAGACAGACAGAGATGATGTTGAGATGATTTATAAATATATCACACCACCAGATGACACTGTTGCTATGTAGACCCATAGTCCCCATCATAAGTATAGATGTTACATTTTTCAAACAACTCAAGATATAGATCACATTCTAGATGGAAGGTAAATGGGAATATGTTTTCATCATCTTTAATTGGGGTTATTAAATATGTTGAAAGGCCTCTTATTTACATTGTAGTATGGCTATATGGCTAACAATTCACTCTTTAATGACCGCAGTTGTAATGATAAGTTTGGCAATTGTGATTGCTGGCGATGATCCTCCTGTTTAATTATAATAATTGTGCAGCAAACTGAAGTCTGAGACATAATCATTGAATGAAACACCTTTGAATTCAGACAGACAAAGAAGACTCTCACCAGGATTCCATACAGACAAATTCAGTCAGTTACATAAAGAGAAATGCAGTTCCATAGAAATTCATCATCCCGATGTTCTACCGCCTTTCTTTAAGCACCATTAAAGCCAGGTAATAGAATGTGTTTGCCCATGTCAGATTTGTCTCTAACCTCTGTATAATAGGCCACCGGCCCCTCGGTCAGCCCGTTCTCACTGTAGACCTTCGTCTTTTCTTGTTATTACCTTTTTATCTGAGAATGTGCTCATAAATGCACACTGCCCATGAATGCACTTTCTGTCATAAACTCAGGAGCTACATCCATTCAAACATCTACTGCTACAACACGGCTGTCCTTGGTGACACTGATGGCCTTTCGTATTAAAATACAGCACACAATTAATTCAGACTTTTGAATTGTGCACGTCATACAGTAATACCTCTCTGAGCCTGGCATGGGCGAGAAATCCGGAGCGGGATTGCTGGAGAGTGGAGAGTGTCTCACATTACACCATCACAGATGATGATGCCTTTGATGAGTTCATCACAATGAGGATCTCTAATGAGTTTGAAAAGCAACTGTATGGTTGCTCAGGCTTGCTGATAGCAATAAAAGGCCAGGATACTTCCTGTGGCGACACTTTAGATGTCAGGGTTTGACAGCTGTTCCATGCCGCATTCATGCACACTCTTCGTGTGCTAATCAATTCAGAGGATCAATAATTTAGCCTCAGTCATTTTAGGCCGGGCTCTGTTCCATTTTTTATTGTAACACTCTAATGTATCTATTTGCTGCAGTCAATCTTGGATACTATATCTTATCCATTTAGCTTGTTATCCTCACCATGAAATAACATACAAAGGTTGAAATGTTAACAGCAATATCCTGGCTAATTCCCATGGGTCTTGAAGGAGGGATTCACAATACAGCAAAGGAATATGGGATGAGAGAATAGTACAGGGAAAAGTGTTCCTGGAGGTGGGGGTTCTATAAGAGAAGCAGTAGTTGTCTTGTGACGTCATGTGAGGCTATTTTTGGTACATTTCAATATATGGATGTGATTGCTGCATTCCAAGCAATCTGCATGTAAATAATCTCAGATTATCCTCCCCTCGACATTCCAAAATGTATTTCCCAAGACAACTGCAGGCACATGCATGGCCATAGATTTGCAGGGACTGGGTCAGCAGTACCTGACAGTACATTTTGTGTGCCTATTAGCATGACACATCATAATGCCAATGTGTGAGATTGTCACACGTGCCGTGCCAAAGGGAACACACTGCAGTCAGTGGGATATCTTAATTACAAACCTATAAATAGACAACTCTTGCTAGCCCACTATGAATACTGGGCAGGCCAGATTTTATGGGTAGAGTAGCCAATCAATGCACTTGATACTAGTCTAGGCCCAGCAGGAGCCATGTAGAACAGACTAACAGGAATCACACCAGATTCATGCTTTTGGACAGCAGGGAGATCTACCTGTTGAACTACTATTCACCACCACCATGTCTGTATACAGTGGGGCAAAAAAGTATTTAGTCAGCCACCAATTGTGCAAGTTCTCCCACTTAAAAAGATGAGAGGCCTGTAAATAACTCTAGATCAGAGGGACATGTCTGACTACCTAGGAAACAACGTATCTCACACAGTGCTGTCTTTTGACACTGTTGACCATTCATTACTAATTAGTCTGAAATTGGCCTGGGTCAGGCAGCCTCATGGATGGACAACTACCTAGCAGACAGGACAAAACAGTGTTTCTTCTGATGGTGTTAAGCCAGGTTTCCTTGATATTACTAAGGGTGTCCCACAGGGGTCGATCTTGGGCCCTGTACTTTATACTGTCTATATAAAAAACATTGGTTTGTCTGTAGGAAATTCTAACCTCGATTTGTATGCGGAGGATACTGCTGTGTATTCTGTTTCCCCTTCTGTTGACAACCCTACGGAAGAAAACAGCATAGACCAGCATAGGCTGGTGACCAGCTTCACTGTGTTTTCGCTGGTGACCAGCACTGAGCGTATACCAATTTTTTATTTATTTTAAAAGCCCTTTACATTTAATTCAGCTGGAGTCATGCTTTTTGCGATCTGCGGAAATAACTTTGAAGACGACGACCACAAAATGTAAAATCCTGTAAAGTTATTAAGATAAACCTGCAACCTCAATGTCAACAGAGCTTTGTGCTTATTATCAGATGTATTAGGTTACAAAATGAATTATATTTTATAAGGAAGTGAAATGTCATCACTAATGTGCATTTTCATCCACTCTGCCTACACCCTAGCATATGCTGGTCACCCGCAAAACCAGCATTAAGTCACATTATGCTGGCTTGCAAAGTGATGTGTAATTCCTATTGGAATCCTGCCTGAGTATATATTTTGTATTTATATTTATTATGGATCACCATTAGCAAAATTAAGGCACTTATACAATTTTAAAAACATTACAACACATTGTGTGCCCTCAGGCCACTACTCTACTACCACATATCTACAGCACCAAATATGGCATGTTATCGTGTGTGTGTGTGTGTCTTCATAGTCTCTGCTGTTCCTTAAGGAGTATTTTTATCTATTTTTTAAATCTGATTGTACGGCTTTCATGAGTTACTTGATGTAGAGTTCCATGTAGTCATGGCTCTATGTAGTACCGTGCTCTTCCCATAGTCTGTTATGGACATGAGGACTGTGAAAATGGTGTTGGAGTCATGAGTGAACAGGGTGTTTCAGCAGGGGACTGAGCACGCACCAATGAGGGGCCCCTGTGTTGAGGATCAGATTGGCAGATGTGTTGTTACCTAACATTACCACCTGGGGGCCGCCTGTCAGGAAGTCCAGAATCCAGTTGCAGACGGAGGTATTTAGTTCCAGGGTCCTTAGCTTATCGATGAGCTTTGAGGACACTATGGTGTTGTAGTCAATGAATAGCATTCTCACATAGGTGTTCCTTTTGTCTAGGTGGGAAAGGGCAGTGTGGAGTGCAATAGAGATTGCATCATCTGTTGGGGCAGTATGCAAATTGGAGTGGGTCTAGGGTTTCTGGGATGATGGTGTTGACGTGAGCCATGACCAGCCTTTCAAAGCACTTCATGGCTACAGACGTGAGTGCTTCGGGTCGGTAGTCATTTAGGCAGGTTAGCTTAGTTTTCTTGGGCACAGGGAATATGGTGGTCTGCTTAAA
This sequence comes from Oncorhynchus kisutch, assembly GCF_002021735.2. Taxonomy (NCBI): domain Eukaryota; kingdom Metazoa; phylum Chordata; class Actinopteri; order Salmoniformes; family Salmonidae; genus Oncorhynchus; species Oncorhynchus kisutch. The sequence continues at coordinate 4,848,336 of NC_034194.2, forward strand.
ACTTGTTGGTATTACAGACTCGGACAGGGAGAGGTTGAAAATGTCAGTGAAGACACTTGCCAATTGGTCAGCGCATGCTCGCAGTACACGTCCTGGTAATCCGTCTGGCCCTGCGGCCTTGTGAATATTGACCTGTTTAAAGGTTTTACTCACAGCGGCTGCGGAGAGCATGATCACACAGTCTTCTGGAACAGTTGGTGCTCTGATGCATGTTTCAGTGTTATTTGCCTTGAAGCGAGGATAGAAGTAATTTAGCTCTGGTGTAGTATGATTCGATCTTAGTCCTGTATTGAAGCTTTGCCTTTTTGATGGTTTGTCGGAGTTCATAGCAGGATTTCTTATAAGCTTCTGGGTTAGAGTCCCGCTCCTTGAAAGCTCTAGCCTTTAGTTCAGTGCGGATGCTGCCTGTAATCCATGGCTTCTGGTTGGTGTATGTATGTACGGTCACTGTGGAGATGGCGTCATCGTTACACTTATTGATGAAGCTAATGACTGATGTGGTGTACACCTCAATGCCATCGGAGGAATCCGGGAACATATTCCAGTCTGTGCTAGCAAAACAGTCCTGTAGCTTAGTATCTGCTTCTCTGACCACTTTTTTTATTGATCTAGTCACTGGTGGTTCCTGCTTTGATTTTTGCTTGTAAGTAGGAATCAGGAGGATATAATTTTGGTCAGATTTGCCAAATGGAGGGTGAGGGAGAGCTTTGTATGCATCTCTGTGTGTGGAGTATAGGTAGTCCAGAGTTCTTTTTCCTCTGGTTTTCCTCTGGTTTAACATGTTGATAGACATTTGGTAAAACAAATTTCAGTTTCCCTGCATTAAGTCCCCAGCATCTAGGGGCTCGGCCTCTGGGTGAGTATTTTGTGGTTTGCTTATGGCGGAATACAGCTCATTCAATGCTGTCTTAGTGCCAGCCTCTGACTGTGGTGGTATGTAAACAGCTACAAAGAATACAGATGAAAAGTCACTCGGTAGGTAGTGGGGTCTACAGCTTAACTTGTTATGGCTGCAATCCCGTTAACGGGATAAGTGTCATCAACAACCGCTGAATAGCATAGCGCTACATTCAATGAATATTACAAATAATATTTATATTCATGAAATCACAAGTGCAATATAGGAAAACCCAGTTTAGCCTTGTGTTAATCCACCTGTCGTCTCAGATTTTGAAATTATGCTTTCAGCGAAAGAAATCCAAGCATTTGTGTAAGTTTATCCATCGCTCAACAAAAGTACACTTAGCCTCGAATAGCTCGGTCACGAAAATCTGAAAAGCAAACAAATGAATCGTTTACCTTTGATGATCTTTGGATGTTTTCACTCACGAGACTCCCAGTTACACAACAAATGTTCCTTTTGTTCCATAAAGATTATTTTTATTTCCAAAATACCTCAGTTTGTTTGGCGCGTTATGTTCAGAAATCCACAGGAAAGAGCGGTCACGACAACGCAGTGGGTGGAGACAAGCACCTGTCTTTGTGCTTGTCTCCACCCCCTCCAGGTGTTGCCCATCTTCCCCATTATCCTCAGTGTATTTATACCTGTGTTCTCTGTTTGTCTGTTGCCAGTTCGTCTTGTGTTGTCAAGCTTGCCAGTATGTTTTCAGAGTTACTGTATTCCCTAGTCTTTTTTCTAGTCCTCCCAGTTTTGATCACTTGCCTGCCCTGACACTAAGCCCGCCTGCCTGACCATTCAGCCTGCCCTGACCTCGAGCCTGCCTGCCGCCCTGCACTGTTTAGACTCTGACATGGTTTATGAACTTTTGCCTGTCCTCGGCCTGCATCTTGACTGCCCATTGTTTTACAATAAATATCAGAGACTCTAACCATCTGAATCCTGTGTCTGCATCTGGGTATCGCCCTGTGTCATTACAGAGCTGGGTTTTCTGTGCATTGGCAGGACAGAGCAGCTACGTCTGGTGAGACGAGGGGCGGAGGTGTGTGTATATTTCTCAATAACAGCTGGTGCGCGATGTCTCTCTCTCTTGAGAACCTCATCATAAGCTGTAGACCACACTATCTACCATGAGAGTTCTCATCTATATTACTCATAGCTGTCTATTTACCACCACAAACTGATGCTGGCACTAAGACCGCACTCAATGAGCTGTATAAGGCCATAAGCAAACAAGAAAATGTTAACCTAGAAGCAGCACTCCTGTTGCCCGGGACTTTAATGCAGGAAACTTAAATCCTTTTTACCTAATTTCTACCAGCATGTCACATGTGCAACCAGAGGAAAAAAAACTCTAGACCACCTTTACTCCACACACAGATTTATATACAAATCTCTCCTTCACCCTCCATTTGGCAAGCAAAAAATAAAGCAGGAAGTGCCAGTGACTCGCTCAATATGGAAGTGGTCAGATGACGAGGATGCTACACTGCAGGACTGTTTTGCTAGCACAGACTTGAACATGTTCTGAGATTCATCCAATGGCTTTGAGGAGTATACCACCTCAGTCACCGGCTTCATCAATAAGTGCATTGACATCTTCGTCCCCACAGTGACCGCACGTATATATCCCAACCAGAAGCCATGGATTACAGGCAACATCCGCACTGAGCTAAAGGCTAAAGATGCCGCTTTCAAGGAGTGGGAAACTAATTCGGACGCTTAAAAGAAATTCCGCTATTCCCTCAGACGAACAATCAAATAGGCAAAGCATCAATACAGGACTAAGAATGAATCCTATACACCGGCTCTGATGCTCATCGGATGTAGCATGGCTCAAAAAATATTATACACTCCAAAGGGAAACCCAGCCGTGAGATGCCCAGTTACGTGAGCCTACTAGACAAGCTAAATGCCTTTTATGCTCGCTTCGAGGCAAGCAACACTAAAGAATGCATGAGAGCACCAGCTGTTCCTGGCGAGTGTGTGATCACGCTCTCCGTGGCCGATGTGAGCAAGACCTTTAAACAGGTAAACATTCACAAGACCACGGAGCCAGACGGTTTACCAGGACGTGTACTCAGAGCATGCGTGTTCAACACCATATTGCCCACAAATTTCATCACTATGTTATTTGTATTGTTATTTTATTTTTTACCAGGTATGCCAGTTGAGAACAAGTTCTCATTTGCAACTGCAACTTGGCCAAGATAAAGCAAAGCAGAGCGACAAAAACAATAACACAGAGTTATAAACAAATGTACAGTCAATAACACAAAAGAAAAATATAAAATCTATGTACAGTGTATGCAAAAGTAGAAGAGTTGGAAAGTCGGCAATAAATAGGCCCTAGAGACGAAAATAATTACAATTTAGCATTAATACTGGAGTGATAGATGTGCAAATGATGATGTGCAAGTAGAGATACTGGGGTGCGAAAGAGCAAGAGGGTAAGTAATAATATGTGGATGAGGTAGTTGGGTGTGCTATTTACAGATTGCCTGTGTACAGGTACAGTGATCGGTAAGCTGCTCTGACTTTAAGCTGATGCTTAAAGTTAGAGGGAGAAATAAGACTCCAGCTTCAGAGATTTATCAATTTGTTACAGTCAATTGGCAGCAGAGAACTGGAAGGAAAGGTGGACAACGGATGTGTTGGCTTTGGGGATGACCAGTGCAATATACCTGCTGGAGCGCATTCTACGTGTGGGTGTTTCTATGGTGACCAGCGAGCTGAGATAAGGCGGGGCTTTACCTAGCAAAGACTTATAAATAACCTGGAGCCAGTGGGTTTGGTGACGGATATGTAGTGAGGGCCAGCCAACGAGAGCATACAGGTCACAGTGGGGGGTAGTATATGGGGCTTTGGTGATAAAACAGATGGCACTGTGTTAGACTACATCCCGTTTGCTGAGTAGAGTGTTGGGGGCAATTTTGTAAATGACATTGCCGAAGTCAAGGATCGGTAGGATAGTCCGTTTTATGAGGTTATGTTTGGCGACATGAGTGAAGGAGGCTTTGTTACGAAATAGGAAGCCGATTCTAGATTTAATGTTGAATTGGAGATGCTTAATGTGAGTCTGGAAGGAGATTCTAACCAGACACCTAGGTATTTGTAGTTGTCCACATATTCTAGGTCAGAACCGTCCAGAGTAGTGATGCTAGTCGGGCGGGAGGGTGGGGGCAGCAATTGAAGAGCATTCACTTACCCTTACTAGCATTTAAAAGCAGTTGGAGGCCACGGAAGAGTGTTGTATGGTGTTGAAGCTCGTTTGTAGGGTTGCTAGCACAGTGTCCAAAGAAGTGCCACATGTATACAGAATGGTGTCGTCTGCATAGAGGTGGATCAAATATTCAACCCCTGCAAAATCGACATCATTGATTGATATAGAGAAAAAAGTAGGGTCGAGAATTGAACCCTGTGGTACCCACATAGACTGCCAGAGGTCTGGACAACAGGCCCTCCGATTTGACACACTGAGCTCTATCAGAGAAGTAGTTGGTGCACCAGGCGAGGCAGTCATTTGAGAAGCCAAGGCTATTGAGTCTGCCGATAAGAATGTGGAGATTGACAGAGTCGAAAGCCTTGGCCAGATCGATGACGACGGCCGCACAGTACTGTCTTTTATCGATGGTGATTATGATATCATTTAGGACCTTGGGCGTGGCTGAGGTGCACCCATGACCAGCTCGGAAACCAGATTGCATAGTGGAGAAGGTACGGTGGGATTCAAAATGGTCGGTGATCTGTTTATTGACTTGGCTTTCGAAGATTTTAGAAATGCAGGGCAGGATGGATATAGGTCTATAACAGTTTGGGGCTAGCCTGTTATGGCGTGGAGTTCACACTCCCCCCCCCATTCAGCTGAATAGGTGGCGCGGGGAATTCAAAAATATTCTTTAGTAATATTTAACTTTCACACATTAACAAGTCCAATACAGCAAATGAAAGATAAACATCTTGTTCATCTACCCATCATGTCCGATTTTTTAAAAGTTTTACAGCGAAAACACAGCCAAAGATAGAGTCATAAAAGCAGGATTAGAGATAAAAATTAATCACTAACCTTTTGAAAATCTTCACCACATGACACTCATATGACATGTTACACAATACATTTATGATTTGTTCGATAATATGCATATTTATATCCACAAATCTCGGTTTACATTGACGCCATATTCAGAAATGCCTCCAAAATATCCGGAGGAATTATAGAAAGCTACGCCAGATAACAGAAATACTCATCATAAACTTTGACTAAAGATACATGCTCGACCTATAATTAAGGACACACTGGTTCTTAATGCAACTGCTGAGTCAGATTTTTTTTTAAACGTTACGAAAAAAGCCTACCATGCAATAATCTGAGACAGCGCTCAGACGTAAATATATTTCTCCGCCAAGTCAACAGAAATACGAAATTACATCATAAATATTCCCTTACCTTTGATGATCTTTCATCAGAATGCAGTGCAAGGAGTCCTAGTTCCACAATAAATCATTATTTTGTTCCATAATGTCCAATACTAGTGTCCAATTAGCTGCATTTGCTAGCACTTTCAGCTCACATGCCCAAAAGCTGACGCTGGTCCATGAGAACTCGGACGAAAACTTCAAAAATGTATATTCCAGGTCGAATAAACTGGTCAAACTAAGTAGAGAATCAATCTTCAGGATGTTATTTTCATATATATCCAAAACCGTTCCAGCCAGATCATACGTTTTCATCTGCAGTCAAATGGAATGACGGTGACATCAACAGTCAAAGTAGCTATGATGTGGGCGTGCCCCAAGGGTCAACACTGGGGCCCCTCCTGTTCAGCCTGTACATTAATGATCTGCCTTCTGTCTGTACTGGGTCTGAAGTTCAAATGTATGCAGATGATACAGTGATATATGTGCATGCAAAGAGCAAACAACAAGCTGCACAAGAACTCACTACTGTAATGGTCCAGGTTACAAAGTGGCTCAGTGACTCGTGTTTGCATCTCAATGTGAAAAAAACTGTTTGCATGTTCTTCACAAAGAGGGCAACAGATGCTACTGAGCCAGATGTCTATGTGTCAGGGGAGAAGCTCCAGGTGGTATCCGATTTTAAGTACCTTGGCATCATACTTGATTCCAACCTCTCTTTTAAAAAGCATGTGAAAAAGGTAATTCAAATAACCAAATTCAACCTAGCTAATTTCCGATTTATACGAAATTGTTTGACTACAGAGGTAGCAAAACTGTACTTCAAATCTATGATACTCCCCCACTTAACATACTGCTTGACTAGTTGGGCCCAAGCTTGCTGTACAACATTAAAACCTATTCAGTCTGTCTACAAACAGGCTCTCAAAGTGCTTGATAGGAAGCCCAATAGCCATCATCATTGTCACATCCTTAGAAAGCATGAGCTCTTGAGTTGGGAAAATCTTGTGCAATACACCGACGCATGTCTTGTATTCAAGATCCTCAATGGCCTGGCTCCCTCTCCACTCAATATTTTTGTTAAACAGAAAACCCAGACATATGGCAGCAGATCCACAAGGTCTGCCATGAGAGGTGACTGTATAGTTCCCCTAAGGAAAAGCACCTTTAGTAAAACTGCATTCTCTGTGAGAGCTTCCCATGTCTGGAATACACTGCCATCAGACACACATAACTGCACCACATATCACACTTTCACAAAATGCTTGAAGACATGGCTAAAGGTCAATCAGATTTGTGAACATGGTCCCTAGCTGTGTGTTGCCACTCCATGTTGTCTGTTGTCTGTAGCTTGTGAGGTGTGGAAACACTTTGTTGCTTTTATGAATTTTGTCTTGCTGCTTTTTGTTTTATGCTGCTCTGTCTGTATGCTACGTCTTGCTTGTCCTATGTTGCTCTGTCTGTATGCTATGTCTTGCTTGTTCTATGTTGCTATTGTCTATATTGTAATTGTTTTTAATAACCTGCCCAGGGACTGCGGTTGAAAATTAGCCGGTTGGCTAAAACCGGCACTTTTACTGAAATGTTGATTAATGTGCACTGTCCCTGTAAAAATAAAAATAAACTCAAATTCAAACTCAAACTCAAATACGCCACAGTGAAATTGCATTCTGCCAAGACAATGACTATTTCCCCTCCCATTCGGTCAAAGTTCACACCAGAAGCTCCATTCCACGTTCTACTGAATGAGGACATCTAGTGGAAGGTGTAGGAAGTGCTACCAGATCCATATCTTATTTGGAAGTGAATAGGCGATGACTTGAAATTAGACATGTATTCAGAATTTCACTTCCTGTTTGGAAGATTGCCTGCCCTATGAGTTATACTCACAGACATAATTCAAACAGTTTTAGAAACTTCAGAGTGTTTTCTATCCAATAGTAATAATAGTATGCATATATTAGCAATCTAGGGACAGAGTAGGATGCAGTTCACTATGGGCACGCAATTCATCCAAAGTGAAAATACTGCCTCCTATCCCCAACAAGCTGGAGTGTCTCCCCCTTTGAAGAGGGGGATGACCACGACAGCTTTCCAATCTTTGGGGATCTCAGACGATACGAAAGAGCTTGAATAGGCTAGTAATAGGGGTTTCAACAATTTCAACGAATAATTTTAGAAAGAGAGGGTACAGATTGTCTAGCCCAGCTGATTTGTAGGGATCCAGATTTTGCAGCTCTTTCAGAACATCAGCTGTCTGGATTTGTTTGAAGGAGAAGCAAGGGGAGTTTGTCCAAGTTGCTGCCGGTGGGGCTGAGATGTTGGCAGGGGAAGGGGTAGCCAGGTGGAAAGCATGGCCAGACATAGAAAAATGCATCTTGAAATAATTGATTATTGTAGATTTAACGGTGGTGACAGTGTTTTCTATCCTCAGTGCAGCTGGGAGGAGGTGCTCTTATTCTCCATGGACTTTACAATGTCCCAAACCATTTTGGAATTAGTGTTACGGGAAGCAAATTTCTGCTCTAAAAAGCTAGCCTTGGCTTATCTAACTGCCTGTGTATATTGGTTTCTAACTGTCCTGAGCGTTGCATTTCACAGGGGGCTATTCGATGTATGTAAACAGCTACAAAGATTATAGATAAAAACTTTCTCGGTAGGGAATGTGGTCTGCAGCTTATCACTAGAATCTCTACCTCAGGTGGACAATGGCTCGAGACTTCCTTAGATATCGTTCACCAGCTGTTTTTTTTACAAAAATACATAGATCCTAGCCCCAGTACATTGTATAACCAGCCAGCTGTATGTTGATATTGTCGTCGTTCAGCCACGACTCCATGAATCATAAGATGTTACAGTTTTTAATGTCCCATTGGTAGTATAATCTTCCCAATAACTCATCCATTTTATGGTCCAAAGATTGTGTGTTTACGAGCAGAATTGAGGGGAGTGGGGGTTTATTCGATCACCTCCTACTCCTTAGAGTTTGAGTCAAGAACTTCACTGCTGCTAGGTTTTTCACGCTCAACAGTTTCCCGTGTGTATCAAGAATGGTCCAACACCCAAAGGACTATCAGCCAACTTGACACAACTGTGGGAAGCATTGGAGTCAACGTGGGCCAGCATCCCTGTGGAATGCTTTCAATACATTGTAGAGTCCATACCCCGATGAATTGAGGCTGTTCTGAGGGCAAAAGGGGATGTGCAACTCAAGGTGTTCTGTTCAGTGTTTGAAGTCCATACTGGGTTTAATAGTAGCCTACTTTACAGATAAGATACATATTTATTTAGATTTTATATTAATCCCCTCCAATTTGAATCCTTACAATCACTTATATTCCATCTGATCATAGCTAACACAGTCCACCTGGCCATGCTGCTGCTCCAGTTTCAACTTCCACCTGACTGTGCTGCTGCTCCAGTTTCAACTGTTCTGCCTTATTATTATTCGACCATGCTGGTCATTTATGAACATTTGAACAGCTTGGCCATGTTCTGTTATAATCTCCACCCGGCACAGCCAGAAGAGGACTGGCCACCCCACATAGCCTGGTTCCTCTCTAGGTTTCTTCCTAGGTATTGGCCTTTCTAGGGAGTTTTTCCTAGCCACCGTGCTTCTACATCTGCATTGCTTGCTGTTTGGGGTTTTAGGCTGGGTTTCTGTACAGCACTTTGAGATATCAGCTGATGTACGAAGGGCTATATAAATAAATTTGATTTGATTTGATTTGAAGAAACAATCACCTTAGCAGAGCGAAGGTACAGACCAACACGTCTTATTATATCTGGAAACACAAAAGCAATTGTGTTAGAATCAAAAAGTCCACAATGAGCTTACACTTTGGCAGATAAATCCAGTATTACATTTCCTTTTCAATGGCACAAGGCTTATGGGAAAATAATTACGTGAATATATCACACCTACAGGTTAGGATCACTATAGAAGTGGAAGGCATTGGACTTGCAGACTGACAAAAAAATGACCAAAGTAAGGTAAACACTATATGTGACTCACCACCTGGATTTGGTCTTATGTAGCAACATTTTAAGTTATGTTTGTTACATTTGATAAAAGAAGAGAATCAGCTAAAAAAAGGTATATCATACACCGCATTTGAGGGAACAATGGGAAAGTAATTCTGCTTTGAAAGTTGATCAACTTGTAATCTCGCTTTTGAGAACCGTCTTTCAATGTTTTGGTGCTACTATTCGAGAGCCCTTCTTTGTCTACACCCATTTAGCATTGTTCACACCCTCTTAAGCCTTAGCTCCACCCATCTCTTTAAAGGTTGATCCAAACGTTCTATACTAACTTGTCAACTAACTAGTTGATCCCTGCTGATTTTGTACATTCGCCCACTGACAAAGAAATTATCATTCTATAAATTTAATGGTAGGTTTATTTGAACAGGTGAGAGACAGAATAACAACAAAAAAACGCATGTCAAAAATGTTATAAATTGTTTTGCATTTTAATGAGGGAAATAAGTATTTGACCCCCTCTCAATCAGAAAGATTTCTGGCTCCCAGGTGTCTTTTATACAGGTAACGAGCTGAGATTAGGAGCACACTCTTAAAGGAAGTGCTCCTAATCTCAGCTTGTTACCTGTATATAAGACACCAGTCGACAGAAGCAATCAATCAATCAGATTCCAAACTCTCCACCATGGCCAAGACCAAAGAGCTCTCCAAGGATGTCAGGGACAAGATTGTAGACCTACAAAAGGCTGGAATGGATTACAAGAGAGATCTTGCCAAGCAGCTTGGTGAGAAGGTGACAACAGTTGGTGTGACTATTCGCAAATGGAAGAAACACAAAAGAACTGTCAATCTCCCTTTGCCTGGGGCTCCATGCAAGATCTCACCTCGTGGAGTGGCAATGATCATGAGAACGGTGAGGAATCAGCCCAGAACTACATGGGAGGATCTTGTCAATGATCTCAAGGCAGTCGGGGCCATTGTCACCAAGAAAACCATTTGTAACACACTACGCCGTGAAGGACTGAAATCCTGCAGCGCCCGCAAGGTCCCCCTGCTCAAGAAAGCACATATACATGCCCGTCTGACGTTTGCCAATGAACATCTGAATGATTCACAGGACAACTGGGTGAATGTGTTGTGGTCAGATGAGACCAAAATGGAGCTCTTTGGCATCAACTCAACTCGCAGTGTTTGGAGGAGGAGGAATGCTGCCTATGACCCCAAGAACACCATCCCCACCGTCAAACATGGAGGTGGAAACATTATGCTTTGAGGGTGTTTATATGCTAATGGGACAGGACAACTTCACTGCATCACAGGGACTATGGACGGGGCCATGTACCGTCAAATCTTTGGTGAGAACCTCCTTCCCTCAGCCAGTGCAGTGAAAATGGGTCGTGGATGGGTATTCCAGCATGACAATGACCCAAAACACATGGCCAAGGCAACAAAGGAGTGGTTCAAGAAGAAGCACATTAAGTTCCTAGAGTTGCCTAGCCAGTCTCCAGACCTTAATCCCATAGAAAATCTGTGGAAGGAGCTAAAGGTTTGAGTTGCCAAACGTCAGCCTCAAAACCTTAATGACTTGGAGAAGATCTGAATAGAGGAGTGGGACAAAATCCCTCCTGAGATGTGTGCAAGCCTGGTGGCCAACTACAAGAAACGTCTGACCTCTGTGATTGCCAACAAGGGTTTTGCCACCAAGTACTAAGTAATGTTTTGCAGAGGGGTCAAATACTTATTTCCCTCATTAAAATGCAAATCAATTTATACAATTTTTGACATGCGTTTTTCTGGATTTTTTTGTTGTTATTCTGTCTGTCACTGTTCAAATAAACATACCATTAAAATTATACACTGATCATTTCTTTGTCAGTGGCCAAAAGTACAAAATCAGCAGGGATCAACTACTTTTTTCCCTCACTGTACTTCCAAACATCTGAGAGAGAACAGCTCACTGAACATTACTCGCCCTATCGCTCTATCTGTGGTTTCACGTTCAGAGCGCACACTGGATGCTATGGCCAATAAGTAGGGTTGTTCCGAAAACTCTGACCTCACAACTACAGTCAAGCACCCAAGCTAACTGGCTAACATTGGCTAGCTACTTCCAGACACATAATGAGAGAACACCCCACTGTGACCATTTTATTCGCCCTAGCAGAGCTGGTTAGGCTTTTTTCACGTTATCCAGTGCATTGGTGACTGTAACTGGGCTGCAGGCAACAACTGAATTACGCTTTGTTGCTGACGTTTACTGACACTGGACACATTCAACGTGTGTTGAGCATAAAAAAATGCATCAGTTATACTGCACTCTTGCACACTATGACGATAGTCTTTTGTTAAGAAATGTAGCTAGATAGCTAGCTAGGTAAACAGTGAATCCCAACGCATGACGTAACTTTAGTCATGCTAACGTTAGCTAGCTAGCTTACAGTAATGTAAACTCACCCCATTCCGTACAAATATGCACAACCGCAACATTCAATCTAGGCTACAAAGAACTAATGGGACTGTAGCGACTGTGTTGACATCAAAATCTGGGGTATGAACAACGTTTCTATTCAAGCGTTGATCGACATGGTAATGGCTCTATAGTATCGGAGAAAAGTTGAAAAAACTGACCCACCGTTACATCGTGATGTGTCATACCGTAACGTACAGCACCCATAAAGCAACTATTTCTGTTTTACAATCTCTCTCCACCAGGTGTAGCACTTCTGTCTTCGTTTGAAAACAAGAAATGGACAGTGACGGGGGTAAGGGGGAATGCCTAGTCATTTTTTGCGTCATCACTGCATGTGATCATCATTCTCAAAGCCACTGTTTACTTCTAAGATCACTTTAGCACCGCCCTAAAAAGCCCATTCAAATTCGACACAAACCTTCAAATAGGTATGTAATGACACATTATATAAACTCTTTATAGTGTTTTATTTACATTTTAGAGGCAATAAAGTGATAAGTTGGACAGATCGAGTGAAAAAAAGCAATTTTCCCACACAACATCTCTCCTTCTCACTATCAGGCATTAGTTTCGATTCCACACCCACCATTTTTAAAAAGACCCGACGGGGCTCATTGCCTTCTTGAATCATGCAGAAATGGGCAGCATGGGGGTCATGTAATTGATTATGTTGGAAAGGGGAGAAATTGTGCTTTACAATGGTATTGACATTAAAGTTGATCTGGAAGTATTACGTTTTTGCGGCACTAAAATAAGGTCAATTGTACGGACCAAGGCAATGTGCAAAAGTGAGTGAGTTTACATTACACTTTGAAATGAAAATACTTTGTCAAAATTAAAGTGGAGTCTTTTGTTAAGACGTGTAACTAGCTAGCTAAAAAATTGACCATAATCACACATCATGACATTACTAACCTGCATGAATCTGCAGGTAGCTAACCAAACAGGTTACATGGCTATAACTAGTCCAACAAATGCTTACCTAAACATACTGACCTGCTCCAATAGACAGACCCACGCTATATGGTAGACCAATCCAAACTCATCTCTCGGCATGGCCAGCCCACTCATTATCTCAGCGGGAAGGTTGGTTGCTTTTTCTGTGGCTAAACTAGGCTCGTAATTTAACCATTTTATTCGTATTTACAGATGGCATACACGTTTGATATTAAGGCATATGAAAGATCATGTGCATTTCTGCCCCAAAAACACATTTTGATAAAATATTTTTTTACGTCCAAACAGCTCTCCTGTTAAGTCATGACTTGCGACGTAAGCCTAGTTTCCTGAATAAGGTCACATATGGATGTGTGTCTGTATGTCTAATTAAAAAATTCTTTACGAAGATGACTAGATGAAGATGACTTAAAGAACCCCATGGAGTGATACATCAACAAAACAATCAGCCTTTGAATTTCAAAGACAACCTTGGTGCACTCAGCAATACGAGTGCAAACAGGCAGCAGATTGTTTGTGTGCCCCTTGAATGACAAGTCAGAGTCAAGTGACCAATGGGAACAGATGGAGCAGGTCTAGAGGGGGCTCTGATAAACTTCAGCTGTGCCCGACATAGCTCTTCTCCGAGAGGTGATTCTGGCAAAGTTACAGCCACCCACGTATACACTCCCCGCCCATCCACCTGCCTGTGCGCTGCCTTGACACACAGAACAAAAGCTGGGCAGTCACGATCAGCTCTGTCCGAGTAATTTTTGCTGGTGCACCTCACACTTGTTTTCGACAGGGGCCCTCTGACAATCTTGTCACGAAAATCACGGCCTCTCTCTGTCACAAATTAGCTCTGGAGCTCAGCCCGGCTGTTACGGAGAGAGCTAGCTACAGGCCACTGATGAGCAGCCCTCACTCTCCATGACCCCACTCACACACTCTCAGCTTTCCTGCACTTGTCTCTGCACCAAAAATATATGGGGATGCCAGCAACCCACAATCTGTCACCAATAGGGACTCGCTGTCATTTTTAATCAGAAGATGATAGGATCGGATTGGTAGACAATATTTAGCCCTGGGTAAACAGCCTTGCTCACAGGGCTACCCAGGAGTGTGATTTGTGGATATAATGTTTATGAGAGTGGTAAACACTGTTGGGAGAGCAGTTAACACAAGGCAGAGCTGTGTTTCTGTTGGAAAGCGGTCTCTGGAGTCCTTGGGGTAAGCACAGCTTTGTGATTATCTAGACAAAAATACATCAAAGCATATATGTGTAAACAGTGATAGAGTCCAATTATGGGAGAGTTTAGAGACAAAGCCAATATGTTGAGCAATTTCTGGTTTCCCACCCTTTCATGCTTTCCAAAACTCATACTAAGGGGATGGAGATTTGGTAGACAGCAAAAGAGGGCTGGATGCTCAATATAATACGAATGATATTGAACAAATACAGAAAATGAATTATTTAATTTAAGAAGGTAGATTTCATACCTAATCAGGCAAGGCGAGTGGAGACTCCTCAGATGAGGAACAGGAGGACCATCCTCCTCAGTGAACTTCATTAAAAATGAAGTTATTTTTTAAACATGTAAAAAGTTATCCTTTTTAGATTTAACTGTACTAAATATATTCACATTTCACCAAATAATTGATTAAAACACATGGTTTTGCAAGGAAGGTCTACAGTCGCCTCAACAGCACTCTGTAGGGTAGCACCATGGTGTAACCGGAGGACAGCTAGCGTCCATCCTCCTCTTGGTACATTTACTTCAATACAAAACCTAGGGGGCTCTTGGTTCTCACCCCCTTCCATAGACATACACAGTAATTATGACAACTTTCCGGAGGACATCCTCCAACCTATCAGAACTCTTGCAATATGGACTGACGTGGTCCACCCAATCAAAGCATCAGAGAATGAATCTAGTATTGAAAGCATAAGCTACAGCTAGCTAGCATTGCAGTGCATAAAATGTGGTGAGTGTTTGACTAAAAGAGAGAGAAAGAAAACGGTTTTCAAAAATGAAGAAGCAAGAGAGAGCGTGCCATTTTTTTTCAGTTTCACTTACTAAGCTAGAAAATGCAACTGGCTAGTTAAGCCTACTCAAACGCCCAGCTCAAACAGAGGGATGCTATGTTAGTTAGCTGGCTATGACTATCCAAAACAACACTGGAACTCTTCCAGGTCAAGGTAAGCTTTAGGTTTTATTATTTTATTGCCACTGAGGCTGCTGGTGTAACTGCTTACTGACTAAACACTAACGTTACTGCATGATTGTAGCAGGTTTACTAACGCATTAGTTATATTAGCTATGTTGACTATGGCATTACTTTAGCTAACATGGGGACAACGAAGTAGGCTGTGTGTAGTGGTTATGACAAGGTTTGGCTTGGAAAGTTTCTTTCGCCTGGTCAAATACAGCTGATGTGTTGTGCATTAAAATCAAATCAAATGTATTTACATAGCTCTTCTTACATCAGCTGATATATCAAAGTGCTGTACAGAAACCCAGCCTAAAACCCCAAACAGCAAGCAATGCAGGTGTAGAAGCACGGTGGCTAGGAAAAACTCCCTAGAAAGGCCAAAACCTAGGAAGAAACCTAGAGAGGAACCAGGCTATGAGGGGTGGCCAGTCCTCTTCTGGCTGTGCCGGGTGGAGATTATAACAGAACATGGCCAAGATGTTCAAATGTTCATAAATGACCAGCATGGTCAAATACTAATAATCACAGTAGTTGTCGAGGGTGCAACAAGTCAGCACCTCAGGAGTAAATGTCAGTTGGCTTTTCATAGCCGATCGTTGAGAATATCTCTACCGCTCCTGCTGGCTATAAAGGAGGGGAAAAGGTGAGAGAAAGGGAGTGCATAGAGGCAATAAGGAATGCAACGTGGTGTTTATGTGTGATCAGGGGTATATTCCGTCTGCCGATTCTGTTGAAAAACATTTCTTTAAACGAAGCCAACGAAACAGGGATAAACATATTTGAATTTGTCCAATAGAAACTCTTGTTTGCAACTGTTGGACTAATGATTACAACGTAGGTAAACTAGATGCAGGCAAGAGTGTGCAAGGCGGTATTGAATGTGTCACTGTCACTAGTAGCCTGAACCTGTCAATATTACATTGAACTGGGTGAATAGAATATGAATGACAGTCATCCAATATGCTGTTATAGAATTAAGGCCATGTTCATGAAAAAAAGCGTCCTCCCTCATCATAAACAGCACTGACCACCACTGGGCAAAGCTGATGAGTATTGTATTTCTTTCATCTCTGCCAAGCTATCTACCTGTGCCAAAACTTGATTAGGTCCCATGGCTTTTAAATGAATCCGGCTGAAACTTTGGTTTGAAACATATCTTTTGTACTTGAGATGCCGGCCTCAGGAAAAATAAAGAATCCCTGGAGCACTGTGTAATAAATAACACTCAGAAAGACAGCAAGTCCTTCATGTTTACCTCACTGATGCTAATCGCTAATTAATGTGTTAGATAAAGCTGGGTCAGGTAGTCATCTACCAGACCCTGCCCATGAGAGGCTTCCCAGACTGATGTTCCTCGTAGGCACAGATCTAGGCTCAGATTTCCCTTCCCTTCCCATCACCCTAACCCGAAATAACCCCAATGAGGTAAATAGTAAAACTATTACTATAGCGCCTCTTCTCTCCGCAGCTGAAGATATTTGGCATGATGCCTCCGATCCTCAGGAACTTCTACAGGTGACTATTTAGAGCTTTCTGGCTGGCTGCTTCACCACCTGGTAAAGCAATTGCACCACCTTCGATCACAGGGCTCTACTGATGTTGGTGCTTGGGGCCCAGTACATCACTATGGCCGAGCTCCCAGCCATTGAGGACATCTATACCAGGCGGTGTCTGAGGAAGGAATTGTCAAAGATTGTTATGCCTGCTACCGTCTGGCAAGAGGTAAGACTGCTGAACAGCTGTTCAATGGCTGACTACCTACACCCATCTGCACTGACTCTGTATACAGGCAGACACTCATATTTGCGTGTGTACTTGTTTTTATTTATCTTGTGGATTAATTTTATGATTCAGTATTACTGTATTGTTGTGGAAGTAAGCATTTCACTGTACTCTTTACACCTGTTGTATCCTGTGCACATGCCAATTACAATTTGATATTTTTTTATTCCTAGATCTAACACCACCAATGGGGTATTAGGTTGGAAGGACAAAATCTCTCTCAAAAAATAGTACAGTTAGGGTACAGTATTGGGATACAAAAATGACAAAATACAGAATGTACCTTCAGAGGAACACATGGTACTGTGTACAGAGGAACACAACACACAGCACATGGTACTGTTTGATATTTTTTATGGTTGATTGCGGATAATCTAGTATAATGGTACATTTTAGGAACAAATATTTTGAATATAAAGGCGCAATCATTGGGGGCATGGCTTAGTGGGAGCGTGGCTTTCAGTTAGTTATTTTTGGTCACCGTGAGAAGAAGTGTTGTACTAGTTTAACTGGTCTATGGTTATGTTCAATACATTTTGATTATATCCTCTCCAGTTCTGAAGTCTTTATGAAGACTTACAAAGAGTATGTGATAATTAAGAGTTGTAATTAAAATTGTAGTGTCCTTATGCTAACAATGAGGCACCTAGTCAAGAGGGTCTAACCTCTTGGTGTAATGTTTAAGGTGTTGGCTTGACAGTTGCTGGACCCAGGTTTGAGTCCTGGTCAGGGTTAACCCCTGCATTTGCTACATTGGTGTCAGAAGTGGGACGGCGGAGAGGTGTGTTAACATGAGGGACTTGGTATAAGGAAGAGGTAGATTTTTGCCACTTGAAAGGAACAAATGGGTTTGTCACTGGTGCTACCCTAAAAAAAGCACATTTAAACCTTTTGGCTATTTTAAGGTACAAACTGCAAGGGTACGCTCTATGTACCCATAACCTATAACTAAGGGTACCACTACAGTGACAAACATTTGTACCCCTTTAAGGACAATTCGGTGCCATTTTTTCCTGAGGGTACATTGGAGCTCAAACAGAGGGATGCTATGTTAGTTTGCTGGCTATGACTATCTAAAACAACACTGGAACTCTTTCAAGTTAAGGTAAGCTTTTGATTTTAATAATATATTGCCACTGAGGCTGCTGGTGTAACTGCTTACAGACTAAACACTAACGTTACTGTATGATTGTAGCAAGTTTATTAACACAGTGACAAGCGTTTGTACACCTTAAGGACAATTCGGTACCTTTTTTGCCTGAGTGTACATTGGAGCTGATTGATGAAAAGTGAATAGAAATGCTCTACCACTCTGGAGTAATACACTTTGCTGATCAACTGAGCTGTAATTATGGGGTATGATGTCTCTCCTCTTCACTATTTCCTGGTCTGTGTGTCAAAGCCAGCCTATACTGTAGCCTTGCTGTGTCCCATTTTCCTGATAAAGGCAGATTGGTTGGGAACTCTCCCAGCCTGACTCTAGCTGAATAATATCTGTGAGCCCTCGCTGTGTGCCTCTAGGGGATTATGTTTCAATAGTAACCTGCGAGAGCAAAGGTTGTGGAAGTAATTAAAACCAAATATTGAAGAATTGGCACACAGTCCAGGGGTGAATTTCCAGATCAATGCAGGCTGAATGGAGGATTCTGTTGCCTGGCTGGGGCGCCATGTGCCCCCCCACCACACAGAGGAAGTCAAATAGACCAATACAACCATCATCAGCCTCACACAGCATGGCTACTCTTTTCACAGGGAGGGAGAAGCTTGCCTAATGCATATTAGAGTGAAATGAACTATTATACCTTGCATGATAATGGCTTTGCAGTGTACACTTAGCTAGTAAACAACAGTTTTCCTCATTTTATTGTGTTAAAGCCTGGATTTAAAATGGATACAATTGTGTTTGTTTTGTCACTGGCCTACACACAATACTCCATAATGTAAAAGTGGAGTTGTGTTTTCCAATATTTCCGATTCCTTTAACAGAACATCTGTGTCTCCTATAAAACATCTGGGTCACTTAATTGAGTTTGATTTGTTACCCAGAAATGATTTGATATTGAGAAAAAAACTATGAAATAACACATATGGAAACGTGTAATAAGCAAAAGCGTGTTAAACAAATCAAAATATATTTTACTCCCGAGTGGCACAGCGGTCTAAGGCACTGCATCTCAGTGCAAGAAGTATCACTGCAGTCCCTGGTTTGAATCCAGGCCGCATCACATCCGGCCATGATTGGGAGTCCCATAGGGCGGCACCGTCCGTGTTTGGCAGGGTAGGCCATCACTGTAAATAAGAATTTGTTCTTTAATGACTTTTTATGCATTGATGACTGCTTTGCACTTTCTTGGCATTCTCTTAACCAGCTTCACTTGGAATGCTTTTACAACAGTCTTGAAGGAGTTCCCACATATGCTGTGCACCTTTTGGTTGCTTTTCCTTCACTCTGCGGTCCCAAACCATCTCAATTGGATTAAGGTCGGGTGATTGTGGAGGACAGGTCATCTGATGCAGCACTCCATCACTCTCCTTCTTGGTCAGATAGCCATTGCACATCCTGGATGTGCATCCCAAACATCTCAAATTTGGACTCGTCAGAACAAAGGACAGATTGCCACCAGTCTAATGTCCTTTACACATGTTTCTTGACCCAAGCAAGTCTCTTCTTCTTAATGGTGTCCTTTAGTAGTATTTTTTTGTGCAGTAATTCAACCATGAAGGCCTGATTCACGCAGTCTCCTCTGAACAGTTGATGTTGAGATGTGTCTGTTACTTGAACTCTGAACTATTTATTTTGCCTGTAATTTCTTAGGCTGGTAACTCTAATGAACCTATCCTCTGTCACAGAGGTAACTCTGGGTCTTCCGTTTCTGTGGCGGTCCTCATGAGAGCCAGTTTCATCATAGCGCAAGATGGTTTTTGCGACTGCACTTGAAGAAACTTTCAAAGTTCTTGACATTTTCCGGATTGACTGACCTTCATGTCTTAATGCAACGATGGACTGTCATTTCTCTTTGCTTATTTGAGCTGTTCTTGCCATAATATGGACTTGGTCTTTTTCCAAATAGAGCTATCTTCTGTATACCACCCCTACCTTGTCACAACACAACTGTTTGGCTCAAACGCATTAAGAAGGAAAGAAATTCCACACATTTACGTTTCAAAATGCACACCTGTTAATTGAAATGCATTTCAGGTAACTATCTCATGAAAGCTGGTTGAGAGAATACCAAGAGTGTGCAAAGCTGTCATCAAGGCAAAGGGTGGCTACTTTGAAGAATCTCAGATATTTGTTTAACATTGCTTACTACATGATTCCATATGAGTTATTTCATAGTTTCGATGTCTTCATTATTATACAATGTAGAAATTATTAAAATAAAGATAAACCCTTGAATGAGTAGGTGTGTCCAAACTTTTGGCAGTTACTGAAGATCGATAAATGGAAGAGTGAGACATAGTAGCTTAAGCTACTATTGTGTTTATTGTGTTTGTCTTTATTTATTTGGTCAGGCCGGGGTGTGACATGGGTTTATTGTGGTGTGTTTTGTCTTGGGGTTTTGTTAGGTATTGGGTGTGTGGCTTAGTGGAGGTATCTAGCAAAGTCTATGGCTGTCTGGAGTGGTTCTCAATCAGAGGCAGGTGTTTATCGTTGTCTCTGATTGGGAACCATATTTAGGCAGCCATATTCTTTGAGTGTTTTGTGGGTGATTGTTCCTGTCTTTGTGTTTGCACCAGATAGGGCTGTTTTGGTTTTCACATTTCATTATTTTGTAGTTGCTTCATGTATAGTTTTTCCTTCATTAAAATATCATGAATCATCATCACGCTGCATTTTGGTCCGATCCTTGCTATACCTCTTCGTCAGAGGAGGAGATAGAAGAAAGCCGTTACAACTACCTATCCAAACTACCTCAACGCCCTATCATCTGAAGCTGTGGAAGCCAATCGCCAAAGAATCCAGATCCCTACATTTGATTTGTTTTTTGTTTTTAAAGCAACTTTGGGATTCTGTTTGTAATGAAAAGTGCTATATAAAATAATAATTATAGTAATAATAATTATTATTATTACCTAATCACATTGCAAGTCTTTATGGAGTTGCGTTTGTTTCTGTATGGGTTTGACATTTTTTACAAAAGCGGAAGTGCTACTTGCTAACAATAACCCACTACAGCTGGGTTGGGTTCATTAGGGCATACAACGGAAAGAAATGTAAAACGTTTTGCAACAGAAAACAGAAATGAACACAACCCAGGTTCACAGCTCCCCTTTGATGCTAACATAGCTGTATCAAATGCATTTACAAAACTCATGCACAGCAAATTCTTTATCAGAATTTGAGATGTGACCAATTGAAATAGTGTTAAACTAACACTTTTCAAAGTGTTCACAAACTAAAACTTCTAGAGTGTTGGTCCCTAACACCATGGGTGTTGCAAATTAACACTTTAGAGTTAGAGTTGATGCTGTAAAACCGATTTAGTGTTAGGGAATAACACATATAGTTTAACGTTGTAGGTTGTAAAGCCTTATTTGCATATTTCCCAGCATGCCTTTCAAGTCCTGAAGCCTTCACAAAGTGACTGTGGAAGGGAATGTGTTTGAATTAAAGGTGCTACACATGTAATATCCGAGAACATCGATAATATAGTGGCAGTAATAGTGGAATAATAGAAATTTACACAATTACTTATCCGCCAGTGTTGTGAATGGCTGTGGTATTCACCTATTGATTTAGAGCGGCATCTGTTATCAAAATGGGAAATCTGTTTGACTTTGTGAATGTGTTACCTAGTGGAAATTGTGTGAAGAGGCCAATGTAGAAATTGTTTTGTAATTTCCTGGTTCAATTCTACACTGTTTACTCAGTTTCAGTTTACGTAAGAAAACAAGCACTGAATAGTGTACGGAATCATTGTATTGTACTGCACTGAATACAACAGCTGTAGAGCTTACTGACAAGCCCTAAACCAACAATGCAATTTTAAGAAAATATTTACTAACTAAACTGAAGTTTTTTTTGAAAGTTACACAAAATAGTCAGAATAGTAATTTGATTAACTGTTCAGCAGTTTTATGGCTTGGGGGTAGAAGCTGTTATGGACCCTTTTGGAATTACCATTTGCCGTGCTGTAGCAGTGTGAAGAGTTATTATTAGGGTGGCTGGATTTGAAGAGCCTTTCTCTGACACTGCCTGTTAGAGGTCTTGGATGGCAGGAAGCTTTGCCTGAGTGATGTATTGAGCCGTATGCACTACCCTCTGTAGTGTCTTGTGGTCTGATGCTGAGCAGTTGCCAAACCAGGTGGTGATAAAAACCATTCAGGATGCTCTCGATGGTGTAGCTGATTTGATTTGATTTAGCTGTAGAACTTTGTGAGGATCTGGGGATCCAATGCAAAATCTTTTCACTCTCCTGAGGGGGAATAGGCATTAGTATAGTTTGTTGGTGATGTGGACACCAAGGAGCTTGAAGCTCTTGACCTGCTCCACTACAGCCCCGTCGATTGGGGGGCCCTCCTTTTCCTGTAGTCCACAATCATCTCCTTTGTCTTGATCACATTGAGGGAGAGGTTGTTGTCCTGGCACCACACTGCCAGGTCTCTGACCTCCCTATAGGCTGTCTCATCATTGTCGGTGATTAGGCCTACCACATTGTGTCGTTGGCAAACTTAATGATGGTGTTGGAGTCGTGCTTGGCCACGCAGTCGTGGGTGAACAGGGAATACCGAAGGGGACTAAGCATACACACTGAGTGACCCTTGTGTTGAGGATCAGCATGGCACATGTGTTGTTGCCTACCCTCACCACCTGGTGGCAGCCTGTCAGTAAATCCAGGATCTATTTGCAGAGAGAGGTGTTTAGTCCCAAGGTCCTTAGTTTATTGATGAGCTTTGAGGACACTATGGTGTTGAACACTGAGCTGTAGTCAATGAACAGGATCCTCACATAGGGGTTCCTTTTTTCCAGGTGGGAAAGGGCAGTGTGGAGTGCAAATTGGAGTGGGTCTAGGGTTACTGGGATGATGGTGTTGATGTGTGTTATGACCAGCCTTTCAAAGCACGTCATGGCTACAGACACGATTGCTATGGGTCAGTAGTCATTTAGGAAGGTTACCTTGCCGTTCTTGGGCACAGGGACTATGGTGGTCTGCTTGAAACATGTAGGTATTACAGGTTGACAGTCAGGGACAGGTTGAAAATGTCAGTGAAGACACTTGCCAGTTGGTCAGCGCATGCTCTGCGTACACATCCTGGTAATCCATCTGGCCCTGCTGACTTGTGAATGTTGACCTGTTTAAAAGTCTTACTTCCATCGCCTGCAGACAGTGTGTTAAATTAAAAACATTGACAGGTCAGGGAATCAGCCTCAAAATCCTTCATCAGTGATTTAAAAGCACCAATTGAGACAAGTTCTTCCAGTTTATAAATATTTTCTAAGGTGTTCCAAGACAATGGCGCAGAGTACATAAAAGCCAGTTCGGACATTTGGAACAGTTAGCAAGATAAAGTCCAGCGAACGAAGAGAGTACCCACCACATTTCTGAACAATAAAATGCTCAAATCAAAAGGTAGTAAACCGAAAATGGCTTTGTAATTAAAAGTATACCAGTGATTGAGCCTACGGGTGATCAGATTAATTCCCGGAACATATTCCAGTCTGTGCTATCAAAACAATCCTGTAGTTTAGCATCTGCGTCATGCGAGTCAATGATACTTTCTGCTTTAGTTTTTGCTTGTAAACAGGACGATATAATTATGGTCAGATATGCCAAATGGAGGGCAAGAGAGAGCTTTGTACACATCTCTGTGTGTGGAGTAAAGGTGGTCTTGAGTTTATTTTCTCATGGTTGCACATGACATGCTAGTTGAAATGAGATAAAACTGATTTAAGTTTTCCTGCATCTAAATCGCTATGAAATATGTTTTCAATAACAAACATTTTATTTTTACAGCTGTTTGAAGCTGGTGAACCAAAACCAAAATAAAAGTCTCCACCATGTTACTGGGAATGGGATACGGGAGAGGGGTAGATTTATTTTGAATGCAGCCTCGTGCTGTTGCAATTCAGCTAGCTTCAACATAGGGGAACATTATGAGAAATTCTAGGTGTAGCACCTTTAAAAAGAAACCCTTCAGGATACATTCCTATATCATACATTTCATGAGGCCTTTAGTTATAGTCTAGTTATCCTAAAAATCTTGGCTCATGGACCAGAACTTACATGCAAGTCACAATCTTGGCTCATGGACCAAATCTTACCTGCAAGTCAAAATAAGCTGGTTTGTGAAGTGATTTGTGGGGTGATGTTCGAGGTGTTGGGTTTGTGCCAGACATAGCATTTTCCTTGATGACCAAACAGCTCAGTTTTAGTGTTATCTGACCAGAGTACCTTCTTCCAAATGTTTGGAGAGTCTCCCACATGCCTTTTGGCGAACACCAAATGTTTTTGCTTATTATTTTCTTTCAGCAATGGCTTTTCTCTGGCCACTCTTTCATAAAGCCAAGCTATGTGGAGTGTACGGCTTAAAGTGATTCTATGGACAGATACTCCAATCTCCATTGTGGAGCTTTGCAGCTCCTACAGGGTTATCTTTGGTCTCTTTGTTCCTCTCTGAGTAATGCCCTCCTTGCCTGGTCCGTGGGTTTTGGTGGGTGGCCCTCTCTTGGCAGGTTTGTTGTGGTGCCATATTCTTTCAATTTTTTTTAATAATGGATTTCATGGTGCTCAGTGGGATGTTCAAATGTTCTGATATTTTTCTATAACCCAATCCTGATTTGTACTTCTCCACAACTTTGTCCCTGACCTGTTTGGAGATCTCCTTGGTCTTCACGGTGCCGCTTGCACGGTGGTGCCCCTTGCTTAGTGGTGTTGCAGATTTTGGGTGTATATTTACTGAGAGGTAATTGGTTGCACCATATCTCATTTAGGGGCTTCACAGTTAAGGGAGTTAATCCATTTGCACACACCAATTTTCTTTTATTTTTTAGATTTTTTTTAACACGTTTTTTTTTTCAATTCACTTCACGAATTTGGACTATTTTGTGTATGTCCATCACAGGAAATCCAAATAAAAATATATTTAAATGACAGGTTGTAATGCAATAAAATAAGAAAAACTCCAAGGGGGGATGAATACTTTTGCAAGGCACTGTATAACTCATTGGAGGGGTTATCGGCAGCTTGAGTCATGCCTGAACAATTATGTGAAAACATATTTTTAATAGTAATGCTATTAAAGGGAAAGATATATAAAATATAATAAAAGGTTATATACAGTGAGCTCCAAAAGTATTGGAACAGTGACACATTTCTTGTTGTTTTGGCTCTGTACGCATGATAGAATGACTATGAGGTTAAAGTGAAGACTGTCCACTCTAATTTGAGGGTATTTCATCTATATTGGGTGAAGCGTTTAGAAAGGGCAGTTTTTGTACACTGTCCCCCCATTTTAGGGGACCAAATTGTATTGGGACAAATTCACTTATCTGACCCATTTCAGGAAACTAGGCGTATGTCGTGGGTCACTACTTCACACGAGCCATTTGAACTTAATGGTTTTTTAAAATCAAAATGCTTATTTTTGGCAGAAATGACTTCTCGAACTTGTGAACTTTCATGTACCTTAATAACAAACTTGTATGCCATCTGTAAATACAAATACAATTGTTAAATTACGAGCCTAGTTGTTTAAGCCACAGAAAAAGTCAGCAACCTTCCCGCTAGCCTTGATTTGCTGAGGTAATGAGTGGGCTGGACATGCAGAGAGATGTGTTTGGATTGTTATGACATATAGCACGATTCTGTCTATTTGAGCTGGTCAGTATGTGTAGGTTTTGTATCATGTAGAAAAACTTAACAAAAGACTCCATGTATGAAAGTATCCATTTCAATAGAACATCACTGCAACAACTGTTACAGATCACTCTCATCTGAGTACAGAATAACTGATGAAATTACTAACGCTCAACACCAGATGAACATGGCCGGTGTCAGTAAATGTCGGCAAAAAAGGGCATTCAATTGTTGCCAGGAGCACAGTTAGAGTCACCAACGCTCTGAATAACATGAAAACAGCCTAACCAGCTCTGTTAGGGTGAGTAAAATGGTTAGCGTTTGGGTTGGGGCTAAAGCTTAAGATGATTCTTATGGCATTGCACACGGTCAGTGTGAACCAGAGTGATTTGACACAACGGGCCAAGCAAGCCGTACAAACCGGAAACGACACAGGACGTATTATTTACTGAAAGGGGTTGCAGTCTGCCAAGAAACATTCATCCATGTTTACAGGTAAGAGTCTAGCTACTGTTTCAGATATTATACGTTCCTAATTTTGTTTGAAATTTAATGTTATGATCACCCTGAATAGTTTTACTTTCCCCACCTGCAAAACACCAGTCTCAACATCAACAGTGACGAGGTGATTCCGGGATGATGGCCTTCTAGACAGGATTGCAAAGAAAAAGCCATATCTCAGACTGGCCAATAAAAAGAAAAGATTAAGATGGGCAAAAGAACACAGACACTGGACAGAGGAACTCTAGCCTTCATTTCTCAGAACAATAATATACTGACGAGTTTCAGAAGAAAGTTATTTGTTTCTGGCCATTTTGTTTCTGGCCATTTTGAGCTTGTAATCGAACCCACAAATGCTGACTCTCCAGATACTCTAAAGCCCTTTATACATCAGCTGATATATCAAAGTGCTGTACAGAAACCCAGCCTAAAACTCCAAACAGCAAGCAATGCAGGTGTAGAAGCACGGTGGCTAGGAAAAACTCAGTAGAAAGGCCAAAACCTAGGAAGAAACCTAGAGAGGAACCAGGCTATGAGGCGTGGCCAGTTCTCTTCTGGCTGTGCCGGGTGGAGATTATAACAGAACACGGCCAAGATGTTCAAATGTTCATAAATGACCAGCATGGTCAAATAATAATAATCACAGTAGTTGTTGAGGGTGCAGCAAGTCAGCACCTCAGGAGTAAATGTCAGTTGGCTTTTCATAGCCGATCATTCAGAGTATCTCTACCACTCCCACTGTCTCTAGATAGTTGAAAACAGCAAGTCTGGGACAGGTACCACCTCCGGTGAACAGGTCAGGGTTTCATAGCCTCAGGCAGAACAGTTCAAACTGGAGCAGCTGCACGGCCAGGTGGACTGGGGACAGCAAGGAGTCATCATGCCAGGTAGACCTGAGGCATGGTCCTAGGGCTCAGGCCCTCCGAGAGCAAAAGAAAGAAAGAGAGAATTAGAGAGAGCATACTTTAATTCACACAGGACACCGGATAAGACAGGAGAAATACTCCAGAAAAACACAAACAAATGCAGCATTAAAAGTGGAGGCTGAGACAGTAGGGGTCAGGAGACACTGTGGCCCCATCCGATGATATCCC
The DNA here is from genome assembly GCF_002021735.2 of Oncorhynchus kisutch. Taxonomy (NCBI): domain Eukaryota; kingdom Metazoa; phylum Chordata; class Actinopteri; order Salmoniformes; family Salmonidae; genus Oncorhynchus; species Oncorhynchus kisutch. The sequence continues at coordinate 4,875,429 of NC_034194.2, forward strand.
CGGACAGGGCCAAACAGGCAGGATATAACCCCACCCACTTTGCCAAAGCACAACCCCCACACCAGAGGGATATCTTCAACCACCAACTTACCATCCTGAGACAAGGCCGAGTATAGCCCACAAAGATCTCCGCCCCGGCACAACCAAAGGGGGGGGCGCCAACCCAGACAGGAATGCCACGTCAGTGACTCAACCCACTCAAGTGACGCACCCCTCCTAGGGACAGCATGGAAGAGCACCAGTAAGCCAGTGACTCAGCCTCTGTAATAGGGTTAGAGGCAGAGAATCCCAGTGGAGAGAGGGGAACCGGCCAGGCAGAGACAAGCAAGGGCGGTTCGTTGCTCCAGAGCCTTTCCGTTCACCTTCACACTCCTGGGCCAGACTACACTCAATCATATGGCCTACTGAAGAGATAAATCTTCAGTAAAAGACTTAAAACCTGTTAGGGCTAGGCAGAATACTGCCCCCTTTGGAGGAATTGCGTGCCCATAGTAAACAGAAAAAAAATCTGTCCAAAATTGCTAATATATGCATATAATAATAATTATTGAATAGAAAACACTCTAAAGCTTCTAAAACCGTTCAAATTATGTCTGTATGTAAAGCAGAACTCACAGGGCAGCCATTCTCCCAAACTCTCTCTGTCATCAGAAAAGTTGGGCCAACTTTGACGTCATCGCCCCCACCCTTCCCAACCAGCTACGCATCTGGGAACAGTTTCTATCTCTTCAGCGAGATGTCTTCTTTCAATAGGGCGCTTCATTGTGAGAATCGCGTGTGCTTTGACCCATTGGCGGGTAAAAGCATTGGTGTCACGTGAAAACACATGCACTTTCATGCGCGTTTTGCGCCTGGAGTTCCCTTTGTTCCAGGAATCACTACACGATACCGGTTTGTCTGTTCAGTTGAGAATTGTTTTGCACGTTTAGAACATCGTAAAGCTTGATTCTGCACTTAGTTTGACCAGTTTAGTCGACATATAATATGTAATTTTGAAGTTTTGATTCGCAACCCCTTGAATTTTGGCTGCATTTCAGCCGGCATTTGTTGCGTTTGAGAACACAAAGACACAGACTTGAAAACCAAACGCAGTTTTTGGTAAGTATGACTCCTTACATGACTTATGATCGAAGACCATCAAAGGTAAGGGAATATTTATGTGGTAATTTTGTGTTTCTGTTGACTCCAACATAGCGGAGAAATATTGCTAATGTCTGAGCACCGTCTCAGATTTTTGAAAAATGAACGATTTCTGTAACGTTAAAAATAAATGTGACAAAGCGATTGCATTAACCTCTTACGTCGACCCGAGACGCAATCGTCTCATCTAGCCATCAGCAAATGCTCCACAATTCAATAGCTCCACGATTTCAAATCATCTTCCAAAATCTCTCTTCCAAACCTTCCTGTCGGAGACCGGATGGAAAGTGATCTCTCTAGTAGGTTTGACCAAGAAACAAAGTCACCGGAAATGACGAGACTGGCGACATCGTGTGGAAGCTGTCGGAATTGCAATCTCGGCCCCATTTAATTTAGTTTCCATTCAACATACATGCAAGTGGCGCATTGATACTTTTTTCAGTTTTCAGTGACCAGATTTTCTTGCGCTTTTCGATGAAACACACGCTCTGTTATAGTCACAGCCGTGATTTAACCAGTTTTAGAAACGTCAGAGTGTTTTCTATCCACACATACTAATCATATGCATATACTATATTCCTGGCATGAGTAGCAGGACGACGAAATGTTGCGCGATTTTTAACAGAATGTTCGAAAAAGTAGGGGGTCGACTTAAGAGGTTTTAAGAAGGAGTGTATCTTTCTAACTATATGTAGAACATGTATATTTAGTCAAAGTTATTGATGTGTATTGCTGTTGTCCTGCGTTATCTGGCGGAGTTGTCATAATTTCTCCGGACATTTGAGTAGCATTTTTTGAACATGGCCGTCAATGTCAACAGTGATTTATGGATATAAATTGCATACTATTGAAAAAAACATAAATGTACTGTATAACATGTCCTATTACTGTCATCTGATGAAGATTTTCAAAAGGTTAGTGAATTATTTTTCTTTTAATCCTGCTTTTGTGATTGCATCTTTTGTTCGACAAATATGGCTATTTAAATTAGCCGTATCTTTGGTGGTGGTTTGACATAAATATGTGCTATGTTTTCACCGTAAAACATTTTAGAAATCTGACTTGCTGGGTAAATGAACAAGGTGTTTATCTTTCATTTGAGCTATTGGACTTGTTAATGTGTGGAGGTTAAATATTTCTAAGAATATTTTTGCATTCTGTGCGCCACTGTTTCAGTTGAGCAGGGGGGGTGGTACCCCTTGGAGAACGTGGTAGCGTGAACAAGTTAAAGGTTGAGATCGAGTCTGCGTCTCTCACATGGGTAGGCAGACCATTCCATAAAAATTGAGCTCTATAGGAGAAGGCCCTGCCTCCAGCTGTTTGCTTAGAAATTCTAGGGACAATCAACTGGTCGAAAGAAGGACAGTTTTTTTATTGCTTCTTTAATCAGAACGGCAGTTTTCAGCTGTGCTAACAATTGCAAAAGGGTTTTCTAATGATCAATTAGCCTTTTAGCTAACACAACGTGCCATTGGAATGCAGGAGTGATGGTTTCTGATAATGGGCCTCTGTACACGTATGTATACAGTGCCTTGCGAAAGTATTCGGCCCCCTTGAACTTTGCGACCTTTTGCCACATTTCAGGCTTCAAACATAAAGATATAAAACTGTATTTTTTTGTGAAGAATCAACAACAAGTGGGACACAACCATTGGATATTTCAAACTTTTTTAGCAAATCAAAAACTGAAAAATTGGGCGTGCAAAATTATTCAGCCCCTTTACTTTCAGTGCAGCAAACTCTCTCCAGAAGTTCAGTGAGGATCTCTGAATGATCCAATGTTGACCTAAATGACTAATGATGATAAATACAATCCACCTGTGTGTAATCAAGTCTCCGTATAAATGCACCTGCACTGTGATAGTCTCAGAGGTCCGTTAAAAGTGCAGAGAGCATCATGAAGAACAAGGAACACACCAGGCAGGTCCGAGATACTGTTGTGAAGAAGTTTAAAGCCGGATTTGGATACAAAAAGATTCCCCAAGCTTTAAACATCCCAAGGAGCACTGTGCAAGCGATAATATTGAAATGGAAGGAGTATCAGACCACTGCAAATCTACCAAGACCTGGCCGTCCCTCTAAACTTTCAGCTCATACAAGGAGAAGACTGATCAGAGATGCAGCCAAGAGGCCCATGATCACTCTGGATGAACTGCAGAGATCTACAGCTGAGGTGGGAGACTCTGTCCATAGGACAACAATCAGTCGTATATTGCACAAATCTGGCCTTTATGGAAGAGTGGCAAGAAGAAAGCCATTTCTTAAAGATATCCATAAAAAGTGTCGTTTAAAGTTTGTCACAAGCCAAAACGTTATGTTTGGCGTAAAAGCAACACAGCTCATCACCCTGAACACACCATCCCCACTGTCAAACATGGTGGTGGCAGCATCATGGTTTGGGCCTGCTTTTCTTCAGCAGGGACAGGGAAGATGGTTAAAATTGATGGGAAGATGGATGGAGCCAAATACAGGACCATTCTGGAAGAAAACCTGATGGAGTCTGCAAAAGACCTGAGACTGGGACGGAGATTTGTCTTCCAACAAGACAATGATCCAAAACATAAAGCAAAATCTACAATGGAATGGTTCAAAAATAAACATATCCAGGTGTTAGAATGGCCAAGTCAAAGTCCAGACCTGAATCCAATCGAGAATCTGTGGAAAGAACTGAAAGCTGCTGTTCAAAAATGCTCTCCATCCAACCTCACTGAGCTCGAGCTGTTTTGCAAGGAGGAATGGGAAAAAATGTCAGTCTCTCGATGTGCAAAACTGATAGAGACATACCCAAAGCGACTTACAGCTGTAATCGCAGCAAAAGGTGGTGCTACAAAGTATTAACTTAAGGGGGCTGAATAATTTTGCACGCCCAATGTTTCAGTTTTTGATTTGTTAAAAAAGTTTGAAATATCCAATAAATGTCGTTCCACTTCATGATTGTGTCCCACTTGTTGTTGATTCTTCACAAAAAAATACAGTTTTATATCTTTATGTTTGAAGCCTGAAATGTGGCAAAAGGTCGCAAAGTTCAAGGGGGCCATATACTTTCGCAAGGCACTGTATATTCCATAAAAAATCTGCCGTTTCCAGCTACAATAGTCATTTACAACAACAACATCTACACTGAATTTCTGATCAATATGTTATTTTAATGGACAACAAAATTGCTTTTCTTTCAGAAACAACGACATTTCTAAGTGACATCAAACTTTTGAATTGTAGTGTACGTCCTCTCATCTCATCTAGTTTGTATGCTATTAGTGATTAGTGCAGGTCGATTTCTTCTTTTTTAACAACTCATTTTATTGACTCGAGAGTCATGATTTGTTTTTCTGGGTGACTCCTTCAACTTCCGGACTTGTCTTAATGCTGATGTGCTGTTTGTTGCTACTTGTCTATCTGCTAAACTTTCCAGTTTTTATTTTAATAAATTTACCAATATCTTGGTTTTTTTCACAGGACCCAGGACGCTTTATCTGGACATGTTTCTACAGGATCTCCACCATTTAAGTGTAGGAAAGGATGAAACAGTGTCTGTGCCACCAGTAAGTACAGATAGTTGTATAAATCCTGCACAATCCCGTACAGTCCCTACAGCCGGACAATATTCTCAAGGTTTCTGGAATAAGTGCTATCGGCATACTCAACTGGTCTCGCTCATTCAGCCGACAAACTTTTAACCGGTTCTCCCAAGAAAGGAACGAGTCAGAGTCAGAGGCCGAGCCTTCTCAGGTCTCTCTTCCACCTGTTACAGGCTCTGAGCCGCCAAAGCCTCCCAACATTAGCTCTGAAAAATTGAAAACCAGAGTTATTGGCGACTCCATTTTCCGCATTATTAGACTTAAAAAGACTCATCCAGTGATCTTACACTATTTACGAGGCGGCAGGTCTACCGACATAAAGGCGAACTGATGATGGTGCTGGCTTATGCTAAAACTGGCTAGTGTAGACAGTGTAGGGATATTGTTATCCACATCATCACCAACGATGTTAGGATGAAACAGTCAGAGGTCACCAAGCGCAACATAGCTGGTTGAAAACTGTTTCCTGCCCCTCCCAAAACATAGAATGTGTAGATAATTGGAACTCACCCAGAAACAGGACCATGCCTGGCCTACTGAGGAGTGACAGACTCCATCCTAGCTGGAGGGGTGCTCCAATCTTATCTATGAATGTAGGCAGGGCTCTAACTCCTCTAGCTCCACAATGAGATAGGGTGCAGGTCAGGTAGGAGGGTGCAGGTCAGGTAGCAGGGTGCAGGTCAGGTAGCAGGGTGCAGGTCAGGTAGCAGGGTGCGGGTCAGGTAGCAGGGTGCGGGTCAGGTAGCAGGGTGCGGGTCAGGTAGCAGGATGCAGGTCAGGTAGCAGGATGCAGGTCAGGTAGCAGGGTGCAGGTCAGGCAGCAGGGTGCAGGTCAGGCAGCAGGGTGCAGGCCAGCCTGCCAGCTTAGTGGATTCTGCCACTAGCATAGTCAGTGTAGCCAGCTCAGCTATCCCCATTGAGACCGTGTCTGTGCCTCGATCTAGGTTGATCAAAACAAAACATGGTGGTGTTCACCTTAGCAATATCACTGGAATAAAGACCTCCTCCATTCCTGTCATTATTGATAGAGATTGTGATATCTCACAAGTCAAGATAGGGTTACTTAATGTTAGATCCCTCACTTCCAAGGTAGTCATAGTCAATTAAATAATCACTGACCATAGTCTTGATGTGATTGGTCTGACTTAAACATAGCTCAAGCCTGATGAATTTACTGTGTTAAATGAGGCCTCTCCTCCTGGTTACACTAGTGTCCATATCCCCCGCACATCCCGCAAAGGTGGAGGTGTTGCTAACATTTGACAGCAAATTTGATTAACAAAAATAGAACAAATTACTGCGTTATTGTCTTTTGAGCATCTAGTCATGAAATCTATGAAATCTACAAAATCACTTTTTATAGCTACTGTTTACAGGCCTCCTGGGCAGAGTACAGAAACTGAGTTCCCTGAATTCCTATCGGACCTTGTAGTTATAGCAGATAATATTCACATTTTTGGTGACTTTAATATTCACTTGGAAAAGTCCTCAGACCCACTCCAAAAGGCTTTCAGAGCCATCAACGACTGTGGGTTTTGTCCAACATATCTCCAGACCTAGTCATTGCCACAGTCATACCCTGGATCTGGTTTTGTCCAGTGGAATAAATGTTGTGGATTTAAATGTTTTTCCTCATAATCCTGGACTATCGGACCACCATTTTATTATGTTTGAAATCACAACAAATAATCTGCTCAGACCCCAATCAAGGATCATCAAAAGCTGTGCTTTAAATTCTCGAACAACCCAAAGATCCCTAGATGCCCTTCCAGACTCCCTCCACCTACCCAAGGACGTCTGAGTACAAAAATCGGTTAACCACCTAACTGAGGATCTTAATTTAACCTGTAATACCATAGATGCAGTCACACCCCCAAAAAACAAATATAATTTGTCACAAGAAATATGCTCCCTGGTATACAGAAAATACCCGAATCCTGAAGCAAGCTTCCAGAAAATTGTAACGAAATGGCACTGCACCAAACTGGAAGTCTTCCGACTAGCTGGGAAAGACAGTACCGTGCAATATCGAAGAGCCCTTACTGCTGCTCGATTGTTCTATTTTTCCAGCCTAATTGAGGAGAATAAGAACAATCACAAATATATTTTTGATACTCTCGCAAAGCTAACTAAAAAGCAGCATTCAACAAGAGAGGTTAGCTTTCACTTCAGCAGTAATTAATCAATCAATCAAATGTATTTATAAAGCCCTTTTTACATCAGCCGATGTCACAAAGTGCTGTACAGAAAGCCAACCTAAAACCCCAAATAGCAAGCAATGCAGATGTAGAAGCACAGTGGCTAGGAATGTTCCTCCCTAGAAAGGCAGGAACCTAGGAAGAAACCTAGGAAGGAACCAGGCTCAGATGGGTGGCCAGTCCTCTTCTTGGCTGTGCCAGATTGAGATTATAACAGAACATGGTCAAGATGTTCAAACGTTCATAGATGACCAGCAGGGTCAAATATAATAATAATAATAATAATAATAATCCCAGTGGTTGTAGAGGGTTCAACAGGTCAGCACCTCAGGAGTAAATGAGATTTTCATGGGCTATACTCAGCCTTGTCTCAGGGTAGTAAGTTGGTGGTCTGTTGATATCCCTCTAGTGGTGTCGGGATGTGTTTTGACAAAGTGGGTGAGGTTATATCCTGCTTGGTTGGACCTGTCCAGGAGTATCGTCGGATGGGGCCACAGTGTCCCCTAACCCCCCCCAAGTCTCAGTCTCCAGTATCTATGCTGCAATAGACTATGCGCTGGGGGGCTAGGGTCAGTCTGTCATATCTGGTGTAATTGTCCTGTCTTATCTGGTGTCCTGTGTGACTTTAAGTATGCTTCCTCTAATTCTCTCTCTCTCCCTCCCCTCCCGGAGGACCTGAGCCCTAGGATCCATGCCTCAGGACTACCTGGCTGATGACTCCTGGCTGTCCCCAGTCCACCTGGTCATGCTGGTGCTCCATTTTCAATTGTTCTGCCTGCGGCCAGGGAACCCTGACCTGTTCACCGGAGGTGCTACCTTGTCCCGGACCTGCTGTTTTCGACTCGCTCTCTAACGCACCTGCTGTCTCGGCTATGAAAAGCCAACTGACATTTACTCCTGAGGCACTGACCTGTTGCACCCTCTACAATCACTTTGATTATTATTTGACCCTGCTGGTCATCTATGAACGTTTCAAAATCTTGAAGAACAATCTGTCCTTAAATGGCCATGTACTCCCGGCACAGCTATAAGAAGACTGGCCACCCCCAGAGCCTTGTTCCTCTCTAGGTTTCTTCCTATCTAGGGAGTTTATTTTCTAGCCACCATGCTTCTACATCTGCATGTCTGCATTGCAGACAACAGGGGTTTTAGGCTAGGTTTCTGTTTAGGACTTTGTGACGTCTGCTTATGTAAAAAGGGCTTTATAAATACATTTGATAGATTTTTTTATTTCAGCTGTTCGTTTGGCCTGCTGGCAGGCCGCAATGAGTCCTACAGCAGGATTGATACACTCTCCACTGGCTCAGCAGCTCCAGAGACGTGCTCCAACATCTCTATATTTAGAATTTTGATCGCCGACAAGGTTTATTTTAGCTATAGTCAGCGCCATTCTAAATTGCCATAGTAACGACTTGCACCAGTTGTTACTTATCGAAGAGAGTGAGGTTAGGTGTGAACAACGAAGACGGCAACAACAAATAGTAATTCAAACATGTATAGCGCCAGGCTGTAGGGATTGGCTCCAAAAAAATCCCTTGATAAGCTACCATTGGCTGCCCAAGGACCAATAACTTTTGAAGAGGTGGCTCCATTTCCTGAAGAGGAAGGACGTGCCAAATCCAGCACTTCACGGAGGAAGACTTTGCAATGAAGAGAACTTTCAGAGGGGCAACCGGGAATTTCCAAATGAAAAGAAGTCATAGGACTACGTTGAAACGCTCTCCTTACCCCTCAATTCTCAAGGGTTATGGTGTAAGGGTTACTGAAGGACCATCATCAACATCGCTGACTTTGGAGTCAAGCAATATCTGGACTGAACGGAAGAGGCGATGCGAGTCAATGGAGAGCCTGAGGTAACGTTAACTGGTCATGAGTCATGACTGTTGTTGGACTAAACTTAGACAGTGGACAGCTATGTTGCAACTCTAGTTGAAGGTAATAATGGCGCCGGAGGAGATGGGTGCCGTTTTACGGTCCCATAACCAATTGTGCTATTGTGTGTGTTTTTTTGTAACTTATTTTATGTTTTATGTTTCTGCCACCGTCTCTTATGACTGAAAATAGCTTCTCGATATCAGGACAGTGATTACTCACCCCATACTGGAAAGGATTTACTTCGGACAAGGCCCTCATGAATAACATACAGCTGGCGGGTTTTATGCTTTTTCAGCAGAACCGAACAGCTGCCTTCAGTAAAACATGGGGTGGTGGTCTGTGTATATTTGTAATCAACAGCTGGTACACAAAATCTAAGGAAGCCTCAAGGTTTTTCTAGCCTGAGGTAGTGTATCTCATGATAAGCTGTATACCACACTATTTACCAAGAGAGTTTTCATCTATTCTTCGTAGCTGTCTATTTACCACCACATACCGATGCTTGCACTAAGATAGCACTCAATGTGCTGTATACGGCCATAAGCAAACATTAAAACGCTCATCCAGATGTTGAAAATCCTAGTGGCCAGGGACTTAGATGCAGAGAAAAATACATATGTTGTACCTCATTTCTACCAACATGCTAAATGTGTAACCAGAGGGTAAAAAAAACTCTAGACCACCTTTATTCCACACACAGAGACGCGTACAAAGCTCTCCCTCTGACCAAAGCAGGAAGCACCAGTTACTTGTTCAAAATAAAAGTGGTCAGATGAAGCAGATGCAAATCTACAGGACTGTTTTGCCAGCACAGACTTTAATATGTTCCGGGATTCTTCCGATGGCATTAAGGAGTACACAGTGACCATAAATGCAAAACCCAACCAGAAGCCATAGGCAACTTCCGCACTGAGCTAAAGGGTAGAGCTGCCTCTTTCAAGGAGGGGGACTCTAACCCGGAAGCTTATAAGAAATCCCATTATGCCCCTGACTAGTAATCAAACAGGCAAAGTGTCACTACAGAACTATGATTGAATCGTACTACACCGGCTCTGACCCTCATAGGATGTGGCAGGGCTTGCAAACTATTACAGACTGTAAAGGAAAGCACAGCCGAGAGCAGCGCAGTGACACAAGCCTACCAGACAAGCTAAATAACTTCTAGATTTGCTTCGAGGCAAGTAACACTGAAACATGCATGAGAGCATCAGCTGTTCCGGACAATGTGAGTACACTCTCCGTACTCGATGTGAGTAAGACCTTTTAAAAGGCCATTCACAAGGCCACAGGGCCAGACGGATTACCAGGACGTGTACTCCGAGCATGCGCTGACAAACTGGCAAGTGTCTTCACTGACATTTCAAACCTATCAAACCTGTCATTTCAAACCCCTGGCTGAATCTGTAATCTGTAATACCACCATTGTCCCTGTGCCCAAGAACACAAAGATAACCTGCCTAAATGACTACCGACCGGTAGCACTCACGTCTGTAGCCATGAAAAGCTTTGAAAGGCTGGTCATGGCTCACATCAACACCATAGATCCACTCCAATTTGCATACCGCCTCAACAGATCCACAGATGGTTCAATCTCTATTGCACTCCACACTGCCCTTTCCCACCTGGAAATAAGGAAAACCTATGTGAGAATGCTATTCATTGACTACAGCTCAGTGTTCAACACCATAGTGCCCTCAAAGCTCATCACTAAGCTAAGGACCTTGGGATGAAACACCTCCCTTTGCAACTGGATCCTGGACTTCCTGACGGGCCACCCCCAGGTGGTGAAGGTAGGGAACAACACATCTGCCACGCTGATCCTCATCACTGGAGTCCCCTCCTGTACTCCCTGTTCACCCATGACTGCATGGCCAGGCACGACTCTAACAATATCATTAAGTTTGCAGACGACACAACTGTGGTAGGCCTGATCCCGACAACGACAAGACAGCCTATAGGGATGAGGTCAGAGACCTGGCCGGGTGGTGCCAGAATAACAATCTATCCCTCAACATAACCAAGACAAAAGAGATGATTGTGGACTACAGGAAAAGGAGGACAGAGCACGCAAACATTCTCATCGACAGGGCTGTAATGGAGCAGGTTGAGAGCTTCAAGTTCCTTGGTGTCCACATCAACAACAAACTAGAATGGTCCAAACACACCAAGTCAGTCGTGAAGAGGGCACGACAAAGCCTATTCCCACTCAGGAAACTAAAAAGTTTTGGCATGGGTCCTGAGATCCTCAAAAGGTTCTACAGCTGCAACATCGAGAGCATCCTGACTGGTTGCATCACTGCCTGGTACGGCAATTGCTCGGCCTCCGACCGCAAGGCACTACATCCAGGACCTCTACACCAGGCAGTGTCAGAGGAAGGCCCTAAAAATAGTCAAAGACCCCAGCCACCCCAGTCATAGACTGCTCTCTCTACTACCGCATGGCAAGTGGTACCGGAGTGCCAAGTCTAGGACAAAAAGCAATAAGACTTCTGAACAGGTAATCAAATGGCTACCTGGACTACTTACATTGTGTGCCCCCCCCCAACCCCTCTTTTTACGCTGCTGCTACTCTCTGTTTATCATATATGCATAGTCACTTCAACCCTATCTACATGTACATTCTACCTCAATCAACCTGACTAACCGGTGTCTGTATGTAGCCTTGCTACTTCTATAGCCTCGTTACTGTATATGGCCTGTCTTTCTACTGTTGTTTTTTTTCCTTTACCTACCTATTTTTCACCTAATACCTTTTTGCACTATTGGTTAGAGCCTGTAAGTAAGCATTTCACTGTATTTGGCGCGTGTGACAAATAAACTTTGATTTGATTTACTGTAATACATTTTGTTGAAAGATTTGTTTTTGGAATGTTTTGTTAGCTCCACCTCATTTAGCTAGACTGAAGTGACATAGCTAATGTTTGTTGACAAATACATGTCCCTGTATTTGCTGTGTTTTTGTGTTGACATGGCATACAAGACAGGTAGCTTTTTAAGGCCAACTGATATAAACTCGGCAAAAAAGAAACAGCCTTTTTTCAAGACCCTGACTTTCAAAGATAATTCATAAAAATCCAAATAACTTTCAGATTTTCATTGTAAAGGGTTAAAACACTGTTTCCCATGCTTGTTCAATGAACCATAAACAATGAATGAACATGCACCTGTGGAATGGTTGTTAAGACACTAACAGCTTACAGACGGTAGATAATTAAGGTCACAGTTATGAAAGTTTAGGACACTAACGAGGCCTTTCTACTGACTCTGAAAAACACCAAAAGAAAGATGCCCAGGGTCCCTGCTCATCTGTGTGAACATGCCTTAGGCATGCTGCAAGGAGGCATGAGGACTGCAGATGTAGCCAGGGCAAAATTGCAAATTGTCCGTACTGTGAGACGCCTAAGACAGCACTACAGGGAGACAGGATGAACAGTTGATCGTCCTCGCAGTGGCAGACGAAGTGTAACAACACCTGCACAGGATGGGTACATCCGGACATCACACCTGCGGGACAGGTACAGGGTGGCAACTGCCCGAGTTACACCAGGAATGCACAATCCCTCCATCAGTGCTCAGACTGTCCGCAATAGACTGAGAGGGGCTGGACTGAGGGCTTGTAGGCCTATTGTAAGGCACATCCTCACCAGACATCACCGGCAACAACGTCACCTATGGGCACAAATCCACCGTCTCTGGTACAGACAGGACTGGCAAAAAGTGCTCTTCACTGATGATTCGCGGTTTTGTCTCAGCTGGGGTGATGGTCGGATTCACGTCTATTGTCGAAGGAATGAGCATTACACCGAGGCCTGTACTCTGGAGCGGGATAGATTTGGAGGTGTAGGGTCCGTCATGGTCTGGGGCGGTGTGTCACAGCATCATTGGGCTGAGCTTGTTGTCATTGCAGGCAATCTTAATGCTGTGCGTTACAGGGAAGACACCCTACTCCCTCATGTGGTAACTTTCCTGCAGGCTCATCCTCCAACAAGACAATGTCACCAGCCATACTGCTCGTTCTGTGCGTGATTTCCTGCAAGACAGGAATGTCAGTGTTCTGCCATGGCCAGCGAAGTGCCCGGATCTAAATCCCATTGAGCACGTCTGGGACCTGTTGGATTGGAGGGTGATGGCTAGGGCCATTCCCACAGAAATGTCAGGGAACTTGCAAGTGCATTGGTGGGAAAGTGGGGTAACATTTCACAGCAAGAACTGGCAAATCTGGTTTAGTTCATGAGGAGGAGATGCACTGCAGTACTTTAGGCTGTTGGTGGCCACACAAGATACTGACTTACTTTGAATTTTTACTCCCCCCTTTGTTCAGGGACACATTCTTCCATTTCTGTTAGTCACATGTCTGTGGAACTTGTTCAGTTTATATCTCAATTGAACCTTGTTATGTTCATACAAATATTTACACATGTTGTGTCTGCTGAAAATAAACACAGTTGACGGTGAGAGGACGTTTCTTTTTTTGCAGAGTATGTTTGGGTTCAATTGTCTAAACAAAATGTTTCAGGATCACATCTTCATCCCTGAAAAGGTTTTCATCCTGGAGGACACTGTTCAGGAGGAGGCACATGTAAATGCATATTATTTCTAAGGCTATTGTTTATTTCAAGACACAATTTGACACAAGACACAAGCATACAAAACTGACCCCTGGGTGCCAGTGTTCCTATGCTACGGTGGAGAAAAGGTCCACAGGGACCATCACTAATGAGCTTGTCAGGCTCGAGGTTCAGAATCACAATCATCACAGTGCGGGCCAAGATATTTTATCGAAGAGTGTGTGCAAGATCTGAAATACATTGTCAGCCATGAGCCAGGATGTCGAGCAGGTGTCATCAGCTCATTCCTGAAAATAAATGGTTTTGCCATCACCATGGAGACAGTGTGTTGTGGGCATCAGGATGAAGTGGGAGTCCCAGACCAGAGAGGGAAAATTGTTTGCAGAGAATCTGTTGGTGCCATCAGCGGTCTTCCTTACTGGCAGCTCCCACTCCATATTTGTGGAAACATGTCACTGCGGCAGTTCGCAAACCAACAGCGCTTCTACATTATGCCAGAGGTTAACCACATGTGGCCTTAGCACTGATCATATCTGGAGCCTCCTTTGGCTCTTACACCATCCTGGACTCTGCTTCTCACCTGATCATCCTCCAGGAGACTCTGCATGTGACTGAAGTGAAGAACAGCTACTGGTTGGAGAGGGAGGGATTATTGAGAGGCCTGCAACACATTGAGGTAAGCTATAGCCAGTGGTGTAAAGTACTTAAGTAAAAATACTTTAAAGTACTACTTAAGTAGTTTTTTAGGTATCTGTACTTTACTATTTACATTTTACACTTTTACTTTTACTTCACTACATTCCTAAAGAAAATAATGTACTTGTTATATTTTCAAAGCTTAGCAGGAAAGTGGTCCATTTCACTCACTTATCAAGAGAACATTCCTGGTCATCCCTACTACCTCTGATCTGGAGGACTCACTAAACACAAATGCTTAATATGTAGCATGTCCCTGGCTATCCGTACATAAAATAAAATACATCTTATTGTAAGCCATTTGAAATTATTTATACTTTCACTTTGGATACTGAAGTATGTATTTGCAATTACATTTACTTTTGATACTTAAGTATATTTAAAACCAAATACTTTTAGACTTTTACTCAAGTAGTATTTTTCTGGGTGACTTTCACTTTTACTTGAATCATTTTCTATGAAGGTATATTTACTTTTACTCAAGTATGACATTTGGGTACTTTTTCCACAACTGGCTATAGCCTAACCTATATTTTGTAGCTAGCCTAATGGTTGTAAATGTATATTTGGTGAATGTATGAAGAGGACATAGGTACCTTTTAGGATGATAAATGGACCATTATTACAAACAGGCCCATGGATGCAGTACTGATACCCTGGCCACTGACAGTCAGCCAAGTGTGAGGGTGCTCTTGAGGAACTCACATTCTGACATCTGGCATTAGTGTGTCCTGTGACACATTCCCAAATGTATGAGGAAACAGCTGGTGGCCATCAGGAAGCCAGAGGTACTGTCATATATTTTATAGTAAAATCAGAACTATGATTTGTATAAGTTATATCTGGCTCTTGGACCATCCTAGCGGACTCTGAGTGCCAAAGAGTGGCATTCACTTTGGGGGAGCTGGCTGGTGTTCCAAAAATGGAGAAGTGGCAGGCCATTCAACAGCAAATTCAAAGATACACACATTCATAAAGGGAATCGAAGTGGAATTGTTTTTCCACATATTTTTTTTTTACCGGTTTCAACGGACGTGCTACCTTGTCCCGGATCTGCTGTTTCGACCTATGGATGCTCAGCTTCGAAAAGCCAACTAACATTTGCTCCTGAGGTGTTGAACTGTTGCACCCTCTATAACCACTGTGGTTATTATTTTGATGTAAAAAGAGCTTTGTAAAATACATTTGATTGATTGTTTGCTGTGCTGCGTGCTATGTATTCACTAACTGTCTGAGGGAAGTAACATTGTAATAATATCTGTAACATATTTTGGTGTGTATTTAACTTCTTAAAGTGGCTATCAGAAGTAGAAACAATTACAGTGTCTTCCCTGCTCCTCTTTCGGTAAAAAGCTGAGCGATGGGGCTGGAGATATGTAGCCACTCTCAAATTCATAGAGCTATAGATGCAAGGACTGACCATCCATGATGTGAAGATGAGAGTTTTAACCATGTTTTGAGGCTGTATCGTGTTTGTTTACATTCTTTGTTTACAAACGTTGAAGAAAAACAAATTAATATTTGGGGTTCTGATGGGGTACGACAGTTGAACAAAGCTCATGGGGCATTTATACGTTAGATTCTTCATGAATCAATGGTTACATATCATACATTTTTCTTCAGTCTTTCAAAAGGATTAGTGACATGTCCAATATATTGCCATCCAGACAGACTGACAGAAACCTTCCTGTTTGGCCCTGTCCGGGGGTGTCCTCGGATGGGGCCACAGTGTCTCCTGACCCCTCCTGTCTCAGCCTCCAGTATTTATGCTGCAGTAGTTTATGTGTCGGGGGGGCTGGGGTAAGTTTGTTATATCTGGAGTACTTCTCCTGTCCTATTCGGTGTCCTGTGTGAATCTAAGTGTGCGTTCTCTAATTCTCTCCTTCTCTCTTTCTTTCTCTCTCTCGGAGGACCTGAGCCCTAGGACCATGCCCCAGGACTACCTGACATGATGACTCCTTGCTGTCCCCAGTCCACCTGGCCATGCTGCTGTTCCAGTTTCAACTGACCTGAGCCCTAGGACCATGCCCCAGGACTACCTGACATGATGACTCCTTGCTGTCCCCAGTCCACCTGGCCATACTGCTGCTCCAGTTTCAACTTCCACCTGACTGTGCTGCTGCTCCAGTTTCAACTGTTCTGCCTTATTATTATTCGACCATGCTGGTCATTTATGAACATCTTGGCCATGTTCTGTTATAATCTCCACCCGGCACAGCCAGAAGAGGACTGGCCACCCCACATAGCCTGGTTCCTCTCTAGGTTTCTTCCTAGGTATTGGCCTTTCTAGGGAGTTTTTCCTAGCCACCGTGCTTCTACACCTGCATTGCTTTCTGTTTGGGGTTTTAGGCTGGGTTTCTGTACAGCACTTTGAGATATCAGCTGATGTACGAAGGGCTATATAAATAAATTTGATTTGATTTGATTTGAAACCTCTGACTGGATGTAATACAGCCACAATCCGCTGGGATTTTGTGCTGTATCTCAGCCATCTGTAAAACACACACTCATACTCTCTAGCCATTATCTGGCAGCATCCTTACTCACATCAGTTAAAGTTAGCTGCGGTTCTAAATTCTTGTGTTTCCATTCACCTTTAAGGATTCACATGTGACGCCATGTGCTAAACAGAGTTGAGTAGCACAGTTAAACAACCAAGGATTTCAAGACAAAAAGTGGTAAAAGTATTAGGAAAAACTCTAGGTAAAAATATCCTAATCTGAATTTGGTGCAGGCATGTTGTTCTTCACATTACCGGCTCTGGTCCACACAAACTATATAAAATCAAAGTTTATTTGTCACATGCACAGGATACTGAAAGTGTAAACTGCACATTGAAATGGGTACTTGCATATTTGCAAAGTTGCAATATCAAAAACAGAAAAATATTTTAGAATTATTAGATGACGCTTACCCAGACACACTTGTCTAACTTGATGGGTCATGTGAAAGAAATTCTATAACCCCCAGCCACTGGGGGTTATACATATTGCCAAGTGGATGGGTCTCTACAGAAAGTGTAAACGGTACAACCAAATGGTTACTTGCAATATAAAAAATAGAAAGTGTCAATATATAAAAACCAATAACAATAAGTGTCAATGCCAGTAGAGAAAGAACAAACTATACAGTATGTACAAGAACAATATCAATAACGATGTCAGAGATACTGGTGATACACAAGGTAGTTACATATATGCATACAATAAGCAGTAAAGTGGCTGAGCAGCAGGATGCATTTTTTATAATAGCAGCAACGTATGCCGTGTGTGTTAAGAGAAAGTCGTGTGAATGTGCATAGAGGCAGTGCAGATAGTCATGATGACTGGGAGCAGCTGAAACCTGGTCCCAACTGAGTCTGAACGCTCCTTGGCGACAACAACACCATGCTCCTGAGCATCGAAGGGGGAAAAAAGTTAAAAATTAAGACATTACAACCTTGCATTACATCAACTGACCTCCCAAGTTTGGATAATAAGAGTAACCTCATACAATGGAATGAAAATTATATTCACCTGAAGTGCTGGTACTGCTTGATCTGTGACATTAGGCTAAAGTACGGAGTCAGGTGGTCCACAAATTCCTGAAGGAAGACAGCGCGACTACACATACCTCTGAAAAATACACAAATAATGTGAGATCAATAAAAGTAGTGCCAATCATGTTGGAGGTTAAATAAAATTATCAAAAGATGTGTTGTTGTTTATGCTTTAAATACCATGTGTTGTCATCATTTCCTTGTAGAGATGCCACACTGCAGTTTGTGTCACATGACATGGCAGCAGCTTTCGACCAAAGTGTTTGTGTCCTGGTTGGTGTCCAGGTAATACTATTGCATTATCCTCTGCATAGGTGTTGATGAAGTTCACCACTCGCTGCAAGTCCTGATGCTTCATGTGTAACCTGTGCTTGCTTGGGTCAGATCTCTTTTTGATAGGCATTAGACTATTCTCCTTGTATGACTGGTGGAGGATAGTCAGGTGTGTTCTACTGATGCTGAAAGACAAATTCCAGATACAAATGTTTTAGCAGTATTATACAATAGATAGCTGTAATCATTGTCAGACACACCTGGCTAACTTGATTAGTCATGTAATCATCGGGCAAAGTAGAGTCTTGTTTTGAGATGTAGCTAGCTAGCTTGCTAACCAATGAACCACAATCACAACCCATAGAGTACTGGCATGACAAACCGATTGTCATAGCTAGCTAAAGCTAACCAACTAATGGACGCTAACCCCATTCGGTACAAATGTGCACAACCGCAACATTCAAACAAGGATGCAAAGAAAACTAATGGGACTGTAGTGACTGTGTTGACATCAACATCTGGGGTGTGAACTACGTTTCTAATCAAGCGTTGATTGACATGGCAATGGCTCTACAGTATCGGAGAAAAGTTTAAAAAACAGAACCCTCTTACGCTGTAAGTTACATCGTGTCATGACGTAACGTGCAGCGTGAATAAAGCAACTCATTTGGTCTTACAGCATCTTTCCACCAGGTGTAGCACTTCTCTCACCGTTTAAAAACAAGAAAAAGACAGGAACAGGGTAAGGGGGAATACCTAGTCACTTTTTGCATCCTCACTGTAAGCTATCATAGCTCTCAAAAGCCGCTGTTTACTTCTGAAGATCACCTTAGCACCGCCCAAAAAACCCGATTCAAATTCGACATAAACCTTTAACCTCTTAAAGCTAGGGGGCACTATTTTTATGTTTGGAAAAATAATGTTCCCAAACTAAACGGCCTATTTCTCAGGACCAGATGCTAGAATATGCATATAATTGACAGATTAGGATAGAAAACAGTCTAACGTTTCCAAAACGGTCAAAATATTGTCTGTGAGTAACAGAACTGATATTGCAGGTGAAACCCTGAGAAAAATCCAAACAGGAAGTGGCTTCTATTTTGAAAACTCCATGTTCCATAGCCTCCCATTGCTCCATTTAAAGGGATATCAACCAGATTCCTTTTCCTATCGCTTCCTCAAGGTGTCACCAGTCTTCAGACATAGTTTCAGGCTTTTATTTTGAAGAATGAGCGTGAACGACCACATTGCGTAAGTGGATAGGTGGGGGCTCTCAGAGTGAATTGTGCGCAAAAGAGAAAGGCGGCCATTGTTACTCCTGGTCCTAGTGAAAAGCCAACTGTCCCGGTTGATATATTATCGAATAGATATTTGAAAAACACCCTGAGGATTGATTATAAAAAACGTCTGACATGTTTCTGTGGACATTATGGATATAATTTGGAATTTTTGTCTGCGTTGTCGTGACCGCTCTTTCCGGTGGATTCCTGGGCATAACGCACCAAACTAATGGATGTATTTGGATGTAAAAAATAACTTTATGGAACAAAAGGAACATTTGTTGTCTAACTGGGAGTCTCGTGAGTGAAAACATCCGAAGATCAAAGGTAAACAATTAATTTGATTGCTCTTCTGATTTTCGTAACCAAGTGATACATTTACACAAACGCTTGTATTGCTTTCGCTGTAAAGCATATTTTCAAATCTGAGATGACAGGTGGATTAACAAAAGGCTAAGCTGTGTTTTGCAATATTGCACTTGTGATTTCATGAATATGAATATTTTCTAGTAATATTATTTGACTGTGGCGCTATGCTATTCAGCGTTGCTGATGACAATTATCCCGGATCCGGTATGGGTGGTTCAGAGACGTTAAATAAGTATGTAATGACACATTATATAAACTCTTTATAGTGTTTTATTTACATTTACAGATCGAGTGAAAAAAGCTATTTACCCCTGCCATTTTTAAAAAGACTCGACAGAGCTCATTGCCTTCTTGATGTTAAGGTTTTCTTCCGGTGAAAGAGAGGAGGACCAAAATGCAGCGTGGTTATCTTCATACATCTTTAATAAAGATAATGACGATACAATACAAAACAATAAACGTAACGTGAAAAACCTAACCTAATTTATTACCTTCAATACCATTCATTCTTTACAACTCATAATTTTCATACATACTCCAACAATGTTTTTTTTATTTAACTAAACACAAAACCCAAACAAAACCTCAGGGGAGCATCTTCCCTCTCCGTCACCCTACAAACTACCTTTCCCTATCTCCCCGTCCCTAATCTATCCCCTTACAAATCTAAATGACACCCAGCCCTAAACCCCCCTTCCACCTCTCCCGAGCAGCATGCTGCCCCCACTTCCTCTCCTCCCTCTTCATCCTCCCCCTCAAATCTCCTTCCACCCTCCTCACTATCCCTTCCAACCCCCAATCTCTCCCTGTCTTCACCATGTTCTGCCTGGCTTCCCACAGCCCCCGTTT
The DNA here is from genome assembly GCF_002021735.2 of Oncorhynchus kisutch. NCBI lineage: Eukaryota > Metazoa > Chordata > Actinopteri > Salmoniformes > Salmonidae > Oncorhynchus > Oncorhynchus kisutch. The sequence continues at coordinate 4,895,793 of NC_034194.2, forward strand.
AAAGAGACTCAAGAGAAGCCAGAGCAGAAACCTGTCCCTATCCGTCCCTCTCGCTCTCCCTACACCTCTCTCTAACCTGGCCCATGTCAATACAAAATCCCCCCTTACCAAACCTAACAACACCCGTGCCCTAGCCCATACTACTCCGGCAAAGGCACAGTCCCAAAAGACATGGCGCACAGTCTCCTCCCTGCCACAAGAGGATCTTGGACAGGTGGGGGATTGCACCAAACTATACTGGTACATGATAGAACGTACCGGCAAGCACTTATGGAGGCTCAACCAATTCAGGTCCTTGAGCCTGTTGTCCAGACCCCGCGCCTGCACTCCCTCCCAGACCACTTCCGAGATGCCCACTACAGGCGCCGGACTCCCTGCCTTTCTGACCTCCTCGTACAGGTGCCTGTGATCTAAACCTACTCGGGCAACTTCAACCTCAGGGTGCGCACGCAGCCACTTGGCCGCATGACCAAAGTGCCACGGCAGCTGTTCCGCCCGAGGACCCGTTTTAGACCACACCATTACGCTTCTCGCCTGATACGAGAAGAACACCCGCAGGAGGTAACCGAAGGTGTATCACTGGATGAGCAAGCTCCGTTAACAAGAAAGAAACAAAAATTGCGTCCAGCTTGAGGGGGAAATGTGGTACCCCCCTACCTCCCTCCCCGATGGGACAGAGCATGCGTGCCCTGGCGACCCACTCGCACCTGCCACTCCACATGAACTGAAACACAAGCCTCACTTAGAGGCCTCCTCAGACAAGCCGGCAATGGGTAGATGTACGCCAAATACAAAAGAGATGGCAACACATCCACCTTTAGGACCAGGACTTTGCCCATAAAAGACAAATACCTAGCCTTCCACATTGCTAGCTTCCTCTGTACCACTGCGATACGCATGTTCCAGTTTAGCGTCGCTGAGCCGGAGGTCTCAAAATGGACCCCGAGAATCCTCAGGGACCCTCACAGAGAGAACCCCCTGGGCACATCCGTTCTACCGCGCCATCTTCCGAAAAACTTGACGGGAGACTTTGCATGGTTCAGAACCGCTCCCGACGCTCGGGTGAAATCCCCAAAGATGGCAAGGGACCTTGTCAGGTACGAGTCCTTGCACAGCAGCAAGGAAGTGTCGTCGGCGTACTGCGTCATCTTAACATGCAGCCCACCACTTCCAGGGATCAACAAGCCTTCCACCCCTGTGTCTGCCCTAATGGCAGCCCCCAGAGGCTCCATATACAGAACGAAGAGGAGAGCTGAGTCCCTGATTAACTGTAGGTTCCATCTAATAGAGCGGCCCTCTACCCCGCACGTCTGATCCTCATGGACGACGTAGGGAAGGGCTGTGCGCAACCGGTCTGCTAAAACCTTTGCAAGTAGCTTGTAATCTACACACAGCATGGTCAACGGCCGCCAGTTGCCAAGGTCTGTTACTTCCCCCTTCTTATATAAAAGTGACAGCACACCAACAGCCATTGATCCCCCCGGGACCCCCGTCTCAAGGATGGCCTTCAAGACTTCGAGGACCACTGGTCCAGGTATACACCAAAACTTGAGGTAAAACTCAGCCGGCAGCCCATCCATCCCAGGCACCTTCCCTTTTCCCATCCTCCTAAGAGTGCTCTCAACCTCTTCTAGTGAGATCTGGGCCTCCATCACTTCTCTAATGTCCTCCGTAACCGCCTGGACAAGTGTTCTAAAAACACATTTCCCTGCTCTACTTCCGCTCCTGCAACTCCCTGAGCTGCGCCTTTAGGGTTGCGGATCTCTCCCAGTCAAACGACCCGACGAGGTTGCCTGCCTCGTACTCAAGTTCAATTAACCTTTGGATACGATCCACTTCCCTCCTCTCCTCCCTTTTTTTCCTCTTGCAATACCCTATTATAAAAGCCCTAATCCTCACCTTAACTAATTCCCACCACTCTAACACCCCCTTCGCACATGGACCGGAGGCCTTCAAGCCTCCAAAAGAAACCAAAAAACCTGTCAACAAAAACCTGCTCCTCCAGCACATCCCGATCTAACTTCCAGTACCCCCTACCAAAGAGGCAGACTGGTGACCCCACCTGCAGGAGCACCCCGTCGTGATCCGAAAAGAAAACAGGCAACAGCCACCCAGACAACTTACCCAAAGACCTGGGTACAAAAATATAGTTGAGCCTCCGCGCAACCCCCCTGGAGTTGCACCATGTAGGACCGGCCATTTTCGGAGTAGTGTGCAGGCCACCATCAACCAGACCATGGCAAGCCATTAGCCCGGTGATGGCGCCTGCCCTGCTATCCCCCCCTATTCCTAAATCTGTATTGAAATCCCCCCTATCACTAAATTGTGACACACAGGGGCGCCAGACAGTCCACCATCTCCCTCCTGTCTGCCACCACCTGTGGCCCATACACCACCACTAATCTAAATTTACAATCCCTTATCGTGACATCCACCCCTATAACCCTCCCCTGCATCACCACAAAAGAACCCTCCACTTTTACCTCCCTGTGCCCACACAAAATCCCTACCCCCGATGAGTGCACCCCCCCAATACCCCAAACCGACTCCCCCTTGTCCCACTCCCTCTTAAACCTACTAACATCCCCTCCATCCCTCAGGTGAACCTCCTGTAAAAAACTAAAATCAAATCCCACACTCTCCAAATAACTAAAAACCGCCCTCTTAACAAAATCCCTTAAACCCTTTACATTTAAACTAACAGACCCCATGAAAGAATAAAATAAAAACATGTAATACACTCAAATACTAAACCCAAACAGAAAAAAAAACAGGAGACTCACCCGATGCTCCCCTGCTCCATATGTACCGGTCATAACACCATCCGTACTCCCGACGTCTCTTCCTCCATCTCACCAACCCAGGATGCAGGAATAGTGTTTGGTTCCGGGGTGCCCTGCACCCTGGGTCTACTCCCACACTCCTCCCCCTCCCCAGCTCTGCAGCTGGTTTGGAAAAAAATAGGGGAGGCTGAGTCCCCAAACAAAAAACTCCTCCTGTACCCAGTCCTGGGTCTTGTTAGGTGTGTCCCCACCCAACAGAAGTTGAGGGCCTGGGGAAACCAGCAGCAACCCAGAGGTTTCTCCCACCCCCATCGCTCTCTTGGCCATCCCCTCTCTCTCACTGTCAGCCAATCGTACCCTCCTCTTCACTCTCTTCTTTGGTGATGGCGGCAGTGGAGAGATACCACCCCCCCCCCCCCCCCCCCCCCCCGCCAGCTCCTCCACCATACCCCTCATCTCTTCCACCAGGGCACTTTCCCCCCACTCCACTTGCTCTTCCACCGTCTCCTTCTCCACCACCCCTCCCTCGCTTTCTTCTCTCTCATGCTCCTCCACTCGGTTGCCTTCTTCTGCCGCTTTTCCTGGTTCTCCTACTCCCGTGGCTTCCGTTTCCTTCTCTCTTCCATCCTCCGCTTCTTGCTCCTCCTCCTTCCTTGCGGCCTTCCCCTCTGGACCTGTACTCTGATCATGAGGCGTGCTTCCTTCCCCCCCTCTTCTTCCCCCCTCCCCCGCTCCTGCTCCCCCCCAGCTGCAGACGCGTATGACCTCGTACGCGTATGAGCCGTGCACCCCCGCCACAGGTGTGCTGACGAGCCACACCCGTGGCACGCTTTAGGCTTGTCACAATCCTTCGCCTCGTGTTCCCAAGATCCACAAAATCTGCATTTTCTTGTGCTGCACGAGGCGAAGATGTGGCCGTAGGCCATACAGCACCTGCAAAATGGGGGCTGATGTGCATAAAACAACGTCCCCCTGTCAGCCCCTTTGGGAGAACATAGCAGGAGGATGGAGGTAGCCACCATGTCCCTTTGGGTCCTCCCTGAGGAGGGCCTGGAAGCCTCTCCTCCCATTCCAAAACCCAAGGGAGTCTTTGAGGTACCTTGCTGAGGAGATGTTATCCATGTATCTACCCAGAAAGGCCCTCACCTCTTCGTCCTTAACGTATGGGTTGTAAATGTTGACAGTTACAACCCTAAAGTTATTTCTCGCCAGGCTTGTTATTTCATAGTGGCTCATCGGCCTCTCACCTCCCACTGCTCTTGCCCTTCTCAGGATATCATCATGTTTCTCCTCTGTATTTAGTGCCATGTCGTATGCTCCCTCCAACGAGTTGCCTTGGAAGCAAAACACGTCCTTCACCGTCAGCTTTAGAATCCCCATCAAGATTGTCCTTCCAAAAGTTTCCCGTCCTAAAGGCTCCAAATCCTTTTCCTTCCAAGCAAACCAAATCGTGTTGGCCAGCCCAATCCCAGGGACCGACCGTGTTGGTGGATTTTGCACCATGTCCTCAAGGAGAATGGCGCACCCGGCTCACGTTCTCTTCCAAAACCAGGAAAAAAGAAAAACCAAAGTGACTGAGCCTATACTGGTGCAAACTAACACAGAGGCAGGAACAATAACCCATGAAACACTCAAAGAATATGGCTGCCTAAATATGGTTCCCAATCAGAGACAACGCTAAACACCTGCCTCTGATTGAGAACCACTCTAGGCAATCATAGACTTACCTAGACAACTCTACTATACCACAATCCCATAACCTACAAAAACCCCAAGACAAAACACACCACATAAATAACCCATGTCACACCCTGGCCTGACCAAAATAATAAAGAAAACACAAAATACTGAGACCAGGGCGTGACACTTGAATCATGCAGAGATGGACATCATGAAGGTCTCGTCATTGATTTTGTTGGAAAGGGGAGCAATTGTGCTTTACAATGGTATTGGTATTACAGTTGACCTGGAAGTATTACATTTTTTGGGCCCTGAAATAAGGTAAATTGTACAGACCAGCGCAATGTACGAAATGGAGTTAGCTAACTAACGTTGAACCTAACGTGAACTAACTAACATTAGGCTATAACTAGCAATACAAATGGCTTTCTCAGATACAAATAATATTATTAGACAGATCATACATGTAATGTTAGCTAGTGAGCTAGCTGGCTAACAGTAAGACTTAGTAGGTATGACATGGCAGCAACAAATGCTGACACTACACATTCAAGTATATCTGACCAAATTATGAAAGACAAGAATTGTACTTTTGATTTCCGTAAAGTAAGTAGTAAAAAAATTATTGTCTATCATCAACAATGACAATCCAGCGGGGTCCGACAACTTGAACTGAAAATTACTGAGGATAATAGTGGACAATATTGCCACTCCTATTTGCCATATCTTCAGTTTAAGCCTGCAAGAAAGTATGTGCCCAAAGGCCTGGAGTGAGGCAAAAGTAATTCCGCTACCTAAGAACAGTAAATCCCCCTTTACTGGCTCAAATAGCCGACCAATCAGCCTGCTACCAACCCTTAGTTAAAAAAAATTGTTTCACCAGATACAATGCTATTTTACAGACTTTAATCATGTTTATAGGAAAGGACATTCAACAAGCACAGCACTTAAACAATATTTAAAGGCAATGCTACCAAATACTAATTGAGTGTATGTAAACTTCTGACCCACTGGGAATGTGATGAAATAAATAAAATCTTAAGTAAATCATTCTCTCTACTATTATTCTGACATTTCACATTCTTAAAATAAAGTGGTGATCCTAACTGATCTAAGACAGTGAATAAATGTATTTGGCTAAGGTATATGTAAACTTCTGACTTCAACTGTACATATTACCTCAATACCGGTGCCCCTGCACACTGATACTGTAATGGTATCCCCTGTATATAGCCGCACTATTGTTATTTTACTGATGCTCTTTATTTATTTGTTACTTTTATCTCTTACTTTTTTTGCCATTTTCTTAACTTTGTTGTTGGTTAATAAGCCTATGGGTTCCCCTACAGGAACTACACCCCCCCGTTCAGCTGAAACGGTGGCGCAGGGAATGCAAAAATATTCTTAGAAATATTTAACCTCCACACACCTCCACACAAGTTCAATACCTCAAATGAAAGATAAACACCTTGTTCATCTACCCAGTGTGTCAGATTTTTAAAATGTTTTATGGCGAAAACACAGCATATATTTATGTTAGACCACCAAAACAAAGAGAATACGTAGCCATTTTGTACCACAAAAGATAAAATGACAAAAGCACGATAAAAAAAATAAAAAAATCATTCACTGACCTCTTGAAAATCTTCATCAGATGACAGTCACATTTATGTTTTGTTCGATAATATGCATTTTATATCCATAAATCTCGGTTTACATTGACGCCATGTTCAGAAAATTCTCCAAAATGTCCGGAGGAATTATAGAAAGCTACGCCAGATAACAGAAATACTCATCATAAACTTTGACTAAAGATACATGTTCTGCATATAATTAAAAAGATACACTGGTTCTTAATGCAACCGCTGTGTCACATTTTTTTTACGTTACGGAAAAAGCCTAACATTGCAATAATCTGAGACAGCGCTCAGACGTAACAATATAACAATATTCAACAGAAATACAAAATTACAACATAAATATTCCCTTACCTTTGATGGTCTTCGATTAGAATGTAGTGCAAGGAGTCCTACTTCAACAATAAATCGTTTTGTTTCATAATGTTCAATTCTAGTGTCCATGTAGCAGCATCTGCTACCACTTTCAGCTCAAATGCCCAAAAAATGACTTCTGGTCCAGGATAATTTTGCATCAAAACTTCCAAATTACATATTACAGGTCGACGAAACTGGTCAAACTAAGTGCAGAATCAATCTTCAGGATGTTATAAACGTACAAAACGAATGGCATTCCAACCGGGCAATCCTAGTTCATCTCGGGCTGATTGGAACAGACGAAGCACTCCAAACGCATACGCGCCTTCAAGCACATGAATCTTTTGCGACACTAGCAATTTCCTTCCCATTAGGTCAAAGTTCACAGCAAATGCTCCATTACACTTTCTGCTGAATGAGGAAATCTAGTGGAAGACAGAGGAAGTGTTTCCAGATCCATAACTTGTTGGGAAGGGAGGGTGCGATGATGTCAAAGTTGCCCCAACTTTCAGGATTTCAAAACTAGTTTGCAAGATTGCCTGCCCTGTGAGTTCTGTTATACTCACAGACATAATTCAAACGGGTTTAGAAACTTCAGAGTGTTTTCTATCCAATATTAATTACAATATGCATATATTAGCAGTTTAGGACAGATTTGGATGCAGTTCACTATGGGCACGCAATTCATCCAAAGGGGAAATACTGCCCCCTATCCTTAACAAGTTTTAAGGGCTTGTAAGTAAGTATTTCGCTGTAAGGTCTACAACCGTTGTATTCAGTGCATGTGACAAATACAATTTCAGTTTTCAGGTGGGGCACATTGACAAATGGCTATGTTTTTAATATGTCATTGTACAGTATGTTATGTGCTATTACTGGTGTTATGCTTTAATAACATCCCCCGTTGTAACCACAGTCACAAAGTAATGAACTATCCCAAATGAATAGCGAGAGTCTGTGTATATTGTAACATCCTCCCCTGCCGACAGTGCATAGAGCTCAGCGTCCTGAGCAGAACTGGCAATGGCCCAGCATTAATCACTCCTTTGTCATCACACACAGAGTACCTAGTCACTCGTCACCTTTCTGCAGTCATGTAACTAGAGCCGTCTGTGTATAACACTTTTTCTGAGTCTAATTTGGTCTGGGTCACACTCTCATTGGGCAAGGGCATTAGAGGAAAGTTTAAATAATAATAATCACAGTGGTTGTAGAGGGTGCAACAAGTCAGCACCTCAGGAGTAAATGTCAGTTGGTTTTTCAGGGGGTTGGCTCTCCCACTCCTGTCTCTAGAGAGTTGAAAACAGCAGGTCTGGGAAAGGTAGCACGGACGATGAATAGGTCAGGTTTCCATAGCCGCAGGCAGAACAGTTGAAACTGGAGCAGCAGCACGGCCAGGTGGATTAGGGACAGCAAGGAGTCATCTGGCCAGGTAGTCCTGAGGCATGGTCCTAGGGCTCAGGTCCTCAGAGAGAGCATACTTAAATTCACATAGGACACCGGATAATAGAGCCAAACCGTCTGTGCGCGCACATAAATGTATTTTGTCCACCTGTCACGTTCGTTATAAGGAACGGACCAAGGCGCAGCGTGGAATGCGTACATCCTTTTATTTAACACCGAATAAACCAACAAAATAACAAAACGAAACGTGAAGCTATACAAAATAGTGCTGACAGGCAACTATACATAGACAAGATCCCACAAACACCAAAGAGAAATGGCTACCGAATATGATCCCCAATCAGAGACAACGATAAACAGCTGTCTCTGATTGGGGACCATATCAGACCAACATAGAATACAAAAAAATCTAGACCTACAAACCTAGACAATACACAACAAACGTACCCACCCTTGTCACACCCTGACCTAACCAAAATATAAAGAAAACAGATAGGTCAGGGCGTGACACCCCCTCTCAATTTTTTGGGAAAAAGCTGTTGCGCAGCAACTCACCTCCTTCCTGAAGACAAACAATGTATACGAAACGCTTCAGTCTGGTTATAGACCCATCATAGCACTGAGACTGCACTTGTGAAGGTGGTAAATGACCTTTTAATGGTGTCAGACCGAGGCTCTGCATCTGTCCTCGTGCTCCTAGACCTTTGTGCTGCATTTGATACGATCGATCACCATATTCTTTCTGTTCCGTTTTGGAACCACTATTGTTTTCACTATATATTTTACCTCTTGGTGATGTCATTCGGAAACATGCAGATGACACACAACTGTACATTTCGATGAAACATGGTGAAGCCCCAAAATTGCCCGTGCTAGAAGCCTGCGTTTCAGACATAAGGAAGTGGAAGGCTGCACATTTTCTATTTTTAAACTCGAACAAAACAGAGATGCTTTTTCTAGGTCCCAAGAAACAAAGATATCTTCTGTTGAATCTGACAATTACTCTTTATGGTTGTACAGTTGTCTCAAATAAAACTGTGAAGGACCTCGGCATTACTCTGGACCCTGATCTCTCTTTTGACGAACATATCAAGACTTGTTCAAGGACAGCTTTTTTCCATCTACGTCACATTGCAAAAATCAGAAACTTTCTGTCCAAAAATGATGCAGACTACTGCAATGCTCTACTTTCCGGCTACCTGGATAAAGCACTAAATATACTTCAGTTAGTTGTAAACACGGCTGCTAGAATCTTGACTAGAACCATAGAATTTGATCATATTACTTCAGTGCTAGCCTCTACACTGGCGTCCTGTTAAGGCAAGGGCTGATTTCAAGGTTTTACTGCTAACCTACAAAGCATTACATGGGCTTGCTCCTACCTATCTTTACGATTTGGCCGAACACTGGAACAGGACAGACCCCACTCTGACGTCCGAGGCATTGACCTCCACCCTGAATTGCTGGGACAGATCCAGATATATTAGGATGGTGGCATTAGTGAATTGGTGGTTGAGGTCGAAGACATTCCGGTCTGCAGCTGGAGACCACATGAACAGGACCTTGGGAGAGCTGAGTGCTGAAAGGGGGAAAGCCATGGTGCTGTAACCTCAGACAAACTGGTGGTAGAAATTGCCGAACCCCAAGAAGTGTTGCACCTGCACTCTGGAGGTGGGCTGTGGCCAATCCACCACCGCTCTCACCTTTCCAGGATCCAACCGTTTTTAACCATGATGTCATTCAGGCCTCCTGTAGTCGATGCACGCGCGCAAGGTTTTGTCCTTCTTCTCCACAAAGAAGAACCTGTACCGGCGGGGGAGCCAGAAGATGGATACTCCTTGCAGCCAGGGAATCCTCAATGTACATCTTCATTGCCTTGGTCTCCGGATCCGACACGGATTAAAGCTGTGCCCGAGACGTTTTAGTGCCTGGGAGAAGGTCGATGACGCAGTCATAGGACCAATACGGAGGAAGCGAGGTGGCATGGGACTTGCTGAAATCCTCCCAAAGGTCTAGGTACTCAGCGGGAACGGCAGAGAGGTCTGGGACTTTTCCCAATCCTGCTTGAAGATGTCCCGGGGCAGGCTGCCCCGACTTCAGACAATGAGCGTGCAAGAATGGGCTCCAACCCTTGACCGAACCCACAGCCTAGTCAACAAGGGGATTGTGTCTCTGGAGCCATGAAAACACCAACAGAACGGGTACCTGAGGGGATTCGATAAGTAGAAACTGGATCGACTCACTGTGGTTACCTGACACTCTCAGGTTGATAGGAACCGTGTTGTGGGTGACTCTGCCAATTGAACGCTCATCCAGCGCTCTGACATCCATGGGAATGGAGAGGGGTTGAGTGGGGATTCCCAGCTCAGACACCAGGGTAGCGTCCATAACACATTTTTCTGCCCAAGAGTCAATGAGTATCCGGATAGATTTGCCCACCAGCGTACTCATACCTCCTGATGAACCGAGTCTTTTAACAGGACAGGTAGAAATGTAATGACCTGTAGTCCAACAATACAAACAGCTCTTGGTCTGTGTAACCGTTCGGCAGGAGACAATCTAGCTCTGCCAAGTTGCATAAGCTCCAGAGGAGGCGAGTCGGCAGACCTCTGTGATTCTCTGGGGGAACTCAAGTAACCTCGGATTCTCTCGGAAATGTAGATGCCGAGGACTTCCGGGATTCCTCGCAGGGGAGGTGGGATCCATGGATCTCCCTCCTACGTTCCCGTAGTCGGCCATCAATCCAGATGGTCGAGGCGATGAGAGGGCAACTCGATGGGCAGCTCCCGGACTGTGAGCTCATCTTTCACCTCCTCTGATAACCCATGAAGGAATGTGTCAAAGAGGGCTTCCGGGTTCCTGTCACTTTCGGTGGCCAACGTGTGGAAATCGACCACATAGTCTGCCACGCCAGGGGAGTCTTGGCAGAGCCGGAGTAGCTATGCCAAGGGCTGGCAGAATGGTCAAAACCGGGAGGACGAGAAAACAGCAACTATAGAAAATGGGAAAACACTCTGGTAGGACTTGACGGGAAAAGAAGAACTGCCAACAGACAAACAGAAAACACAGGAGATGATGGGGACAAATGGAAGACACCTGGTGAGGGGTGGAGACAAGCACAAGACAGGTGAAACACATCAGGGTGTGACACTTTGGTCCTTTTAAACCTGCTGTATGTAAAATATTGTATGTTATAGCTTGGAAAATAAAGATATGTAACCCTGGATGACAACACAATGTTTGTTTTGCTGTTTTCGTAAAGAAGTTAAAGCTGCTTTGTATTTTGTTTCCTTGCCACAACAATAACATGTATCGGAGTACTGGTATTGTCCCGGCCCTAATATTAGCAGAAACATGACATCAGTCAAAACACCTCAAAACAAGACATGGTATCAATAACATGGTATAATAAGATACAGCGAGATAAAATGAGCCACCCACATGGCAGCTTCTTTCCACTGTTGCTAGTTATCTGACCATTCAGAATCACAACAATGCACACATTCCGGCAACATCGATGCACCCGCATAATTTTTGTGATGTTGTCAGCCAACCTGTCTATCGGGAGAAAGTACAGAATTATTTGAACGATTTGATGTGAGTTTTGAAATAGCAAACGTATAAAAACTGTATAATTTGATGATGATGTTAACTCCACTGTGGATATGGAAAAAGAATAGACATCCCTTTGTGGAGCTCTATTGTGACCACAGACAACTCAAGGCTCGAAGATATAACTAGCACGTGTAAGACAACAAAAAAGAGTCAATAAACGTTGGCCATTATACTTGCTCAGGTGTTTTCTAAAATAAAACCCATGGATTGGATATACTGAGACAATGGGAATTTGAGTTTTCTTTGTAACTCCAATGAGGAAATATTAAAACTAGGTAGAATAGTCTGTCGGCAGCTGTCGGCTGGAACATTTTACTAACAAGCTGTTTTTGAATGTACTTTGCCATTGTCTCATTGGAACTGAGTGTGTCTTCCAGTTTCATACCCCTATTGATCGTCTGACTGATGGAGACATCAAGAGAAATGAGAGAAAGCGTTGGAGGGAGAGAGAGGGAAATAGGTGGAGGGAGGGAATCTTGTTCCTTCTTTCTTCGAGTATCAGCAGGTCTTCACATTGTGTACTGCAACTTAGGTATATCCTACAGTCAGATAGAGCCAGTCTATAATGAGGCCTCTTTACTGTCACATACATTTTTCTTTACCAAAGCCCTCGGTACAGGAGAACACAGGTCATCAACTCAGACATTTTTATAATAGCACGCATTTCCCTGTTTCCTAGAATGGGGTTATGGTGCAGGAAAAGTAAAGAGATACTGTATAAATTGAGTGGTGGAAATTAAGAATCATTCATGTATAGTATGTGATGTAGCAAGATGTAGAGAGCAAGAAAATGGTATATCATAAACTGCGGTTGAGGAAAAAATAGGAAAGTAAGTCTGATATGAACGTTGATTAACTTTTGAGAAAATAGCCTTTGAATATTTTTGGGACGCCTACTGGAGAGCTCTTCTTGCCTTAGCCTCACCCATCTCTTCACGTGAGGCCGTATGCTAAACAGTGAGTATGGTCGTGTGCAACCAAAGATTTCAAGACTAAAGTCTGGTTTATACTACTTTTATCGACATGTCTGTAGAGTTGTTGGAGTGACATCATGATTGCAAGATGTCGCTGACAGATAGGGCAGCCATGCTTCTAGTTCCTAGGCAACTTTGCAGTATCTTTTTTAATTTTATGTGATATTTCTTACATTATTAGCCCAGAAGATGTTGTGTTATTACATACAGCGGGGAAGAACTTTTGGATGTCAGAGCGACGGTAACTCACCAGCATTACCAGCATTCGGGGCGGCAGGTAGCCTAGTGGTTAGAGCGTTAGGCCAGTAACCGAAAGGCTGCTAGATTGAATCCCCGAGCTGACAAGGTAAAAATCTGTTGTTCAGCCCCTGAACAAGGCAGTTAACCCACTGTTCTTAGGCCGTCATTGTAAATAAGAATTTTTCTTAACTGTCTTGACTAGTTAAATATATATATATTTTGTTACGACCAGGAATACGACTTTCCCAAATCGGACTCTTTGTTCGTACCCCCCAGGGCAATTGATTGAACAATTGAACTGATTCCAGAGGCTGATTCAAAACACTGAGAAGAGGTATTCGGAGTGGACTTCTAGTCCGACTCAGGAGGCATGCACACCATTCACTGCTTCCGAGTATATTACTCACTAATGTTCAGTCTCTGGATAATAAAGTTGATGAGCTCAGAGTGAGGATTTCCTTCCAGACAGACATCAGGGATTGTAACATACTCAGTTTCACGAAAAATGGCTCTCTCAGGATATACTGTCTGAGTCCACACAGCCAGTTGGGTTCTCAGTTCATTGTGCAGACAGCAATAAATATTGTTCCGGGAAGAAGGGTGGGGGTGAATGTTTCATGATTAACTACTCATGGTGTGATTGTGACAACATACAGGAACTCAAGTCCTTTTGTTCACCCAACTTAGAATACCTCACAATCAAATGCCGAACGTATTACCTCCCAAGATAATTAGTTATTTTATTTTATTTTTAATTTCACTTTTTATTTTAACCAGGTAGGCTAGTTGAGAACAAGTTCTCATTTACAACTGCGACCTGGCCAAGAATAAAGCAAAGCAGTTCGACACATACAAAAAAAAAAATTACACATGGAATAAACAAACATACAGTCAATAATACAGGAGAAAGAAATCTATATACAGTGTGTGCAAATGGGGGAAAACAAGGGAGGTAAATCAATAAATGGCTCATAGTGGTGAAGTAATTACACTATTCCAATTAAACACTGGAGTGATTGATGTGAAGAAGATGAATATGCAAGTAGAAATACTGGGGTGCAAAGAAGCAAGATAAATACATAAATAAATACGGTATGGGGATGAGGTAGTTGGATGGGCTACATTACAGATGGGCTATGTACAGGGGCACTGATCTGTGAGCTGCTCTGACAGCTGGTGCTTAACGCTAGTGAGAGAGATATGAGTCTCCAGCTTCAGTGATGTTTGCAGTTCGTTCCAGTCATTGGCAGCAGAGAACTGGAAGGAAAGGCGGTCAAAGAGGAATTGGCTTTGTGGGTGACCAGTGAGATATACCTGCAGGAGCGCGTGCTACGTGTGGGTGTTGTTATCGTGACCAGTGAGCTGAGTTAAGGGGGGGCTTTACCTAGCAGAGACTTTTAGATGACCTGGAGCCAGTGAGTTTGGCGACAAGTATTAAGCGAGGGCCAGCCAACGAGAGCATACAAGTCGCAATGGTGGGTAGTATATGGGGCTTTGGTGACAAAATTGATGGCACTGTGATAGACTGTATCCAATTTGTTGAGTAGAGTGTTGTAGGCTATTTTGTAAATGACATCGCCAAAGTCGAGGATTTGTAAGATGGTCAGTTTTACGAGGGTATGTTTGGCAGCATGAGTGAAAAATGCTTTGTTGCGAAATAGGAAGCCGATTCTAGATTCAATGTTGGATTGGAGATGCTTAATGGGAGTCTGGAAAGATAGTGTACAGTCTAACCAGACACCTAGGTATTTGTAGTTGTCCACATATTCTAAGTCAGAACCGTCCAGAGTAGTGATGCTGGACGGGCGGGCAGGTGCGGGTAGCGATCAGTTGAAGAGCATGCATTTAGTTTTACTTGCATTTAAGAGCAGTTGGAGGCCACGGAAGGAGAGTTGTATGGCATTGAAGCTTGTCTGGAGGTGAGTTAACACAGTGTCCAAAGAAGGGCCAGAGTTATACAGAATGTTGTCGTCTGCATAGAGGTGGATCAGAGAATCACCAGCAGCAAGAGCGACATCATTGATGTATACAGAGTAGAGAGTCAGCCCGAGAATTGAACCCTGTGGAACCGCCATAGAGACTGCCAGAAGTCCAGATAACAGGCCCTCCGATTTGACACACTGAACTCTATCAGAGAAGTAGTTGGTGAACCAGGCGAGGAATTTGAGAAACCAAGGCTGTTTACTCTGCCTTATAAGAATGTGATGATTGACAGATTCGAAAGCCTTGGCCAGGTTGATGAATACAGCTGCACAGTAATGTCTCTTATCGATGGCGGTTATGATATCGTTTAGGACATTGAGCATAGCTGAGGTGCACGCATGACCAGCTCTGAAACCAGATTGCATAGCGGAGAAGGTACGGTGGGATTCAAAATGGTCGGTAATCTGTTAGTTAACTTGGCTAACTCGGTTAACTTAATTATCTTCGGTTATAGTCACAGCCGTGTATATTCCCCCTCATGCCCATACTACGACAGCCCTCAATGAACTTCAAGGGACTTTATGCAAACTGAAAAGCAAATTTGAGGAAAATGCTACCGAAGTTCTATCAACACATTGATTGTAGTACTCGCACTGCTAAAACACTCTAGCACTGCTTCTCTAACTTCAGGGATACCTACAAGGCCCTGCCCCACCCTCCGTTCGGCAAATCTGATCACGACTCCATTTTGCTCCTCCCTTCCTATAGTCAGAAGCTCAAACAGGAAGTACCAGTGCTAAGGACTATACAAAGCTGGTCTGACCATTCGGAATCCATTCTTCAAGATCACACGGACTGGTTTATGTTCTGGGTAGCCACCGAGAATAACATTGACGAATATACTGATAACGTGACTGAGTTTATCAGGATGTGTATAGGAGATGTGGTACCCACTGTGACTATTAAAACCCACCCTAACCAGAATCCGTGGATAGATGGCAGCATTCGCGCAAGAAGGAAAGCGTGAACCATCGCATTTAAGCATGGTAAGGTGACTGGGAATTTGGCTGAATACAGACAGTGTAGCTATTCCCTCCGTAAGGCAATCAAACAAGCAAAACATCAGTACAGAGACAAAGTGGATTCACAATTCAACGGCTCAGACACGAGATGTATGTGGCAGGGTCTACAGACAATCACAGACTACAAAGGGAAAATCAGCCACGAAACTAGGACACCAACGTCTTGCTTCTGGATAAGCTCAACACATTCTTCACCTGCTTTGAGGATAACACAGTGCCACCAACGCGGCCCGCTACCAAGGGCTGTGGGCTCTCATTCTCTGTAGCCGACATGAGTAAGACATTTAAGCTTGTTGACCATCTGGCTGCTGGCCAAGACGACATCCCTAGCCGCATCCTCAGATCATGTGCAGACCAGCTGGCTGGAGTGTTTACAGACATATTTAATCTCTCCCTATGGTAGTCTGCTCTCCCCACTTGCTTTAAAATGTCCACCATTATTCCAGGACTGACGAAAGCAAAGGTAACTGAACCAAATTACTATCGCATCGTAGCACTGACTTCTGTCATCATGAAGTGCTTTGAGAGTTAACTTGGGTCAAATGTTTCGGGTAGCCTTCCACAAGCAACCCACAATAAGTTGGGTGAATTGTGGCCCATTCATCCTGACAGAGCTGGTGTAACTGAGTCAGGTTTGTAGGCCTCCTTGCTCACACATGCTTTTTCAGTTCTGCCCACAAATTTTCTATAGGATTGAGGTCAGGGCTTTGTGTTGGCCACTCCAATACGTTGACTTTGTTTCGGCATTTTGCCACAACTTTGGAAGTATGCTTGCGGTCATTGTCCATTTGGAAGACCCATTTGCGACCAAGCTTTAACTTCCTTGTCTTGAGATGTTGCTTCAATATATCTACATAATTTTTCTCCCTCATGATGCCATCTATTTTGTGAAGTGCTCCTGCAGCACATCACCTCCACAACATGGTGCTGCCACCCCCACGCTTCACGGTTGGGATGGTGTTCTCCAGTTTGCAAGCCACCCCCTTTTTCCTCCAAACATAACGATGCCCAAAAAGTATTAGTTTTGTTTCATCAGACCAGAAGACATTTCTAGAAAAGTAGATCTTTGTCCCCATGTGCAGTTGCAAACCGCAGTCTGGCCTTTTTTACGGAGGTTTTGGAGCAGTGGCTTCCTCCTTGCTGAGTGGCCATTCAGGTTATGTCGATATAGGGCGCGTTTTACTGTGGATATAGATAATTTTGTACCTGTTGTTTCCTCCAGCATCTTCACAAGGTCCTTTGCTGTTGTTCTGGGATTGATTTGCACTTTTTGCACCAAAGTACATTCATCTCTAGGAGACAAAACTCGTCTCCTTCCTGAGCAGTATGACGGCTGCGTGGTCCCATGGTGTTTATACTTGCGTACTATTGTTTGTACAGATGAACGTAGTACCTTCAGGTGTTTGGAAATTGCTCCCAAGGATGAACCACACTTGTGGAGTTCTACAATTGTTCTTCTGAGGTCCTGGCTGATTTATTTTGATTTTCCCATGATGTCAAGCAGGCCTTGAAATACATCTATAGGTACACCTCCGATTGACTGAAATTATGTAAATTCGCCTATCAGGAGCTTCTGAAGCCATGACATAATTTTCTGGAATTTTCGAAAGCTGTCACAGTCAACTTAGTGTATGTAAACTGAAATTTGTGGATTGGTTGAAAAATGACTTTTAATATAAACTTCCGACTTCAACTGTACATGCACACTACCGTTTAAAAGTTTGGTCACTTAGAAATGTCCTTGTTTTTGAAAGAAAAGCACATTTTTTGTTCATTTAAAATAACAGCAAATTGATCAGAAATACAGTGTAGACATTGTTAATGTTGTAAATGACTATTGTAGCTGAAACAGATTATTTTTTTAAATGGAATATCTACATAGGCGTACAGAGGCCCATTAGGCCCGTAATCACTCTTGTGTTCCAATGACACGTTGTGTTAGCTAATCCAAGTTTAGAATTTTACAAGGCTAATTGATCATTAGAAAACCCTTTTGCAATTATGCTAGCACAGCTGAAAACTGTTGTACTGATTTTAAAGAAGCAATAAAACGGGCCTTCAGACTAGTTGAGAATCTGGAGCATCAGCATTTGTGGATTCGATTACAGGCTCAAAATGGCCAGAAACAAACAACTTTCTTCTGAAACTTGTCAGGCTATTCTTGTTCTGAGAAATGAAGGCTATTCCATGCAAAAAATTGCCAAGAAAATGAAGATCTAATACAACGCTGTGTACTACTCCCTTCACAGAACAGCACAAATTGGCCCTAACCAGAACAGAAAGAGGAGTGGGAGGCCCCGGTGCACAACTGAGAAAGAGGACAAGTACATTAGAATTGACAACTAGAATGCCAAAGGTCTGCAAGGCTGTAATTGCTGCAAATGGAGGATTCTTTCACGAAAGCAAAGTTTGAAGGCCACAATTATTATTTAAATTAAAAATAATTATTTAAAACCTTGTCAACGTCTTGAATATATTTCCTATACATTTTGCTACTCATTTCATGTATGTTTTCTTGGAAAACCAGGACATTTCTAAGTGACCACAAACGTTTTAACAGTAGTGTAGTGGAGCTATTAACTTGTTATGGCTGCAATCCCAATACCGGGATCGATATGACAACTACCAGTGAAAATAGAGGGTGCCAAATTCAAACCACAGAAATCTCATAATTACAATTCCTAAAACATACATGTGTTTTATATCATTTTTAAGGTAATCTTGTGGTTAATCCCACCAAAGTGTCCAATTTCAAATAGGCTTTTCAGCGAAAGCACTACAAATGATTATAGTAGGTCTACACCAAACCACAATAAGCACAGCCATTTTCCAGCGAAATATAGCGTTCACAAAAAGCACAAATAAAGAAAAGTAATCACTAACCTTGAATTATCTTCACCAGATGACACTCATAGGACTTCATGTTACACAATACATGCATGTTTTGTTTGATAAAGTTCATATTTATATAACAAATCTGAGTTTACATTGGTTTATTAGATTCACTTGTTCCAAAAACATCAAGTGATTTTGCATAGCCACATCGTTTCAACAGAAATACTCATCATAAATGTATATGATAATACAAGTTATACACATGGAATTATAGATATCTCTCTTTAATGCAACCACTGTGTCAGATTTTTTAAAATTGCAATAATCTGAGACGGCGCTCAGAACAGAATCCAAATTTGCCGCCATGTTGGAGTCAGCAGAAACCAGAAAATACATGATAAATGTTTCCTTACCTTTGATGAACTTCATCGGAATGCCGCCCAAGGAATCCCAGGTCAACAATAAATGCTTGATTTGTTCGAAAATGTCTGTTATTTATGTCCAATTAGCTACTTTGGTTAGCGTGTTTGGTAAACAATTCCAAAGTCACAAAGCGCATCCACTATAACAAGACGAAATGTCTAAAAGTTCTGTAACAGTCAGTAGAAACATGTCAAACGATGTACTGAATCAATCTTTAGAATGTTGTTTGCATATTTCTTGAATAACGTTCCAACCGGAGAATTAGAATGAGTTCAGATGAGCGATGGAACGCAGGTCCTTCATCTGTGAACGAGCATAGTGAATGCATGGTCAACTCGTGGCAGTGGTGACTATTTCCTGTGTCATTCGACCCCCCCTTCACATGAGAGTCATCAGACAAAGTTCTATTGACTGTTGACATCTAGTGGAAGGCGTAGCAAGTGAAAACTCATCCATATCTCGCTGTAATTTCAATGAGAGCTTGGTTGAAATTCTGCCACCCCCAGAAAAAAATAGGAAGTGGAATTTCTCAGGCTATACGAGTTCTGTTATACTCACAGACATAATTCAAACAGTTTTAGAAACTTCAGAGTGTTTTCTATCCAATAATAATAATAATAATATGCATATATTAGCAACTGAGACTGAGGAGCTGGCCCTTTACAATGGGCACCTTTTCATCCAAGCTACTCAATACTGCCCCTGCAGCCATAAAAAGTTAAAGTGACTATTCATAGCTAATAACAAAGAGTAGCAGCAGCATAGAAGAGGAGGGGGTGGCAATGCAAATAGTCTGGGAAGCTGTTTGATTAGGTGTTCAGGAGTCTTATGGCTTTGGGGAAGAAGCTAATTAGAAGCCTCTTGGACCTACATACACTTGGCGCTCCGGTACCGCTTACCAAGCAGTAGCAGAGAGAACAGTCTATGACTAGGGTGGCTGGAATCTTTGACAATTTTTAGTGCCTTCCTCTGACACTGCCTGGTATAGAGGTCATGGATGGCAGGAAGCTTGGCCCCAGTGATGTACTGGGCCATACGCACTACCGTCTGTAGTGCCTTGCGGTCGGAGGCCGAGCAGTTGCCACACCAGGCCGTGATACAACCTGTAAGGATGCTCTCAATGGTGCAGCTGTAAAACATTTTGAGGATCTGAGGACCCATGCCAAAACTTTTGATTCTCCTGAGGAGGAATATGTTATGTTGTGCCCTCTTCACGACTGTCTTGGTGTGCTTGGACCATGTTAGTTTGTTGGTGATGTGGACGCCAAGGAACTTGAAGCTCTCAACCTGCTCCACTACAGCCCTGTTGATGAGAATGGGGGCGTGCTCGGTCCTCCTTTTCCTGTAATCCACAATCTCCTTTATCTTGATCACGTTGAGGGAGAGGTTGTTGTCCTTGCACCACATGGTCAGGTCTCTGACCTCCTCCCTATAGTCTGTCTCATCCTTGTCGGTGATTGGTGTTGTGTAATCGGCAAACTTAATTACGGTGTTGGAGTCGTGCCTGGCCATGCAGTCATGAGTGAACAGGGAGTACAGGAGGGGACAGAGCATGCACCCATGAGGGGCCCCGTGTTGGCGGATGTGTTGTTACCTACCTTTACCACCTGAGGGCGGCCCATCAGAAAGTCCAGGATCCAGTTGCAGATGGAGGTGTTTAGTCCCAGGGTCCTTAGCTTATTGATGAGCTTTTTAGGGCACTATG
Source organism: Oncorhynchus kisutch (assembly GCF_002021735.2). Lineage (NCBI taxonomy): Eukaryota > Metazoa > Chordata > Actinopteri > Salmoniformes > Salmonidae > Oncorhynchus > Oncorhynchus kisutch. Next base: position 4,916,451 of record NC_034194.2, read on the forward strand.
GTTTTGAACCCTGTGCTGAAGTCAATGAATAGCATTCTCACATAGGTGTTCAGTTTTTCCAGCTATGAAAGGGCACTGTGGAGTGCAATAGAGATTGCATCATCTGTGAATCTGTTGGGGCGGTATACAAATTGGAGTGGGTCTAGGGTTTCTGGGATAATGGTGTTGATTTGAGCCATGACCAGCCTTTCAAAGCACTTCATGGCTACAGACGTGAGTGCTACGGGTCGGTAGTCATTTAGGCAGATTACCTTAGTCCCTGTGAGCAAGAACACTATGGTGGTCTGCTTGAAACATGTTGGTATTACAGACTCAGACAGGGAGAGGTTGAAAATGTCAGTGAAGACACTTGCCAGTGTGTACTCCGTATGTATGTCCTGGCAATCTGTCTGGCCCTGCGGCCTTGTGAATTTTGACCTGTTTAAAGGTCTTACTCACATCGGCTGTGGAGTGAGTGATCATACAGTCGTCAGCTGATGCTCTCATGCATGTTTCAGTTATACTTGCCCCGAAGCGAGCCTAGAAGTTATTTAGCTCAACTGGTAGGCCCGTGTCACTGGGCAGCTCTCGACTGTGCTTCCCTTCGTAGTCTAAATTTGTTTGCAAGCCCTGCCACATCCAATGAGCGTCAGAGCCGGTTTAGCACTATTCGAGCTTAGACCTGTTTTGGGGCATTGCCTTTTTGATGGTTCGTCGGCAGGCATAGCGGGATTTCTTATAAGCTTCCGAGTCCTGCTCCTTGAAATCAGCAGCTCTACCCATTAGCTCAGTGCGAATGTTGCCTGTAATCCATGGCTTCTGGTTGGGGTATGTACGTACAGTCACTGTGGGGACGACTTCTTCGATGCACTTATTGATGAAACCAGTGACAGATGTGGTGTAATCCTCAATGCCATCGGAAGAATCCCTGAACATATTCCAGTTGTGCTTAATGAGACAGTCCTGTAGTTTAGCATCTGGTTCATGTGATGACTTTTTCATAGACCGAGTCACTGGTGCTTCCTGCTTTAATTGTTTCTTGTAAGCAGGAATCAGGTGGATAGAATTATGGTCAGATTTGCAAATGGAGCGCAAGGGAGAGCTTTGTACGCTTCTCTGTGTGGAGTAAAGGTGGTCAAGAGTTTTTTCCCCCCTGTGGTTGCACCTTTAACATCTTGATAGAAATTAGGTTAAATGCATGAAAGTCTCCGGACACCAGGAGCGTCGCCTCTGGATGAGCGTTTTCCTAAGATGTTATGCAGCTCATTGAGTGCGGTGCTATGGAGGTATGGAGGTATGGAGGTATGTAGACACCTATGAAAAATACAGAAAACTCTCTAGGTAGAACGTGTGGTCCATAGCTTATTATGAGATACTATCTCAGGCGAGCAAAACCTTGAGACTTCCTTAGATATCGTGCACCAGCTGTTGTTTACAAATATACATAGGCTGCCACCCCGTGTCTTACAGAGGCTGCTGTTCTATCCTGCTGATAGTGTATAACCCACCAGCTGTATGTTATTAATGTTCTCATTCAGCCACGACTCGGTGAAACATAAGATATTACAGTTTTTAATGTCCCGTTGGTAGGATATGCGTGTTTTGCCCCATTTATTTTCCAGCGATTGAACATTGGCTAACAATACGGATGGCAAAGGCAGATTAGCCACGATCACTTTCCACAAAATCTCTGTTTCTTTCTCCTCTGAATGACTGGGATGAGTGCCTGTTCGGGTGTTTGGAGTATATCCTTCCCTTCAGACTCATTAAAGAAAAACTCTTTATCCAGTTCGAGGTAAGTAATCGCTGTTCTGATGTCCAGAAGCTCTTTTTGGTCGCAAGAGACTATATCAGCAACTATATGTACAAGATAAGTTACAAACAATGCGAAAAGAAACAACAAAATAGCACGGTTGGTTAATTAAGAGCCAGTAAAATGACAGCCACCCTCTCCGGCACCATCACTTTATATAAGATAATATACTTTATCTTATATTAAGTAGTAATTCTGTTAAGTTGAGATTTTTCTCTGGTGTAGTTATCATTGTGTAACGTAATTTTAACATTAGGCACAATGCAAAGCGGCCAAAAAAAAACACACTTTTATTTTGAAAGCAAAATCGGAAAACAGGACTTCTTAATGTTGCTGCCGTTATGCTAATCCTGAAAACTTGATGGAGGATGGTAACAAAGATAACTTCCTGTTGAAAGGCTTCTTCAACAGAGGTGCTGCCATCTACTGTTCGTAGTGATCAACACTTTTCTTCATGCGGGTTTGAAATTTCCTCAAAAACATAGTATATTAAATCAATGGCAAAAATGTGGGCTATTTTTGGGCATAATCAATATCATTAATCTACTTACACTGTAAATGATTATAACTTTTTTTTATCACTCCTCGATGATTTTAAATGCATTATGTTGTTGTGTGTTTGAAATTTTGGCAAATCATCCAGAACAACGCACAGGAGCAACCACTGTCAAGTTGGCCACCGGGCCTAGTTCCCAACTGCAAGGCCACCAACAATCCAAGATCCCCCCACAGTTCACCGAGAGCTGCCCCTCAACCATCCGAGACCCACCCCCTCACACTACCCCACCTAAAAATAACTTTTTTTGACTTTAATTTTTATTTTATGTTTGACCGTCATTCTGTCCCCCGCCCAGCAACTCCACTCCCATTTGTCCCCAGTTCCACATCCCAACCCTTAGTTTCCCTCAGCCCATCCCACCTCTCTGCTTTTCACCCTCTACAGATTTCTACATGCCATATATCTTTCAACTATGCTGTGATGTTTAACGTACAATTTGAAGATATGTAAACGAATAGAATCCACAGATTGCGAGTTGAAGATACACACTTTTAGTAAGGGTATTAGTGTGTTAAGAATTGCCTGACCAGGTCTCTCCAGATCTCCCAACAATCTGACATTTTTTAAATCCATTGGTCACTTTATGGATGCTATAGTCTCGTTTTAATCCGACCTCTAGAATTTGAGCTAGGTGAGCGCAGAAAATACTCTGAAAACTCAATTGTTAAAGACCCTGTTAAAAATCCGGTATGTGGTTCTCGGTTACGGCCGGACAGCTCATGAACCTCCAATCAAGTTGATTTACAAATTTTCATTGACATTGGTGTCATATTGGCTTAAATATGATGGAGATTTTAATGTACCACTGAGCTTTAACCAATGGTATCTTCCCATAATAATAATAGTAAATAGCACACTGACACATCCTCCCCCCTTTTCCTCCAAGCACGATGAAGGAAAGAATGTCAGGTGGAGACAGCTAGGGCTTTGATCATGGTGCACCTCCATATAATAATGTATTGACTGGTGGGCAATGTGGGGTGGAAGCAGCCAGCCCACTGATGATACATTAGAAAAGGAAAAGGAAGAAGGAAAAGGAAGAAGAGCCCCCTCCATTTTGTATTTGGCTTGGGCCTTGTGACATGGAGCTCTGTGTGTCTGACAATATGACAATTGAAATGCAATTCATGGCAAAACCTTCAGAAAATATATTTGAGGAAAGCCCCAGTGATGATGACAAACTGCAAGTCTGACAGATGATTTGAGATATACTATGGCACATTAAACGTCATGTATTGAGAAGCTAGTGCATCTGCCAACTCTAATTCTATGCCTAAGCTCTTCTAGCTTTTCTAGCCAAGTCGCTCAAATGGCATCTCTACAAGTATTTTGTCACTTAAAACTTTTTTATTAACTTTTAAGTATCCGTCCCTACTAGCTATAGTACAATATACAAAGCGACAGTGAGTGAGTCCTCGGCAACAATATAATAAACAAATTCCCAACACTAAACCTCATAAAATATTGTACCTTTGATAAAATAATGTTTGTGTATTTTATCTCAGCAGTATGGTAGGGATGTCTGTGGGGGAAATGTGATAAATAGCATAGCAATGCACATGCTGGGGGACATTGTAGTGCCTGTAGTTCCCTTTGTTTTTCACATGGGAATCTGAAGAGGGATTACACAAATGAGAAAATGAATTGAACTAAAAAAGAGAATGCCATCAAATGCCATACTGAAGAACTGGGGCCCCAAAAGTTGCAAAGGCACACCGATACCCTTTTCATAGAGAATGTAATCATTCTAATTCTACTCTGCTCATGCATAATTGTTACACTTTAGAAATGATTGGATAAAGACTGGATATTATTTACTGTATATTCCTCTTTGTGGCTATATCATGTGGCTATATCATGCACTAAACCTGAAAGTCAAGAAGAGATCAGACCATGCTGTCCATGCTGTCAAACGAAACATGTCCTAATGATGACAACAAACAGTTCCAGTCATCGCAAATGGATAGGACGTAATAAAATGGCATTGTTTGGCGTGACAAGATACAAAATGATCCTCTCCCACTGGTCTGGCAATCCTCAGGCTTATAATTAAAAAGTGTTGTGGCACAGTCGCGCAAACATTTAAATAAATAAGTTAGCGAAAGACACTCAGCGCAGGTCCCGGGGGGATCCATTAAATAATGTTTTCTTGAATTGAGGTTAGGTGCATTGATCTCTGTCGAGGCTGGCAGAGCTCAAAGTTAACATTCCCGCCTACGACTTATTTTATACATGATTCCAATTAAATCACTGTGAATCATGACCTTGCCTGGGAAAGCGGCAGCCTTCATCACAATACCTTCGCTGCCACCACACCAACCAAATTAGACTTAAAAGAGAGACAGAATTGAAAGTTTAAAAAACAAAAAAACTGTAGAACAGGATGCCTAGAAAGTCTGTCATCTGACGTTTCGATTTCATCTATGCCTAATGCCCTTTTTTTAAGAAGCCAATCTTTTTTATTTAACTTATTTATAGGATTATTCCTTAAGTATGGAAAGCAGTATACATTTTTCTTCTTCACAACGGTTCACCATAGCCACCTAAACAACTACCGCCCTACATCACAGCTTTTGTGTTAAGCCAAATACTAGAATCATTGATAAACTCTCATCTTATTTCATTAACCTTTATTTTAACAGGGTGTCATATTGAGACCAAGTCTCTTTTTCAAATGAGCCCTGCACAATACAAACACACACATCAATACAAAACACAATAAAATACCAAATGACAAAACACCATCTTCACTTAGAGCATTTCCCACCAATGTTTTAAATCCCTAAAGGGCAACAGGCAATCACGCCTTCCCTGGCAACACATTCCACATCTGTGGAACATAAACCAAAATCAGCTCTCCCTAAATCAGAAGCCACCCTTGGAACCTCTTGCACTATCCAATATTGTGCTCTTGTACTGTATTCTACTGTTTTGACCTTGACGAGTGTTGTCAGATATATCAGAAGTTTCTGCAGGAAAAGTTTTGTAAATAAACCAAAGGGAATTGCTGCTCTCTTCTTACATACAGAGAGGCCCAACCCACCTTTTGATACAATACACAATAGTGAGTTCTAAAATGATCACCAGTAATTAATCTAAGGGCACAATGAAAAACAGAATCGAGAGATTTAAGTGTGGAAATTGCTGCGTGCATGTAGATTGTATCCCCATAGTCTAAAACAGACATATGTGTCCTGGACAACTACCTTTCTATAATAAAACTACTTTCTATTTATTTCTATAAAATAATCTAATTTGATCTTCAGTTTCTTTACCAGTTCAATTTATGATCTAGCCAGATACCAATACAGGATTTATAAGCAGGAACTCTTCAATTTGTGTTCCGTTCAGGCTAGTTATTTCAAGGTTACTTAAAAGTCTAAGTTATGGTACCTAGAAAACAGCATGTATTTTGTTTTGTTTGCATTAAGTACTAACTTAAAATCCAACAGTGTAGCGCTTGGAAATCAGACTGAAAATGTGAAAAGGCTTGGTTTACAGATGGTGTAGCAGAGTGCAATACTGTATCATCAGCATAAAAATTAAAAGTTCAATTTTTCACAGTATTTCTAATGTTATTTCTATACAGCGCAAACAATAATGGCCCCAGAATTAAACCCTGGGGTACCCCTTTATGCACTTCAAGGAATTCAGATTTGACCCCCTCTGTCACAATAGCCTGAATTCTATTACTGAGATAGTTATGAAACCATATACTGGCGTCACTGCCCGGGATTATTGAGGACACTTTACTCAATAAAATAGAATGATCAACTGTGTTAAAGGCCTTTGACAAGTCCACAAACAAGGCAGCACAATTAATTTTGGCATCTATTATCTGCTTGTCATTTCCAGTCACAACTTGCAGACTTGTTTACGTGTTGCTGTGCGTTTTGTTGCCAACCTTACTTTGCTACCTGACAACTTTACGGTTTTTACTTTTTAATTATCATTTATATTTTTAGTTTTTCCCTCACTCAACTTTTTTTTCATTCAACTTTTTCATTCCGGACGGTTTATCTGGACATGGTTCATCAGGACCTCCAACAGCGAAAGCTAAGTAGTAACATTAACATGATGCCTTCTAATTGCAGTCGCTGTACACATAATATACAAGAGAACGATTGCCTTATGGCGAGGATTGCTGTGCTGCAAGTTCAGCTTCAGACGCAATCGTTGGGCAAGGGTAATTTCAGTGTAGGAAAGGATGAAACAGCGTCTGTGCCACCAGTAAGTACAGATAGCAACATTAGTATAAATCCCCTCGCACGGTCCCTGCAGCCGAACAACTTTCTCGTGCCTCGTGGTCTGAGACGCCGAAGCTTCCCACCATTAGCTCTGACAAATTGAAAACCCTAGTCATTGGCGACTCCATTTACCCGCAGCATTAGACTTAAAACGAATCATCCAGCGATCATACACTGTTTACCAGGGAGCAGGAATACCGACGTTAAATCTATTCTGAAGATGATGCTGGCTTAAGCTAAAACTGGCGAGTGTAGAGAGTATAGAGATATTGTTATCCACGTCGGCACCAACGACGTTAGGATGAAACAGTCAGAGGTCACAAAGCGCAACATAGTTTCAATGTGTAAATCAGATAGAAAGATGTGTCGGCATCGAGTAATTGTCTCTGGCCCCCTCCCAGTTAGGGGGAGTGGTGAGCTCTACAGCAGAGTCTCTCAACTCAATCTCTGGTTGAAAACTCTTTTCTGCCCCTCCCAAAAGATAGAATTTGTAGATAATTGGCCCTCTTCCTGGGACTCACCCACAAACAGGACCAAGCCTGGCCTGCTGAGGAGTGACGGACTCCATCCAAGCTGGAGGGGTGCTCTCATCTTATCTACCAACATAGACAGGGCTCTAACTCTGCTTCAGTCTGGTTTTAGACCCCATCATAGCACTGAGACTGCACTTGTGAAGGTGGTAAATTACCTTTTAATGGCGTCAGACTGAGGCTCTGTATCTGTCCTCGTGCTTCTAGACCTTAGTGCTGCTTTTGATACCGTCGATCACCACATTCTTTTGGAGAGATTGGAAATGCAAATTGGTCTACACAGACAAGTTCTGGCCTGGTTTATATCTTATCTGTAGGAAAGATATCAGTTTGTCTCTGCGTCTGACAAATCAACTGTAAATTTCACTGTTCCTCAAGGTTCCGTTTTAGGACCACTATTGTTTTCACTCTATATTTTACCTCTTGGGGATGTCATTAGAAAACATAATGTTAACTTTTACTGCTATGCGGATGACACACAGCTGTACATTTCAATGAAACATGGTGAAGCCCCAAAATTGCCATCGCTACAAGACTGTGTTTCACATATAAGGAAGTTGATGGCTGCAAACTTTCTACTTTTAAACTCGGACAAAACAGAGATGCTTGTTCTAGGTCCCAAGAAACAAAGAGATCTTCTGTTGAATCTGACAATTCATCTTAATGGTTGTGCAGTCGTCTCAAATGAAACTGTGAAGGACCTCGGCGTTACTCTGGACCCTGATCTCTCTTTTGACGAACATATCAAGACTTGTTTCAAGGACAGCTTTTTTCCATCTACGTAACATTGTAAAAATCAGAAACTTTCTGTCCAAAAATGATGCAGAAAAATTCATCCATGCTTTTGTTACTTCTAGGTTAGACTACTGCAATGCTCTACTTTCCGGCAACCCGGATAAAGCACAAAATAAATGTCAGTTAGTGCTAAATACGGCTGCTAGAATGCGGACTAGAATCAAATAATTTGATCATATTACACCAGTGCTAGCCTCCCGTACACTGGCTTCCTGCTAAGGCAAGGACTGATTTCAAGGATTTTACAGCTAACCTACAAAGCATTACATGGGCTTGCTCCTACCTATCTTTCCGATTAGGTCCTGCCGTACATACCTACACGTATGCTACAGTCACAAGACGCAGGCCTCCCAATTGTCCCTAGAATTTCTAAGCAAACAGCTGGAGGCAGGGCTTTCTCCTATAGTGCTCAATGTTTATGGAATGGTCTGCCTACCCATGTGAGAGACGCAGACTCGGTCTCAACATTTCAGTCTTTACTGAAGACTCATCTCTATAGTGGGTTATATGATTGAGTGCAGTCTGGCCCAGGATTGTGAAGGTGAGCGGAAAGGCTCTGGAGCAACAAGCCACCCTTGCTGTCTCTGCCTGGCCGGTTCCCCTCTCTCCACTGGGATTCTCTGCCTCTAACCCTATTAGTCACTGGCTTACTGGTGCTCTTTCATGCCGTCCCTAAGAAGGGTGCGTCACTTGAGTGGGTTGAGAAACTGACTTGATCTTCCTGTCTGGGTTGGCGCCCCCCCTTGGGTTGTGCCGTGGCGGAGATCTTTGTGGGCTATACTCGGCCTTGTCTCAGGATGGTAAGTTGGTGGTTGAAGATTTCCCTCTAGGGGTGTGGGGGCTGTGCTTTGGCAAAGTCGGTGGGGTTATATCCTGCCTGTTTGGCCCTGTCCGGGGGTATCATTGGATAGGTCCACAGTGTCTCCTGACCCTTCCTGTCTCAGCCTCCAGTATTTATGCTGCAGTAGTTTATGTGTAGGGGGGCTAGGGTTAGTTTGTTATATCTGGAGTACTTCTCCTGTCTTATCCAGTGTCCTGTGTGAATTTAAGTATGCTCTCTCTAATTCTCTCTTTTTCTTTCTCTCTCTCGGAGGACCTGAGCCCTAGGACCATGCCTCAGGACTACCTGGCATGATAACTCCTTGCTGTCCCCAGTCCACCTGGCCGTGCTGCTGCTCCAGTTTCAACTGTTCTGCCTCCAGCTATGGAACACTGACCTGTTGACCGCACGTGCTACCTGTCCCAGACCTGCTGTTTTCAACTCTCTAGAGACAGCAGGGGCGGTAGAGATACTCTTAATGAGGTACTGACTTGCTGCACCCTCGACAACTACTGTGATTATTATTATTTGACCATGCTGGTCATTTATGAACATTTGAACATCTTGGCCATGTTCTCTTGTAATCTCCACTCGGCACAGCCAGAAGAGTACTGGCCACGCCTCATAGCCTGGTTCCTCTCTAAGTTTCTTCCTAGGTTTTGGCCTTTCTAGGGAGTTTTTCCTAGCCACTGTGCTTCTACACCTGCATTGCTTGCTGTTTGGGGTTTTAGGCTGGGTTTCTGTCCAGCACTTTGAGATATCAGCCGATGTAAGAAGGGCTATATAAATAAATGTGATTTGATTTGATTTGATCTAAAGCATTGACATTATCATTTAGATATTGTCAATGTTGTGGCAGTAATAGTACTGTGCCCTGGTTTAAACCCAGATTGACAAAATGATCAGATAAAATGAACAAAGTTGTAGATTTCCCAAAGATTTAAAGAATCTTAGCTAGACAAGAAAGCCTAGAAATGGGATGATAATTATCAAGAACACTAGTGTTCCCACCCTTTTGGAGTGGCACCACATCTGCAGCATTCAATACTTTTGTAATATTTCCTGATATCAATGTTACATTTAAAATGTGGGTTATTGAGCCAGCGATGAGGGGCGGTGCACACCAGTTTGTTGTGCACACCAGTTTGTTAAGTTGTAGAAAAGAAAGTCCTTGACTACCATTCTCTAAATCATTCAGCAAATGTCCCCTATCAGCATTAAAGGAAAATTCCACCCCAAAACTATCTTTTGGTATTTGTTTCATTAGTCTGTGGTTGACATGGTCACAAAATGTTTTAATTGTCAGAACTCAAGTTTTCAAGATATGCAACTTTCAAAATACTGAAATCATCCCTGTAAGATTTTGCATCATATGATGCTGCATTTTGGGGATGATAAATTCCCACTAGCCTTAGCTGGATATTATTACCAAAGCCCACATTAAGGATTAGTCATTCAAACTGCTTAGGGACAAAGGTGGAAAAAAATATCCAGAGACATTTAAATTATTCTTGGTAAGTAAGGTAACAACCCCACCTCTGCCAACTCTAGCAGATCTATAAACCTTATAACCAGACACATCAATATATGTTGCAGACTTATTTAACCAAGTTCCAGATATTACTAGAATGTCAACATTGGTTTGAGAAACTAGAATTTCAATAATATCCATTTTCGAAATTAAACATCTGGCATTAACATGAATTAGTCCAATGCCGTGTCTGCGGGATTTCAGATCAGACGGATTCTCTAATACAGTGGTTCCCAAACTTTTCATAGTCCCGTACCTCTTCAAACATTCAATCTCCAGCTGCGTACCCCCTCTAGCACCAGGGTCAGTGCACTCTCAAATGTTGTTTTTTGCCATCATTGTAAGCCTGCCACACACACACTATATACAATAGATTTATTAAACATGAGTGTGAGTTTTTGTCACAACCCGGCTCGTGGGAAGTGACAAAGAGCTCTTATAGGACCAGGGCATAAATAATAATCAATCATTTTGCTCTTTATTTAACCATCTTACATATAAAACCTTATTTGTTCATCAAAAATTGTGAATAATGAGAAAGAAAAGGGTGTGCTTGAAAGGATGCACATAACTCTGCAATGTTGGGTTGTATTGGAGAGAGTCTCAGTCTTAAATAATTTCCCACAAACAGTCTGTGCCTGTATTTATTTTTCATGGTAGTGAGGGCCGAGAATCCACTCTCACATTGGTACGTGGTTGCAAAGGGCATCAGTGTCTTAACAGCGCGATTTGCCAAGGTAGGATACTCTGAGCGCAGCCCAATCCAGAAATCTGGCAGTGGCTTTCTGATTTAATTTACATTTTCACAGATCCGCTTGTTGCAATTTCGATGAGGCTCTCTTGTTCAGATATAGGTAAGTTGACTGGAGACAGGGCATGAAAGGGATAACGAATCTAGTTGTTGGTGTCATCCGTCATCTGGAAAGTACCTGGGTAATTGTGCACCCGACTCACTCAGGTGCTTCGCTGTATCACATTTGACATTGTCCATAACCTTGAGTTCATTTGGACACAAAAAATCATACAATGATGGAAAGATCTGTGTGTTGTCCTTGTTAATGGAGACAGAGAAGAGCTCCAACATTTTAATCATAGCCTCAATTTTGTCCCGTACATTGAATATAGTTGCGGAGTGTCCCTGTAATCCTAGATTCAGATCACTCAGGCAAGAAAAAGCATCACCCAGATAGGCCAGTCGTGTGAGAAACTCGTCATCATGCAAGTGGTAAGACAAGTGAAAATGATGGTCAGTAAAGTAAACTTTAAGCTTGTCTCACAATTTAAAAAAAGTGTCACTAGTTTTCCCCTTGATAACCAGCGCACTTCTGTATATTGTAAAAGCATGACATGGTTGCTGCCCATATCATTGCATAGTGCAGAAAATACATGAGAGTTCAGGGACCTTGCTTTAACTTCAGATTAGGATAGAAAACACTCTAAAGTTTCCAAAACTGTCAAAATATTGTCTGTGAGTATAACAGAACATATATTGCAGGCGAAAACCTGAGGAAAATCCAACAAGGAAGTGCTGTTTTTCCTGAAAGCTCTCTGTTCCATTGGATGCCTTGCCTCCATGTAAAGGGATATCAACCAGATTCCTTTTCCTATGGCTTCCTCAAGCTGTGAACAGTCTTTAGATCTAGTTTCAGGCTTTTATGTGGAAAAATGAGCGAGTGTCAGTGGATGGCTGGGCTGGGAGTTTTTCTTGCGCAACAGCCATTATCTCTCTCGACTATGGAAGAAGCTACATTCCGGTTGACATAGTATTGATTATATATTATAAAAACAACCTGAGTATTGATTAAAAAAACATTTGACATCTTTCTACGCACTTTATGGATAATATTTGGAATTTTCGTCTGCGATGTCGTGACCGCTCGAGCTTGTGGATTTCTTAACATAACACGTCAAACAAATGGAGGTTAGCTGTGTTTTGCTATATTGCACTTGTGATTTCATGAAAATTAAATATTTTTAGTAATTTAATTTGAATTTGGCGCTCTGCAATTCAGCGGATGTTGATGAAAATGATCCCGCTTAATGGGATGGGTGCGTCAAGAAGTTAACAAAGTTAACCATTTTCACTGTAGTGTCCAAAATGTGTACCCAAGTGGGGTTGGGAGCAACTGCTTGCACGCGCGTTACCACTCCACAATGTCTCCCAGTCATGTATTTTGCAGCATCAGTACAGATACCAACATGAGCAGCAGCTACGGCGAGAAAGAAATGGTTAATGTGATTGAATGTTCATTTTTTGACTAGGCTACCTGTATTTGACATTGTGATGTTATTTCGCTGAACACTAAATGGTTGAATTTTTTGGGGGGCAGTGAAACGAGGCTACTCAGGCAAGAAAAAAAACTCACCCAAATGTATAACCAGTTGGAAAATATACATGGTCTTTTGAAAATGTGAATCACCGCATACCCATGTTTGGAAATACCTGCTGTACAGTATATGCTTCATCCGACACTTTGCAGTTGCATGAGGTATGGAGTTAGAAATGTAAAACTTTAGAGTACCTAATACATTGCAAGTTGGGGGGATTTGTCTTCACACATACCCAAGCTCACACCTACAGTGGTTTGTCCTTTTAAAGTGGTGCCGCAGAATTCTATGGCACATTCTTAATGTGCCAACCACTGTTACCATTAATGCTCGTTAATGCTAGTTTGACCTCCAGAGGACATCTTTGAGAACCATTCGATAGCCTGTACTAGACAATATTTTTTTTTGTAAAAACAATGTAGATGGGACTGATTTTAAGAAATTTTGCTTAATTCATTTGATTACTATTATGTTGTTTCTATTCCAAGAAAAAAAAACTCTGGGTTTCCATTAGGATGGAATACATACACCTTAGCCAAAGTTTTTCACAATTCCTGACATTTAATCCTGGTAAAAATTCCCTGTCTTGGGTCAGTTAGGATCACCAATTTATTTTAAGAATGTGAAATGGCAGAATAATAGTAGAGAGAATTATTTATTTCAGATTTTATTTATTTCATCACATTCCCCGTGGGTAAGAGGTTTACATACACTCAATTAGTATTTGCTAGCATTGAATTTAAATTGTTTGACTTGGGTCAAACATTTCGGGTAGCCTTCCATAAGCTTCCCATTCCTCCTGACAGAGCTGGTGTAAATGAGTCAGGTTTGTAGGCCTGCTTACTCACACATGCTTTTTCAGTTCTGCCCACACATTTTCTATAGGATTGAGGTCAGGGCTTTGTGTTGGCCACTCCAATACCTTGACTTAATCCATTTTGCCACAACTTTGGAAGTATGCTTGGGGACATTGTCCATTTGAAGACCCATTTGCGACCAAGCTTTAACTTCCTGACTGATGTCTTGAGATGTTTCTTCAATATATCCACAGAATTTTCCACCCTCATGATGCCATCTATTTTGTGGAGTGCACCAGTCCCTCCTGCACCAAAGCTCCCCCACAACATGATGCTGCCACCCCCCGTGCTTCACTGTTGGGATGGTGTTCTTCGGCTTGCAAGCATCTCCCTTTTTCCTCCAAACACAACGATGGTCATTATTGCCAAACAGTTCTTTTTGTTATAGAGGACATTTCTTCCTGGATGAGCGGCCTTTCAGGTACTGTCAATACAGGACTCGTTTTACTGTGGATACAGATACTTTTGTACCTGTTTCCTCCAGCATCTTCACAAGGTCCTTTGCAGTCATTCTGGGATTGATTTGCACTTTTAGCAAAAAAGTACATTCATCTCTAGGAGACAGAACAGTCTCCTTCCTGAGCGGTATAACGGCTGCGTGGTCCCATGGTGTTTATACTTGCGTGCTATTGTTTGTACAGATGAACGTGGTACCTTCAGGCATTTGGAAATTGCTGAGGTTGAAGGTAGGCTTTGAAATACATCTACAAGTACACCTCCGATTGACTCAAATGATGTCAATTAGATTATCAGAAGCTTCTAAAGCCATGACATAATTTTCTGGAATTTTCCAAGCTGTTTAAAGGCACAGTCAACTTAGCGTATGTAAACCTCTGACCCACTGGAATTGTGATACAGAGAATTATAAGTGAAATAATCTATCTGTAAACAATTGTTGGAAAAATTACTTGTGTCATGCACAAAGTAGATGTCCTAACTGACTTGTGGAGTGGTTGAAAAACGAGTTTTAATGACTCCAACCTATGTATATGTGAACTTCCGACTTGAACTGTATATACTGCATTCTGTCCTATTCCACTGTATCTTAGTACATGCCACTTGGACATTGCTCGTCCAAATATTTATATATACTTAATTCCATTCCTTTACTTTAGATTGTGTATATTGTTAGATATTACCTGTTAGATATTACTGCACTGTTGGAGCTAGAAACACAACCATTTTGCTACGCCCGCAATAACATGTATGTGACAAGTAAAATTTGATTTGATTTGAGAGGAATTACTGACACATGATCACATACCAAATCAAATCAAACTTTATTTTTTACGTGCGCTGAATTCAAAAAGTGTAGACCTTACCGTGAAATGCTAACTTACAAGCCCTGAACCAAGAATAGTTAAGAAAATATTTTCCAAATAAACTAAAGTAAAAAATACTACAAAGACTCAGTACCGGTAGTGTGCGGGGCTACAGCTTAGTTGAGGTAATTTGTACATGTAGGTAGGGGTGAAGTGACTATGCATAGATAATAAACAGTGAGTAGCAGCAGCAGCGTACAAAACAAATGAAGGGGGGGGTCAATGTAAATAATATGGTGGCCATTTGATTAATTGTTCAGCCGTCTAATGGCTTGGGGATAGAAGCTGTTAAGGACCCTTTTGGTAAAAGAATTGGCGCTCTGGGACCGCTTGCCGTGAGGTAGCAGAGAAAACAGTCTATGACTTGGGTGACTGAAGTCTCGGATGGTGGTAATGCAACTGGCCATGATGCTCTCGACGGTGCATGGGGACCCATTCCAAATATTTTCAGTCTCATGGGGGGGGGGGGGGGTTGTTGTGCCTTCACAACTGTCTTGGTGTGTTTGGACCATGATAGTTGGGTCAGCAGGTAGGCAGTGGTTAGAGCGTTGGGCCAGTAACTGAAAGGTTGCTAGATCGAATCCCCGAGCTGACATTAGATTAGGGGGCACTATTTTCACCTCTGGATGAAAAGCGTTCCCAAAGTAAACTGCCTGTTTCTCAGGCCAAGAAGCTAGGATATGCATATAATTGGTAGATTTGGATAGAAAACACTCAATGTTTCCAGAACTGTTAAAATAATGTCTGTGAGCATAACAGAATTGTTATGGCAGGTGAACAATCCATCCAGGAAGTGGGATTTTTAATTGTTTGTAGTTTTCCATTGACTGCCTATACAGATTCCATTGATTTAGGACTCAAATTGCACTTCCTACTGCTTCCACTAGATATCACCAGTCTTTAGAAATTGTTTCAGGCTTGTATTCTGAAAAATGAGGGAGTAAGGACACTCAGAATGAGCGGCACTGCAGTGTCCCAGAGGTTTTTCATGCGCAGGACCGAGAGCGCGCCTTTCTTGTTTTCTTTTTTATATTGACGAAGCTTTTGTCCGGTTGAAATGATTGATTATTATGACTAAAAACAACCCGAGGATTGATTTAAAACATCGTTTGACATGTTTCTACGAACTTTACTGATACTTTTCGGATTTTTCGTCTGCCTGTTTTGACTGCCTATGAGCCTGTGGATTACTGAACAAAACGTGCGAACAAAACGGAGGTTTTTGGATATAAAGAGGGACTTTATCGAACAAAACAAACATTTATTGAGTAAATTGGAGTTTTGTGAGTGCAACCATATGAAGATCATTAATGGTAAGTAATACATTTTATCGCTATTTCGGACTTGTGTAACTCCTCTACTTGGCTGGTAACTGTTTGTAATGATTTGTCTGCTGGGCGCTGTTCTCAGATAATCGCATTTTATGCTTAGCCTTCTGACACCGTGGTTGGATTAACAAGAACTTAATCTTTAAACCGATGTTTAACACTTGTATGTTTTATAAATTTTTATAGTGAGTATTTCTGTTTTTGAATTTGGCGCTCTCCAATTTCACTGGATGTTGGCCAGGTGGGACGCTACCGTCCCACACGCCCTAGAGAGGTTAGCGAGGCAGTTATCCACTGTTCCTGGGCCATCATTGTAAATAAGAATTTGTTCTTAAGACTTGCCAAGTTAAATTTAAAAAATAGTTTGTTGGTGATGTGGACACCAAGGAACTTGAAACTCTTGAACCTGCTCCACTACAGCCCTGTTGATGTTAATGGGGGCTTTTTACATTTACATAGAAGTATTATTTCAATGACGTTCACCAGTATACTCAATGAATCTGCTATATAGTACACGTTCCAACATAACATTAATGCAATAATCTTCTTTCAAAATACAACATCTAATTTTGTTGTGAATTAATTCCTTAACTTTTTGGGATAGGTGGCAGCATTTTCACTTTGAATGAATTGCGTGCCCATAGTGAACTGCCTCCTACTCTGTCCCAGATGCTAATATATGCATATTATTATATTAGTATTATTGTAGGAAACACTCTGAAGTTTCTAAAACAGTTTGAATTATGTCTGTGAGTATAACATAACTCATTTGGCAGGCAAACTTCCAAACAGGAAGTTGAAATTCTGGGGCTGGTTGATTTTCAACTCATCGCCTATTCACATCCCAGTAAGATATGGATCTGTTCGCACTTCCTACGCCTTCCACTAGATGTCAACAGTCAGTAGAACGTGGAATGAAGCCTCTAGTCTGATGTGGGACGGATTTTGGGCCACTCCTCCATACAGACCTTCTCCAGATCCTTCAGGTTTTGGGGCTGTCGCTGGGCAATACAAACTTTCAGCTCCCTCCAAAGATTTTCCATTGGGTTCAGGTCTGGAGAATGGCTAGGCCACTCCAGGACCTTGAGATGCTTCTTACGGAGCCACTCCTTAGTTGCCCTGGCTGTGTGTTTCGGGTCGTTGTCATGCTGGAAGACCCAGCCACGACCCATCTTCAATGCTCTTACTGAGGGAAGGAGGTTGTTGGCCAAGATCTCGTGATACATGGCCCCATCCATCCTCCCCTCAGTACGGTGCACTCATCCTGTCCCCTTTGCAGAAAAGCATCCCCAAAGAATGATGTTTCCACCTCCATGCTTCACGGTTGGGATGGTGTTCTTGGGGTTGTACTCATCCTTCTTCTTCCTCCAAACACGGCGAGTGAAGTTTAGACCAAAAAGCTCTATATTTGTCTCATCAAACCACATGACCTTCTCCCATTCCTCCTCTGGATCATCCAGATGGTCATTGGCAAACATCAGACGGGCCTAGACATGCGCTGGCTTGAGCAGGGGGACCTTGCAGGATTTTAATTCATGATGGCGTAGTGTGTTACTAATGGTTTTCTTTGAGACTGTGGTCCCAGCTCTCTTCAGGTCATTGACCAGGTCCTGCCGTGTAGTTCTGGGCTGATCACTCACCTTTCTAATGATCATTGATGCCCCACGAGGTGAGATCTGAATGTGTCCTTGCTAGCCAAGTTCCCTAACTATCTAGCTTGCTATTGTTAGATAGTTTGCTAATCTTTACTAATCTTATATTGGCTACTTTGAAGAAGTATTTGTATAACACTTTTTTGGTTAATACATGATTCTATATGTGTTATTTCATAGTTTTTTATTTCTTCACTATTGATCTAGAATGTAGAAAATAGTAAAAATAAAGAAAAGCCCTAGAATGAGTAGGTGTGTTCAAACTTTTGACTGTTACTGTGTATACATATGTAAAACATCCCGGAGTCACCTGTTCACTCTTGACATTGAGACTGGTGTTATGCGGGTACTATTTCATGAAGCTGCCAGTTGAGGACTTGTGAGGTGTCTGTTTCTCATTGGCTATCTAGCTAGCTATGTTTCAAAACGATAGGTGGTCATTGTACCAAGACACTGTCAATCAAGTGAACACCGCTCGTCTCATTGGTGTGTAATGATGGCCAACCTTCATTGGCAATTTGACCTGTTGTGTAGCCAATACATAATGTAGAACGATGAAACAGGTGTGGTTGCCTTCTAGAGTGTCTGAAGCTTGCACAGAAACAGAACTTGACCAGGTTAACCTCTTGAGTGTAGGGGACAGGATTTTCGTTTTTGGCAACAAAAAAAAATGTGCCCATTTGAAACTGCCTATTTCTCAGACCCAGAAACTAGAATATGCATATTATATGCATATAATTGTCAGATTAGGATAGAAAACACTCTAAAGTTTCCAAAACTGTCCAAATATTGTCTGTGAGTATAACAGAACTGATATTGATATTGCAGGCGAAACCTCTCTGTTCCATTGGATGCCTTGCCTCCACTTAAAGGGATATCAACCAGATTCCTTTTCCTATGGCTTCCTCAAGGTGTCAACAGTCTTTAGACATAGTTTCAGGCTTTTATTTTAAAAATGAGCGAGAGAAAATAACGTTGCGTCAGTGGATAGCTGGGTGTTAGCAGAGTTTTGCTTGCGCAACAGAGTGGGGCAGCCATTGTCTCTCCCTCTCCTATTGAAAAAGTGACAGTCCCGGTTGATATATTATCAATTATATATTTTAAAAACAACCTGAAGATTGATTATAGAAAATGTTTCTGTGGACATTACGGATACTATTTGGAATTTTCATCTGCGATGTCGTGACCGCTTGAGTCTGTGGATATCTGAACATAACGCGCCAAACAAATGGAGGTATTTTGGATATAAAAATCATCTTTATGGAACAAAAGGAACATGTATTGTGTAACTGGGAGTCTCGTGAGTGCAAACATCCGAAGATAAGCGATTTAATCTATTGCTTTTCTGACTTTCGTGACCAATCTACTTGGCTGTTAGTGTTTGTAATATTTTGTCTACTGAGAGAGATGTTCTTACATAAAAGTTTGTTATGCTTTCTCCGAAAAGCTGTATTGAAATCTGACACACCAGGTGGATTAACAACAAGCTAAGCTGTGGTTTGCTATATTGTACTTGTGATTTCATGAAAATTACATCTTTTTAGTAATTTAATTTGAATTTGGCGCACTGCAATTCAGCGCGTGTTGATGAAAATGATCCCGCTAAAGGGATGGGTGCGTCAAGAAGTTAATCAATGTTTTGTCAATTAGATTTCATAAATTGTTTTGTTGCAAGCTGAAAGACTTGGAATTCATGCAAAACGCTATGTACAACATGTATCGTGTTAGGATATAAAAATGTATTTTATCTCTGGGACCCTCAGGATGACAAATCAGATCAAGATTACTGAATGTAAGTACATTATTTACCGTCAGAGGTGAATGTTTCAAAGCAGTTGCCTTATTAAGTGTTTTGTTGTTGTGCAAAGCATATCAAATCAAATGTATTTATATAGCCCTTCGTACATCAGCTGATATCTCAAAGTGCTGTACAGAAACTCAGCCTAAAACCCCAAACAGCAAGCAATGCAGGTGTAGAGGCACGTTGGCTAGGAAAAACTCCCTAGAAAGGACAAAACCTAGAGAGGAACCAGGCTATGAGGGGTGGCTCGTCCTCTTCTGGCTGTGCCAGGTGGAGATTATAACAGAACATGGCCAAGATGTTCAAATGTTCATAAATGACCAGCATGGTCAAAGAAATAATAATCACAGGCAGAACAGTTCAAACTGGAGCAGCAGCACGGCCACGTGGACTGGGGACAGCAAGTAGTCAACATGCCAGGTAGTCCTTTGGCATGGTAGTCCTATGCCAGGTAGTCCTAGGGCTCAGGTCCTCCGAGAGAAAGAGAGAATTAGAGAGAGCATACTTAAATTCATACAGGACACCGGATAAGACAGGAGAAGTACTCCAGATATAACAAACTGACCCTAGCCCCCCGACACATAAACTACTGCAGCATAAATTCTGGAGGCTGAGACAGGAGGGGTCAGGAGACACTGTGGCCCGATCCGATGATACCCCCGGACAGGGCCAAACAGGAAGGATATAACCCCACCCACTTTGCCAAAGTACAGCCCCCACACCACTAGAGGGATATCTTCAACCACCAACTTACCATCCTGAGACAAGGCAGAGTATAGCCCACAAAGATCTCCGCCACGGCACAACCCAAGGGGGCCGCCAACCCAGACAGGAAGATCACATCAGTGACTCAACCCACTCAAGTGGGACGCACCCCTACTAGGGACGGCATGAAAGAGCACCAGTAAGCCAGTGACTCAGCCCCTGTAATAGGGTTAGAGGCAGAGAATCCCAGTGGAAAGAGGGGAACCGGCCAGGCAGAGACAGCGAGGGTGGTTCGTTGTTCAAGAGCCTTTCCGTTCACCTTCACACTCCTGAGCCAGACTACACTCAATCAAATGACCCACTGAAGAGATGAGTCTTCAGTAAAGACATAAAGGTGGAGACCGAGTTTGAGTCTTTCACATGGGTAGGCAGACCATTCCATACAAATGGAGCTCTATAGGAGAATCCCTGCCTCCAGCTGTTTGCTTAGAAATTCTAGGGACAATTAGGAGGCCTGCGTCTTCTGACCGTAGCATACGTGTAGGTATGTATGGCAGGACCAAATCAGAGAGATAGGTAGGAGCAAGCCCATGTAATGGTTTGTAGCTTAGCAGTAAAACCTTGAAATCAGCCCTTGCCTTGACAGGAAGCCTGTGTAGGGAGGCTAGCACTGGAGTAATACGATCAAACTATTTGGTTCTAGTCAGGATTCTAGCAGCCGTATTTAGCACTAACTGAAGTTTATTTAGTGCTTTTTCCGGGTAGCCGGAAAGTAGAGCATAGCAGTAGTCTAACCTAGAAGTAACAAAAGCACGGATTCATTTTTCTGCATCATTTTTGGACAGAAAGTTTATGATTTTTGCAATGTTACGTAGATGGAAAAAAGCTGTCCTTGAAACAGTCTTGATATGTTCAGGGTCCAGAGTAACGCCTAGGTCCTTCACAGTTTTATTTGAGATGACTGTTCAAACATTAAGATTAATTGTCAGATTCAACAGAATTATTTCTTGGGACCTAGAACAAGCATCTCTGTTTTGTCCGGGGTTAAAAGTAGAAAGTTTGCAGCGATCCACTTCCTTATGTCTGAAACACAGGCTTCTAGCGAGGGCAATTTTGGAGCTTCCCCATGTTTCATTGAAATGTACAGCTGTGTGTCATCCGCATAGCAGTAAAAGTTAACATTATGTTTTCGAATAAAATCCCCAAGAGGTAAAATATATAGTGAAAACAATAGTGGTCTTATAACGGAACCTTGAGGAACACCAACATTTACAGTTGATTTATCAGAGGACAAACCATTCACAGAAACAAACTGATATCTTTCCTACAGATAATATCTAAACCAGGCCAGAACTTGTACCGTGTAGACCAATTTGGGTTTCCAATCTCTCCAAAAGAATCTGGTGATCGATGGTATCAAAAGCAGCACTAAGGTCTAGGAGCACGAGGACAGACGCAAAGCCTCGGTCTGATGCCATTAAAAGGTAATTTACCATCTTCACAAGTGCAGTCTCAATGCTATGATGGGGTCTAAAACCAGACTGAAGCATTTCGTATACATTGTTTGTCTTAAGGAAGGCAGTGAGTTGCTGCTCAACAGCCTTTTCTAAACATTTTGAGAGGAATATAAGATTCGATATAGGCCGCAAGTTTTTTATATTTTCTTGGTCAAGGTTTGGCTTTTTCAAGAGAGGCTTTATTACTGTCACTTTTAGTGAGTTTGGTACACATCCGGTGGATAGAGAGCCGTTTATTATGTTCAACATAGGAGGGCCAAGCACAGGAAGCAGCTCTTTCAGTAGTTTAGTTGGAATAGGGTCCAGTATACAGCTTGAAGGTTTAGAGGCCATGATTATTTTCATCATTGTGTCAAGAGATATAGTACTAAAACACTTGAGTGTCTCTCTTGATCCTAGGTCCTGGCAGAGTTGTGCAGACTCAGGACAACTGAGCTTTGAAGGAATACGCAGATTTAAAGAGGAGTCCGTAATTTGCTTTCTAATAATCATGATCTTTTCCTCAAAAGTTCATGAATTTGTTACTGCTGAAGTGAAAGCCATCCTCTCTTGGGGAATGGCTGCTTTTTAGTTAGCTTTGCGACAGTATCAAAATGACATTTTGGATTGTTATAATTTTCCTCAATTAAGTTGGAAAAATAGGATGATCGAGCAGCAGTGAGGGCTCTTTGATACTGCACGGTACTGTTTTTCCAAGCTAGTCGAAAGACTTCCAGTTTGGTGCGACGCCATTTCCGTTCCAATTTTCTGGAAGCTTGCTTCAGAACTCGGGTATTTTCTGTATACCAGGGAGCTAGTTTCTTATGAGAAATGTTTTTAGTTTTTAGGTGTGCAACTGCATCTACGGTATTGCGCAATGTTAAATTGAGTTCCTCAGTTAGGTGGTTATCTGATTTTTGTCCTCTGACGTCCTTGGGTAGACAGAGGGAGTCTGGAAGGACACCAAAGAATCTTTGTGTTGTCTGTGAATTTATAGCACAACTTTTGATGTTCCCTGGTTGGGGTCTGAGCACATTATTTGCAATTGCAAACGTAATAAAATGGTGGTCCGATTGTCCAGGATTATGAGGAAAAACATTAAGATCCACAACATTTATTCCATGGGACAAAACTAGGTCCACAGTATTACTGATACAGTGAGTAGGTCCAGAGACATGTTGGACAAAACCCACTGAGTCGATGATGGCTCCTTTTGAAGTGGGTCTGTGTACTTTTCCATGTGAATATTAATAAGGGATCATAGCTTTCACCTGGATTCAACTGGTCAGTCTAAGTCATGTAAAGAATAATGTTTTGTATACACATCAGGAAGCCAGGGCTGAAGCCATTGATCAGGGCACCCCTTAGCCATCCCCAGCCTCTCTGTAGGCGCTGTGGTAAACTACTCCTCCAACATCATAGAGCACCCACCTAGGGGATGCCAGCTTGGTGCCGTTAGGGTGCCAAAGGCTCACTGCACATCAGTTCCTGGAAAAGTTCACCTTGGAGTAACCACTCGAGAGATCCGCTCAATTTCAAAAAGCTTTTGCCATCTCCAAGCCAGTTAATCTGTTTTTATTAAAATACAAACAACAGCTAGTTAGCTACCCTCTCAGTTGTCTTAGCAAACAAACTGACTAGCCAGTCTTACAATACTGTGGATCAATATATTCAAAATCAATACTTAATAAGCTTACAAAAGCTCGACAAAAAACAAAAATGCTATCAAAAGAGACCTTAAGGTTATTATTATGTCTTATTAGCCATATATTACGCCTTAATTGTTTTGTTATTCAAAAATGATAATTCATGTACTACTGGCCAATCCTTAAGAACCTATAATCAAGGCATATTACTACTTAATATAGAGAAAAATACTCAAGAAACAGACTCTTGGTAAGCGGTCTTTATGTGGGACTAACAAGGACATAGTACCTCAATATATGTTCCCCTTTCTGAAGTGTGACCATACTGTATATTTTCAATAAGATACAGGAAGCATTCACTATTAGTATTTGATGGAATGCTTGCTTTGCTTATCGGACCATGATCAAGGTGAATCATTATTTCCTGATGGGCATCTCATTCTTAACTTGTATAAAATATAAAAACAAGTGCCTGGCACTGTTATTGAACCCAAGCTCCTCGGAGCCGTAGCTTGTGGTTTTAATTTGGTACAATATCTTAAAATATTACTCAAAATGGTATGAAAGCAGTGGAGGTTGCTGAAGGGAGGATGGCTCATAATAAAGGCTGGAATAGTGTAAATGAAATGGTATCAAACATGTGGTTGGTACCATTCCATTGACTCCATTCCAGCCATTACTATGAGCCGTCCTCCTCTCAGCAGCCTCCACCATACAAACTGTCATCGGTGTCTCGGACAGAGCAAGAAGCTAAAGCAGTTGGCACAGGGGAGTTATGAATTATGCTTTCAGTCAGCAGGTTTGGAGTGATTCCGCAGGTCCTCTTATCCTCAGGTTAAAAAACGAGTGGAGGAAAGTGGCAAAGAGCGATTAGCCGCTTATTATGGCAAGGCATTCTGGGGGAGTCAGGGTGAGGGACAAAGGCATTCATTATCTTCACATCCTACCGAAATCATTATGAGACCTCTATGACTTGGCCACGATTATTACAGCGAAGCAGCTCAGCCATGTTAAAGATTAATCATATGAAAATATATGACACGAAATAATGACAACAACAAGTCTGCTTCAAGTTTCATTCTAAGAATGTAGTGAAAAATGATCGAAAGACAGAGTGTAAAATGTTTTATTTGTCTAATTTCTCTTGGAAATCTAGACAACACAAAGACAGAGTGTAAAATGTTTTATTTGTCTAATTTCTCTTGGAAATCTAGACAACACAAATACATATTCGAGATCCCTTAATCTAGTTTTAGGGTTAAGTATATTTCCACACTATGAATTTGGAATAATACTGTGAAATTGTGAACATTTTGACAATGCACATTCAGTGTATGCCTTTCAGCCGTTTTTTGGTGGGATGGTGTTTTGGCCTGCCTGGAGACATCACCAGATAGTAAATTAGTTAATAGACCAATAAAAAGAGTTCAAAACCTCTGCCAATAACAGCTAGTTTTCAGTCTGACCACTCCCAGACAGCCCTAGCAAAAATATTGCTTGAGAAATTGCCCTCTGCTCAGAATACATTTTTGCTTATTTTTAACCATTTAATTGAAAACAGTCACAGTAAGGTACAGAATTGTTACTCTGAAGTTATTTGTTATTGAGATAAAATTGGCTGCATTGGACCTTTAAGTGCCTTGCTAAAGGGAACAATGGTAGGATGGGTCTGAAACCAACAGCCCTCCAACTAATTCAGACTATTTAGCGCATGGCTCGAGATTCAAATCAGCAACCCTCCAGCTATAGGTCTACCTCTCTGACCTCTATGGTACCTACCACCTTAATTGTGAGCAACACTATGTTGCCTCAGCCCATAAATCTGGAAAGAAGGCGTTTGTGACAGAAAGCTTGCTTTATCTTCAATCACCAAACTTGTCTTTTATACCTGTTTAGACAATACACACCCCAACACAGTAGATGGTGGTATGCACTTTTTCAATTAATTTACGAACTGCCAATACACTCATAGAAGTAGAAGAAGACATTGACTACTTTAAAATAGAGATAGCCCTCAATGGCGCTGACGATGCTGTCACAGAAGAGGCCATTGTATAAATAGGAGATGGGCTCTCTAGTATCTCTATTCTTCAGTCACACTTCGGACCATGTTTTCATTGGGCTCGTTTGAGTGGTAAGGCTAAAGCAACTGACTGTAGACGCGTGGACGGCCCTGGTCATAAGCAACAAATGGTGGACGCCTAGGGCCCCCGATCTCCGCGATCCCACTGTTCTGTCCATTGGGTAAGACAGTTAACCCACTGTTCCACAGGCACCGATGACGTGGATGTTGATTAAGGCAGCGCACCGTACCTCTCTGATTCAGAAGGGTTGGGTTAAATGCGGAAGACACATTTCATTTGAATGCAGTCAGTTGTTCAACTGACTAGGTACCCCCCCCCCCCCCCAAAAAAGGAACTTGGTCGGGGTCTGTCTCAACTTACTGTCCCTACTGTTGAGCGTTAGAATAGTAGAATACACAAGGTACAATTTTGGTTGTGCATCAGCAGTCACTGACAGTCACTCAATTAGCCCATGTCAGCTAAAAATGGTCAGTTTCTGTTTTATTTGATTGTTGTTTCCTTGGGTTACCGCTGGAGGGCACCCTTGCCTTGTTTTCTAGTTTCCAGATTACCCTGATTATTACTTATTGGTTTCACCTGTGTTTGATTACCTTCTTTGTTCACTTGGTTGCCTTGCTATTTAGGTTCCTCTGTTGCGTGTATCTGTGCTTAGGTCTCATGTTTTGTTAGTGTACTCTTGTGCAGTTGCCTTGTTTCTGTCACGACTTTAAGTAAAGATTTGGATTTAACCTTACCTCTGCTTGCTGTGTTTCTCTGTGCCTAGGTTCGAGTTCGAACAAGCATTATTGTAACAAAAATGTTTTGATTGGTAAGTTAGTCTACCCAGCTATCTAAACTTGTAGTTATCATGGCTGATTTACTGACCGGGCATGAAGGGCACAGGCCCAGGTGTCCTGACCTCCAGAGGACCTTCATTAATGTTGTTAGTCACTCTCACTCAGATATCATATTAGCATGGAATAAGTCATGGCAAAATGTGTAGAATTTCACTAAATTTTCTTTAACTGAAAAAAAATGTCTCTCCACCCTATGGCAAAATGCGTTGATTTGCTAGTAATGTGTTATTATATGTATGATTCATTAAGATACAGGAACCCTGTACGTGTGACTATTAACCCCCTAAGGTTGATGTTTGTGCCCCCACAGAAATAATGAAATAAAAATCTATCAGTTTAAGCTCGCGATATCTCTTTTTGCATTGGATGCACCTCAATCAACCACATCTGCCTATGTCGCACTTTCATAACCGTTGTGAAAGGTGACAGAGATAGAGTCGTGTTTGTCAATGAGACATGGCCAACAAACTATTATGACCCCTATGTGAAAAGATGAGACTCTCACGAACAAAGTGGTGTTCTCCGTTTTGCTCTATGACCCCCTCCCCAACAAGCTTCTTGGGACACGTCTGAAGTCGGTACAGCCGATCTGCCAACTTCTGTCTGTAGCGTCTGAACAGTTTGGGCTACATAGTAGTAGTAGTAGTAGTAACCTTTTAGGGATAGGGGCAGCATTTTCACTTTTGGATGAATAGTGTGCCCAGAGTGAACTGCCTCCTACTCTGTCCCAGATGCTAATATATGCATATTATTATTATTAGTATTTGATAGAAAACATATTTTATCAATGTTTATTATGAGTATTTCTGCAAAATCACTGGATGTTTTGGAATCAAAACATTACATACATAAGGGAACATTTTGACATTCGCCATATGGTTAGTGAGACCGACCACATTGCAAATGTACGGTCCCTTACTAGACGTCCGAAAACGTTTGTAAAATTCGCGGACGGCGTTGGGCTGTGCGGCAGGGCCGGATCTTCCGGGAAGTCATCAAACAAACTCTCTCAGACATTCATTTTATAAAAGAATAAAATGTTGGTCATTTTTCCGCTGTCCCGGTAAATCCCACAAGAGGGCATATGCAATCATATTGCAATCATATTCGCCATATGGTTAGTGAGACCGACCACATTGCAAATGTACGGTCCCTTACTAGACATCCGAAAACTTTTGTAAAATTTGCGAACGGCATTGGGCCGTGGGGCAGGGCCGGATCTTCTCGGACATCCGTTCTTAACGTAAACACTTAAAACTCAGGATTCTGTAAAGGCATACCCCAATGAGGATATGTGTTTACCTATAGCTTCCTGTGCCAACCGGAAGTGCCATAATTTGTGTCACAGGTCCTGTTTCGAAGGGTTAAAAAAGTCAGATATTTCCAAAACTTCATGTGTGATTAGGCAACCCCCATGAACTGTAAAGCAGTCATTTTTCCCATAAAATTTCAAAGAAAACTCAATCACACACACACACAGCTTGGAAGGAGGGACGTATTGGGGTGCCTAGAGACAGACAGTGCCTACAATAGTTAGCTTTGTTCAAGCTAAAAAAGAACCGTCAGACCGAGAGTTCTGAAACTTTAGAAACCTGTTCTAGACCTCAGGTCGATAGTGCGTGGTGAGTTACTTGGCTCTAGAAACAGCCTCGTACATTTGCAATGACCATTACGAAAATGATGACATTTAGAAATGTCCCAGAGTCGCACGACTAGGTGCAATGCGACTGCCTTGGCCCATATAGACGGACCCCAACGTTTCTGTCCAATAGCTCATTCAAGGACCCCATAGCAAGGCATGGAAAAAAGTGGATTTTCAGCACCAATTAGGGTCTTGCTCGGGCACCAAATGACCTATCGAGCCGAAACTTGGGATTCGGGGTCGCCTCAGCTAGGCCTACAGATAACATCAGAACTGGACCCGCAGCTAGAACGTAACTATGCGTTTTACGTTTTTATTATGGTTTGAACAGAAGGTGTTGTGAATTTTGGGCCAGCTCTGAAGTATGTGATTGTTGGCTACTAAACGAGTTGGATAGTTGGGTTTGGTGTCAGTTTGTATCAGTTTGGTGTCAGAATGATATCTAATTGACTGATGGACGGTGACTTGCTGGTGACTATTGTCCATTTGCAATATGTTTAAACAGTGAGGAATCATCACCAATGTGACATGATGAAGTCAACACAACGAGCGATGGAAAGGAACAACTATCACTGCCCGGCCATCCTGTGTTCATCAGGCCAGTGAATTTTGCATTCCTGCAGGATTTTTGAGCATGTCAAATTCGTGATGGTACATGGAAAATGGACATAACATCCTGATTTGGCATTTTCAAATCTTTCATATTGCATTTGGACATTTCTTATGGCATTTGGCCCAAAAAAAGTGACTTTTGACTTTGACTTTTGACTTCCTATGAAATCATATTGCAAATGGACAAAACATATTCCTTATGCACAAGTAAAAAAAAAATATTATGATAATAACATTTTACAAAATTATATTCATACAGTTCTTACACATGATTAATTGGAAAAAAAAATCGAAAGAATTTTCGAAAAACGGTCCAGAAAGCACTTTTTTACGAGGGTGATACGTTTTTGAAAAAAAGAACACATTTTCGACTTGACTTCCTATGAAATCATATTGCAAATGGACAAAACATATGCCTTATGCACAACTTTAAAAAAATAATGATAGTAAAATATGACTAAGTATGTTGATACAGTTCTTATACATGTGTAATTGACACAAAAATTGAAAGAATTTAGAAAAATGGTCCAGAAAGCACTTTTTTAAGGGTGTGTGAAATTTCTTCAAAATGTTTGCTGTTTTTGACTTTTGACTTTTGACTTCCTATGAAATCATATTGAAAATGGACAAAACATATGCCTTATGCACAAGTAAAAAATTAATGCACAAAAAATAAAATAATAATAATATTGGACAAAAGTATATTCATACAGTTCTTACATGTGTAATTGACAAAAAATATCGAAAGAATTTCGAAAAACGGTCCAGAAAACACTTTTTTAAGGGGGTGATAAGTTTTTGAAAAATGTTCACTTTTTCAAAATTTTACTTTTGGATGTTGACTTGTGTTACATTTGCAACATGAAAAACCATGGTGGAGCGCACTCGCCACCTCTTGGATTTTTAAAGTGTTACACCTGGCATTTGCCATATGGCATTTGCAATCAACTTTGAATGAAACAACGCCGAATTGAGTGGTATTGGACACCGTGTATATGGTTTGTCCAGTGCCAATGACTTCCCATTCATTTTGTCCATTTCAGGGGGGTGTTCCCTTACTGCTATTAGCCCACGCAAACGCATTGAATAACAGATTCACTACATGGAACAACAGATTGTCCCAAAAATAAATACAAAGGAAGTTTGTTCTGAAGTGTCTGTCCTATAGAGCCCCACAATGGACGTGTCATAATACCTATTGAACCTAGTGGTCAAACAGAGAAATGTTTCCAATTGTTCATTTTTCCCAAAGGAAATTTTAGGAACATTTGAAATAAGGGCTGTGTTTCATGTAGGCTTAACCTGTCTTGGGTAAGGGGCAGTATTTTCACATCCGGATGAAAAATGTGCCCACAGTAAACTGCCTGTTACTCAGGCCCAGAAGCTAAGATATGCATATTATGATTAGATTTGGATAGAAAACACTCTGAAGGTTCTAAAACTGTTCAAAGTATGTCTGCGAGTATAACAGAACTGATATGGCAGGCGAAACCCCGAGGACAAACCACCCCCCCCCCAATAAATGTCACTTTTATTATAAGGCGAAGTCCTCCCCGATTGCAGTTCCCAGTGCTTCCACTAGATGTTTCTTTATAAAGAGTTTCAGGCTGGTTTTTAGAAAAATGACCCAGAAATTGTATATTTCACGGTGGCTCCCATTTTGGCTGTAGTGTTTCCGAGCGCGTGAATGAGACCGCTTTCTTTGGTATTTCTCTCTGGTAAAGACAATAACAATTCTTCGTCTTAAATTGTATCATTTATTTACGTATTAGGGTACCTAAGGTTTGATTATATATGTTGTTTGACTTGTTTGGAAAAGTTTACTAGTAACATTTGAGAACAATTTTGTATGCATTTTGATGGAGGGAAACTGGGTGGATTATTGACTGAAGCGCGCCAGCTAAACTGAGTTTTTATGCATATAAAGGACATTATCGAACAAAAGGACCATTTGTGATGTAACTGGGACCTTTTGAGGTACCAACAGAAGAAGATAATCAAAGGTAAAGTATTTTTTTATACTGCTATTTGTTTGCGTTTGTTTGCGGGGCGCTGTCCTCAGATAATTGCATGGTTTGCTTTTGCCATAAAGCCTTTTTGAAATCTGACACAGCGGCTGGATTAAGAAGACGTTCAGTTTTATTTTGATGTATTACACTTGTGACTTTATGAAAGTTAACCTGTTTGGGGTAGGGGGCAGAATTTTCACTTTTGGATAAATAGCATGCCCAAACTGAACTGCCTCTTACTCTGTCCCAGATCCTAATATATGCATATTATTATTAGTATTGGATAGAAAACACTCTGAAGTTTCGAAAACTGTTTGAATCATGTCTGTGCGTATAACAGTACTTATTTACCAGGTGAAACCCCAAGGACAAACCATTCAGGTCAGATCTTTCATGGGGATTCCAGAATTCTAATAGTCTTTCCTGCAGTTCCTACCGCTTCCACTGGATGTCACCAGTTTGTGGAAATTGGTTGAGGTTTTTTCCTTTGTGTAATAAGAAGTACCATAGCTCAGAACGACAGTCACTTCATGTGTACCTTTTGATAGAGGCGCGTAACCAGAAAAGTAGCATCAGTTTGTTTTACCCTTGTATTGAACACAGATCATGCCATCTTCAATTTGATCGATTATATACGTTTAGAGATACCTAAAGTTGTATTACAAAAAGTAGTTTGAAATGTTTTGGCAAAGTTTACAGGTACATTTTGAGATATTTTGTAGTGACGTTGCGTAAGCTGGAAGCAGTGTTTTTCTGGATCAAACGCTCCAAATAAATAATAAATACTTTTTGGATATACAGTGGGGCAAAAAAGTATTTAGTCAGCCACCAATTGTGCAAGTTCTCCCACTTAAAAAGATGAGAGAGGCCTGTAATTTTCCTCATAGACACTTCAACTATGACAGACAAAATGAGAAAAAAATCCAGAAAATCACATTGTAGGATTTTTTATGAATTTATTTGAAATTATGGTGGAAAATAAGTATTTGGTCACCTACAAACAAGTAAGATTTCTGGCTCTCACAGACCTGTAACTTCTTCTTTAAGAGGCTCCTCTTGTCCTCCACTCGTTACCTGTATTAATGGCACCTGTTTGAACTTGTTATCAGTATAAAAGACACCTGTCCACAACCTCAAACAGTCACACTACAAATTCCACTATTGCCAAGACCAAAGAGCTGTCAAAGGACACCAGAAACAAAATTGTAGACCTGCACCAGGCTGGGAAGACTGAATCTGCAATAGGTAAGCAGCTTGGTTTGAAGAAATCAACTGTGGGAGCAATTATTAGGAAATGGAAGACATACAAGACCACTAATAATCTCCCTCGATCTGGGGCTCCACGCAAGATCTCACCCCGTGAGGTCAAAATGATCACAAGAACGGTGAGCAAAAATCCCAGAACCACACGGGGGGGGACCTAGTGAATGACCTGCAGAGAGCTGGGACCAAAGTAACTAAACTTACCATCAGTAACACACTACGCCGCCAGGGACTCAAATCCTGCAGTGCCAGACGTGTCCCCCTGCTTAACTTCTTGGATATAGGGGGCGCTATTTGAATTTTTGGATGAAAATGTTCCCGTTTTAAACAAGATATTTTGTCACGAAAAGATGCTCGACTATGCATATAATTGATTGCTTTGGAAAGAAAACACTCTGACGTTTCCAAAACTGCAAAGATATTGTCTGTGAGTGCCACAGAACTGATGTTACAGAAAAAAAAACAGATAAAAATCCAATCAGGAAGTGCCGCATTTTTTTTAACCGCCTCATGCCAATGACTCCTTATATGGCTGTGAATGGGCCACGAATGAGCTTAGGCTTTCTGTCGCTTCCCCAAGGTGTCGACAGCATTGTGACATATTTGTAGGCATATCATTGGAAGATTGACCATAAGAGACTACATCTACCAGGTGGTCGCTTGGTGTCCTCCGTCGCAATTATTGCGTAATCTCCAGCTGCAGTATTTTTCCGTTTGCTTCTGATGAGAAGCCAACTGCCAACACTGATAGATTATCAGCAGCTGTACATAGTCTATCGGTAAATAGCCCACCCATTTTTACCTACCTCATCCCCATACTGTTTTTATTTTATTTACTTTTCTGCTCTTTTGCACACCAATATCTCTACCTGTACATGACCATCTGATCATTTATCACTCTAGTGTTAATCTGCAAAATTGTAATTATTCGCCTACCTCCTCATGCCTTTTGCACACAATGCATATAGACTCTCTTTTCTTTCTACTGTGTTATTGACTTGTTAATTGTGTACTCCATGAGTAACTCTGTGTTGTCTGTTCACACTGCTATGCTTTATCTTGGCCAGGTCGCAGTTGCAAATGAGTACTTGTTCTCAATTAGCCTACCTGGTTAAATAAAGGTGAAATAAAAAATAATAAAAAATAAAAAAATTGAATAGATATGTGAAAAACACCTTGAGGATTGATTCTAAACAACGTTTGCCATGTTTCTGTCGATATTATGGAGCTAATTTTGAAAAAAGTTTCGTGTTGTAAGTGACTGCATTTTCCGGTCTTTTTCTTAGCCAAACGTGATGAACAAAACGGAGCTATTTCGTCTACACAAATAATATTTTTGGAAAAACGAACATTTGCTATCTAACTAAGAGTCTCGTCATTGAAAACATCCGAAGTTCTTCAAAGGTCAATTATTTTATTTGAATGCTATCAATACTCTTAGACAAATGCTTGTGTAGCTTTGGTTGAAAAGCATATTCTGAAAATCTGAGATGACAGTGTTGTTAACAAAAGGCTAAGCTTGTGTATGAATATATTTATTTAATTTCATTTGCGATTTTCATGAATAGGAAACGTTGCTTTATGGTAATGAGCTTGAGGCTCACGGATACAGGATTGCTCGTCGCTAGAGGTTAAGCCGGTACATGTCCAGGCCCGTCTGAAGTTTGCTAGAGAGCATTTGGATGATCCAGAAGAAGATTGGGAGAATGTCATATGGCAAGATGAAACCAAAATATAACTTTTTGGTAAAAACTCAACTCGTCGTGTTTGGAGGACAAAGAATGCTGAGTTGCATCCAAAGAACACCAAACCTACTGTGAAGCATGCGGGTGGAAACATCATGCTTTGGGGCTGTTTTTCTGCAAAGGGACCAGGACGACTGATCCGTGTAAAGAAAGAATGAATGGGGCCATGTATCGTGAGATTTTGAGTGAAAACCTCCTTCCATCAGCAAGGGCATAGAAGATGAAACGTGGCTGGGTCTTTCAGCATGACAATGATCCCAAACACACCGCCCGGGCAACGAAGGAGTGGCTTCGTAAGAAGCATTTCAAGATCCTGGAGTGGCCTAGCCAGTTTCCAGATCTCAACCCTATAGAAAATCTTTGGAGGGAGTTGAAAGTATGTGTTGCCCAGCAACAGCCCCAAAACATCACTGCTTTAGAGGAGATCTGCATGGAGGAATGGACCAAAATACCAGCAACAGTGTGTGAAAACCTTGTGAAGACTTACAGAAAACGTTTAACCTCTGTCATTGCCAACAAAGGGTATATAACAAAGTATTGAGAACTTTTGTTATTGACCAAATACTTATTTTCCACCATAATTTGCAAATAAATTCATAAAAAATCCTGCAATGTGATTTTTCTAATTTTGTCTGTCATAGTTGAAGTGTACCTATGATGAAAATTACAGGCCTCTCTCATCTTTTTAAGTGGGAGAACTTGCACAATTGGTTGCTGACTAAATACTTTTTTGCCCCATTGTATATCGAATTAATCAAACAAAAAGGACCATTTGTGATGTTTATGGGACATATAGGAGTGCCAACAAAAGATGCTCGTCAAAGGTAAGGCATGATTTATATTTTATTTCTGTGTTTTGTGTCAAGCCTGCAAGAGTAGAAATATGCTACTCTCTCATTTTTTACTGTTGTGATATCTTCAGATAATAGCATCTTATGCTTTCGCCGAAAAGCCTTTTTGGAATCTGACATGTTGGCTGGATTCACAACGAGTGTAGCTTTAATTTGCTATCTTGCTTATGTAATTTAATGAACGTTTGATTTTTATAGAAATGAATTTTAATTTGGCGCTCTGCATTTCCCCTGGCTATTGGCCATGTGGGACGCAAGCTTACCCTAGAGAGGTTAAATATTTACAATTCTGTAGTTTGAATTTCACGCTCTGCAATTTCACCAGATGTTGGCCAGATGGGATGCTACCATCCCACCTGCCCATAAGAAGAGGCAGTCACATGCTTCCCAACCGAAACAGTTCGGTACAGTTTGTGCATATGTTGATGTTTTCGTTTCATTTTGGATTTCAGTTAGGGTTTTGTCGGCTATTCGGGCACACACATTTTTTCACAAGGTCCAGCTGTAGTTCGGAAGCCAAAGCTAAGCCCCTTCGTCCATGATTGGTCAACTGTAGGGTTGACGCGAGTTTCTGCTTCATGTCGATTCAGCCCAAAACTCAGCATGGATTCAACATGGCGAACAACTTAGAGCGCCGATTGACCGAGGAGGTAGAAAAGTACCTTCACCATTACTATCTTAGCCATGCATTATATAAAGACGAGCATGTAAATGCAAATTCATGGAGGGAGATTTCGGAGACGCTGGGAACCGTCCCAACCAATTGTTAGAAAAGGTGGGGTAGGGTTCGCGACAAGTCTGTCAAGGCAAATAAAATAAAATAATCAAGGGCCGCAATGGAGATGCTAGTGGAAAAGCTACTCCAGAAATGTTGCTGCTGGCTTGTTCAGCATGTGAAGACCGAAAGCAACATGCAGTCTTAACCAAAGGATGGGATATGTTGTTGTATTTTCTATTGTAGTCACTGGGGTTAACACCCTTACTCTTATGATAAGTGCTGTGGGATCTTTAGTGACCACAGAGAGTCAGGGCACCTGTTTAACATCCCATCTGAAAGACTACACAGGGAAATGGGACATTGGGATATTTTTTTTTTAGACCAGAGGAAAGAGTGCCTGCTACTGGACCCCCAACACCACTTCCAGCAGCATCTAGTCTGCCATCCAGGACCAACCCTGCTTAGCTCCAGAGGAAAGCCAGCATCAGGATGCAGGGTGGTATGCTGCTGGCCTAGCAGCAGGAGTGTGAGAAGAAGGGAGAAAAGAACTGCTGACTGAGTCCTTGACGCATCACTCGCAAAGGCATTGCAAATGATTGAAGACGTACTGTACTGTATCTCAAGACATGGAGAACGTCAAGCACCGAGCCACCAGCTTGTCCCAGACGTAAATAAATCAAATCAATTTCAGACTTTACTCTGATCCCCTTTCCTCTCTTCCGTTGTCCTTTTTCCTCCTCCCCTCACCATGCACAGTGCTCTCCAGACACTCCTAATTTCCCCCCTCTTCTCCTCCTCTCCACAGTCCTGGCACCTATAGATGATTTCATGGTGTCACGCCCTGACCGTAGAGATCCTTTTATTCTCTGTTTGTTTGGTCAGGGTGTGACTCGGGTGGGAAAGTCTATGCTTTCTGGTTCTTTGTTTTTGGCCAGGTATGATTCTCAATCAGGGACAGCTGTCTATCGTGGTCTCTGATTGGGAATCATACTTAGGCAGCCTTTTTTCCTTTTCTCATTTGTGGGTTGTTGTCTTTGTTAGTGACATGTATAGCCTTACGGAGCTTCACGTTCGTTTTGTTGTTTATTGTTTTGTTGGTGACATTTAAAATAAAATAATTTATGCTTACCACACCGCACCTTGGTCCGGCCATTTCCTTGACGACAAACAGGTGGATGAAATCTCACCAAAACTCTGGAAGGAATTCAATCACCAGCTGAATGAGTTTTACACCGTTTTCCTATTGTATCTACAATCTTGACACTATTTGACTGTCTATTCATAGCTGTTGTACAATTTTTGAAATATTTATTTTCAGAAATATGTGTAACTGCACTCTGACACTTACATGTTATTCCATAGAAACTTGTTTACATGGATGTTCTCAGCAGACACATTTTGTGGTTTACTTTCAGAAGCAAGAATACATGTTTATTTTTTGTACTGAAAAAGCTCTGTCGGCATTTCTCCATCTCAATACAAGGTGTTTCAATAGATTCCATTTGTACATCTAGTGCTGACAATGTACAGAAGAGCTGTGTTCCATAGACGTTATGAAATGAAATCACATTTTATTGGTCACAAACACATTTTTAGCAGATGGTTTTGCGGGTGTAGCAAAAGGCTTGTGTTCCTAGCTTCAACAGTGCAGTAATATCTAACGAATCACAACACACACAAATCTAAAAGTAAAATAATAAAATTAAGAAATATAGGACGAGCAGTGGCATTGACAAAAATACAGTAGAATATAATACAGTATATACATATGAAATGAGCAAGGCGGTACGTAAACCTTATTAAAGTGACTAGTGTCCCATTATTAAAGTAACAGTGATTCCATGTCTATGTATATAGGGCAGCAGCCTGTAAGGTGCAGGGTTGAGAAACCAGGTGGTAGCCAGCTCGTGATTGCCATTTAACAGTCTGATGGCCTTGAAGCTGTTTTTCAGTCTCTCAGTCCCTGCTTTGATGCACCTGTACTGACCTCGCCTTTTGGATGGTAGTGGGGTGAACAGGCCATGGCTCGGGTGGTTGAAGTCCTTGATTATCTTTTTGGCCTTCCTGTGACATCGGGTGCTGTAGGTGTCCTGGAGGGCAGGCAGTGTGCCCCCGGTGATGCGTTGGGCAGACTTCACAACCCTCTGGAGAGCCCTGGGGTTGCAGGCTGTACAGTTGCCGTGATACAGTCCGACAGGATGCTCTCAAATGTGCATCTGTAAAAGTTTGTGGGTCTTCAGGGGCCAAGCCAAATTTCTTCAGCCTCCTGAGGTTAAAGAGGCGCTATCACACCTTCACCACACTGTCTGTGTGGGTGGCCATTTCAGATCGTCAGTGATGTGTGCGCCGAGGAATTTGAAGCTTTCCACCTTCTCCACTGTGGTCCCGTCAATGTGGATAGGGGTGTGCTACCTTTGCTTTTTCCTGAAGTCCACAATCAGCTCCATTGTTTTGTTGACGTTGAGGGAGAGGTTATTTTCCTGGTACGACTCCACAAGGGCCCTCACCTTCTCCCTGTAGGCTGTCTCGTCAATGTTGGTAATTGGGTAATATGGTTGTGTCGTCTGCAAAATTGATGATTGAGTTGGAGGTGTACGTGGCCACGCAGTCATGGGTGAACAGGGAGTACAGGAGGGGGCTGAGCACGCACCCTTCTGGGGCCTTCGCCACCTGGAGGTGGCCCGTCAGGAAGTCCAGGATCCAGTTGCACAGGGCGGGGTTCAGACCCAGGGCCACGAGCTTAATGATGAGCTTGGAGGGTACTGTGGTGTTGAAGGC
This sequence comes from Oncorhynchus kisutch, assembly GCF_002021735.2. Lineage (NCBI taxonomy): Eukaryota > Metazoa > Chordata > Actinopteri > Salmoniformes > Salmonidae > Oncorhynchus > Oncorhynchus kisutch. Next base: position 4,954,398 of record NC_034194.2, read on the forward strand.
TGAGCTTTAGTCAATGAACAGAATTCTTACATATGTATTCCTCTTGTCCAGATTGGATAGGGCAGTGTGCAGTGCAATGGTGATTGCATCGTCTGTGTATCTATTGGGACGGCAAGCACATTTACCTGGTACTAGGGTGTCAGGTAAGGTACAGGTGATATGATCCTTAATTATTCTCTCAAAGCACTTCATGATGACAGAAGTGATTTAGTTTAGTTACCTATGCTTTCTTAGGTACAGGAACAATGGTGGACATCTTGAAACAGGTGGGGATAGCAGACTGGGATAGGCAGAGATTGACTATGTCTGTAAACACTCCAGCCAGCTGGTATGCGCATGCTCTGAGGATGCGGCTAGGGATTCCGTCTGGGCCGGCAGCCATGCGAGGTCAACACGCTTAAATGTCTTACTCACGTCGGCCACGGAGATCGAGAGCCCACAATCCTTGGGAGCGGGCCGTGTCGATGGCACTGTGTAATTCTCAAAGCGGGCAAAGAAGGTGTTTAGCTTGTACGGGAGCAAGATGTCGGTGTCCGCGACGATGCTGGTTTTCCCTTTGTAATCCGTGATTGGCTGTAGACCCTGCCACATAAGTCTTGTGTGTGAACCGTTGAGCTGCGACTCCACTTTCTCTCTGTACTGACGTTTTGCCTGTTTAATTGCCTTATAGAGGGAAAAACTACACTGTTTGTATTCAACCATATTCCCAGTCACCTTGCAATGGTTAATTGCGGTGGTTCTTGCTTTCAGTTTAGCGCGAAAGCTGCCATCTATCAATGGTTTCTGGTTTGGGTAGGTTTTAACAGTCACAGTGGGAACAACAGCCCCTATAAACTTCCTGATGAACTCAGTCACCGTGTCCGTGTATTCATCAATGTTATCCTCCAAGGCTACCCGGAACATATTCCAGTCCGCGTGATCAAAACAATCATGAATCATGGATTGTTGAATAGACCTTAGCACGGGTACTTCCTGTTTGAGTTTCTGCCTATAGGAAGGGAGGAGCAAATCTGCGATCTGATTTGCTGAAGGGAGGGCGAGGGAGGGCATTATAGGCATCCCAGAATAGAGAATAGCAGTGTTTGAGTGTTTTCCCAGTGAGAGTACTACAGTCAATGTGTTGATACAACTTCGGTAGCATTTTCCTCAAATTTGATTTGTTAAAATGTCCAGCAACAATAAATGCAGCCTCACGATATGTGGTTTCCAGTTTGCATAAAGTTCAGTGTATTCACGCCGCAAAACTTACCCTAGTAAAACTGACTATCTTACCGATCCTCGACTTCGGCGATGTCATCTACACAATAGCTTCCAATACTCTACTGGATGCAGTTTATCACAGTGCCATCCGTTTTGTTACTAAAGCACCTTATACCACCCACCACTGTGACCTGTATGCTCTAGTCGGCTGGCCCTCGCTACATGTTCGTCGCCAGACCCACTGGCTCCAGGTCATCTACAAGTCTATGCTAGGTAAAGCTCCGCCTTATCTCAGTTCACTGGTCACGATGGCAACACCCACCCGTAGCATGCGCTCCAGCAGGTGTATCTCACTGATCATCCCTGAAGCCAAAACCTCATTTGGCCGCCTTTCCTTCCAGTTCTCTTCTGCCTGCAACTGGAACGAATTGCAAAAATCTCTGATGTTGGAGACTTATCTCCCTCACCAACTTTAAACATCTGCTATCTGAGCAGCTAACCGATCGCTGCAGCTGTACATAGCCCATCGGTATATAGCCCACCCAATTTACCTACCTCATCACCATACTGTTTTTATTTTATTTACTTTTCTGCTCTTTTGCACACCAGTATCTCTACCTGCACATGTTCATCTGATCATTTATCACTCCAGTGTTAATCTGCGAAATTGTAATTATTCACTCCTATGGCCTATTTATTGCCTACCTCCTCATGCCTTTTGCACACAATGTATATAGATTTTTTTTCTTTCTACTATGTTATTGACTTGTTTATTGTTTACTCCATGTGTAACAATGTGTTGTTGTCCGTTCACACTGCTATGCTTTATCTTGGCCAGGTTGCAGTTGCAAATGAGAACTTGTTCTCAACTAGCCTACCTGGTTAAATAAAGGTGAAATAAAAAAAAAACATTTTTTTTTCCCCTTGAGGGCCGTCATGGTATCGGCTTAAGGGGGAATATACATGGCTGTTACTATAATCGAAGAGGGAGGTAATACGTTCGGCATTTGATTGTGAGGTATTCTAGGTTGGGTGACAATAGGACTATAGTTTCTGTAAGTTATCACAATCACACCATGAGTGGTTAATCATGGAACATACATCACTGCCCTTCTACTTCCCCGAGAGTTATTTATTCCTGTCTGCGCGATGTACTGAGAACCCAGCTGGATGTTTGGGCAGGGACAGTATATCCGGAGAGAGCCATGATTCCTTGAAACAGAGTTCCTGATGTCTCTCTGGAAGGAGATCCTCGCCCTGAGCTCTTCTACTTCATAGTCCAGAGACTGAACATTAGCGAGTAATATACTCGGACGCAGTGGATGGTGTGCCTGCCTACTGAGTCCAACTAGAAGTCCACTCCAAATATCTCTTCTCTGCCGGTGGGATCTTGGAGCAACCTCTGGGATAAGTTCAATTGCCTTCGTGGGTGTGTACAAAGGATCCAATTCGGGAAAGTCGTATTCCTGGTAAGTTACCGCCGCTCTAATATCCAAAAGTTATTTCAATCTTCATGTAATAACACAAAAAATGTTCTGGGCTAATAATATAAGAAATTACACACCAAAAAACAAAATACTGCACAGTTGCTTAGGAACTACAAGCAGAGCTGCCATGTCTGTCGGTGCCATGTTACTTGATTACAGGCTTTCTACTTGCGGTGTAGTTCAATCAATCCAAAATCATATCATTTTATTAGCAAGATTAAAACTACTGGTTCAAAGTGCACACAAAGAACCGAGTCTGTGTGTCCATCAAGAATCCTCATCCTTGCTGCCATGATGCCGAATGCATTCTCTAACTTTCTGAGAACGAGTGATGGTAGTTTCAACACCCAGGTTTATTGTGATGGACACCTGGTAATGAGAGGTAATAAGAGAATGTTATTTATTATGGCAAATCTCTTCAAGATGAGGAGCATTTGTCACAAATTAAGTGGGAAACGGTCACCCAAATCACCCCAGAATGAGATCTTTCGAACAGGACAGTTTGATGTAATGTCCTTAAAACAAGTCAAAATGAGGCTTAGTAGTGTGTGTGGCCTCCACGTGCCTGTATGACCTCCCTACAATGCCTGGCATGCTCCTGATGAGGTGGCGGATGGTCTCCTGAGGGATCTCCTCCCAGACCTGGACTAAAGCATCTGCCAACTCCTGGACAGTCTGTGGTGCAATGTGGCGTTGGTGGATGTAGCGAGACATGATGTCCCAGATGTGCTCAATTGGATTCAGGTCTGGGGAAGCTGCACTACCTGAGCCACTTGTGTGGGTTGTAGACTCCGTCTTATGCTACCACTAGAGTGAAAGCACCGCCAGCATTCAAAAGTGACCAAAACATCAGCCAGGAAGCATAGGAACTGAGAAGTGGTCTGTGGTTATCACCTGCAGAACCACTCCTTTATTGGGGGGGGGTCTTGCTAATTGCCTATAATTTCCACCTGTTGTCTATCCCATTTGCACAACAGCATGTGAAATGTATTGTCAATCAGTGTTGCTTCCTAAGTGGACAGTTTGATTTCACAGAAGTGTGATTGACTTGGAGTTACATTGTGTTGTTTAAGTGTTCCCTTTATTTTGGGGGGCAGTGTATATGAAAACTCTCTTTGTGTGGTCTACAGCTTATCATGAGATACTCTACCTCAGGCGAGCAAAACCTTGCGACTTCCTTAATATTAGATGTTGTGCACTAGCTGTTATTGACAAATAGACCTTGACCGCCACCCCTTGTCATACCAGAGGCAGTTCTTCTATCTTGCCGATACACGGAAAACCCCGCCAGCTGTATGTTATCCATGTCATCGTTCAGCCACGACTTGGTGAAACATAAGATTTTACAGTTTCTAATGTCCCATTGGTAGGATAATCTTTATCAGAGCTCATCCATTTTGTTATCCAGTGATTGCATGTTGGCTAATTAGACTGATGGTAGAGGCGGATTACCCACGTGCCTTACAAGGCACCCCGACCAACATCCCCGATATCTCCATATCTTCTTCATGCGAATGACAGGGATTTGGGCCTTGTCCGGTGTCTGAAGTAAATCCTTTGCGCCCGAAAAATCTTTGTCCAGTACGAGGTGAGTAATCGCTGTCCTCATATCCAGAAGCTCTTTTCGGTCATAACAGATGGTGGCAGCAACATTCTGTACAAAATGTGAAAAAACACACACAATAGCACAATTGGTGAAGGGACAGTTGATGTTGATATGTGTCTGTTACTAGAACTCTGAAGCATTTTTTGGGCTGAAATTTGTGAGGCTGGTAACTCTAATGATCTTATCCTCTGCATTAGACGCATTTTTGGTTATTACATGATTCCATATGGGTTATTTCATAGTTCTGATGTCTTCACTAGTATTATACAATGTAGAAAATGATTTTAAAAAAATTTAAAAACCTTGAATGAGTAGGTGTGTCCAAACTTTTGACTGGTACTGTATATTTACCACAAAAATATGGGGAATTGGAAACTATGTAGATAATTACATTGATGGAAGACCGGTTTGGAACTCTGCATTATTAAAGCAGATATACCCCCTAAAAAATATTTTAAAAGAATGAATGCCTTGGAGTGGTCTGAGTGGGGAAGGGAAAACTAGATGTTATTGGCAGAGAGGTTAGGAACTCTTTTTTTATTGGTCTATTAACTATTTTACTGCCTGTTGATGTCAACCAGTCAGGCCAATACTCAAATTAAATTTCATTGGTCACATACACATACATACACACACACGCTTCTAGTTCCGACATTGCATTAATATCTAACATGTAATCTAAAAATTCCCCAACAACTACCTAATACACACAAATCTAAATGGCTGAATGAGAATATCTACATATAAATATGTAGATGAGTGATGGACGAGCGGTATAGGAAAGGTGCAATAGATGGTATGAAATACAGTTAAAGTCGGAGGTTTACATACACTTATGTTGGAGTCTTTAATTAATACTATTTTTTTCAACCACTCCACAAATTTCTTGTTAACAAACTAAAGTTTTGGCAAGTCGGTTAGGACATCTACTTTGTGCATGACACAAGTATTTTTTCCAACAATTGTTTATAGATAGATTAAGTTTACATACACTAAGTTGATTGTGCCTTTAAACAGCTTGGAAAATTCCAGAAAATGATGTCAAGGCTTTAGAAGTTTCTGCTAATTGACATAATTTGAGTCAATTCGAGGTGTTCCTGTGGATGTATTTCAAGACCTACCTTCAAACTCAGTGCCTCTGCTTGACATCATGGGAAAATTAAAATAAATCAGCCAACACCTAAAAAAAAACATTGTAGACCTCCACAAGTCTTGTTCATCCTTGGGAGAAGTTTCAACGGTACGTCTTTCATAAGTATAAACACCATGGGACCACGCAGCCGTCATACTGCTCAGGAAGGAGACGTGTTCTGTCTCCTAGAGATGAATGTACTTTGGTGCGAAAAGTGAAAATCAGTCCCAGAACAACAGCAAAGGACCTTGTGAAGATGCTGGAGGACGCAGGTACAAAAGTGTCTATTTCCACAGTAAAACGAGTACTATATTGACATACCCTGAAAGGCTGCTCAGCAAAGAAGAAGCTACTGATCCAAAACCACCATAAAAAAGGCAAGACTACGGTTTGCAACTGCACATGGGGACAAAGATCGTACTTTTTGGAGAAATGTCTTCTGGTCTGATGAAACAAAAATAGAACTGCTTGGCCATAATGACCATCTTTATGTTTGGAGGAAAAGGGGGAATGGGGGATGGCAGCATCATGTTGTGGGGGTGCTTTGCTGCAGGAGGGACTGGTGCACTTCACAAAATAGATGGCATCATGAGGGAGAAAAATTATGTGGATATATTGAAACAACATCTCAAGACATCAGTTAAAGCTTGGTTGCAAATGGGTCTTCCAAATGGAAAATGACCCTTAGCATACTTCATAAAGTTGTGGCAAAATGCCTTAAGGACAACAAAGTCAAGGTATTGGAGTGGCCATCACAAAGCCCTGACCTCAATCCTATAGAAATTTGTGGGAAGAACTGAAAAAGTGTTTGCGAGCAAGGAGGCCTACAAACCTGACACAGTTACACCAGCTCTGTCAGGAGGAATGGGCCAAAATTCACCCATCTTATTGTGGAAGGCTACCCTAAACATTTGACCGAAGTTAAACAATTTGAAGGCAATGCTATCGAATACTAATTGAGTGTATGTAAACTTCTGACCCCCTGGGAATGTGATGAAAGAAGTAAAAGCCTAAATAAATCATTTTCTCTACTATTATTCTGACATTTCACATTCTTAAAATGAAGTGGTGAACCTAAATGACCTAAGACAGGACATTTTCACTACGATTAAATGTCAGGAATTGTGATTAAATGTATTTGGCTAAGGTGTATGTAAACTTCTGACTTCAACTGTTCATATGATATGAGTAATGTATATTATGTAAACATGATTAAAGTGCCATTATATAAAGTGGCGTTGTTTAAAGTGACTAGTGATCCATTTATTAAAAAGTGGCCTGTGATTGGGTCTCTGAGTTAGAGATTGCTGTTTAGCAGTCTGATGGCCATTTCAGTTTGCCTGTGATGTGTACGCCGAAGAACTTAAAACGTTCTACCTTCTCCACTGCTGGCCCTTCAATGTGGATAGGGGGGTGCTCCCTCTGCTGTTTCCTGAAGTCCACGATCATCTCCTTTGTTTTGTTGAGATTGAGTGAGAGGTTGTTTTCCTGACACCACACTCTGAGTGCTCTCACCTCCTCCCTGAAGGCTGTCTTGTCATCGTTGTTGGTAATCCACGACTGTTGTGTCGTCTGCAAACTTGATGATTGAGTTGGAGGTGTGCATGGCCACACAGTCGTGGGTTAACAAGGAGTACAGGAGGGGGCTGAGAACGCACCCTTGTGGGGCCCCAGTGTTGAGGATCAGCGAAGTGGAGATGTTGTTACCTACCTTCACCACCTGGGGGCGGCCCGTCAGAAAGTAAAAGACCCAATTGCAAAGGTTGGGGTTGAGACCCAGGGCCTCCAGCTTGATGATGAGCTTGGAGGGTACTGTGGTGTTGCATGCTGAGCTGTAGTCAATTAACAGCATTCTTACATAGGTATTTGTCTTGTCCAGATGGGATAGGACAGTGTGCAGTGTGATGGCAATTGCATCATCTGTGTACCTGTTGGGGCACTATGCATACTGAAGTGGGTCTAGGGTGGCCAGTAAGGTGGAGGTGATATGATCCTTGACTAGTCTCTCAAAGCACTTCATGATGACAGAAGTGAGTGCTATGGGGCGTTAGTCATTTAGTTCAGTTATCTTTGCCTTCTTGGGTACAGGAATAATAGTGGCCATCTTGAAGCATGTGGGGACAGCAGACTTGGATAGGGAGCGATTGAATATGTCCGTAAACACACCAGCCAGCTGGTCTGCGCATGCGTGGCTAGGGGTGTCATCTGGGCCAGCAGCCTTGCGAGATTTACATGTTTAAATGTTTTACTCACGTCAGCCACGGAGAAGGAAAGGGGGGGCTCAGTCCTTGATAGCGGGTTGCGACGGTGGCACTGTATTATCCTCAAAGCGGGCAAAGAAGGTGTTTAGTTTGTCTGGAATCTTGATGTCGGTGTCCGTGACGTGGCTGGATTTCTTTTTGTAATCCATGATTTCTTTTAGACCCTGCCACATATGTCTCGTGTCTGAGCCGTTGAATTGCGACTCCATTTGTCCCTATACTGGCATTTCGCTTGTTTCATTGCCTTGCGGAGGGAATAACTACACTGTTTATATTCAGCCATATTCCCAGACGTCTTTCCATGGTTAAATGCGATGGTTCACGAATGCCGCCATCCATCCGTTTATGGATAGGGTAGGTTTTAATTGTCACAGTAGGTACAACATCTCCAATGCACATCCTAATTAACTCACTCATGAGTCAGCATATAGATCGATGTTGTTCTCTGAGACTGACCGGAACAGATCCCAGTCCGCGTGATCAAAACAATCTTGAAGTATGGATTCCGATTGGCCAGACCAGCATTGAATGTTTCTAGTCACTGGTACATCCTGTTTGAGTTTCTGCCAATAAGATGGTAGGAGCAAGATCGTGGTCGGATTTGCCGAAGGGAGGGCGGGAGAGGGCTTTGTATGCATTGTAGAAGTTAGAGTAGCAGTGATCGAGTGTACTACCCCCGCGAGTACTACAATCAATATGCTGATAGAATTTAGTTGGCCTTGTTTTCAAATATGCTTTGTTAAAATTCCCAGCTACAATAAATGCAGCCTCAGGATATATGGTTTCCAGTTTACATTGAGTCCAGTGAAGTTCCTTGAGGGCCGTCGTGGTGTCTGCTTGAGGGGGAATGTACACAGCTGTGACGATAATTGATGAGAATTCTCTTGGGAGTTAATATGCCAGGCATTTGATTGTAAGGAATTCTAGGTCGGGTGAGCAGAAGACTTGAGTTACTGTATGTTGTTATGATTACACATGAGTCGTTAATCATGAAGCATACACCCCCGGCCTTCCTCTTCCCAGAGAGGTGTTCATCTCTGTCGGTGCGATGCATGGAGAAGCCCAGTGGCTGAAGCGATTTCGACAACATATCCCTAGAGAGGCATGTTCCATGAAACAGAGGATGGTACATTATCTGATGTCTCTCTGAAAGGCAACCCTTGCTAGAATTTTGTCTACCTTGTTGAAGAGACTGGACATTGGCAAGTAGTATACTCGGGCGCGGTGGGCGATGTGCACGTCTACGGAGCCACTCCGTCTGCCTCTTCTGTGGCGCCGTTGTTTTGGGTCGGCTTCTGGGATTAGATCCATTGTCCTGGGTGGAGGTCCAAACAGAGGATCTGCTTCTGGAAAGTTGTATGCCTGGTCATAATGTTAGTAAGTTGACGTTGCTCTTCTATCCAATAGTTCTTCCCGGCTGTATGTAATGAGACTTTCTGGGGTAACAATGTAATAAATAATACATAAAAAAAATACTTCATAGTTTCCTAAGGACTCGAAGCGAGGTGACCATCCCTGTCGGCGCCATGTTAGATTCAATCAGCTCTTACACTGTTTGTGAATTTGTGAAGTATTTTTTGGTCTGTAATGTCTTTTTCGTTATGTATTGGACCCTAGTAAGACTAGCTGTCACCATTGGTATCGGCTAAAAGGCATTATTTTAACAATTTCACAGTATTATTCTAACCTCATAGTGTGGAAATATAAAACATAGGAAATAACATTGACTATACTGGGCCTTTAAGTTTGAGATATTTTCAACTTCTCTTGGGTTATGTCCTTTCATCCAATGTGTTAGTCATTTCATTTGGCTTTTTTTGTTGTTGGAATTTACCAAATGCAGAAATGCTAAATGCACATTCCATCTACGTAGATAAGAACAAAATAATATGGTCATGACCTTGTTTGAGAAATTTGAATGTAGGATAAACCCTGCATTTCACTTCCTATTCTAGACCAAATTGACCCTCAATTACCATGAAAATGGGTTGAGCTAACATACTCATTTTATAGCAAAGATAACACCATGAATAGACTGCCATGACATCATATTTGTCTCACTGTCAAATCAGGTTAATACATTACTAAACAGGCCATTCTCCAAACGAATCATTGGGAAGTACCCACATGAATATTTCTGTATGCAAATGAATGTTTCTGTAGTACATTGTAAATATGATTTATATTATTGAAGTTGACACTAGTTTTATGACTACACTACAGGTTTAAATTGTTTGTTAACCATGGCAGGCCTGAATAAAATTAGACCTTTGTTGCCAGTAGGGCCTGTGCACTATTCAGTAGGTATGTTAGGCCTCTTGTATAAAGAATGTTCTTTGTTCGAGAATGGAAATGTGTCTATTTACCTTTTTCAGGGGTTGGTAGCACAGTGCCCTTTGAGCAGTTGGTGGCAAGAGAAGGATTAGAATGCCAGAAACCAGAGGTTTCCTGTTGGATCTGGGATACAAACTTCTTACCTGCCACCCATATGTGCGGAGGTCTCACATTAGTTCAGTGTTGTTACTTTTTATTTCATGAAGCTGCTGTAAATCCAGCATCATCAGGGGGACACTTGAGTGGTACAGCAGAAAATCATTTATAGTTATTTCTTCTTGGTTCAAAGAGACGTGGGGAGGAAATGACACTTGTCAATGAGGTGCGAACAGCACAATCTGCAGAAGAGGGACTCATAACATGGATGTCAGGCAGAGAAGAAGGTGACGAGACTTATGAGTCATAATGGGATGCAAAGATGTTATGGAGTGAGATTGCACACTCCACCCCCTGCAGCCACAGTCAGCATCATCGTAAATTAGCACCTGTCATATCGCCGACATTTCAGATATGGTGGAGATATGGACTTGAGCGATTTTCTGGAGTTTTGCTGCCAGCCCATGCCAGAAGCCCAGATTGGAGTCCCAACTCTCAGTTTTATCAGTCTCCTCCATCTTAAAAGGATAGATCAAACGTAAAACACTTGCAGCATAGAAACTGAGATCAGAGTTCAGATTGACTAATCTCGAATGCAGCATGTCTAATCTCCATCAGTGGAGATGACTGTTTCAAAAAAGTCAACAGCCTCAAGTCTCTGCAGCCCCAAGGTGAGTGTGACGCTGTGCTCCCAAATAGATTAAAGGCAAACATGTACAACAAAAAATAAAATAAAAATGTGTTTCCTCACAGCCACAAAAGTTTATATGATTTATTTAACCTTTATTTTGACAGTGAGTCACGCTGAGACCAAGGTCTCTTTTACAGATGAGCCCTGTATCAAACATACACATCACTACAAATCAATATACACATCAATCTCCACCTGGCACAGCCAGAAGGGGACTAGCCACTCAGAGCCTGGTTCCTCTCTAGGTTTATTTCTAGGTTCCTGCCTTTCTAGGGATTTACATCTGCTGATGTCAGTAGGGCTTTATAAATAAACGTGATCGTTTAATTGAAATACAGATCAATTTACACATCAGTACACGAAAAGTAAAACACAATCAAATAAAGCTAAATGTATTCAGACCCCTTCACTTGTTAGGTTATAGCCTTATTCTAAAATTGATTAAATCATATTTTTCTCTCATCAATCTACACACAATGCCCCATAATGACAAAGCGAAAACAGGTTTCTAGAATTTGATTTTTTTTTTTTAAATATATAAAATTCAGACCCTTTGCTATGGACTCAAAAATGAGCTCAGGTGCATCCTGTCTCCATTGATTATCCTTGAGATGTTTTTACAACTTGTTTGGAGTCCACCTGTGGTAAATTCAATTGATTGGACATGATTTGAAAAGGCACACACCTGTCTATATAAGGTCCCACAGTTGACAGTGCATGTCAGAGCAAAAACCAAGCCATGAGGTTGAAGGAATTGTCCCTTGAGTGCCGAGTCAGTATTGTGTTGAGGCACATATCTGGGGAAGGGTACCAAAATATTTCTGCAGTCATTGACGGTCCATTGACGGGCCTCCATTATTCTTAAATGGAAGAAGTTTGGAACCACCAAGATTCTTCCTAGAGCTGGCCGCCTGGCCAAACTGAGCAATCGGGGAAGAAGGGCCTTGGTCAGGGAGGTAACCAAGAACCGGATGGTCACTCTGACAGAGCTCCAGAGTTCCTCTGTGGAGATGGGAGAACATTCCAGAAGGACAACCATCTCTGCAGTACTCCACCAATCAGTAGAGTGGCCAGACGGAAGCCATTCCTCAGGAAAAGGCACATGACAGCCTGCTTGGAGTTTGCCAAAATGCACCTAAAGGACACTCAGACCATGAGAAACAAGATTCTCTGGTCTGATGAAACCAACACTCAACACTTCAGCATGAATGCCAGCATCATGTCTGGAGGAGACCTGGCACCATCCCTACGGTGAAGCATGGCGGTGGCAGCATCATGCTATTGGGATGTTTTTCAGCAGCAGGGACTGAGAGACTAATCAGGATCGAGGTAAAGATGAACGGAACAAAGTACAGAGAGTTCCTTGATGAAAACCTGTTCCCGAGCTCTCAGTACCACAGACTGGGGCGAAGGTTCACCTTCCATAAGGACAAAGACCCTAAGCACATAGCCAAGACAACGCAGGAGTGGCTTCGGGTGAATGTCCTGAGGGGCCAACCAGAGCCGGACTTGAACCCGATCAAAGACCTGAAAATAGCTGTGCAGCGACGACCCCCATTCAACCTGACAGAGCTTGACAGGATCTGCAGAGAAGAATGGTAGAAACTCCCAAAATACAGGTGTGCCAAGCTTGTAGCATCATACCCAAGAAGACTTGAGGCTGTTATCGCTGCCAAAGGTGCTTGAACAAAGTACTGAGTGAAGTGTCTGAATGCTTATATAAATGTGATATTTCAGTTGTTGTTTTTTGTATTTAATTTGCAAAAAAATCTGCTTTTGCTTTGTCATTATGGAGTATTTTGTGTAGATTGATGAGGGAGGAAAAACAATTGAATCAATTTTAGAATAATGCTCTAACGCAACAAAATTGAGAAAAAGTCAAGGTGTCTAAATACTTTCTGAATGCACTGTATATATACATATACTGAACAGAAATATAAACATAACATATAAAGTGTTGATCTCAGAAATGTTCCATATGCACTCTCAAATGTTGTGCACAAATTTGTTTGCATCCCTGTCAGTTAACATTTCTCCTTTGCCAAGAGAGTCCATCTACCTGACAGATGTGGAATGTCAAGAAGCTGATTAAACAGCATGATCGATACATAGGCACACCTTGTCCTGGGGACAATAAATGGCCATTCCAAAATGTGCAGTTTTGTCACACAACACAATGGCACAGATGTCTCAAGTTTTGAGAGTGTATAATTGGCATGCTGACTGCAGTAATGTCCACCAGAGCTGTTGCCAGAGAATGGAATGTTAATTTCTCTACCATAAGCAATGTCGTTTTGTGAAAAAAGAAAATGTGGCATTACATCCAATCGGCCACACAACCACGCCAGCCCAGGACCTCCACATCTCCTTTTTCACCTGCGGGATCATATGAGACCAGCCACACAGATAGGTAATGAAACTGTGGGATTCTCGGGGAAGCTCATCAGTCCTCACCAGTGTCTTGACCTGACTGCAGTTCGTCATCGTAACCTACTTCAGTGGGAAAGGCTCACCTTCAATGTGGGCGAACTGTTTGCTGATGTCAATGTTGTGAACAGAGTGCACCATAGTGGAGGTGGGGTTATGGTATGGCCAGGCATAAGCTACGGACAACAAACACAATTGCATTTTATCTATTGCAATTTGAATGCACAAAGATACTGTGATGAGATCCTGAGGCCCACTGTCATGCCATTCACCCGTTTCCATCACCACATGTTTCATCATGACAATGCACAGCGCCATGTCGCAGGGATCTGTACACAATTCCTGGAAGCTTCCATGTTCTGCATACTCACCATGTCACCCATTGAGCATATTTGGGATGCTCTGGATCGACATGTACGACAACGTGTTCCAGTCTCTGCCAATATCCAGCAACTTTGCACAGCCATTAATGAGGAGTGGGACAACATTCCACTGGCCACAATCAACAGTCTGATCAAGTCTATGCGAAGGAGATGTGTCAAGCTGTATGAGACAAATTGTGGTCACACCAGATACTGACTGTTTTGCTGATCCACGCTCCTACCTTTTTTTAAGGTATCTGTGACCAACAGAAGCAATCTGTTTTCCCAGTCATGTGAAATCCATAGATTACGGCCTAATGAATTTATTTCAATTGACTGATTTCCCTATATGATCTGTAACTCAGTAAAATCTTTGAATTGTTGCATGCTGTGTTTATATTTTTGTTCAGTGTATATATATATAAATAATTACGCTGTATGTATTTTTAGATATAGGCCTATTATAAATCTGTATTATTGTAGTGTCACCATCTTTATTGCAGAAATAAATACACATTTAAACATACCTTTTAAGCTACATATTCGTTGTCAGAGGTAATGAACCTCCCATTGATCAGCACAGCAATTGATAAACACTAGGAGAAATGGGTCAATAACAGGGGATATCTTTATCTATATATTTCATATCTGACATTTTATAAGATATAAGGTCATGTTCCAGATACACATGTCCTTAATTTCATATATGGAGCTAGGATATTCTCTGTAATGGGACAGTTTCTACATGCATCCAATCCAGAATTCAGAAATCTCACTTCTATCATATGAGTCCAGGGAGATATATGGGGTGGGATCCCTTCAAGACACTCCTGATGCGCGTGCACCCGCTTACATATTTGTGGAATATTTGAACTCCGGAAAGGTTGTGTCAACATGCTGACATATCTAAGTCTTTATACTTAGACATGAACAAATCCACATACTTTCATTTATGGATCTGTATTTCTCAAAACATTCAATAGAAATCCTTACATGACATGTAATATTCTTCCTCATACACTACCTTTCAAAAGTTTTGGGTCACTTAGAAATGTCCTTGTTTTGAAATAAAAGCATATATTTTGTGTGCTTTTCTTTCAAAAGCAAGAACATTTCCAAGTGACCCCAAACCTTTGAACGGTAGTGTATATTGCTCTTTCCTCCATCACCTGATTGGCTCTAGAACTATTCTCGTCTGTTTCCATTTCTCTGGCAGACAAACACGCTCCTTTTAAATGCATTAAGATGTAAAAACAGAATAAATCCTTGATTCTCTATCGAACTTTTCGATCTTATTATGGTGAGAATTCAGGCCTGGGACTCGGTAGCTGATTGTCAGCATTTCAGTCATAATGAAAAGTACTTTTTCTCTCATGGCTAAATACCAGGAAGTTTGAGAAGACAGGCTGAGTGGGCGGGGAGCTTATATTCATGAGCTCGCCTCGACTGACAGCTCTTTGAAATGCCAATGTCAAGAAATTAGATGCAGTGAACGGTGTTGCAGTAATATCATCTCAAGCTAATTTGGTGACACACAGTCACTGAAACAACATTGAAATGGCATCAATGATATACATTTTGGCACCAGGAGAGTAGCTATATAAACCACACCCTTCTGCAAACTGGCTTCTCCGATGTTGGTTACAAGGCAGTTCTTATTTAAATTAGGTAAGAGAATATCATATTACAATTGGTGTATTAAAATGAGAGTTAAGGTGATGCCACCTTGTCTTAATAATGAATCCACATTTTTTATTTCACCTTTATTTAACGAGGTAGGCCAGTTGAGAACAAGTTTTACAACTGCAACCTGGCCAAGATAAAGCAAAGCAGTGCGACCCAAACAACAACACAGAGTTACACATGGAATAAAGAAACGTATAGCCAATAACGCAATAAGAAAACAAAATCTATATACCGTGTGTGCAAATGAGGTAAGATTAGAGAGGTAAGGCAATAAATAGGCCGTAGTGCTGAAGTAATTACAATTTAGCAATTAAACACTGGTGTGACAGATGTGCAGAAGATGAATGTGCAAGTAGAGATACTGGGGTGCAAAGGATTTTTTTTTTTTTACAATATGTGGATGAGATAGTTGGATGGGCTATTTACAGATGGGCTATGTACAGGTGCAATGATCTGTGACCTGCTATGACAGCTGGTGCTTAAAGTTAGTGAGGGAGATATGAGTCTCCAGCTTCAGTGATTTTTGCAATTCGTTCCAGTCATTGGCAGCAGAGAACTGGAAGAAAAGGCAGCCAAATTAGGAATTGGCTTTGGGGATGACCAGTGAAATATACCTGCTAGAGCGCGTGGTACGGGTGGGTGACCAGTGAGTTGAGATAAGGCGGGGCTTTACCTAGCAAAGACTTATAGATGACCTAGAGCCAGATGGTTTGGCGATGAATATGAAGCGAGGGCTAGCTAACGAGAGCATACAGGTCACAGGTAAGGGTATTATCTAAGGGCTGCCTGGTTGGCTTGGCTGGTGCTGGGGTGGATGTTGGTGTTTGGGTCTGTGTTTGGTTAAATCCAAGATGGCGTAGCAGTCAGACGTCTTTTGTCCTCATCTTGTCCCGTGTATATATATTTTTATATTTTTCTTAACCTCAATTTCAACGTAATCTACTCCAATCCACCTCACCCAATTTGGTATGGATCTGCTATTTTCTTTACTTTTGAACCGGAACCCCCAACAGAAGCTTCCCAGCTAACTAGCTACGAGTCAGCTAGCATCATCAGCTACCTTTAGCCTGGACAACTCTGGCCAGTCTGCACAGCGCGACTCAAACTAGAGCAAATCGGACTTATTTTTCTTCAAATCTCCGGATTCCTACCGCAAGCTCTGAACCTTTTCACCTCGATCATCGCAGCTAGCTAGCTGCTATTCGAGTGGCCACTCCTGGCTAACATCTGTCCTGAAGCAAAAACCAATTAGCCTGGAGCTGGCCTTTGCTAGGCCTATGTCCCGCATAGCCGAAGAGGTCCATCAGCCACTCCTTGGGCTACAATATCATGGGGCTTTGGTGACAAAACGGATGGCACTGTGATAGACTGCATCCAATTTGCTGAGTAGTATTGAGGGCTATTTTGTAAATGATGTCGCCGAAGTCAAGGATCGGTACGATAGTCAGTTTTATGAGTGAAGGATGCTTTAGGAAGCCGATTCTATGCGAAAATAGGAAGCCGATTCTAGATTTAATTTTGGATTGGAGATGCTTAATGTGAGTCTGGAAGGAGAGTTTACAGTCTAGCCAGACACATAGGTGTTTGTAATTGTCCACATATTCTAAGTCAGAACTGTCCAGAGTAGTGATGCTGGAGGGTAAGGCAGGTGCAGGCAGCGAACGGTTGAAGAGCATGCATTTAGTTTTACTTGCATTTAAGAGCAGTTGGAGGACACGGAAGGAGAGTTGTATGGAATTTAAGCTTTGTTAAAGTTTGTTAACACAGTGTCCATAAAAGGGCCACTAGTATACAGAATGGTGTCATCAGCGTAAAGGTGGATCAGAGAATGACCAGCAGCAAGAGCAACATCATTAATGTATACAGAGAAAAAAGTTGGCCCGAGAATTGAACCCTGTGGCAACCCTATAGAGATTGCCAGAGGTCCGGATAACGGGCCGTCCGATTTGACACACTGAACTCTGTCTGAGAAGTAGTTGGTGAACCAGACCAGGCAGTCATTTGAGAAACCAAGGCTGTTGAGTCTGAGGGTAAGAATACGATGATTGACAGAGTCGAAAGCCTTGACCAGGTCGATGAAGATGGCTGCACAATACTGTCTTTTATTGATAGCGGTTATGATAGCTGTAGAAAAATGCTTATTGAAATTCTCAATTATTGTGGATTAATCGGTGGTGACAGTTTTTCCTAGCCTCGGTGCAGTGGGCTCCTGGGAGGAGACGCTCTTATTCTCCATGGACTTCAGTGTCCCAGAACTTTTTAGAGTTTGTGCTACAGAATGCAAATTTCTGTTTGAAAAAGCTAGCCTTTGCTTTCCAAACTGCCTGTGTATATTGGTTCCTATCTTCCCTGAAAAGTTACATATCGAGGGGCTATTCGATGCCAATGCAGTACGCCAAAGGATGTTTTTGTGTTAGTCAAAGAGAGTCAAGTATGTAGTGAACCAAGGGCTATATCTGTTCCTGGGTCTACATTTTTTCAATGGGGTATGCTTATTTAAGATGGTGAGGAAAGCACTTTTGAAGAGCAACCAGTCAACCTCTACTGAAGGAATGAGGTCAATGCCCGGGCCAGGTCAATTAGAAAGGCCTACTCACTGAAGTTTTAAGGAGCATTTGACAGTGATCAGGGGTGGTCGTTTGACCGCAGATGCATTGCAGACGCAGGCAATGAGGCAGTGGTCATTGAGATCCTGGTTGAAGACAGCAGAGTTGTAATTAAAGGGCTTGGTCAGGATGATATCTATGAGGGTGCCCGTGTTTACGGTTTTGCGGTTGTACCTGGTAAATTCCTTGATCATTTGTGTGAGATTGAGGGCATCTAGCTTAGATTGTAGGACGGCCGGGGTTTTAAGCATGTCCTAGTTTAGGTCACCTAACAGTACGAGCTCTGAAGATCAATGGGGGGCAATCAATTCACATATGGTGTCCAGGGCACAGCTGGGGCTGAAGGTGGTCTATAACAAGCGGCAAAGGTGAGACTTGTTCCTGGAAAGGTGGATTTTTAGAAGTAGAAGCTCAATTTTTGGGTCACAGACCTGGATTGTATAACAGAACTCTGCATGCTAACTCTGCCCCCTTTGGCAGTTGTATCTTGTCAGAAAATGTTATAGTTAGGGATGGACATTTCAGGATTTATGGTGACCTTCCTAAGCCCGGATTCAGACACGGCTAGGACATCCAGGTTGGCAGAGTGTGCCAAAGCAGTGAATAAAACAAATTTAGTGAGGCTTCTAATGTTAACATGCATGAAACCAAGGCTTTTACAGTTACAGAAGTCAACAAATGAGAGCGCCTGGGGAATGGGAGTGGAGCTAGGCGCTGCAGGGCCTGGATTAACCTCTACATTACCAGAGGAACAGAGGAGGAGTAGGATAAGGGTAGGGCTAAAGGCTATAAGAACTGGTCGTCTTATGCGTTGGGAACAGAGGGTAAAAGGAGCAGGTTTCTGGACGCGGAAGAATAGATTCAAGCATTGTTCTACAGACAAAGCTATGGTAGGATGTGAGTACAGTGCAGGTAAACCTGGTAAACCAGGCATTGAGTGTTGATGAGAGAGGTATCACCGCATGTGTGGGAGGTGGGACAAGAAGGTTAGCTAAGGCATATTGAGCAGGGCTGGAGGCTCTACAGTGAAATAAGACAATGATCACTAACCAAAACAGCAATGGACAAGGCATATTGACATTAGGGAGAGGCATGCGTAACCAAGTGATCATAGGGACCGGTGAGTAGCTAGGCGAGCTGGAGACATGCCGATTCAGACAGCTAGCAGGCCGGGGCAGGCAGAAGGGCATTAGGGTATTAGGGGGACGTTGTGACGGAAAAGTCTGTTGTAGCCCCCTCGGACGGTTACGTCAGCAGACCAGTCGTGATGGATCGGCAGGGCTCTGTGTAGGTAGTAAAATGGTCCAGGCCAATTGTCAAAATATTGTAGCCCAAGGAGTGGCTGATGTACCTCTTCAGCTAGCCGGGAGATGGGCCAAGCACGAGGCTAGATTCCAGGATAACTGGTGCTTGCTTCGGGACAGAGACATTAGCCAGGGGTAGCCACTCAGATAGCAGCTAGCTAGCTGCAATGATCCAGGTGAAAAGGTTCAGAGCTTGTGGTAGGAATCCGGAGATGTGGGGATAAAGCAGTCCGTAATGCTCTGAGTTGAGTTGCACTGTGCAGACTGGCAGGAGTTGACCGGGCTAAGGTTAGCTGATGACCGCTAGCAGTGGCTAACTGACTACTAGCTAGTTAGCTGGCTAGCTTCTGTTGGGGGTTCTGGTTCTAAAGTATAGAAAATAGCAGATCCCTAACACATTGGATGAGGCGGGTTGCAGGAGAGTATGTTGAAATTGAGGTTAAAAATATATACGAAGGGAAAAAAAGATACGGGACACGACAAGACAAAGATGTCTGAACCTCTTCGCCATCTTGGATTTCCATTCAGTGAAATAAATATATATTTTTTAATCTGACAATTATCTAGGTGCTATCCCCAGGGTCTGGAAGGTGGCCTATGTGCTTTTTCTCCATTGTTACGCACGTACCCCTGGAGGAGGGTGCACAACACCCTGCTACTCTCAACTCCCCCAGAGTGAAAGAGGTATGTGATTGTAGGTGCGGGTAAGAATGACAGAGGCAGAGAAGTGTACCATTAACAGGACATTTATACCGTCACATAGTGATTTGGGGAAAAGTGGTTGGACGGAACCAAAGCAAAGAAAGTAAAAGAGCCCCCTCTCCTACCTACTCATTACTTACCCATCTTAGCACCACCTGGCGCACTAACCAAAATACAGGGTATGGTCCGCCCAGGTCTTACCTAGTGTGCATAGACAGAGTACATACGACAGGTATATGTATGCCCGCAGGCCTCTTGCCTAAACACTCCCAAGGTGCCTTCCCCTTCCCCCTGGGAACAAAAACAGAATAATACTAATGTAACGTGAACAATTTCAATAATCAAAACACAGTCCTTGTGACAAAAACATACATCAGCAGGACTACAAAAATACTCTACTAAACTGTCTGAGCAACAACCAACACAGGACATCAAACAGTGTGTGTGAGAGAGAGTGAGAGAGACTTTTTGACTTTCTTTACATAAACAAATTTAAAACTCACCCCCCCCCCCTTAAAAATAAGGGGTGCCAAGACTTCCAGGGTTTTCCACCCCTCCTCTCCCAGCAGTCTCAGGTCACCCAGCCTTGGTAAACCCCCTGCCATCAGTTACCTCTGCAGGGTGGCCGACTGAACCGATCTCAAAGGGATGGCTGGGTTGTGGAAGATAGGCTCCTCCCACACCCATAGCCCAGGCTCCACACCCCCTTCTCGTATGGGCCTTAGCAGCTGCCAGGCCCTCAGCATTGCAGAGTAAAAATCTGAGAGACCTGCTGTAGTCAGCCTCTCCAGCTTCATGAGGAACAGCTGCCGGTCCAACCCTAATCTGCCAGCTCTCCTCAGCAGCGCGCATGCTGGCTCCCTCCAGCCAACATCAGCATAGTACAGCAGTCTCTGCACTGCCTTTAGCCTGAAAGCAGCCATCCTGCTCTCCAGTTCCACCAGGCCCTGTCCTCCTTCGTGAACGGTCATGTACACCACTGCTGCCTTCAGCCAGTGATGGCCCGACCAGAAAAAGTCCACCAGCTTGCGTTGCAGGTCTTCGAGCAGACCGGCGGGGGGATTGAGGACAGACAGTTTATGCCACAGGGAAGATGCTACGAGGTTGTTAATTATCAGCACCCTCCCTCTATATGACACTTGGGACAGGAGCCACCTCCACCTGGCCCGTCTTGTCACCACTGCCTGTGACAGCCCCTCCCAGTTCTTCCTTACCCAGTTCTCCGAGCCCAGGTACACCCCCAACACTTTAAGCCCTTCACAACCCCACTGCAAACCCCCTGGAAGCAGAGGAGGAGCCCTATCCCCCCGTGCCCCACATATCAGAGCTTTGCTCTTGCCCCAGTTTACTCCCTCGTACGCCTTCAGACTAGTCTCTAGTGCCTGCATATCCTGATCATCCCTGACCATCACAGAAACATCATCTGCATATGCTGACACTGCTATGCCTGTCACCACATTCATTCCTGTCCAGCACACTCCCTGCACAATTCAGTATAAAACTCCACAGTCCGCTGCCACATCTCACCCACCACAGAGGTCACCCACCCATCAGACAGCGGTAGACAATGCATACCTTTGGCTTCACCGCTCTGTCTTTCCAATCCAAAGAAGAAGGAGCTGGGAGCATCCATCTCCTTGAGCATGGAGAACCTAGCTCTTACAAGTGCTACCTTTGTTTTAACCTGGAAAAAACTGCCCAGGTCCCTACGTAATTCGGCTAAATTAGCCTGGAGGCCTACATTGCCTTGCCCCACCATCTCTACCTCTATCTTACTAATACAACACTCTAGTTCCCCCAATACTCTCCTGGCCTCTGAGGATGAGAGAGCTGTGTACTGTTGACAGAAAAGCAGAATTTGGACTTTCCCCACATCCCACCATTGACTCAGAGACTCATACTCCTCTCTTCGCTGCACCCACCTTTCCCAAAACGTCTGGAATCCTGAGCAAAAAGTGGCATCTTGTAAGAGCTTTACATTGAACTTCCAATAAGATGCCAGCCGGGGCCCTGGTGAAATAGACAGCCGAGCCATGGTTATGTGATGATCCGAAAACCCCACCGGGAGAATGGTAGCGCCCAGCAGCCTATTGCTCTGATTCCTAGACATGTAAAACCGATCAAGTCGGGCTGCACTTACCCTAGCCCCAAAAACCTTCACCCATGTATACTGTCTTGTGTTTGGATGTTTAGTTCTCCAAACATCCACGAGGTCAAACTGATTAATGATGTCCCTTAACACTCCCACTGACACTGAATGAGGCTCTTCCCATACACATTTATAAAGACAAAACCCATGTTGTTAATTTCTGCTTTAACAACAAGCAGCCTACCTTTACACACCTCCTTTGAGGAGCAAAGTTTTACAAACAGCCCCGGTGCAAAAAGGACTGCCACCCCTGCACTAAGATTTGTCCCATGGCTCAACACACTTGCCTCTTTCCACCAGAGCCCCCAATCGACTTCATTCAACACATCACTATGCGTCTCCTGCAGAAACAACACACATATTCACCCAACACACTTCTCTTTCCCATATCTCTGGCGCCAATTATATTGAACGAGCCTACCCGAAGAGTCTCCATAAGAAGTGGGAGAAAAGCCAGCAGAGAAAGAGACCAATAGCAAAGCTCAAAAAGCCCCAGTGTCAGAAAGAAAATATACATCTAAACAGTGTCTGTTGTGACCCACTTCCTCAACCTAAACCGTTTCCTGGGTGAGAGGACACCATGCCCCTAATTTTTCATAGCATGTTGTACTGATCTTACGAACTTTCTAGGATTTTTCCCCTTGGTGTCATTCAGGAACCTTGTCAGTTCTCTCAACGTGTACTTAGACCACTGCTTGACTGGCTGTCATCTCCAGGCCCATTGAAGAGGAGTCCTCTCCTCAGACTCACTTTCCTCCTCATCTCTATCTCCCACCCTGACCACCTGCCCTTCCTCTCTGGTCAGGGCATCACCCACAGCAACAGGCAAAATTTCCGTGGTGCCTTTGTCCACATCCTTTTTCCTTTTCCGCTGACACCCTCCCCCCCTAATCTCTTACACTTCCCCACTATACTCTCCTCATCCACTAAAATAACCTGACTAGACCCAGCATCATCTACACCATCCTCCATAGTAAGACTAGGCCCAGAATCATCTACACCACCCTCCCTAGCATAACTAGACCCATCCTCAGCTACCCAACCATCTCTAGCCTGACTAGACCCAGCCTCAGCTACCCCACCATCTCTAGCCTGACTAGGCCCAGCCTCATCTACACCATCATCTCTAGCCTGACTAGGCCCAGCCTCATCTACACCACCTTCCCTGGCATGACTAGGCCCAGCTTCTGCTGTCTGCATCTCCTTACCCCCTGCACTTTGACCTTGATTTCCCCAACTAGCGCAAAGCTATTGTGCCCCAAATCTCCACACTCAAAACACCGTAGACTATCTGTGCTGGCAAACCCTGCATAGAGACCCTCCCCGTGCCTCACTTTAAAATGCACATTTAGTTGTTGCTCATTGTTGTTCAGAAACATAAACACTTGCCTCCGGAACGAAACAACGTGCTTAACGGCATCTGCCTGAAAGCCTGCTGACAGTACACGAAAACTGCTAGCAAACTTACCAAAATGACTCAGCTCTTTCCTGATTTGGTCATCCGTAATAAATGGAGGCATATTTGCGACAACCACTCTTGTCGAAGGGGTAGAGAGAGGTGAAATTGACACCAACCATCCCTTACAAATATTGGAGGGGGGGGAGAAGAGGGGGGGGAGAAGAGAGAGGGGAAGAAGAGAGAGAGAGAGGGGAATAAGAGAGAGAGAGAGGGGGAAGAAGAGAGAGAGAGAGGGGGAAGAAGAGAGAGGGGGAAGAAGAGAGAAAGAGAGGGGGAAGAAGAGAGAGAGAGAGGGGGAAGAAGAGAGAGAGAGAGAGAGGGGGGAAGAAGAGAGAGAGAGAGAGGGGGAAGGAGAGAGAGAGAGAGGGGGAAGAAGAGAGAGAGAGAGAGGGGGAAGGAGAGAGAGAGAGAGGGGGAAGAAGAGAGAGAGAGAGAGAGAGGGGAAAGAAGAGAGAGAGAGAGGGGGAAGAAGAGAGAGAGAGAGAGGGGGAAGAAGAGAGAGAGAGAGAGAGAGAGAGAGAGAGGGGGAAGAAGATAGAGAGAGAGCAAAGGATCACTGGCTTTTATACAGCTGGAGAAGGAGTCTGTAATTGCAGAGAGCTGTATCCCCTGACGAGAGAGCGGGATCAGCTCCAATCTGCAATGGGGCCGACCAATCAGCTGCTTGGGGAAATCCAGGAAGCAATTTCCTGAAATACATACATACAAA
The DNA here is from genome assembly GCF_002021735.2 of Oncorhynchus kisutch. Lineage (NCBI taxonomy): Eukaryota > Metazoa > Chordata > Actinopteri > Salmoniformes > Salmonidae > Oncorhynchus > Oncorhynchus kisutch. The sequence goes on from NC_034194.2 coordinate 4,978,609, forward strand.
CCCACAACAACACAGAAATGTGGTGACTCCTCCTACCAAAATAATTATCACCCTGTTTAGCCGCAGTTTTTTAACAGATAGACAATATTATTTATATAAATAGTGAAGAGAATAGGGCCCAAAATCAACCCATGCAGCACACCTTTCGTAATATTGAGGAAACTAGATTTGATACTGTCAGTAAGCACACATTGTGTGAAGTCCGTTAGATAGTTCTTGAAACAATTGCAAGATGCCTGATCTAGTCCTATTTCAGATTCTTTCAACAAAACCGTAACAAATGCCTTTGAAAGGTCAACAAATAAGGGAGCAAAATTATAATATCATAATATAGCACATAATCTAAGACAAGTGTAGCCACTAAAATGTCCGGGGCTAAAACCCGATTGGTGCACCCGATTGGGACTCTAAAACTTTGAAATAACAAGATAGCTTGGAAATTGGACAGTAGTTATCCAAGTCAGAAGGGTCTCTCCCTTTGTGTAGGGGAGGACTAGTGCCATTTTTCAGATCTTAAGGATAACCCCAGAAAAAATGGTGAAGTAAAACATATAGGTAAATGATTCTGCAATAAGTGGGGCAGAAAGCTACAGCAAAAAGGGATTAAAACCTGTAGAAGATCTTGGTTCCCAATTGGGGATCAGCCCTCCCACCGTCAGCTGGAATGTGGCGCATGGAACGCAAAAAATATTCTTAAAAATATTTAACCTCCACACATTAACAAGTACAATAGCTCACATGAAAGATAAACAACTTGTTTATCTAGCCAGCAAGTCAGATTTCTAAAATGTTTTACGGCGAAAACATAGCACATATTTATGTCAAACCACCACCGAAGACACACCGAAGACACAGCTAATTTCCATAGCCAAATTGAACAAAATATGCAATCACCAAACGCAGGATTAAAAGAAAAATAATTTCACTAACCTTTTGAAATCTTCATCAGATGACAGTAATATAACATGTTACACAGTATATTTATGTTTTTTTTCAATAATATGCTATATATATCCATAAATCTCTGTTTACAATGACGCCATGTTCAAAAAATGCTACTCAAATGTCCGGAGAAATGACGATAGCTCCGGCAGATGCCGTCAGCTAACATGGAATACACAACATAAACTTAGACTAAATATGCATGTTCTACATATATATAGAAAGATACACTTCTTCTAAATGCAATCGCTGTGTTACATTTATTTTTAACGTTACAGATTTCGTTCACTAGGCTATAATATGAGTCGGCGCTCAGGAATTAGCATTTTGGCTCCTCTATCTTGGAGTCCACAGAAACCCAAATTTAACACATAAATATTCCCTTACCTTTGCTGTTCTTCCATCAGAAGACCTGGAAGGGTTTATACTTACCAAAAACAGCTTTAGTTTTGAAGTCTGTGTCTTTCGGTTATCAAACACGACATATTTCGGTTGAAATGCAGCCAAAAAGTCAAGTGGGTGCGCACCAAAACGTCGAAATTACATATTATATGTCGACTAAACTTGTCAAACTATGTTCAGAACACAGCATTAGCATGTTATATAGTTTCACAGCAATTCTGAGGACGAACAGAAACACACGCATCGTTTAATCAATCTTGGTTCTCGCGTGACCGAAAGGTTTCGGCCGCCGAAACTCTCGTGAGCGCGCGATTCTCACAATTCTCCCCATTGAAAGCAGACATCGCGCTGAAAACATAGAAACTGTTCCCAGGACTGTAGGTGCTTGGGAAGGGTGGGGGCGATGACGTCAAAGTTGGGCCAACTTTTATGATGACAAGAGAGAGTTTGGGAGAATGAGTGCCCTGAGAGTTCTGCTTTACATACAGACATAATTTTAACGGTTTTAGAAGCTTTAGAGTGTTTTCTATTCAATAATAATTTTTATATGCATATATTAGCAATTTTTGACATATTTGTTTTCTGTTTACTATGGGCACGCAATCACCCCAAAGGGGGCAGCAATCAGCCCTATCTCTTTAAGCGAGTCAGACCCAGTGGATTTTTTTTTGCATCCATCTTCAATAAGGTTGAAATGAAAATGTGGAATGTGTATCTGGGAATGTATTGTTCTCCGCAACCTGACTCGAGGTGAGTAAAGGAGTCCCTCTGCTGGGATCAGAGTTTTCAGAAGCTATTCTTTCAAATGTTATTACCTGCTGAGGCAAAGTGGTTATTAAAAGCGCCACAAGTGTCCATCTTATCTGTTATGGGACCAGAGGCTGTCATAACCTGCTGGGGTAATGAGGGGATGGAGTTTTGTTTCAGAGATTTGACTACCTTCCGGAAGGCAGCTGAATTTCCGCCATTCTCCAATACACAGTCCAAGAAGTATGTAGATTTAGCTTTTCTAACCAGGGATAGACATATATTTCTCAAGCATCTGAAGGACTGCCAGTCAGACATAGAATCAGTCAGCCTAATGTTGGTTCAGTTATCAGATGTGTTAAATTTAGTTCAATGCAGATATATTTCGGCATGTCAGAAGCTGGCATCAACCAATCCAGATTCTGATCACCCAAAATTAAGAATTCAGATTTAGTATAGTTAGGAAGTCAGACAATTGGCTAAGAGCACATGTTGCGGCAGAGGGAGGACAAAATTGCTTAGGGACAGCGGTAGCGAGATATACAGAACACCAGAGAATCCCCACATACCACAGGCCGCTTCCCTCCATTTTTTATTTAATTTAACCAGGTAGGCCAGTTGAGAACAAGTTCTCATTTACAACTGCGACCTGGCCAAGAGAGAGCAAAGCAGTGAGCCAAAAACAACACAGAGTTACACATGGGATAAACAAACATACAGTCAATAACACAATAGAAAATCTGTATACGGTGTGTGCAAATAAAGGAGGTAAGAAAATAAATAGGCCAATAGTGGAAAGTATTTACAATTTAGCAATTTACACTGGAGTGAAATACAGTTGAAGTTGGAAGTTTACATACACTTAGGTTGGAGTCATTAAAACTCATTTTTTAACCACCCCATACATTTCTTGTTAACAAACTGTAGTTTTGGCAAGTCGGATAGGACATCTACTTTGTGCATGACACAAGTCATTTCTCCAACATTTCTCCAACAATTGTTTATTTCACTTATAATTCACTGTACCACATTTCCAGTGGGTCAGAAGTTTACATACACTAAGTTGACTGTGCCTTTAAACAGCTTGGATATTTCCAGAAAATTATGTCATGGCTTTAGAAGCATCTGATAGGTACATTTACATAATTTGAGTCAATTAGAGGTGTACCTGTGGATGTATTTCAAGGCCTACCTTCAAACTCAGTGACTCTTTGCTTGACATCATGGAAAATCAAAAGAAATCAGCCAAGATTTCAGACTTTTTTGTTTAGAACTCCACAAGTCTGGTTCATCCTTTGGAGCTATTTTCAAATGCCTGAAGGTAGCACATTCATCTGTACAAACAATAGTACTAGAGATGAATGCACTTAGGTGTGAAAAGTGCAAATCAATCCCAGAACAACAGCAAAGGACCTTGTGAAGATGCTGGAGGAAACAGGTACAAAAGTATCTGTATCCACAGTAAAAATTAGTCCTATATCGCCATAACCTGAAAGGCCGCTCAGCAAGGAAGACGCCACTGCTCCAAAACCGGCATAAAAAAATCCAGACTACGGTTTGCAACTGCCCATGGGGAGAGAGATCTACATTTTTGTAGAAATGTCCTCTGGTCTGATGAAACAAATAAAACTGTTTGGCCATAATGACCATCGTTATGTTAGGAGGAAAAAGGAAGAGGATTGCAAGCCGAAGAACACCATCCCAACCGTGAAGCACGGGGATGGCAGTATCATGTTGTAGGGGTGCTTTGCTGCAGGAGGGACTGGTGCACTTCACAAAATAGATGGCATCATGAGGGTGGAAAATTCTGTGGATATATTGAAGAAATATCTCAAGACATCAGTCAGGAAGTTAAAAGCTTGGTAGCAAATGGGTCTTCCAAATGGACAATGACCCCAAGCATACTTCATAAAGTTGTGGCAAAATGGCTTAAGGACAACAAAGTCAAGGTATTGGAGTGGCCATCACAAAGCCCTGACCTCAATCCTATAGAACATTTGTGGGCAGAACTGAAAAAGTGTGTGCAAGCAAGGAGGCCTTGAAACTTGACACAGTTACACCAGCTCTGTCAGGAGGAATGGGCCAAAATTCACCCATCTTATTGTGGGAAGCTTGTGGCTACCCTAATCATTTTACCCAAGTTAAACAATGTAAAGGCAATGCTACCAAATACTAATTGAGTGTATGTAAACTTCTGACCCACTGGGAAAGTGATGAAAGAAATAAAAGCTGAAATAAATCATTCTCTCTACTACAATTCTGACATTTCACATTTCTACAATAAAGTGGTCATCCTAACTGACCTAAAACAGGGAATTTTTGCTAGGATTAAATGTCAGGAATTGTGAAAAACTGAGTTTAAATGTATTTGGCTAAGGTGTATGTAAACTTCCAAATTCAACTGTACCTGAAAATGTAGCTAAATAGATTTTCTTACCTGTATACATCATCATGCATGATGGACACGTCTCCCTGTCACGGATGCCCTGTCACGGTATCCCTTAGTTTGAAGATGTAATCCGGAGACAGGTGTTTTCTCCATCTCTTTACCTTTCATACTCTAATTCCATTGGTTTCAAAACTCGATCCTCCATAAACTTATGCAGCTCCACTACACGATACATTTTTTTAAAGCCGTGTTCGACAGGATTACCAACACAGACTGACCAGCTCAAATAGACAGAAGCCTCTCTCCTCTCTCGGCATGTCCAGCCCACTTATTATCTCAGCCAATCATGGCCTGTGGGAAGGTTGCTGACTTTTTCTGTGGCTTAACCAACAAGGCTCGTAATTTAACAATTGTATTTGTAGTTACAGATGGCATACAAGTTTGTTATTAAGTCACATGAAAGTTCACATGTTCCAGAAGGCATTTCTGCCAAAAAACGCATTTCGCAAATTTTTTTTACAATAATGTTTAAATTGCTCTCCTGTGAAATCATAACTTGCGACATACGCCTAGTTTCCTGAAACGGTTACATATAGCTAACATCATCAGAAACCACCAGTGTTAAAACTGAAGCTGGCAAGTAATGTGTTTGTTTGGGTAGCTAGCTAACATTTTGATTTGAATGCAACAACTGATCTATTTTGTTATCAAAGCTCGAGATCAATGTGTCCGGATCTTGAGGATGGAGAGAATCCGAAAAAGCAAGACGGCAGAGGTGTGTAGTGATGAGGATCGTAAAGGAAGGACAAAGTTACAAGGCTGCTAATAAAACTCGAGCTTGGGTAACAAAATCGACCAGTTGTTGTATCACTTGCGAGACACAGCTGAGCATAAATTGAGATCATTTGCAAATAATTTGCTTTTTCATTTTACTGGACTGATGGTACCTGCATCTGATGGTTAGTTTCAGCAGAGGGAGGGAAAGAGCAGCAAAAGGTCCACCTCTCATGGTCCCTGCTCTCTCCTTTCCTCCAGTTAAACTGACAAGAGAGAGGGGACACCGTCTTCCACCTGATGGCAAGTCACATCGCATTATTCCTGCCTCAAGCACAAACTCATGTTGTTCCTATGACCAGAGAAAGTGAAATATTCCACAATATTAAAATAGACATGACGTGCTGCTGAGAATAAAAACACAGGCCTATCGATACATTTGGCTAATAATTCATTGCAGCTGCAGTACAAGTGGAAGTATGAGGAAGCGTGTTTTATGTTTCCTAAAAGTGTTGAATTAAAAACAGTGTTGACAGTGCTGAATAAAAACTTAAACATGAACCTAGGATAACCAAAGTTCCAAAGGCTGGGTCTAATATAGTGTTTAAGAGGTCATACAAGTTTTGTAGTGATTCTTATGTTGATGATGTAAAGAATATCTGCTGGTCTGTAGTGCGTAATGAGGAGCAACCAGACGCTTATTCTAGTTACTAATAATTATGCACCCATTAAGAAAATGACTGTAAAAACAGTTAAATCCCCTTGGATTGATGACGAATTGAAAAATGGTATGGTTCAGAGGGATGAGGCAAGAGGTATGGCAAATAAAGTGCATTCGGAAAGTATTCAGACCATTTGACCTTTTCCCAAAAAAACTACATTACAACCTTATTCTAAAATTGATTTTTTTGTATATCCTCATCAATCTACACACAATACCCAATAATAGAATGGCAAAAGCATTAATATTACATTTACATAAGTATTCAGACCCTTTACTCAGTACTTTGTTGAAGCACCTTTGGCAGTGATTACAGCTTTTAGTTTTCTATGACACTACAAGCTTGGCACACCTGTATTTGGGGAGTTTCACCAATTCTTCTCTCAAGCTCTGTCAGGTTGGATGGGGAGCGTTGCTGCACAGCTATTTTCAGGTCTCTCCAGAAATGTTAGATCGGGATCACATCAAATCAAATCGAATAAAAAGTTATTTGTCACGGGCTCTGGCTGGGCCACTCAAAGACATTCAGAGACTTGTCCCAAAGCCACTCCTGCATTGTCTTGGCTGTATGCTTAGGGTCGTTGTCCTGTTGGAAGGTGAACCGTTGCCCCAGCCTGAGGTCCTGAGCGCTCTGGAGCAGGTGTTATTGTGCACTTGTTATTATGGGTCTCATCCCGTGTATTATTTAGAGCTTTACACCTCGCTCTTTTGTTTGGGTTACATCCCTGTGTTATATACAGTATATATGTGTTTGTCTTGGGCTTCGTCCCCGTCATTTTCATGACATACTTTATTTTGAGTGAAAAAAAAATTATTATGTATTCCTGCGCCTGTCTCCTATCATTATACAGTGAGACAGTAGCCTATTTCACTCCATCAAAATCCCCGGGATAAATCTAAGATAACTCAAAACGTCTGTAATTAATTTTGACGTTTCTGCCGTGGATGTTTTAGTTGCACAATTTTACCCCTAACGAAGGTGATTGGTGCAGTATTTCTCAAGTAAAAATATGTGCGACATGTCTTATGTAAAGAAAGTCAGAGCTGCTGGCCAGGTTTGTCTTACTGTCTATGCTACTGGATAGACAGCAATCACCACAGCTGTTCACCCATGTCAGTGGGCAAATGGACATCATCAAATCAGAACCCAACCTTAATTTAACCATTGTGACGCACGAATGTCCCAAACTCCCATGATAGACGAGTGAGTTTATGACCAACATTTTCCTATTTACACTTTGTAGTCAATTTTGACACTAGAATAACTGTTTCTGACTGATACCGATGCCACATAGGCCATTTTCAAAGGGCCTGCATCTTATTGCAGTTGCATTTTAACACTTTGCCTACCCAGCACACAGGTCTTCTGAATCAAGAGCACTTACCACCAACAGTTTAAGATGAATAAAACAAATAGGAGCGCAAGGCTTTATTGTTGTCTTTTCTACAGAAATGTTTAGTGATTTTCATGTACTGTTGTGTATTATAATGTGTATTTTAATGTATTGTTGTGCTAAACAGGACTCATCTGGAAAAGAGACCTTGGTAGTTTAATATGGATGTGTAGTTTAGTGTGTATATTGTATTTTGATGTGTATTGTTGTGCTAAACAGGGCTCATCTGAAATAGAGACCTTGGTAGTTTAATATGGATGTGTAGTTTAGTGTGTATATTAAATTTTGATGTGTATTGTTGTGCTAAACAGGGCTCATCTGAAATAGAGACCTTGGTCTCATCATTGATTCCCTCTCAAACTGAAGGTTCAATAAAAAAAATCTAACAATCAACAACATATTATCAGCTTGTCAACATAGCCTCCCTAAAATAAATAGCATTAGCATCTTTCTGTTATTTGTTATCGGTTGCATTATGGAATCCTCTCCTGTCAATGGTTACATTTCCATTAGCCATGCTTACCAGTTGTCGTGGCAGAGAGCGAGCTGGGATATTGACATGGTGGCATGATTTTAGGACATGCACTGTGTGACGGTGTGTCTCTTTCGAGTGCATTTGTAGATCCTCTCCGAAAATATACACCACTTGAAATTAACCATTCGAACATTTTGAAGATAAATAATCTTCAGAGCAGGTTCGGTTTTGTTGGCCCTGAATTGTTCAAATCCCATAATAATAGAAATGAGTAATCTATGTTTAAACATGTTGGTAATTCTTCATTGTGGTATTAGTCTCGGAGCCTCTCTCTGGTCCTCTTAATGACTGGCTGAATTAATTAGCGTGGGGATGATGGGAGGACGTGTGGTCTGCTCACTCATTAGTCTCAGTGAGTAGTTGTTCTGGACACCTCGGCTATACCTGGCACAGGGAAGACTGAGAAGAGAGACTGCTCCCACGGTATCCATCTTAGGAGCTGTGGCCACACAGGACTAGGGCTCACAAAAGTGACCAAGAGTGACAGTAGAAGATAGAGTATGTGATGGGAGTTCGATTGTGTGGAGTGCTCCAATTGTTTTTCATCATGATCAAATGGTTGCATCTCGTTAAACGTAGTTCAGATGATGATGCCTTCATGTTCTTGTACGGCTCCCTGACACAATGCATTTGAATTTCACTACATCTTAATAAAGTAAGATGAGAACATTTTCATAAGAGTAGAGAGTATAGCTAACCTATCTGGACCCTGTATGGGTGTAACCTTTGAAAGCCGTGTTGGTGATGTGATACTGGTTTCGACACCATTCACTTTGCAACAGTATATTAACCAGTGTGGTTGCAGCCTAATGGCTCTATTGTATCACGTAAGTTCAGCGTTACGGTGTGATTGAAATTTAAAAGCAATGTTCCCGCATTAGCAGAATGCGTTAGCATTCATGGTAAATGCTGTGTATGTCAGAGCAATCAGAAATTGCCTTTATAACCTGTGAGAATCAATCAAAGGATAAAATCTTTGTGCTATACATTGGCATGTTCCCAAGAAGGTCTATTCATCTGCAAGAACTCTTAAGAGTAGTTGTTGAGTGACAATATTTCAAAACGTAAAAGACAGGAAAAACTAGATAGCTGGCATCCAGCTTGTCATAGACATCCTAATTGATGGTAAAAGCATGAATCACCCTGGAATAGAGGTCTCATTATACTGACTTTAATTTCACAAATACTTTTCTTAAGTGTCTCTTTCAGACTTTAGCTGCTGTCATTTATTGTTCTAGCTCAGAACAGAGCTGTTCTGGATCATAAACTCCATCTCTGCCAATTTGCATATTCTAGGCAAGGTGAAGGGATTATGGTACCACTTTACATTCCAGCTCGGTAATAACCGGGTAATAAGATGCAGTGTTTTCCATAAGCACATGGAATAGCTAGATTGTATTTTCAACCAGCAACTATCAGGAAATAACACAGATTTAAAAAATAAAAAAAACACACACATTAAGCTTCCTTTGAAGAGGCATTTTCCCAGCTATCTGCAATACAGGTACAGTATGATTGAAGAATGAAGCAGATGTTAAACATGGGCTTTGCTACGCAGAAAGCAGTAGTTGACTACGGCATTGTCAACACTTTGATTAAATCAGTAGACCTAGATCAATATGTTTGAAAATAGCTTTAAAACAATTAAATCTGTTTTGTTTTATCATATTTTGAAAACAGATGGAGGCTCTCTCCACTAGCCTACCTATTGTTCCTGCATTGAGGAGGATTTAGCATCTTTATTGAATGTTTTCATTATTTATCTGCAGATAATCACCAAAAAGCCTACCAGTGTGCAAATTAGGGAGCCAAATGAGCAGGTCTCTTACTAATACAATTCGATAAGCTACTGACGAGTCACTCACTTTAACATCACTGCCTGGCAAGTCCTAATGGATTTCATATTAAAAAAAACGAGAGTTTGTTTACGTGTCCCGATTCGATATCATGGACATATAAACTATGTTGTATATGATGTAGGATATATGAGATCAACTTTCAGTCAGTTCGACACCCTTTCTAAACTAGTCAAGCTTGCTGTTCGTCAATCAAAGCACAGGAAATAGACTATGTACCACCTCATCACAAATTTTCAGGAAAGTCAGGAACCAATACACTCAGTCAGTTAAGAAAGCTAAGGCTAGCTTTTCAAACAGAAATGTGTTTCCTGTAGCACAAACTCCAAAAGGTTTAGGGGCACTGTAAAGTCCATGGAGAATAAGAGCACCTCCTCCCAGCTGCCCACAGCAGGCTAGGAAACACTGTCACCACCGATAAAAATACGATAATCAATCATTTCAATAAGCATTTTTCTTTGGCTGGCCATGCTTTCCACCTAGCTACCCCTACCCCGGCCAACATCTCAGCACCCCCAGCAGCAACTTGCCCAAGCCTCCCCCCGCTTCTCCTTCAAACAAATCCAGACAGCTGATGTTCTGAAAGAGCTGCAAAATCTGGATCCCTACAAATCAGCTGGGCTAGACAATCTGGACCCTCTCTAAAATGATCCGCCAAAATTGTTGCAACCCCTATTACTACCCTATTCAAACTCTCTTGCGTATCTTCAAGGATTGGAAAGCTACCGCGGTTATCCTCCTCTTCATAGGGGGAGACACTCTAGACCCAAACTGTTATAGACCAATATCCATCCTGCCCTGCCTTTCTGAAATCTTCGAAAGCCACGTTAACAAACAGATCACCGACCTTTTCGAATCCCAACGTGAGATCTCACCTCCACTATGCAATCTGGTTTCCGAGCTGGTCATGGGTGCACCTAAGCCACGCTCAAGGTCCTAAATTATATAATAACAGACATCGATAAAAGACAGTACTGTGCAGCCGTCTTCATCGACCTGGCCAAGGCCTTCGACTCTGTCAATCACTTCATTGTTATCGGCAGACTCAATAGCCTTGGCTTCTCAAATGACTGCCTCGCCTGGTTCACCAACTACTTCTCAGACAGTGTTCAGTGTGTCAAATCGGAGGGCCTGTTGTCCGGTCCTCTAGCAGTCTCTATGGGGGTGCCACCAGGTTCAATTCTCGGGCCGACCCTTTTCTCTGTATATATCAATGATGTCGCTCTTGCTGCTGGTCATTCTCTGATCCACCTCTAAGCAGACGACACCATTCTGTATACATCTGGCCCTTCTTTGGACACTGTGCTAACAAACATCCAGACGAGCTTCAACGCCATATGTCACTCCTTCTGTGGCCTCCAACTGCTTTTAAATGCTAGTTAAACTAAGTGCATGCTCTTCAACCGATTGCTGCCTGCACCCTCCCACCCAACTAGCATCACTACTCTGGACGGTTCTTACCTAAAATATGTGGACAGCCACAAATACCTAGGTGTCTGGTTAGACTGTAAACTCTCCTTCCAAACTCACATCAAGTATCTCCGATCCAAAGTTAAATCTAGAACCGGCTTCCTATTTCACAACAAAGCCTCCTTCACTCATGCTGCCAACATACCCTCGTAAAACTGACCATCCTACCCATACTTGACGTTGGCGATGTCATTTACAAAATAGCCTCCAACACTCTACTCAACAAACTGGATGTAGTCTATCACAGTGCCATCCGTTTTGTCACCAAAGCGCCATATACTACCCACCACTGCGGCCTGTATGCTCTCATTGGCTGGCCCTCACTACATATTCGTCGCCAAACCCACTTTCTCCAGGTCATCTATAAGTATCTGCTAGGTAAAGCCCCACCTTATCTCAGCTCACTGGTCAGCATAGCAAAGTGCCCAAAGTAAACTGCTACTCAGGCACAGAACCTAGGATATGCATATTATTAGTAGATTTGGATAGAAAACGCTCTAGTTTCTAAAACTGTTTGAATAATATCTGTGAGTATAACATAACTGATTTGGCAGGCGGAAACCCAAGCACAATCCATCCAGGGCAAAAGAAAATTGAGGTCAAACTGTTTTCCATTAGTTTTCTATGGTAAGCCCTTTTTAATAGGAATCTGGTTCCAGTTCCTATGGCTTCCACTAGATGTCAACAGTCTTTAGAAATTGGTTGATGTTTTCTTTTGAGAAATGAAGAAGTATCCCCGTTCTTTCCATGTGTCACTCCAGATGGACTCTAGACTTTTGGTGCGCATGACCTGGAACACATTTCACTTTGTTTAAATTTGATCGATTATTTATGTTTTACGATAACTAAGTTTGGATTAGGAACGTTGTTTGAAATGTTTGGACAAAGTTTACAGGTAACTTATTTAATACTTTGTAGTCATGTTGGGCGAGTTGGAACCGGTGTATTTTCTGACTCAAACACGCCAAATAAATTGACATTTTGGGGATATAAAGAAGCAATTTATCGAACAAAAGGACCATTTGTGATGTTTCTGGGATATTTTGGAGTGCCAACAGAAGAAGATCTTCAAAGGTAAGGCATTAATTATTTCGTTATTTCTGAGTTTTGTGTCGCACCTGGCTGGTTGAAATCTGGTTTTCATGTGTTTGTATGCGGGGTGCTGTCCTCAGAAAATCGTCCCCTTGAAATCTGACACTGCGGCTTGGTTAACAAGAAGCAGACAATACGATTATCTGAGGACAGCACCCCACATACAAACACATGAAAATCAGATTTCAACCAGCCAGGTGCGAAACCAAACTCAGAAATAACTATATAATTCATGCCTTACCTTTGAAGATCTTCTTCTGACCATAAGCTTTATTTTGATGTATTAAACATGTATGTTTTGTGAATTTCTCTATTATAAGTATTTCTGTTTTTGAATTTGGCGCGCTGCAAATTCACTGGATGTTGTCAAATCAATCCCGTTACCGAGATCTGAGCGGGAAAGGATCACTAAGAAGTTAAATAAATGTGAAATAAATAAATAAAATAAACAGTTGTTTATAATGATATGTATTAAAAAGCTGTTTAATATAATTTAGTAATGCAAGTCATTACTCTATTATTTAGAATTGCATTGTATTAATTACATTCATTAATGTTTCTAACGTATTTCATTTGAGAAGATTTGAAAATAAGACGCTGCCACATACGTTCCAAAAGAGATATTGAGATGGCTACAAGACAAATGCTAGGTGTCTGTTTGTAGCTTTCTTTTTGTACACTATGAACAGCCAGAATTTTTCTGGTATGTTCACTATTGAAGGATTACTTTTGTAAATCACTTTCCTTAAAACAAATAATCTCAGAAAGTAGATTGAGGGGCGCTTATTTTTGTTTTGTACAGCTTGCGTGTGCTGTGTGAACGTATTATTTAATGTACTGCTCGAAACGTTGTGACTCACGGGAGAGTGGTGGTGCTTGCATGTTGCTCAAATACAAAATAAGATTACATTTATGCATGTAATCTTCAATGGATTTTAATTGTAGACTCTACGACAGAGCAGGTAAATGTTGAACTGGAATGCAAAAATGTGCTGAAAAGTTACTGGACCAAATGATGTATATAAACCCTGGATAGCTGACGGGGGTGTATTGAAGCCTCCTCGCAGACATCTTGGTACTCCTCTTCCATTATACATTTTTTAGGGGAGCTATAGAAATCCATTTCTTAATATCTACATTAATTTAAGACGTTTTATTATATTACAAACACCTTAATGCATTCTTTTAAATTAGATTATGTGAGCTATACAACATTTTCCTTAAAATACTTTCTTTGTTTGTACTGATATTACTGTCCCCACTACAACAACAAAAATACTTAAATACATGTAATTTGTTGGTAATAACTGGGTAATAAATGCAGTGTTTTCCATAAGCATATTGAAATGCCAGGCAACGTAAAAAGTGGCCAGCCAGGCTACTGGATCAGAGCATGACATTTTCCCTTTCACACTGAGTGGTTATCAAAATGGAGAGAGCTGGGAAGATTTTTCAAATACATTGAGGAGCTATTGTAATTCTCAGTGGATGTAAAAACAGACTTTGTTTGCTTGTTGTTTGAAGTAAAGGAAACACTACTTTGAGAAAATCCACAGGTCATTCATTAGTGGTGGAGCATTAAGCCAATCAGGAATACTATCAGATCCCCAAAGACACATTTATATGCTTACATTTGCGAGCAGGCCAGGTAGCATATAAGGCTACTTCTATGCATGAGTGTCCTTACTCAACATTGACAGGAGCGCTCCAAACAAAAGACAATGACTAAATTGACAGAACTTGTAAATGGAATTAAATAAACCAAAACTTGTTTCTCACAAGTGTAGCGTAGGTTGTGTACTCTGCAAACAATGTATCCACTCCGACAACGAGAACAGGAAGACTGGAATAATATTATTGAATGCATTAAAATAAATAACCGTAACCAAAGTAAGAAACACCAAAGAAACATTGCAAATTCATGGTAAATGTACTACTGGTGATATATGTAATGGAGAATTGATAAACACTTACAATCAAATGCAAACAATTCACACAATGAAGTTACGAAACAATGAATGTGCAAAAATTGGTGGGGAGAGAGGACATTCTGGAGAGAGAAGTGCATTGAGTATCTAGGCACATGGTCAATCTGAAGTCTGCATTGGCCATGTAGCATTTATGGTGATATGGCCTCAGCAGAAGTCAGGGCAAGAATGGCCACAGCAGAAGACTGGGCATTCATACTTCTTGCAAATTCACAGAGCAGTGCAGAGCTGTTGTCAAGGAAGTGAGTTTAGGTTCATATAGGATGTAAAGCCCCCACCTACCGTCAACCAATCATGTCAATGCAGAGCTTTGTTACACAATTTGGGACGGGCGTGGCAATGCGGTACAGAGCTCCATATGGCCTTTGCATGCCTCTCTGCATGCCTCTGCAGAGATTGCCAAGAGTGTGCAAAGCTGTCATCAAGGCAAAGGATGGCTACTTTGAAGCATCTCAAATGTAAAATATATTTTGATTTGTTTGTTGAAAAACTCACGTTTTTGAATCCGGCGTCATTTTGTGTATTAGTTCATAAACCATGTGCAATGGAATTGGTACATCGAAAATCTCTTCTGGGTTTCTCGTCCGGTGGCGCCCCTAGAGGGGTGGGAGGGTGGGAAGGGTACTGTCACGTCTGCTCCCGCTCCCGCTCTCTGGTGATCGCCAGGCTGCTTATCATTTCGCACACTTGTCACCATCATTAAGAGCATCAGCTCTTCATCGGACTCACCTGGACTCCAAGATATTAATTACCTCCCCTATATCTGTCACTTTCTCAGGTTCTTTCCCAAGTCAGCATTAATGTTATGTTTCCCTTGTCCAGATGCTGTTCGTGTTGTGTTTCCGGTCTGTTTATTCATTAAATATTCACTACCTGTGTCACACCCTGATCTTTTCATCTGTCTTTGTGAATGTCTCCACCCCCCTCCAGGTGTCGCTGATCTTCTCCATTATCTCCTGTGTATTTAAACCTGTGTTCTCTGTTTGTCTGTTGCCAGTTTGTCTTGTTTGGTCGAGTCAACCAGTGTTTTGTGTCTCAGCTCCTGCTTTTTCCAATCTCTCTTTTCTCGCCCTCCTGGTTTTGACCCTTGCCTGTCCTGACTCCGAGCCTGGCTGCCTGACCACTCTGCCTGCCCCTGACCTTGAGTCTGCCTGCCGACCTGTACCTTTGCTCCCCTCTGGATTACCAACCTCTGCCTTACCCTGATCCTGAGCCTGCCTGCCGCCCGGTACCGTTAACCCACCTCTGGTTTGCTGACCCCTGCCTGCCTTGACCTGTCTATTGCCTGCCCCTGTTGGATTATTAAACCATTGTTAATTCGACGTTGTCTGCATCTGGGTCTTACCTTCATACCTGATAGTACGAACTGACCATGACTGACCCAGCAGACCCGGGCCAGCTGCGCAACGCCATCTCCTCTCAAGGAGCCTCAATGGTAGGCACAAGGAATTGCTTCGTGGGCTGATGGAGGTGGTCCAAACATTGGTTGAGCGCCATGACCGGGTGTTGGACATGCTTCTGAAGCAATTCCGCGGGTTGCCTGGGGGGGCAGCCTGCCTCAGTGGTAACCCCACCGCCCCTCAGCAACTCAGCAGTTAGCAGCGCCGCACCTTCCCGGGAGCCCCGGTTACCTCCTCCGGAAAGCTTTAATGGAGAGCCGAGCACCTGTCGGGCGTTTTTAGCTCAGTGTGTCCTCATTTTCGAGCTTCAGCCCTCCTCATTCCCCTCAGATCGCTCCAAAACAGCCTACCTCATCACACTGATGTCTGGAAGGGCTTTCCTGGTCTACTGCCATATGGGAACAGCAGCAGGCCATATGCGCGAGCTTGGATAGGTTTGTGGGAGAGGTGAGGAAGGTTTTTGATGCCCCGTTCTCTGGGACGCTAATTCAGCTTCGGCAGGATGCATGCACTGTGGCCGACTATGCGGTGGATTTCCGTATGTTGGCAGTAGAGAGTGCATGGAACCGAGAAGCACTGTTCGACATGTTCCTGCATGGCATCTCAGAGAAGGTTAAAGACGATCTTGCGGCTTGGGAGTTACCCACAGATTTTGACTCCCTCATCGCTTTGACCATCCGCATCGATGGGCAATTGTGGGAACGACGGATGGATTTGATTTCACTAGCACGTCCAGGGATTCCACCTCACCTCCGAGTCATCCCGGAAGTCCCCGACGATCCCGTGGCCGAGACCACCCAAGATTTCCCGACCTTCCTCGAGAGTCACAGAGGACGAGCCCATGCAACTAGGCAGGTTTGGGCTGTCGCCAGCGGAATGGCATCACCGGAACAGCCCCTCTCCATTCCAGTGGATGTTAGAGCGTTGGACGGGCGCGCTATAGGTCGGGTCACCCATAACACCACTCCAATCAACCTACGTGTCAGGGAATCACAGCGAGACCATTCAGTTCCTGCTCATTAAGTCCCCCCAGATTCCTGTGGTTTTGGGATTCTCCTGGTTCCAGCAACACAACCCACTCATCAACTGTTCTACTGGTGCCATCATGGGCTGGAGTCTGTTCTGCCACGCCCATTGTTTGAAGTCAGCGCAACCTGCCCCGGGATGTCTTCCTGGGGCCTCAGAGGTTGTTCGGATCTCTCCGCCATTCCCGCAGAGTACCAGGATCTCCGGGAGGCGTTCAGCAAGTCCCGGTCCACTTCCCTTCTGCAGCACTGCCCTTATGACTGCGGGATTGACCCTCTCCCTAGCACTACACCGCCCCGGGGGCGTCTGTACTGGTTGTCGGGACCTGAAACAAAGGCTATTGAGGACTACATTGGGTACTCACTAGCTACTGGATTTATCCGTTCCTCTTCCTCTCCCACTGGCACAGGGTTCTTCTTCATGGAGAAGACAGACAAGACCCTGCGCCCATGCAATGACTACCAGGGACTCAATGACATAACTCTAAAGAACCGTTATCCGCTACCACTCATTTCCTCTGCCTTCGAGCTGCTCCAGGGTGCCACTGTGTTCTCCAAGCTGGATCTACGAAACGCCTACCACTTGGTGCGGATACGAGAGGGGGACGAGTGGAAGACCGCCTTCAACATGGCCAGCGGCCACAACGATTATCTGGTCATGCCCTTTGGCCTCTCTAAACTGGGATATGACTAAGGAGTTAATCAGGGAGATTTTTCCACCTAATAGACAGGTCTTTTCCTGTGCATGGTAGCAAGATCTTATGTATGTTTTCTAACTTCACCATCAGACCATTTTATTGGTAAACTATAAGGTAATGTAAAAGTTGTATTTATTTGTGATCCAATACATAATTTGGTTGCAATCCAGAGGTTAGAAAAAATATCTAGATCCTCTATGAGGCTATGGAGGGATCCAAATTGTGGATTTAAAAGAAAACAGTATCACCTTTGTTTTTAAGCCCTGGTTTTCTAGCCCCTTAATATTATTGTTAATATTACATTTTTTGTATTACAGTTTTTGTTACTATCTATCTGTACTGTTAGTCCCTCTATTTCCTTTGTTAATATGAACTCTTCTGACTTAAATTGCTTTTGTTTTAAAGATGAGCAGTGAATTGCATGGCCTCTAAAGGCACATTTAAAAATATAAAAAGGGGATATAATGTACACTACCGTACAAAAGTTTCTAAGTCACTTAGAAATGTCCTTGTTTTTGAAAGAAACGCACATTTTCTGTCCATTAAAATAATATCAAATTGATCAGAAATACAGTGTAGACATTGCTAATGTTGTAAATGACTATTGTAGCTGGAAATGGCTGATTTTTTATGGAATATATACATAGGGCCCATTATCAGCAACCATCACTCCTGTGCTCCAGTGGCACGTTGTGTTAGCTAATCCAAGTTTATCATTTTATAAGGCTAATTTTTCATTAGAAAACCCTTTTGCAATTATGTTAGCACAGCTGAAAACTGTTGTTCTGATTGAAGAAGCAATAAAACTGGCCTCCTTTAGACGACTTGAGTATCTGGAACATCAGCATTTGTGGGTTCGATTACAGGGCCAAAATGGACAGAAACAAAGACCTTTCTTCTGAAACTCGTCAGTCTATTCTTGTCCTGAGAAATTAAGGCTATTCCATGTGGGAAATTGCCAAGAAACTGAAGATCTAATACAATGCTGTGTCTTACTCCCTTCACAGAACAGAGCAACGAGAATAGAAAGAGGAGTGGTAGGCCCCGGTGCACAACTGAGCAAGAGGACAAGTATATTAGAGTGTCTAGTGTCTAGTTTGGCATTTAAGTGACCCCAAACTTTTGAATGGAGTTTCAAAAGAGTTCTTTTTCAAAGAGTTCAAGTAACAGACCCATCTCAACATCAACTGTTCAGAGGAGACTGCGTGACGGCCTTCATGGTCAAATTGCTGCAAAGAAACCACTACTAAAGGACACCAATAATAAGAAGAGACTTACTTGGGCCAAGAAACATGAGCAATGGACATTAGACCAGTGTTAATCTGTCCTTTGGTCCGATGAGTCCAAATTCGAGACTTTTGGTTCCAACCGCCGTGTCTTCGTGAGACGCAGAAGAGGTGAACAGAAGAGCTCCTCATGTGGTTCCCACCGTGAAGCGTGGAGGAGGAGGTGGGATGGTGTGGGGTGATTTGCTGGTGACCCTGTAGGTGTTTTATTTAGAATTCAAGGCACACTTAACAGGCATGGTTACCACAGCCTTCTGCAACGATACGACATCCCATCTGCTTTGCACTTAGTGGGACTATCATTTGTTTTTCAACAGGACAGTGAAACAAACATCTCCAGGCTGTGTAAGGGCGATTTGACCAAGAAGGAGAGTTATGGAGTGCTGCTTCAGCTGACCTAGCCTCCACAATCACCCAACCTCAACCCAATTGAGATGGTTTGGGATAAGATGGAAAGCAGAGTGCAGGAAAAGCTGACATGAGTAAGACCTTTAAACCGGTCAACATGCACAAGGCCAGACGGATTACCAGGACGTGTACTCTGAGCATGCGCTGACCAACTGGCAAGTGTCTTCACAGACATTTTCAACCTCTCCCTGTCTGAGTCTGTAAAACCAACATGTTTCTAGCAGACCACCATAGTCCCTGTGCCCAAGAACAGGTAACCTGCCAAAATGACTACCTTTGAAAGGCTGGTCATGGCTCACATCAACACCATTATCCCAGAAATTCTAGACCCACTCCAATTTGCATGCCGCTCCAACAGATCCACAGATGATGCAATCTCTATTGCACTCCACACCCGGACAAAAGGACCACCTATGTCAGAATGCTATTCATTGACTACAGCTCAGCTTTCAACACCATAGTGCCCTCAAAGCTCATCACTAAGCTAAGGACCTTGGGACTAAACACCTCCCTTTGCAACTGGATCCTGGACTTCCTGATGGGCCGCCCCCAGGTGGTAAGGGTAGGTAACAACACATCTGCCACGTTGATCTTCAACACGGGGGCCCCTCAGGGTTGCGTACTCAGTCCCCTCCTGTACTCCCCTTTTACTCATGACTGCATAGCCAGGCACGACTCCAACACCATCATCAAGTTTGCCGATGACACAACAGTGGTAGGCCTGATCACCAACAACAACGAGACAGCCTGTAGGGAGGAGGTCAGAGACCTGGGCTTCAAGCTTCAGGTTCCTTGGTATCCACATCACCAACAAACTAACGTGGTCTAAGCATACCAAGACAGTCATGAAGAAGGCACAACAAAACCTATTCCTCTCAGGAGACGGAAAATATTTGGTATGGGTCCTCATAAAGGTTCTACAGCTGCACCATCGAGAGCATTCTGACTGGTTGCATCACTGCCTGGTATGGCAACTGCTCAGCCTCCGACCGCAAGGCACTACAGAGGTTAATGCGTACGGCCCAGTACATCACTGGGGCCAAGCTTCCTGCCACCCAGGAACTCTGTGCCAGGCAGTGTCAGAGGAAGTTCTTAAAAATGGTCAAATACTCCAGCCACCCTAGTCATAGACTGTTCTCTCTGCTACCACAAGGCAAGCGGTACCGGAACGCCAAGTCTAGTTCTAAGAGGCTTCTAATTAGCTTCTACCCCCAAGCCATAAGAATCCAGAAACAGCTAATCAAAGGGCTATCCAGACCTCTCTTTTATGCTGCTGCTACTCTCTTTTATAATCTATGCACAGTCATTTTAATAACTCTACCTACAAGTACATGTTACCTAAATTACCGCACATAGCCTCGCTATTGTTATTTTACTGCTGCTCTTGAAGTATTTGTTACTTTTATTTTTTATTTTTTTTCTTAACTGCATTGTTGGCGCAAGCGTTCCGCTTGTGACCCACCTCGATAACATCCGGTGAAATTGCAGAGCGCCAAATTCAAAATACAGAAATAGTCATAATAAACATTCCTAACAAACATAAGTGTTATACATCAGTTTAAAGATTAACTTCTTGTTAATCCAGCCGTTTTGTCATATTTCAAAAAGGCTTTATGGCGATAGCATACCATGCGATTATTTGAGGACAGCTCCCCTCTTACAAAAGCATACAAACATTTTACAACCAAGGACAAAAGCCAGAAATAGCGATAAAATTAATCACTTACCTTTGAAGATCTTCATACGGTTGCAGTCACAAGAGTCCCAGCTACACAATAAATGTTTGTTTTGTTCGATAAAGTCCCTCTTTATATCCCAAAAACTCAGTTTTGTTGGCGCAGTTTGTTCAGCAATACACTGGCTCAAACGCGGTCAAAACATGCAGACGAATACATCCTAATAGTACCGGTAAAGTTCGTCAAAACATGTCAAACGATGTTTATAATTAATCCTCAGGTTGTCAATTGTCTAAATAACCGATTATATTTAAACCGGACAATAGTGTATTCAATAGAAAGGAAAAACAAGGGCGCGCACTCGGTTATGTGCGCAAACCAGCACTGCATGATTCTACAATCCACTGACAGAAAGGTCTCATTCTTGTTCATTTTTCAGAAAACAAGCCTGAAACAATGTCTAAAGACTGTTGACATCTAGTGGAAGCCATAGGAACTGCAATCTGGGTCCTAACCCATTAGATAATCTATAGGCATTCAATTGAAAATACCCACCTCAAAAAATCCCACTTCCTGGATGAATTTTCCTCAGGTTTTCGCCTGCCATATCAGTTCTGTTATACTCACAGACATTATTTTAACAGTTTAAGAAACTCCAGAGTGTTTTCTATCCAAATCAATTATATCCATATCCTAGCTTCCGGGACTCAGTAACAGGCAGTTTACTTTGGGCACGCTTCTCATCCAGACATCAAAATACTGCCCCCAAGCCAAAATAAGTTTTAAGGGCTTGTAAGTAAGCATTTCACTCTAAGGTCTACACCTATGGTATTCGGTGCATGTGACAAATACAATTTATTTGATTAAATAGCCTACCTCTGTGTCAGTGAAGGGCTCTTAGGTTAAAACCAAGAATCGAATTGAAGGGGTATGACAGGGTATGCCATAGGCCTACCTTTAATTAAAGAAAAACATCAAAAAGCACAAACATACCCTTTGTTAGCTTAATATTTTGAAGAAAATAAAACTGATTTGATTACATAAAGTGATCTATAACAGCACTGGTCCACAATCTTTATGCTAGAAATGTATATCATAGTTTTGTTTGTTTGTCATTCAGGGGCTGACTTTGTAAGGGATGTAATCTAATTATGTCACCATCAATTGATTAAGCTATTCACTTTCTGTACAATAGAAGATGTTTAAACTCATTAAGGGAAACACTTGTGACCTTCTCTCTTTGGGTTAAGTCATGGAAGAAAAGAAGCCAGCAGTAACAGCTTAAATGATTTTGCTTCTGTCGGCCCAAACAGACTGGAGTGGAAAGGTAGGCCTATCTTTTGAACGTACCATGTTCAGATTCCTAACAGTGTCGTTGACACACTGATCTGATATGATGAACACATAGGCATATTCCATCTGTCCATTCTTAGCCTGTAATTTGTGTGGAATTAAGAACAGATTCCACTAGTATTGAATATTACATAGAATTGTATTTACAGTAGCTTGCGAAAGTATTCACCCCATTGGCTTTGTCCCTAATTTGTTGTCTTACAACCTGGAATTAAAATATGTCTTTTTTTGGGGGGGGGGGTTGTATCATTTGATTTACACAACATGCCTACCACTTTGAAGATGCAAAATGTTTGTTTTTTTGTGAAGCAAACAAGAAATAAAAAATAAAAAAACAGAAAACTTGAGTGTACATAACTATTCACCCCTCCTAAGTCAATACTTTGTAGAGCCACCTTTTTCAGCAATTACAATTGCAAGTCTGACACTGGGATTTTTTCCCATTCTTCAAGGCAAAACTGCTCCAGCTCCTTCAAGTCGGATTGGTGCCACTGGTGAAAAGCAATCTTTAAGTCATACCACAGATTCTCAATTGGACATTTAAATGTTTCCCCTTAAACCACTCACGTGTTGCTTTCGCAGTAGTCTTAGGGTCATGGTCCTGCTGGAAGGTGAACCTCCGTCCCAGTCTCTGGAAGACTGAAACAGGTTTCCCTCGAGAATTTCCCTATGTTTAGCACCATCCATCATTCCTTCAATTCTGACCAGTTTCCCAGTCCCTGCTGATGAAAAACATCCCCACAGCATGATGCTGCCACCAATATGCTTACCTATGGGGATGGTTTTCTTGGGGTGATGAGAGGTGTTGGGTTTGTGCCAGACATAGCATTTTCCTTGATGGCCAACAATCTCAATTTTAGTCTCATCTGACCAGAGTACCTTCTTCCATGTTTGGGGAGTCTCCCACATGCCTTTTGGCGAACACCAAACATGTTTGCTTATTTTTTTCTTTAAGCAATGGCTCTTTTTCTGGCCACTCTTCCATAAAGCCAAGCTCTGTGGAATACATGGCTTAAAATGGTCCTATGCACAGATACTCTAATCTCAGCTTTGCAGCTCCTTCAGGGTAATCTTTGTTGCCTCTCTGATTAATGCCCTCCTTGCCTGGTCCACGATTTTTGGTGGGCGGCCCTCTCTTGGCAGGTTTGTTGTGGTTACATATTATATCATTTTTAAAATAATGGATGTAATGGTGCTCTGTGGGATCTTCAAAGTTTCTGATTTTATAACCCAACCCTGATCTGTACTTCACCACAACTTTGACCTGTTTGGAGAGCTCCTTGGTCTTCATGGTGCTGCTTGCTTGGTGGTGCCCCTTGCTTAGTGGTGTTGCAGACTCAGGGACCTTTAGGAACAGGTGTATATATCATGAGATCATGTGACACTTAGATTGCACTCAGGTGGACTTTATTTAACTAATTATGTGATTTCTGAAGGTAATTGGCTGCACCAGATCTTATTTAGGGTCTTCATAGCAAAGGGGCTGAATACATATGTATGCACCACTTCTACGTTTTTTGAATTTTTTGAAACAAGTATATATTTTTTCATTTCACTTCACCAATTTGGATTAGTTTGTGTACAGTTGTGGCCAAAAGTTGTGAGAATGACACAAATATTAATTTTTACAAGTCTGCTGCCTCAGTTTGTATGATGGCAATTTGCATATCCTCCAGAATGTTATGAAGAGTGATCAGATGAATTGCAATTAATTGCAATGTCCCTCTTTGCCATGCAAATAAAAATAATCCCCAAAAAACATTTCCACTGCATTTCAGCCCTGCCACAAAAGGACTAGCTGACATTATGTCAGTGATTCTCTTGTTATCACAGGTGTGAGTGTTGACGAGGACAAGGCTGGAGATCACTCTGTCATGCTGATTGAGTTCGAATAACAGACTGGAAGCTTCAAAAGGAGGGTGGTGCTTGGAATCATTGTTCTTCTTCTGTCAATCATGGTTGCCTGCAAGGAAACATGTGCCGTCATCGTTGCTTTGCACAAGAGGGGCTTCACAGGCATGGATATTGCTGCCAGTAAGATTGCACCTAAATAAACCATTTATCGGATCATCAAGAACTTCAAGGAGAGTGGTTCAATTGTTGTGAAGAAGGCTTCAGGGCGCCCAAGAAAGTCCAGCAAGCGCCAGGACCGTCTCCTAAAGTTGATTCAGTTGCGGGATTGGGGCATCACCAGTACAGAGCTTGCTCATGAATGGCAGCAGGCAGGTGTGAGTGCATCTCCATGCACAGTGAGGCTTTTGGAGGATGGCCCGGTGTCAAGAAGGGCAGCAAAGAAGCCACTTCTCTCCAGGAAAAAAATCAGGAACAGACTGATATTCTGCAAAAGCTACATTGGACTGCTGAGGACTGGGGTAAAGCCATATTCTCTGATGAATCCCCTTTCCGATTGTTTGGGGCATCCGGAATAAAGCTTGCCGGAGAAGACAAGGTGAGCGCTACCCTCAGTCCTGTGTCATGCCAACAGTAAAGCATCCTGAGACCATTCATGTGTGGGTTTGCTTCTCAGCCAAGGGAGTGGGCTCACTCACAATTTTGCCTAAGAACACAGCCATGAATAAAGAATGGTACCAACACATCCTCCGAGAGCAACTTCTCCCAACCATCCAGGAACAGTTTGGTGACTGAACATTGCCTTTTCCAGTATGATGGAGCACTTTGCCATAAGGCAAAAGTCATAATGAAGTGGCTCGGGGAACAAAATATCGATATTTTGGGTCCATGGCCAGGAAACTCCCCAGACCTTAATCCCATTGAGAACTTGTGGTCAATCCTCAAGAGGCTGATGGACAAACAAAAACCCACAAATTCTGACAATTTCCAAGCATTGATTATGCAAGAATGGGCTGCCAGTCAGGACGCGGCCCAGAAGTTAATTGACAGCATGCCAGGGCGGATTGCAGAGGTCTTGAAAAAGAATGGTCAACACTGCAAATATTGACTCTTTGTATCAACTTCATGTAATTGTCAATAAAAGCCTTTGACACTTATGAAATGCTTGTAATTATACTTCAGTATTCCATAGAAACATAT
The DNA here is from genome assembly GCF_002021735.2 of Oncorhynchus kisutch. NCBI lineage: Eukaryota > Metazoa > Chordata > Actinopteri > Salmoniformes > Salmonidae > Oncorhynchus > Oncorhynchus kisutch. The sequence continues at coordinate 5,003,816 of NC_034194.2, forward strand.
GACAAAAATATCTAAAGACACTGAAGCTGCAACTTTGTGGAAATTAATATTTGTGTCATTCTCAAAACTTTTTGTCACGACTGTATGTCCATTACATGTTATCCGAAGAAAAATCTATTTAAATTACAGGTTGTAATACAACAAAATAGGAAAAATGGCAAGGGGATGAATACTTTTGCAAGGCACTGTAATCTTTATAAAAGTACATTTTTTCTTAGATCTGCAAATACGATGACAGATTCATGCAACGCTTTTACTATATAGGTGATCTTTCCACCCCTACTCTGGTCCACGGTGGTATGCAAACCCACAACCTTCTGGCCCGCAGTCCTGAGCATGATCAATATTCCGGCGTTGCCATGTAATGCTTATGGGACGAAGAAGAGTTTCTAAAAGTAAATATCCAAGGCTCTGGTCTGTCCAACAAGTGAGTGTAAATGCTGACAATGTATCTGCTATCCACGTTGTTTGAATTATTATTTTGGGTATAGGGGAGAGTCAGTTGTGGTTTTTGTTCAAGCATTCGGCGAGGGTTTTAGGTCAAATACATTTTGCTGAAGGGAGGGCCATCCACTTTAATCTCCATGTAACCATTATTTTAAATAAATAACATTCACTCCCTAACACAACAAAATGTGGAAGCAGTGAAGGGGTGTGAAAACCTTTTGAAGGCACTGTATATATTTCTGCCGAGACGCACTTTTAAAAGGGATAGTGCGAGATTGTGGCAATAGTGCGATATTTCTATTTACCCAGATGACTCTGGTTGTGTTATAGCACAAACCAAATAATAAAGTATATTTCCTTGAAGAACAGTGCATATGCAACGAATGATGATTTGTGCTTTATGTGGGCTGGTTGGGATGTATGTAAAGGGGGGAAACAACATGGTAACTACTAATGGTAATTACTAGCTAATTACCTGGTAAATACGTAGTTATTACCGTCTTATTACCCAGTTATTACCCAGTTATTACCGAAGTGGTACCAGGATTATATACTCCTCTCCGTCAGAAGCCACTTGTGAATTTGATAGCTTTAACACAATTCCACTGCTATATAGATGTTGGCTAAAGCGGATCTGATTGAATAGAGTCAATGGTTTGGAATAATTATTGCTCTATCCACCTACAAAACCATGGCAGTTTTTTAATCGTGGGGGATCTAAAGAGTGTGATGTAGACTTCATCAGTACTCTGTAGCACTCAGCATCAGGCCACTGCAAATTAGATGTGTGGGTGGGAGGGGGGCAATTAGACTGTATAGCAGGACTACTCAGCGCCGGTCCCAGAGGACTGCAGTCAGCCAACCACACTGATTTAGCCCTCTTTTCTCAGCTCTGACATTATTAATGATTTGAGAGGGGCTGAAGTGTCGGTCAATGGCCACTTGTACTTTATTTGGCTGGACAGTGAAATTCAGCCTTGTTGGAGGTACTCTTCATACCTAAGCACCTAAAATCTAGGTAGACAAATGTTGCATACATTTCTCTGTGAAATAACAACGTGCACAGTGTCAGTGTCTCTGGTGACAGTGGCCCAAAAGTCACTTCACTGCTCAAATCAGACAATACAGAGTATCCTACAGTTCCATCATAAACTGCCATTTATTAGTATCAAACCACTGCTACAAAAATTACATCAAACATGATGAAAATTAACTTGCATACGTGCTATACACAATGTAAGCTTTAAAGTAATTAAAGTACATGATTTTTTTGTTGTTGACAAATATCAATATATATATCAATGCCACTTAAAGCCATATATGTCATTCCAGTGATCTAGAGCCTATAAATATACAACTATATCCCTGGTGGCTAAAGGACCTTCATACACATTTGAGTAAAGATAACCATTTCAAATTTCTCATCACAAAATTTTCTAAATGATGATTTGAGGATGAAATAAATTGCCACATTTTTTAATCTACACAAATATTTTTTGTTATGGTGTAACCATCTACTCCACATAATCATCAACATCGTTGTAAAAAAAAAAGGAAATAATGAAATAAACATATGTACAGAGAGAAAGATATATAAGACAAGGAAATGCTGCACCTCATATTTCGAAGACCCCAGTATCAGAGATTATTGGGAAATAGACTTGCTAATTGGAAATTCGTGACAGGCACACAAAAAAGTCACTATTTTAGTGTACAGTACACGATTTTCAATCACAGATAAATATGGTAGGTTACTTAAGACAGATAAAATAGGAAGGAGGTTGGTCGATGTATAACGCAAATGTCTAGCAACCCAAAGGTTGCGTGTTTGAATTTCATCACCGACAACTTTTGCATTTTAGCTACTTTGCAACTACTTAGCATGTTAGCTAACCCTTCCCCTAACCTTTAACCTTCCCAACCTTAACCCTAACCTTAACCCTTAACTATTTAGCTAGCATGTTACCTAACCTCTAACCCTAGCCCCTAACTCTAACCTTAACTCCTAAGCCTAACCTTAACCCATAGCCTAGCTAACATTAGCCACCTAGCTAGTCAAGCTAACGTTAGCCACAACAAATTGGAATTCGTATAATGTACACAAATGCCTTATGAAGAAATCGTGTAATACACATTAAATGTGTTGTGATGAAAATCTTGTAATACAAACAAAAAAGTGTATTTTTCGTGTGCATGTCACAAATTTCGAATAAATAATGATAGTGTGTTGATTTTGAAAGGTTGCCTGGGTGAAAAAGCAAATTGTTGTCTACTCTGTGCTTCATTCCATAGAAACTAATGGTTCAGTGAAATGTCATAAATTGTTCCCTCTTACACTCAACATCATGTGGTTGTTGGTTATGATTAAATCAATGATTTAAAGATCATCATGGCAAGAACTCAGGAATTGCCATATCATTCAGTATGAAACAATAAAATGTGCCATCAGAGGCACAATAACAAAAAACGAATTGGATTGTACTGTATTTAGTTTCATAGTGATATTTTTTATACAACACCCTGCTTGGTCCTTTTTTAAACTGACAATTGCTCTCAAAGTTTACATAAAAACATTTCTCACTTTGCGATTCAGTCATCAACTGCACATGGAGACTATCTATGATTAGATAGCTTGCTTTAAAATGTAGCATTATCGGAGTCTCTGCATCAGTGCCTTGCTAACTTATTTTCCAGCTCAGTGAAAGTATTGAGGGAGAGATTGACAAATACTTCATAGTATGCCTTTTAAAGCCACACGTTCCACTTTTTAGCAGCTATTGTACTGTCGAAAAGGATACTATCAACAGCGAGATACATTCATGCCAATCACAAATAAAAAAATGGACAATTTGAAAAGTTCAAGACAGATGCTGCAAACCATATATATATATTTTTTACATTACTATTTTCCACCACACAATGCTGTATGAAGACTCGCCTGAAGATCAGTTATCAAAAATGTAGAAGGGGTCTGTGGCTTGGGTTGACAGGGGCGAGGAGAGCTCTTGCCTGCTGTGCTACAAGCGTATTCACTGAGTTGAATGTGAGTACTTTAAAAACACAGAGGTTTTTACTCAGTATGCTGCTCAGGGAGTGGACACAGAGGGCCCGAGCAGGCAGCACCTCCAGCGTTTGACAAAATCGGCCAGTAAAAATTGACAAAGGCACAGGAAGGATTTTATTAACCGCAGGGTCAGAGGAATCGCCTCTCTCAGAACGGCTCTGGCCATTCTCCATTCACTCAGCCAACAGATTCCTTTGTGAAGAGCCAGGCAAAAGCAAGAGAGAAAGAGGCCGGACAGCATCCTAATCATCTCGATAAACAACAGCATATCCTCTCATACTGCCAATCAAGCAATAGCGAGTTGTTCAAGGACAAGAAATAAACTGTTTTCAATACTCAAAGCCTGAGTAACAGTCACCAATATAAATTCAAAAATTTTGACATAGCATAAACAGGTTTAAAATAACTCTTCCAGGTCATTTAGTATGATTGTATAACCGGCGCCAGTGTGCTAGATTAGCATAAAAGCTTTGCCTCCCTGAACTTGCCTTTGACTGGGCTTGAACCAGCGTCCTCTACCCTCGCAACACACGTGACCGCCCGCATGACAAAATATAAACTGTTCTAACTATACAGAAGATGCGCCATCGGGGACATTTCAAGCTAGCTGTGGAGTGAGGTTATGGTATGTTCTTAACTCCGTTACACATGTTTTACAAGACAATAGTAGACTTACAAACGATGCTGTTTTAATTACTATCGTGTGTGTTGATGAGATAACAATCGGGAGTGGCCACGCACTTCAGTTTTGGCACTGTGATTCAATGGACATTATTCTACTTTTGGGGTCTGAAAACTTCACTAATTGTAGAGAGAGTCTGATAAATGACGATGACGAGTTTTGTCTGCTTGAAAGGCAATAGCTCAGATACACAATAAAATGACCCCAGGAATTGAAAGAACATCGCTCAGAGATGCACATCAACGATATAACATACAAAATCATATCTTTCCTGAGGTCTGAGTATTGTGGAGTAATTTTTTAATTAGACAAGTCAGTTAAGAGCAAATTCTTATTTTACAATGGCCTACCCCGGCCAAACCCACCCCTTACCCAGACGATGCTGGGCCAATTGTACGTCGCCCTATGGGACTCCTGATCATGGCCAGGATCGAACCAGGGTCTGTAGTGACACCACTAGCACTGAGATGCAGTGCCTTAGACCGCTGTGCCACTCGGGAGCCATGCAAGGGTAATCAGTAATCCATAAATTCACACTTAAATAAGGTTTGCCCATGCTCTCATTGACTTCCTATAACGATGTGGATTGATTTTTGCTGAGGATGCTTTAGACTAACTGAGTGTTGTTTTACTGTATTTTACTTGGAATGTAACTATTATACTATCTACAAGAAATAAACTGTTTTCACAGCATACTGCAATGAAACACTGTATGAAGCCTGATCATTTTTTTTATTTTTTACATTTTACCACATAAACCCAATACAAGCAAATAGTTGCAGACAAAATGGGGGAAAAAATGGGGGAAATTATCCACATCTGATCAAATGAGCTTAACCTGCATGTAGCACATTGATTGGATTATTGAAAAGCTTAATATGACTGGTGATATTTAAGCGATAACATACAGCAAATTCAAGATATGGAATGATTAAGCAATCATGAATCTTTTGATATTGTTGAAATACTTACGCCCTGTAAATTACCCTTCTCCAAAGGCCTTATCTAGAGGTGCAATAATTGTTTTATAAATGAGGCTAGGATATGGTATTTAACGTATTATTTAAATACTTTAAAGGCACATTCAGTACATTACTTGTTCCCCTTGTGGACTCATTTGACAGCTGTTGTTTCATTATTCAAAACAATGCCTTCTATTCTGTATTCAAAGCGTTGAACATTTAAATTGAGGGATTATCACAATATCAGGTGAGTTGAAGAGCACTCTTTGAAGTCGTCCCCAATACAGCAGTGGTAAAACTCAAGGGAAAAGTCAGAGCTTGGCCTGGTCGTAATTGCATGAATACTTAAATATCCTCTTATCTGAAATGTGAAAGCTGAATGATTTTCTGTTAACAGCTAGCACAGAGACAGGTCACCTTATTCACAGGGGGATAACCTCTGCAGATGTGTGCCAGGGCCTCATTTTTGACAAAGTGAGGAAAGAACATGGTTCATTCCTCTTGAAGCCTAATAAACACAACCTTGGTTTTCAAATGTACTCTGATTTGGATTATCCTCTGTTGAAATTACAACTGTTGTTGTGACCCACCTCTTAAAGTTAGAGTGGAAATGTCATGTTAATATCTCTTTGTCAAAAAAGAAACCCAGTTCCTTCCTGTCCAATAAGAAACACTCAATTTAGTTATCCATTGCAAAACATTTTAAAGTGTTTTTTTTCTTCTGTTGTGTGCCCTAATGAACATGACCCAGGTATGTTAGTCTTATTTAAACAGCACAAGCTTTTTACCCAAATGCATACTGGATTGGTATAGTGGACTGTGGCACAGTGGTGTCCGCATCAAACACTGTCTATGAAACATCTCAATAGATGGAGGGGGGAGGGATCATTATTATTTTTTTGTTTACCTGTGCTACAGACAGCTATATCGGTCCGCTAATATAGCACTACTACGTGTGTTCACACGTGGCAAGTGTTTGCACATTCACTCAAAACATGCACCCAGGGGGGTCCCAGGACCGAGTTTGGAAAATCCTGTTCTAGATAACTTGAAACAGTCTAACCAGGTCTTGTACCTTCAAATTGCCTAGGCTAGCTATTGCTAGCCAACTTCATTCACCAATTAGCTTCAGCTGGCTGGTATGAGACTCTGGCAGAGTTGGTTTGACTTTGGATATCCTATCTTTGGGGCTAGTTAGGATCTGTCAAAAAATTACACAATGTAAATGGGACAATATTTTTATTGTATATATTTTTAATGAGACACCTTTAAGTCTCATTAAATGCTTTCAATATTTGTATATGAATTTCTACAATTTATTATTGGTTTGAGGTTAAGTTATTGAAATTCTGAGCTATTGAAATGCCCTAAAGGGATATCGAAGTCAAACCAAATTGACCATGGGCATTAAGATCGGTCCACGTGCAGCTGCACTCTGAATTAATGATTACTTGAGTGCTGCCAGCTGTGGGCAGGATTGAAATGAACCCAACCCAAGGAAAACCATTACGGTACCCTTCATTCCGTTACATACTTTTTCCCCCTATCATCTCGCAAATCTTGGTTTTGGACAAGACTGACTTTATGACCAAAATTATCCTATTTACTCAAATCGTTACCGCATAGGCTGTTTTTAAAAGGAGAAGTTGGTTTTTAGGGGCAGTTGCTCTTTAACTCAAATGTGTCATTTTAAGTCTGTTAACATCAGGAAACATCAGGAAATTGCAAATAATAGTGACTATATAAATGGTCTTGGTTAATGCCAAATTGTATAATCAAAAATAATGAACACACAGTACATTTTACATGAAGAAATAATTCCATGTTCTGAGCTGCTTAGACAGGCAACCAACACACTCCATGCTGTCACCAATGTGCCACTCTTACTAAGACTTGAAAATAGCAACACAGTATTGTCACATAAATACTCAAGTTAGATTCAAACAAAACACAAATGGATGTAGCCTGGTGAGTTTTAGTATGCAATGCTCTTTTTTTGTCATAGAGCTGAAACATTCTTAAAACTGGTTTTACCCATAAAAGTATTGATTATTTGTAAACTGGCCACCTTAAAACACAGGTTAATTTTGACATGCAGCACAATCATACTCTCTGCACATCATCAAACAAGTGTGTGAAAACTAAACTACACACCGGCTCTACCAATAAGATCAAAAGGAATCCTATTTTCTCCAAATATACACACAATTTACTCATTTCTATAATACTGTTATATTGGTTCACACCACCTCAGTTTCAAAAAGTAGATAATTAGATTGCAAACATCTCTTTTTTAATCTATTGTTTTGACAAGAATCAACAACAGTGATGGCATCTAAATTAATTGACAACATTATAAACTATGCCATACTGTGCTTCATTGAAATAATTTCACATATCCAGATTCACGTTTTAAATCGTTTTTTTGTTGTTGTTTTTTTTTACAGTGTTTTCACAAAGGAAGATAATAAATATATTTCTGACCCATTTTGCATCATACTTACATTTAAACAAGATTATATGGTGCAGTATTTTCATATACCACAAAACAGGCTGAAAACAATTCCAGTAAAAACAAAATAATAAAAACAGAAAATTAATCAAACAAAAATGTCTTCACTATATATTTTAAAAACAAAACTCTACACAATCAAAAATAACAGCAAGTACAGTATTTGTGCTTTCAGATTTATATCTCGATGGCTATGTTGTCTCCGGTTTTATAGTACACGTTTTGTTCATTAGACCAATCTGTGTTTTAAGAAGTTGGCAGACATAATTCCCTTGTCCTATGGAAGATATGATTCATAAAACTCAAACTGAAACACATCATAATGCATAAATCCTCTTTATCCTCCATTTACCAATCCCATTTTGGTTATTTAAATGTTTGATCTTAAATTAGAAGGCTAATGTTATTTGTCAATTTCGGGATGGAAAGTATTTCCATCTATCTAGATCCAGAGTTAGTCAGTGTTAAATGTTGTCTTAAACGTTACTATATTGGAAGATCTTTACTAATACCTAAGTATCCCTTCATCAGAGGTCTTCCTCTTCATGTTCAGGACCTCTGTAAACTTGTAAACGCATCTCTCTCAAACCATAGAAATACAAATGAAAAACTGTAAACTTATACTGTATTGTCCTCAGAGAGGAAAACTGTCTTCCCTTCAGTATTGAAAATGAGTGAGCTGTTTTCTGATGAAATGGTAATTATGTAAATTATATTACCCCCCCCCCCCTCCCCCAGACTACAGTATGTTACCAGTACTAACGTGAACACTTGCTACTCTGTTCACTGCCTGGTCAAATATGAGTGTCAAGTTATATCATACATTTAGGACCCCTGCCTGAAAAGAAAGAGTACTATTCCAATAGTCAAAAGAGGACAAATTATTTGGGACAGAGAACATGTTATGGGGGTGTGATGAAAGGCTCTGCATTCAAATAGAATATGGCCAAGATCAAATATGTCTGAAATGTTCCCTTTCCAATGTCTATTGTGCAGCATTTCAGCTATTGTATTATTATAATAGCACATCTCAAAATATCTCATCATTCTACCATGCTCTAACCTTAATTTGTAATGAATGGTATCTAAAATGATGCTTTCCTTTTTAACCCTGTATACTTTCAATACTGGCCACAACATTGGTATGGAAATGATGCATTGATGTATTGAGGGACACAAAATGGCATCTTTTGAGCCATTTACAAAAACTGAGATGAAAATGTCAATTTCCGCATCACCACCTCCTGGTGAGAGAATAATAAAATAACTCATTTCGGAGCTTTCATGGTCTTTGAAAGGGGACAATGAGCACTGATTCACAAAGTGGACAATCAAAATAAAAAAAACTAACGATTTTTAAGTATTTACATGATGAGAAATTTAACAGAAATAAAACGATCATCCCCACATAAGTAATGCTGATTATATCTCACACTGCTTTCAACAAACTGTACCAGATTTGATCCAGACATGAGCATTGTCAAAGGATTCATAAATGCTTGAAGGGCTCTTTACAGTCATTGTGTATGGCTGCCCTTCCACTAGTACACACTGATGAAGGAGGAGAGAGCCAGGATCAGGTACCGACAGGCCAGCAGGACTTCCGCTCTTCCTGTACTCCCATACGGCGCAGTGTTTGGCGCTGCGGGCAGGAAACAAGAGACACACTGATTAGTATGATTGCACTTTCACCACACCACACCTCTTTTTTGTTCAGTCATTTGTTTCAGTCGTTAGCAAACCACCAATAACTGCTACCGTTTACCTAAGCTCTTATGAAGAGTGTGAGTTAGATGACAAACAAATCCATTCTGTTCCAAGAAACAATGTTCTTGCTGTGTTAAGACACTTAAAACCCTGCATTTTGACACCTCAATTCATGTTTAAACCATATTCCTTCCCTCTATTGAGTCCTTTTATATATGTGGAAACACACATGTGACTCTCATATTGACACAGTAGGTAACAGTTACAAGAGGTAACAGGTAATGAGGAGAGGAGGAAAAGAAGCAACTAATTCTACTTGAATGTGGCATTTGAATGTACTAGTCAGACACAGCTGTGCTCTCTGCTTTCTGAGGAAATTATGATCCTGACCAGTGGAAAGAACCCAAAATAGCCAGACTACAGTATGTTACCAGTACAAACGTAAACACTTGCTACTCTGTTCACTGTCTGGTCAAATACGAGTCTCAAGTATATATCACACATTTAGGACCCCTGCCTGAAAAGAAAGATGACTAATCCAATAGTCAAAGGAGGACAAATACTTTGGGACAGACACATTTTATGAGGGTGTGATGAAGGGCTCTGCATTTAAATAGAATATAGCCAAGATCAAATACACTCTTAAAAGGCTGCATTTTGACATCTCAATGAATGTTTCAACCATATTCCTTCCCTCTATTGAGTTCTTTCATGTATGCGGAAACATACGTGTGACTGATATTGACACCGTAGGTAAAATAAGCAACGAGGAAAGAAGGAGAGGAGGGAAGGAAGCAACAAATGCTACATGAATGTGGTATTTGAATGTGTTAATCAGTCGCAGCTGTGCCATCTACTGTTCCCAAGGAAATTCTGATCCTGACCAGTGGACACTAGTACAGTGGTGCTTCATGAGCAAACACATCTCTCTGGTCTCTGGAGAGATGCTTCAGAGCAGGAGGGAATGGAAAGGCTTTCATTTTGAGGGAGGGGGAGGATCACACACAGACACACACACGTGCTACCCGGCAGGCTCAGCTCTACCTGGGGAAATCATGTAGAGCACAGCCCATCACAGTAGGGTGCCTCTATTTACACACCTATGTAATTAGTTCAGAATGTAATTCCTCCGATGTGGACTTTGGTTTGCATATACATACTGCACTGGTGTATACGCAAGCAGTTACTTACTCTCTTACATACACACAAGCAAACACACATTGCAACAACTTCCACAAATGTCTTCAGATTTGTCCACACAAATCTGTATTTTATATGTTGAGGATCAATATCATGTTGAGCTGTTGTCAATTTATTTTGTGTTTGAATTCAATAAGATCCTGTAATGGATTATATATCTTAGTGTCATGTGGTGAGTTGCTTAATGACAGGAAAGTATAGTACATATTTCAATTGGTTGGTGTTCACATAACTTGGCGGTGACAGTTATTTTTGCGAATTTCAGAAATTTGACAGCAAATGTTAAAAGCTACACATCCCATTTCAGCCTGCTATCTTTCCTGCATTTTGCTCTGGTATTATGCTTGTTGTTTACCTATTACTGTGAAAACTGTACTCTCCAACAAATGGAAAGCAAAAAAAGAAAGGTTTGAATAGAGGAGAGAAAATTGTGCAAATTGTGATGGGGTTTGTAAGATGCATGAGCAGGCTGTGGACTGCAGCCTCTCTCTTCCTCGCTTTGCTCCCATCCATAGCGGAGGATAATGACACAGTTTTCCTGGGCTGCTAGAGCCGAGCTGGTTACCATGGCAACAGCTCATGTCCTGCATGGCCCTATTGCCGGAGCTTGAGTGTGCATTGTGCAGCCATGCTAACAAAATAATTTGGGGGCCATATAAGCAGATCCTCTTCCCCTTCTCAGCTATAGGATTCCTTATCCGAGCTGTGGACATGGCATGGCATGGCTGCTGGATCAAAAGCACAATCAGCGTAATCTCCTGTACAATTTTCTTTTTAGCCTCTTTTTTTAAGCTCATGTGCATAATAAAAACATCTATCCTGAGTGTTTCTTCTGGTCTACGGTCAAGTGTGCCAACAAACACCATACCCTTCTCTAGCAGAAGTAATTAAAGAGAGTCTATATTACCTGCTTCCAAGCAGTGCTTTATTTTGTGCTTGTTTAATATCCCCCTGCGCCTTTTCTAAACCGGGCATCCATTGTTTTGACTGTGTGGGTTGCAACTTGCCATTTTAATTAACTCCCCAACCAGGATCTGCCTCGAACACGATTCCTCTCAGCTTTTAACATGAAGGGAATGGGAGGGAGGGATGGAGAGGGAAGGGGGAAAGGGAGAGAGAGAGAGAGATAATTGTGCATGTACATCAGCAAAGCTACAATGAAGCACTAGAATCCAAGACAATATATCACACAGAAAACAAGGCGATGAATCAAGCCTGTTCAGAGAAAAGCGCATTCTGAAAGGAAATAGGCTAGTGGCACGGCATCCACATTTTTTAGATACCCATACCTGAGGTAGAACAAAACACAACCATGATTTTTTTTCAATCTCTAATGTCTCCCATTAATGAAAAGGATGGTTGTGAAAAAATATTGTACTGCAAAAGTGGTTACATTTATAGCTATTGTGACCTATAAACTCAAAACATCCAGAATGATGCCAGGCTGGAGGGTGGTGGGCCACATAAGCTCATGTAACCCAATATTGCAAGCTCTGATTTTGTAAAAAATGAGGAATACAAATAGTCAATTGTCTGTCCTACATACACAAACCGAACAACATTAGGGTATCTTAATGCCTCCTAGAAATATAGACCTGTAAGCACAGAGATAAAATATGCGGACATATCAAAGTTTTGGCAGCGAGATAACTTTCTAAGTCAAAGTTGCTCTCATTTAGTGCTGTATGGTCCTGCCTGACAATAATACATATAGTTACACGTCTTTTGATGTTGTGCTATTGTTATCGACTCTAAAAATCAAATCAAATTAAATTGTATTTGTCACATGCGGCGAATACATAAAAAAATAAAGGAGAGCCGCACACTCTAGGAGCTCAGATGCAAAATTATTTATGTCCAAAGTTTCGAGAGACATGCTGTTTTCATCAGGGTATAATGACAAACACTGCGGGATGACTCATTTATATAGTGTCAAAAGACACACAGGTGTCTGTAATCATGGCCGGGTGTGGGCTGATATCATTGGTTAATTCTCATATATTAAAATAGTATTAAAAAAAACATAAATGGATAATTTCCAATCATAGATACAATTTGGCTACATAAGCCTACAAACATTTACAATAGCAAAATCACAAGAATCACAAGATTATTCGGCTTCAGATCAAAGTCTATGTTGAGACAGAAGGGAGCAAGGGTCTTTAAATTAAAGATCCAGTCAGCCTCTCATTTCAACAATAAATTGTTGAGGTCACCCCATCTCCTAGGGAGGGTGACATGTTAGAAATTACTTGTGTAATGCACAAAGTAGATGTCCTAACAGACTTGCCAAAACTATAGTATGTTAACCAGAAATGTGTAAACTTCTGACGTCATCTGTATATACAGTTGAAGTCGGAAGTTTACATACACTTAGGTTGGAGTCATTCACTTGTTTTTCAACCACCTCACACATTTCTTTCTTCAAACTATAGTTTTGGCAAGTCGGTTAGGATATCTACTTTGTGCATGACACAAGTCATTTTTCCAACAATTGTTTACAGACAGATTATTTCACTTATAATTCACTGAATCACAATTCCAGTGGGTCAGAAGTTTACATACACTAAATTGACTGTGCCTTTAAATAGTTTGGAAAATTCCAGAAAATGATGTCATGGCTTTAGAAGCTTCTGATAGGCTAATTGACATAATTTGAGTCAATTGGAGGTGTACCTGTAGATGTATTTCAAGGCCTACCTTCAAACTCAGTGCCTATTTAATTGGCATTATGGGAAAATCAAAAGAAATCAGCCAGGACCTCGGAAAAAAGTCTGGTTCATCCTTGGGAGCAATTTCCAAACGCCTGTAGTTACCACGTTCATCTGTATAAAACATAGTATGCAAGTATAAACACCATGGGACTACGCAGCCGTCATACCGCTCAGGAAGGAGACGCATTCTGTCTCCTAGAGATTAATGTACTTTGGTACGAAGAGTGCAAATCAATCCCAGAACAACAGCAAAGTATCGATATCCACAGTAAAACGAGTCCTATATCGACATAACCTGAAAGGCCGCTCAGCAAGGAAGAAGCCACTGCTCCATACCGCCATAAAACAGCCAGACGGTTTGCAACAGCCGTACTTTTTGGAGAAATGTCCTCTGGTATGATGAAAAAAAAAATAGAACTGTTTGGCCATAATGACCATCGTTATGTTTGGAGGAAAAAGGCTTGCAAGCCGAAGAACCCCATCCCAACCGTGAAGCACGGGAGTGGCAGCTTCATGTTGTGGGGGTGCTTTGCTGCAGGAGGGACTGGTGCACTTCACAAAATAGATGGCATCATGAGGACGGAAAATGATGTGGATATATTGAAGCAACATCTCAAGACATCAGTCAGGAAGTTAAAACCTCTACAGGATCGGTGTTCCCCCTGCAGGACGGCAGAGTAACAAGAACATTTTCCAGGACATAAACATATCTGATATTGGCAGAAAGCTTACATTCTTGTTAATCTAACTGCACTGTCCAATTTACAGTAGCTATTACAGTGAAATAATACCATGCTATTGTTTGAGGAGAGTACACAGTTATGAACTTGAAAATGTATAATAAACCAATTAGGCACACTTGGGCAGTCTTGATACACAATTTTGAACAGAAATGCAATGGCTCATTGGATTAGTCTAAAACTTTGCACATACACTGCTGCCATCACCTCATTATTTAGAAATAAGCTTTGATTCATTGCTAGTCCAATATGGCTGCCTGAATTCAACATAACCTTCCACTGGCTCACTGCATTTCTGATGGGCATAGGGATGTTCCGGTGCACTCTTTTGCTGTTTGGGTTGAGCTGGCACATAAAAAAAGTAACATTTTTTAATCTAAAATAAAAAAAACATGTCCACTATCCTATCTTGGCTGTCTGCTCTGGAGTTGCCATATGGTGCCTGTCAGGAGGAGTGGGCTGTGCCCAACTACACAAGCGGCAATGAGTAAACACAACAAATGAGTTCATGTTTCAGATGCTTTTACTTTGGCTCTTAGCGTCTCTGGCATTCTAGTCCACAACCATTCAGGCAAGAGGGTGGTTAAAGATGGCGGCCACCTGTAGACTCTTGCGGTGGTGTGGCCTCACTGGCAGAGTCCGTAACTCTCCTTCTGATGAGTCTGTGGAAGGCGAGCGCGAAAAACAGTGTAAGTGGGCGAGTAGGCACGCTGTGGCTGTCTTCCTAACTGCCTCACTTGAGTGAGGTCCAGGCTGCACTTTTGTGCCGGTCGGTTGATTAGGGAATGCTTGCATGTGTGGTGATTAGTAATTCTGCACAGGTGTGTTGGGTGAGCAGACCTGTGGGGCCGACTTCGGCTGGCCTGGTGCTGAAGATAGTGCAGCCTTCCACAGTGTTGAACTGAGTGCCACTGTCCACTGTACTGCAGCCAGTGCCACTGTCTGCTCATCGTACCCTGGTTGAACATAATGAGGTGGGTGGCTCTGTCCATAGTGCTGCACCTATACCTTCTCCAAGTCGTCTTCCCAGGTCCCGATGTGGCCGTAGAACAATGTCCATCAGCCTTTGATACAGTGGCTTGCGAAATAATTCATTCTCCCTATTTTGTTGCCTTACAACCTGGAATTAAAATGGATTTTGGGGGGGTTTGTATCATTTGATTTACACAACATGCCTACCACTTTGAAGATGCAAAATAATTTTTTTTGTGAAACAAACATGAAATAAGACAAAACAAATGAAAATATGAGCGTGCATAACTATTCACCTCCCCAAAGTCAATACTTTGTAGAGCAACCTTCTACTGCAATTACAGCTGCAAGTCTCTTGGGGTATGTATTGGCACATCAAGCCACTGGGATGTTTGAATTTTGCCCATTCTTCAAGGCAAAACTGCTCCAGCTCCTTCAAGTTGGATGGGTTCCGCTGGTGTACAGCCATATTGAAGTCATACCACAGATTCTCAATTGGACTGAGATCTGGGCTTTGACTAGGCCATTCCAAGAAATGTAAATGTTTCCCCTTAAACCACTTGAGTGTGGCTTTAGCAGTATGCTTAGGGTCCTTGCCCTGCTGGAAGGTGAACCTCCGTCCCAGTCTCAAATCTCTGGAAGACTGAAACAGGTTACCCTCAGCAATTTCCCTGTATTTAGCGCCAGCCATCATTCATTCAATTCTGACCAGTTTCCTAGTCCCTGCCAATGATAAACAACATGGTTTTCTCAGGGTGATGAGAGGTGTTGGGTTTGCGCCAGACATAGCGTTTCCCTTGATGGCCAAATTTTAGATTCATCTGACCAGAGTACTTTCTGACAAGGTAAAAATCTGTCATTCTGCCGCTGAACAAGGCAGTTAACCAACTGTTCCTAGGCCGTCATTGAAATTAAGAATTTGTTCTTAGCTGACTTGCCTAGTTAAATAAGGGTAAAATAAAATACAACAAATCCATATGTTTGGGAGTCTTCCACATGCCTTTTGGCAAAAACCAAACGTGATTGGGATATTCGGGACGGTAGCGTCCCACCCCGCCAACAGCCAGTGAAAGAGCAGGGCGCCAAATTCAAAACAACAAAAATCTCATAATTAAAATTCCTCAAGCATACAAGTATTTCACATCATTTTTAAGATAAATTCTCGTTAATCTAGCCACAGTGTCTGATTTCAAAAAGGCTTTACAGTGAAAGCACCACAAACGATTATGTTAGGTCACCACCAAGTCACAGAAAAAAACACAGCCATTTTTCCAGCCAAAGAGAGGAGTCACAAAAAGCAGAAATATAGATGAAATGGATCACTAACCTTTGATGATCTTCATCAGATGACACTCATAGGACTTCATGTTACACAATACATGTATGCTTTGTTCGATAAAGTGCATATTTATATCCAAAAATCTAATTTCACACTGGTGTGTTATGTTCAGTAGTTCCAAAACATGCGGTGATATTGCAGAGCCACATCAATTTACAGAAATACTCATAATAAACATTGATAAAAGATACAACTATTATACATGGAACTTTAGATAAACTTCTCCTTAATGCAACCGCTGTGTCAGATTTCAAAAAAACTTTACGGAAAAAGCATACCATGCAATAATCTGAGTACAGCGCTCAGAGACCAAAACAGCCAAAGAGATATCCACCATGTTGTAGAGTCAACATCAGTCAGAAATAGCATTATAAATATTCCTTTACCTTTGATTCTCCCCATCAGAATGCACTCCCAGGAATCCCAGTT
This sequence comes from Oncorhynchus kisutch, assembly GCF_002021735.2. NCBI lineage: Eukaryota > Metazoa > Chordata > Actinopteri > Salmoniformes > Salmonidae > Oncorhynchus > Oncorhynchus kisutch. Next base: position 5,020,584 of record NC_034194.2, read on the forward strand.
CCACAATAAATGTTTGATTTGTTTGATAACATTTATTTCCAAATACCTCCTTCTGTTAGTGCGTGAGGTAAACAAATCCAAATGAGCTGAAAGGTCAGACAAAAAGTCCAAAAAGTTATATTACAGGTCGTAGAAACATGTCAAACGAAGTATAGAATCAATCTTTAGGATGTTTTTATCATAAATCTTCAATAATGTTCCAACCGGAGAATTCCTTTGTCTGTAGAAAAGCAATGGAACGAAAGCTAACTTTCACATGACGTCACGAGTTCGTGGCAATCTGCCAGACACCTGGCTCAATCCCCTATCCTTTGGCCACCCTTCCCAGTAGAAGCATCAAACAAGGTTCAAGGTTTGACATCTAGTGGAAGCCTTAGGAAGTGCAAAATTACCCCACAGACACTGTATATTGGAATGGCAATGAGTTGAAAAACTACAAACCTCAGATTTCTCACTTCCTGGTTGGATTTTTCTCAGGTTTTCGCCTGACATATGAGTTCTGATATACTCACAGACACCATTCAAACTGTTTTAGAAACTTCAGAGTGTTTTCTATCCAAATATACCAATTATATGCATATTCTAGATTTTATGGCTGAGTAGCAGGCAGTTTACTCTGGGCACCTTATTCATCCAAGATACTCAATACTGCCCCCCAGTCACCAAGAAGTTAAGCAATGGCTTTTTCTGGCCACTCTTCCGTAAAGCCAAGCTATGTGGAGTGTACGGCTTAAAGTGGTCCTATGGACAGATACTCCAATCTCTGCTGTGGAGCTTTGCAGCTCCTTCAGGGTTATCCTTTCTCTCTTTGTTGCCTCTCTGATTAATGCCCTCCTTGCCTCGTCTGTGAGTGTATGTGGGCGGCCCTCTCTTGGCAGGTTTGTTGTGGTTCCATATTCTTTCCATTTTAATGATTTCTTAGTGCTCCGTGGGATGTTCAAAGTTTCGGACATTTTTTAAATATTTTTTCTCCACAACTTTGTCCCTGACCTGTTTGGAGAGCTCCTTGGTCTTCATGGTGCCGCTTGCTTGGTGGTGCCCCTTGCTTAGTGGTGTTGCAGATTCTGGGGCCTTTCAGAACAGGTGTACAGTTGACGTCAGAAGTTTACACACATACATTTAAAATTCCCTGTCTTAAGTCAATTAGGATCACCACTTCTTTTAAGAATGTAACATTTCAGAATAATAGTAGAGAATTATTTATTTCAGCTTTTATTTCTTTCATCACATTCCCAGTGGGTCAGAAGAAAACATACACTCCATTTTTATTTGGTAGCATTGCCTTTAAATTGTTTAACTTGGGTCAAATGTTTAGGGTAGCCTTCCACAAGCTTCCTCCAATTAGTTGAGTTAATTTCGGCCCATTCCTCCTGACAGAGCTTGTGTAACTGAGTCGGGTTTGTAGGCCTCCTTGCTTGCACACGCTTTTTCAGTTCTGCCCACATATTTTCTATAGGATTGAGGTCAGGCCTTTGTGATGGCCACTCCAATACCTTGATTTTGTTGTCCTTAAGCCATTTTGCCACAACTTTGGAAGTATTTGATCTCCAATCGAAAATCAAATCAAGAGTCGGCTTTCTATTCCGCAACAAAGCCTCCTTCACTCACGCCGCCAAGCTTACCCTAGTAAAACTGACTATCCTACCGATCCTCGACTTCGACGATGTCATCTACAAAATGGCTTCCAACACTCTACTCAGCAAACTGGATGCAGTCTATCACGCCATCCGTTTCGTCACTAAAGCACCTTATACCACCCACCACTGCGACTTGTATGCTCTAGTCGGCTGGCCCTCGCTACATATTCGTCGCCAGACCCACTGGCTCCAGGTCATCTACAAGTCCATGCTAGGTAAAGCTCCGCCTTATCTCAGCTCACTGTTCACGATGGCAACACCCATCCGTAGCACGCGCTCCAGCAGGTGTATCTCACTGATCATCCCTAAAGCCAACACCTCATTTGGCTGCCTTTCGTTCCAGTACTCTGCTGCCTGTGACTGGAACGAATTGCAAAAATCGCTGAAGTTGGAGACTTTTATCTCCCTCACCAACTTCAAACATCAGCTATCTGAGCGGCTAACCGATCGCTGCAGCTGTACATAGTCTATTGGTAAATAGCCCACCCTTTCTCACCTACCTCATCCCCATACTGTTTTTATTTATTTACTTTTCTGCTCTTTTGCACATCAATATCTCTACCTGTACATGACCATCTGATCATTCATCACTCCAGTGTTAATCTGCAAAATTGTAATTATTTGCCTACCTCCTCATGCCTTTTGCACACATTGTATATAGACTCCCCCTTTGGTTTCTACTGTGTTATTGACTTGTTAATTGTTTACTCCATGTGTAACTCTTTGTTGTCTGCTCACACTGCTATGCTTTATCTTGGCCAGGTCGCAGTTGCAAATGAGAACTTGTTCTCAACTAGCCTACCTGGTTAAATAAAGGTGAAATAAAAATAAATTAAAAAATGCTTGGGGTCATTGTCCATTTGGAAGACCCATTTGCAACCAAGTTTTAAGAAGTGAAATCAATTAGGGATCATAGCTTTCACCTGGATTCACCTGGATAGTCTAAGTCATGGAAAGAGCAGGTGTTCTTAATGTTTCGTACTCTCAGTGTACATAGAGGTGAATAAACCACCATTTAATGGATTTTGGATGCCATAATGGATTTTGAGTCAAATCTAGGAGGGCCTCAATGCAATTGCAAGAGGTTGAACATAACATCCAAAGACAAACCTGACTGAAAAGAAGTGACCGTTTTCACTGTCTCAGCCCACTTGTTTTCAATAGAGACAATTTAGATTACTATAGCCACAACATCAAAAACTTGTAGCTGTATGTTTTTGTTGTTGGGCAGGACCATACAGCACTTGAATGAGAGCAAATTTGACTTGGAAAGATGTCTATTAATCAGCTACCAAAAAGTAAAGCTTATATTCATCATAAATATTCATAGTTTATATTTCCGCCAATTGTTTCTGTGTTTACAGGTCTATATTTCCAATGTGCATTAAGATATCCTGATGCTGTTTGTTTATGTAAGTAGGGCAGACAACTGATTATTTACTTGTATTACACATTTTTGCAATTTATGTTGCCCACAATTTAACCACTTTTGCAGTAAAATATTTTCACTGTCATCCATTTCATGAATGGGGTAATGAGTTAATGAAGGGTTCAAGCCTCATCCCATACTAAACAATTTATTTAACCTTTAATTTGAAAAGTTTTTCTCTGAAAAATCATCACTGTTGACACAAATAATGAATCATTCTGAAATATGCCACACAGGCACAAGTGTTAGTCACACTGTAATTAATTTGAATGTCATCAATCAAATATATGGTTGCAAAGTTACCTGTAATTTACCAAAGTTACTGGAAACAGGTAATCTATGGCAATCTATGGTAACTTTGGTGATTTATACTTGAATAACTTTTTTAAAATTCTGAGTTTCTGGTGGATATAGCACATTGTTCAAGAGAAAATTAAATTAGCCAATTGGAAACTGGGGACGATTAGGTGACCATGATGGTATGATGCCAGATTGGGAATTTAGCCAGGACACCTGGGTTAACACCCCTACTCTTACAATAAGTGCCATGGGATCTTTAGTGACCACAGAGTCAGGACACCCGTTTTAACATCCCATCCAAAAGACAACTCCCTACACAGGGCAATGTCCCCAATCACTGCCCTGGGGCATTGAGATATTTATTTTAGACCAGAGGAAAGGGTGTCTCCTACTTGCCCTCCAACACCACTTCCTGCTGCATCTGGTCTCCTATCCAGGAACCAACCCTGCTTTAGCTTCAGAAGCAAGGCAGCAGTAGGATGCAGGGTGGTACGCTGCTGGCTAGAATAAACACCAATGTTATTCACTAAATTGATTATTTATATTTAGGATAATGTTTTACAGCTTTGTCATGCTATTTTTTATTTTATTTTTTATCTTATTTGATTATTTGATATATATTACATGTGAGGCCAGAGGCCAGAGATAATAAGGCCAGAGATAATTAGACACCTGTGATGATCTGAAATACCGAAAAGGGACACTAGATGTCTTGTGATAAATTACATAAAATCCTTGAAAGTTACACAAATTCTGGTAGTTTACTTGTAAATTTCCAAATTCTCCTGTAATATACCCTCCCTTTCCAACCATAATCAAATATCAACACAAAGAATAATAAACCCAAAAGGCTTTTTTTCTTTTGCCAGGCCTTATTTTATGTTAAAAAAAACATCTATCAACCTATACAGTACATGCCCTGCGTAGTATCCTTTACGTATGTAACGTGAGCAGAAAACTGGAAATATGCTGTTTCATTTGGAATGAAAATGGTCAAGAAAACACTAAATCAATTGGAGCTATGAAGATCTTGAAATACTATATTTTGTCCGATGGACCCCTCTAATGCTAAGGCTTCTCTGAGCTGCTGATGATTCATGCTTGGAGTTGTTTGTGTCTCCAGGCTGTCATGGTGGCTCCATGAGCAGTAGCATCCCTATCCCCCTGTGGATGGGCTCCTCGAGCTCCTGAGTGAGGAGTTCAATGTCAGTGGTTTTTGGTTCCCCTGCCACCCCAACAGAAAGCCCCATGAGACCCATCTGAGCCAGGACTGAACCTAAATCCACACATCCACTGCAAACCTGGCTAAAAATCTTCACACACTCACCATCTACCACATTGTCTCACTCAGAGTACACCAAACCCTTACAGTAAATTGTGCTTTCTAGTATTACATTCACTCTCACAGTATACTCTTACATAGTAGTGCATACTCTCACAGCATAGCAATGAATATTCACCGTCAGTCTTAGTGTCTCAATAGCAGTGGTATATAATGTAGGCTACCACAACATTCACAGCCCAACAAGAGTACTTTACAGACTGCGGGAATGGTTCAAATGCCATTTGTTTTCATTTTTTATGCTCTTGCCCTTCTGATTTGGTTTGGCTTGTGACCTTACACACTACAGCAATACAGTATACTATTGTTTGAATAGCAACTTTAATAGCATATTTAATAATAATTTAAGTGTTTCTTAAATTCACGAATGTCAAAGTAGGGTCCGAATTCCAAAACCATACATATTGTTTGTTGAAAGTACATAAAGTAGCTTACTTTACATTGACTTGCTTGCAAATGATTTACTTTATATGTGGTAACTCCACAAAACACAAAATTCAAATCTCCACTAAACTTTGTATCTGAACATTTTAAATTGAAAATCAAGTTGCACATCTTGCTTATTCAAAACACAGCCTGCATTGGGAATAAACATAGTGAGTCTGTTCAATCTGGATTGATCATTGTGAAAGCAAAGGTTTTCAGTAGTGGCATAATTATCATATTACTTGAGTGCTTTGGCAAAATCCGTTAGATGTTAGGAGCCTAATGAAATGCATTGGGACACAAATGAAATGCGTCAGCACTGAAGTTAATGTTGTAGATGTAATGAGTACAGCCTCATTTTGGGCCTCGCTCTTCTAAACTCTGTCTTTCTCCCTCTCCTCTTTCTCTCTGTCTCTCTCTCACTCTCGTTTAATGTTTGTTATGCATTTTTTTTCTCAGAGGGAGCCTGGTCCAAGCCCTCAGATGTGCTGAGTCAGATATCACTTAACTCATGGCCCCTTATGATGACAGCTCCAACTGGCTGTGAAGGATTCCTTATGGGACATCAACACCACTATGCATCCTCAAGAAATGAGCTATCAACAGTCTGGATCGGATCTGAACTCAAGCCAAGAGGTATCCCTTTCCCTCCCTCCTTCCTCTCACCCGTCCTGTCCCTTTACCTGCATGGATAAAATGTACCTCAAATCGACTTATTAAGCCATGCATCTGTATTATGATAAAGGTGACTTGTTTGTACTTCTATTTGTACTACTTGATGGTAGGGTTAATTTCAGAATGGGGGATTAGAGTGCTGATGTACTTACAAGATAACTTTATCATCCAAGGTTGGGCATTTTAGTTATGGTAATTTGAGCCTGGCTAGAATAATATTTATTGCTGGACAACTTTGCACAAGGGTATTAATCACAGTCTGGATTTGCTTGGATGGACATTTGCAGAACACATCAATATACAGTATAGGCAGGTGTGTTCCTTTCCAAATCATGTCTAATAAATTGAATTTACCACAGGTGGACTCCAATCAAGATGTAGAAACATCTCAAGGATGATCAATGGAAACAGGATACACCTGAGCTCAATTTTGAGTCTCATTGCAAAGGGTCTGAATATTTGTTTCTATAAATTTGCTAAAACGTCTAAAAACCTGTTTCCACTCTGTTTCCACTGTGTTTGTGGTATTGTGTGTATAGATTGATGAGGAAAACATTTTATTTAATCCATTTTGGAATAAGGATGTAATGTAACAAAATGTGGAAAAAGTCAAGGGGTCTGAATACTTCCTGAATGTACTGTAAATGACTGTACCCAACTGAAAAAAGGGTTTAATCAGATGCCTGGTGATTAGCATATGATGTGGTCATATTCTAGGTATTTTGAGTATAGTTGCATTTAATGTGAGTAGATATTTTTGCATTAGTTGTTTACGTGTTGCTGTGCGTTTTGTTGCCAACCTTACTTTGCTACCTGACGACTTTATGTTTTTTACTTTTTAATTACCGTTTATACTTTTGTTTTTTCCCTCAACTTTTTTTTCATTCAACTTTTTCACTTGTCCTTGTGCTCCTAGACCTTAGTGCTGCTTTTGATACCATCGATCACCACATTCTTTTGGAGAGATTGGAAACCCAAATTGGTCTACACGGACAAGTTCTGGCCTGGTTTAGATCTTATCTGTAGGAAAGATATCAGTTTGTCTCTGTGGATGGATTGATCTCTGACAAATCAACTGTAAATTTCAGTGTTCCTGAAGGTTCCGTTTTAGGCCCACTATTGTTTTCACTATATATTTTACCTCTTGGGGATGTCATTTGAAAACATACTGTTAACTTTCACTGCTATGCGGATGACACAGCTGTACATTTCAATGAAACATGGTGAAGCCCCAAAATTGCCCTCGCTAGAAGCCTGTGTTTCAGACATAAGGAAGTGGATGGCTGCAAACTTTCTACTTTTAAACTCGGACAAAACAGAGATGCTTGTTCTAGGTCCCAAGAAACAAAGAGATCTTCTGTTGAATCTGACAATTAATCTTAATGGTTGTACAGTCATCTCAAATAAAACTGTGAAGGACCTCGGCGTTACTCTGGACCCTGATCTCTCTTTTGACGAACATATCAAGACTGTTTCAAGGACAGCTTTTTTCCATCTACGTAACATTGCAAAAATCAGAAACTTTCTGTCCAAAAATGATGCAGAAAAATGTATCAATGCTTTTGTTACTTCTAGGTTAGACTACTGCAATCCTCTACTTTCCGGCTACCCGGATAAAGCACTAAATAAACTTCAGTTAGTGCTAAATACGGCTAGAACCAAAATCCTGACTAGAACCAAAAAATGTGATCATATTACTGCAGTGCTAGCCTCCCTACACTGGCTTCCTGTCAAGGCAAGGGCTGATTTCAAGGTTTTACTGCTAACCTACAAAGCATTATATGGGCTTGCTCCTACCTATCTCTCTGATTTGGTCCTGCCGTACATACCTACACGTACGCTACGGTCACAAGACGCAGGCCTCCTAATTGTCCCTAGAATTTCTAAGCAAACATCTGGAGGCAGGGCTTTCTCCTATAGGGCTCCATTTTTATGGAATGGTCTGCCTACCCATGTGAGAGACGCAAACTCGGTCTCAACCTTTAAGTCTTTACTGAAGACTCATCTCTTCAGTGGGTCATATGATTGAGTGTAGTCTGGCCCAGGAGTGTGAAGGTGAACGGAAAGGCTCTGGAGCAATGAACCGCCCTTGCTGTCTCTGCCTAGCCGGTTCCCCTCTTTCCACTGTGATTCTCTGCCTCTAACCCTATTACAGGGGCTGAGTCACTGGCTTACTGGTGCTCTTTCGTGCCGTCCCTAGGAGGGGTGCGTCACTTGAGTGGGTTGAGTCACTGATGTGATCTTCCTGTCTGGGTTGGCGTCCCCCTTGGGTTGTGCCATGGCGGAGATCTTTGTGGGCTATACTCGGTCTTGTCTCAGGATGTTAAGTTGGTGGTTGAAGATATCCCTCTGGTGGCGTGGGGGCTGTGCTTTGGCAAAGTGGGTGGGGTTATATCCATCCTGTTTGGCCCTGTATCATCGGATGGGGCCACAGTGTCTCCTGACCCCTCCTGTCTCAGCCTCCAGTATTTATGCTGCAGTAGTTTATGTGTCGGGGGGCTAGGGTCAGTTTGTTATATCTGGAGTACTTCTCCTGTCCTATCCGGTGTCCTGTGTGAATTTAAGTATGCGCTCTCTAATTCTCTCTTTCTCTTTCTTTCTCTCTCTCTCTCTCTCAGAGGACCTGAGCCCTAGGACCATGCCTCAGGACTACCTGGCATGATGACTCCTTGCTGTCCCCAGTCCACCTGGCCGTGCTGCTGCTCCAGTTTCAACTGTTCTGCCTGTGATTATTATTATTTAACCATGTTGGTCATTTATGAACATCTGAACATCTTGGCCATGTTCTGTTATAATCTCCACCCGGCACAGCCAGAAGAGGACTGTCCACCCCACATAGCCTGGTTCCTCTCTAGGTTTCTTCCCAGTTTTTCCTAGCCACCATGCTTCTACACCTGCATTGCTTGCTGTTTGGGGTTTTAGGCTGGGTTTCTGTACAGCACTTTGAGATATCAGTTGAAGTACGAAGGGCTATATAAATACATTTGATTTGATTTGATCTGAGCCTGTGCTATATGGTTGTTACCCCCATAGGGTACCAGTGTGTCACACATTAAATATCTCTTTATTACGCCAAAACAAAACTTGGGGCCCTAAACACACTCAGTTTTACACTGAGTGAGCCGCTCCAGGTATGTACAGATAAAAGAGGTGGTGTCTTGGAGAAAGCTCCATTCATACAAGATCTTTGTTATTTCATGCAGCACTTCAAGGGGGTTCTCTCATAAAATACAAAAAATATATTTGGCCTGTGTTTGTGAATGCCTTGTCATTCTCCCATTGCCTGCTGAGGGATCATTTCACATACAATACCTAACAGCGCAAGGCCATAAAATGGAAATGGACATTTACACCCCATTCATCACAGACCACACTGTGCGATACTCCTGTGCCAAAAACACACTTTGTATCAAAAGGAACCTCTTGATGAACATGCCTGTGAGACCAGAGCCACAAATAAGAATGAGCCACCATTTTGCGCATGAGAATACTAATTGCTAAGCTGTAATTAATAGTTAAATAGTCAGGGAGTCTGTAGTCAGGGAGACAGTTGCTTAGGCTACACTAATAAGAGGAAAAGTAAGTATCCAATTCAAAAATTAGGATCTTTAAGGGAGTAGTCAAACATATGTCACAATAGAGTAGTAAGATCTAGAAGAGCTTGGTCAGATCTCAACAGAGAAGTTAGAGTCACAGCAGAGTACAGAAGTCTACTGTACAGCGGAGTAGACAGTAGATAAGTAGACGCGTTTGATGGGGAGAAGTCCAATTCAATACTAGAAAAGTGAGGGATAATAAGAGACCTTCTGTATAGTGGAACAGTAATATGAACATACAGATATTTAATTCACCCCAGAAATGGCAGGACGTGAACCTAGCAAAGGCAGACAATGTCACCTACTTTAACAGAAAAGTATAAAAACATACACACAAAAAAATCCTTCAACTGTTTTCAACTCCAAATCCACTAAATCCTTTCTTCTGCAAGCTTATCCTCTCCGGCACACTGACACTATCTGTGTGTGACTTACACTGCTGTATAAATACCACATCCAGCACCAGTGACACATGCACCTTCCCTTGATATGGGCACTGTTAGTCGTCTGCAGCTGGCAGCTTGAGGCCACCAAGAGCTCTCCACCTTTGTGTTTTGGATTTTCAACCAGGGGTCAAATATTGTTGAGCAGCATTACTGAAGAAGAATGAGTGTGTTTATGGACAAATGATACCCAGATGATTGACCCCAGTTCAACCTTAGCCAGGAGCTCAGCAGCAGCTAATATCAATACATTTGCGAGAAAGCAGGTCAAACTGATTCCAATAAACATATTCATCAGGCACATGCACAGATATGGGTCTACCTGTGCTGGAGCACCTGCCCCTTTGCCCCTTCCCACTCAGCAAGTGCCCTTTTGAATGTGTTTTATTTATTTATAGGGGACAATGCACATTTAATCAACATCAATATTACAATAATGCAACATCCATGTAAATGTGCTAATTTGCACTCGTAGTCCCAGGGCAGGTATGGACAATTACAAAGCCACAATACACATACTCACTAAAACAATACAAAATACAAATACATTACATCCAATAATATATAATATATAATTCTAAAGACAACAACAACACTTTCATCAACTGTCATCTTACATATGAGGAACCACAGATAACATGTTTGGATAGATTTTAGCCATGTTTTCAATTCAAATTTAAAAGTACAATAATCAGTGCAGCTTCTCAAGTCCATGGGAATTGCATTCCAGTATTTCATTATTATTAAACCTTTATTTAACCAGGAAGGGCTCATTGAGATTTAAAATATCTTTTTCAAGAGCGTCCTGGGCCAAGATAGGCGGCACCAAGTCATTACAAAAATTACAGACAAACAACATGAAAAACTACAATTAATCAAGTAAAAACCATAGAATTCACAAGCGTATAACAAAATCAAAAACAGCAAATTAAAAACATTGACAGGTCAGGGAATCAGTCTCAAGCTCATTCATCAGTGATTTAAAAATACCAATCGGGGCAAGTTCTTCCACATTAAAAGTATTTTGTAAGGCGTTCCAAGACGATGGCGCAGAGTACATAACAGCGCTTTTACCAAATTCAGTTCGGACAGTATATTGTAGCTCTTAAAGAGAAGGCTGATTGGCCGATTTTACTGTGTTGGAAAGGGACAACGTAATTCCCTCTAGTTACTGCCCTCGTTATCCTGGAGGTACTTTCCTTGAGCATATGATATGCCGGCATAGGGGTGGAGGGGTAAGACCATGCAGGATCTTAAAGACAAGGTTTTCATCTACATAATGCTTAAAGCTATCCAGACTAAAATAAATTATGTTTGTAAATTATATAGATTCAAAGATAGCGTATCAGTGGACGTGTGTTATTGTCTTTGTCTTATCCTGTATCTTATTCCGTGTAAATAGTCGGTCTTTTTCTTATATATCTTAATCTCACTTTCTATCTAGAACTAAATATACTTTCCTTCAATCCAACTCACCCAATGTGGTGCGGATCTGCTATTTTTATTCCTTATAGCTGGAACTTCCATCAGGAGCTAGCCAGCTAACTAGCTACTAGTCTTTGTTAGCCACGGCTAGCGGTCTTCACCTTTTTCCCAGTCATCAGCCAGCCTTAGCTCAGACAACACCTGCCAGTCTGCACAGTGCGATATCATCCCAGAGCATATCGGACTGCTTCTCTCTACCACATCCCCGGATTCCTGCCGCTCTGGATCATTACACTGGATCATTGCAGCTAGCTAGCTGCAAACGAGTGGCTACTGCTTGCCTTGAGCTAGCCTCAAGCTAGGCTCATATACCAGCTAATTCTAGGGCAACAATCCCTCCTTTGCCAATTGGCCTAGACCCGTTATTGTCAACATGGAGCCTCGCCGATCCATCACAACTGGACTGCCGACGTGATTGCCCGATGTGCTCTCAACAGGCTAATCTGTTACGATGTCGCCCGCTAGCCCTGGCCCGCTAGCTGAACGCTGTGCCCACTGCACACCTAGCGTAGTAGTGACTACCGAATGGCACCCTGACACCCTGACTTATCCTGCCTGTTCTCACCGCTATCCAGAAGGCGAGGTCAGTACAGGTGCATCAAAGCCGGGACCGAGAGACTTAAAAACAGCTTCTATCTCAAGGCCATCAGACTCTTAAACAGCCATCACTAACATTGAGTGGCTGTTGCCAACATACTGTCTCATCTCTAGCCACTTTAATAATTAACAATTGGATGTAATAAATGTAACACTAGCCACTTTAAACCATGCCACTTTACATAATGTTTACATACCCTACATTACTCATCTCATATGTATATACTGTACTCATCTACTGCATCTTGCCCATGCCGTTCGGCCATCGCTCATCCATATATTTTTATGTACATATTCTTATTCATTCCGTTACACTTGTGTGTATAAGGTAGCTGTTGTGAAATTGTTAGATTACTTATTAGATATTACTGCATGGTCGAATAACAAACATTTCGCTACACTCGCATTAACATCTGCTAACCATGTGTATTTGTCAAATGAAATTTGATTTGAATTGATTTGACTCACCTATTGCTGCTCTTTTGACCCTATGATCACTCAGGTTGCACAGCTGATGCCCCCTGGACTGTTTCAATAACAAGGTACCTCATTTTGTTTACCTGTCGGCCTCAGCCTCGAACTCAGGTCCTGTATGTACCTAACTGACCCGCTCTGCCCATTCATTGCCATTTACCCGTTGTCGTCTTAGCTCTCCTTATCAACACCTGTGATTTGCTTTATGCCTCTCCCTAATGTCAATACGCCTTGTCTACTGCTGTCTTGGCTAGTTCTTATTGTTTTATTTCACTGTAGAGTACTCAGTCCCACTCAAAATGCCTGAGATAGCTCTTTTGTCCACCCCACACACATGCAGAGACCTCACCTGGCTTAACTAGTGCCTCCAGAGACGAAGCCTCTCTCATCATCACTCAACGTCTAGGTTTACCTCCACTGTACTCACATCCTACCATACCATTGTCTGTACATTATGCCCTGAATCTATTCCACCGTGACCAGAAATCTGCTCCTCTTATTCTCTGTCCCCAAAGCACTAGACGACCAGTTCTTATAGCCTTTAACCGTACACTTATCCTACTCATCCTCTGTGGCTCTGGTGATTTAGAGGTTAACTCAGGTCCTGTAGCCACCAGTTCCCCTCATATTCCCCAGGTGCTATCATTCTGTAACCGTAAAAGCCTTGGTTCCATGCATGTTAACATCAGAAGCCTCCTCCCTAAGTTGCTTTTATTCACTGCTATAGCACACTCCGCAAACCCTGATGTCCTAGCCGTGTCTGCATCCTGGCTTAGGAAGGCCACCATAAATTCTGACATAGAACTGCCAAAGGGGTTGGAGTTGCAATCTACTGCTGAGATAGCCTGCAGAGTTCTGTCATGCTATCCAGGTCTGTGCCCAAACAGTTCGAGCTTCTACTTTTAAAAACCCACCTTTCCAGAAATAAGTATTTCACTGTTGTCACTTGTTATAGACCCCCCTCAGCCCCCAGCTGTGCCCTGGACAATATATATGAATTAATTGCCCCCCATTTGTTTTCAGAGTTTGTACTGTTAGGTGACCTAAACTGGGATATGCTTAACCGGCCATCCTACAATCTAAGCTGGATGCTCTCAATCTCACACAAATGATCAAGTAACCTACCAGGTACAACCCCAAATCCGTAAACACAGGCACCCTCATATATATCATCCTGACCAACCTGCCCTCTAAATACACCTCTGCTGTCTTCAACCAGGATCGCAGTGATCACTGCCTCATTGCCTGCCCGTAATGGGTCCGCAATCAAACGACCACCCCTCATCACTGTCAAACACTCCCTAAAACACTTCAGCGAGCAGGCCTTTCTAATCGACCTGGCCCGGGTATCCGGGAAGGATATTGACTTCATTCCGTCAGTAGAGGATGCCTGGTTATTCTTTAAAAGTTCTTTCCTCACCATCTTAAATAAGCATGTCCCATTCAAAAAATGTAGAACTAAGAACAGATATAGCACTTGGTTCACTCCAGACTTGACTGTCCTTGACCAGCACAAAAACATCCTGTGGCGTATTACATTAACATCGAATAGAACCCGCGATATGCAACTTTTCAGGGAAGTTAGGAACCAATATAGTCAGGCAGTTAGGAAAACAAAGGCTAGCTTTTTCAAACATACATTTGCATCCTGTAGCACAAACTCCAAAAAGTTCTAGGACACTGTAAAGTCCATGGAGAATAAGAGCACCTCCTCCCAGCTGCCCACTGCACTGGGGCTAGAAAACACTATCACCACTGATACATCTACGATAATCGAGGATTTCAAGAAGCATTTTTCGACAGCTGGCCATGCTTTGCACCTGGCTACCCCTACCCCGGTCAGCAACTTTGCACCCCCCACAGCAACTCGCCCAAACCTTCCCCAATTGTCCCTTCACCCAAATCCAGATAGCTGTTGTTCTGAAAGAGCTACAAAATCTGGACCCCTACAAATCAGCTGGGACAGAAAATATGGACCCTCTCTTTCTAAAATGATCCGCCTCAATTGTTGCAACCCTTATTACTAGCCTGTTAAACCTCTCTTTCATATCGTCTGAGATCCCCAAAGATTGGAAAGCTCCCGCGGTCATCCCCCTCTTCAAATGGGGAGACACTCTAGGCCCAAACTGTTACAGACCTATATCTATCCTACCCTGCCTTTCTAAAGTCAAGCCAAGTGAACAAACAGATCACCGACTATTTTGAATCCCACTGGGCCTTCTACGCTATGCAATCTTGTGTCCGAGCTGGACATGGGTGCACCTCAGCCACGCTCAAGGTCCTAAAAGTATAGCATAACAGCCATCGATAAAACACAATACTATGCAGCCGTCTTCATCAATCTGGCCAGGGCTTTCGACTCTGTCAATCACTGCATTCTTATCGGCACACTCAACAGCATTGGTTTCTCAAATGACTGCCTCAGCTGGTTCACCAACTACTTCTCAGATAGAGTTCAGTGTGTCAAATCGGAGGGCGTGTTGTCCGGACCTCTGGCAGTCTCTATGGGGGAGCCACAGGGTTCAATTCTCGGGCCGACTCTTTCCTCTGAATACATCAATGATGTCGCTCTTGCTGCTGGTGATTCTCTGATCTACCTCTACGCAGACGACACCATTCTGTATACATCTGGCCCTGCTATGGACACTGTGTTAACAAACCTCCAGACGACCTGTATGCTCTCGTTGGCTGGCCCTCGCTACATATTTGTTGCCAAACCCACTGGCTCCAGGTCATCTATCATCTTCCTAGACTCTATAAGTCTTTGCTAGGTAAAGCCCTGCCTTATCTCAGCTCACTGGTCACCATAGCAGCACCCACCCGTAGCATGCGCTCCAGCAGGTATATTTCACTGGTCATCCCCAAAGTCAACTCCTCTTTGGCCGCCTTTCCTTCCAGTTCTCTGCTGCCAACGCCTGGAACGAATTGCAAAAATCACTGAAGCTGGACTCTTATTTTTCCCTCACTAATTTTAAGCATCAGCTGTCAGAGCAGCTTACCGATCACTGTACCTGTACACAGCCCATCTGTAAATAGCCCACCCAACTACCTCATCCCCATATTGTTATTATTTTGCTCCTTTGCACCCGTATCTCTACTTGCACATTCATCTTCTGCACATCTATCACTCCAGTGTTTAATTGCTAAATTCTAATTATTTCACCACTATGACCTATTTACTGCCTTAATTCCCTAATCTAACTATATTTGCACACATTGAATATAGATTTTTCTATTGTGTTATTTACTGTACCTTTTGTCTATCCCATGTGTAACTCTATATTGTTTGTGTCACACTGTTTTGCTTTATCTTGGCCAGGTCGCAGTTGTAAATGAGAACTTGTTCTCAACTGGCCTACCTGGTTAAATAAGTAAAATTAAAAAAATGTGGTATGAACAGTGGTGATAAGAACGATTATACAGCGCACATTTTGTTACGTTACAGCCTTATTCTAAAATGTATAAAACAAAATCAATTCTCATCAATCTAAACACAATACCCCATAAAGACAAAGTGAAAACAGATTTTATGAAATGTTGGGAAATGTATAAAAAAAAAAAAACGGAAATACCTTATTTAGATAAGTATTCAGAACCTTTGCTATGAGACTTGAAATTGAGCTCTGGTGCATTCTGTTTCCATTGATCATCCTTGAGATGTTTCTACAAGTTGATTGGAGTCCAGCTGTGGTAAATTCAAATGATTGGACATCATTTAGAAAGGCACACACCTGTCTATATAAGGTCCCACAGTTGAATGTGCATGTCAGAGAAAAAACACAATGAGGTCGAAGGAATTGTCCTTAGATCCCCTAGACAGGAGCGTTAGCTTTGACATGCACTGTCAACTGTGGGACTTTATATAGCCTCTTGTGTGCTTTTCCATATTTACCAGAAGTGGACTCTAATCAAATTGTAAAAACATGTCAAGGATGATCAATGGAAACAGGATGCACCAGAGCTCAATTTTGAGTCTCATAGCAAAGGGTCTGAAATAAGGTATTTTTAAAAAATATAAATGTTCAAAAATGTGTAGATGCTAAGGATTTTTATTTACAGTTGAAGTCAGAAGTTTACATACACCTTAGCCAAATACATATACACTTTTTCACAATTCCTGACATTTAATCCTAGCAACAATTCCCTGTCTTAGGTCAGTTAGAATCACCACTTTATTTAAAAAATGTGAAATGTCAGAATAATAGTGGAGTGATTTATTTCAGCTTCCCATCACATTCCCAGTGGGTCAGAAGTTTGCATACACTCAATTAGTATTTAGTAGCATTGCCTTTAAATTGTTTAACTTGGGTCAAACGTTTCGGGTAGCCTTCCACAAGCTTCCCACAATAAGTTGGGTGAATTTTGGCCCATTCCCCCTGATAGAGCTGGTGTAACTGAGTCAGGTTTGTAGGCCTCGTTGTTGTTCTGGGATTGATTTGCACTTTTCGCACCGAATTACGTTCATCTGTAGGAGGCAGAACGCGTCTCCTTCCTGAGCATTATGACGGCTACGTGGTCCTATGGTGTTTATACTTGCGTACATTTGTTTGTACAGATGAACGATGTACTTTCAGGCTTTTGGTAATTGCTCCCAAGGATGAAGCAGAGGCCTACAATTTTTGGTCTTGGCAGATTTCTTTTGATTTTTGCATGACGTCAAGCAAAGAGGCAGGTAGGCCTTGAAATACATCTGCAGGTACACCTCCAATTGACTCAAATGATATCAATTAGCCTATCAGAAGCTTCTAAAGCCATGACAACATTTTCTGGAATTTTCCAAGCAGTTGAAAGGTACAATCAACTTAGTGTATGTAAACTTCTGACCCACTGGAATTGTGATACAGTGAATTATAAGTGAAATAATCTGTCTGTAAACAATTGTTGGAAAAATGACTTGTGTAATGCACACAGTAGATGTCCTAACCGACTTGCCAAAACTATAGTTTGTTAACAAGACATTTGTGGAGTGGTTGAAAAACTAGTTTTAATGACTCCACCTAAGTGTATGTAAACTTCCGACTTCAACTGTATTTAATCCATTTAGAATAAGGCTGTATCGAAACAAAATGTGGAAAAAGTCAAGGGGTCTGAATACTTTCTGAAGGCACTGTATATATTTTTGTATACAGTTTTTGTCGTTGTTGTTCTGAACCCAATGCCCTTGTGACATCGTCAAGTTCGCCAGCCCCACCCCTACCTGTCCGTTGGTCTAACCTGTACCGAGCTCACATGAGCCCAGTTGTGCCTTTTTCTGAGTCTGCCCTGTATGGAGATTGCACCTGGTATCCTAACATGCATGGTCACCAGTGTGTGTAGCAAACTACCTAGTTTAAATACTGCCACAGCAGCATAACATTTGATTAACTCTTGATAACACTTGATTTACATCATCATCAATATTCAGTCTGGTTGTCTAATAGCCTACCCACAACAGCACTTCATAAATACTTTCCTTATAGAATCTTAGCTGCGGGAAGGGTGCTGGAGGTGCTGCAGCACCCCTGGTAAATTGAAATAAATTTGCCTAAATTCTAGAATTACTACTGTCTGTTCAGAAATAAATTAAATCATTCAGAATGGCCTACTACTTTGTAGGAGCACATCGGTCGTGTGAGTAAGCTGCTCATCATTGGGTGAGTCAGTGAAACGGGAAAGCTTTTTTAGGACTATAATTTACTCCTCATATTGTACAATATGTGTGTCTTAACACACCTAGGCCTAGGTTATTGATGGATTCAAGACAAGGTTGTTTTTATTAATCTCAGATTTTCAGTTTGTCTATCATTTTGATCATTTGTGCAGTATTAACAAATATTCTGCCAAAGTTTCCAGCAATATAAAATGACAGAATTGCATGACATGCCTTCATAAAAGGCCCCTCAAATTGTCCACCTGTGTGCAACCTCTGTAAGTGCCTCTACTCTACTGTTTTACGCCACTTTGGAAATGCGATGATATGCATGCAATGCTTTATAATAAAGGTTAAAAAAAACATAATCTCATGCGTGCTGGTACTTCAGAGCTCCCTAGTTCACCCTCCCCCACGCACTCACTTTTCTGCTCCAGCATCTCCGATTTACAAATTAAGCACTGAACACAAGAAGTCTAGACTCTAGCTAAACACCATATATTAAAATATCCACACAAGCCATCAGCCAGCCAGCCATATATAACCAGTTAGTTAAGAGCGTTGACAATAAATCCCAATCAGTAAAAAAATTATCAGCTAACTAGCAGATTTACATCATTCATCAACATCAATGATCAGCTGATAGCCTACCTTCTTTTCCCAATGTCAATCATGTCTTTAGGATGCACTGTAACTAGCTTGTTTACATTTTGAGCACCTGTCCCCTGAAAGATCTGTGCACGGCCCTGATATTCATCAGCACCACCACCACCACTCACTTAGTTGATTCACGCTTCCTCTTTAATTCTCTTTTGGCAACAAAAAATGTAAGCATTGTAAATTCCATTTCAATTACCTAATTTTCAGTGGAGCAATTACTTGAGAAGCTAAAATACTAAACAACCTACAATGCCAATTATATGACCACCTACCCAGAAACTAATGATCAAAAGTTTCACAAGTAATTTCAAATATGCCAGTTTGATTGTTAATCATAACTGGAATCCAATTATTGAGTTATGCTATCTGAGTTATGTATTCTTCACAACACAGGGGAAAGTGAATCCTGGATTACCTTCCCAGAAAGACAAACCTAATTGCAAAAAGAAATGGTGTCTTTTTTTCGCTCAAGAGTGTTACCCAAATAACTCTTGCTGATATCTTAATCTACATTTACTTAAGGTATATGGTGTCCCATGCCTAAAATATCATTTAAAATGTAAAAGAAAATTGAAATTTCCACTTCAGAACTTAATTCAAATATTGTTATTTTGCCTTAGGCCCCACCCACCCCCTTCTCCCTATTCTCTCATTGACACGTGCCTCTTTTTTAGATTCCTTGATTTAATGGGCATATCACAACAGACATGCAGTAAATCCTGTACAGTAACAAATGGCTATTGATTTGACCAAGCCACCCCCACCACAGAAGATTCATGACAATTTTCTCTATTTCTGTCAGACAGCGTTTAGCTACTTGTACCTTTTAATTAAATTATTTCTCGTGTTCAAAACCAAATTCCTAAGTTTTCAAACCAGTGCCATGGTTCCATCAGATAATGACAACAGGGTAATCATTCGGTGTCCCATTATGGTCATAATAAGAGCCTAAATTAAACTTAAGCTCACAAAAACTGACACTTTTTATAACCCTCCCCCCCACACTAAACAATGCAATAAAGTACACGATAACAGTATGTCTAGTAATATTATGCTTAGAAAAACATTACGTGACAAATTCCCATTTACAGAACAGATGCAACATACTTTTATATATATGTGTATGTGGACACCCCTTCAAAGCAACCACACCGGTTGCTGACAGTTGTATAAAATCGAACACACAGTCATGCAATCTCCATCGACAAACATTGGCAGTAGAATGACCTTACTGAAGAGCTCAGTGACTTTCAACGTGGCACCGTCATAGAATGCCACCTTTCCAACAAGTCGGTTTGTCAAATGTCTGCCCTGCTAGAGCTGCCCCCGTTCAACTGTAAGTGTTGTTATTGTGAAGTGGAAATGTAAGTGATCAACAATGGCTCAGCCGCGAAGTGGTAGGCCACACGAGCTCACAGAATGGGACCGCCGAGTGCTGAAGCACGTAGCGTGTAAAAAAATAATCTGTTCTCGGTTGCAACACTCACTACCAAGTTCCAAACTGTCTCTGGAAGCAACGTCAGAGCAAGAACTGTTTGTCGGAAGATTCATGAAATGGGTTTCCCCGGCCAAGCAGCCGCACACAAGACTAAGATCACCAATGTGCATGCCAAGTGTTGGCTGGAGTGGTGTAAATCACGCCCCCATTGAACTCTGGCGCAGTAGAAGTGGGTTCTCTGGAGTGATGAATCACGCTTCAACATCTTGCAGTCCGAAGGATGAATCTGGATTTGGTGGATGCCAGAAGAACGCTATATGCCCCAATGCATAGTGCAAACTGTAAAGTTTGGTGGAGGAGGAATAATGGTCTGGGGCTGTTTATCATGGTTCGGGCTAGGTCCCTTAGTTCCAGTGAATATAAATCTTAACCCTACAGCATACACTGACATTGTAGACAATTATGTGCTTCCAACTTTGTGGCAACAGTTTGGGGAAGTCCTTTTCCTGTTTCAGCATGCCCCTTTCCTGTTTCAGCATATCCCCATGCACAAAGTGAGGTACATACAGAAATAGTTTGTCAAGCTCAGTGTGGAAGAACTTGACTGTCCTGCACAGAGTCCTGACCTCAACGCCATCAAACAACTCTGGGATGAATTGGAACGCCGACTGCGAGCCAGGTCTAATAGTCCGACATCAGTCCCCGACCTCACTAATATTCTTATTTTTAGCCACAATTAATTCTAAATGCCACAATACTTGTATCAGTTGTTATGTTTTATAACAGGTATTAATTGTTTATTTCCACACGCAAGGGCAAAAAGAACAATAACTATTTAATAACTTTTCTTTTCGTATTGGCAGCCAGTGGAAATCAAGGTTTCATCTGAGCTGGGTAGGTGTGAGTGCTGCTATTCATCTCCCAACCCACATCAATCACCCAAATGTCAACAAAGTAAAGGACAGACTATCAAAATCTAATCTCATCGCAGACATGTACAAGTGCTCCAAATAAACAACCCTGGAAGTAAACATCCTTGGATATTTCCCCTGGCAGGACACGCTGCTTGCAACACACACAATGGCCAATCCCAGTATTAATTAATACCAAAAACTGTTTTAAGTGAAATATTAGCTTTTGTCTGAAGCTGAAAAAGACAGGAAATACAAAAGCTAATTTGCATATGCACTAACAAGGCTTTTCAGAATACATAGCTTAACATCTGCTAGAGAACTGTAGCTTTATTTATCTACTGTACTTCAACAATATCTGGCCCTCTGCCCTCCCTAAACCGTGGCATTGAACGGTTCAGCCCTCCATAACTGGCTACGAGACTATTGCAGCTCTGTGGGTGTAACGTTTTATTGACAATTTTGAAACCTCCTGGATCAAAGATTGTATTATAAGGAGGATGGGATCCACCCAAATCATTTGGCTGCCTTGAACCTTTCACAGCATTATAAGGCTGCGTTGAGAAAATGACTCATCAATGACCCAAGTCCAGCTCATTTAATCCCTAACATTGTGTCGCTGAGTTGTCATAATGCTTCAGCAAATGTACATTATCCTAGGGGCGTTGGAAGACACAATGTAAATAACCTAATTTTATGTCCCTCTTACTGTCTGGAATGCCTCTGTTGATAATACAGCTATTTTATGCTGTAATCATATGCCTATTAACCAGAGTAATACTGTTGGCACTGAGGTGGTGTGCCCTAATAGGAGGTCCACTGTGTGCAGCTCACTAATAAAATAACCAGAGTATATCTACCTCTTCT
The DNA here is from genome assembly GCF_002021735.2 of Oncorhynchus kisutch. Taxonomy (NCBI): domain Eukaryota; kingdom Metazoa; phylum Chordata; class Actinopteri; order Salmoniformes; family Salmonidae; genus Oncorhynchus; species Oncorhynchus kisutch. The sequence continues at coordinate 5,042,493 of NC_034194.2, forward strand.
AAGCTTCCCAGTAAAGCAAGAACAATAATCAAGCATCCCAGAAAAGTGTTAAAAATAGCCCACATTAACACATGTAGCTTCATGAATCAAGGTTCATGAAATCAATAATTTGCTAGTAACAGATGACATTCATATTCTGACAATCTCTGAAGCTCACTTAGATAATACATTCGATGATACAGTGGTAGCAATACAAGGGGGCAGGGATGCAGTCTATATTCAGAACCACATTCCTGTAAAGCTTAGATTGGATCTCATGTTAAATACTTTTGAAGTAATATGGCTACAGGTTCACCTGCCTCAACTAAAGCCCATTCTGGTGGGAAGCTGCTATAGACGACTAAGTGCTAACAGTCAATATCTGGATAATATTGTGTGAAATGCTTGATAATGTATATGATACCTACAGGGAGGTATACTTTCTGGGTGATATAAATATTGGCTGCTCACTCACTTTTTGGCAACAATGCAAAACGTTATGTTTGGCGTAAAAGCAACACAGCTCATCACCCTAAACACACCATCCCCACTGTCAAACATGGTGGTGGCAGCATCATGGTTTGGGCCTGCTTTTCTTCAGCAGGGACAGGGAAGAGCTAAATACAGGACCATTCTGGAAGAAAACCTGATGGAGTCTGCAAAAGACCTGAGACTGGGACGGAGATTTGTCTTCCAACAAGACAATGATCCTAAACATAAAGCAAAATCTACAATGGAATGGTTCAAAAATAAACATATCCAGGTGTTAGAATGGCCAAGTCAAAGTCCAGACCTGAATCCAATCGAGAATCTGTGGAAAGAACTGAAAACTGCTGTTCACAAATGCTCTCCATCCAACCTCACTGAGCTCGAGCTGTTTTGCAAGGAGGAATGGGAAAAAATTTCAGTCTCTCGGTGTGCAAAACTGATAGAGACATACCCCAAGCGACTTACAGCTGTAATTGCAGCAAAAGGTGGCGCTACAAAGTATTAACTTAAGGGGGCTGAATAATTTTGCACGCCCAATCTTTCAGTTTTTGATTTGTTAAAAAAGTTTGAAATATCCAATAAATGTCGTTCCACTTCATGATTGTGTCCTACCTGTTGTTGATTCTTCACAAAAAAATACAGTTTTATATCTTTATGTTTGAAGCCTGAAATGTGGCAAAAGGTTGCAAAGTTCAAGGGGGCCGAATACTTTCGCAAGGCACTGTACTTTTAATTATAGACGAAAAAACACACAGTACACTAAACAAACTAACCAGACAAACGTGACCACTATAGAAACTGAGTGCTAACATCACATAGACAATAACCAACGAACCACAATACAAAACAGGCTACCTAAATATGGTTCCCAATCAGTGACAATGGCAAACACCTGCCACTGATTGAGAATCATATCAGGCCAAAACACATAGAAACAGACTAACTAGACATGCAACATAGAATGCCCACTCATATCACACCCTGACCAAACAAAACATAGAAACAAACAACGCAAATAATAGTCAGAGTGTGACAACTAATGACATGCTACTGCAGTAAATGATTCACTAAATCCTAAATATTGTAATGAATAATGTGGAAATCGAGAATGTTGAGGAGAATAAACTGCTTGGATTAACCCTGGATTGTAAACTGTCATGATCAAAATAGATTGCTACAACAGTAGCTAAGATGGAGAGAAGTCTGTCTATAATAAAGCGCTACTCTGTATTCTTAACAGCACTATCAACAGGGCAGGTCCTACAGGCCCTAGCTTTGTCGCACCTGGACTACTGTTCAGTCGTGTGTTCAGGTGCAACAAAGAGGGACTTAGGAAAATTGCAATTGGCTCAGAACAGGGCTGGCCCTTGGATGTACACAGAGAGATAACATTAATAATATGCATGTCAATCTCTCCTGGCTCAAAGTGGAGGAGAGATTGACTTCCACACTACTTGCATTTGTGAGAGGTATGTTGAATGCACCAAGCTGTCAGTTTGAACAACTGGCACACAGCTCCAACACCCATGCATACCCCACAAGACATGCCACCAGAGGTCTCTTCACAGTCCCCAAGTCCAGAACAGGCTATGAGAGGCGCACAGTACTCTTCCACATCAAGTAACTCATGCCAGCAGTAACATTTGATTACATTTTTTTAGTTACAAATACACCTTATGGAACAGCGGGGACTGTGAAGCAACACAAACATAGACGCATGCATACAAACACACGATAACATACAGACTATACACACATGCACACATAGATTTTGTGTTATAGATATGTGGTAGTAGAGGCTTGAGGGCACACTCTTGATATGTTGTGAAATGTTTTATGAATGTACTGTAATGTTTTTAAAATGGGCAAGGTAGTTTACAGCTTTTGAACATATTTTGAAGCTACACATGGTTTATGTTCCTGTTATAAACAATGGAGTAATGCAACTTTATATATTGGGTTATGATAGGGTAAAACAGTTGCACTATGCTCTTGAAACGTTTATAAATTATATAATTTAAAGGGCCAATGCAATTTCTAATGACATTTTCTTTCTTTTAAAGTAACTGTCTAGTGAGCATTCACTTTTAAAAGTTCATTTTCATATCATACGCAAGTAATGTTGTTGACTCATCCTATACTTGTATATGTGGCAAGAGCATAAATTGAGCACCTCAAACTTGTATCTCAAACAGAGCATTTGAATAATGCTTGCCATTTCCTCATAGAGTATGATGTCATATTCCTGAGGAGGATGAGCTGGCCTATCAGCGGTCTAGAGAATGAATATTTTTCATGACCGGTATATGCCTACACCATTCTGTTTTTGGGGTATGCCCAACCAATACAACACAGAAAAGCTGCTTTTTATGATACACTATGATATACTTTATTGTCCATTTCCATGGAATAAATTTTTAGGACATCAGCATACAAACACAACAGAATATATGACATGCAGTACAGAAAAGTACACAAGATACATTTTCACATATTCAAAGTCTACTATTCAACCGTTTATTGGCCTACTCCCTGACTGTGTATTGCAGTGGAAGCTGGTGGGAGGAGCTATAGGATGGGCTCAATGTAAAGGCTGGAATGGTATAAATGGAACTGTATTAAAAACAAACATATGGAAACCACGTTTGACTCCGTTCCATTGATTCCATTCCAGCCATTAAAATGAGCCCATCCTCCTATAGCTCCTCCCACCAGCCTCCACTGGTGTATTGGGCCTGCATCTGTCCTATGTCCCACTGTTCAGCAACCCAATGGCTGATGGAATGAAACTTCCCTTGCTCCTATTCTTACTGTACAGTGGGACCCTTAATCTATTTTTGGAAGGAAAAAAAATGACAGGTCATATTTCATAGAACTCTGGAAACACTGGACAGTTACTTTAAATTATTTACACACACCCATTGATTCTTGAAGAATATAACTGATATCATAAATGTCTCATGAACATAGTCCAATTGTCATACCCCATCAAAACCCCAAATATATGCTTATTCTGCTAAATTGTTTGTAAACAAACACCTTTTAGCCTCTGAATATGGTTAAAATTGTCTTTTTTTTATCCATACGCTTCTCTAACCTCAACTTCTTACCAAAACAATGGCAGGGTGATGGTGTTGTTGTTTGAAATGCAGATTGCCCTTGAACCAATGGGTATACAGTATATCAAGATTAGGGCCATTGAACAGATTCCCAGATGGCAGATTGCATGGATACAGTACATGTACCAAGTACATTAATGGGGCAAACCTACTCTAAGAGTATGTATTCGGCTTTTTGAAAGCTAATCAACCAATCCAATGTGAGTACATCTGTTCTTGGAGTACAGTAGATAAATAAAGCTACAGTACAGTAGCACAGTGGTTCCCAACTCGGGTCCTCGAGAACCCCTAACAGAAAACCTTTTTTATTGTAATCCCAGACAAACACACCTAATTCAACTTGTCAACTAATCAACAGGTCCTCAAGTAGTTGAATCAGGTATGTTTGTCTGAAGCTACAACGAAAATGTGTGCTGTTGAGGGTACTCGAGAACCGGAGATGGGGACCACTGCTGTAGCAGATGTCAAACTGTGTATGCTGAAAAGCCTTGCTAGTGTCTTTTTTGGCTTCAGAATAAATAACTAATATTCCACTTAAGGTCTAAGGGCCCGGGTTTCTACTAAGCTAGCATATAGAATTGTTTTAAGAAGGTCATTACCAAGGATCATATAGCTTTTTGATTTTCAATTTTAGGACAACAGTTAGTATTAAAAAAAAGTAGCCTTATTGCTTTTTGCCCATAGAAAGGCAATGAATAACATATTCATGCATGGCAAAACAGTAAAAAAAAAAGTATAAAAAGGAAGTATAGTGCCTTGCAAAAGTATTCATCTCCCTTGGCATTTTTCCTATTTTGTTGCATTATAAACTGTAATTTAAATGGATTTTTATTCAGATTTCATGTAATGGACATGCACACAATAGTCCAAATTGGTGAAGTGAAATTTAAAACATTACTTGAAAAAAATATATAAAAAATTTAAAATGGATAATTGGTGCGTGCATATGTATTTACACACCTTTGCTGTGAAGCACCTAAATATCAAATCAAATCAAATAAAAAAAATGTTTGTCACATACACATGGTTAGCAGATGTTAATGCGAGTGTAGCGAAATGCTTGTGCTTCTAGTTCCGACAATGCAGTAATAACCAACAAGTAATCTAACTAACAATTCCAAAACTACTGTCTTATACACACAAATGTAAGGGGATAAAGAATATGTACATAAAGATATATGAATGAGTGATGGTACAGAGCGGCATAGGCAAGATACAGTAGATGGTATCGAGTACAGTATATACATATGAGATGAGTATGTAAACAAAGTGGCATAGTTAAAGTGGCTAGTGATACATGTATTACATAAAGATGCAGTAGATGATATAGAGTACAGTATATACATATGAGATGAATAATGTAGGGTATGTAAAAATTGTATTAGGTAGCATTGTTTAAAGTGGCTAGTGATATATTTTACATTTCCCATCAATTCCCATTATTAAAGTGGCTGGAGTTGAGTCAGTGTGTTGGCAGCAGCCACTCAATGTTAGTGGTGGCTGTTTAAAAGTCTGATGGCCTTGAGATAGAAGCTGTTTTCAGTCTCTCGGTCCCAGCTTTGATGCACCTGTGCTGACCTCGCCTTCTGGATGATAGCGGGGTGAACAGGCAGTGGCTCAGGTGGTTGTTGTCCTTGATGATCTTTATGGCCTTCCTGTAACATCGGGTGGTGTAGGTGTCCTGGAGGGCAAGTAGTTTGCCCCCGGTGATGCGTTGTGCAGACCTCACTACCCTCTGGAGAGCCTTACGGTTGTGGGCGAAGCAGTTGCCGTACCAGGCGGTGATACAGCCCGCCAGGATGCTCTCGATTGTGCATCTGTAGAAGTTTGTGAGTGCTTTTGGTGACAGGCCGAATTTCTTCAGCCTCCTGAGGTTGAAGAGGCGCTGCTGAGCCTTCTTCACGATGCTGTCTGTGTGGACCAATTCAGTTCGTCTGTGATGTGTATGCCGAGGAACTTAAAACTTCCTACCCTCTCCACTACTGTTCCATCGATGTGGATTGGGGGGTGTTCCCTCTGCTGTTTCCTGAAGTCCACAATAATCTCCTTAGTTTTGTTGACGTTGAGTGTGAGGTTACTTTCCTGACACCACACTCCGAGGGCCCTCACCTCCTCCCCGTAGGCCGTCTCGTCGTTGTTGGTAATCAAGCCTACCACTGTTGTGTCGTCCGCAAACTTGATGATTGAGTTGGAGGCGTGCGTGGCCATGCAGTCGTGGGTGAACAGGGAGTACAGGAGAGGGCTCAGAACGCACCCTTGTGGGGCCCCAGTGTTGAGGATCAGCGGGGTGGAGATGTTGTTGCCTACCCTCACCACCTGGGGACGGCCCGTCAGGAAGTCCAGTACCCAGTTGCACAGGGCGGGGTCGAGACCCAGGGTCTCGAGCTTGATGACGAGCTTGGAGGGTACTATGGTGTTAAATGCCGAGCTGTAGTCGATGAACAGCATTCTCACATAGGTATTCCTCTTGTCCAGATGGGTTAGGGCAGTGTGCAGTGTGGTTGAGATTGCATCGTCTGTGGACCTATTTGGGCGGTAAGCAAATTGGAGTGGGTCTAGGGTGTCAGGTAGGGTGGAGGTGATATGGTCCTTGACTAGTCTCTCAAAGCACTTCATGATGACGGAAGTGAGTGCTACGGGGCGGTAGTGGTTTAGCTCAGTTACCTTAGCTTTCTTGGGAACAGGAACAATAGTGGTCCTCTTGAAGCATGTGGGAACAGCAGACTGGGATAGGGATTGATTGAATATGTCCGTAAACACACCAGCCAGCTGGTCTGCGCATGCTCTGAGGGCGCGGCTGGGGATGCCGTCTGGGCCTGCAGCCTTGCAAGGGTTAACACGTTTAAATGTTTTACTCACCTCGGCTGCAGTGAAGGAGATGTTTTGGTTGCAGGCCGTGTCAGTGGCACTGTATTGTCCTCAAAGCGGGCAAAAAAAGTAATTTAGTCTGCCTGGGAGCAAGACATCCCAGGCTGGTTTTCTTTTTGTAATCCGTGATTGACTGTAGACCCTGCCACATACCTCTTGTGTCTGAGCCGTTAAATTAAGATTCTACTTTGTCTCTATACTGACGCTTAGCTTGTTTGATTGCCTTGCGGAGGGAATAGCTACACTGTTTGTATTCGGTCATATTTCCGGTCATCTTGCCCTGATTAAAAGCAGTGGTTCGTGCTTTCAGTTTCACGCGAATGCTGCCATCAATCCACGGTTTCTGGTTTGGGAATGTTTTAATCGTTGCTATGGGAACGACATCTTCAACGCACGTTCTAATGGACTCGCACACCGAATCAGCGTATTCGCCAATGTTGTTGTCTGACGCAATACGAAACATATCCCAGTCCACGTGATGGAAGCATTCTTGGAGTGTGGAATCAGATTGGTCGGACCAGCGTTGAACAGACCTCAGCGTGGGAGCTTCTTGTTTTACTTTCTGTCTGTAGGCAGGGATCAACAAAATGGAGTCGTGGTCAGCTTTTCCGAAAGGAGGGCGGGGCAGGGCCTTATATGCGTCGCGGAAGTTAGAATAGCAGTGATCCAAGGTTTTGCCAGCCCTGGTTGCGCAATCGATATGCTGATACAATTTAGGGAGTCTCGTTTTCAGATTAGCCTTGTTAAAATCCCCAGCTACAATGAATGCAGCCTCGGGATGTATGGATTCCAGTTTGCAAAGAGTCAAATAAAGTTTGTTCAGAGACATCGATGTTTCTGCTTGGGGGGAATATATACGGCTGGGATTATAATCGAAGAGAATTCCCTTGGTAGATAATGCGGTCGACATTTGATTGTGAGGAATTCTAAATCAGGTGAACAGAAGGACTTGAGTTCCTGTATGCTTTTGTGACCACACCACGTCTCATTAGCCATAAGGCATACGCCCCCGCCCCTCTTCTTACCAGAAAGATGTTTGTTTCTGTTGGCGCGATGCGTGGAGAAACCAGCTGGCTGCACCGACTCCGATAGTGTCTCTCCAGTGAGCCATGTTTCCGTGAAGCAAAGAACGTTAGTCTCTGATGTCCCTCTGGAATGCTACCCTTGCTCGGATTTCATCAACCTTGTTGTCAAGAGACTGGACATTGGCGAGAAGTATACTGGGGAGTGGTGCACGATGAGTCCGTCTCCGGAGTCTGACCAGAAGACCGCTACGTTTCCCTCTTTTACGAAGTCGTTTTTTTGGGTCGCCAACTGGGATCCATTCTGTTGTCCTGGGTGAAAGGCAGAACACAGGATCCGCTTCGCGAAAGTCATATTCTTGGTCGTACTGATGGTGAGTTGACGCTGCTCTTATATTCAGTAGTTCTTCTCGACTGTATGTAATGAAACCTAAGACGACCTGGGGTACTAATGTAAGAAATAACACGTAAAAAAACTAAAAACTGCATAGTTTCCTAGGAACGCGAAGCGAGGCGGCCATCTCTGTCGGCGCCGGAAAATCTGGTGCAACCAATTACCTTCAGAAGTCACATCATTAGTTAAATAAAGTCCACCTGTGTGTAACCTAAGTGTCACATGATCTCAGTATATATATACACCTGTATATACACCTGTTCTGAAAGGCCCCAGAGTCTGCAACACCACTAAGCAAGGGGCACCACCAAGCAAGCGGCACCATGAAGACCAAGGAGCTCTCCAAACAGGTCAGGGACAAAGTTGTGGAGAAGTACAGATCAGGATTGTTTTTTTTTTAAATATCAGAAACTTTGAACATCCCACAGAGCACCATTAAATCTGTTATTAAAAAATGGAAATGGAAAGAATATGGTACCACAACAAACCTGCCAAGAGAGGGCCGCCCACCAAAACTAATGGACCAGGCAAGGAGGGCATTAATCCCTCCTTGCCTGGCATTAATCAGAGAGGCAACAATGAGACCAAAGATCACCCTAAGCCGTACGTAACATAAAGAAATTCCTATTATCATAAACCAAAAATTAAGATGAACTGCTTGGTGTAGCTACGTTGTCAGAGACAAGTGAGTGAGTGATCTCTGTCAGTGACCTACACAACAATATACATAAACATGTTTTGGTTATTGGGTTCAGCATGGGGTGCTCTATATAGAAAATGGGACGTCCAGCTGGTGGCTGATCTTAACCAGGTCAGACACGGCAGTGTTAACCTGAGCAACGTGCCACCGCCGGTTGATAGTTGGTCTCAACCAGGTCCGCATAGCAGTTGGCTTGCTCGTTCCTCCCACTCCATGTACACCGAGGTTCCCCAACTAGAGTCGTGCATGGGTCCATTTTTTTTGGAACTGCACCCACCCCGCACCGGCAACATCAATTCCAGCCCCACCCAATATCCGACATCAGGACAGATTTTTCTCCGCAACCCGGACCCACCCACATAGCATTGTTTCAAGAGAATATCTGTGACCCGCAAATAACATCAATTTATTTAATAGCTTTTATGACCCATTCCCTGCATTAATGAATTTGTCTGCATGTCTTCAATATTTGGATAAAAGGAAACCATGCCATGAATTAAGAACGATAAGCCTATCTTCTTATTTTCATAATGGGATGTGTCACATTCACAACTTATATCATTTAGAAAAAAAGCCTTCTAACCAAATGAAAGCCTATAGCCGACATAACAAAACATTACCTTTACATTCAATATCGTTTACATAATCAAATAGTTTAATCTTAAATAAACAATCCCCTGAATCAAAATAAGCTAAAGGCTGTGAAAACAGCCTACATTTATTTAGTAGGCTATTAGCTACTAAAACCTTTACCAGCCGCACACGTTTAAACTTTATATGGGCAGTGTGTATGTGTATATATATATATATATATATATATATATATATATATATATATATATATATATATATATATATATATATATATATAGTCTGAACGAAAGCCTGAATTACTGTAATAATTAACTAATTAACTGAATTATCGGAAACAAATACTTGCTTGCAGTTTTTCAGGCTTTGTATCCATCTATCTTGTTGTTGTCCTCCTTGTCCAAAATCCTTCCAACCCGGGGAATTCACTCGCGTATTTCTACTTGCACATCACCATCTGCTCATCTATCACTCCAGTGTTAATTTGCTATATTGTAATTACTCCGCTACTATGGCCTATTTATTGCCTTACCTCCTCACGCCATCTGCAGACACAGTATATAGACTTTCTTTTTTTCTATTGTGTTATTGACTACGCTTGTTTATTCCATGTGTAACTCTGTTTGTGTCGCACCGCTTTGCTTTATCTTGGCCAGGTCCCAGTTGTAAATGAGAACTTGTTCTCAACTAGCTTACCTGGTTAAATAAAGGTTAAATAAATAAAAAAATGGTTTATTTCACCATCATAACTTTTCTTTTAATTTGTCCTGTTCCGTTAGCCATTTCCCGTAAGCTAGGAGTCAGTGAAAATAAACTTGGTCATATATTGCCCGTGGCGGAAGGGAACATAAACTCTGCACGAGGTGGACAAATGAAAGGAAGACATAGCCTAAGCCACTTCTAAAGGACACCAATAAGGAGAAGAGACTTGCTTGAGCCAAGAAACACGAACAATAGACATTAGACTGGTGGAAATCTGTCCTTTCGTCTGATGAGTCCAAATTTGAGATTTTTGGTTCCAACCGCTATGTCTTTGTGAGACGCAGAGTAGGTGAACGGATGATCTCCGTATGTGTGGTTCCCACCGTGAAGCATGGAGGAGGAGGTGAGATGGTGTGGCTTGATTTGCTGATGATACTCAGTGATTTATTTAGAATTCAGGGGACACTTAACCAGCATGGCTATCCAGCATTCTGCAGCGATTCGCTATCCCATCTGGTTTGAGCTTAGTGGGACTATCATTTGTTTTCCAACATGACAATGACCCAACACACCTCCAGGCTGTGTAAGGGCTATTTGACCAAGAAGGAGAGTGATTGAGTGCTGCATCAGATGACCTGGCCTCCACAATCACCTGACCTCAACCCAATTGAGATGTTTTATTTACATTTTAATGTAACCTTTTTTTAACTTGGGAAGGGCTGTTAGGGCTAGGCAGAATACTGCCCCCTTTGGAGGAATTGCGTGCCCATTGTAAAAAGAAAGAAAATCTGTCCAAAATTGCTAATATATGCATATAATAATAATAATTGAATAGAAAACACTCTAAAGCGTCTAAAACCGTTCAAATTATGTCTGTATGTAAAGCAGAACTCACAGGGCAGCCATTCTCCCAAACTCTCTCTGTCATCAGGAAAGTTGGGCCAACTTTAACGTCATCGCCCCAACCCTTCCCAACCAGCTACGGATCTGGGAACAGTTTCTATCTCTTCAGCGAGATGTCTTCTTTCAATAGGGCATTTCATTGTGAAAACCGCGCGGGCTTTGACCCGTTGGCGGGCAAAAACATTGGTGTCACGTGAAAACACATGCACTTTCATGCGCGTTTTGCGCCTGGAGTTCCCTTTGTTCCACGAATCACTACACGATACCGGTTTGTCTGTTCGAGTTGAGAATTGTTTTGCACTTTTAGAACATCCTAAAGCTTGATTCTGCACTTAGTTTGACCAGTTTAGTCGACATATAATATGTAATTTTGAAGTTTTGATGCGCAACCCCTTGAATTTTGGCTGCATTTCAGCCGGAATTTGTCGCGTTTGAGAACACAAAGACACAGACTTGAAAACCAAACACAGTTTTTGGTAAGTATGACTCCTTACACGACTTATGATCGAAGACCATCAAAGGTAAGGGAATATTTATGTGGTAATTTTGTGTTTCTGTTGACTCCAACATAGCGGAGAAATATTGCTAATGTCTGAGCGCCGTCTCAGATTATTGAAAAATGAACGATTTCTGTAACGTTAAAATAAATGTGACAAAGCGATTGCATTAAGAAGGAGTGTATCTTTCTAACTATATGTAGAACATGTATATTTAGTCAAAGTTTATGATGTGTATTGCTGTTATCTGGCGATATCTGGCGGAGTTATCATAATTTCTCCGGACATTTTAGTAGCATTTTTTGAACATGGCCATCAATGTAAACAGTGATTTATGGATATAAATTGCATATTATTGAAAAAAACATAAATGTACTGTATAACATGTCCTATTACTGTCATCTGATGAAGATTTTCAAAAGGTTAGTGAATTAATTTTCTTTTAATCCTGCTTTTGTGATTGCATCTTTTGTTCGACAAAAATGGCTATTTAAATTAGCCGTATCTTTGGTGGTGGTTTGACATAAATATGTGCTATGTTTTCGCCGTAAAATATTTTAGAAATCTGACTTGCTGGGTAGATGAACAAGGTGTTTATCTTTCATTTGAGCTATTGGACTTGTTAATGTGTGGAGGTTAAATATTTCTAAGAATATCTTTGCATTCTGTGCGCCACTGTTTCAGTTGAGGGGGGGTACCCCTTGGGGAACGTGGTAGCGTGAACAAGTTAATGGGGGCTTGTTCGGCCCGCCTTTTCCTGATCAGCTCCTTTGTCTTTCTCACATTGAGGGAGAGTTGTTGTCCTGGCACCACACTGCCAGGTCTCTGACGTCCTCCCAATAGCCTGTCTCATCGTTGTTGGTAATCAGGCCAACCACTATTGTGTTGTCAGCAAACTTAATTATGGTGTTGGAATCATGCTTGGCCCTGCAGTTGTGAGTGAACAGGTAGCATAGGAAGGGACTAAGCACACACCCCTAAAGGACACCCAGTGTGGTATAAGTGTTGTTGCCACCTGGGGACAGCCCCTCAGGAAGTCCAGGATCAAGTTGAAGAGGGAGGTATTTAGTACAAGAGTCCTTAGAAAAAGCCATATCTCAGAATTCCCAATACAAATGTAAGATTAAGAAGGGCAAAAGAACACAGACACTGGACAGAGATCTGGCTTTTTCTTTGCAACTCTGCCTAGAAGGCTAGCATCCCGGAGTCGCCTGTTCATTGTTGATGTTGAGACGGGTGTTTTGTGGGTACTATTTAATGAAGCTGTCAGTTGAGGACTTGAGGCATCTGTTTCTCACACTAGACACTAATGTACTTGTTCTCTTGCTCAGTTTTGCATCGGGGCCTCCCACTCTTTTTATTCTGGTTAGAGCCCGTTTGCGCTGTTCTGTGAAGGGAGTAGGACACCGATTTGTACGAGATCTTCAGTTTCTTGGCAATTTCTCGCATGGAATAGCCTTAATTTCAGAAGAAAGTTATTTGATTCTGGCCATTTTGAGCCTGCATTCAAACCCACAAATGCTGATGCTCCAGATACTCAACTAGTCTAAAGGCTAGTTTTCTTGCTTCTTCAATCAGATCTACAGTTTTATGCTGTGCTAACATAATTTCAAAAGGGTTTTCTAATGATCAATTAGCCTTTTAAAATGATACACTTGGATTAGCTAACACAACGTGCCATTGGAACACAGGAGTGATGGTTGCTGATAATGGGCCTCTGTACGCCTATGTAGATATTTCCAGCTACAATAGTCATTTACAACATTAACAATGTCTACACTGTATTTCTGATCAATTTGATGTTATTTTAATGGACAAGAAAAATGCTTTTCTTTCAAAAACAAGGACATATCTAAGTGAGCCCAAACTTTTGAATGGTAGTGTACTTGTCGAAATAGTCTCATCGGGGAGCCTGCTCGTTTGCCTCTCTCACGTCATCTCTTCCTCTTTCGAGTCCCGGGGTTTAGGGCCTGGTCCGGGATGAGGAGTACATCCACAGCTGCCGACTCGTTTAAGTAGAAATCTTCATCCAAATTGAGGTTAGTAATCGCTGTTTTGAAGTCCAGAAGCTGTTTTCGGTCATAGGAAATGATGGCGCAAATATTATGTACAAAAAAGTTAAGATCAGTGGAAAAAAATACACAAAATAGCAAAATAGCACCATCTCAATGTTGAGATTCAATGTTGTCAGGATATAACTTTAGCTAGCTAAGCTAAAAATGTGTGCAGGTGGCTAGCTACTGTAGCTAAGAGATGAGTGGCTAGGTTTAAGTTTGCTTCACTGCCCCGAACACAGATCAAATGGATATCCAGTCAAGACATACTGCATTCTCACTTTGAATAAGACTGTCATACTAATTCTGTTCATCTGTTTCTGTTAAACTAAGATGAATTAGTAGTAGTTAACGTGTGTTTTCACCATTCATTAGCTATCATTCATTTGCTATTATGAATAGGGAAATCTAAATGAGAAGATTGGTTTTAATTACAACAATGGCTTTCTTGAATATTCAAACAAAAGGTGAAGGTCATAATTGATCTTTCTCTGTGATTCGAGTGCCACTGTTGACAACTTTGTGGAATTTCTTGTTGGTCATTTCAAATCTGATTCTGGCAAATGTAGCTATTTATTCGTCCCCCTTTTCTAGAGAACTAGCAAACGGATCACGGCGCCATCTGGTGACCATTTTTATCCTCTTGAGTGTAAGGGGCAGTGTTCTGATGTTTGGATGAAAAACGTACCCAAATTAAACCGCCTATTTTCAGGCTCAGAATCTAGAATATGCATATAATTGTCAGATTAGGATAGAAAACACTCTAAAGATTCCCAAACTGTCAAAATGTTGTCTGTGAGTATAACAGAACTGATATTGCAGGCGAAAACCTGAGGAAAATCAAACCAGGAAGTGGCTACTATTTTGAAAGCTCCATGTTCCATAGCCTGCTTTCACTCCATTTAAAGGGATATCAACCAGATTCCTTTTCCTATGGTATCCCCATGGTGTGAACAGTCTTTAGACATAGTTTCAGGCTTTTATTTTGGAAAATGAGCGAGAAAGATCATATCGCATCATTGTATGGATGGGTGTCAGCAGCGTTTTGTTTGCGCAACAGCTTGGTGCAGCCATTTTCTTTCTCTCTACTATTGAAAAAGCTACACTCCCGGGTTGATATATTATCGATTATATATTGTAAAAACAACATGAGGATTGATTATAAAAAACGTTTGAAATGTTTCTACAAACATTACGGATACTATTTGGAACTTATCTGCGATGTCGTGACCGCTCAAGCCTGTGGTTTTCTGAACATAACGTGCCAACCAAATGGAAGTATTTTGGATTTAAAAATAATCTTTATGGAACAAAAGGAACATTTATTGTGTAACTGGGAGTCTCGTGAGTGCAAACATCGAGAAGATCATCAAAGGTAAGCGATTTCATTTATTGCTTTTCTGACTTTCGTGACCAATCTACTTGGCTGCTAGCTGTTTGTAATATTTTGTCTACTGAGAGAGATGTGCTTACATAAACGCTTGGTATGCTTTCGCCGAAAACCTTTATTGAAATCCGACGCGCCAGGTGTATTAACAACAAGCTAAGCTGTGTTTTGCTATATTGCACTTGTGATTTCATGAAAATTAAATATTTTTAATGGTGGTTGACGAAAATGATCCCGCTAACGAGATGGGTGCATCAGGAATGGAGATCTCAGTTTATTTGCGGATTTTCAATAGAGAATATAGAGGATTGATGAGGAAAAGAGGACAGGGAAAAGTCCATTTAACATGCATTAATCAATCAAAATGTAATATGCTATCATCACGTCTATAATATTCTTCCATTTCACTTTGGAAAGCGGCATGTGTGAGGCCTACCGGAGCCCACCCCTCTTTGCATAGAACTCAGCCCTTGACTGCATTAGGGAAAAACTGTAGAGCAAAATGGACTTATCCTCCCTCTCCCCCTACAAATCCACTCTGACAAAAGTGCCTGGGATCCTTTTGGCATGCTGATTATCAATGTCAATGCTGACAGGACAGAGGATGAGGCTTTTCCAGCTCAACTCATTGATTGTTTTACTATGTTAATGCAAGGGGAACTGTAAAATGTGCGCTTATGACTTCAGAGCCCTGGATGGCCTTGGGGGAACGTGCCTTCAGATCTCTTGCCGACTGCACCGTGACCCTCTTAATCACGACGAGGGGCCCAGTGAAAGCCCAATGACGGGCCACTGGATGTCTTGCCACTGTTGATGAGCTTGCTAAAGGGTTAATGGTCTCTGTGTGTGGTCCTCAGTGTCTGTTCCTTCAAAGCAGTTTCATTTGAGTTCAATAATTACATGAGTACAACCAAGTGAGGCAACATTAAGCGCTGTAAGGTAGCTCAGTGGGAAAAGGTGTCATGGATGTGATGCACACAATAATTAGTGCATGTGTGTGTTTGAGGGCCAGGGTGTGTATTTAGTGCAGCCTATGCATGTTTGTGTCAGTGTAGTCCTCACATACCTCCTGAGGGCTGTATAATTCACTGTGAAATTCTCAAGCTGAGTGCCTAATGGAGAGCGACAAGCTTGAGCAAGGGAGAGCGAGGCAGTGTTTATGTGGGCATTTTGGAGGCCACAAAATAGATAGAAAATGAGCCAATATGACTGCTAACCTTGTTTAACAGGGCATCATCCAGACTGCTCCCCAAAGAGAATGGCATTTCTGAATGTCATGACCTTTCCTAACCACATTAAAAACCTTGTGGTTTTGTTAATCAATAAAAATTCCAAACCATCATGAAAGTAAGAGGGAAAAACCATCTGAAGAATATGTATTCATGTGTGTTAGGGGGATATCTCTTTTTACCTGTCATCTGTAGAAGCTAATTGAGAATATTTTTCTCAGTGGGGTGACCGTGAATGAGGTTTGTGTGTGTGTGTGATGGGTACTGTGGACGGATGGAGGGGGAAAATGGTCTTGGAAAGAGCAGTACTGTTCGTCCAGGGCTCTCAGAGGTAATTGGGTGCCAGAATAAGACACTGTCACTACTGCCCCACAAGTACATAGTACATCCTGATGGGTGGTGAAAACTGAAAACATCAAACTCGACAGAAAAACGAGAGAGAGAGGGGGTTAGAATATAGAGGTTTCCAGGATAAGAATTCACAAGGGTCAGTGTTTAGCAGTGTTGTTTCTGGAAGCTGTGGGCACTGTATCGTGACTCTCCAGCCTCCCCTCTCCCTCCAATGTCAAATCGGGGGCGGCCTGTAATGTTGGAAAGACTAATTACTGTGTAATTTCAACTCTTATTGTAGGGAGACATATAGGCATCGGACCCCTTCTCCATGCAAATACTGGTGAAGAGTCTATGGAATTTAGCTGCACGTGCTATAACACCTGCAAATCTGTGTACGCGACAAATAAACTTTGATTTGAATGGGAATCTTCTGACAGCCAGTTGTCATATTAAACCCAAATATTCCAAGCCAAGACACATTAAGTCACAAATGGACAGGAGCATACCGGATGTTACTTGGCCATAAACCTGACCACAGTAAGGCCAAGCCTGTTGGATTTCTGTCTTTTGTTGGATATGCCGGTAAACAGCTTAGCTGTCCGGTAGCAGAGAGGGACCGGAAGACCTGTGTAGAAAGGCTCAAAGACGTACTAGGTTTTGGTTTGGTTTCATTGTTACCCATTGCTGTGGCGTATTCTGTTTCTTTCCGTTAATAAAAGTCCTGCAGAAAGGTCAATTCTGCTCTATGCTTGAGTTACTTCACACTCTCGTCAGATGTTGACCAGCCCCCCCCCCACTTGAAAGGCCTACCTCTTAACCAGCAACACGAGAAGGTTGGCACAAGAACACCAGGGCTGGGTTGCTTGGACCCTTCCTGGTGTGAGAAGCACAATGGGCCTACTATGACCTATTAGATGACCAGGCTGAAAACTTCAAGGTGGTTAAGGCAGCGGTTCTTGCCCGGTATGGGTATAAGTTAATGACCCGGGCCTTGAAGTTCCAGGAATGGACCTTTGTTCCCGCCCAGTAAGTCTGGTTGCAGAGTGACCCCACAGGGCCCAGCGTGGTGGAGTGGTAATGGACCACTTCCTATGGGGCCCTTCCCGATAATGCCAATAAGGTGGCCAGCCAGGGAAATCTACAGTCCGTGGACCAACAATGCATCTGCTGAAGTCTGGTAAGACAGACCCAGTTGGGGGGAGGCCCTGTCACCTAATGAAATCCTGTTGGGCCCATAAGGAATCAACCCCCACAATCCCAACCAAAGTAGATGGAAGAGATGCAGAAGCTCTGTTGGACTCTAGCAGTATGGGGTCATTGATACAGCCAAAGCTAGTAGGTGAGCACAATCGTACCCCAGAGAATCATGTGGCAGTGTCCTGCCTTTCTTGAGGACCCTAAGGAATATCCAACGACAGTGGCGAAGCTTACAACCACTCAAGGGAACTGTCAACTTCAAGTAGGCTTAGTCCCCAACCTCCCCGTACCCCGCTTGGAGGAAAACCAAACATGCCATGGCCCAAGAACCACTCCAAAAGTCAACAAAAACCGGGGAACCCGGATGGACCCTCCACTGAGCCGGGATAAGAGGAAGAATCAGCAGGACCCTTCGATCCATTCCCAGTCTGGAAGCTGTCAGAGGAAGATCTTGGAGAGGGGCCCATCAGTCTCAACCTCATAGGTCAGTTCGGAACAGCCCACCTGGGTGTCCAAAAAACAAAGAATAGGGTCCTGGCTGGGAGTGGTAAGAGCCCTGGAGGATTATTGCCGGTCGTGTTCTGAATGCCAACTCACTACACCTAAACCTAAACCTCACTTCATAAATCCTCTAATCCCTCTTCCTAGCATAGATCAAATCGAATGAAATTTTATTCGTCACATGTGCCGAAACAACAGGTAGACCTTACCGTGAAATCCTTACTTTCAAGCACTAACCAACAATGCAGTTCAAGTAATAGAGTTTAAAAAATATTTACTAAATAAAGTTTAAAAAATCTAATCAATCACAAAGTAACACAATAAATGTACATAACCATAACGAGAATATATACAAGGGGTACAGGTACCGAGTCAATGTGAGGGAGGTAATGTGTAAAATTACTATGCATAGATAATAAACAGAGAGTAGCAACAGTGTAAAAACGAAAGGGAGGGTTCAATGTAAATAGTCCGGGTGGCCATTTGATAAGTTTAGTTGTTCAGCAGTCTTATGGCTTGGGGGTAGAAGCTGTTAAGGAGTCTTTTGGTCCTATTCTCCGGTACCACTTGCCGTGAGGTAGCAGAGAGAACAGTATGACTTGGGTGACTGGAGTCTTTGACAATTTTTGGGGGCCTTCCTCTGACATCGTTTACCTTATAGGTTTTGAAGTCCAGGAAGCTTGGCCCCAATGGCCCCAATGATGTAATGTCCCCTTTGAGAGAATTGCAATGGACCTGGTGGGGCCCTTGGTAAAGTATGCCAAAGGGCACCAATATATTCTGGTGATTCTAGACTATGCAACCTGCTACCCAGAGGCTATTCCCCTAAGAACTATGACCTCAAAAAGGTATTGCCAAGGAACTGGTGATGTTCTTCACCCGAGTGGGAATAGCCAAGGAGATCATCACCGACCAGGGGACCCCCTTCATGTCTCATGCAGGACTTGTGCAAGGTCCTGAAGGTAAAATAAATCTGCACTTCTGTGTACCACCCTCAGACAGATGGGCTTGTTGAAAGGTTTAATAAAAGAGCATGCACTGTAAGGTAGTAGACCAGAATAGAAGGAACTCGGACCAGTTGTTGCTATATTTGCTCTTTTCCATCTTTTCGATTCTCCCCGTTTGACCTCCTATATGGATAACAACTCCAGGGCCTCCTGGACATTGCAAAGGAGACCTGAGTGACCGAGCCAAGTCCAATATCAATGACCATGTAGCTGAAATTGGTGATCGAATGCAGAAGTTGTGGCCAATGGTAAAAGAGCATATGGTCAAAGCCCAAGTAGCACAGAGGAGGGTCTACAACTGGGGAGCTCAACCCAGATAATTCCAGAATCGGGAGAGTTCTGGTACTGGTGCCCACAACAGAAAATACATTTCTGTCCACCTGGAAGAGGCCATATGAGATCCTGGAGAAGGTGAATCCAGTAAACTACAAAGTTTGGCAGGCAGGGCACCGGAAGCAAGTGCAAATATACCACATTAACCTCCTCAAAAAGTGGCATGCCTGAGAGGCAATTCTTGGAGCAGCTTTGTCCCCTTGTCGTAAGCTGAATCAGAAATAGGTAGGTAACATTGATAAATAAGATGTTTTATTTATTTTCAAAAACAATTATGTGGGAAAAAATGATGTGGGCTCCACAATGTCTTTACTCCAGTCACTCCCTCCTTTTCCCATTGGGGGGGGGGGGGGGGTGTATGGCAGTGTCTGGAACCATTGTATGTCCCCTCTGATGTTGAAACGTATCTTTCATAGTATATGACCTAGAGGCTCACTCCTCTCAGGGAGCTTGTCCAGGGTGGGTTGTATTTTAGATGGGAGTATCTAGAATTGACAATTGATATACACTGGGGCAAAAAAGTATTTAGTCAGCCACCAATTGTGCAAGTTCTCCTACCAATTTTCATCATAGGTACACTTCAACTATGACAGGCAAAATGAGAAAAAAAATCACATTGTAGGATTTTTTATGAATTTATTTGCAAATTATGGTGGAAAATAAGTATTTGGTCACCTACAAACAAGCAAGATTTCTGGCTCTCACAGACCTGTAACTTCTTCTTTAAGAGGCTCCTCTGTCCTCCACTCGTTACCTGTATTAATGGCACCTGTTTGAACTTGTAATCAGTATAAAAGACACTTGTCCACAACCTCAAACAGTCACACTCCAAACTCCACTATGGCCAAGACCAAAGAGCTGTCAAAGGACACCAGAAACAAAATTGTAGACCTGCACCAGGCTGGGAATTCTGAATCTGCAATAGGTAAGCAGCTTGGTTTGAAGAAATCAACTGTGGGAGCAATTATTAGGAAATGGAAGACATACAAGACCACTGATCATCTCCCTCGATCTGGGGCTCCATGCAAGATCTCACCCAGTGGGGTCAAAATGATCACAAGAACGGTGAGCAAAAATCCCAGAACCACACCGGGGGACCTAGTGAATGACCTGCAGAGAGCTGGGACCAAAGTAACAAAGCCTACCATCAGTAACACACTACGCCGCCAGGGACTCAATGCCAGACGTGCAGTGCCAGACGTGTCCCCCTACTTAAGCCAGTACATGCCCAGGCCCGTCTGAAGTTTGCTAGAGAGCATTTGGATGATCCAGAAGAAGATTGGGAGAATGTCATATGGTCAGATGAAACCAAAATAGAACCGTTTGGTAAAACTCAACTCGTCGTGTTTGGAGGACAAAGAATGCTGAGTTGCATCCAAAGAACACCATACCTACTGTGCATGGGTGTGCATGGGTGTGGAAACATCATGCTTTGGGGCTGTTTTTCTGCAAAGGGACCAGGACGATTGATCCGTGTACAGGAAAGAATGAATGGGGCCATGTATTGTGAGATTTTGAGTGAACCTCCTTCAAGGGCAAGGGCATTGAAGATGAAACGTGGCTGGGTCTTTCAGCATGACAATGATCCCAAACACACCGCCCGGGCAATGAAGGAGTGGCTTCGTAAGAAGCATTTCAAAGGTCCTGGAGTGGCCTAGCCAGTCTCCAGATCTCAGCCCCATAGAAAATCTTTGGAGGGAGTTGAAAGTCTGTGTTGCCCAGCAACAGCCCCAAAACATCACTGGTCTAGAGGAGATCTGCATGGAGGAATGGGCCAAAATACCAGCAACAGTGTGTGAAGACCTTGTGAAGACTTACAGAAAACGTTTGACCTCTGTCATTGCCAACAAAGGGTATATAACAAAGTATTGAGAAACTTTTGTTATTGACCAAATACTTATTTTCCACCATATTTTGCAAATAAATTCATAAAAAATCCTCATGTGATTTTCTGGAATTTTTTTTCTCATTGTGTCTGTCATAGTTGAAGTGTACCTATGATGACAATTACAGGCCTCTCATCTTTTTAAGTGGGAGAACTTGCACAATTGGTGGCTGACTAAATACTTTTTTGCCCCACTGTATGCCATTGGATGAGGTAATGTTTTGGTTATAGGAAGTACCAAGAACGAGAAGTAGAACCTCGTCTTCGAGAGCAAACTGAACGATAATTTATAGCTAATGCTATCTGGCTATGGGATACTCCTCTTTCAAGTAAAAGGCCCTTTGTGAAGTTTCTAAGATCTGTGGTTCGTCATTGTGAGTTGAGAGGGGTGTATCTTTGCTATAAAAGATCTCAGTTGCCATTATGTTGACAGTCTCAGAATTCATTTATAGACACTGAATTGATCTGAGAGTCAAAGGGCTATGGTGATGCTCATATTATTAAAAGATAAAGTTTAAAGTATAACTCTGACTTGTGTGTGGTTTGTAAACTCTCCTTTCACTTAGTAATACAGGAAATTACCACGACACCCTGTCCCCACAGAAGCGGCTCGAGAGGCAGGGCTGTCTTCTCTCCCCTCCCAGGGCAAACAACCTTGATGCACCACCATATCCACACACAACCTGGAAAGAAGGTAGCAGTAGCATCATAAGTAAGCAATTCACTGTAAGTATTCGGCGCTTGTGACTAATACAATTTGATTATGGCCTTATAGGATCCCAGAGGCCAGCTGGGTGGCTTTGAAAAAGGAGGAGGACCAGATGCTAAATATGGGGATTATCAAGCCACCCCAGAGTGAATGGTGCAGCCTGATCATCTTAGGGCCGAAGCCGGATGGGTCGTTAAGGTTTTGCAATGACTTACAAAAACTAAATGAGATCAACATTTGACGCTTATCCTATGCCCTGTGTAGATGAGCTGATTGACCGCCTGGGTAACATCTGGTATATCAACACCCTGGATCTTAAAATGAGGTACTGGCTCCAGAGGCGAGGGAGAAGATGACCTTTGCCATGCCTACAGGGCTGTATCATTACACGGTTCTACCCTTCAGCCTGCATGGAGCTCCGCCTACTTTTCAGAGGCTAATGGATAGTGTCCTGAGACCCCACAGTGAGTACTCAACAACATCTTTGGATGACATGATTGTGTACAGCCCTAACTGGAAATCTCAGCTGAAGCAGCTCAATGCTGTCTTGGAGGTTCTTCACAGAGCAGATCTAACCACCAATGCAAAAAATGCAGACTGGGACAGAGTACCTGGGATTCTCCATTGGGAGGGGCAATGTCAAACCGCAAAAGAAGAAAGTTCAAGCCATCCGACTGCGGCCACGGCCCCAAACCAAGTCTCAGGTAAAAACCTTTTAAGGGGCTAACCAGCTATTACCGTAGGTTCATTCCTGACTATGCAACAGTAGCTTGTCCTCTCACAGACCTGACCAAAAAGACCCAGCCCAACGGGGTCAGGTGGACTGATAAAGCAGAAGAAGCCTTCCAGAACCTGAAGGAGGCCCTGTGCTCTGGACCGGTATTGGTGATGCTGGACTTTGGGAAAGAGATGGTGGTCGAGACTGATGCCTGCAACACAGGGGTGAGAGCTGTCTTATCCCAAGAGGTACGAGCGGAGGAGCATCCCATCTTATACATCATCCGGAAGCAGTTGCCCCGAGAAATCAAATACTCAACAGTGGAGAAAGAGTGCCTAGCGGTGCAGTGGGCATTGAAGAAGTTAAAGTACTACCGCCTGAGACAACTCTGGTCACGGACCATGCTCCTCTAGTCTGGATGTCAAAGAACAAGGAGACCAGCGAAAGAGTAACCAGGTGGTTTCAATCACTCCAACTGTATTGTTTCTCTGTAGTCCACCGGTCCGGGTTAAAACATGGGAATGCAGACTCATCCCACCGGAACACTCTGTGGACAATGGCTTCCCTGCCCACCGCGTCAGAGATGAGGAGAATGGTGTGTGACGAGTGAGAGGGTGGGTGGGTTAAGGCCGGTATATTCCTGCTTGTTGGTTACATCTGCTGGCCAGGAGAGAGGATTGCCAGGAAGGGTAAGAGCGTAATTACACACACCTGAATATAATTAGATTGAAGGTTGGGGGGGTGGCTGTTTTAACCTGGCTTTGGCCAGATCTGTTTTTGGGCTGGAGCAGCAAGAGCTGACATGCAGGGCCCTCCAACACTGGGAGGGATATTGAACCTAACTGGACTGTAACCTACCGGATGTTACTTGGCCGCAGACCTCACCCCAGTAAGGACAAGCCTGTTGGATTTCTGTTTTCTTTTGTTGGATACGCAGATAAAAAGCTTAGCTGTCAGGTAGCAGAGAGGGACTGGAAGAAAGGCTCAAAGATGACCTAGGTTTTGGTTTGGTTTTATTATTACCCAGCGCTGTGGCGCATTCTGTTTGTTTCCCCTGAATAAAAGTCCCCCCCCCCCCCGACCACTACACTGTCTTAACATGCCTTTCCTATACAAAACCCGAGAGGGATGAGTCTGAATAGCAAAATAGTATATATGAAAGTGCCTCAACTCCAAAACTTGGTGTCAAAGTTCCCATTTGTTTAGGACAATGGCAGCACAACCTACAGTGGTTCTTCCTTTAACAGTTACGAGCTTATGCCGCGACCGTTTGTGGCATTCTGTCATTGCACCACACTATCACAAGGGGGTGTTAGAACGCTGATATATCGGTAGTCTAAACTTTGGCAATTAATGGAGGTGTTTTCAATCTCGAGAGTCTATCTTCTCTGGCACTAGAGTCCTGCATCAGGCAACAACAAACTGTCGGTGGTCCTGGAGTTAAGAGAGAACTTGGGTAAATACAATGGGGGAATTTCACTTGACATGTGGACAGGCTATTTTAGAAAAATAGGCACAGTGGTCTTTTGGTTTCTCTCCCTCTAAAAATAAAGGGAAAAAGTAAGAAACCTGTCTATCGGCCCTGCATTAAAGACCAAAATTGGTTAAAGAAAATTGTGATAATAAAAATATACAGATTCCATGGCACATGGTTTGTGAATTGACACGCAATTTCTGTTTACTATAACCTACTGCAGGCCTAAAACCTATGGATTTAACCTTCTGAATAAATGATAATATTGAAGATAAAACCCGCCTCTTAATGACTTCCTAGAGCCGATCTGTTATCCAACAATTATTATTATTACTGAATGACAGCGCTTCCGGCTGATGTATAGGATGGGATGCTCCTCGGCTCTGATTTTTATTTGGAAAATAATGCAGCGACTTCGTAG
The DNA here is from genome assembly GCF_002021735.2 of Oncorhynchus kisutch. Taxonomy (NCBI): domain Eukaryota; kingdom Metazoa; phylum Chordata; class Actinopteri; order Salmoniformes; family Salmonidae; genus Oncorhynchus; species Oncorhynchus kisutch. The sequence goes on from NC_034194.2 coordinate 5,067,005, forward strand.
CTTAGGCCTGTAGTACTCTCGACCGGTCCCGTTGTACAGCACCATATTTTCCGAACTGACATTGGCGGAGAACGACGCGTTGAAGAGGGAGAGGAATGAGATGGAGTCACAATCCATACCAGGCACACCTGTGAGCTCTGCAACTCCACCTCGTGTTTGTGGAATCTGCAAACAACATGTCCTTGATGAAAATACCTGTCTAAATGCATTCTCTCCGTCGCCCACATGCACTGCTCTGAGACAAGCATGGGGACTGGTCTTGATGAATCAATGAGATTTTCATTTTCACTGAATCTCCGTTTGGGTATTGGTTAGCCTACAATTAGGGTGTGGAAATGTAAGGATGTTTTTGCTCTTCACTTGCAGTCACTTAGTAGCCTACTCCCGACCGGTCACGCTTAACAATGCCCTGAGGGTTTTGTTTTTCTTGGAATAGAAACAGCATAATATTAAGCAAATTAATTAAGCAAAATTTCTTCAAATCAATCCCATTTACTATGTTCTTACAAAAAAGGTTTTACATTCTCTAGTACAGCCAGTATTAAAAACAGTCAAATGCTTCTCAAAGATGCCCTCTGGTGGTCAAACTAGCACTAACTAGCATTAATGGCAACAATGGCTGACACTTAACTAATGAGCCATAGAATTGCCCGCAAGCTGTGCTGCAGTACGACACAACTTTTAAAGGAAGAACCACTATGCTTTCTTTACTAATTCAAAAAGCTTTTAAACATTACTTCGAAATTACACCCATTTAACTCTGCCAAGGAGTAGTCTCGCCAGAGAAGAAAGGTACATATGGTGTGCTATCCTCTTAAGTGTAATGTTTAAATTGGCAAGAAAGCCTTCTTTTCTGATTTACTGTGGCCTCTATTGTAAGTGTATGGCTTTCTTCAATCATACCCCTTAATGTACTGACCATTAGAGTCTGTGAAAGGGAATATACCCTTGTGTCTCAATTATTGAGAAAGACTACATCTCCACAGCAATCTTGGTTGTCTATAAAATAATATGACTATCCATTTTCTGCTTCAGGTCTCACACAGCCTCTGAGCTTGTCTATGGGGCAGAATCACAAAAACATGTCATATGAATCCCATTTTTTAGCTTTCCAATTAAATCAAGATTAATAATTTGAGCAAGAAAAGAAAACCGCAACCAAGTGGTTTGGAATTTTCCAACCTTCTTTGCAAACTTTTTGTTCACAGGTACATGTAAGTATGTGTGAGGCTTTGAAAAACACTTGTAACTGTTTTAATCTGACACCAAAAGGGGACAGATGCTGAGACCTGAAATCAGTACATTGCATGACGTTCTTTGATCTCAGGCGCAGTGATAGAGAGATATAGAGAAACAGAGTAAATAAAAGTAACCAGTATAAAACCAATGTCTACTTTATAACCAAGAACTAAAATGAGTGAAGGGAACAATTGACTGAGTGAGTTCAGTAACATTCAGGAAAAGAGAAGTGGAAGGGGAGACAGAGCTCAGTCCAAACACCTAGACCACCACCACACTCATTATCTTCAGGGGGGCATGGTGGGGGAGTCAGAAAAGTTTGTGTAGTAATTGTTTACCCGGCTTCCTGGGTATTTACCATGGTTTAGTGTGCGGCAGCACGTGAGACTGACAGCACGCTGAAGCCTGCATTTAATGGCCACCGCTCCAGTGGATATCCGGAGTGGGAGAGAAAATCAGAGGGAAAGAGTGCATGTGGGAGAGAGGCACGGATAATAGAGAGTGGGAGAGAGAATAGGAGCGGTCAGGATGATGATCTGGGGGCACAGCCATTTGTAGCTGCATCTCTCTCTGAATGCTGAGAAAACCAAGGCTCAAAATTAATATTCACAGGGGTTGAGAGAAGAGAAGGGAGAGAGGAGGACATAAGCCCATGAAATATGTGTATATCTGTTTATGTATTTTGCATAGGGGGGGTGGGGGGATAGGCAAAACGGTAACTGGCCAATGCTGGAGTTTAAAATGTGCTCAGAATCATCCCAGACATAAGAATCTAAGATTTGGGGACACCAAATTAATAACATGTCCATTTGCATTCACAACAATCAGAATATGACTTTGAACAATCAGAATTTCCATTTTGAGTTACCATTAAAGACAGGATTTATTATGTTATCATTGGGTGTGGCAAAGGAAGCTTAGGGGCTAGATTCAATCAGAACCACCTTAACCCACGATAACTGACAACTGCATAGCATATGATTGTTTTTGTTAAGTCGATGTCAAGCAATAAGGTGTCGGTTATCGCCGATGTAACTGCATTGAAGTTGTTAAATCAGCCAGCAGCTCCCGGCTTTTAACTTATCACAAATATTGCCATTGGATGCATTGAGTCACAGTACCAAAAATACCATGCAGCTGTATGACGAAGTTCGAACACTGAAATGTGTCTTGTAATCTACACCTTGATTAGGCTGACAACAATCCTTATTATTTTGTTGAATCATTTTTCATTCGAGGATCATTATATACAGTGCCTTGCGAAAGTATTCGGCCCCCTTGAACTTTGCGACCTTTTGCCACATTTCAGGCTTCAAACATAAATATATAAAACTGTATTTTTTTGTGAAGAATCAACAACAAGTGGGACACAATCATGAAGTGGAACGACATTTATTGGATATTTCAAACTTTTTTAACAAATCAAAAACTGAAAAATTGGGCGTGCAAAATTATTCAGCCCCCATAAGTTAATACTTTGTAGCGTCCCCTTTTGCTGCGATTACAGCTGTAAGTCGCTTGGGGTGTGTCTCGATCAGTTTTGCATATCGAGAGACTGACATTTTTTCCCATTCCTCCTTGCAAAACAGCTCGAGCTCAGTGAGGTTGGATGGAGAGCATTTGTGAACAGCAGTTTTCAGTTCTTTCCACAGATTCTCGATTGGATTCAGGTCTGGACTTTGACTTGGCCATTCTAACACCTGGATATGTTTATTTTTGAACCATTCCATTGTAGATTTTGCTTTATGTTTTGGATCATTGTCTTGTTGGAAGACAAATCTCCGTCCCAGTCTCAGGTCTTTTGCAGACTCCATCAGGTTTTCTTCCAGAATGGTCCTGTATTTGGCTCCATCTTCCCATAAATTTTAAGCATCTTCCCTGTCCCTGATGCTGCCACCACCATGTTTGACAGTGGGGATGGTGTGGTCAGGGTGATGAGCTGTGTTGCTTTTACGCCAAACATAACGTTTTGCATTGTTGCCAAAAAGTTCCATTTTGGTTTCATCTTCCACATGTTTGGTGTGTCTCCCAGGTGGCTTGTGGCAAACTTTAAACGACACTTTTTATGGATATCTTTAAGAAATGGCTTTCCTCTTGCCACTCTTCCATAAAGGCCAGATTTGTGCAATATACGACTGATTGTTGTCCTATGGACAGAGTCTCCCACCTCAGCTGTATATCTCTGCAGTTCATCCAGAGTGATCATGGGCCTCTTGGCTGCATCTCTGATCAGTCTTTTCCTTGTATGAGCTGAAAGTTTAGAGGGACGGCCAGGTCTTGGTAGATTTGCAGTGGTCTGATACTCCTTCCATTTCAATATTATCGCTTGCACAGTGCTCCTTGGGATGTTTAAAGCTTGGGAAATCTTTTTGTATCCAAATCCGGCTTTAAACTTCTTCACAACAGTATCTCGGACCTGCCTGGTGTGTTCCTTGTTCTTCATGATGCTCTCTGCGCTTTTAACGGACCTCTGAGACTATCACAGTGCAGGTGCATTTATACGGAGACTTGATTACACACAGGTGGATTGTATTTATCATCATTAGTCATTTAGGTCAACATTGGATCATTCAGAGATCCTCACTGAACTTCTGGAGAGAGTTTGCTGCACTGAAAGTAAAGGGGCTGAATAATTTTGCACGCCCAATTTTTCAGTTTTTGATTTGTTAAAAAAGTTTGAAATATCCAATAAATGTCGTTCCACTTCATGATTGTGTCCCACTTGTTGTTGATTCTTCACAAAAAAATACAGTTTTATATCTTTATGTTTGAAGCCTGAAATGTGGCAAAAGGTTGCAAAGTTCAAGGGGGCCGAATACTTTCGCAAGGCACTGTATAGCCTTCGCTTTTTTGTTCTGAACTTCTAACGCGGGTAGAAAGGGTGACAATGACTACAAGAGCTGCTGCTCACTGATTTGACAGCTCAAACACAGTTACACCTCAGACATTGTCTAAACATAAACAATTAAATGCTATGCATTTTGTCGGTTATCACGGGTTAACGTTGAACTGATTGAATCTAGGCCTTATTCTCTCAAATGTGCTTGCAGAATATGCCACGGTGTACCTCACTTGGGACAATGGACATTGCCAACACCATAAATTGACAATACCAGCTAGAATACCAGCCAGGCTAGAATACCAATCTAATAACAAAATAAAATGAATGTCTCTTCATTTACTTCCATGAACGAAATTACTTGCAGAGACAGCATTCATTATTCTGTTACATCAAACCAAGCTACTCCAGCTGGTTATGGCTACCTGTGTCACCCCTGCTCCACAGGCCGTGGTGGCGGCCTCGCTGTACTGTACAATTCCAAAATCAAAATAACTGAACTGTCTCTCCCTACTGCCTCCTTTGAATAATCTTGCTCCATGATCACTCTCCTTGTCTACTGTCCTCCAAAAGCTAATAAATCATTCTTGTCTAATTAACTACTCACCATTGCTGTCCAACTCTCTGCTTAGTGTTGCTTGGCAATATGAATATTCACATGGACTCATCAAACCATCATGCCTCTGATTTCATTGCTGTTCTGTACTGTTTCAATATTATCAAATGTCAATTTTCCTACTTGCATCAAAGGAAACATACTTGACCTCATCTGCTCTCTCTCATATTTCACCCTTTCCTCTTCCCACTGTCTGACCACAAGATACGTAATTTCTCTCTTACCTCATACTCACCCTACAACACTGACAAACGCCTCCTCTCCTTCCACAACATCAAAGCTTTTGACCCCTTCCAACTCTCATGCCATCTGCTCTGCCCTGCCCCTTGACCATGCCCCCAACTCACCTGATGAACTTTCTGCCCAAATCAATACTGCTCTATCTCTCCCTCAACTCTCTGGCCCTCATCCAAACTAAACCGACTCCTTCTCCTCCGCCCAGTTTACCCTTGAGGTAGGCGCTCTGAAGCAAGCTGGCCGCTGCCTGGAGTGCTGGAAAAGGAAGTCTGAGCTCACGGTCTATGCTGAGGCCTTCAAACTCCACCTAAATTTAACCTTTATTTACCTAGGCAAGTCAGTAAAAAAAAAATGTATTTACAATGACGGCCTACGCCGACCAAACTCTAAACCGGACGACGCTGGGCCAATTGTGCGCCGCCCTACGGGACCTACAGAGATGCCCTCAGTGCTGCCAGGTCCACCTACTCCTGTTCTCGACTCTGTTCTCCACTGTCAGCAAACTACTTCAGCCCCGTGACGACACCTTCTCTACTCACTCCACTGATCTCTACAACTTTCTCCTTATATCTCAAAGCTCATCATGTCATCCAAAGCTACAAGTTGCTCCCTGGATCCTCTCCCCACTGTTCTCATCAAAGCCTGCCTGCTCTCTGTCCATATATGACACACATTGTCAACCTCTCCCTTGCCCACAAAACTGTCCCGTCTAACTACAAAACAGCTGCAGTCATCCCCATCTTAAAAAAGCCAGGACTGGACCCCACTATCCTCAATAACTTCGGTCCCATTTCCAACCTCCCCTTCCATGCCAAGACTCTGGAACGTACTGTTTCCTCCCAATTACAAACCCACCTGCTAATCAACAACCTGTTCAACCTGCTTGGGGATAGAAGCTGTTTAGAAGCCTCTTGGATCTAGACTTGGCGCTCCGGTTCCGCTTGCCATGCGGAAGCAGAGAGAACAATCTATGACTAGGGTGTCTGGAGTCTTTGACAATTTTTAGGGCCTTCCTCTGACACTGCCTGGTATAGAGGTTCTGGATGGCAAGAAGCTTGGCCCCAGTGATGTACTGGGCCATACGCACTCTGTAGTGCTTTGCGGTCAGAGGCCACACCAGGGAGTGATGCAACCTGTCGGGATGCTCTGCAATGGTGCCTCTGTAGGACCTTTCGAGGACATGAGGGCACATGACAAATCAACATGTTTCAAGCAGACCACCATCGTCCCTGTGCCCAAAAATACAAAGGCTACCTGCCTAAATGACTACAAACCCGTAGCACTCACATCCGTAGCCATGAAGTGCTTTGAAAGGCTGGTAATGGCTCACATCAACACCATTATCCCAGAAACCCTAGACCCACTCCAATTCGCAAACCGCCCAAACAGATCCACAGATGGTGTAATCTCTATTGCACTCCACACTGCCCTTTCCCACCTGGACAAAAGGAACACTTATGTGAGAATGCTATTATTGACTACAGCTCAGCGTTCAACACCATAGTGCTCTCAAAGCTCATCACTAAGCTAAGGACTAAAGACCTCCCTCTGCAACTGGATCCTCGACTTCCTGACAGGCCGCCCCCAGGTGGTGAGGGTAGGTAGCCACACTAATCCTCAACACTGGAGCCCCTCAGGGGTGCATGCTCAGTCCCCTCTACTCCCTGTTCACCCATATGACTGCATGGCCAGGCATGACCACAACAGTGGTAGGCCTGATCACTGACAACGACAAGACAGGCTATAGGTAGGAGGTCAAAGACCTGGCTGGGTGGTGCCAGAATAACAACCTATCCCTCAACGTAACCAAGACTAAGGAGATGATTGTGGACTACAGGAAAAGGAGAACCGAGCACGCCCCCATTCTCATTGACAGGGCTGTAGTGGAGCAGGTTGGGAGCTTCAAGTTCCTTGGTGTCCACATCACCAACAAACTAGAATGGTCCAAACATACCAAGACAGTCATGAAGAGGGCACAACAAAGCCTATTGCCCCTCAGTAAACCAAAAAGATTTGGCATGAGACTTGAGGTCCTCAAAAGGTTCTACAGCTGCAACATCTAGACTGGTTGCATCAATGCCTGGTATGGCAATTGCTCGGCCTCCGACCGCAAGGCACTACAGAGGGTAGTGCGTACGGCCCGGTACATCACTGGGGCTAAGCTGCCTGCCATCCAGGACCTCTACACCAGGCAGTGTCAGAGGAAGGCCCTACAAATTGTCAAAGACCCCAGCCACCCCAGTCATAGACTGCTCTCTCTACTACCGCATGGCAAGCGATACTGGAGTGCCAAGTCTAGGACAACAGGAAACAAATTCAGTGGGGATAAATGACCCCTGGTCTATTTCTGCCTGCAAAGGATCTAGATGTGAAGTATGATATATGTCATGCCATCTGTTTATCAGCCCATTCCAGAGAGGAATCTTGTTTTAGTATGGCGCAAAATGAAGTTCAGGTAGTACCTCTTAACAAATCATAGAGGGGATTTTGGATCTCGCCAAACCTGATACGCCATATACAATATCTGATAAGCGAAGCTGAAATGCATCACCAAAACGGATTACCCTCAGATAGCCCACTGTGCACTACTATCCAGTGCATGCTGGGTAAATAGGTGTGTGGATGTTTATAGCTAAGGCTGTTATTAAAATAAATTAGCAGGGATTATAGGCAGACACTTGTCCCCTTCTTTGCATTGAAGTAAATTAGTCCACCAGGAATGAACATTCCATGTAAGAAAACCTTAATAAGCTAAAATGGGGTGTACTCCAATATTATATACCTAACAAATAAGGAATTGATTCTATCTGCCAGATAGATGCATCTCGTAGCAAAAGCATATCTAGTAACACTATCATATCAAAATAAGCTTACAAACAGCTACAATATAATTGTTGCATACTGTAAGTGCTGAACGAGGTAAGTACACTGGAAAATGTACTTTGTACCATGCAGCGAAACACAAATTCATCACCAGTATTCAGGTTCTCCTACTGCTTCACTTCAAATCTAAGAATCCAACCTCACTTTCAATATGTACCCACAACTCACCAGTGGCGTAAAAATACTTTAAAGTACTACTTAAGTAGCTACGATACTATTTATATTTTTTACAACTTTTACTTTTATTTCACTACATTCTTAAAGAAAATTTTTTAAAAGTACTTGTTACATTTTGAATGATTAGCAGGACAGGAAAATGGTCCAATTCACACACTTATCAAGAGATCTATCCGGTGGACTCACTAAACACAAATGCTTCGTTTGTAAATGATGTCTGAGTGTTGATACTGAAGTATATTTAAAACCAAATACGTTTAGACTTTTACTCAAGTAGGGTGATTTACTACTTTTACTTGAGTCATTTTCTATTAAGGTATCTTTACTTTTACTTAAGTATGACAATTGGGTACTTTTTCCACCACTGCAATTTACTGAAAAAATCCCCCACCCTTATAGAAACACTTCTTCTCTGGGTGTGCTCAAGAGCTCTGCCATGGGTGATTTAAAGCCTCCAGCCACTGCAGGGAGAGGGAGAGTGAGAGGGGAAATCTCTGCTGCTGCGCAAAGATACAAGGGATGAAAAAAAGCATCCTTTCATAATCTGGCACATGATTCGATTGGACTTTCCAGAGTTTCAGATTACAATTCTGCTGAGTTGAAAGTGCCTGAAAAGGACTAACGATGAGGAGATGTGTGAACAAATGTAAGCTCAAGAGGGCTGCAATGTGTTATGCAACAGCAATGCACAGTGATTTATGATTATTCATCTGACTGACTACATCTAAAAGTGAATTTAAGGACATTGGTATCTGGCTCATAAAATGACACCTCAGAAATGTAATATTACTCTGTTAGTTTCCATTTTATGCTGCATAAAATCAGATGAAATTGTGGTGAAAATTAAGTACCCACAGAGTCACAATACATACATCAATGACGAAGCCAAACCTACTTTAATAGATTATCTCCTTTTCGTTCAAACAAGACTGAGAGCCTGTGAGTGTCTTCGGATGTTTTAAAGCCTGCTTTCGTCAGAATGACCCAGTATTTGTGCTTTGGTCAGAATGTATTTACAATGATCAGTATTCAAGTGATGTGGACGTTTAGCATATGTTGAACCATATGTTTGCAGTACAGTGCAAGGTGTTAGAATGCACTGCTGCAAGGCCCAGGAGTTTAAAAAAACACATCCTGAATAGCAAAAGAGTGAACATTTCATTAAAAACTGCTTTAGCCTCACTCATTTAAAAAAAAAATGGAAAGTTCCAAGACCAACAAGCTGAGCTTCAAGACCTACATAAACATATATTGAAACATTTCTGAGCAACTACTATTTTTGGTGCCACAAAATGTGGGACCAAATGGGATGTGATAATTTGATGTTCTGCTGGAGGGGAAAAACTGCAAAAATGAAGATGTTATACCATTGCTGAATGTGATACCAAATGTATAATGATCTAGTGGACCAAATGCTAAGAAATTATATAATGCTAATATCTATCTCTGTATTTCTATAAATTCATCTTTAGAGATTAATCAAGAGATTGATAATTTTGTTGACTAAACTTTTTGAGAAAATAATAGGTACATTCTCCTCATTTGTAGCATATTCTGATAACACATGTATAATGTATGTAAAAACCTTTGTTGTGCAAGATATATTGTACTTGAATCCAATCAGCAAAATACATATGAGTTTAGGATTAAGTTATCAAATGCTTCAGTGATGGAAAGTAAACAACTGGATAAGACATTCTCTCATTTGAAATAGATGCAATCATTAAAAAAGCAAATTAAGTGGGTTTCAAAACAGGGGTAAAAGTGCTGATAAGCTTTCCCCATCACACGGATTTGTTATTATTTACAAAGTGCTGGCCAAGAGAGAATATTGGAGTGAGAAAATGAGAGAAATGGCAAGTTGTTTGTTCATTAGAGATGTTGTCATGTGCAGTAGTATATCAACGTCATGCAATGCACCCTCTGGGCCTAGTATGCAACATGATCAGATAATGAGTTGGGTGCTTGGGAGAAGGAACACCTACTGTACCCTCACTTCCAAAGAAGACATTACTCCAATTCAAGACCTACATTACCCACATATCATTTGATTAGAGAAGCTTTACATACTTACTGAAATAATTTGATTAGAACAGCTTTCTGTGCCCATAGGGAGCAGAGTAAGTGAATTGGAATTTTGGATAAGCCAATGACGAATATTGAACAGGATGGACCACACCACAATTCAGTGTAAATCCCCATCTCCCTACCACTTGGAAAGTTGAAATAAGGATATTTAGCTTGATGTGCCATGCAGGGTAATTCAGTGTATTGTAGGGCGCAGACCAACCCTGAGTGTTCTCTGTTTATTTCCATGCCCCACCAAAATTGCATGTATCATTCAAGTAGGGACGGATTGAGTTAAAAATCATAAATTGCTGTCTTTTCAATAGTTGCTACATCATGTCTCCCCTCGTCAGAAAATAGATACATGGTTTATGGCTTACTCCGAGACATTACCAAGACACATAAACCTTCATGGAGTCGTTAATCATGTTTTTCCTGTAGATCCATAGCCTATCTGGGGGAGGGTCAAAGGAATGTTAGTTATTTACCTTTATTTCAACAGGGAAGTCATATTGAGACTAAAGTCTTTTTTACAAATGAGCCCTGCACAATACAAAAACAAGTATAGATAAACATACAGGCAAGTATAGATAAACATACATATTAAAATACACATTAAGATCCATAACACAGTCAATTAAAACAAACACATTATTCATTATAAAAATCCTGTGTCGGTTGTCTGCATTGCCCTAGGGACATCAAAGCATCTAATCAAAACATATTTTGGAGATTATTCCAAGAAAATTTAAGGCAAATTTACTGGACTCTGTAGACACCAGCGGAGTCTCCAAAGTTAACCAACCCTGTGACCGGGTTTGATAACTTGTCATTTTAAATCTTAACAGTGATGTTAGGTAAATGGGAAGCTTATGGAGGAAACAAAAATAGTGTAATGATGTGATGTACGTGACTTTAAGCCATGGATCCAAGATTCATGATACTATTGTGATACCCTTGCATAAAGTAATAGTCTGATTATGTCAGAAATGGTCAGAATGATGTACGGTCCATTCGGAAAGCATTCAGACCCCTTGACGTTTTCCACATTTTGATTGGTTACAGCCTCATTCTAAAATAGAAGTGTTAGAAACATGTTAGAAATGTTTGCTAATTTATTTAAAAAATATATATATATATATATACAAATAAAAAAATAACTGAAAATTCACATTTATAAAAGTATTCAGACCCTTTACTCAGTACTTTGTTGAAGCTCCTTTGCCACCTTTGGTATCTTCTCTTCAGATCCTCTCAAGCTCTGTCAGGTCGGATGGGGAGCATTGCTGAACAGCTATTTTCAGGTCTCTCCAGAGATATTCTATCGGGTTTAAGTCCGGGCTCTGGCAGGGCCACTCAAGGACATTCAAAGATGTTTCTCGAAGCCACTCCTGCGTTGTCTTGGCTGTGCGCTTGGCTGTGCGCTTAGGGTTGTTGTCCTGTTGTCCTGTTTCGCCTGAGTGTGATGTCCTGAGCATTCTGGAGCAGGTTTACATCAAAGATCTCTCTGTACTTTGCTCCGTTTATCTTTCCCTCAATCCCGACTAGTCTCCCAGTCCCTGCCTCTGAACAACATCTCCACAGCATGATGCTGCCACCACCATGCTTCACCGTAGGGATGGTACCTGGTTTCCTCCAGACACGATGCATGGCATTCAGGCCAAAGAGTTCTTGGTTTCATCAGAACAGAGAATCTTGTTTCTCATGGTCTGAGAGTCTTTTGGCAAACTCCAAGTGGGCTGTCATGTGCCTTTTACTGAGGAGTGGCTTCTGTCAGGCCACTCTACCATAAAGGCCTGACCGGTGAAGTGTTGCAGAGATGGTTGTCCTTCTAGAAGGTTCTCTCATCTCCACAGAGTAACTCTAGAGCTCTATCAGAGTGACCATTGAGTTCTTGGTCACTTTCCTGATCAAGGCCATTCTCCTCCGATTGCTCAGTTTGGCTGGGCGGACAGCTCTAGGAAGAGTCTTGGTGGTTCCAAACTTCTTCCATTTAAGAATTATGGAGGCCAATGTGTTCTTGGAGACCATCAATGCTGCAGAAATGTTTTGGTACCCTTCCAGAGATCTGTGCCTCAACACAATCCTGTCTCTGAGCTTTATGGACAATTCCTTCGACCTCATGGCTTGGTTTTTGCTCTGATTTGCACTGTCAACAGTGGGACCTTAGACAGGTGTGTGCCTTTCCACATAATATCCAATCAATTGAATTTACCACAGGTGGACTCCAATGAAGTTGTAGAAACATCTCAAGGATGATCAATGGAAACAGGATGGACATGAGTTCAATTTCGAGTCTCATAGCAAAGTCTCAATACTTAATTTGAATACATTTGCAAACATTTCTAATAACCCGTTTTCACTTTGCCATTATAGGGAATTGTGTGTAGATTGTTGAGGATTTTTATGTATTAAGATATTTTAGAATAAGGCTGTAACGTAACAAAATGTGGAAAAAGTCAAGAGCACTGTATGTAATAGTAAAGATTATTCAGAGCAAAAAAGGGATCAAAAACAGGTAAATGGAAGAAAGAAACAATGTGAGAATGTTCTCCGTTTTGCATCTGTTCATCTTGGGACTGTATTTGGAGTGCTAATGAACAAAACACCTGCGAGTCTTGATCGTATTCATAGAATATATAAAAATATACACTATATATAAAAATATGTGGACACCCCTTCAAGTTAGTGAATTCGGCTATATCAGCCACACCCATTGCTGATAGGTGTATAAAATCGAGCACACAGCCATGCAATCTCCATAGACAAACATTGGCAGTAGAATGGCCCATACTAAAGAGCTCAGTGGCTTTCAACGTGGCTCTGTCATAGGATCACACATTTCCAACATGTCAGTTCGTCAAATGTCTGCCCTACTAGAGCTGCCCTGGTCAACTGTAAGTGCTGTTATTGTGAAGTGGAAACATCTAGGAGCCGCAACGCGTTCGCCGCGAAGTGGTAGGACACACAAACTCACAGAACGGGACCGCCAAGTGCTGAAGCGCGTAAAAATCGTCTGTCCTCGGTTGCACTTACAATTGGTGTTCACATTCCTATTGGTCATGTAATATATATATATATCCTCTATAATATGTGTGTGCAATATAGATAACAGATTCTACAATTCGGAAAAACAAGACATGTGGGACACAGAACCCTGCAAACAATAATGGGTCACGAAATGGTTGCCTAAAGTCAGGAAGTTTTGTCATGGTCCCCTGGAGGTTTTGTCCAGTTCCAGGATAGTCCCCGGGGACGTCCCCATGACACAACATCCCAAGAAAGTCCTAAAAAGGTCCTGGCATTGTCCTGACATGGTCCTCAGTGAAGTCCAGGGAACGTACAGTGAACTAAATAAAGGTCCCCCTGAGAACGTTTCCTTGAGACCATCACACAATGTTCTTAGAATGTTCTAAGAACGTTAGTTGGAAAACGTTGCACCAAAACCCTAAAGGGTCCTAATGGGAATGTTGCCAAATCTCCTCAGGGTTTCCCCTGTTTGCTGGGTACATTGTATGTCTCAAAATATTTGGAATGATGTTTGTTAAGCGGTCTATGATTTATGAAAAAAGTAAAAGGAGAAGCGTATGGGAGCGTATTCTATCATCTTAGCTTCTATATCGGGGCGGCAGGGTAGCCTAGTGGTTAGAGCGGTGGACTAGCAACCGGAAGGTTGCAGGTTCAAACCCCCGAGTTGACAAGGTACAAATCTGTCTTTCTGCCCCTGTGGGTTAACAGGCAGTTAACAGGCAGTTAACCCACTGTTCCTAGGCCGTCATTGAAAATAAGAATTTGTTCTTAACTGACTTGCCTAGTAAAATAAATAAAAACAATGAAGGATTGTACTTGTCCAGCCTGAGTACAAGTTTTTTTTGCTAACATGCTACAAATACGTGTCAGCAAGCATTCAGCAATATAACATTACACAGCTGGTTGCATATTAGCGTCACCAGCCTGAATCTATTCTGAATAGTCACTCTATTAATATAATTACTTCTGTATGTTTATTGAGTGATCATATTTGATTTAATTCACAGGCTACTTACAAAACCTGGTGCATTTGTCATTCAGCAGTGTTGTGGGGAACCGCCGCCCCTACCACATCAGGAGCAGAAGGCTGAGGCAATACGTGGCCAGGCACCAGTCCCACTTCAGGTTGGTCACATTTGACCTGGTCATAGGTCAAAATACTTTCACTGTCCTGGAATTCACCTAACAACCATTGATAATGTTCTCAGCAGAGGTGTGGACTCGAGTCACAGGACTTGGACTCGAGTTAGACTCGAGTCACAAATATGATGACTTGCAACTCAACTTTGACTTCAACACCAATGACTCGTGACTTAACTTGGACTTGAGCCTTTTGACTCGAACTGACTTGATACCCTCCCCAAGCCCAAATATAAAAAATTATGCTATTAAAAAAAGTGGGCAGTGCATCAACTCTTCATTTAACGGATTACAGTTTGAATCGGAGAGCAGCCAATCAAATTGTGCCAGCTGGGAAAAAGTTGCGTGTGGATGTGCAGGAACGTCGGCGGGTGAATTCAGATAGAGCCCTTGGAAAGAAGATACCCTAAATTATTATTTTCGGATATAAAGACTACGCTGAGGTCAACAGAAAATTGATTTCAACTTGCAAAACATGCGGGAAAGAAAAATACAAACGGAGCTGAAGCTGCACAAAGAACGGTAAGTCGTGGCTAATATAGCCGACAGCTATATATAACTTTGCTAGTGTAGCAGGTAGGCTAATGTAACATTAAATCAATGAGCCTCCACACTGTCAGTCATTGCACCCAAGATTGAGCTACAACTGGCTAGTGCTAAGACTTGAGACTTACTTGTGACTTGTAAAACAATTACTTGGTCCCACCTCTGGTTCTCAGTGCTGTGCGTATCAACTCTACCTTGTAGAGACGGTTTGGAGAGATGATGCACATCTCTCCTGGTTTGGAGTGTCAAACACACCACCCCTCCTGCCATCTGACTGCACCTGTTCATAATCTGTAATACATTACATACATCGAAGGGACTTCATCACCCACTGGAGACTTGAAGACATAACCTCACCCAGAGAGCTGTGCATGTCAGAAATACAGTGTAGACATTGTTAATGTTGTAAATTACTATTGTAGCCAGAAACGGCAGATTTTTTATGGAATATCTACATCGGCGTACAGAGGCCCATTATCAGCAACCATCACTCCTGTGTTCCAATGGCATGTTGTTAGCTAATCCAAGTTTATCATTTTAAAAGGCTAGTTGATCATTAGAAAAACCTTTAGCAATTGTTAGCACAACTGAAAACTGTTGATCTGATTAAAGAAGCAACAAAACTGGCCTTCTTTAGACTAGTTGAGTATCTGGCCAGAATCAAATAACTTTCTTCTGAAACTCGTCAGTCTACTCTTGTTCTGAGAATTGAAGGCTATTCCATGTGAGAAATTGCCAAGAAACTGAAGATCTCGTACAACTCTGTGTACTACTACCTTCACAGAACAGCGCAAACTGTCTCTAACCAGAATCGAAAGAGGAGTGAGAGGTGCCAGTGCACAACTGAGCAAGAGGACAAGTACATTAGAGTGTCTAGTTTGAGAAACAGACGCCTCACAAGTCCTCATTTGACAGCTTCATTAAATAGTAACCGCAAAATACCAGTCTCAACATCAACAGTGAAAAGGCAACTTCAGGATGCTAGCCTTCTGGCAGAGTTGCAAAGAAAAAGCCATATCTCAGACTGGCCAATAAATAGAAAAGGTTAAGATGGGCAAATAACACATACCCTGGACAGAGGACGATTGGAAAAAAGTGTTATGGACAGACAAATCTCAGTTTTAGGTGTTCGGATCACAAAGAAGAACATTTTGTCCAAGATGGCGTAGCAGTGAAGACGTGTTTTGTTCGTGTCTCGTGTACTTTTGTATTTTTCTTATTTTTTGCATATATATTTCAATTTCTTTTAGATTTTTTATTTGATTATACCTTCCGGTAACCTGCCTCACCCAATGTGATACGGTATCGCTATTATTTAAAAATTTTAGAACACATTCAAGAACCTCCAGAAGCTAACTAGCTAATTAGCTATTCAGTCATTGTTAGCCACTGCTAGCGGCTTTTACCCTCTGCACAGATACCAGCCCTGTTCTTAGCCTGGATAATACTCGCCAGACTACTAGCATTGGACTGTCTCTCCACAGCAACTCCATATTCCTAACGTAATCCCTGGACCACTACTTCTGATCTTCACAGCTGGCTTGCAGCTAGCTAGCTCACAGCTTGCAGCTAGCTAGCTCACCGTGGCACCCATTACCAAAGCAATCCCTGAGGCCCACCTCCCGACCTACTCAGCTGTTCACCCGAACCACACTCATACACAGCTAGAGCCCGATACTCCACCAGATCCTTGCTGTAAACTCTGGACCTTGGCACCGGATCACCGCTGCTACCGATTGGCTATAGTGGCTAACACCACTGCCACGAAGCTAGCACCAGTTAGCCGTGAGCCAGGCGCATCTCCCGGCCAGCAAACTAAATTCTACAATACCACTTTCGCCTTCTGGCTTGGATTCTCTGTCGACACGGCGCCCCGCCACACCACCACGACTGGTCTGCTGACGAATACTCCCATCCGCTGTGCCTTCAACCGGCCTCCGTCGGAGGGCTACTAACTTTAAACGCCTTGTCGCCTGCTAGCGTAGTGGCGGGTTCCCTGTTCCATCTACTGCTGCCCCCTGGACACTATGATCACTTGGCTACATAGCTGATGCCTGCTGGACTGTCCATTAATCACAGGCTCTGGCTCTGTGTGTAGTTAATCCGACCCTCTCTGCCTAGTCATCGCCATTTTACCTGCTGTTGTTGTGTTAGCTGATTAGCTGTTGTTGTCTCACCTGTTGTTTTAGCTTGCTCTCCCAATCAACACCTGTGATTACTTTATGCCTCGCTGTATGTCTCTCTCAAATGTCAATATGCCTTGTATACTGTTGTTCAGGTTAGTTATCATTGTTTTAGTTTACAATGGAGCCCCTAGTTCCACTCTTCATACCTCTGATACCTCCTTTGTTCCACCTCACATGCGGTAAATTCACCCATTACAACCAGCATGTCCAGAGATACAACTTCACTTATCATTACCCAGTGCCTAGGCTTACCTCCGCTGTACCTGCCCCCCACCATACCCCTGTCTGCGCATTATGCCCTGAATATATTCTACCATGCCCAGAAATATGCTCCTTTTATTCTTTGTCCCCAACACTCTAGGCGACCAGTTTTGATAGCCTTTAGCCGCACCCTCATACTAATCCTCCTCTGTTCCGCAGGTGATGTGGAGGTAAACGCAGGCCCTGCATGTCCCCAGGCACCCTCATTTGTTGACTTCTGTGATCAAAAAAGCCTTGGTTTCATGCATGTGAACATCAGAAGCCTCCTCCCTAAGTTTGTTTTACTCACTGCTTTAGCACACTCTGCCAACCCTGATGTCCTTGTCGTGTCTGAATCCTGGCTTAGGAAGGCCACCAAAAATTCTGAGATTTCCATACCCAACTATAACATTTTCCGTCAAGATAGAACTGCCAAAGGGGGAGGAATTGCAGTCTACTGCAGAGATGTCATGTAATGTCATACTTTCCAGGTCCATACCCAAACAGTTCGAACTACTAATTTAAAAAATGACTCTCTCCAGAAATAAGTCTCTCACTGTTGCCGCCTGCTACCGACCCCCTCAGCTCAGCTTTGTGAATTGATCGCCCCCCATCTAGCCTCAGAGTTTGTTCTGTTAGGTGACCTAAACTGGGATATGCTTAACACCCCGGCAGTCCTACAATCTAAGCTAGATGCCCTCAATCTCACACAAATCATCAAGGAACCCACCAGGTACAACCCTAAATATGTAAACAAGGGCACCCTCATAGACGTTATTCTGACCAACTGGCCCTTCAAATACACCTCCGCTGTCTTCAACCAGGATCTCAGCAATCACTGCCTCATTGCCTGTATCCGCTACGGGTCCGCAGTCAAACGACCACCCCTCATCACTGTCAAACGCTCCCTAAAACACTTTTGCGAGCAGGCCTTTCTAATCGACCTGGCCCGGGTATCCTGGAAGGATATTGACCTCATCCCGTCAGTTGAGGATGCCTGGTCATTCTTTAAAAGTAACTTCCTCACCATCTTAGATAAGCATGCGCCATTCAAAAAATGCAGAACTAAGAACAGATATAGCCCTTGGTTCACTCCAGACCTGACTGCCCTCGACCAGCACAAAAACATCCTGTGGCGGACTGCAATAGCATCGAATAGTCCCCACGATATGCAACTGTTCAGGGAAGTCAGGAACCAATACACGCAGTGTATTTTATTTATTTTTTCAAGCAGAAATGTGCATCCTGTAGCTCAAACTCCAAAATGTTCTGGGACACTGTCAAGTCCATGGAGAACAAGAGCACCTCCTACCAGCTGCCCACTGGACTGAGGCTAGGTAACGGCTGGCCATGCCTTCCTCCTGGCTACTCCATCCTTGGCCAACAGCTCCGCCCCCCCCCCCCCCCCACCCCACAGCTACTCGCCCAAGCCTCTCCAGCTTCTCCTTTACCCAAATCCAAATAGCAGATGTTCTGAAAGAGCTGCAAAACCTGGACCCGTACAAATCAGCTGGGCTTGACAATCTGGACCCTCTATTTCTGAAACTATCCGCAGCCATTGTCGCATCCCCTATTACCAGCCTGTTCAACCTCTCTTTCATATCGTCTGAGATCCTCAAGGATTGGAAAGCTGCCGCAGTCATCCCCCTCTTCAAAGGGGGAGACACCCTGGACCCAAACTGTTACAGACCTATATCCATCCTGCCCTGCCTATCTAAGGTCTTCGAAAGCCAAGTCAACAAACAGATCACTGACCATCTCGAATCCCACCGTACCTTCTCCGCTGTGCAATCTGGTTTCCGAGCCAGTCACGGGTGCACCTCAGCCACGCTCAAGGTACTGAACGATATCATAACCACCATCGATAAAAGACAGTACTGTGCAGCCGTCTTCATCGACCTGGCCAAGGCTTTCGACTCTGTCAATCACCATATTCTTATCGGCAGACTCAGTAGCCTCGGTTTTTCTAATGACTGCCTTGCCTGGTAAACCAACTACTTTGCATACAGAGTTCAGTGTGTCAAATCAGAGGGCATGTTGTCCGGTCCTCTTGGCAGTCTCTATGGGGGTGCCACAGGGTTCAATTCTCGGGCCGACTCTTTTCTCTGTATATATCAATGATGTTGCTCTTGCTGCGGGTGATTCCCTGATCCACCTCTACGCAGACGACACCATTCTGTAATCTTCTGGCCCTTCCTTGGACACTGTGCTATCTAACCTCCAAGCGAGCTTCAATGCCATACAACACTCCTTCCGTGGCCTCCAACTGCTCTTAAATGCTAGTAAATCCAAATGCATGCTTTTTAACCGTTCGCTGCCTGCACCTGCACGCCCGACTAGCATCACCACCCTGGATGGTTCCGACCTAGGATATGTGGACATCTATAAGTACCTAGGTGTCTGGCTAGACTGTAAACTCTCCTTCCAGACTCATATCAAACATCTCCAATCTAAAATCAAATCTAGAGTCGGCTTTCTATTCCGCAACAAAGCCTCCTCCACTCACGCCGCCAAACTTACCCTAGTAAAACTGACTATCCTACCGATCCTTGACTTCGGCGATCTCATCTACAAAACTGCTTCCAATACTCTACTCAGCAAACTGGATGCAGTTTATCACAGTGCCATCCGTTTTGTTACTAAAGCATCTTATACCACCCACCACTGCGACCTGTATGCTCTAGTCGGCTGGCCCTCTCTACATATTCGTCGCTAGACCCACTGGCTCCAGGTAACCTACAAGTCCATGCTAGGTAAAGCTCCGCCTTATCTCACTGTTCACGATGGCAACACCCACCCGTAGCACGCGCTCCAGCAGGTGTATCTCACTGATCATCCCTAAAGCCAACACCTCATTTAGCCGCCTTTCCTTCCAGTTCTCTGCTACCTGTGACTGGAACGAATTGCAAAAATCGCTGAAGTTGGAGACTTTTATCTCCCTCACCAATTTTAAACATCTGCTATCTGAGCAGCTAACCGATCGCTGCAGCTGTACATAGTCCGGTAAATAGCCCACCCAATTTACCTAACTCATCCCAATACTGTTTTTATTTATTTACTTTTCTGATCTTTTGCGCACCAGTATCTCTACCTGCATGACCATCTGATCATTTATCACTTTATCCCAGTACAGTCAAAAACAGGCAGTTAACCTACTGTTCCTAGGCCGTCATTGAAAATAAGAATTTGTTCTTTACTGACTTGCCTAGTTAAATAAGGGTAAAATAAAAAAAATAAAACTCCAGTGTTAATCTGCAAAATTGTCATTATTCGCCTACCTCCTCATGCCTTTTGCACACAGTGTATATAGACTCTTTTTTTTCTACTGTGTTATTGACTTGTTAATTGTTTACTCCATGTGTAACTCTGTGTTGTTGTCTGTTCACACTGCTATGCTTTATCTTGGCCAGGTCACAGTTGTAAATGAGAACTTGTTCTCAAGTAGCCTACCTGGTTAAATAAAGGTGAAATTTAAAATTTAAAAATTGTAAGACGCAGAAAATATGAAAACATGCTGGAGGAGTGCTTAACACCATCTGTCAAGCATGGCGGAGGCAAGGTGATGGTCTTGGGGTGCGTTGGTAGTGGTAAAGTGGGAGATTTGTACAGGGTAAAAGGGATCTTGAAGAAGGAAGGCTACCACTCCATTTTGCAACGCCGTGCCATACCCTGTGGATGGCACTTAATTCAAGCCAATTTCCTCCCTCTACAGGACAATGGCCCAAAACACAGCTCCAAACTATGAAATAACTATTTAGGGAAGAAGCAGTCTGCTGGTATTCTGTCTATAATTGGATGGCCAGCACAGTCACCAGATCTCAACCCTATTGAGTTGTTGTGGGAGCAGCTTGACCGTATGGTACGTAAGAAGTGCCCATCAAGCCAATCCAATTTATGGGAAGTGCTTCAGGAAGCACTGGATGAAATCTCTTCAGATTACCTCAACAAATAGACAACTAGAATGCCAAAGGCTTGCAAGGCTGTAATTTATGCAAATGGAGGATTATTTGACGAAAGCAAAGTTTGAAGGACAATTATTATTTAAATTAAGAATAATTATTTATAACCTTGTCAAATTCTTGACTATATTTCATATTCATTTTGCAACTAATTTCATGTATTTTTTCATGGAAGACAAGGACATTTCTAAGTCACCCCAAACTGTTGAACAGTAGTGTATATGTTTAATCTATTTTGAATTTGAACATATACACATTTTCTACTACTTATCAACTAATTTTAACATCCCAGTACAGTCAAAAACATATGTTTTATATATTTTGTCAACAGTATGAGTTTGGAATAATACTGTGAAATTGTGAAAAGGATGATAATGCCCTTTTTAGTGTAAGAATTGTTGGAAAAAGGCCACCTGAAATGTTGACCTGTTTTGGTGAGATGGAGACAAATCAAGTGACAAATCAAATTTGTCACATGCAGCGAATACAACAGGTGTAGACCTTACAATGAAATACATACTTACAAGCCCTTAATCAACAATGCAGTTTAAGAAATAGAGTTGAGAAAAATATTTACTAAATGAACTAAAGAAAAATGAATATAATCGATGGAAAAGTAACAAGATATGTATATTACAGTAACAAGGCTATATATAGGGGGTACCGGTATCAAGTCAATGTGCGGGGGTACAGGATAGTCAAGGTAATTTCTAAAGTGACTATGCATAGATAATAAACAGCGAGTAGCAGCAGTGTAAAAACAAAGGGGGGAGGGGATTTAGTGGGGTTCAATGTAGTCTGGGAAGCTAGTTGATTAGCTGTTCAGCAGTCTTATGGCTTGGGGGTAGAAGCTGTTAAGGAGCCTTTTGGTCCTAGACTTGGCGCTCTGGTACCGCTTCACGTGCGGTAGCAGAGAGAACAGTCTATGGCTCGGGTGACTGGAGTCTTTGACAATTTGGTAAATTAATTAATAGACCAATAAGAAAGAGAGTTCCAAATAACAGTTAGCTTTCAATTTTCTCCTCCCCACTCAGACCACTCTCAGGCAGTCCTAGAAAAATTCCTGCTTGAGGAATTGCTCTTTATTAATAAGCTATTTTTGTTCATTTTTTACCATTTTAATTGAAAACAATCACAGAAATGGCTACACATAAATGGTTTGATATTGAGATAAAAATGGCTGCATTAACATTTCAGTGCATACTGTAGAGGTGCTCAAACAAGACAGAGTGATATTCAAGTACTGGACCGACCATTTAATATCATTGTCACAACCATGCGGTGTCATACTGTACTGTCACTAACCTATAGGAAGAGGTCAACTGTAGAGCACATTTCACAAATCTCATGTAGAAAACATTAGCCAATGTGTTGTTTGCAAAAAAGGTACTTAACCCTTTTATTGACATTTCAGTGTTGTTTAAGAAGGCAATGTTTTGTGGGCAGGTGCTGCCACAACCATGCAATTTACTTTGTATATTAGATAGTCGTGTTGACCATTTTTACTTTAACTTTCATAATAGTTTGAGCATGTCAAATGAGACCAAGCAAGAATGCAGTCCTAAATGAGCATCAATGGTATTTGAAGGGAATCATTACATTGTTTAATCTACATGTTTGATGAGGTTTAGCATCAATTGATTCCTGTTTGACATATCCAAATGACAACAAATGTCGTTCCCTACATGGACCTTTCCCCCACTCCTCCTTTGTGGAGCTGACAGAAGATAATTCTATATCTTCAACCTAATTAACAGACATGGTTTAATGAGTTGGAGGCTACCTGTTGCCAGGAATCTAAAACAATTGCCTATGCCAAGCTGCTCAGCTAGCGCACTGCAAAAACATTACTACAAATAAAATGTGGAACTTGGAACAAAACAAGAACAATGGGACGTCGAGTTAATTTATCTCCACAATTGATAGCAGTGGTGTTGCGTTGGACCATGAAATTGTCATTTGCTCTGCAAGCATTACAGAAAATGAGAGTTCAGGGCTATGTGTTGTCAGAGAGCAGGATTTGACTTGCAATTTGACAAAATCCCCATGGAGATCCATTTCCAAGTAAAAATGTAAGGGATGCAGGAGAGTACATGCTCATACAGAGCCACGTCTCCAGAATGGAACATGAAACGATGGGCAAATCCATGATGCAGGATGAAAAACTCTGGATAGCGCTGAGTAGATTTATCATGCAATGTCACTCGCCATGTGTGTCTGTGCATGTGTGTGTGTATGCGAGCGGGGTGTGAGTATGTGTGCAAACAGTATTAAGCAAAATAATGTAACCAACGTGAGAGATTACATTCTGCGACTTGCTTAAAACCATAAGAGAGGGAGAAAAGACGGCCTGGCAAAGGGATTATTCCGAGCTGTAATTTGAAAGCAACAGAAGTAGAGTGGAAAAACACCTGCCACATCGACAGCAACAGGTTAGAGAGGCGGCACCAGCAGAGCCCGGCTGCTTCTGGAAGGAGAGAAACGGAGACAGAGCCACTGCACATAGCAAACAACAAAGTAACAGGGTCCTTTCACTGACATCCTGCCCTTCATGCAGACTGTACTTAGCTAGCATAGGGGGCGGGATGAAGAAGCCAGAGTAAAGCCATCAGCAAAAGGAAACGCATCGGTCCCAGAGCCATATGTAACAGTCACTTTTATGATGCCACTACGCTCCAAAGGAGAGAGAGTAAAGGAGGTGGGGGTGTGCAATGAGACGGACGAGCTGTTTACATTGACAGGAAGAAAATAAAACAGAAACAAAACAGAACCAATCCTGAGAAACCAAAATGAACTGCAAGTGAAAGCACATACAGTGAAGCTGTACCCCAGCAGGCATCCCAGCCAATCAAGAGAGAGGAATTGGAGATGGAGGAGAGGTTTTTAGGTTAGTGTGGAGTGGATCCCTTTGCTGGTTTACGTACAGCACGGTGACATATACTGACCTGAGCGGGAGACAGCACTAGTTGCGGTGGGTTCAATAATTGCTACAGGGAAAAAAGGGGGAAAGAAGGAAAAAAGAGGACATTCATGTATTATTAACAGAATGAAGACGCAAAAGAAAATAATAATCCACATTCAAGGATAAAGGACAGGGAATGAAGACAAAACGACCCATGCCTGAGGTCTGTCGTTTCTGTAGTAAGCTATAAACTAAACATGCTTATCAACAACATATCCCTTCCATTAGGTCTGAATGGTAAAGGCCACTGCTGAGTTTCTCAAAATGTTGTTAGACTGAGTCCATATGGAGCTCATCAAACTTCCTTGTCCTGAAATTATAAACTACTGACCGCCTCTCGCTTTGATGCGTGGAATCAAACTTGGCTCAATTAACAATCATAATTACATCTGCACCTTGTTGGCAGCCGTTTAATCATATTGATGTAATTTGATTTTCACTTTAATATCACGCAACTCTCCCCATTTCTTGTTCTCCTTTTTTTTGGAGTCTGCCTGAAGAATGAGGAGAGAGAGAGAAAAAAATCCTCTTTGATCCCTCTGAGGGGAAAGTGAATCCCAATCTGATTACCTTATGAACTCATTTCAAACTGAGCGGGCGGTGGCATTTGGGGAATCGAATAATGTGACATCCTGAAATGTCCACATCCACCATCTTGGAAAAACAGTCATACCCGATGTGTCTATTAAAGGTCTTCCTTTTTATAAATTTCAAACGTTCATATTTACATAACTATATGACAAATACATGTATTTAGTGTAGTTTTCGGCATTAAAGGTCCTATGCAGCCATTTTTATCTCAATATCAAACCATTTCTGGGTAACAATTAAGTAACTTACTGTGATTGCTCTACTACACTAGCTTCCGACATACCTAACTTTGCTGTTAAAATATAAAAACCATGAGATACCAAACCCATTCACAAGCTTGGTTAACTCTTGAGGTTCCTTGGGTCTCCACCGAACTAGGCAAATACACTTTTAGTTTTAAAGCACCTCATTGCTGGGAACTACAAAATACATTACAACTGGATGTTCTGGTGCCGCTAAAGCAATTCAAAATATTGATTGGGACTCTCCCAGACAAACATGGCTTATTTTTTTTGATAGGACTGTCTGGGAGAGGTTTGAGTGGGGAGGGGAAAACTGAAAATGTGCTGTTACTGGCAGGGAGGTTTGGAACTCCCTTACTTATTGGTCTATTAACTCATTTACTGCATGGTGATGTCACCATGGAAAGCCAAAACTCCCTCCCATCTAAACAGGCATTCATTTCAGGCGGTCTTTTCAAACAGCTCTTACACTAAATTTCACAATTTCACAGTATTATTCCAACCTCATAGTGTGAAAATGTATATAAAACACAGGAAATTGTGTTTTTGACTGCACTGGGCATACTGTAACATTGTACATACAGTTTATTGATGCCAATGGTTGAAGCTTTGCAGTGCTGTTACAGTATGCTATTGTGTTAAATATATTCAAAATATAGGATCTAGTCTATCATTTCAAATATTTTTACAAAAGAAACCACGCCTTAGGGTGTTTTCACACTTGCTCCCCTTTCAAACAATTTGATGTGCAGTGTGAACACTCCAAGGTTCGCTTGAATTCCGCAGGTTCTCCCCAGGTTCTCTCATCATTATTCCCACACCACACACTAGACTACTACAAAAACTTTTCCCCTGCCAAAACGATGTGCAGGTTCGCAGAAAAAACTTGTGCTGTTTTTGGATATTGATTAGCGATGGTCAAGGATGCACAGACATTTTTTTGTTCAGATAATTGGTTTGCAATATGTGATCTATATGCTATAAGGGCTTCATAATCTGTTTATTCGATTGTGGGGTTTGAATAGTGTGAAAAGACAACAACATATTTGATGGGAATCGTTACATACACTGAGAAAAAAGGGTTCCAAAAGGGTTCTTCAGCTGTCCCCATAGAACCCCTTTTTTCCAAGAATAACTATTTTGGGTTCCATGTAGAACCCTCTGTGTAATAGGTTCTACATGGAACTCAAAAGGGTTCTACCTGGAACCAAAATTATTCTACCTGGAACTGAAAAGGGCTCTTCAAAGCATTCTCCTATGGGCAGCGTTGGGTAGGTTACTTTCTAAATGTTATCGATTTCAGTTACGAGTTACCAGTCTAAAATTGTAATCAGTAACGTAACTTTTGGATAACCCAAACTCAGCAACGTAATCTGATTACATTCCATTACATTTAGATTACTTCCCCCTTAAGAGGCATCAGAACAAGACAAAAATGTATGTTACCAATTAAACGACATCTATTGCAAGATAAATCAATGTTAAAGTTTACATAGCTGGCCATATATGGATGTTACATTTTACTTTATCGGTTGGTTATGTAGGCTTCTTCTAATCCATCGCTTCCTACTACATATAATACAATTCAATTATATCTTAACATTAAAAACCAAAGTCTACCAGAATGCCATTCATTCCAATTAATGTTATCATTTGTTTTTCAACAGGACAATGACCCAACACACCTCCAGGCTGTGTAAGGGCTATTTGACCAAGAAGGAGAGTGATGGAGTGCTGCATCAGATGACCTGGACTCCACAATCACCCGACCTCAACCCAATTGAGATGGTTTGGGATGAATTGGCCCGCAGATTGAGAGAAAAGCAGCCAACAAGTGCTCAGCATATGTGGGAACTCCTTCAAGACTGTTGGAATAGCATTCCAGGTGAAGCTGGTTGAGAGGATGCAAAGAGTGTGCAAAGATGTCATCAAGGCAAAAGGTGGCTACTTTGAAGAATCTCCTTCCTGAGCGGTATGATGGTGTTTATACTTGTGTACTATTGTTTGTACAGATGAACGTGGTACCTTCAGGCATTTGGAAATTGCTCCCAAGGATGAACCAGACTTGTGAAGGTCTGAGGTCTTGGCTGATTTATTTTGATTTTCTCATGATGTCAAGCAAAAGAGGCACTGAGTTTGAAGGTAGGCCTTGAAATCCATCCACAGGTACACTTCCAATTGACTCGAATTATGTCAATTAGCAGAAGCTTCTAAAGCCATGACATAATTTTCTGGAATCTTCCAAGCTGTTTAAAGACACAGTCAATTTAGTGTATGTAAACTTCTGACCCACTGGAAATGTGATACTGTGAATTTTAAGTGAAATAACCTGTCAGGATTTATATAATTTCTAGATCCAAAAATTGATGTAGATTGCCCTTTCAAGTTTGAGCATGTTTCCATTAGGCCTATGGATTTGTTATTTTTTTATTAGCATGAATTAGATTGAACAATAAAATCCCCACTTTTATTCCATAGGTTGGGATCCGCACTGTGCAGCTGTTGCAAGAGCATATGTTTAACTGGCTGTCCACTGGTTTCAAAAACAATGATTGATAGGCAGCTTAATCTTCTTGAACTCAACCATTATTGGATTCAAATACACATTTAGATTTGTGAACAGCCATTGACAACAACCATCATCCGTGAGTTGCGAATAGTTAAATGAGAGAGCAGCAGGGTGATTCACATCAATGCGCTATGTAGATATCAATAGTAAGTGATATCGTATCGGCGTTGATTAAACCACTGCTGTCAACCTTAACTCCTAGCGTTTATTCAAGTTGGATAATCTTTGGATGCCGACATCAGTCACACCATTGGAAGACATAGCTTGGACTGTAGCCTTCAAAAGTCTATTCCTGATCTTTTTCTGCGATCCATCAAACACATTTGGGATGTGACTTGTGGTCAGACACTGAGGTGGAACAAACTTAACCTTGTTCCTTTTTTCAATGATTTGAATGTCATTGAGATTACAGAGAAGTGTCAAATATTTTTTTTACGCAAACATCCTTTCTGAATTTAAAGGCAATCCTCAAAGTAAATCATCTCGTTTTACAAACGTATCTGTAATCTGATTACAATATTTTAGCTGATTACAGTTTCCGCTACTCCCCAACCCTGCCTATGGGGACAACCGAATAAACCTTTTAGTTCCTAGATAGCTGCTTTTTTCTAAGAATGTAGGGTACAAAATCAATTATAGGGCTAGTAGAATACGTTGGGTGTACAATTTTTAATTACATAATAATTTAATATGCAGTTATTCTTCTGCTATTTATTCTGTTACCAATCATATTTATATATTAATAGTATCTTCTGATTACAATTATTATGTGAATACAAAATTATTGTGTGAATACAAAGATAACTGAGTTATTGAGCTTTGTTTTACTCCAGAGTTTAAAGAGGACAGAGATCGATTATTTTAACCCAATAAGGCTGTTTTCACATATAGTCCTCTTTAAAATAACACATCTCAGTCCTCATTAAAGTAAACTCTGGGGTAAAAAAAGGCTAAATAACTCAGTTTTCTTTGTATTCACACAATAATTGTGTATTCACAATATTGTATATTCACAGATATACCAACTTACTTTGGAAGCTAATATATTTAATTTAGTTAAAAGATTAGACATAATAATTATAACCAGAAGATAATATTAACATGTAAATATTATTGACAACATAATAAATAGCATAGGTAAGGGATAATCAACAAAGGGCTATGTGTTCTCTGAAAATTAATGAACTCCGGGGAAGGTGTTTTCCACGATGTGCTAACTACAGAGTTGCATTATTTTCCAGAGAAAGCATAGAGCCAAGAGTTGATTATCTCTTCTATACCATGGCTATAATTTAACACATTTGCCGCTAGAAATGTGTTCATTTGCCACTAGAAATGTGTTCATCTGAAGTAGCTAGCAAGTGATAGATAGTGATAGTGATAGATACTAGATAGTGAAAGCAGTTACGTTGATAACCAAACAAACATACTTGCTAGTTTAGTTAACCAAACCATCAGTCCTAGCTTGCTATTATGAAAATTGAATTCAACAATTCCAATAATGTTTTCAATTGGAATTTTGCATTCAAACGCAGCTCAAACATAGAACATGTAAGAATGAACTATAGCATAGTCACTTTAACCATATCTACATGTACATACAACCTCAATCAGCCTGACGAACCGGTGTCTGTATGTGGCCTTGCTACTTTTATAGCCTCGCTACTGTATATAGCCTTCTTTTTACTGTTGTTTTATTTTTTTACTTACCTATCGTTCACCAAACACCTTTTTTGCACTATTGGTTAGTGCCTGTAAGTAAGCATTTCACTGTGTTGTATTCGGCGCACGCGACAAATAAACTTTGAGTTGGCCATTAAATTATACCGTGCATTACAGGAAAATAATGCACACTAGAAAGCCCTTCAAGCCAAACAGAAACGAGTATTCAACAATTCCATGGTATCATTAAGCATTAAGACCCGAGGGGGTATGGTATATTGCGGAGTATATTGGCAATATACCAGAAACACCTGAGGTGCCTTAGTGCTATTATAAACTGGTTACCAACATAATTAGAACAGTAAAAATAAATGTTTTTTTCATACCCATGATATATAGTCTGATATCCCACAGATTTCAATCAACCAGCATACAAGGCTTGAACCACCCAATTTATAATGCAGATTAAATAATGCTGTAATTGAAAATTGTACACCCAATGTAGGCTACTGCCCCATAAGGCGGCGCATAATTGGCCCAGCGTTGTCCGGGTTTGGTGGGGTAGACTGTCATTGTAAATAAGAATTTGTTCTTAACTGACTTGCGAAGTTAAATAAAGGTTAAATAAAAAATAAAATAATAATTAAAAGACTAGTACTATTGTGGATTCTTGGGATGTCCCTCACCTTAATCCCTACACTTACTTTAACCCTTACCATTTTAAATGTCAACTTCAATGGGGTAACTTCAGAGTTGGTACGTCCCAAGGATCCCTGATAGCAAGAACTTTACTTTTGTAACCTATGTTGTGATTCTCACCAAATATGTTGTCTTCTCACACTATTCAACAGCCCCACAAAAAACAGCTTAGGAAGCACTCAGCCTATAGATCACGTAATGCAAACAAATAATCTGAACATTGTGTCAGTACAAAACTCCACAAATTTTTGGGAATTTCTATGGATTGTTAATCAATATCCAGAAACTGCACATGTTTTTTCCACGATCTCACACATCATCATCTTCTCTCTTTTGTGGCACCAATGTGAGGGGTCATGGCATGGGAAACAGTGTCGCAGTAGTCTAGTGTGTGGTGCGGGAATAATGACAAGCGAACCTGGGGAGTTTTTTTGTTCAACTTGTCCTTAAAAAGGGAAGCAAACCAAACTCTTACCACCTCTCGAGATGGTCTCAGTTCCGTTAGCTTTGGGGGCTATTTTGAGGAGTCTGAGTTCCTTTGGAGTTCAAACTGCTCAAAAAATAATAATTGAACAACAACCCCTGTTATGGTCGGCAAGCGAGAGCCCAACTACTGGAGACCAGCTAGAACATAACTAACAGAACACAACCAAAACAGAACCACAAATAGAGCAAGCAGGTATAATTTTCTCTTTTGTTTTGAGCCAACGACAAGAAGGCACCAGAGCCTACCTAGCTAATGGGTTCCCACTAGATAACACCGCCACAAAGTCTGTGAAGAACACGCTGCATGTCCACATCTGCTCCTTGTTTACATCACACTTTCTCGTGATTGGTGGATTGTAACTCACCAACGCCAACACTTGGTGTGGAATGTAATTAAATGCTAGCATGGCTAGGGGCTAATGTTAGCCAGCTTGAGCTAGCTACAGAGTTAGCATATGAACGTGGTAGGACAGAGTATATCCTCCATATGACATTGAGAAATAGTGCATTGGGGGTAGTTAAGAAGAAATCATTTGATAAATATGTAATAACCCAAAAACATACGTTTTTGTAATTATAGGTAACCAGATCGTGACGACAACTAAGTTACTAAGTCTTTGACGATACTGTGTTGTTACATTGGTAACTCATGCTTCACACCCTTTAAAAGCTATCTATAAAAGCTGAGAATCACAAACACACACATGTAACAGCTGGATATTAATTTCCCACTGAACAGTTTTTTGGACGAGTTTCAGGACAAAGTTCTTTGTTTCTGGCCATGTTGAGCCTGTAATCGAACCCACAAATGCTGATGCTCCAGATTTTTAGAACTGTAGTGTAAATTCATTTTTTATCAGGTTTTTGTTTTGGCTGACCTTTTGTTTCTTGTAGAATGCTGTTTATATCAGATTTGTATTCTACTTGTATCCCTGGTTGTGCTGAATTATTTGGGGGTAAAATACTTCATTGTGAGGCTATATAAAGGGATGGACAGGCAGATAAATTAAAGTCAGATAAATGAAAAGCCGATGGAGTTGGAGTCTCAGGACTGATAGGGTTAAAGAGGACTGTATGTGCAAACACCTTTATACATATGGATCATTAAGTTTGATGGTTGCTTTGTCAAATAGAATTTGGTGGGAGGGGACAAACAAGATTACTGTATGTAGTGCTGAAAGAAACTCAAATGTGGACCTTACCATAATCCCAAAATGCAGACATGAACACCCCCAGAAACTTCCACAGGGGAGAGGAAACTCAGGCAGCCATTATTGTGGTTATGCTGCCTTCGTACCAGTCAAAAGCTTGGACACACCTACTCATTCAAGGGTTTTTCTTTATTTTTACTATTTTCTACATAGTTTTGATGTCTTCACTCTTATACTATGAAATAACACATATGGAATCAAGTAGTAACTAAAAAAGTGTTAAACCCTCTTGTGACGAGCAATCCCGGATCCGGGATCGTAATCATAGCCTCAAACGAATTAGCATAACGCAGCGGACATAAATACCCCTAGAAACTTTTCCTATTCATGAAAATCGCAAATGATATGAATTAAATATATTCAAACACAAGCTTAGCCTTTTGTTAACAACACTGTCATCTCAGTTTTTCTAAATATGCGTTACAGCCAACGCTAGAAAAGCATTTGTGTAAGTTAATCATGGCATAATGCTATGCTAGGCTCTGCTGGCAGCAGGCAACATTTTAACGAAAATAAGAAAAGCAACCAAATTAAATCATTTACCTTTGAAGAACTTCAGATGCTTTCACTCAGGAGACAACCAGTTAGATAGCAAATGTTCCTTTTTTCCAAAAATATTATTTTTGTAGGCGAAATAGCTCCCGTTTGTTCATCATGCTTGGCTGAGAAATCGACCTGAAAATGCTACCACTATTATGCTCCATAATATCGACAGAAACATGGCAAACGTTGTTTAGGATCCATCCTCAAGGTGTTTTTAACGTATATATTCGATAATATATCCGTCGAGGCAATTGGTTTCTCATAAGAAGCGATTGGAAAAATGGCTACCTCAGTATTTTACGCAAGATTTTCTGCTGGAGACACCATGTGACCACTTGCTATATATGGTCCCTTACGGCTATTCTTCAATGGAAATGCGTACAAAGACGTCACAATGCTGTAGACACCTTGGGAAATACGTGGAAAACGTAAGCTCATTCGTAGCTCATTCACAACCATATAAGGAATCATTGGCATGAGGCGGTTTAAAAAAATGCGTCACTTCCTGGTTGGATTTTTATCTGGGTTTCGCCTGTAACATCAGTTCTGTGGCACTCACAGACAATATCTTTGTAGTTTTGGAAACGTCAGAGTGTTTTCAATCCAAAGCTGACAATTATATGCATAGTCGAGCATCTTTTAGTGACAAAATATCTTGTTTAAAACGGGAACGTTTTTCATCCCAAAATTTTAATAGAGCCCCCTAATGCATAACTGGACAGATATATTTTATATTTGAGATTCTTCAAAGTAGCCACCCTCATGACAGCTTTGCACCTCCTTGGCATTCTCTCAAAAAAATATTGTGATTTGATTAACACTTTTTTGGTTACTACATGATTCCATATGTATTGTTTCATAGTTTTGATGACTTCACTATTATTCTACAATGTTAAAAATAGTCCAAATAAAGAAAACTCCTTGAATGAGTAGGTGTGTCCAAACGTTTGACTGGTATTGTAGGTAAAAAAGACTGCCACTTTATTTTCTTTCTACTTGCAAAGCGAGCAATGATATCTAGGACATGCAAGAGTAGTGCGGAGCCTACTTACACTTTCCATTTTAATCCAGTTACATGGGCACTCAATATATACATTTAGATTTCAGGGCAAATGGAGAGACACCAATTGCTCATTCAACTTTTTCAGGCCTTAGCCTCCTTGCTAGTTTTCCAAGTATCTGAACTAGAAGGGCTCCTAAAGAAGAAACCATTAGGATTTGTAACAAAAATCAAAAGTCCGATATGCTTTACATTTGAATATGTGTAAAGAGCCATATATTACATTTACAATGATACTCTTTTTCTGACTATATTGGTGGGAACCAGTGATTTTTCAAATGTATTTTGGGGTAACTAGTGCAGTAGTGGATATCTGAGGACAGCCTTTTTTCAAGCAGCAGCATTATCTGATTAATACTTGAGCACGAATCCCCTACTGAATTATCTTCCATTCTCAGCTCTCTCAGACATTCTTCCATTACTGCAAAGTATGATATCCTTTGACATGCAATCTCCCTCCTATATCCTCAATGAGGTTGGGAGTTAGCTACATTCTCACAATGTATCCCATCAAAAAGCATTCTTGTGTATGCTGAGTGACCTCTATACAGGACTCACTTGCGAGACAAAACACATTATGCAGCGGGGTATTTCATCTTACACTGTAATAAAACATCCTCTTGTCTTCACAGAACAATGACGGCAGAAAATGAGTAACATTCACACAATTCAGAGCTGCCCAGATTAATTTAGTGGGGAGTTGTATGCGATTTGCTTTGTGTTCTTAGAGTGGTTCTTAGAATAACAAATGAATATCTTTAAATAGACTTGTTCAGCTTTGGCTGAAGGTTGATTATCGAATCAAAACTAAGGTCATGATAATGATGAAAAAAATCACCAATTTACTAAATTGCAATTCCGACTGAGCCCAACCCGGGCTGCCACGACATGATTACATCATCCGTCTTTCATGCACAGCCACATTCATTGCGTGAATATTTCTTGAGGCTATCTTAACTGTTTTTCCTCTTTAATGATATGGCAGCAGGTGTTACTATTTTATTTATTTATGAACCACATAATTTGTTATTCTTCTCCTTGTTAATGCTGTTTAGCATGCATATCATCTTATGTGGGGGTTCCACGGGGCTCAGTCATCCAAAGACGGCTATTTGCATTTCCAGCCTCTTCCTCAGTCTCCAGTCCCATGTGCTACTCCACAGGGAATCTGGACCACGAACACAACCAGAGTGTTGTAAATTAATCTGGGGGCTAAAATGGCCAAAACATTTATACCAGAAGTGAGATATTAGCCAATTAAAGAAAACAATTCCCTCCCTCTACTGAAATGGTTTAACATTTGGAAGTGGAGCAAACCAAAGAAGTAAACCTAATTCTCAATCAGTTTAATTTCCTTTAATAGCATGGGGGGGGGGGGGGGGGTATTGACTCAGGGATGTGAAAACTTACACTATATATAAAACAGTATGTGGACACCCATTCAAATTAGTAGATTCGGCTATTTCAGCCACACTGGTTGCTGACAGGTTTATAAAATCGAGCACACAACAATGCAATCTCCATAGACAAACATTGGCAATAGAGTGGCCTTACTGAAGAGCTCAACGTGGCACCGTCCTAGGATGCCAGCTTTCCAATAAGTCTGTCCTCGGCTGGAACACTGACTACTGAGTTCCAAACTGCCTCTGGAAGCAACGTCAGTACAATAAATGTTTGTCGTGAGCTTCATGAAATGGGTTTCCATGGCAGAGCAGCCGCACACAAGACTAAGATCACCATGCACAATGCCAAGCGTTGGATCGTGGTGTAAAGCTCACTAGCATTGGATCATTCCATCTCTGGAATGATGACTCACGCTTCCCAGTC
The DNA here is from genome assembly GCF_002021735.2 of Oncorhynchus kisutch. Taxonomy (NCBI): domain Eukaryota; kingdom Metazoa; phylum Chordata; class Actinopteri; order Salmoniformes; family Salmonidae; genus Oncorhynchus; species Oncorhynchus kisutch. Next base: position 5,102,016 of record NC_034194.2, read on the forward strand.
TGGCAGTCCGGCGGACGAATCTGGGTTTGGCGGAAGCCAGGAGAACCCTACCTGCCCAATGCATTGCGCCAACTGTAAAGTTTGGTGGAGGAGGAATATTGGTCTGGGGCTGTTTTTCATAGTTTGAGTTAGGTCCCTTAGTTCCAGTGAAGGGAAATCTTAACGCTACAGCATACAATGACATTCTAGACGATTCTGTCCTTCCAACTTTGTGGCAACAGTTTGGGGAAGTCCTTTCATGTTTCAACATGACAATACCCCCGTGCACAAAGCGAGGTCCATGCAGAAATGTCGAGATTGGTGTGGTAGAATGTTAAACTTATTTTTTTTTTGTGTTATTTGAAGAAAAAAATGTTGAATTTTTTATTGAATATCCGAAACATATATACAATATACTTGCAGTGAAGCCGCTCAACAACTACATCATATCAGTCATCCAAAAGACTCCCAATCAGAGCGACACACAGAAGCATCCAGGGTCAATGCCCTGCTCAAGGGCATGCTTGGCAGATCTCCCACCAGGCCAAAAAATGTGAACCCGAACCCTCCAAGATCCCCCACAGTTCCCCAATAGCTGTCCCTCAACCATTCGAGACTCCTCCCACAGTCCCCCCCCAAGAATAAAAATACTAATTCATTCCATTCCACAACCCAAAGAACACCCCAAATGCACCAACAGCCAAAAGAATGAACTAAAGAGAAAAAAGAAAAAGACAGAAGAAAACAGTAAAAAATGTATATATATATATATATATATATATATATACACACACACACACAGTTGAAGTTGGAAATTTACATACACTTAGCCAACTACATTTAACCTCAGTTTTTCACAATTCCTGACATCTAATCATAGTGAACATTCCCTGTATTAGGTCAGTAAGGATCACCACTTTATTTTAAGCATGTGAAATGTGCTTAATTGAGTCAACTTAATTGAAGAAAATAAGAACAATCCTAAATTTATTTTTGATACTGTCGCAAAGCTAACTAAAAAGCAGCATTCCCCAAGAGAGGATGGCTTTCACTTCAGCAGTAATAATTTCGGAGTCCTCTTTAAATCTGTGTATTCCTTCAAAGCTCAGTAGTCCTGAGTCTGCACAACTCTGCCAGGACCTAGGATCAAGAGATACACTCAAGTGTTTTAGTACTATATCTCTTGATACAATGATGAAAATAATCTTGGCCTCTAAACCTTCAAGCTGCATACTGGATACTATTCCAACTAAACTACTGAAGGAGCTGCTTCCTGTGCTTGGCCCTCCTATGTGTACCACATCCTAATGTGTACCAAACTCACTAAAAGTGACAGTAAAAAAGCCTCTCTTGAAAAAGCCAAACCTTGACCCAGAAAATATAAAAAAACTATCGGCCTATACCGAATCTTCCTTCCTCTCAAACATTTTAGAAAAGGCTGTTGCGCAGCAACTCACTGCCTTCCTGAAGACAAACATGGTATACGAAATGCTTCAGTCTGGTTTTAGACCCCATCATAGCACTGAGACTGCACTTGTGAAGGTGGTAAATGACCTTTTAATGACATCAGACCGAGGCTTTGCATCAGTCCTCGTGCTCCTAGACCTTAGTGCTGCTTTTGATACCATCGATCACCACATTCTTTTGGAGAGATTGGAGCCCAAATTGGTCTACACGGACAAGTTCTGGCATGGATAAGATCTTATCAGTCGGAAAGATATTAGTTTGTCCTCTGACAAATCAACTGTAAATGTCAAGGTTCCTCAAGGTTCCGTTTTAGGACCACTATTGTTTTCACTATATATTTTACCTATTGGGGATGTCATTCGAAAACATAATGTTAACTTTCACTGCTATGTGGATGACAGACAGCTGTACATTTCAATGAAACATGGTGAAGCCCCAAAATTGCCCTCGCTAGAAGCCTGTGTTTCAGACATAAGGAAGTGGATGTCTGCAACCTTTCTACTTTTAAACTCGGACAAAACAGAGATGCTTGTTCTAGGTCCCGAAAAACAAAGAGATCTTCTGTTGAATCTGACAATTAATCTTAATGGTTGTACAGTCGTCTCAAATAAAACTGTGAACGACCTCGGCGTTACTCTGGACCCTGATCTCCCCTTTGACGAATATATCAAGACTGTTTCAAAGACAGCTTTTTTCCAACTACGTAACATTGCAAAAATCAGAAACTTTCTGTCGAAAATTATGCAGAAAAATGTATCCATGCTTTTGTTACTTCGAGGTTAGACTACTGCAATGCTCTACCTTCCGGCTACCCGGATAAAGCACTAAACTAACTTCAGTTAGTGCTAAATACGGCTGCTAGAATCCTGACTAGAACCAAACAATTTGATCATATTACTCCAGTGCTAGCCTCCCTACACTGGCTTCCTGTCAAGGCAAGGGCTGAGGTTTCAAGGTTTTACTGCTAACCTACAAAGCATTACATGGGCTTTCTCCTACCCATCTCTCTGATTTGGTCCTGCCGTACATACCTACACATAAGCTACGGTCACAAGACGAAAGCCTCCTAATTGTCCCTAGAATTTCTAAGCAAACAGCTGGAGGCAGGGCTTTCTCCTATAGAGCTCACTTTTATGGAATGGTCTGCCTACCCATGTGAGAGACTCATCTCTCAGTGGTCATATTATTGAGTGTAGTCTGGCCCAGGAGTGTGAAGGTGAACGGAAAGGCTCTGGAGCAACGAACCGCCCTTGCTGTTCTGCCTGGCCGGTTCCCCTCTTTCCACTGGGATTCTCTGCCTCTAACCCTATTACAGAGGCTGAGTCACTGGCTTACTGGTGCTCTTTCATGCCGTCCCTAGGAGGGGTGCGTCACTTGAGTGGGTTGAGTCACTGATGTGATCTTCCTGTCTGGGTTGGCGTCACCCTTGGGTTGTGCCATGGCGGAGATCTTTGTGGGCTATACTCGGCCTTGTCTCAGGATGGTAAGTTGGTGGTTGAGGATATCCCTCTAGTGGTGTGGGGGCTGTGCTTTGGCAAAGTGGGTGGGGTTATATCCTTCCTCTTTGGCCCTGTCTGGGGTATCCTCGGGTGGGGCCACAGTGTCTCTTGACCCGTCCTGTCTCATCCTCCAGTAGTTATGCTGCAGTAGTTTGTGTCGGGGGCTAGGGTCAGTTTGTTATATCTGGAGTACTTCTCCTGACATATCCGGTGTCCTGTGTGAATTTAAGTATGCTCTCTCTAATTCTCTCTTTCTCTCTTTATTTCTCTCTCTCGGAGGACCTGAGCCCTAGGACCATGCCTCAGGACTGCCTGGCATGATGACTCCTTGCTGTCCCCAGTCCACCTGGCCGTACTGCTGCTCCAGTTTCAACTAAGGGCTATATAAATATATTTTATTTTATTTATTTATTTTATTATATTTGAAATGTAAGAAAAATAGTAGAGAGAATTAATTATTTCAACTTTTATTCCTTTCATCACATTCCCAGTGGGTCAGAAGTTTACATACACTCACTTAGTATTTGGTAGCATTGCCTTTAAATTGTTTAACTTTGGTCAAATGTTTAGGGTAGCCTTCCACAAGCTTCCCACAATAAGTTGGGTGAATTTTTGCCCATTCCTCCTTACAGAGCTGGTGTAACTGAGTCAGGTTTGTAGGCCTCCTTACTCACACACACTTTTTCAATTCTGCCCAAACATTTTCTATAGGATTGAGGTCAGGGCTTTATGATGGCCACTACAATACCTTGACTTTGTTGTCCTTAAGCCATTTTTCCACAACTTTGGAAGTATGCTTGGGGTCATTGTCTATTTGGAAGACCCATTTGTGACCAAGCTTTAACTTCCTGAGTGATGTCTTGAGATGTTGCTTCAATATATCCACATAATGCCAACTGTATAAGTTTGTGTGCATGTCTGGCACTATTACATGTATGTGTGTGTTCTTGTACGCGTTTATTTGAATGAGAGTGTGTATGTGCATGTGTACAAACACCTGCACGGCATCAGCCTCAGGCAAACCAGCATTAGTTGTAAAAACACTGCCCCTCAGTGTCATTCAAACTGACTTTTTATTATGTTTAATTTTTACTTAGAATGATAGTCAAATATATTTTTTATCTCCCACACAGCAACTCCACTCCCACTTGTCTCCAATTCCACATCCCAACCCTCAGCTTCCCTCAGCCCATCTTATCTATCTCTGCTGGTCACTCACTTCAGGTTTCTACGCAACACATATCTTTCAACTATGCTGTGATGTTTAACGTACAATTTCAATCTATCTAATCGAATAGAATCCACAGATTGCGAGTTGAAGATACATACTTTTACTAAGAGTATTAGTATATTAGTAATTGACTGACCCGGTCTCTCCAGATCTCCTAACAGTACTATTTCTAGGGTAGATTTTAGATTAATGTTATGCATTTTCAGCCATCCCTGAACCTGAGACCAGAAACAGGCTACCTGAGGGCAATACCAAAATAAATGGTCTATTGATTCTGTATCCTCACAACAAAATCTGCAGAGCTTCGATGATTTTATCCCCCAAATATTCAACATTTGGTTGGTGGAAAGAATACATAATAATTTTAGCTGAAAAGCACAAAGTCTTAAATCTTGTGTTGTTTTACATATATACTCATAAACTCTAAAACCAGTTTTGATCCTTTATATTGGGCAGACAGACCAGTACCCTACCTCCTCCCACTGCCACCTGCCTCCTCCATTTTTGGGCAATGCTGTAATCAGTTGGTTGTACTCTTGGATTGAGTAGACCTTCCTGTACAATTCGGAACTCCATGAAGGCCATAACTCTACCATTCCAATTTACAATATCATATCAGAACAAAATACCCTTTTCAAACATCTTTCCCATAAATACAGGTATTTTATCAACCAGCACATTTGAGTTCAGCCATAATATTTGTTGTGTGGAAGAACTTGACTGGCCTGCACAGAGCCCTGACCCCAACTCTTTGGGATGAATTGGAATGCCGACTGCGAGCTAGGCCTAATCTCCCAACATCAGTGTCTGACCTCACTAATGCTCTTGTGGCTGAATGGAAAGCAAGTCCCAGCAGCAATGTTCCAACATCTAGTGGAAAGCCTTCCCAGAAAAGTGGAGGCTGTTATAACAGCAAAAGGGGGACCAACTCCATATTAATGCCCATGATTTGGAATGAGATGTTCAACAAGCAAGTGTCCACATACTTTTGGCCATGTAGTGTATGTAAATTATACTGAACAATAATATAAATGCAACATGTAAATTGTTGGCCCCATGTTTCATGAGCTGAAATAAAAGATCCCAGATATTTTCCATATGCACAAAAAGCTTGTTTATCAAATTTTGTTCACAAATTTGTTTACATCACTTTTAATGAGCATTTCTCCCTTGCCAAGATAATCCATCCACCTGACAGGTGTAGCATATCAAGAAGCTGATTAAACATCATGATCATTACACATGTTCACCTTGTGCTGGGGACAATAAAAGGCCACTCTAAAATGTGCCGTTTTATCACACAATGCCACAGATGTCTCAAATTTTTAGGGAGTGTGGAATTGGCATGCTGACCGCAGAAATGTCCACCAGAGCTGTTGCGAAATAATTGAATGTTAATTTCTCTACCATAAGCCGCCTCCAATGCCATTGGTAGTATGTCCAACCTGCCTCACAACCGCAGACCGAGTGTAACCACGCCAGCCCAGGACCTCCACATCCAGCTTCTTCACCTGCGGGATCGTCTGAGACCAGTCACCTGGACAGCTGATGAAACTGAGAAGCTTTCATGTCTGTAATAAAAACCCTTTGTGGGGAAAAGTCTGATTGGCTGGGCCTGCCATAGTTTAGGGCCTAATGAATTCCTTTCAATTGACTGATTTCCTTACATGATCTGTATCTCAGTAAAATCAGTATACATATTTCTGCATTTAATTTTCAATAAATTAGCAGAAATATCCCCAAAAAGTGTCACTTTGTCATTATGAGGCATTGTGTGGAAAAGGATTTAATCGATTTTAAATTCAGGCTGTAACAGAACACAATTTGGAACAAGCAAAGGGGTATGAGTAGTTTCTGAAGGCACTTTGTATGACATTATTTGTAGGCATAAACTCCTATTATATCCACCACGATTTGGTACAAGTTTTTGGCCCTTTATGCTCAATGACTGAGGTGTGGTCACAGTATGGTGACTGCAAACAACAACACTAATAACAATGACAACAACAACAATAACAGACAAGGAGACATGGAGAGACGACACAAACCCGGGCGGTGATTGATAAGCATGAAAAACAAACTAGGCAGTTATTAGCCCACCAGCTAGTGCAGTCCTGGTTCAACATGGCTGCCAGGAGGAGGTTTTTCAGGAGCAGAAGCAGTTACTGTGTGCTTCTTCTCCTTTTGGCAAATGGCTGGGGTTGGGGTTAGACTGCAAAGGTCCTCCAGAGCTAAGCCGAGGTGGGCAGGGGATAATCGCTAGACCAATTAAGCTAGAGGAGTCCTCTCAATTGTTGGGGGAAAGGGGGACTAAATCTGTGCATAATTTTGTAAAGGTTCACTTCTGTGACATGAAACACACACTCTTTTTTTATGGAGACTATATACACGAGAGCGTGATGCAGCAGTGCATGGTGTATAATATTAGACAGGCATTCTGAAAGACGGTCTTGAGTTTAAAAAAAAGTTGAATAGAGTGGATATTGGATATGATGTATCAGCGTCGTGAGTACCCTGTCGAAAGCTTGAGTGTCTAAAATGCCAGGGAGGCTCACAACTCTTTGCAGCAGAGACCCTGACTAAACGAAAACTCCAGGGAAACAAAGAACCCACACATTCTGACAAAGACTTGGACAAACGAACTCAACCACTTTAACAGCACAGTTGGGACACAACAATCCCACAACTCCCACCGACTAGATAGAAATCAGTGAAACAAGTTGTGTGCAAGACACAAAACGACATACAAGCCCAAAGCTCAGATGTTGATACTCACCCCTCTTTCCCAACACAACCAAACCATCTGTCATTGGAAATACACTGAGGAAGACTGGTGCAGGTTGACACCTTTTTCATGTTCTCTTTGCACTTAAAAGTACTATGCATCCTGCCTTAATTCACCAAGGTGTATATAGCTGGTCTGTACATTATTATATAATTTAAGTTTCAAATTAATAGGTTTATAAGTTGATGTGTAAAGTTTCAACCCTTGGGTGTGATTAAAAGAACCAAACAAAACAGAGAATGTACCCAAAGAAAGAAACAGGAACGATGGACGAGCTAAAGATGGCCCAATGCAACAGCCCACAATTTCACAAGTTTTCCCCCAAACACATGAACCCATATTGTCACTGTTGCCTCAATACATTTACCCCAATGGGCACTTCTTGATTAAATATTAATTTCTCCCCCCCTCCACCTCATCAATACCTATTGACTGTTACTAGGATAGCAATTTAAAGTCACCCACGGCAAATTCACTCCCTGGTTTGTTGTGTGTGTTTATGTGCGGGTTTTGTGTCGTGCTGCAGGGATTGCTTGGCCTCTCTTCCATTAGTGTTTATCAGAGAGAGAGGGTGAAAGTGCACGAGAGAGAGAGAGAGAGAGAGAGAGAGAGAGAGAGAGAGAGAGAGAGAGAAGCACAGTTCTGAGGGAACACAGGAAGCTGCCTGGCTGTCTATTTTGGGGCCCTGTTGCCACTCAGTCTGCCTTTGAGGCCTCTGCAGCGTCGTCACATTAAGATCCCTCCATTTGAGGATCTCACACAGCCTTTGATGTGGCTCTTTGTGCATGCACAAACAGGAGACTCAAGCACTCCCTTGGCATTCACCACCTATAAGGGTATCTTTCTGTAGAGCAGGGTTTGGTCTGTTAAGGACACTGTTATTAGAGGGAGCAGCACAAACTATTGAATAATTGAAATGTACCGGCTAATATTTCATTGCTGAACATATCAAATGGAGTTTTCTACATCATCTACTTGATCAAAAATGGTTTTACAGTAAATATACTCTTTCTTTGTTGCTTCCTTGCTGCTTGCTTGATGTGTGTGGACACACACACACACACAAAAGCATGTACACACGTATATCCTTTAACATATAAAAATACACAAAAATGATTGACAAAATTAATACATCTGTACTGGCAGAAAGGAAGTGGTCAAGCAATGTTTCATACTGTTTCAAAATGCAAGAGCCCACACAGAAAAGGCCCATGTCAGCAATGACATAGACACATCCAGGCTACTTACGAATGAGAGGCACACTGGCGTTGGCCCTTCCCAGGATGTTGGCAGCGACACACGTGTAGTTACCATAGCGATCCTCTGTCATGTTGGTCACTGTGAGGACTGATCTGGAGCTGAGGTTCTTGATGTCAATCCCTTGTCCCTTGTTAATCCTGAAATAGAACGGACTACAAATAAAGCTTTCCTTTTCTGAAAATGTCAAGTAGGAATAGGTGAGTCAAGGAGGGAGAAAATATTTATCAACCTCAAATAGGGTCTCTACAGTACTTCATCATCCTCTTCAACACATCCATTTATCCTTTCGCTGGGCTTATGTCTTTGAGTGTTGTTTTGAAGGACTGCCACAGCGTGATAGAGAGATAACCCTAAAAGTAAGTGAACTAGAAGCATGTCACTTATTATTGGCATTCAATGTATAATTGCATGACATGTTCACCATTATTCCTTTCTAATCAGTTTCTTTCGTTTTTTTCCCTTCTGGTGCATACTATTAACAATCTGAGGAGGTAGGAGGAGATACCTAAGATATGATCTACAATTTAGCCATTGTTTAAATTAAATGACCTAAAATATTGAAAATGTCCAGGGAGAAGACAGGGACGACTCCTATTTTGGAAGCGCAATGGCCTCCTGTATGTGCACTTGCGTAGTTTGACTGGCTCACAGTGGCACTCAGAGTTGAAACGCTACGTGTGACCTTATGTCCAGCAAATCTCTGAGCATCTGTTGTTCTCTCTCCCACTGCGATTTCCTCAAATGTTAGTTGAACATTCACTGATAATCTCGGCGGGAGTCTGGGAACACGCTTGCTTCTCCTCCAGAACGCCACAAAACAAGCATCACTGTCTCTGTCAGAGCAAACGCGTTTCTCTTTCAACACCATGAACAGTGAAGCCTCAAAAGAAAGATTTTACTGTCAAAACTGTCTCATTATTTCCGATGCAGACAAACCAGTGGCATGACTGCATTCATACTATAGTGACATCCACACACAGCTAAATGTACTGTGGTGGCACTTAACATCTGGGAACACTGAGTGCTGCCTAGCATATAGAAACATCCATGCTCTACCATAATGGGGCGCACACATCCATAATGTCTTTAAGACCTCTTTATAACTACCAATGTGTCAAGAAAAATGACTTTTCATGATAAAAGGTTCAAACGTAGAGCTAGGTTTAGGATTAAGTAAACACTACAATCATGGCAATGTGCCTCCTTAGCCATTTAAATAAATTGAATCCACCCTATAATTACAATTAGCACAGTGTGAACTGATGATTGAAATTGTGCTCACTAGGAGTGGGTAAATGATGGGTAATGGGAGTAATTTGGTTTATAAATTCAAGAACAGCCACTTGAATCTACACTGATTGATGTATGTGCTGAGAATGTTTCTAGCTCATTGATGAGCTAGGCAAACATTTCATTAGAATGCAAGGTGAGGACGAAGTCAACATTACTTTTCTTATTGGATTATTTATTATTTATACTTTCCAGGGCCAGACTAGAGACAGTTAGTGCCAGACTAAAACATTGTTAACACATTTACTATATGGTGATGTTTGTCATGTGTAAAGAAGTCAAAGATGCTTCAGAACACACTATACCCTCATTGCATAATGGATCGAACCAATGGAACTACTTGAGTTCTAATGGTTGGCAACAAGTATGCATCCAACTCTATAAACCCAAATAACATTTATTTCCATGGCGAATGATGCAGAGCAATTTGTTTCTCTAACCTTTTCTCTCCCTTGTACCACTCAAATGATGGTGTGGGTACAGCTGCAGCCTCACACCTCAGCAGAGCTGTGCGTCCCAGGCCGACTCCATGGCTTTTCATCTCGTGGATGGCTGGGGCGACTGAAATGAAAAATAAATTAAAATGTTAACAGGAGGAAACACTATGATATTGAAATACATTCAATAAAAGCCACTTTCCCCAGCTTAAATGTAGTACTGGAAAATGGTTTTGGTCCAGTTAGGTGTAAGAGGTGAGAAAGGCTTGAAACTTTAAAGACAAAACTAGGGTTGCAAAGGGAGGGTATATTACTGGAAACTTTAAAAAATGTCAGCATTGACTGACCTTCATGTCCTAAAGTAATGATGTACTGTCACTTCTCTTTGTTTATTTGAGCTGTTCTTGCTATAATATGGACTTGGTCTTTACCAAATAGGGCTATCTTCTGTATACCACCCATAACTTGTCACAACAGAACCGAATGGCTCACACGCATTAAGAAGGAAAGAAATCAACAAATTTACTTTTAACATGGCACACCTGAACCTCTAAAAACTATGGGGGCGGTATTTCATATTTGGATAAAAAAACGTTCCCGTTTTAAACGGGATATTTTGTCAAGACAAGATGCTCGACTATGCATATAATTGACAGCTTTGGATAGAAAACACTCTAACGTTTCCAGAACTGCAAAAACTGCATATTGTCTGTGAGTGCTACAGAACTGATGTTACAGGCGAAACCCAGATAAAAATCCAATCAGGAAGTGCCCCATATTTTGAAAGCGCTGCATGCCAATGACTCCTTATATGGCTGTGAATGGGCTACGAATGAGCTTACGCTTTCTACGTATTCCCCAAGGTGTCTACAGCAATTGTGACGTCTTTTTACGCATTTATGTTGAAGAATAGCCGTAAGGGACCACATTGAGCAAGTGGTCACATGATGGCTCCCGCAGAAAATCTTGCGTAAAGTACAGAGGTAGCCATTATTGCAATCGCTTCTAATGAGAATCCAATTGTCCCGGTGGATATTTAGAGTCAACCTTGAGGATTGACTCTAAACAACGTTTGCCATGTTTCTGTCGATATTATGGAGCTAATTTGGAAAAAAGTTTGGCGTTGTAGTGGCTGCATTTTCCGGTCAATATCTCAGCCAAACGTGAAGAACAAACGGAGCTATTTCGCCTACAAAAATAATATTTTTGGAAAAAATGAACATTTGCTATCTAACTAGGAGTCTCGTGAGTGAAAACATCCAAAGTTCTTCAAAGGTAAATTATTTAATTTGATTGCTTTTCTTATTTACGTGAAAATTTTGCCTGCTGCTAGCAGGGCATAATGCTATGCTAGGCTATGATACACTTACACAAATGCTTGTCTAGCGTTGGCTGTAAAGCATATTTTGAAAATCTGAGATGACAGTGTGATTAACGAAAGGCTAAGCTGTGTCTCAGTATATTTAATTTGTGATTTTCATGAATAGGAAGATTTTCTAAAAATATATAATATAATAGGTCATTATCAATAGAGATTGTTAAATAAATGTTATAACTATTTGGTTTTAAAATCATCATCTTTTGAAGATCATAGTCAGAACTACCCATTTCCTATTATTCCACATTTAGCTCCATCATGATCCTTTTCATGATCAGTAAACATCAATTGATCATGTATTTTCAGATACGTGAGGGTAGCCTATATGTCAGATTTTGAAAATATGCTTTACAGCGAAAGCAATCCAACCGTTTGTGTAAGTTTACAGATCGTACGATAAACATTAAGTACACTTAGCATCAGGTAGCTCGGTCACGAAAATCAGAAAAGCAATCAAATGAATCGTTTACCTTTGATGGTCTTCAGATGTTTTCACTCACGAGACTCCCAGTTACACAACAAATGTTCCGTTTGTTCCATAAAGATGATTTTTATATCCAAAATACCTCCGTTTGTTTGTCGCGTTATGTTCAGAAATCCGCAGGAAAGAGCGTTCACGACAACGCAGACGAAAATTCCAAATAGTTTCCATTATGTCCACAGAAACATATAGTCGAAAATACCAAATTGTTTGCATAGTCAACTTACACACAGCTGTGACACACACACTTATCCCACCAGACATGCCACCAGGGGTCTTTTCACAGTCCCTAAATCCAGAACAAATTAAAGAAAGCGTACAGTATTATATAGAACCTTAATTGCATGGAACTTCTTTCCAAATAATAATAAAAAAAGATAAAGGAACACCTCACGGCACAATGCCTCTCCCCTGTTTGATCTAGATAGTTTTTATGTATGCATTGATATGTAGGCTACGTGTGCCTTTAAAAAAAAATGTGGTTCTGTCCTTGAGCTGTTCTTGTCTATTGACATTCTCTATTATGCAATTCTGTATTATGTTTCATGTGGACCCCAGGAAGAGTAGCTGTTGCTTTAGCAACAGCTAATGGGGATCCTAATAAAATACCCAAAATACCAAACTAGCCATATTGACCTGATCTGTTATTAGATAGCTAACCAATTTGACATGGTCCATCAATCAATGTAGCCTATCATGTCTGTCAGCATGAACACTCTTAAGCCAGGTCTACGTACAACTATGTTTAGCCAACTATACAAAGTTCCTATTGGGAGCTTGTAAAAAAATATATTTTTTAATTTAACCTTTATTTAACTAGGCAAGTCAGTTAAGAACATTATTATTTACAATGACAGCCTCCCTTGGCCAACGCTGGGCCAATTGTGCGCCACCCTATGGGACTCCCAATCACAACCAGATGTGATACAGCCTGGATTCGAACCAGGGACTGTAGTGACACCTCTTGCACTGAGATGCAGTGCCTTAGACCACTGCACACACTCAGGAGCTTGCAAATTAAACATGATCAGCTAACAGTACATTGGCAAATACGCCCTTCTGCTGCTTCAAAGGCAGAGCCTAAAAATAATGGTGAATTAACATAAACCCCTCATACTTAACTTTTATTTTATATCACTCAAATATCCAATTACTGGTGGCCAATATCGAGATATATATATATATATATATATATATTCATGTTTACTGATCATGAAAAGCATGCAGTAACTTGCTGTATAACTGATGATAGAGCTAAAGGTGCACAATTGTTTTGCATGGAATAATCAGACATTTGTAGTTCTGACTTTGCTTTCCAAGAAGTGATGGTAAAACAACCAAACACTTAATATTTATTTAACAATCCCTTGAAAACAGCATCAGTTGTCAATCTAAAATATAGAATGACAAAGCTATAAAACGTTATCCTGAATATAAACCTTCAACTTAGTGGCTACCATTCGTGTTTAATATGAGCGATTCCTTTATATATATTTTTACACACTTTCATTTATTTTACTATGTAAGTATGTATTTGTTATCAATGTTTAAGCATTAAACTGGTGGCTGTTGCGAAAAAAGTGAATAGTTGCAGAGTTGATGTTAATGTTTTCATTAATTAGGCAGATTTCTCTTAAACCATATAGTCTATCTTCTAGAAACTCATGGACAATATGGACACAGATATAAAGAATGAATATACAGTGGGGCAAAAAAGTATTTAGTCAGCCACCAATTGTGCAAGTTCTCCCACTTAAAAAGATGAGAGAGGCCTGTAATTTTCATCATAGGTACACTTCAACTATGACAGACAAAATGAGAAAAAAAATCCAGAAAATCACATTGTAGGATTCTTAATGAATTTATTTGCAAATTATGGCGGAAAATAAGTATTTGGTCACCTACAAACAAGCTAGATTTCTGGCTCTCACAGACCTGTAACTTCTTCTTTAAGAGGCTCCCCTGTCCTCCACACGTTATCCGTATTAATGAACTTGTTATCAGTATAAAAGACACCTGTCCACAACCTCAAACAGTCACACTCCAAACTCCAATATGGCCAAGACCAAAGAGCTGTCAAAGGACACCAGAAACAAAATTGTAGACCTGCACCAGGCTGGGAAGACTGAATCTGCAATAGGTAAGCAGCTTGGTTTGAAGAAATCAACCGTGGGAGCAATTATTAGGAAATGGAAGACATACAAGACCACTGATAATCTCCCTCGATCTGGGGCTCCACGCAAGATCTCACCTCGTGGGGTCAAAATGATCACAAGAACGGTGAGCAAAAATCCCAGAACCACACGGGGGGACCTAGTGAATGACCTGCAGAGAGCTGGGACCAAAGTAACAAAGCCTACCATCAGTAACACACTACGCCACCAGGGACTCAAATCCTGCAGTGCCAGACGTGTCCCCCTGCTTAAGCCAGTACATGTCCAGGCCCGTCTGAAGTTTGCTAGAGAGCATTTGGATGATCCAAAAGAAGATTGGGAGAATGTCATATGGTCAGATGATACCAAAAGATAACTTTTTGGTAAAAACTCATCTCGTCGTGTTTGGAGGACAAAGAATGCTGAGTTGCATCCAAAGAACACCATACCTACTGTGAAGCATGGGGGTGGAAACATCATGCTTTGGGGCTGTTTTTCTGCAAAGGGACCAGGACGACTGATCCGTGTAAAGGAAAGAATGAATGGGGCCATGTATCGTGAGATTTTGAGTGAAAACCTCCTTCCATCAGCAAGGGCATTGAAGATGAAACGTGGCTGGGTCTTTCAGCATGACAATGATCCCAAACACACCGCCCGGGCAATGAAGGAGTGGCTTCGTAAGAAGCATTTCAAGGTCCTGGAGTGGCCTAGCCAGTCTCCAGATCTCAACCCCTTAGAAAATCTTTGGAGGGAGTTGAAAGTCCGTGTTGTCCAGCAACAGCCCCAAAACATCACTGCTCTAGAGGAGATCTGCATGGAGGAATGGGCCAAAATACCAGCAACAGTGTGTGAAAACATTGTGAAGACCTCTGTCATTGCCAACAAAGGGTATATAACAAAGTATTGAGAAACTTTTGTTATTGACCAAATACTTATTTTCCACCATAATTTTCAAATAAATTCATTAAAAATCCTACAATGTGATTTTCTGGATTTTTTTTCTCATTTTGTCTGTCATAGTTGAAGTGTACCTATGATGAAAATTACAGGCCTCTCATCTTTTTAAGTGGGAGAACTTGCACAATTGGTGGCTGACTAAATAGTTGACTTGCCCCACTGTATATGAATACATCTTTTTAAAGTGATTCAAGTATAAATTACTAAGGTTATGATAGATTGCCATAGATTTTCTGTTAATTACCAACAATACTGTAGATTCCGGTAACTTTAGTAAACTACCAGTGGCTTTGCAACCCAACAAAACTACGGTCAGTGCGCTGTGGTCAGTCACTGTGGTCAGTGCGCATACGTATTTAATGTAAATGCTACGGAAGCAGTGGGAAGAAAAAAAGCATCATTCCCAAGGGTTAGGAAAATGAAATGAATTGCATGGTGATAAATTGCTTAATGGAAGTTCAAAGACTGAATGACAGAGGCAGGTTCTGTGAATACAAAATGAGTCTCCTTTCATGTGCCAAGAAGCGGTGTAAATCTCTTTGCCAGTGTCAGGGAGGCAGCTTTAACTATGGACGCTTTCTCAAGCAGCCAGGGCTTTCTGTATTTAAAATATTTACAGAGCTTAAAGTAACACAGTCTTGAAAGGAAAATGTAATTGCTGGATTGAAATTATATAGAATTCACACAAAGCATTTGGTTGAATCTAGTATGTGATGATAGTGGTTGGCCACTGAAATAATAACAATCACCACATAAAATAGGCTACAACGAGAGTGCCTTTTCTTTTCACTTTTGCATGTGCATTTATCACCAACTATTAACATAATGTTCAAATCTTATCACTATTTTCAGGTTTGTGGGGTAAAAGCACATTGTGCACAATATGTAAAGAATAGCAGTGCACATACACTGGAAATGTTCCTAATGCAGACAATATTTCCTTCTCACAGGGGTCTTCTGTGGGTCAGTGAAAACAGGTAACATATATCCTATTCTCTTCATACAAACCATTCCAAATATGTTGAGAAGTGTTTGTCACTGAACTGCTGGTTCAAAAGGCATAGTGAAAGGGACTGACCTCAATGCCACACTACTGTTGTGATGTAAGTGGTTAATATGAATCAGAGTAGCACTCAAGCTACACATTGACCAAGTGAGTAGCATTGGTTTGAGGTTATACAATTGTTTATGGCAGTTTGGTCTAGTGGCCATTGAGAATGCAAAGTCAACATGCAAAACAAGGTTGACGACAGAACATACTGTATTACCGAAAGTAAACAGAAGCACATAGGGTGACTGAAACAAAAACCCAAAAGACTGCCTATTCCGGGAAGAGTTATGGTATATTCTCCACTATTGATTCTTTGAGAATCACCTGCCAGTCAGTCACAGCCAGTCTGTGTTCTGTTCAGCGGGAAATTTGACAAATTGCACTCAAACCTTAATTTCCAATTTAATTTGTGAAGTGAAACAAGGAAATGGTGCCAATAATTTTTCCACCATTCATTTTTCCCATAGGGGATTTTAGAAACACTTAAAATAAGGGCTGTTTCGCGTAGGCTTAACCTGGCGTGACAGGTAACCGTCTAAATCTTTCTCGGACAAGGTGAAAGTTATCAATATATTCACCAGTGTTTATCCCCCAATAATAAAATGCTATTTACCTGTTAATCATAAAGAACTACAAATACCATGATGATCTGGACGAGACTACCCGAATCGAGGCAAAGGTAAAAATATTTTGGATCTTTGGATAAACTATCTAATTTTAGGTATATTTAGTAAAGAATAAATTGGCTACATTTCATTAAAATGACAATTCTGTGAACTGTCTTGTGCAAGCTTTAAATTGACACAATACCTGTTAGCAAAGGTGTCAGCTAGAGATGAAGTGCAGGAGCTTGTAGGGATTTGTAGTCTTGCATGATGTCTACTTTGATGCTAATTAGCATTTTAGAATCTGAGAGTAAATAAAGCTGAATATATTGATTAAAGTCCAAGAGAGATTTCCATGGTTATCAAAACTTCACGCCAGGGTAAGCCTATATGAAACACAGCTTTTAAAAAATTGTATTATTATTTATTTTACCCCCTTTTTTCTCCCCAATTTCGTGGTATCTAATTGTTAGTAGCTACTATCTTGTCTCATCGCTACAACTCCCGTAAGGGCTCGGGAGAGACGAAGGTTGAAAGTCATGCATCCTCCGATACACAACCCAACCAAGCCGCACTGCTTCTTAACACAGCACGCATCCAACCCGGAAGCCAGCCGCACCAATGTGTCGGAGGAAACACCGTGCACCTGGCAACCTTGGTTAGCGTGCACTGCACCCGGTCCACCACAGGAGTCGCTGGTGCGCGATGAGACAAGGATATCCCTACCGGCCAATCCCTCCCTAACCCGGACGACGCTATGCCAATTGTGCGTCGCCCCACGGACCTCCCGGTCGCGGCCGGTTACGACAGAGCCTGGGCGCGAACCCAGAGTTTCTGGTGGCCCTTAACCACTGCGCCACCCGGGAGTCACAGCTTTTATTTTGAAGTGTTTTTAAAATTCCCTATGGAAAAAATGAATGGTGGAAAAACGATTGGAACCATTCCCCTGTTTGACCGCTAGATTTAATGGGTATTATGACACCTCCACTGTGGGGCTCTATTGAGACACAAATCACCAGTACAGAACATCTTATTCAATGTTCTTCTGAAAGAGCAGGGCACTCCATATACAGGTGTGTGCTGGTGTTCTTTTAGCAAGCTCGTACTGTGCATACCCTGTAATGAATATGCTACCTTTCATTGCACTACGTATCATTGCTGACGTCAACAGTCCACTTAGACAGATGAGGCGCGAAGAGAAAGATGCATTGCAACGCTGAAGGGTGTGTGCGAGTGTGTGCATGTCGAATGTCTTTCTGTGGCAGTACAGCACAAGCTACCAAAGACACAAGTCTACCATCTTTCACATGGAGTCCTTATAAACATAATACTGATCATTCTGTTTGTGTATGTTGATTTCCTGTACTTGCGTGTCTCCCAATTACATCTGCATCCCTACGCCTCTGTACTCTGGAGAAGAGAGACCTAAGAATGCAAATCTAGTGGGCAAGTGAGACAGGTGCTGTGTTGAGGGGTATTGGCAAGGGCTTGACAGGCTGCCAGTGTGTATGTGTGTGTGTGTGTGTGTGTGTGTGTGGACACGGGTGCCTGCATTTGTGTCTGTCTGTCAGTGTGTGTGTGCACGTGCATGTGTGGAGAGAAGGTAGAGAGCTGGGGCTGTGATGGATCTGCAAGGCCCTAAAACCCTGCCTCAATCTCACAGCTGGATCTGGACCTCTGGAAGGCCCGCTTCTTCAATTACAAACAACATTAGCAATAACCGCACCATAAACAAAGGCAACAAAGCAATTATAGCCTCTACTATCTCAGCAGAACAGCAAAAACTAAACTACAGAGAGAAACTGGACTCTCTAGATACAGTAACAGAGTCAAAACACCTCGTTGTTTCAACGGTTTAGAAAACACCCACACACTCCTGAGCCACAAATACACTGGAATAGGAAACATGGGTTTACCTTTAGTGTATTTGGGTATTCCAAGTTTATCAGACCACTGGTCCACAGGTGAGTTTAACCCTGATCTTACCTGGATTTGCCTAAGTGTATAAGTGGAAACCTGGATTCTCATCAGTATCCCTACAGATCCTGAACCGGACACATACCTTCTATGTAGTAAAACCATCTACTTTGTACATGACACAAGTAATTTTTCCAATAATTGTTTACAGAAGGATTATTTCACTTAAAATTCACTGTATCACAATTCCAGTGGTTCAGAAGTTTACATACACTAAGTTGACTGTGCTTTCAAACAGCTTGGAAAATTCCAGAAAATTATGTCATGGCTTTAAAAGCTTCTGATAGGCTAATTGACATAATTTGAGTCGATTGGAGGTGTACCTGTGGATGTATTTCAAGGCCTACCTTCAAACTCAGTGCCTCTTTGCTTGACATCATGAGAAAATCAAAAGAAATCAGCCAGGACCTCAGAAGAAAAATGGTAGACCTCCACAAGTCTGCTTCATCCTTGGGAGCAATTTCAAACCCCCTGAAGGTACCACATTCATCTGTACAAACAATAGTACGCAAGTATAAACACCATTGGACCACGCAGCCGTCATACCGCTCAGGAAGGAGACGCGTTCTGTGATTAATGTGCTTTGGTGCGAAAAGTGCAAATCAATCCCAGAACAACAGCAAAGGACCTTGTGAAGATGCTGGAGGAAACAGGTACAAAGGTATCTATATCCACAGTAAAACAAGTCCTATATCGACAGAACCGGAAAGGCCGCTCAGCAAGGAAGAAGTCACTGCTCTAAAACTGCCATAAAAAAGTCAGACTACGGTTTGCAACTGCACATTGGGACAAAGCTCATACTTTTTGAGGAATGTCCACTGGTCTGATGAAACAAAAATATAACTTTTCAGCCATAATGACGATTGTTATGTTTGGAGGAAAAAGGGGGAGGATTGTAACCCGAAGAACACCATCCCAACCGTGAAGCACGGGGGTGGCAGCATCTTGTGGGGGTGCTTTGCTGCACAAGGGACTGGTGCACTCACGAAATATCATGAGGCAGGGAAATGATGTGGATATATTGAAGCAACATCTCAAGACATCAGTTAAAACTTCGTCGCAAATGGGTCCAAGTGGCAGTGGACAATGACCCCAAGCATACTTCCAAAGTTGTGGCAAAATGGCTTAAGGACAACAAAGGCAAGGTATTGGAGAGGCCATCACAAAGCCCTGACCTCAATCCTATAACAAATTTGTGGGCAGAACCTGACTCAGTTACACCAGCTCTGTCAGGAGGAATGGGCCAACATTCACCCAACTTATTGTGGAACGCTATCTGAAACATTTGACCAAAGTTAAACAATGTAAAGGCAATGCTACCAAATACTAATTGAATGTATGTAAACTTCTGACCCACTGGGAATGTGATGAAAGAAATAAAAGCTGAAATGAATCATTCTCTCTACTATTATTCTGACATTTCACATTCTTAAAATAAAGTGGTGATCCTAACTGACCTAAAACAGGGAATTTTTACTGGATTAAATTGAGTTTAAATATATTTGGCTAAGGTTAACTTCTGATTTCAACTGTACCTGGGTTCCTAGTCCCTTCTGTTTATGGCAATGATTTCAGATAATATGGGTCTCTATACGGTTGTGTGGAGTTTGGATGAACAAGGGGCCATAGATTCATATCAGTCCTAAGCCAACGTGAACAATGTCACTCAATACTCAGGAGAGATAAAGGCAGAAGACTGCCACGGGGTCGACAACATGTGCAGAAATGGAAGCCAATAACAAGAGTAACAAAATCAATCGCAGTATGCAAATGCTAAGAGCCTTGCCAAGTCCTCAAAATCCTCCGCTGGTGTCATTGTGTGGGCCATTGATTAACATGCATCTGAAAGGTCTCTGTGACCTGCCTGTCAGTACAAAACCACATCCCCTCCCATCGTGGGCTACATTAGAGACCACGGTGGACACAATAGTGGAGGCAGCACCGACACTAAGAACGAACAGACCACGCAGTCTGTGACATTTTCAAAGCAGTGCAATAAAGCCTCCCACTTGTGTACCTGCCAGTGTTTGTGCCTTTACAACTAGCATCAATTTGAGTAAAATATCTTTCAACTTTTTAAGATTTAAGATTTTAATGAGTTGTTTATTTTTGCTTCACAGTTAACAATGTTACAGCACTGATTTGTGAAGTATCACATTTGCTTCGCTTTGAAGGAAGTAATTTTTGATCAAAAGTTACTGAATAATCAAGACTCTAAGCAGACATTTAGCAAAACACAGGCAAAATAACGAGTGACCTAAAATAGGTCTACATCTTCAATTTGTTTTGGGGAGATGCACAGATAGTTATTTAAATGTATGGAAGGATACAATCATATTAAGCATGTGCTGAAATGAGCATGACTGTAGATAAAGCCATACCAGGCAGATTATTCAGCCAGATACATGCCTGTAGTTTACATTTTGACACACAATGGTAGTTTGGGCCTAGTATAATAGTATACAGTAGGGGTAAAAATACGTTCAAAAACCTAAGTGCCCAGATTCAGTATGATTATCTGGGCAATGACTCCCCAGAATATAAACTAAAAACATCAAATCCAGTCCCATTTGAATAGTTTCAATTTGAGCCAGCTGGCACGTTCTTCATCATCATATATTGTGACTAAATACAGGTTCAGATTTTTTGGAGAGTAATACAAAGTAGTGCACAAAAAACATGATGGCCAAATAATCCAGGTAATTTAGTGTCTGGAGAGCACTGTAGCGTAGCTGTTAATCATGGCTGAGTTCCAGGAATAGCACAGCCTCCATGAAGAATAGGTCCTGTTTGACAAATTGCAAGTTGCAGGTGGATCATAAAGCAACATCCCATTATATTTACATTATGCATGCCATTTCACCCAAACAAAGATGATGTGTACAATGGAACAGCAGCTATACAATACGGTGAACACACACATACATTAAATTGTTAATCTCTCTCTGTTTGGATGATGTTGAACTGCAACAATTTTTCCGCTCAGTAGCATTAAGGGCTCCTCCGTTGTAGTCGCTTTAAGTGTCCCTCCAGTTGATATTGTAGCCCAGAAATATATTGAACAAAAATATAAATGCAACATGCAACAATTTCAAAGATTTTACTGAGTTACAGTTCATATAAGGAAATAAGTCAATTGAAATAAATTCTTTAGGTACTAATCTATGGATTTCACATGACTGGGAATACAGATATGCATCTGTTGGTCACATATACCTTTAAAAAGAGGTAGGGGCATGGATCAGAAAACCAGTCAGTATCTGGTGTGACAACCGTTTGCTTCATACATGGCGGAAAATGGAATACGCTGTCGTAAACGTCGATCCAGAGCATCCCAAACATGCTCAATGGGTGACATGTCTGGTGAGTATGCAGGCCATGGAAGAACTGGGACATTTTCAGCTTCCAGGAATTATGTACAGATCCTTGCGACATGGGGCCATGCATTATCTTGCTGAAACATGTGGTGATGGCGGCAGATGAATGGCAGGACAATGGGCCTAAGGATCTCGTCAAGGTATCTAGGTATCTTCTGTGCATTCAAATTACCATCGACAACATGCAATTGTGTTCATTGTCCATAGCTTATGGCTGGCCATACCATAACCCCACCGCCATCATGGGGCACTTTGCTCACAACGTTGTCATCAGCAAACCACTCACCTACACAATGTCATACACATGATCTGTAGTTGTGAGGCCAGTTGGATATACTGCCAAACGACATTGGAGGTGGCTTATGGTAGAGCAATGAACATGTAATTATCTGGCAGCAGCTCTGGTGGACATTCCTGTAGTCAGCATGTAAATTGCATGCTCCCTCATAACTTGAGACATCTGTGGCTTTGTGTTATGTGACAAAACTGCACATTTTAGAGAGGCCCGATATTGTCCCCAGAACAAGGTGCACCTGTGGAATGATCATGCTGTTTAAGCAGCTTCTCAGAGTGCCAAGTGTAGTTCCAAAAGGGGTATTAACAGCTTCTACCCCCAAGCCATAAGACTTCTGAACAGCTAACCAAATGGCTACCCGGACTATTTGCATTGACCACTCGAGTGTTGCTTTAGCAGTATGCTTAGGGTCATTGTCCTGCTGGAAGGTGAATCTCCATCCCAGTCTCAAATCTCTGGAAGACTGAAACAGGTTTCACTCAAGAATATCCCTGTATTTAGCACCATCCATCATTCATTAAATTCTGACCAGTTTCCCAGTCCCTGCCGATGAAAAACATCGGATAGGATTCTCGGGGTGCTGAGAGGTGTTGGATTTGTGCCAGACAGCTTTTTCCTTGATGGCTAAAAAGCTACATCTTAGTCTCATCTGACCGGGAGTACCATCTTCCATATGTTTGGGGAGTCTCCCACATGCCTTTTTGGTGAACACCAAACATGTTTGCTTATTTTTTTCTTTCTTTCAATGGCTTTTTTCTGGACACTCTTTCATAAAGACCAGCTCTGTGGAGTGTACGGCTTAAAATGGTCATATGGACAGATACTCCAAACTCTGCTGTGGAGCTTTGCAGCTCCTTCAGGGTTATCTTTGGTCTCTTTGTTGCCTCTCTGATTAATGCCCTCCTTGCCTGGTCCGTGAGTTTTGGTGGGTGGCCCTCTCTTGGCAGGTTTGTTGTGTTGCCATGTTCTTTCAATTTTTTAATAAAGGATTTAATGGTGCTCTGTGGGATGTTCAAAGTTTCAGATATTTTTTTATAACCCAACCCAACCCTGATCTGTACTTTTCCACGACTTTGTTTAGAGAGCTCCTTGGTCTTCATGGTGCCGCTTGCTTAGTGGTGTGCAGAATCTGGGGCCTTTCAGAACAGGTGTATATATACTGAGATCATGTGACAGATCATGTGACACTTAGATTGCACACAGGTGGACTTTATTTAATTAAATATGTGACTTCTGAAGGTAATTGTTTGCGCCAGATCTTATTTAGGGGCTTCATAGCAAAGGGGGTGAATACATATGCACGCACCATTTTAATGATTGAAAAGTAATTTTTTTCATTTCACTTCACCAATTTGGACTATTTTGTGTATGTTCATTACATGAAATCCAAATAAAAATGCATTTAAATTACAGGTTGTAATGCCACCAAATAGGAAACATGCCAAGGGGGTGAATACTTTTGCAAGGCACTGGAATTGGTAGGAAGGATGCTTGACATGCTTTTTATGTTTGTAACACAAACAAAAACATGTTTTAATCATTAATTATAAGTACTTAAGTAAAAATAATACATAAGTAATTTTTGGGGGTATCTGTACTTTTGCTATTTATATTTTTGACTACTTTTACTTCTACTTCACTACATTCCTTTTACTCCATACATTTTCCTTGACACCCATTACATTTTGAAAGTTTATCAGGACAGGAAAATGGTCCTATTCATGCACTTATCAACAAAACATCCCTGGTCATCCCTACTGCCTCTGATCTGGCGGACTCACTAAACACACATGCTTCGTTTGTAAATTATGTCTGAATATCGTGGTGTGCTATTGGTAAATAAAAAAACAAGAACATGTTGCTGTCTGGTTTGCTTCATATAAGGAATTTGAAGGTATATATACTTTTACTTTTGATACTTAAGTATATTTTAGTAATTACATTCACTTTTAATACTTAAGATTATTTTAAAGCAAATATTTTTTGACTTTGACCCAATTAGAATTGTACTGGGTGACTTTTACTTTGAGTCATTTTCTATTAAGGGATTATATATTTTATGAGCACCACCCAAAAAGTGAATGGGAAAATTGATTCAAATAAAACGCCCTCAGATGGTGACTTGCTGAATGTGCAATCCTAAAGGAGGGCTGTGATTGGTTAATGACTGAAAATGTAAATTTCTATGTATAAAATGGGTTATATCATTAAAAGCTCCAGAGTCCACTCTGGAAATTTGATGTGTTTTAACAGTATATTGTTAGAAACAATATGTCTAAAAATAAGCTAATTCAAAAAGGGTCGTTTTGAGATATTAATATTCATATTTTTAATGTTGAACAAATGAACGTTAACATTTGTATTTCAGAATCTAGACATACTCCATATTTGAGAGAACACTATACATATAATGACACAAAATGTTGTCGGTATCATGTACGGTTCACAGATAGATCATAAGGTCTTACAGGAGGCATGTATATGTCTAAAAAAGGCCTAAATACCACTTTCATTGTGATTTTCGAACAAATGGTTTGTGATACAAATGTAAAGAGCATCGTGAGAATTGCCAGAACATTCTGAGATACTCCCCAAAAGCTCGGACTACGCTGCTGTGGAATCGACCATGATTAATTGGTGTGTTTCTCAACGGAATATGATTTATTTAGCCGTGAACTATTGCTCTCTAAAAAAGAAATCGGGCAGGCTTTTTAATTAAAAGATCAATTAATAACCTACCTCTTCAGCCATTTGAAAATGAGTTTTCCTTGCAATTAAGAGACGGACTCAACAGTCCATGACTTATCAGCTTACACATAGAGCAGGCTTCCCAATACGGTCTGGGTATCATTGTCCTGTACTGTCAACCAGCAGTGGTTTTGTAGCCAAGATTTATTCATTCATTAAGATTCCTATTCAAAAGATCCAGAGTAACATTGTGCTCTTTACCTCATGCACACAGAGCGTATAAATAACAGTCATGGTACGTGAGAATTCGTGGGTTGTCTGCTCCGAAGATAACATGGCCAATGTTTAACACTTAATGAAGCCAAAGGCACACTCCCACAAATCTTTGTTAATATATGAATGAGCTCATTGGATAGTTCACAATGTAAATGTTCAATGTTTACACTGAAGCCATTCAACAATGTAAAGACAAGGAGTTTTGACTGCGTAACCCTTGCTTGTTCCAGGGTAGTCCTGTCTGGCCACTGTTTATCATTAGCAGCGAGGAATTTATATCAGTGCCAATCATGGCCATAACTACATATGAGGACACCGAGTTCCGGACCTCTGTAATTCTTTCAAATGTGGTCTTGCTATAGATTTTCAAGTAGGAACATTCACTGTCTTCTTGGTAAGTAACTCTAGCGTATATGTGGCATTGTGTTTTAGGTTATTGTCCTGTTGAAAGGTGAATTCATCTCCCGGTGTCAGGAGGAAAGCAGACTGAACCAGGTTTTCCTCTACGATTTTGCCTGTGCTTAGCTCCATTCCATTTATTTTTTATCCTGAAACACTCCCCAGTCCTTAACGATCACAAACATACCCATGACATGATGCAGCCACCACTATGCTGGTGAGTGGTATGCAGTAATGTGTTGTGTTGGATTTTCCCTAAACATAACACTTTGTATTCAGGACAAAAATTGATTTGCTTTGGCACATTTTTGCAGTATTACTTTAGTGCCTTATTATTTGGAATATTTATATTCTGTACAGACTTCCTTCTTTTTCCTCTGCCAATTAGGTTAGTATTGTGGAGTAACTACAATGTTGTTGATCCATCCTCAGTTTCTCCTTTCACAGCCACTAAACTCTGTAACTGTTTTAAAGTCACCATTTCATGGTGAAATCTCTGAGCGGTTTCCTTCCTGTCCGGCAAATGAGTTAGGAAGGACGCCTGTATCTTTGTAGTGACTGGGTATATTGATACACCATCCAAATGTTAATGAATAAATTCACCATCCTCAAAGGTATATTCAATGTCTGCTTATTTTTCCTTCCCATCTACCAATAGGTGCCCTTCTTTGCTTAGCATTGGAAAACCTCCCTGGTCTTTGTGGTTGAATCATTGCTTGAAATTCACTGCTCAATGTCTCATGGGATGACGCTGGAGAGACAACGCAAGTATGGGGAGTCAAACATTTAATAAAGAACGGACATGGAACGAGACAGGAACAGCATCAGCAAACGAGTAACACAAACAAAAAACTATTAATGCAGCAGCGGGGAACAGAGCAGGGGAACTGACAAATATAGGGGGGCTAGTAAACAGGTGATGAGTGAGCCCAGGTGAGTCCAATTTCGCTGATGCGCATGACGAGGGTTAGCAGGTGTGCGTAATTGATGATAGCAGGAGGGCATGACGCAAGGCAGCCTGGCGCACTTGAGCGCTAGGGGGGAAGAAGAGGAGCAGACGTGACACTCAACTGAGGGACCTTACAGGTAATTGTATGTGTGGGGTACAGTGATGAGGTAGTCATTCAAAAATCATGTCAACCACTATTATTGCACCCAGAATGAGTCCATGCAAATTGTTATTTGACTTGTTAGGCAAATTTGTCCTCCTGAACTTATTTAGGCTTGCCCTAAATTGACTCAAGACTTCTCAGCTTTTCATGTTTAATTCATATGTAAAAAATGTTTTAAAAATAATGACATAATTATACAAAATAAATGAATAAATAAATACACACATAAAGGGATAAATACATTAATAAATATATAAATACACACAATTTAATCCATGAGCATGTACATACAAAAAATACTGACTAAAATGTATAAATTTTCTTTACATACTGTATCTATATGTATTTTATTATTTATGTATGTATTATCTAATTATTCAAACTTTATTCTATTCTAATTTTATTCATTTATATATTTATGAATTCATTTATTTCTGTTTTTCTTTCTCCAACATAATGAGCGGTGTCAATCAAACGTCTGTGGGTGGTATCTAACACACCATTGGTTGATCAATGTCACAGCGAGTTGCTTAATAGGTTGTGCAAACGCTATGTAAAGCTAGCAACAATAAGGATTAGGTTCAAAATAAAAGTTACACATTGAAACTGAGGCAATCATACACATAGTGGAATCATGCCATATTTGGACTCGACAATGTTTAACAAGTTTGGAATGTTGTTAAATAAATTCCACAAATGACAATAATATGTTAATTTGTCAACTTTTTTTTATTTTTATCGCACTGTGGATGTATTAGACTTCAGAATTGAATTGGGGGCCTGCTTTATGCATTATACAGCTTTGACTATGGAACTTGAGTCCATGAAATGTTCAAAACTGTGAAGAGTTAATACAAATATGAGCATTGTAACTCATATTGCAGGAAAAACAACTCATCATTCATTACTTATCTACAGTTGAATAGTCACATTCATTTCCTCATGCGGACAAAATGTAACAGTGCATGCAAACAGGCATGATAAATAATCTTTGAAACAAAATAGGCCTACAAGAATGGCTAATAGTTTGTTAAAACCCATCTGCTTTAATTCAACTAATTCAGTAATTCAAGAAGATCTAAACTCATATTCCCATGAAACTGATAGAGATCAAATGATTGGCATGCAGTTTGGACATTTCAAAGGTAAAAATTGAAGAATTATCCTTCACGATTGACAGTGATGGCCTATTTTAAAAATGTGTTATGCCTAACTAGGTGTCTGAGGGTATTCAAAATAGAACTACACCACTACACCCAAGATCCCTAGGTAAAACTGTACATTGCAATATGAATGTTCAATACATATAGGTTAAAGAGTAGGTTGACATGTGAGCTAATGTGGCTCATTTCACAGTGGTGTCAAAGTCCTGCTATAAGAGCTATGACTCTAATATTTGTGTAAACTCTTCACAGTTGTATTCCGTGGGTGTCACTGACTGGCTGTGGGTGTCACTGACCCACAATCCACAGGTAAGGCTGTACAGTGAAATATATTAGTATGCCCCCAATGCATGAAGTCTTGAGATTAACCGATTTGTCATTTTCTGTCAAATTAAGTAAGTATGTAAGTAAATGTTTAACATTTCAAACTTATTAAGCATTATCTAGTACAAATACGCAGGGTTGGGGAGTACCGTATTTACATCTAATCCGTAACAGGTAAGGGATTACAAAAAAAACATTAACTGTAATGCATTACCAGCTAAAATATTGTTACCAGATTACTTTTGAAAAACTAGATGATTACTTTTGATTACTTTCGAAAAACTAGATGATTACTTTGAGGATAACTTTTAAATTCAGAAAAGATGTTTGCAAAAAAATCGTTGACAATTCTGTTTTCTCAATGACATACAAATCTGCCTGAGCGAGTCTGACCACAAGTCAGAGACCACTATGATGACACACCAAATGTGTTTGATGGATTGCAGAAAAAGAGTAGGAATAGGCTTTTGGAGGCTACAGTCCAAGTTATGTCTTCTAATGGTGCGACTGCTGTCGGCATCCAAAGACTATCCAACTTGAATAAACGCTTGGAGGTAAAGATGACAGCAGTGGTTTGGTCTCCAGCGATACAGATATCACATATTATTGATATCTACATAGCACATTGATGTGAATCCTACTGCTGCTCTCTCATTTAGCTATTTGCGCCTTATGGATTGTGGTTGTTGTGTATGGCTGTTCACAAATCTAAATGTGTATTTGAACCCAATAATGGTTGAATTTAAGAAGTTTAAGCTGCCTATCAAACAATGTTTTTGAAACCAGTGGACAGCGTGAAAAATGAGCTCTTGCAACAGCTGCACAGTGCAGATCCAAGCCTATGGAATACAAGTGGGGCTTTTTCTTCTTTAGTAGTGCTCAAAACATGCCATTCCATGAGCGCAGAATTTATTTTCAACTCGAATCAATGAGCCCAATCAGT
The DNA here is from genome assembly GCF_002021735.2 of Oncorhynchus kisutch. Lineage (NCBI taxonomy): Eukaryota > Metazoa > Chordata > Actinopteri > Salmoniformes > Salmonidae > Oncorhynchus > Oncorhynchus kisutch. Next base: position 5,131,143 of record NC_034194.2, read on the forward strand.
CCTCCATGACAACAAATTCATAAACAACAGAGTAGGCCTGGCTAATAAGTCCTTATTTTTGGGGTCATGCTCAGGTAAAACAAACTGGCTAATCTATACTTCCATATGTCCTATTCTTGAAAATCAAGGGGCATAAATTTAGTGGAATGACTGATTTCTGCTAGACTATGGTTTTTAATGTAAATATATAATTGAATCGGATTATTATATGTAGTAGAAAGCGATGGGTTTGAAGAAGCCATAACCAACCCATAAAATAAAATGGAACATCCATATATGGCAAGCTATGTAAACATTAACATTTATTTATCCTGCAATAGATGCCGTTCAATTGGTAACATGCATTTTTGTCTTCTTATAATGTCGCTAAAGGGGAAAGTAATCTAAAAGTAACACAATGTAATCAGATTACATTACTGAATTTGGGTAATCCAAAAGTTACGTTACTGATAAAAAATGTGGACAGGTAACTAGCGAGTTAGTAACTAATGAGTGGTCGCACCGGTCTAAGGCACTGCATCTCAGTGCAAGAGGCATCACTACAGTCCCTGGTTCGAATCCAGGCTGTATCACATCTGGCTGTGATTGGGAGTCCCATAGGGCGGCGCACAATTGGCCCAGTGTCCTCCGGGTTTGGCCGGGGTAGGCTGTCATTGTAGCTGACTTGCCAAGTTAATTAAAGGTAAAAGAAAATATATATTTTTTTTTAAATACGACATGATCCCACTATTTGCATCAGTTTCAATGCCAGATTTTATGTTGAAGGCAGACCGTAAATACATTTTTGGGGGCTAAACGTTATTGTGGCTAGCTTGTGCACATTTGCATGAGTGTTTCATTACCTAGTTAGCGACTGACTCAGCTACTTCTTATTCAAGTTTTTGTTGCATTTCAGATGGAGTGGCATTGCTGACAGGCCAGGATGCTGACAGGCCATGGCCCACATTCTCAAAGAATCTCAGAGTAGTACTGTTTTTAGGATCAGTTTCACACTGAGCACAATTACATTGACAAGGGGGAGGTCATCGTAGATCACTATCCCTACTCTGAGACACGTTGTGAATATGGGCCCTGGAAGATAGCTGTTGCCCAATAACTTGCACACCAGTCGTTTCAACACAGGACCCTAGAGCAGGGTAGGCAACACAGTCCCTGGAGTGCTGCAGGACCCTAGAGCAGGGGTAGGCAACCCTGTTCCTGGAGTGCTGCAGGACCCTAGAGCAGGGTAGGCAACCATGTTCCTGGAGTGCCGCAGGTACTGCAGGATTTTGTTCAAATTAGGCCCTAAACCAAGGATGTGTTCAGTTCGCGTGAACATTTACTACGTTGTGGAACGGTTTGCACTGAACAGTTTCCCCTGAACAGACTTGAGATACATTTGCTCCACTCAGTGGGTGTGTGGCTTGAAGCAATGACTGACGTATTTAAAGGGCAGCGGTGTATTTAACCCACAACCCAATCCTTCCCCGTTAAAAAAAAATATACATATACTGAATGCAGCCTTGACCAACTGAGCTAATTGATCAGGACATCGGTTGCCTACCCATGCCCTAGAGGTCAATGTGAATTTCCATATCAACAACAATAACAAAAGGGTTGATTTGTTCAACATGTGCAGTAAATGTTAACATGACTTTGGTGATGAAAGGTACATAATCAATTTGTCATCAGGCCAATGCATACTGTGACATGGGCCTGGACGGTGACACATCTTCAAGCTGCCTGACTGAATACTGTGGCCTTCAGCTGTACCAGGAGCAATGTCCTTACTTGGGAGTACAGCAACACTCTTGGTCTCACAGCCCTTCTGTCAATATGTATTGTATGTAACCACTCAAACAGCTACGGACACAATCATTGACTTAGTCACTTTGTCTACTACTTATCCCATTCAATCTTGTCTGGGATATATATTTTAGTTGGACACCTGTGTGATATCTGTTTGTATATGAATACAAATGTATTCACCCTGGACATAATACTTCCATTTATTTTAGACCTTTAGAATCTTTGTATTTAAGTTACCACAGAAATTAGTCAAAGTTTAGTGTGAAGACCAATGTGAAAAGGTTTTCCTTTTGTAATCTAACAAAATAATTACATTTTATATACCGTTATTTTACCAGGTAAGTTGACTGAGAACACGTTCTCATTTGCAGCAACGACCTGGGGAATAGTTACAGGGGAGAGGAGGGGGGTGAATGAGCCAATTGTAAGCTGGGGATGATTAGGTGACCATGATGGTATGAGGGACAGCTTGGGAATATAGCCAGGACACCGGGGTTAATACCCCTACTCTAACAATAAGTGCCATGGGATCTTTAATGACCTTAAATGACACTATTTTAACGTCCCATCCGAAAGACGGCACCCTACACTTGAGTTGTTTATACAAAACTTTATTGCATTTGGTCATCCCCAAAATGTGGCTTTTGAAAGCCTTGATGGTTGCATTCTTCCTCAGGGAACAGTCTGCAGATAGATGGCAACAGAGTGGCATGTTTTCTGATGTGCTGCTCTAAAGTTCCATAGCACAGCAGACACACCTGGGGATAGAGAAATGGACACATTTTAGTTTTGATAAAAGTCTGGGAGAATTTTACAGGGAGAGAGCATGAGTTTGAGTGAGTACATTATATCAAATCCAACCAGTGGCACTTAATAATATGCTAAATTATCACAGGCAGACTGCCATAGTGAAGTATACTATTGTGTGTAGCTTACTTCTCTGCTCTAGAGATCGTTGGTCAGGAGGACCATTATGTCTCTATATCACCTGATAAGAGTCGGATAGAGGTAGTGAGTGTGTTAGAAAGAGATACCGCTGGCCCAGGTCCTCCTACCTTGTATCATACAATGTAAAGGAAAACAATAAATATCATGACTTACTGTTGGTGTGCTCCATGCTCCTGCCGGTAGCAAGCCTCAAGCTGGATGCAGAGAAATGTCCTGCCTTGTAGTATAGTTGCATATCGATCGCCATCAAGTTCCAAGAGATCAGATGACAAAACTGCAGAGATTAACAAAATAAACTGTATTTATGATTAATGTATCAGTTTTCCTACTTCACATTCATGTCTGTAAATGACAACAATAGAGCTGATTAAAAGTATGCGTGCCTTTTGTGCCAACGGCTACGACAAATTACATGACATACATATGCATTTATAGCTAGCTAAGCTATTATTTATATTATGGCACCGCGTCTCATCTCACTAACAATTGCTAAAGTGGAAAGCAAATTCCACTTTTGTGGCTAGCTTCACATTGGTGATTTATTCCATCATGACATCACTCTCCTTATTTGACTGTAGTTAGCGAGCTGCTAGCTTAGATGCATGTGATTGTTGAGACCTAATTTTGCAACCCAACTGCTTCAAAGATGGATGATGTTAAGAATGATCCTAGGTAGCTAGCTAGCTATATGACAACCCTATTAATTAAGTATGCACTCTATTACTTAGAAGTGATCTAGCTAACATGCATTGCTTCTGACACATGCCAGTCTTGCTTCCTTTACATCCAACAGATATTTAGCTACCCTAACTAGATATAATAATGGGTTATGACAATTGCAGTTTATTTCATTATCTAGCTAGCTAGCTAGCCAACTCGACTTGTTCAGTTGTAGCCAAACCAGATAGCTTGACACTCACTCAATAACGTCAGCTTACCATGATTTTCTGGTCAAGCCCGGTCGACTCCTTCTTGCCTACCTACTTCCGTCTCTTGGTCTTCTAAATTCAAAAATATATCTCGGTAGTCCGCTGCCTTATTGTCGAATGCGAGCCACTCATAACACAGCCACCTGGTGCAGTCAATGGCTCACTGTTCCAAAACTAAGCAATGACAATGTTTCCTGTGTGTGCTTTTATGGGGCGTGTGCAGCACAGCAGCACATTATCAATTTGATCTCAAATTTTATTCATTATTTATCTATTTATGTGTGCATTTATTTATTTACTCATTTTTCTAATTACGGCAGATTTGTTCCTCCATACTGAGACAGGCAGTGATGTGGCGCTCAGTAGCGAGGCTGAGGCAGGATCAATGCATGCAGGAGGAAGCAGAGGAGAGGAGGTTAGTGGTTACAAAACTTGGGATCTGGGCCCCCTGAGTAAATCTGTACTAAGTTAGGAACCTAAAAAAAAAGATATGTCCTACTAAAATGCAATAGAAATGGCAACAATGCAGTTCTAAAAATGTAATTGGTTTTAGTTTCGTCGCTGATGCTATGTCAATGTGAAATATTTCTCATTTTCCCACTTTTAGGGGTATAACATTACAATTGTATAGCTAATAGGCTATGTGTTTGTAGATCGACTGAGGTGAATGAACCTACAGCAGCCAAGGTGATAATGGCTGTGGTCATTTTTTCTTCTCTTTGCCGTTTTCCAAATGGCATTTAAACGTTTTTGAATTGGATAGATAGAAGGGTTTCAGTTTTGTTGAGCCATTTCAGATCTCAACAGAACTCAAACCCTGGTTATGGACCTGGTGCCAATAACATTACATTCAAAGTCACTTTAACTATACATTAATGTACATACTACCTCAATTGGCCCGATCAACCAGTGCTCCCGCACATTGGCTAACTGCATTGTGTCCCACCACCCGCCAACCCCTTTTTTTACACTTCTGCTACTCTCTGTTCATCATATATGCATAATGTAAACTCACCCCATTCTGTACAAATGTGCGCAACCGCAACATTCAAACGAGGCTACAAAGAAAAGTAATGGGACTGTAGCGACTGTGTTGACTTCAAAATCGGGGGTGTGAACTAGGTTTCTATTCAAGCGTTGATCGACATGGTAATGGCTCTACAGTATTGGAGAAAAGTTGAAAAAACTGACCCTCCGTTACATCTTGACGTGTCATGTCGTAACGTACAGCACGCATAAAGCACCTATTTATGTCTTACAATCTCTCTCCACCAGGTGTAGCACTTCTCTCATCCTTTAGAAACAAGAAATGGACAGTGACGGGGGTAAGGGGGGTATACCTAGTCATTTTTTGCGTCATCATTGCATGCGATCATCATTCTCAAAGCCGCTGTTTACTTCTAAGATCAAAAACACGATTCAAATTCGACACAAACCTTCAAATAGGTATGTAATGACACATTATATAAACTCTTTATAGTGATTTATTTACATTTTAGAGGCAATAAGGTGATAAGTTGTACAGATCGAGTGAAAAAAAGCAATCTCTCCTTCTCACCATCACGCGTTAGTTTGGCTTCTCCACCCGCCATTTTTAAAAAGACACGACAAGGCTCATTGCCTGCTTGAATTATGCAGAAACGAGCAGTGTTTAGGTCATGTAATTGATTCTGTTGGAAAGGGGAGAAATTGTGCTTTACAATGGTATTGCCATTACAGTTGATCTGGAAGTATTACGTTTTGGGGGCGCTAAAATAAGGGCACGGACCAAGGCGATGTACGAATGTACGTGAGTTTACTATCGTCACTTTAACGATACCTACATGTACATACTACCTCAATAAGCCTGACTAACAGGTGTCTGTATATAGCCTTGCTACTCTTTTTTCAAATGTCTTTTTACTGTTGTTTTATTTCTTTACTGACCTACACACACACACACACATTTTTTTCTTTTGCACCATTGGTTAGAGCCTGTAAGTAAGCATTTCACTGTAAGGTTTACACCTATTGTATTGGCGCACGTGACAAATAAACTTTGATAAACCCTGATTTGACTAGATTGTTGAGGTCCCCAAAAAGTGCTTCTGTAAACGGGGTCATACAGAATTCAGCCTTACTGGAATGGGGAAGGGCATCTATTCCAATGAAGCTTAACTCCATAACACCATGAATAAAGAATCTAGTGAAGATTCTAAATAATAATCAGGGAGAGAGCTTGAGAAACATACAATATACTGTATATACAAACGGATGTGGACACCCCTTCAAATGAGTGGATTTGGCTATTTCAGCCACACCCGTTGCTGACAGGTGTATAAAATCGAGAACACAGCCATGCAATCTCCACAGACAAACATTGTCAGTAGAATGGCCTTGCTGAAGAGCTCAGTGACTTTCAATGTGGTGCCATCATAGGATGCCACCTTTCCAATAAGTCAGTTTGTCAAATGTCTGCCCTTCTAGAGCTATCTTGGTCAACTGTAAGTGCTGTTCTTGTGAAGTGAAAAAGTCTAGGAGCAACAGTGGCTCAGCCTCAAAGTGGTAGGCCACACAAGCTCACAGAACGGGACCGCCGAGTGCTGAAGCGCATAGCGTGTTAAAATCGTCTGTCCACGGTTGCAACAGTCACCACCGAGTTCCAAACTGCATCTGGAAGCAACGTCAGCACAATAACTGTTTGTTGGGAGCTTCATGAAATGGGTATCCATGGCCGAGGAGCCGCACACAAGCCTAAAATCACCATGCGCAATATGCCAAGTGTCGGCTTGAGTGGTGTAAAGCTCGCCGTCATTGGACTGGAGTAGTTGAAACGCATTCTCTGGAGTGATGAATCACGCTTCACCATCTGGGAGTCCTGACGGAGGAATCTGGGTTTGGCGGATGCCAGGAGATTGCTACCTGCCCTAATGCATAGTGCCAACTGTAAAGTTTGGTGGATGAGGAAAAATGGTCTGGGGCTGTTTTTCATGATTTGGGCTAGGCCCCTTAGTGAAGGGAAATATTATAGCTATAGCAAACAAAAACACTATAGATGATTCTGTGCCTCCAACTTTGTGGCAACACTTTGGGGAAGGCCCTTTCCTGTTTCAGCATGAAAATGCCCCTGTGCACAAAGCGAGGTCCATACAGAAATGGTTTGTCGAGATCGTTGTGGCCTGCACAAAGCCCTGACATGAAACCAACTAAATACATTTGGGACGAATTGAAACGCAGACTGCGAGTCCTGACCTCATTAATGCTCTTGTGGCTGAATGTCCCCGCAGCAATGTTCCAACATCTTCCCAGAAGAGTGGAGGCTGTAATAGCAGCAAAGGACCAAATCCATATTAATGCCCATGATTTTAGAATAAGATGTTCAATGAGCAGGTGACCACATACTTTTGGTCATGTAGTGTATTTAAAGAGAAATTTACATCCAAATAGCTTGAGTGTATTGGTTTGACTTTATTTGGGTTGGAATTAGCATCTCCTTCCTGGAAGATGTCTCTTAAATATTCTCTGTATGTTAACCATGATTCTACAGTTGTTATAGTATATCACTGTAACTGATACATGCAGCATGGGGCTAATTTATTATATGGGAATGTATCAGCGATACTTCAAACTATAACCCTGATGTAAATCACATTCATAATGGTTCCCTTTGGTAGAACACTCTTGCGACTTCGTTTGAAGGATCTACAATCACACCTGACAAGGCCAATGAAATCCGTGCCTCGCTAGATGCCCCGCATTCCACAGATGATAAGAGTGAGGCTCGGATTCATTCCTTCAATTATTCTGTTCTTCACCTCGGTGTGAACAGGAATGATTCGAGCTACTAAAACAAACAATTGGAACACGAGACTGTCTTACGTTGCACCAACTAACGTGCTCACCCCCTGGACATTGTGTGCTGAAGTTTGTAAGTTTCCCTATCAATAAACAATTAGTTATTCTTCAAATTGCTTGGCTTGGCTATAGCAATAACTAACAAGCTGTTTTCGGGTTCGCGACCATGCCCCAATGAATTAAAAGTTATGTTTATTGCCTTGTATGTCTCAGGTCGCTGCATGCTCAGGCTGCAATTGCTCCAATCAGTTCATGTGCGCGACTAGGGGATGGCTAGCACTGTTCCCCTACTAGTCCGCGGCGCAGGTTGTCTTTACAATTGTGTAGCGTTCTTAAGGGGGCTTGAGTTGCGGGACACGAAGATGGATTGGGTCATTGTTTAGTATACGTAGCTGGCATTAAGTCGCTTTGTTATTCTAAATGGACCGTGCTGAGGTCAAAGAAGCTAGCTAGGCTACCTTAGACTAGAAGCCTCATCATGGCTAATGTCGGCTAGCATGCATAACTTCTGGCAAATGAAGCTCACTAGCTTTCCCCAGCGTTATGGCAATCACATTCCTATTTCCAATCCCTGGATTTGGAGGGAAGAAGCAGCCTCCAGGCACATGGGTCGGGTAACCACCGGAGCGAGCGGCCTTAGCACGGATCTGAACGACCCGTGAGCCCCTCCACAAAAACATTACTGTGACGTCAACGGCCCCACATTTGGTTACTGCCAAACAGGGCGCTACGTCAGCCATTGCCGGAGCCCACTGTGTCCATAATGGGCCGGGCTTTACCCAGGCTATACAGTCTAGTTAGTGGTGGTGCGCGCTAATAGCACTTCAATCGGTGACGTCACTCGCTCTGAGAACCATGTTCCCCTTGCTCTGCTTTTGTGGCGCGATGGGTAACGATGCTTCGAGGGTAGCTGTTGTTGATGTGTGCGGAGGGTCCCTGGTTCGAGCCCAGGTAGTGGTGAGGAGAGGGACAGAAGCTATATTGATGCTGTTGACCCGGAACACTGGTTGCTGCGGAAAAGGAGGAGGTCAAAAGGGGGGTGAGTGTAACCGATGTGAAATGGCTAGCTAGTTAGCGGTGGTGTGCGCTAATAGCATTTCAATTGGTGATGTCACTCGCTCTGAGACCTTGAAGTAGTTGTTCCCTTTGCTCTGCAAGGGCTGCGGCTTTTGCGGCGTGATGGGTAACGAAGCTTCGAGGATGGCATGTTGTCGATGTGTGCAGAGGGTCCCAGGTTCAAGCCCAGGTAGGGGCGAGGAGAGGGATGGAAGCTATACTTTGTTTGGATACTTGTCCTGTTCGTCCAGGGGCGGACATTCTTTACTTTAAACATGTACATGGCCGCTATCTCAGCGTGTCACGTGAGAACTGACAGAGCCACAATGGGGGCCCACCCCATGGTTGTGCGGTTCCTGAAAGGTGTACGTCATCTCTAAACCTATTGCACCCCCATGGGACTCGGCACTGGTTTTGGAAGCACTGTGTGAGGTCCCCTATGAGCCTCTGGTTTCGGTGGATCTGAAGATCCTCTCCTACAAAACCTTCCTGCTCATGGCTTTGGCCTCAGATAAACATGTTGACCTCCACTCGCTATCTCCACGCGTTATCCGTACATCCTTCCTATACTCAGTTCATTCCGGGGGATTCTAAGGTGACGTCCAAATGATTCTAAGGTGACGTCCATTTGACGTCCAAATGCGACCTTTCGCCCCTAGAGTCATGGCTACAGTATGTCCTGCAGGCCCTTAGCCTTGAACTATTTTCTTTTTGCTTCCTCCTTTTGCTTCTGAAGAGCAACAGAGGTTACATGTCTTGTGGCTGGTGTGAGCTTTACACATGTACATTGAAGGAACCCGGGGGAAATCCGGTTATATGACAACATTTTTGTCTCTTTTTCTAATCCAGCTCACGACAGGGTGGTCTCTAAACAGCGTTTCTCCCACTGGATTGTGGAGGCTATCTCCCTAGCATATAGCAGCAAGGGGCAAGGGCTACCAAGCGGTGTACTCGCCCACTCCACCAGGTGTGTGGCAGCGTCTTGGGCATTGTTTAAAGGGTTGATTGTAGGAGATACAGTATATGTGATGTAGCGAGTTGGGCTTCACCACACATAGCTTTGTAAGGTTTTATCACTTGGATGTCAGTGCTCTTAGTGTAGCTCACAGTGTGCTTACGGCTGGGACAGGGCACATTCACTAGGCAGCGCAATACCCAGACTGGCGCACCACCGTTTCTGGGCTCAGTGAAGAGCGGTATCCGAGCCTCACGCTTATCACCTGTGGAAGGCGGGGCTTCCAGCAAGGTGCGGATTTCATTGGCATTGTCAAAAGTGATTGTAGATCCTTCAACCAAAGTTGCGAGAGTGCGACTCCCCATAGTATGCTGTACCTTTTTTCCCTCCTTCAGGGAACAGTGGTCATAGTCACAACGCCACAATTTGATTGACCTGCGATGCACACCATTCCTTCCGCCCCCAGCCAGTGCGAGTGGGGGTATGACATCTGGAGCTGACACACACACACGCACATGCAAACTCCCCTCCCAACCTCTCCTCCCCTACTGGGCCTGATCTGACTGGGGACTTCTTAATTTCCATGTCATTATTTGATGTTATAATATCAGGTAATTAGGATGCAAGGTGTGTGCTCCTGACCACAAATAATGAATTTCACTGTTCACAATGTTGAAAGATGATGTTCTGTGTATTCTGTGTGTCTTTGTGGTGAGAGACTGCAAGGGACAGAGAGGATGCAAAGCATTTTAAGTAACCACATTAAAGCCTCACATTTTAATTATGGCTTAGATGTCTATCAATACTGTGGGTAAATTGCTCATAGCAGTTCTAATGGACAGTGTCTTGCAAAAGTATTCACCCCCTTGGCATTTTCCCATTTTGTTGCCTTACAACCTGGAATTAAAATAGATTTTTGGGGGGTTTGTGTCATTTGATTTACACAACATGCCTACCACTTTGAAGATGCAAATTTTTTTTTATTGTGAAACAAACAAGAAATAAGACAAACAAACAGAAAACTTGAGCATGCATAACTATTCACCCCCTCAAAATTAATACTTTGTAGAGCCACCTTTTCAGCAATTACAAGTCTCTTGGGATATGTCTCTATAAGCTTGGCACATCTAGCCACTGGGATTTTTGCCCACTCTTCTAGGCAAAACTGCTCCAGCTCCTTCAAGTTGAATGGGTTCCTGCTGGTGTACAGCAATCTTAATTCATACCACATATTCTCAATTGGATCGGAGGTCTGGGCTTTGACTAGGCCATTCCAAGACATTTAAATGTTTCCCTTTAAACCACTCAAGTGTTTCTTTAGCAGTATGCTTGGGGTCATTGTCCTACTGGAAGGTGAATCACCGTCCTAGTCTCAAATCTCTGGAAGACTGAAACAGGTTTCCCTCAAGAATTTCCCTGTATTTAGCGCCATCAATCATTCCTTAAATTCTAACCAGTTTCCCAGTCCCTGCAGATTAAACAAATCCCCACAGCATGATGCTGCCACCACCATGCTTCACAGTGGGGATGGTGCTCTCAGGGTGATGAAGGTGTTGGGTTTGTGCCAGACAAAGCATTTTTCTTGATGGCCAAAAAGCTCATTGTTAGTCTCATCTGACCAGAGTACCTTCTTCCATATGTTTGGGGAGTCTCCCACATGCCTTTTTGGCAAACACCAAACATGTTTTCTCATTTTTTCTTTAAGCAATGGCTTTTTTTCTGGCCACTCTTACTTAAGGCCCAGCTCTGTGGAGTGTGCGGCATAAAGTGGTCCTATGGACATATACTCCAATCTCCGCTGTGGAGCTTTGCAGCTCATTCAGTCTCTTTGTTGCCTCTCTGATTTAATACCCTCCTTGCCTGGTCCGTGAGTTTTGGTGGGCGGCCCTCTCTCACAGGTGGACTTTATTTAATTAACTATGTGACTTCTGAAGGTAATTGGTTGCACCAGATCTTATTTGGGTTCTTCATAGCAAAGGGGGTGAATAGATATGCACACACCACTTTTCCGTTTTACATTTTGTAGATTTTTTTTTAAGAAGTAATTTTTTAAATGTCCACTTAACCAATTTGGACTATTTTGTGTAGGTCCATTACATGAAATCCAAATAAAAATCCATTTAAATTACAGGTTGTAATGCAACAAAATAGAAAAAAACGGCAAGGGGGGTGCAATACAAGGCACTATAAATGCTCATAATTAATTAAAAAGTATTACAGTTGCCAGTCAATTACCATAAGATGGGAATAAAATGGAGTTCTTGTCTTTTCCTTGGTCATGTTTGAATATGAACAGAATCAGCAGTTGTGAGATACCAGAGATGATGTTATCAAATGTACTGGCAATCTAGAAAGCATACAGTGCACAGCTTCTCTCAGCAAAGCAACAGCAGTGGAGTCTCCACATGAAGGAAAACATGTGCGAGAGGAGGTACAATGAGCTCACTCAAGCTCATAAACTTGCACTCTGAGTCAGGCATACATGGCAGGAGTAGCTGGCATACTGTATGTAGTACATGGGTGGAAGACTACATTCACCTTTAGGTAACTCTCACACCCTGACATTCTTGAACGCTCCAGATCAAGACAATCACTCAACGTTTTGGTCATGAGACCTACATCGGATCATTGAATGGATCACAGCATAGTACTGACCATAAAACATGAATCCAGTTTCTCATTGAAATACTTGTTTTGATGTATCACAATGGAATCCACGATAGGTGCATCATTACTTTATTTAACCTTTATTTTAGCAGGGAAATCCCATTGAGAACCAGGCCTGTTTTCATGGGAGCCCTGCATGTACACAAATCATACATCATTTACAAAAATGCAATACAAACACACAATATTTACAAGTGACTAAGAAAAGCAATCACATTCCTCAACAACTTGAACATGACATGCTACTGTCAATAAACAAAGCATGTGTGTCCATGTATGCTGATGATTCAACCATATACATACGCATCAGCAACCACAGCTAATGAAGTCACTGAAACCCTTTAAAAAGAGTTGCAGTCTGTTTTGGAATGGGTGGGCAGTAATAACCTGGTCTTGAACATCTCTAAAACTATGAGTATTGTATTTGGTACAAATAATTCCCTAAGTTCTAGACCTCAGCTGAATATGGTAATGAATGGTGTGGCTGTTGAACAAGTTGAGGAGGCTAAATTACTTGGTGTTACATTAGATTGTAAACTGTCATTGTCAAAACATATAGATTCAATGGTTGTAAAGATGTGGAGAGGTCTGTCCGTAATAAAGAGATGCTCTGCTTTTTTTGACACCACACTCCAAAAAGCAAGTCCTGCAGGCTCTAGTTATATTTTATCTTGATTATTGTCCAGTCATGTGGTCGAGTGCTGCAAGGAAATACCTAGTTAAGCTGCAGCAGGCCCAGAACAGAGTGGCACGTCTTGCTCTTCATTGTAATCAGAGGGCTAATATACATACTATGCATGCCAGTCTCTCTTGGCTAAGAGTTGAGGAGAGACTGACTGCATCACTTATTATTTTTATAAGAAACATGAATGTGTTGAAAGTCCCAAATTGTTTGCATAGACAACTTACACAAAGCTCTGACACACACACTTATCCCACCAGACATGCCACCAGGGGTCTTTTCACAGTCCCCAAATCCAGAACAAATTCAAGAAAGCGTACAGTATAATATAGTCATTATTGCATGGAACTCCATTCATTCTCATATTGCTCAAGTGAACAGCAAACCTGGTTTAAAAAAAAAACAGATAAAGCAACATCTCACTGCACGATGCCTCTCCTCTACTTGACCTTGTGTGTATGTGTTGATATGTTGGCTACATGTGTCTTTTGTATATATTTTTTAATGTATGTATTTCTGTCCTTGAGCTGTTATTGTCTATTAATGCTCTGTATTATGTCATGTTTCATGTTTTGTGTGGACCACAGGAAGAGTAGGTGCTGCTTTTGCAACAGCTAATGGGGATCCTAATAAAATACCAAATACCGAACTGCCCTAGATGTAACAGAGCATTAAGGTGCAGAGAGCTCTGCTGATCATTCCATACACGGACCTACAGGAAGAACCAATCACACAACGTATGTCGGAGACAGGTCGAGTGGTGAAAGAGGTAAACCCCTCCCAATCGCCCACTCACTGGTTATTCGCGCTCTCTTCCTTGTGAAGATCTCTATGCTCCTGAAGCTCTCCTCAGCATGACTTGATCCCTGTTTTCCTGCTTAACTGTTCTAAGGCGAACCGCAATGTTAACGCTGATGGACGTAGGACCTTATCACTTGTCTCTTTGTGTTGAAGTGTATGTAAACTTCTGACCCACTGGGAATGTGATGAAAGAAATAAAATATGAAATAAATCATTCTCTACTATCATTCTGACATTTCACATTTTTAAAATAAAGTGGTGATCCTAACTGACCTAAGACAGATCATTTTTACTCAGAATAAATGTCAGGAATTGTGAAAATCTGAGTTTAAATGTATTTGGCTGAGGTGTATGTAAACTTTCGACTTCAACTGTATATACTGTATTCTATTCTACTGTATTTTAGTCAATGCGACTGGTTAGATACTACTGCACTGTTGGAGCTAGGAACTCAAACATTTTGCTGCAAAAGCAATAACATCTGCTAAATATGTGTATGTGACCAATAAAATGTGATTTTATTTGATTTCTGTATCTGAGTTTCTATGCTTTTCACAGGTCATTTTGGATAGAGGTAAGGCTTTCTCCACTGTAAAGGTCTATTTAGCTGATATCTCGCCTGTCATATAAGCTTGGACAACAACACAGTAGGGAAGCTTCCTCTTATGTCGTTTATGTTCAGTCTCCAAGCCTTTCGTCCCATCTTGGGACTTGTCAAATGTGCTAGAGGCTGTTTCACAGCAGCCGTTTGAGCCGCTGAAAAGTGTGGAGATGAAATATCTCTACTTCAAAACCACTTTACTGATTGCCCTTACTTCTCCAAAGTGCACCATTCAAATCAAATCAAAGTTAATTTGTCACGTGTGCCGAATACAACAGGTGTCAACCTTACAGTGAAATGCTTACTTACAGGCTCTAACCAATAGTGCAAAAAAGGTATTAGGTGAACAATAGGTAAGTAAAGAAATAAAACAACAGTAAAAGACAGTGAAAAATAACAGTAGTGAGGCTATAAAAGTAGCGAGGCTATAAACAGACACCGGTTAGTTAGGCTGATTGAGGTAGTGTGTATATGTAGATAAAAGAGGGTTTGGCGTAAAAGAAGGGTTGGCGGGTGGTGGGTGGCAAGACACAAAGCATATAGCCTGGTTAGCCAATGTGCGGGAGCACTGGTTGGTCGGCCCAATTGAGGTAGTACGTACATGAATGTATAGTTAAAGTGACTACGCATATATGATGAACAGAGAGTAGCAGCAGCATAAAAGAGGGGTTGGGAGGAGGCACACAATGCAAATAGTCCGGGTAGCCATTTGATTACCTGTTCAGGAGTCTTATGGCTTGGGGGTAAAAACTGTTGAGAAGCCATTTTGTCCTAGACTTGGCACTCCGGTACCGCTTGTCAAGCAAGAGTAGTAGAGAGAACAGTCTATGACTAGGGTGGCTGGGGTCTTTTACAGTTTTTAGGGCCTTCCTCTGACACCGCCTGGTGTAGAGGTCCTGGATGACAGGCAGCTTTGCCCCAGCGATGTACTGGGCCATACCACTACCCTCTGTAGTGCCATGCAGTCGGAGGCCGAGCAATTGCCGTACCAGGCAGTGATGCAAGATGTTGTAGCTGTAGAACCTTTTGAGGATCTCAGTATCCATGCCAAATCTTTTCAGTCTCCTGAGGGGGAATAGGCTTTGTCGTGCGCTCTTCACGACTGTCTTGGTATGTTTGGACGACTCTAGTTTGTTGTTGATGTAGACACCAAGGAACAGGAAGCTTTCAACCTGCTCTACTACAGCCCCGTCGATGAGAATGAGGGCATGCTCGGTCCTCCTTTTCCTGTAGTCCACAATCATCTCCTTAGTCTTGGTTATGTTGAGGGATAGGTTGTTATTCTGGCACCACCCGGCCAGGTCTCTGACATTCGTGTCTACAGTTTGCCCTGGGTTATCCAAGGTAACTTTGTTACCTAACCCGCCAATATGCATAAGGTCAGCGATAAGTGTAGTTGTCTCACCTTATGAGCTTGTGGCTTTCCAACCACACCCTTCACTTCTACGGAAGAAGTTTGGGTCCAGTACACGCTTTGCGCATTTACTTGGATTGAACGAGAGCATTACGCAAGAGTGACCAACTCTTCATCTCTCGGGCGCCCCCCTTAAAAGGACTATCCCATTGGGTAGTGGAGGCTATTATATTACCTTATAATAGCAAGGGTTTACAGTCCCCGGAGGGGCTGAGGGGTCATTCCACTAGGCTACCTCTTTGGCACTGTTCAAAGAACTCTGTTTACAAGAGATTTGTGATGCGGCATGTTGGGCTACCCCTCATACATTTCAGGTTTTACCGACTGGATGTCACTTCACTTTTGTTGGTGCCTACTGTCCTCAGTGTCGGAACCTCTGAGGGATGATACTGTTGGGACGACCCTGGCTTCAGAGAGCATGTCTGCGATACGTGAGTAATATTAAGTTGCCCCCTACCTTTTGGGCAACTTGTCTTTCTTGATGACATGTGCATCTCACAGTGATTACTATACAAATATATTTTCCATGTGGGTTAAGCTGTATGGTTAACCTTTTAATGACAGATTGTGAATGTGGATTTGAAAGGCAAGACAATCACAGTTCCAAGAGTGTATTGAGGGTGATTGGTTTGCCATCATTTGCTTGGCCATTCGGCTATTACATAATCCGCACATTGATTTCATAATGTGGGGCAACTAGAAGTTTAAAAGAGAATGAACAAAATTGTAATAATTAAAACAACAAAAACACATTGGTTCTGCACCAACATTATAAGCATCTGCACTGGCAACATGACATCACATAATCTGTCTCCTTTCATATATTTATTTCCCACGATTTGTCTAGTGGCAGCATTTGAATATTGTATGGATGGAAGGTAAAAACGAAACATCTGGTGCGTTTGGAAACTGCCAGTGGTTAGAGCGTTGGTAGACATGTTGAGATCATGAAAGACAAACAGCGCTCTGAGACATGTCACTCAGTCTGTGTGTGTGTCTGTGTGTGTGTGTGTGTGTGTGTGTGTACGTTTGAAATGTAGTACAAAGTTTTAAGCAACTGTCAAATCAAAACAAGTAGGTGGTATTAGTTTATTGGTGTTTGCACACCTTTTGGGAATCAGTATGATTCATTATGAATCAATATGATTCAAGGAGCAGCAATGCACTGACAGCTCAAAGAAGTGTCTCAATTTGCAGTTTTACAGAGGGTTATTCAAGTAAATCTCATCACAATACTTGAAACAGTAAAACATGAGCAATGTGGGTATTGTACCTGTTTATAGCTTTCAGTTTCAACTTCAGATAAAAGCTCTTAATTCAT
The DNA here is from genome assembly GCF_002021735.2 of Oncorhynchus kisutch. Lineage (NCBI taxonomy): Eukaryota > Metazoa > Chordata > Actinopteri > Salmoniformes > Salmonidae > Oncorhynchus > Oncorhynchus kisutch. The sequence goes on from NC_034194.2 coordinate 5,148,139, forward strand.
GCTGCAACAATGAGGGCAATTCCTTAATTAATGACTCAATTGCTTTTTATCTCGAGCAGAGGCATTTCCATGGCTCTTTCCTGCCTATTTATCTCTCTGTGTGTCGAAGTTAGACGTGATCTTTATGGCTTTGAATCAATCTGTGCTCAGAGATTTCAGCCAATCACACCCACACCGGCAGCGAATATGAATATGTAAATTTGAAAAGTGGGTCAGAGATCACTTTTCATCACGTCCAATCATTGCAGAAATATAATTTAGCCAAGTGGGGCTTTTCAGGCAATCTGATATAATGATGACCTCCTCAATGGCTGTCAGAATTGAGGTCTGCTTGGTAAATTATTGGAGGGCATGTACTTGCATTAACTCATGAAGAGTTAGCAATTCATAAGATAATTAATACAGCCTTTATTGAGATACTGTTCTTGATTTACTGACTATTAAAAAAAAACGGTGATTGACGTTATACTTTTGGTACAATCATTTTATTTGATTCAAAATCTCCCCTCAACACAGGTCTAGAAAACATCTTCTGCATTTGAGTTTTTAGTCAGATTTGGTTATTCTGGATTCAACATTGGTTATTGTGGATTAGGCCATTTTTAGCCAAACACCTATAAAATCTGAAGTGCCAGCCTTTTACACATTAGATAATTTTACGCCAAATGGCACACAAAACATTAAAACTCCAAACATGCCGGAGCTTAATTTTGTTTTCATTGCTTTGGTTTGCTTATTTTAATTAGCGGCCCTAATCTGCAATTAGCCCGGAGGTCAACTATGCTCTTACCTAAAAGCTGTAATTATTTTTTAAAGGGGAATGAGATTATTTGGGCATGTATTTAATTATACTGCTTACCCTTGAAATGTCAGTGTCATTCACTTCATCTGTATTATAGTTAACAAATAAATGCAAAACAGTGGGATTATACAAAACTGAAATTCAATAGTAATTGTATTTGTGATATATACTTCTAGAAAACTTCTAGAAAAGGAAATGTATCCTTCATGTAGGTAATTATGATTACCGTGACATTTTACTTGACACCTAGTGTCATAACATGTTATGCCACGGTCATAACCATGGCATTATGTCATAACAGCGGCCATAACTTGTCATAACCTATCTTAATATGGTCATAACACTGTCATGACACATATTTACACCCGTTGTGTTATATACCGCGTTATTTTATGGCTGGTTATGACACCAGCCTCCTGTGTCACTTTACTTGGGCTAAGAAAATACACTTTATGACACATTTAAGAAGCATTATGTCCATCATAATCATATAAGCCAGATAGGCCTTTCATGCACATGCTCTTATGTAAGTCATCAGTAAAAAAAAGAGGGTGTCTTGTCCTGCTCCTGAAATCTGCTCCTGCATTCATCCCAGTCATCAGCAACAGAGCATTGGGGTAGGTTGCATGTCTGACATCAATGTGTGGGCAATTACAATGATCATTTAATATGGTAAATTTTTCCGAAAATGTTACGATGTAATGGAATGTTTTGCCTTGTGTGGTAGATTTTGTGGGTTTTGACACTTTTATGTAGGTGTCATAATCAGCCATAAAATAATGCAACAGGTCTAAATATATGTGACAGGACAGTGTTATGACCATATTATGACAGGTTATGTCAGCTGTTATGACATTATGACATGGTTATGGCTGTGGTCAATTGGCTGTCAAAATAGTGTGAACAAAACTGAAAGTACTTTACTGAAAGTCTTGAAAATTCCCCAATCTGTGGCTGTGACACAGTCAAAATAATACCTTGCAGAACTCCCTTAGGGACTCTTATGAGGTTGAGTCACTCCTTCAGCCACAATTGTGCCCATTGGCAAATGAGAATAACCTTTATTTAACAAGCAAATGCATGTCAGCAGATTAGATTGCTCTCGCAGTCTTGCTTTCTTGTCATCATTTCATCATCCTTTCTTCCCAGAGATGTTGACAGGGGCAATACCTTTATTCTAATTCCCAATGTGGCATGTCTGTCCTCTCCTGAATTCCCCAGTGACAGAGTCTGCTCTATGATTATACGGGGATGTGTGAGTGTGGCCTGAAGGATGGATTGGGCCCAAACTCATCTCTTGTCCAACAGAGGCTGAGTTAAGCCAGAGTCGTTGAAAGGCAGCTTGCCCACCAGTTGGCCCTCCCCTCAGCCTACTGTGGTATCTGCGGATCCAATGAAACTTCAATCCATTCATTGAGGCCTTATCTTTTGCAAATGAGCCTATTTGTCACAATCTACCCAGTATGGGCATTCACACACACACATATATAATTCAGACACATACATGCACACGCTTAAATGCAGATTTTTGTTATCTTCAAGAGCCCTCTTACATATGCAAACCCAGCAGCCTGGTTATGATTACATAGACCTACAGTACTAATGACATGGAGGAGGAAAAGGGGTACGCAACAAGTCATTAGCAACTAAATTCCTATGCTTTCCATTCCCAGCCCAGTCATTTACAGTTGATAAATTGTATGGGAGGGTCAGTTCATGTGTCTTTGAACACATTGTTGGTGAGTGGAAACGAGGCAAAGGGTCATAACAGGAATTTGGAGGGGAGGTTGGAAGGTGAAGGTGGCAGAAGGCATAACACACAGGATGTACAGTATGTAATCTGCGGCAGCAGTTAGAATCCAGATGTTTTCTTTTGGCATGTTTTTGATTTCTAACGTTACCTTAGCCACACCCTATCATGCCTAAACTTAACCTTACCCTTACCATAACCACCTGCTAGTAATCAAGTATTTTCCAATGCTTACAAGCCCTTAACCAACAATGCAGTTAAGAAAAATGTCTAAAGGTCTTACTCACATTGGCTACGGAGAGCGTGATCACACAGTCATCCGGAACAGCTGGTGCTCTAATTCATGCTTCAGTGTTGCTTGTCTCAAAGCGCATATAGAAATATTTTAGCTTGTCTGGTTGGCTCGTGTCACTGGGAAAGCACAATTTTTTAGGAGCCCATAAAACGGCAGCTATCCCCTATGGCGCCATTCTCATTCCGGAGGGGATGGAAGTGGATTGTCAGGCAGTGGATAAACAGAATAAATTACACGCATCTTAAACTGCAGCTCTTTGAGACCTGCCACCTAGCCCATTATATTGTAGGTCACTTGTAAAAACAATTCTCATACAGTAATTATTCACTCATTATTAGAAGAGAGTCAAAACAGAAGACCCATCCATGGCTCCAGACCATTAAGTCACATTTTGTGACCCTTTGACTTGGCTGTGCAAGTTACATTTTAAATCGGTTTAAATCAGTGCGTGCTGGTCATTCTATATGGTCAAGTCACTCAAAACGGCCTATTTTTTTTAGGAGGCTAAAAACATGATATGGTCAAACAGTGAAGTACATTATACTCATGATAATAAAAGTGTCAGCCTGCCCCTGTACCAGTTTCACTGGGGCCTGCTGCTGTGTTGAGTGAGACACTCTCTCTCTCTCTTTTCCCAGGGCCAAAACAATGCTCCGGGAGAAAAGTGTTCTGATTGTACAACATTTCAAAATCCAATTGTGGAGAAGACACAACGTTCCTGTTGTCACAAGAGAGGAGGTCCTCCCCCTTCTGTAGGTATAATAGTTTTTTTCTCAACTCTCAATTGCAACTAATATTTTACAACCTAGATATTTGATATGGCTTTGAGATACGGAACGTGTAAATTGCGATTGCATAGGCCTCATTGGGTGGTAGGCTACAACTGGAATGTTTTCTTTTTGATAATACATTTACTGTTAGATTAATATTATTATTTAATATTAGGGGATTTGATTAGGATCCCCGTTAAATCTTGATTGGCTTACACATGGATCAGATCAGTTTAAGAATATCTGCTTGAGTTCAACTTGATTCCGCTGATAATGAAACCCACTCGGATTAATGTAAAAAACCTAGCAAACTCCTCATTGATTGACCTTATCCTAACTAACCATTCCCATAAGTATTTGGCTAGTGGTGTTTTTGCAAATAATATCAGCGACCACTGCCCTATTGCTTGCGTTACACTTGAGTGTGTGTATAAGGTAGTTGTTGTGAAATTGTTAGGTTAGATTACTCGTTGGTTATTACTGCATTGTCGGAACTAGAAGCACAAGCATTTCACTACACTCGCATTAACATCTGCTAACCATGTGTATGTGACTTGATTTGATTTGAAGCCTGGGCCAAGGCTAGACAAACTGGCTAGTTAGGTGATTGACAGCTATGTAGGCAATTGACCAATAGGTGCACTGCCTCGGTGAAACAGGACAAATTAAACAAGTTCCTTAGCGCTATGACAGAGTCTGTTAGTGATCCCTCTAAATTCTGGAAAAACGTTAATTCACTGAAGCAAGGTAATTCCTCTACTTCCCTGCCTAAGCAAATTGTTTTAGACTGAACACTGAAAAAGTTCAGATTTATGATGCTTTTAAAATCAGCATTTTACGTCCGCTCATTTCCTATTTGAAAGAAATGGTGGTCATACTCTTGGCCAGTCAGTTGACTGTTCTTCCCACATACAGCATCCAGTTGCCTCGATGGATGATCAGTCAACCTCACGTGACTTGGGAAATGGTAGTCAGGGTTTTTACTTTGGCAACTCACAGAAACAGAAGTTCTTTCTGCCTTATTAGCTATTGACACCAAGACTTCATTAAGGGCTGACAATTTGGACCTGTCTTTGCAGTGCCCCTCATTGCTGTCTCAGTAATACACATTTTGTATTGAACTTTTGTATCAGGAAATATTCCAAAAGTGTGGAAAACAGCTCCACAAGGGCGGGGATAGTAGCAACGTTGATACTTATCGACCCATTTCCAGGCTCTCTTGTCTTGCGAAAATTCTACACTGAACAAAAATATAAACGCAATATAAAACAATTTCAAAAATCTTACTGAGTTAAGGAAATCAGTCAATTTAAATAAATTCACAAAGCCCCTAATCTATGGATTTCACATGACTGGGAATACAGATATGCATCTATAGATCACAGATATCTTTATTTATAAAAGTTAGGTGTGTGGATCAGAAAGCCAGTCAGTATCTGGTGTGATCACCATTTGCCTCATACTTAGCAACACATCTCCTTCGCATAGTTGATCACGCTGTTGATTGTGGTCTGTGGAATGTTGTTCCACTCCTCTTCAATGGCTGTGCGAAGTTGCTGGATATAGGCGGGAACTGGAACACGCTGTCGTTCACATCGATCCAGAGCATCCCAAACATGCTCAATGAGTGACACGTCTGGTGTTTATGCAGGCCATGAAAGAACTGGGACATTTTCAGCTTACAGGAACTGTGTAGAGATCCTTGCAGCATGGGGCCGTGCATTATCCAGCTGAAAAATTAGGAGATAGCGGCAGATGAATGGCACAATGGGCCTCAGGATCTTGTTACAGTATCCCTGTGCATTCAAATTGCCATCGATAAAATGCAATTGTGTTCATTGCCCGTACCTTATGCCTGCCCTTACCATAACCCTACCGCTACCATGGGGCACTCTGTTCACACTGTTGACATCAACAAACCGCTCGCCAGATGTGGAGGTCCTGGAATTGGCGTGGTTACGTGGCCTGCGGTTGTGAGGCCGGTTGGACGTACTGCTAAATCCTCTAAAATTACGTTGGAGGCAGCTTACGGTAAAGAAATTAACATTAAATACTCTAGCAACAGCTTTGGTGGACATTCCTGCAGTCATTGTGCCAATTGTATGCCAAGTCTCAAAACTTGAGACGTCTGTGGCATTGTGTTGTGTGACAAAACTGCACATTTTAGAGTGGGCTTTTATTGTCCTCAGCACAAGGTGCACCTATGTAACGATCATGCTGTTTAATCGGCTTCTTGGATGAATTATTTTGACAAAGGAGAAATAAGCTTTTTGTGTGTATGGAACATTTCAGAGATATTTTATTTCAGCTCATGAAACATGGGACAAACACTTTATATGTTGTGTTTATATTTTTGATCAGTATAGAATCATTGGTCAACAAACCACTACGTTATTTTCTATCTGTAAATGTTAATCAATCCGTATTCACACCTAAACCTAGCACCACTACAGCTACATTATCTCAGTGACAGATCTCAGGCCATCAAGGTAGAAGGGGTCAAATCAAATTTCCCTAAGTTACATAAAGGGGTGCCCCAAGGTTCAATATTCGGCCTACTGTTTACAATCTATTCAAATAATATTGTTAATGCTGTTAAAAAAGACATTCAATTATATGCAGATGATACAGTGTTGTATTCCATTGCTCCATCGGTTGGCCAAGCCTTTTCACATTTGATGTCTCATTTTGAAGTACTGCTAGTACTAAATGCAAACAAAATGCATGCTTTTTTCTAGGTCCTATAACCCATATTGAAATGCATTTTTAATTACAAGTTCATTCCTACAAATATCTTGGTATCTGGCTTGATGAAAAAACGTCACTAAGCTGGTGAAGAAGTTCAAGGTTGGTTTCTTTTACAGAAACAAACATGTATGACTTTTGTTATTTTAGACAATGGAGATATTATCTAGTATATGCATGCAGCAGCATCTACACAGTCGACGAGATGCTGTTTTCCATTGTGCCCTTAGGTTTATTACTGGTGATGGTTAAACTCACCATTGTGTTTTGTAATTCTGTATCAAAAAGTGGGTTGGGCATCTTTGTATGTAAGGAGAGAGCAGCATTTTCCTGTGTTCATCTACAAAGCACTCATGGAGACACTTCCTATATTCTATATTCTGCATTCTGCATACGTAGATACCAGCCATTAGTCTGTGTGATTAATGGGGGCTGACCTAGAGCAGTGTTTGTAAGTCAAGGGCAGATCCTGGGTCATTTATACAACATTTTTAGAGTCCGAATGGTTTGAGCTACAAACTATTAGAAGCTATCTATGAAAAGCTGATGCTCTCACGAATACGCACATGTTTTGCTCTATGATGCTTACAAGCTACACAATAGTCGTTAGAAGGTAAGGGGTTCTTCTACATGGAATATCATGGGAAATCCCTGGAAATAGTGTCTATAATACTGTAATAAGCTCCCATAGTTGCTGTCACAACCTCCAAACTCCACACACACAGATGTCACTGACGAGTTGTTTATTCATTTTCCAGTGAACAAACAATTTCAAACAATTATAGCATTCATATTCATTCATTTGCAGCATTTGTTTTGCTTTGGTGGACCTCATTTGTCAATAAAACTCATGAATACAACTGTTTATGTCAAATTGTTTTGATTGTAGCCCTAGTTATCCTGAAAAGAAAATGGTAAAACACGTCATTGTGAGGCTAAATATAAGGGCTGGACCTGCAGATAAAAGAAAGTGGGACAAATTAAAAGCTGAATATTGCTGGGATCTCGGTACTGGGAGGGGGATAGGGCTGATTGCTGCCCCCTTTGGGGTGATTGCGTGCCCATAGTAAACAGAAAATAAATCTGTCAAAAATTGCTAATATATGCAATTAAAAATTATTATTGAATAGAAAACACTCTAAAGCTTCTAAAACCGTTTAAATTATGTCTGTAAGTAAAGCAGAACTCTCAGGGCACTCATTCTCCAAAACTCTCTCTTGTCATCATAAAAGTTGGCCCAACTTTGACGTCATCGCCCCCACCCTTCCCAAGCACCTACAGTCCTGGGAACAGTTTCTATGCCTTCAGCGCGATGTCCGCTTTCAATGGGGCTTCTCATTATGTGAATCGCGCGCTCACGAGAGTTTTGGCCGAAACCTTTCGGTCACGCGAGAAAACAGGTTACTCTCATGCGCGTTCTGCTCCGGTGATGTCTTTCTTCCAAGATTGATTAAACGATGCGTGTGTTTCTGTTCGTCCTGAGAATTGCTGTGAAGCTATATAACATGCTAACGCTGTGTTCTGAACATAGTTTGACAAGTTTAGTCGACATATAATATGTAATTTCGACGTTTTGGTGCGCACCCACATTACTTTTTGGCTGCATTTCAACCGAAATATGTCGTGTTTGATAACCGAAAGACACAGACTTCAAAACTAAAGCTGTTTTTGGTAAGTATAAACCCTTCCAGGTCTTCTGATGGAAGAACAGCAAAGGTAAGGGAATATTTATGTGTTAAATTTGGGTTTCTGTGGACTTCTGTGGACAAAATGCTAATTCCTGAGCGCCGACTCATATTATAGCCTAGTGAACGAAATCTGTAACGTTAAAAATAAATGTAACACAGCGATTGCATTTAGAAGAAGTGTATCTTTCTATATATATGTAGAACATGCATATTTAGTCAAAGTTTATGTTGTGTATTCCATGTTAGCTGACGGCAGCTGCCGAAGCCATCGTCATTTCTCCTGACATTTGAGTAGCATTTTTTTGACATGGCGTCATTGTAAACAGAGATTTATGGATATTTATAGCATATTATTGAAAAAAACAAATGTACTGTGTAACATGTTATATTACTGTCATCTGATGAAGATTTCAAAAGGTTAGTGAAATTATTTTTCTTTTAATCCTGCGTTTGGTGATTGCATATTTTGTTCAATTTGGCTATGGAAATTAGCTGTGTCTTCAGTGTGTCTTCGGTGGTGGTTTGACATAAATATGTGCTATGTTTTAGAAATCTGACTTGCTGGCTAGATAAACAGGTTGTTTATCTTTCATTTGAGCTATTGGACTTGTTAATGTGTGGAGGTTAAATATTTCTAAGAATATTTTTGCATTCCGTGCGCCACCGTTCCAGCTGACGGTGGGAGGGCTGATCCCCAATTGGGAACCAACATCTTTGTCAGGTTAATAGTACAGCAGAAGGAATGAACTACGTATATTTAAAAATTGAATACACACTTTCATACGTTTATGCCTTAGCATTCGATGCGTCATGTACTCATTATGGGGTGGCAGGGTAGCCTAGTGGTTAGAGCGTTGGACTAGTAACCGAAAGGTTGCAAGTTCATATCCCAAATCTGTCGTTCTGCCCCTGAACAGACAGTTAACCCACTATTCCTAAGCCGTCATTGAAAATAAGAATTTGTTCTTAACTGACTTGCCTAGTTAAAAAAAGGTAAATAAAATTATAAAGGCAATACTGCAGTCATTCATTCATTTTCCCATATATTCCGGCGGAAGTCGGTCCCTCTCCTTGTTCGGGCGGTGTTTGGCGGTCGACGTCACCAGCCTTCTAGCCATCACTGATCCATTTTCCATTGGTTTTGTGTTGTCTTCCTTCACACCTGGTTCCAATCCCATCAATTACATGTTATGTCTTTAACCAGGATGTGGGTAGGTTTCTGAGGTCTTACTGCCAGGGCTGGCCGGGGGGAGTGGGTGGCTTTCGTGCCCTGGGAAGAGATGGCCCAGAATTCGCTCCGCCAATCCTCCACTAACCTTTCTCCCTTCCAGTGTGTATTAGGGTATCAGCCAGTTTTGGCTTCTTGGCATCAGAGTCAGACCGAGGCTCCTGCGGTGGACGACTGGTTTCAGCGTGCGGAAGAAACATGGGACACCGCCCATATCCACCTTCAGCGCGCTGTACTGTGCCAGAAAGTTGCGGGGTCTGGCTCTCGACCCGAAACCTGCCCCTCCGCCTGCCCTGTCGGAAGCTGGGTCTTCGGTTTATGGAGCCATTTAAAGACCCGAGGAGAGTGATCGAGGTATGTTACAGGTTACAGCTTCCCCCCGATTACCGCATTAACCCATGTTGTCTCTCCTCAGGCCGGGGTGGCTGGCCCACTCCAGGAGTCTGAGGTGCGGGAGGTTCCTCCACCCCTCTGGACATCGAGGGGGCCCCTGCGTACTCCGTTCGTTCCATACTGGATTCGAGACTTCGAGCGAGGGGCCTTCAGTACCTCGTGGACTGGGAGGGTTATGGTCCGGAAGAGAGATGTTGGGTTCCGTTGGATCCTTCCATGCTGCAAGATTTCCACAGTCTCCATCCGGATCGCCCTGCGCCTCGCCCTTCGGGTCGTCCCTGAGGTCGGTGCTGACGAGCCGTGGTCCCTCTCCTTGTTCGGGTGGTGTTCGGCGGTCGACGTCACTGGCCTTCTAGCCATCACTGATCCAATTTAAATTTTCCATTGGTTTTGTCCTGTCTTCCTTCACACCTTGTTCCAATCCCATGAATTACATGTTGTGTATTTAACCCTCTGTTTCCCCTTATGTCCTTGTCTGAGATTGTTTGATTGAATGTGATGTGCATGTATTATGTTGGTGTGCGACGGGTTTTGTACCCACTTTTGATATTTTGTCCATTTTGGTTTTTGGAGTTTTATCAGCATTTATTAAACTATTCCGTTTTTACCAAGTTCGTTCTCCTGCACCTGACTTCCCTGCCACCAACACGTACCTATTACAGATGCTTTGCTCTACTGTTAAAATTACTATAACTAAGTAGGTCCTGATATTATCCTTATCTCAAAGCATCCTTGAATCCTGATATCCTAATTTCACAGTACCAGTTGTTCTGAAAACACCAGAGAGAATCTCACAACATCAGGAACCATCTTTGTACTTGCTTCTTCCGTTTGACGTCAATACTATGCATAATCATGTAATTAATAGATGCTACTGAATGCAAGTGCAACACATGGAAGTGTAATAATCATGAGGAATTTCACAGAAGTCGTCTTGATACTACCCATCCCGCATGCGGGAGGGTAATCATCGCCTCAAACTAATTAGCATAACGCAGCGGACATAAATATCCCTAGAAAATGTTCCTATTCATGAAAATCACAAATGAAATATATTGAGACACAGCTTAGCCTTTTGTTAATCACACTGTCATCTCAGATTTTTAAAATATGCTTTACAGCCAACGCTAGACAAGCATTTGTGTAAGTTTATCATAGCCTAGCATAGCAGTATGCCCTGCTGGCAGCAGGCAACATTTTCACGAAAATAAGAGAAGCAATCAAATTGAATCATTTACCTTTGAAGAACTTTGGATGTTTTCACTCACGAGACTCCCGGTTAGATAGCAAATGTTCCTTTTTTCCAAAAATATTATTTTTGTAGGCGAAATAGCTCCGTTTGTTCTTCACGTTTGGCTGAGGAATCGGCCGGAAAATGCGTTCACTACAACGCCAAACTTTTTTCCAAATTAGCTCCATAATATCGACAGAAACATGGCAAACGTTGTTTAGAATCAATCCTCAAGGTGTTTCCCACATATCTATTCAATAAAATATCCACCGGGACAATTGGTTTCTCATAAGAAGCGATTGGAAAAATTGTCACGAATCCCGTTTCCTGAGTCTGATATTTGCCAGTGTTCTGTCCTGGAGTGTTTTTTCCGGCGTCCTGGAACGCACCCTGTCTGGTTGCCGGGCAATGTAGCCAGTTGGGAGTTCTGATTACCCGCACCTGTATCCCATCAGCTATCTGCACACCTGGTCCTGATCATCATCTCTCCTCTTCATAAGCCCGGACCTGACAACCATTCCCTGCCGGATCGTTAGCCATGAACAGTATGTTGTGCCATAGTATCAGCCTCAAGTTGGATAGGATTTGTTTTGTTGTTTTGTACGTCTTGCTTGCCTTAAACTTACCTCCGTTTGTTCTGTCTTCAGTTACTCACCCGGATCATTTACCCCATTCCCGCCTGGTCGTCGGAGGATTCCGCTTCCCCATTGGATCCACCTATTTACTCCCATCAACTCACCACCGCTGCCCGCTACGCCACCTGGATATATCTACCCATTCACATTCACTTGTAAATAAATACTCACCTTCTTCCTACTCTCCTTGTCCTGGTCTGCTTCTGGGTTCAATTTTGAAGAATCGTGACAAAAATGGCTACTTCTGTATTTTACGCAAGATTTTCTGCGGAAGCCATCATGTGACCACTTGCTCAATGTGGTCCCTTACGGCTATTCTTCAACATAAATGCGTAAAAATACGTCACAATGCTGTAGACACCTTGGGGAATACGTAGAAAGCGTAAGCTCATTCGTAGCCCATTCACAGCCATATAAGGAGTCATTGGCATGCAGCGCTTTCAAAATATGGGGATTTTTGATTTGGAAACGTCAGAGTGTTTTCTATCCAAAGCTGTCAATTATATGCATAGTCAAGCATCTTAATGTGACAACATTTTTATCCAAAAATGCCCCCTAGTTACAAGAGGTTTAACTCCTGCTCCCAAGCGTGAACAGAACCACATATCATATTGAAGTGAGTTTCACCCCTGCTATGTTCCCCATTATTACATTTTCAGCCATTTTTTCTGTTACTGCAAGTTATTACTAGTTTGACCACCAGAGCGGCAGGGTAGCCTAGTGGTTAGAGCGTTGGACTAGTAACCGAAAGGTTGCAAGTTCGAATCCCCGAGCTGACAAGGTACAAATCTGTCGTTCTGCCCCTGAACAGGCAGTTAACCCACTGTTCCTAGGCCATCATTGAAAATAAGAATTTGTCCTTAACTGACTTGCCTAGTAAAATAAAGGTAAAATTAAAGAGTGCATCTTTGAGAAGCATTACCAGATAATTCTGTATTGGCATTACCAGATAATTTATTGGCATTACCAGATAATTTCAAACCTTTTTTTGTAATAACATAGTATATGGGATTGATTTTAAAAAATTTGGCTTAATTAATATGATTATTTTGTGTTTCTATCATTCTGTAATGATATGCTATTTAGTTCATAAGGACAGCATAGCTAACAAATTGTCAGCCAACATAACTTGTAAAGTAACTTATTTGAAAAGTCATTACTTTATTACATTGAGTAGCAAGCTTCCCCTTGGCCGTTAGGGCAAATCTGGTCTGTGAAAGGAGGGGGGGTTTCACACCAAGCTTGGCTATTAGACTATTCTTTAGTAAAGGTTGAATAGTCTATTGTTCAGTTATTAGCCCCCCTCCCCAACTTGCAACAAATTGTTGTTGTTCCAATCTCGTTCCTTTCCCTCTTCTACAAGTCATCATTCTGCACCTGAGTGGCTCGCTTGTGGGCGTGCTGGCAGAATATGGCAGCATCTTTGGTTGTGCATCAAGAATACTGCATAGAGTAGCATGTTTGTATGAACGTCTGGTTATTCACAGGCAAATTGTTATATGCTATGGAGGTACATTTGTATCGTTTTGTCGAGAGCAAAACGTATTTTATTTTCAGTCCAAAAAAATTGTTCTGAAATAAACTTTTTTCCGACAGAAAGGAAGTCATAGCGGACACCTACGAAGAAGGACTGTGTAATGATGGCATCTCAGTTAAGCAGTACTGGGCGCTCTTCCGTCCAACTTTTACATAGCTAGTAGTTAGCTCCTACGATTCAGTGTCGGTTCATAACATTCTAATGTATTACACACATACATACATAGTGTAGAACAATAAATCATGCAATTTTTATTCTCAAGCTAACCAAAAGCATTTAGCTACGAACGCCTGTTCTCACAATTTTCAGTTGAATTAATCTAACTTTCTTTCATGGCAACTCATAAGCAGGCCATGTCATATTTGTTTCATAGTTGATATATAATCATATTTCATGACAGTGTAATGGTTTGCTTTTTTTGACAGAAGGATGAAAGAACACAATATGTCTGTCACAAAGAGTTAGGGAGTCTTTGCAGCGTGTAGATGGTGCAGGTATCATTGCAAATTTCCCATCACCTAATGAACAACAACAATACCAGTCAGGTGTTAAGCGTTCTGTGCTGTATTGGCGTATCCTGAAAATTACATCTGCTGCTTTAGATTGAACGGTCAAATCTCAGTTATTGTTTTCATATCTACAAAAAATAAGCTATTTTCTTTACTTTCAGAGAGCGAGCTGATCAAGGGGTCAAAATGTAGATATTGCCAGATGTTCACAATCCGAGGAACAGGCCGTGGAAGCTTTATTGCTGGCAAAAGTGTCCATAACCAGAGGTAATTAAACTGTTCTGTTCTTTTTCTCTTCATCTCGGCCTGTCTTGTTGTACATGGAACCTGTCTCACATTCATGAATTAAAAATCCCTTAAGATGTCAGCTGCTAATTTTCAGATTTACACCACATAAACACATCCATTTTCACTTGACTATCTGTTGGTATCTGTTGCTGCCAAGTCATGATTTCCCTGGGGGTTAGCCTGGCAATAACCAAGTGGTGAGACACATAGCCCTCTATATTTAAATGTTTCAGGTACACTCTGATAGGTGTCTGCGTCACATACAGTATCTTCTATTGACATTATCTTCTATTGTTTGTCCTCATGTTTTTCAGCATAAAGTACTCTGTAGCCACTTAGTGTGGACACCAGGTGAGACCACACACACACAAACACACAATAACAGTCTCTCTCCTTCACTTCATCCCTCTCCCCCTTCTCCATAAATTCTCTAGGTTATATCAGCTGTTTTGGTGAAACCCTCCCACATCTGAACTGGCTGACACAGAGATCACAGCATGATCATAGGTGAGAGGTCACTTGTTTGGGTCAACAGGAAGTATTATTAAAGAGATGCCTTACATTGCAATACAGACAGAGATGCAGTAGTCGTAATGATCCAAAGTCAGTTTCGCATTTCCCCTCCTGATGATTATGATGACTGACCGTGTTAGCATGATTAAGCCTTGTTTTTTTAATTCTCTCTCTCTATCCATCTGTCTCTCGTCTGCAGGTATGTTTTGATGTGAGAGAGGAAGCCAGTCCCATCATCGCCACCTCACCCGCTCTTAAGATAACCTTCGGGCCAACTGGGGGCCAAAGCTGGTTAGGAGACACCGCAATTGTGATGAACTGAGAAAATATTTAGGGTTGCATTGTAATTCATTAATCATATGCTGTCTGCCGGTGTTCTTTACCTCTTTCCCTTTCTGTCTTCTACACCTCTTTCCCTAACTCATCTTTCTTCCTCGTTTTATAATGCACACCATATGTGCATTGAAGTACAGATTGAACATGTATTTATAATATACAATTATCATAATGATAATGCATGTATTATGTATTTATAACATCTGGATAATGAACTTCTTTCAAAAAAGCTTTTAACATTCTCCACTGGTTGAAATTAAGTATCTCATTGAAATACTATCCTGTGTCCTCAGATTAATGCAGATGAAGGGAGTTAGATATGCACATTTCTTTCTGTATATATGAATTAAAAATCGGCCTATAATTAAATAATGTTTCTAGTCTATTGCATAGTTACAATGTGTAATCATTGATGACCCAGGAGCAGGAGTGGTAAACACTGTTGAAGTGTATAATTGTAATACATACATGCAGACACAGCATCATTCAAATAATAGAGTCAGATATTCTTTTTCAGTCATATCAGAGAGATTCATACCTGAACCGCACATGTATTTGCCAAGGAAGAGTACATGATCAGTAAATAAAATTCAATGTACAGGCTACAATGTGGGAATCTCATGGGTGGTAATAACGACAGTACATGTTTATAGGACTTGCATCCTTGGCATAATAAAGTTATTATATTCTACTCTATCCATGGGCTTCATTCAGACTTGAAGATGATACAACAACGATAGCTGAAGTTCATAGATTGGTATCAATATTAGTTTAGATCCTAACATGTTAGATCGGCTACATACTGTAGCTAGCTACACATCCATAGGCATACCGTTATTTTTATCCTCCACTACACAATAAGCAAGTAAATAGTTAGCTAGCTATGTTACTTCAGCTGCATTTCAAGGCAAGCTTAAAACAATTGTACATTGAATTTGCAATTTGATTCTTTACATCCACTGTTTCACAAGACGACAGCCTGGTTTGCTGGTTCTCAGTAGTCCCTAAAACATCAAACAACACAAATTATAAATGAAAGCTCCTGTCATAACACTAGCTAGCTAGCTGGCTAATGTTAGCTAGTCAGCTAACTTGCTAAATATCAATATTCGTAAATGAACTTAATGACAAATAAATATGCACAAATGTTTGTCTCTACATTAACTAACCTATTCCTCTCAATTGTAAAATTTTTCTTGACTCGTTATGACATTATAACTACTTACATTTGGTTCGCCAGCCATCTTCACCCAGGGACGGGTGGCTCACATCAAATTCATCATTGGAACCACTCGATATGATTGGTCATATAGAAACCTTGGGACCCATATGCATAATGAGTGCTCTAACTCCCCCTTGTGGTGTTCTGGAGCAATGAAGCCGTGACGCTGGGTACCTCTAAGTCCCACAGCGCAAGCTCACAACTTTTAAAGCAGGAACCACTGTATGGAATTGCACCTAAGTTTCACTCCTGCTATGTTCCACTGATGTGAACACAGCAACCTTGAATCGTATTGAGTTGCACAGGACTCAGTTCAATTCCCCTGATGTGAATAAAGCTACCTTGTTTCACTAAATTACCCTCATGTGAATAAAGCTACCCTGTCATCTACAGTTACCGCCCTCAATGGGTATCATGGAGTAAAATATAGACTTTATTACACCCACAATGGGTTTCCTGGGGTAACATGTAATCTCTTGAATCTTACGGAGTTGCACCAACGTTTTACTTATGCTATGTTCCCCTAACATGAACGCAGCAACCTTGAAAAACCTTGAAAAACTAATGTTTTTCACCTCAGCAACTTGTCTTACGTTCCCATTTTCATTCCCCTACATCACATTCACACCCAGCAGCTTTCACCAGTCACACACATGTACATATACTTAGGTCTACACGTATATGTGGCTACATGGCTACTACGTAGCAATGGGTATTATATTTCAATTTGGCGATCTAGCTAACGTGTTTTGATACACAGTATTAGCCTAAGATGCAGGCAAAGTAATCTCTATTGAAAAAAAATACAGAAAATTCTGGAGCCGTATTTTAACACATTAAATAATAATTTTCAACCCAAAATGCATGACAATCACTGAATTAGGTTGCACATTCAAATATTTAGAACATGAAAAGATGAACAACTTATTTATTGAATAGCATCTCAGTAGTCTATTACACTTTATAATAAAGCACTTTGAATTACAGTAACCAAATCATGGGCTGGTGCCACCAACTGAAAAAATTTGTGGGACCAGTGCCACCAGGGGAAAATATTCAAATGAAATATCTCATTTACATAAGTATTCACATCCTTGAGTCAATACTTCGTAGAAACACTTTTGGCATCGAAAACAGTCTTTCTGGGTGAGTCTCTAAGAGCTTTCCACACCTGGATTGTGCACCATTTGCCCATTATTCTTTTCAGAATTCTTCAAGCTCTATCACATTGGTTGTTGATCATTGCTTGATTCCAGGTCTTGCCATATATTTTCTAATCGATTTAATTCAAAACTGTAACTTAACTAGATTTAATTCAAAACTGTTATTGTCCTGCTGAAAGGTGAATTCATCTCTCAGTGTCTGGTGGACAGCAGACTTCTTCTAGGATGTCACCTGTGCTTAGCTCCATTCAGTTACCTTTTAATCCTTTAAAACTCCCCAGTCCTTAACAATTACAAGCATACCCATAACATGATACTGCCATCACTATGCTTGAAAATATGGAGTAGTGTGTTGTATTGTATTTGCCCCAAACATATCACTTTGTATTCAGGACCATTCACCATCCCAGTGTACTTTTCTGAATATATTATCATTACAGTAACTTAATCGAAATCTGAGAAATCCTTAATCAACCCGATTAGCATCAAACAAACTAGGCGTCACCATTTTCCTCACACACTTGTGACTGGTTTTAGCAGTGTGATGATTCAGCACAGGGAATCAACAGAGAGGAAGACTTAAAAGCGAGAGAGAAGAGGATGGCAAGAGTAATAATTGTCAAGCACCCTTCCACCTCATACTTAGGAGTGCTGATTTCCATGTGACCATGATGACTAAAGCCAGTATCATTCATTAATGCTCTGGGTCCTCATTACTGTCTCTTCACACATTTTGAAAGACTCATTACCTGCATAATGGAATAGCCCTTAAAAACAGCCAGACCTTTCCTTAACGTGAATTAATCACCTCAGCAACGAGACAAAAAGGGAATTATCTTGTTAAATATTGAGAAACTTCAAACCAAGACTTTCATTCAAACTTCAGCCGATCTGACTAGATGGCTCATAAAGAGATCTGGGTCATTGTCAATGAACAGTACACATTGATATAGATGAGAATCTGCTTTGGCAGCCAAATTGTAGCAAGGACAGAGATGTACTTACATTTGACTATGACTTTCACCGTCTTGGTGTCAGGAGAGGCAATGTCATTCATTGCACTGCATTCATAGTCCCCTGCTTGGTCCCTCGTGATACCGGTGATGTTTAGATATTCTCCACTGTCATACTTCCTGGCTAAAAACAAGAGGAAAAAAACATATTCCTATTCAGGAAGATACAGTATACAAGGTGCTTCAACATCAATTCCCTAAATACAGGACATAATTAGTACAATGATATACAGTTCCTTGAGAAAGTATTCACACCCCTTAACTTTTTATACATTTTGTTGTGTTACAGCCTGAATTTAAAATGGACTAAATTGAGATATTGTGTCACTGATCTACGCACAATAACCCACAATGTTAAAGTGGAATCATGTTTTTATACATTTTTACAAATCAATAAAACAATGAATAAGCCCTTTGTTATTGAAAGCCTAAAATAAGAGTAAAAATGTGCTTAACAAGTCACATATTAAGTTGCATGGACTCACTCGGTGGGCAATAATGATTTTTGAATGACTATCTGTAACCCACACATACAATTATCTATAGGGTCCCTCAGTCAAGCAGTAAATATAAAACGCATATTCAACCACAAAGACCACAAAGGAGGTTTTCCAGTGGCTATCAAAGAAGGGCAGCATTAGTAGTGTAAAAAAAGCAGACATTGAATATCCCTTTGAGCATGGTGAAGTTATTAATTACACTTTGGATGGCGTACCAAGAAACCCAGTCACAACAAATATACATGCGTCCTTACTAATTCAGTTGCCGGAGAGGAAGGAAACCACCCAGGGAATGCACCATGAGGCCAAGGTTAAAACAGTTACAGAGTTTTACGGCTGTGAAAGGAGAAAACTGAGGATGGCTCAACAACATTGTAGTTACTCCACAATACTAACCGAAACGACAGAGTGAATAGAAGGAAGCCTGTACAGAATAAAAAATATTCAAAAACATGCATCGTGTTTGCAATAAGGTACAAAAGTAGTACTGCAAAAAAATGTGTAAATAAATGTACTTTTTGTATGGAATACAAAGTGTTATGTTTGGGGCAAATCCAACACAACACATCACTGACTATCAACTTTTTTATTTAGGGGGTAGATGAGCTTTCATATTGCAGATAGATTTCCAATCCAATGGGTGTGTGTATATATATATATATATATATATTCACAGAAACAGAATCTTAAAAAATATATATTTTCCTTTATTATTTTCCCCTACCCTACCACCCCTCCCCTAATTGTAGTAAACTAATGGACAACAACACTTAGGCTTCTACTTACAGCTTGTACATACTGTATACATTTTACGGACACAGTATATTTTTACAATAGTTATATTTTGTTTGCACTTAGTCCCATCCTTCAGCTACCCTCAACCCTTACCTTCTATCTCTGAAGACCATCCCGTTTTGATTTATATTTGCTATATATTTTTAACTGTGCTGTTTCACAAAAGTTCTGAACCTACAGTAAATATATATATATATTCTACGAACACAGTACATTTTACATTCGTAATTTTCTTATTTATAGTCCCACAATTCAGCTCCACTCAACACCTCCCATCTATTTCTGAACACCATCCAGTCTTGATTACTATTTGCCATATATTTTTCTACTGTGCTGTGATGTTTCACAAAAGTTCTGAACATTTCTACTCTCAAAGTTTCTACAGATTATAAATTAAATATACTTTTTTTAAGCTAAAAGTGTTATATTATTGATCAATTGACTATGACATTTCAAATCACCCAGCACTGCTATTTGCAGAGTTAGCTCCAGGTAAATGTTGCAATTCTTCAGCTATTCCTGAACGTGTGACCAAAAACAAGCTACATATGGACAGTACCAAAACAAATTATACAATTATTCTAACTATTTGGCCTGAATGCCAAGCATCACGTCTGGAGGAAACCTGATACCAACCCTACGGTGAAGCACGGTTGCCAGCATCATGCTGTGGGGATGTTGTTCAGCGGCAGGGACTGGAAGACTAGTCAGGATCAAGGGAAAGATGAATGGAGAAAAGTACAGAGAGATCCTTGATGAAAACCTGCTTCAAACCTTCTGCTTCAAACCTTCAAACCTTCACCCCAGACTGGGGTGAAGGTTCGCCTTCCAACAGGACAACGACAGCGAGCGCACAACGAAGACAACGCAGAAGTGGTTTCGGGACATGTTTCTGAATGTCCTTGAGTGGTTCAGCCAGAGCCCATACTTGAACCCAAATGAACATTTCTGGAGATACCTGAAAATGTCTGTGCAGCGAAGCTCCTCATCCAACCTGACAGAGCTTGAGAGGATCTGCAGAGAAGAATGGGAGAAACTCCCCAAATACAGATGTGCTAAGCTTGTAGCGTCATACCCATGAAGACTTGAGGCTGTAGTGTCTAAAAACCAGTTTTTGCTTTGTAGTTATGGGGTATTGTGTGTAGATTGATGGGGAAAACAAACCATTTCATCCATTTTAGAAGAAGGCTGTAACGTAACAAAATGTGGGAAAAGTCAACGGGTTTGAATCGGAGTCGTTTTGTGTATCTGTTCATGAGCTTTTAAAAAATGTATTTGCATTTTGTTGCATGACATAAGTATTTGATACATCAGAAAAACAAAACTTTATATTTGGTAGAGAAACATTTGTTTGCAATTAGAGATCATACGTTTCCTGTAGTTCTTGACCAGGTTTGCACACACTGCAGCAGGGATTTTGGCCCACTCCTCCATACAGATCTTCTCCAGACCCTTCAGGTTTCGGGGTTGTCGCTGGGCAATACAGACTTTCAGCTCCCTCCAAAGATTTTCTATTGGGTTCAGGTCGGGAGACTTGCTAGGCCACTCTAAGACTTTGAGATGCTTCTTACGGAGCCACTCCTTGGTTGCCCTGGCTGTGTGTTTCGGGTCGTTGTCATGCTGGAAGACCCAGCCACGACCCATCTTCAATGCTCTTACTGAGGGAGGGAGGTTGTTGGCCAAGATCTCACGAAACATGGCCCCATCAATCCAACCCTCAATATGGTGCAGTCGTCCTGTCCCCTTTGCAGAAAAGCATCCCCAGAAAAATTATGTTTCCACCTCCATGCTTCACAGTTGGGATGGTGTTCTTGGGGTTGTACTCATCCTTATTCTTCCTCCAAACACAGCGAGTGGAGTTTAGACCAAAAAGCTCTCTTTTTGTCTCATCAGACCACATGACCTTCTCCCATTCCTCCTCTGGATCATCCAGATGGTCATTGGCAAACTTCAGATGGGCCTGGACATGCACTGGCTTGAGCAGGGGGACCTTGCGTGCGCTGCAGGATTTTAATCCATGACGGCGTAATGGTTTTCTTTGAGACTGTGGTCCCAGCTCTCTTCAGGTCATTGACCAGGTCCTGCCGTGTAGTTCTGGGCTGATCCCTCACCTTCCTCATGATCATTGATGCCCCACGAGGTGAGATCTTGCATGGAGCCCCAGACCGAGGGGGATTGACCGTCATCTTGAACTTCTTCCATTTTCGAATAATTGCGCCAACAGTTGTTGCCTTCTCACCAAGCTGCTTGCCTATTGTCCTGTAGCCCATCCCAGCCTTGTGCAGGTCTACAATTTTTTCTCTGATGTCCTTACACAGCTCTCTGGTCTTGGCCATTGTGGAGAGGTTGGAGTCTGTTTGATTGCGTGTGTGGACAGGTGTCTTTTATACAGGTAACGAGTTCAAACAGGTGCAGCTAATGCAGGTTATGAGTGGAGAACAGGAGGTCTTCTTAAAGAAAAACGAACAGGTCTGTAAGAGCCGGAATTCTTACTGGTTGGTAGGTGATCAAATACTTATGTCATGCAATAAAATGCTAATTCATTACTTAAAAATCAAACAATGTGATTTTCTGGATTTTTGTTTCAGATTCCGTCTCTCATAGTTGAAGTGTACCTATGATAAAACAATTACAGACCTCTAAATGCTTTGTAAGTAGGAAAACCTGCAAAATCGGCAGTGTATCAAATACTTGTTCTCCCCACTGTAACTATTCACCCCCCCCCCCCCCGAAGTCAGTACCTTGTAGAGCCACCTTTTGTAGCAATACAGCTGCACATTTCTTGGGATATGGGATAAGCTTGGCACATCAAGCCACTGAGATTTTCACCCATTCTTCAAGGCAAAACTGCTCAAGCTCCTTCAAGTTGGATGTGTTCCGCTGGTGTACAGCAATATTATTTAAGTCATACCACAGATTCTCAATTGGACTGAGGTCTGGGCTTTGACTAGGCCATTCCAAGACATTTAAATGTTTCCCCTTAAACCACTCGGGTGTTGCTTTAGCAGTATGCTTAGTGTCATTGTCCTGCTGGAAGGTGAACCTCCCTCCCAGTCTCAAATCTCTAAAAGACTGAAACAGGTTTCCCTCAAGAATTTCCCTGTATTTAGCGCCATCCATCATTCCTTCAATTCTGACCAGTTTCCCAGTCCCTGCCGATGAAAAACATCCCAACAACAACAGGTTATGACGATATAGGACTCATTTTAATGTGGATATAGATACTTTTGTACCTTTTTCCTCCAGCATCTTCACAAGATCATTTGCTGTTGTTCTGGGATTGATTTTCACTTTTCGCACCAAAGTATTATTATATATATTTTTTCACCTTTATTTAACCAGGTAGGCTAGTTGAGAACAAGTTCTCATTTACAACTGCGATCTGGACAAGATAAAGCATAGCAGTGTGAACAGACAACACGGAGTTACACATGGAGTAAACAATTAACAAGTCAATAACACAGTAGAAAAAAAGAGAGTCTACACATTGTGTGCAAATAGCATGAGGAGGTAGGCAAATAGTTACAATTTTGCAGATTAACACTGGAGTGATAAATGATCAGATGGTCATGTACAGGTAGAGATATTGGTGTGCAAAAGAGCAGAAAAGTAAATAAATATAAACAGTATGGGGATGAGATAGGTAAAACTGGGTGGGCTATTTACCGATAGACTATGTACAGCTGCAGCGATTGGTTAGCTGCTCAGATAGCAGATGTTTGAAGTTGGTGAGGGAGATAAAAGTCTCCAACTTCAGCGATTTTTGCAAGTTTGTTCCAGTCACAGGCAGCAGAGAACTGGAACGAAAGGCGGCCAAATGAGGTGTTGGCTTTAGGGATGATCAGTGAGATACACCTGCTGGAGCGCGTGCTACGGGTGGGTGTTGCACCAAAGTATGTTCATCTCTAGAACATCTCTAGAACACAGAACGTGTCTACTTCCTGAGCGGTATGACGGCTGCACGGTCCCATGGTGTTTATACTTGCATACTATTGTTTGTACAGATGAACGTGGTACCTTCAGGAGTATGGAAATTGCTACCAAGGATGAACCAGACTTGTGGGGGTATACATTTTTCTTCTGAGGTCTTGGCTGATTTCTTTAGATTTTCCCATGATATCAAGCAAAGAGGCACTGAGTTTGAAGGTAGGTCTTGAAAAACATCCACAGGTACACTTCCAATTGACTCGAATGATGTCAATTAGCCTATCAGAAGCTTCTAAAGCCATGACATAATTTTCTGGAATTTTCCAAGCTGTTTAAAGGTACTGTCAACTTAGTGTATGTAAACTTCTGACCCACTGGAATTGTGATACAGTGAAATATAAGTGAAATAATCTGTCTGTAAATAATTGTTGGAAAAATTACTTGTGTCATGCACAAAGTAGATGTCCTAACCGACTTGACAAAACTATAGTTTGTTTACAAGAAATGTGAAGAGTGGTTGAAAAACAAGTTTTAATGACTCCAACCTAAGTGTATGTAAACTTCCGACTTCAGCTGTACATGAAATTATTGCAAAATGAATAGGAAACATAGTCAAGGTGTTGACACGATTTTAAATAATGATTTTTAATTGAAATAATAATTGTGTCCTTTCATCAAAGAATCCTCCATTTGCATCAATTACAGCCTTGCAGACCTTTGGCATTCTAATAGTCAATTTGTTGAGGTGATCTGAAGAGATTTCACCCCATGCTTCCTGAAGCACCTCTCATAAGTTGGATTGTCTTGATGGGCACTTCTTACGTACCATACGGTCAAGCTGCTCCCACAGCAGCTCAATAGGGTTGACATCCAGTGACTGTGCTGGCCACTCCATTATAGACAGAATACCGGCTGACTGCTTCTTCCCTAAATAGTTATTTCATAGTTTGGAGCTGTGTTTGGGTCACTGTCCTGTTGTAGGAAGAAATGTGCTTGAATTAAGCGCCATCCACACGGTATGGCATGGCGTTGCAAAATGGAATCATAACCTTCCCTCTTCAAGATCCCTTTAACCCTGTACAAATCTCCCACTTTACCACTACCAAAGCACCCCCGGACCATCACATTACCTCCACCTTGCTTGACAGATGGTGTCAAACACAACTCCAGCATCTTTACATTTTTTCTGCATCTCATAAATCTTCCTCTTTGTGATCCTAACACTTCAAACTTAGATGTGTCTGTCCATAACACTATTTTCCAATCGTCCTCTGTCCAGTGTCTGTGTACTTTTGCCCATCATAATCTTGTCTTTTTATTGGCCATTCAGAGATATGGCTTTTTCTTTGCAACTCTGCCTAGAAGGCCAGCATTCCGGAGTCGCCTCTTCACTGTTGACGTTGAGACTGGTGTTTTGCGGGTACTATTTAATGAAGCTGCCAGTTGAGGACTTGTGAGGCGTCTGTTTCTCAAACTAGACACTCTAATGTACTTGTCCTCTTGCTCAGTTGTGCACTGGGGACTCACACTCCTCTTTCTATTCTGGTTAGGGCCAGTTTGCTCTGTTCTGTGAAGGGATTAGTACACAGCGTTGCCTGAGATCTTCAGTTTCTTGGCAATTTCTCGCATGGCATAGCCTTCATTTCTCCGAACAAGAATAGACTGATGAGTTTCAGAATACATTTCTTTGTTTCTGGCCCTTTTGAGCCTATAATCGAATCCACAAATGCTGACGCTCTAGATACTCAACTAGTCTAAAAAAGGCCAGTTGTATTGCTTCTTTAATCAACACAACAGTTTTAAGCTGTGCTAACATAATTGCAAAAGGGTTTTCTAATGACCAATTAGCCTTTTAAAATGATAAACTTGGATTAGCTAACACAACGTGCCATTGGAATACCTCTGTACGCCTATGTAGATATTCCATCAGCCGTTTCCAGCTAAAGTAGTCATTTACAACATTAACAATGTCTAGACTGGATTTATAATCAATTTGATATTATTTTTACGGACAAAAAATGTGATTTTCTTTCAAAAACAAGGACATTTCTAAGTGACCCCAAACTTTTGAACGAATTTTTGCTTGTAAGCAGGAATCAGGAGGATAGAGTTATGGTTATGGCCAAATGGTTGGTGAGTGAAAGCTTTGTATGCGCCTCTGTGTGTGGAGTAATGGTAATCTAGTTTTTCGCCTCTAGTTGCACAGGTGACATGCTGGTAGAAATGAGTTAAAATCACCGTCCACTAGGAGAGTATTTTCTTGTTTGCTAATGGCTCTATACAGCACGTTGAGTGCAATCTTAGTGCCAGCATCGGTTTGTGGTGGTAAGTAGACAGCTACGAAAATGTTTCTATTTGTATTTATTTTGGATCCCCAAGGCAGCAGCTACTCTTCCTGGTGTCCAGCAACATTTTTAAAACATTACAATACATTAACAACACATTTCAAAACACATTAAGTGTGTGCCCACAGGCCACTACTCTACTACCACATATCTACAACACAAAATCCACATGTACGTGTGTATGTTATCATGTGTGAGCATGCATGTGTCTGTGTTTGTGTTATTTCACAGTCCCCACTGTTCATTAAAGTGTATTTTTATCTGTATTCTTATCTAATTTTACTGCTTGCATGAGTTACTTGATGTGGAATATAGTTCCATGTAGTCACTATGGTTACCCAATAGTATGGTCTACAGCTTATCATTAATTATTCTAACTTAGGCGAGCAGGACCTCAAGACTACCTTTGTTAACTTCTTAAGGTATAGGGGGCAGCATTTTCACTTTTGGATAAATAGCGTGGCCAATTTCAACTTCCTGCTACTCGTGCCAAGAATATAAGATATGCATATTATTCGTAGATTTGGATAGACAACACTCTGAAGTTTCTAAAACTGTTTGAATCATGTCTGTGAGTATAACATAACTTATGTAGCAGGCAAAACCCCAAAACCCCTGAGGTCTCTGTCTGTTCAGTGTGTTCTCATTGGGAAACGATATTTCTTAGTCACTTGTTTTCAGTTCCTACTGCTTCCACTGGGTGTCACCCGTCTTTGGAATTTGGTTGAGCTTATTCCTTTGGGCAATGAAGAAGTACGGCCATCTTGGAAAAAGGTAACGCTGTTGAGAGTGCGCAAGACTTGAAAAGTAGCGTTACTTTCCTCTCATCCTCTATTGAAAACAGATAGACCGTCTTCAATTTGATCGATTATTAACGTTAAAAAATACCTAAAGTTGTATTACAAAAGTAGTTTGAAATGTTTGGGCAAAGTTTATAGGCAACCTTTGAGATATTTTGTATTGACATTGTGCAATTTGGAAGCTGTTATTATCTGGATCAAACACGCCAAATAAATGGACATTTTGGATATATATGGACGGAATTAATCAAACAAAAGGACCAATTGTGATGTTTATGGGACATATTGGAGTGCCAACAAAAGAAGCTCATCAAAGGTAAGGCATGTTTTATATTTTATTTCTGCGTTTTGTGTAGCGTCCGCAGGGTTGAAGGTGTTTCACCTGTGCTGGCCCAGTGGATATTTACGAGGGTCTGGCCCAGTGCTCCAGTTTTCTTGAAAGATGACAGGGTTAACACCTTTAGTTGGCTCTCCCTATTTGATTTCTAAACAAACAGTCCTTTATCTGATCGTCCCTGTATGTTTTGCTCCACTTTTTGGTTTGCTTCCTATATTTAAGTTTGGTGTGGGCTTTTCTTTTGTTTGCTTCCTCTTGGGCAAATTTAGTTGGAGCTCATGGTGGGTGTCTTTTAGGTCCCAGTTGTTGTTGCTAGTCAATTTTCAGCGGACACCCTCATGAGTGTATTTCAAAACCCCTCCTAAAACCCCACCTGTTTAATTTAGTTGTTATCAGTGACTCTGTTACTTTCCCTTTCTGTTTGAGTGACAATTTTTGGTTTTCTTGTTGGGGAACATAACAAATTCTTCAGATCACGTTGATAGGAGCATGTCCAGTTTATTCACCAGTGATTGCACATTCTCCAATGAAATTGAGGGCAGTGGTGGTTTATCCACTTGCCGACGTAGTCTCGTCAGGTATCCCGCACGCCAGCCTCTATAATGGCGCCTCTTCCTCCTTCGAGTGTCGGGGATTTGGGTCTGGTCCGGGATGTGCAGTATGTCATTCTCTCATTGAAGTAGAAAACCTCATTCAAATCGAGGTTAGTGATCTGATGTTCAGAATGTCTTTTCGGTCATAGGAAATGTTGGCGGAAACATTATGAACAAAAACACAAAATAACACAATTGGTCAGGAGCCTGTAAAACAGCTGCTATTCCCTCCAGTGCCATTTATATTATCCAGGTGGTTTTGTTTTGTACAACACTCCTCGTGCCACCAAAAACAACTTCAATGATTATTCTCCGACTCTGCATTTACGGCAGTTTTTACTTTCACCATTAAAGGGCCAATTTCTAGTGTTCTGTAATCCCGGAGTTGTTGACTGTGTTTGTGCTTGCCAGTTAGCTAGCAGTTTCTTACTGCCGATAAAACGGATGATTGCCATCATTTTTCAAGTCATTACTGAATGATTTAATGTAACAAGTCAAACATCAAACATTGTAACCTAGTAAACAATTCATTTAGACCCGGTGATTATTTGAAACAGCTGTTTATTTGCTGGAATGTGTGCCGTTGCCTGGCTATGAAAAGGGACAGGCGGCTATTTGAGATTCAGAGTTTAATTGAAGTTTTACGGTGTGTTAATGTCAATATACTTCAATGCGAGTTTGAAAGAAGGGAACTTCTCAACAGTAGATTCACCCTACAAATTGTCTATGCTTCTGAATTCTGTGTGTCTCCTCTTACCCAGACTGCACAATGAAACCCTGGTTATCTTATTGATTAGAAAGGGGAAGGGGAAATTACTAAGGTCAGCAGGCCTGTAATAAGAAATGTATCCTTGGAGTATCCATTACTGTATTAAGTGTTTCAACCCTGACCACCTCTACTCAACCACCTCAAGCAGTAGCAATGTGACAAATGGTATACAATCTGACAAAAAAGTGAAGGAAAATTTGAGCCACTGGCTTTAAAAAAAAAGATATCACACACAGGTCCATTAGCATTCAACAATTGCCTGGTTGAACAAAACCATGCAAAGGTCCTGAGTCACTGAGAACTTCATTGAGAGAAGACACTGACGGTGTGTGTTGAGAGGTATTCGGAAACTTCAGAGGAGCCCCTCACACCTGAGGGAGATGTCACTCCAAACAAATTAAAGAAATCATAGAGAGGTTAATTTTTGTATTCAGTGCAGTCACAGTAAGCAATTTCCCACATTGTGTAGGGAGCACGGAGTACATTTCCTCTAGGGCTGCAACACACAGATAGCACGAGCACCACAGAGAAATCCATTATAGCACAGGCTGCATTTTTACATCCATTTATCCTTTAAACTCTTGAAAATAGAGTACTACCCACGCAGTGGCTTTCTCAGCGGCTCCCCTCTAGGCCTGCTCAAGGTACGGGCCAGAACCCTTTTCCTTTCACACCGTGTCTCTTCAAAAACAGTTTCTCTGCCTTGACACATCAACCTCCAGAGTTTATTGTCAATCTGGAAAGTTAACATCTAGCCGGGACTCGATTAATACAGCGTATCTAAAACCCACTGAGTCATACCTGACTGAGGACCCCACCTTTGTCACCTGTAGTATTATTTCAGTAACATTTTGTATTCAAATGTTTAGCCACATGTGGCTAGGAAAAATGTGTCCATACATACTGTAGATAGGATTAAAAGCATTTCACATACGGTGTCCATATTAGTACACTCTGTCTCAGTAAGAATTGCATCGTTGTCAGGAGTTAAGTCATTCTCACTAGGAGTTGAGTCACTGTCAGTAGGAGCTGAGTCAGTAGAACTTGGGTCAGTGTCAGTATGAATTAAGTCGATCTCAGTAAGAGTTGAGTCATTGACAGTAGGAGTTGACTCTCTCAGTAAGAATTGAGTCATTGAGCAAGTTTCTATTGACCCAAGTTTATTCGACAAAAGCAATGTCGCAAAAAAATATATTGCAATGTGTAATGGAAACAGCAGACAGACATTTTCTAAAGATAAAAAAAAAATGTATCTGTTCGACGGGTGGATTTTTATTTTGTCTAACTTTCTGTATTGCAACAAATGACGATGGAAACTGTGTTTTTTTAATACATTATGATTGCTGAATAATTTTAAAGGTACGCGGGGCACGTGATGTCATCACGTAACTATAAGTTGCACTCTACATTTAATTACTGCTTGCAAAATAAAACATTTTCAACTTCACAGGACAAGGATTGTCCTGACTTTCAAGAATGCTTAAATTGCTTCGCTTTGCTTTTTCTGGTTGTCTTGCAAGTTTCATCATTCAATTATTTCAGATCTACAGGAGTGTAAGATTCACAATGGCACGGTTAGTGTAGACAGCCGATCCGCGGTGACACGCTGGCACATGATAATTATTAGAATATGGCAAATATTAATCAATTATTGCATTCTATCCATGCTGGCTTTCACATGCTATCTGAGACATGAAACAAATAGGTGGGAGGGGGTATACAGGTTGTCACCAATTTATTAATGCACAATTTGCCCTAGTGGGTAATGGAAACACTTCAACCACTAGATTTTTATTCAACGCTGTAGATTTTTGCAAAAATTTTGTTATTTCAGGTGTGACGTCATTACATCAAGCTATTTTTATTGACGGAAGATAGTTAAATGGAAATGCACTCTAGTAGGCAATTGTCACATCTATTTTCTTTCTAAATGTTGACAATTTTCTAAATGTTGACAAAAAAAATCACTGGACACTTTGTGACATCGGCTGAAAATGGCTTAATAAATACATTTACTTGATTGGCATGTCAATGGAAACATAGCTAGTGTCAGTAGGAGTCGGAGTCAGTCTGAGTCGATCTCAGTAGGAGTCTGAGTCGATCTCAGTAGGAGTCTGAGTCGATCTCAGTAGGAGTCTGAGTCGATCTCAGTAGGAGTCTGAGTCGATCTCAGTAGGAGTCGATCACAGTAGGAGTTGAGTCAGCAGGTATTGGATCAGCCTCAGTAGGAATTTATTCAGACTCTCCTAGATCCCTTTAATTCTTTCCTCCAATCCTACATCCCTTAATTCGTAATTGTCTTGCTTCCTTTCCTGCTTTCCTACATTCCTTGACTCCTATCCTATGTTTCCTTCCCTCCTTCTGTTCTCTTTTTTAAAATCCTTTTCCTTATCATTTCATTTCCTAGCTTTTACGTTTCTCTTTTCCCTTCCTAGCTCTTTTCCTCTTATCCCTTCTAAGCTTCCTTTCCTAGTTCCCTTTCCCCCTTTCCTAGAGTTATTTCCTCCTTTCCTTCTTTCCTAGCTTGTGAACCCTTTGGAATTACCTGGACTTCTCCATAAATTGGTCATAACATTTGATCTGATCTTCATCTAAGTCACAACAATAGACAAATACAGTCTGCTTAAACAAATAAACAATTATACATGTATGTCTTTATTGAACACATTGTGTAAACATTCACCGTGCAGGATGGGAAAAGGATGTGAACCCTTAGATTTAATAACTGGTTAATCCTCCTTTAGCAGCAATAAACTCAACCAAACATTTGCAGATCAGAACTGCACAACGGTCAGGGAATTTTGGACAATTCCTCTTTACAAAACTGTTTCAGTTCAGCAATATTCTTGGGATGTTTGGTATGGACCTCTCTCGTGAGGTCATGCCACAGCATCTCAAATCGGGTTGTCAAGAATGGGCCACTCCAGAAGGTGTATTTTCTTCTGTTGAAGCCATTTTTGTAGATGATTTCAAATCAAATCAAATCTAATTGTATTTGTCACATACACATGGTTAGCAGATGTTAATGCGAGTGTAGCGAAATGCTTGTGCTTCTAGTTCCGACAATGCAGTAATAACCAACGAGTAATCTAGTTAACAATTCCAAAACTACTACCTTATACACACAAGTGTAAAGGGATAAAGAATGTAAGAATATGTACATAAAGATATATGAGTGATGGTACAGAGCGGCATAGGCAAGATGCAGTAGATGGTATCGAGTACAGTATATACATATGAGATGAGTATGTAAACAAAGTGGCATAGTTTAAAGTGGCTAGTGATACATGTATTACATAAAGATGCAGTAGTTGATACAGAGAACAGTATATATGTATACATATGAGATAAATAATGTAGGGTATGTAAACATTATATTAAGTAGTATTGTTTAAAGTGGCTAGTGATATATTTTACATCAATTCCCATTATTAAAGTGGCTGGAGTTGAGGCAGTGTGTTGGCAGCAGCCACTCAATGTTAGTGGTGGCTGTTTAACAGTCTGATGGCCTTGAGATAGAAGCTGTTTTTCAGTCTCTCGGTCCTAGCTTTGATGCACCTGTACTGACCTCGCCTTCTGAATGATAGCGGGGTGAACAGGCAGTGGCTCGGGTGGATGCTGTCCTTGATGATCTTTATGGCCTTCCTGTGACATCGGGTGGTGTAGGTGTCCTGGAGGGCAGGTAGTTTGCCCCCGGTGATGCGTTGTGCAGACCTCACTACCCTCTGGAGAACCTTACGGTTGTGGGCGGAGCAGTTGCCGTACCAGGCGGTGATACTATTCCCTCCGCAAGGGTCGTTGTCTGGTGCATCACCCAACTTCTGTTGAGCTTCAATTGGCGGACAGATAGCCTTACATTCTCCTGCAAAATGTCTTTATAAACGTGGGAATTCATTTTTCCATGGATAATAGCAAGCTGTCCAGGCCCTGAGGCAGCATAGCAGCTCCAATCTATGATGCTCTCTTCACCATACTTTACAGTTGGGAAGAGGTTTTGATGTTGGATGTGTTGTGGCTTCTTTAGTTCACACATAGTGTTGTGTGTTCCTTCCAAACAACTCAACTTTTGGTTCATCTGTCCACAGAATATTTTACCAGCAGTGCTGTGGAACATCCAAATGCTCTTTGCGAACTTCAGAAGTACAGCAATGTTTTTTTTTGACAGCAGTGGCTTCTTCCATGGTGTCCTCCCATGAACACCATTCTTGTTTAGTGTTTTACGTATAGTGGACTAGTCAACAGAGATGTTAGCATGTTCCAGAGAGTTCTGTAAGTCATTAGCTGACATTAGGATTCTTCTTAACCTCATTGGGAATTCTGCTCTGTGCTCTTGCAGTCATCTTTGCAGGAGGGCCACTCCTAAGGAGAGTAGAAACAGTGCTGTACTTTCTACATTTGTAGACAATTTGTCTTACCGCGGACTGATGAAGATCAAGGCTTTTAGAGATACTTGTGTAACCCTTTCCAGCTTTATGCAAGTCAACAATTCTTAATATTAGGTCTTCTGAGATCTCTTCTATTCGAGGCATAGTTCACATCAGACAATGCTTCTTGTGAATAGCAAACTAAAATGTTGTGAGTTTTATTTATAGGGCAGGGCAGCTCTAACCCATGATTGTATTCTAGGTTAGCTGACTCCTGACTCCAATTAGCTTTTGGAGAAGTCATTAGCCTAGGGGTTCATATACTTTTTCCAACCTACACTGTGAATGTTTAAATTATGTATTCAATATAGACAAGAAAAATACAATAATTTGTGTGTAATTAGTTTAAGCTGACTGTTTGTCTGTTGTGACTTAGATGAAGATCAGATCTAATTTTCTGACCAATTTATGCAGAAATCCAGATAATTCCAAAGGGTTCACATACTTTTTCTTGCCACTGTATGTGGTAGGTATTCACCAGCACCAGTAGATGTTAATAGTCGTGGGCTTTAAAGCTGCAATCAGCAGTTGAAACAATAACCAAGTGTTACACTGCCTCTGTTTCAGTAAAATAACTGAAGTATGGGGCTGGAGAAATGTAACCACTTTCAAATTCATAGACAGGGCTATGAATGAAAGGGCTGACCATCCATGATATCAACATTATAGTTTTAACCATGTTTTGAGGCTATATAGTCTTTACGTTTTCTCTTTTTTACAAGTATTGAAGTATTACACGCTTATATTTTGGGTTCTGGTGAAGTATGACAGTGAACTAAGCTCTGGTGGCATTTATAAGTTATATTCTTCAAGAATCAATGGGTAAGTATGGTAGCGATCCTGTCTGTATCCTGTCCACATTTTATACACTGCAGTGCTAGCAAGCTGTAGATTATGCTTTCAGTACTAGATTAATTATCTGATACTTTGATTGGGTGGAGAATATGTCAGTTCATGCTGCAAGAACTCTGATAGGCAGGAGCTCGTCCTCTGGGAGTTGTCATAATTACTGTGTAAATCTATGGAAGGGGGTGAGAACCATAAGCCTCCTATGGTTTTGTATTGAAGTCAATGTACTCTGAGGAGGACGGAAACTAACTGTCCTCCGGCTACACCACGCTGCTACCCTACAGAGAGCCGTTGAGGATACTGTAGACATTCTTTGCAAAATAGTGTGTTTTAAACAATTATTTGGTGACGTGATTATATTTTGTATAGTTTTATCTAAAATTGATAACTTTTAATGTTTTACATTTTAAATTCACTGAGGAGGATAGTCCTCCCCTTCCTCTGAGGAGCCTCCACTGGTGTATAAAACCACTGGAATTGGAATTTTGCTTTATCTCCTTTAATCAACTGCTCTTCCACAAACATTGTTTTGTTATTCTTGTTACTGTACAGGAAGCAAATGTACTTTACAGGAAGCATATTAAAGCCAAATTATATTTTCAAAATACCATACCATAGCCACACTTCAGTAAATGTAGTTAATGATTAGTCTGCATTTTTTGGGTTGGCAAGAGAAAGGGTGGAAAAAAATAAACTAACAAGAAAACATTTGGAGAAGGAACAGGAACTTGACAGTCAGTCAGGGCAATTTATCATTCTGTCAAACTCCACTGACTGCTGCAGCACAGCTATCTACAGTACACACAATCTCACCAAAATGGCTGAGTCAAGTGCTGGAGAAAGCAAAGAAAAAGATGCCATGTTTATGATTTCACTTACTTGGTTTCTTGTCAATCATACACTCATACTGCATCTTACCAAACACAAACTACTCTGGGTTTTAAATCAATGTTATATTGTTGTTGGAATCCTATATTTAATGGTTTACCCCTCCCAATTGCTCAGAATTAACATTTGAATAAATGTATAACGTAAATCCTTTTGCTGTCAGTTTGATACCTGTGTAGTTTAATTCTGTAGGTGGTGGATGTATGACGCTTTGTTGACAAACACTGGACGGAAATCGATTACCCTTTTGCATGAAGAAGAGCCGGATGAGAAGAGAGGAAGAGGCAAAGCAAGAAGATTGACTCCGCCCCAAATCTGTCCACATGTAAATACGTGTTAAGCAGAACAAGTGAGTATGGGGAGCAATGAGAGAGTGTTGAATTTGGTCAAGATAAAAGTTCATTGCTATTTTGATTGGTGAGGCTTATTTGATGTAATATTTGTTTCATAATGTTTAGATTGTTACGAGTGTAATGCACATGAGATTCCGGCAACTTTGTGAAAAACGATTTTATATTGGAGATGTGCCTGGTATTCACACACGTACATGTCCTCCCATTGGCTAGAATGCTCCCACCTGATCTCGCCTACTAAAGCCTTTCTATCACCTTTGCGGATATGTATTTCCATTGTTAGAGTGGTCAGTCGACCATCTTCTCAATATAATAGATCATCTTTGACTGACCACAGTTACAGCCATGCATCAATTCAACTAACTTATTGTTCTCAAGTAATAAATATCTGACCAATCAGAATACAGCACAGTAGTAGCTAGGTACCATTACAATTTCAAACAACTGATTCACCATATTTTAGAACTACACAACAGTGACATAGAAAACAATAATATTATACTGTTCAATGAGTGGGCTAGACTATATCAAATATGGTATACTAAATGTACTTGTTATTTCAAGGTACACTTGAGCAAAGACAATTGAGCCACAAAATTGTAGGCCATACAAGCTCACAAAACGGGACCGCCGAGTGCTGAAGCGTGTGGTGTGTAAAAATTGTCTGTTCTTGGTTGCAACACTCAGAGTTCTAAACTGCCTCTGGAAGCAAAAACAGCACAATAACTGTTCGTCGGGAGCTTCATTGGGTTTCCATAGCTGAGAAGCCGCACAGAGGCCTAAGATCACCATTAGCAATGCCAAGTGTTGGCTGGAGTGGTGTAAAGCTAGCAACCATTTGACTCTGGAGCAGTGGAAAACCGTTCCCTGGAGTGATGGATCAAATCAAATTGCATTTATCACATTCGCCAAATACAACAGGTGTAGAAATGTTTACATGCCTTAACCAACAATGCAGTTTAAGATAAGAGTTAAGAAACATATTTACTAAATAAACTAAAGTAAAAAAATTAAGAGCAACAATAAAATAACAAACACAAGGCTATATACAAGGGGTACCTGTACCGAGTTAATGTGTACAGGTTAGTCAAGGTAATTGTGGTAATATGTACAGTACCAGTCAAAAGTTTGGAAACACCAACTCATTCAAGGGTTTTTCTTTGTTGACTTTTTTCTACATTGTAGAATTATAGCGAAGACACCAAAACTATTAAATAACACACATGGAATCATGCAGTAACCAAGAAATGATCTCCGCATGTGTGGTTCCCACTGTGAAGCATGTAGGAGGAGGTGTGATGGTGTGGTGGTGATTTTCTGGTGACACTGTCTGTGATTTATTTAAAATTCAAGGCACACTTAACCAGTATGTCTACCACAGCAATCTGCAGCAATACGCCATCCCATCTGGTTTGCACTTAGTGGGACTATATCCAGGCTGTGTAAGGGCTATTTGAAAAATAAGGAGAGTGATGGAGTTCTGCATCAGATAACCTGGCCTCCACAATCACCCGACCTCAACCCAATTGAGATGGTGTGGGATGAGTTGGACCACATAGTGAAGGAAAAGCAGCCAGGAGTGTTCAGCATATGTGGGAACTCCTTCAAGACTGTTGGAAAAGTTTTCCAGGTGAAGCTGGTTGAGAGAATCCCAAGAGAATGCAAAGCTGTCATCAAGGCAAAGGGTGGCTACTTATATTTGTACAGTGCCTTGCGAAAGTTTTCGGCCCCCTTGAACTTTGCGACCTTTTGCCACATTTCAGGCTTCAAACATAAAGATATAAAACTGTATTTTTTTGTTAAGAATCAACAACAAGTGGGACACAATCATGAAGTGGAACGACATTTATTGGATATTTCAAACTTTTTAACAAATCAAAAACTGAAAAATTGGGCGTGCAAAATTATTCAGCCCCCTTAAGTTAATACTTTGTAGCGCCACCTTTTGCTGCGATTACAGCTGTAAGTCGCTTGGGGTATGTCTCTATTAGTTTTGCACATCGAGAGACTGACATTTTTTCCCATTCCTCCTTGCAAAACAGCTCGAGCTCAGTGAGGTTGGATGGAGAGCATTTGTGAACAGCAGTTTTCAGTTCTTTCCACAGATTCTCGATTGGATTCAGGTCTGGACTTTGACTTGGCCATTCTAACACCTGGATATGTTTATTTTTGAACCATTCCATTGTAGATTTTGCTTTATGTTTTGGATCATTGTCTTGTTGGAAGACAAATCTCCGTCCCAGTCTCAGGTCTTTTGCAGACTCCATCAGGTTTTCTTCCAGAATGGTCCTGTATTTGGCTCCATCCATCTTCCCATCAATTTTAACCATCTTCCCTGTCCCTGCTGAAGAAAAGCAGGCCCAAACCATGATGCTGCCACCACCATGTTTGACAGTGGGGATGGTATGGTCAGGGTGATGAGCTGTGTTGCTTTTACGCCAAACATAACGTTTTGCATTGTTGCCAAAAAGTTTAATTTTGGTTTCATCTGACCAGAGCACCTTCTTCCACATGTTTGGTGTGTCTCCCAGGTGGCTATATAAAAAATATCACAAACTTTGAACATCCCACAGAGCACCATTTAATTCCGTTATTAAAAATTTGAAAGAATATAGCACCACAACAAACCTGCAAAGAGAGGGCCACCCACCAAAACTCACGGACCAGGCAAGGAGGACATTAATAAGAGAGGCAACAAAGAGACCAAAGATAACCCTGAAGGAGCTGCAAAGCTCCACAGCGGAGATTGGAGTATCTGTCCATAGGACCACTTTAAGCCGTACACTCCACAGTGCTGGACTTTATGGAAGAGTGGCCAGAAAAAAAAGCCATTGCTTAAAGAAT
This sequence comes from Oncorhynchus kisutch, assembly GCF_002021735.2. Classification (NCBI taxonomy): domain Eukaryota; kingdom Metazoa; phylum Chordata; class Actinopteri; order Salmoniformes; family Salmonidae; genus Oncorhynchus; species Oncorhynchus kisutch. The sequence continues at coordinate 5,185,681 of NC_034194.2, forward strand.
AAAATAAGCAAACACGTTTGGTGTTCGCCAAAATATGGAAGCAGGTACTCTGGTCAGGTGAAACTAAAATTTAGCTTTTTGGCCATCAAGGAAAACACTATGTCTGGCACAAACCCCAACACATTTCATCACCCGAGAACACCATCCCCACAGTGAAGCGTGGTGGCAGCATCATGCTGTGGGGATGTTTTTCATCGCAGGGACTGGGAAACTGGTCAGAATTGAAGGAATGATGGATAGTGCTAAATACAGGGAAATGTTTGAGAGAAACCTGTTTCAGTCTTCCAAAGATTTGAGACTGGGACAGAGGTTCACCTTCCAGCAGGACAATGACCCTAAGCATACTTCTAAAGTAACACTCGAGTGGTTTAAGAGGAAACATTTAAATGTCTTGGAATGGGCTAGTCAAAGCCCAGACCTCAATCCAATTGAGAATCTGTGGTATGACTTAAAGTTTGCTGTGCACCAGCGGAACCCATCCAACTTGAAGAAGCTGGAGCAGTTTTTCATTGAAGAGTGGGCAAAAATCCCAGTGGCTAGATGTGCCAAGCTTATAGAGACATACCCCAAGAGACTTGCAGCTGTAATTGCTGCAAAAGGTGGCTCTACAAAGTAATATGTTGTATCTTCAAAGTGGTAGGCATGTTGTGTAAATCAAATGACACAACCCCACAAAAAAACTATTTTAATTCCAGGTTGTAAGGCAACAAAATAGGAAAAATGCAGAGGGGGTGAATACTTTCGCAAGGCACTGTAATTAACAGAGAGTAGCAGCAGTGTAAAAAAAAGGGGGGGTTCACGCTTCACCATTTGGGGGTCCGAAGGATGCATCTGGGTTTGGCGAATGCCAGGAGAATGCTACCTGCCCCAATGCATAGTGCCAACTTTACAGTTTGGTGAAGGAGGAATAATGGTCTGGGGCTGTTTTTCATGGTTCATGCTAAGTCCCTTAGTTCCAGTGAAGGGAAATCTTAACTCTTCAGCATACAATGACATTATACACAATTCTGTGCTTCCAACTCTGTGGCAACAGTTTGGGGAAGGCCCTTACCTGTTTCAGCATGACAATGCCCCCGTTTACAAAGCAAGGTCCGTACAGGAATGGTTTGTGGAGATCAGTGTGGAAGAACTTGACTGGCCTGCACAGAGCCCTGACCTCAACCCCTTCAAAAACTTTTGGAATGAATTGGAACGCCGACTGCGAGTCAGGCCTAATCGCCAAACATCAGTGCCCGACCTCACTAATACCCGTGGCTGAATGAAAGCAAGTCCCCGCATCAACGTTCCAACATCTAGTGGACAACTTACCCAGAAGAGTGGAGGCTGTTATAGCAGCAAAGGGGGGACCAACTCCATATTTATGCCCATGATTTTAGAATTAGATTTTCATACTTTTGGTAATGTAGTGTATTTCTGTGCACATCCAACTCACTGAAAATGATGCAGATGTAGACATTTGATTATACCATTACAACCCAGTCCATTGGAACAATTGCCATTACATAATAGCTGGTCCATATCTTCTATGGCAAATGGCCCCTTTTGAAGTCCTAGACTTCCCCTGTGATTACATTTAGTTCCTGGTTCTTTCATTTGACCAGAAAATAATTCCCCCCCAAGCAACATCAAAGTATGGATACTTCAAAGTAGAATAAGGGACTGCCACTTTGACTCCTCAGATGGGTCTTTTGATCAGCTTCTGAAAACCCCAATACAATAAGAGAAAATGCACCAGATAAGAGGATTTGACTGCCATATGATTAATGTAGTCATCCTTACAGTTATCAGATAAGCACAGCATGGACTAATCCATTAATATCAAAATGAAGAGGGATTCAAAGTCAGTGTAATGGCAGGGGAACTGTTGCAGCACCACAGCTCTGTCAATTCATTTTTGAATGGGGCCTAAAAGTTTCAGAAGCTTAATGGTGTATGAAGGCATACACATACAAGCCAGGAGGATCAGCAGTAGTCCAAGTGATTACTTTTGGAGCTCTTGTAATCAACATCCAAGACAACAAATTGCATTAATGTGCTGAGACTCTGAATATTCATGCAGTGGTTATTAACCATTCATAATCTTCATCAAAACCAACCCTGTTTTTTATTATCCAAGCAATATTTGTGACATCATAAAAAGAAGAATACAACCATAAAGAGTGATCATACTTACTGTCAAATAAGGAAAATCAATCAAACCCAAATCATGTTCTTGTTTAGGTATTACCATTAAATTAAAGTTGAGGAACCACAGGCTAAAATGACCGTTTTGAAATTCAGGAGTATTTTGGTCATTTTAATATTAGTACTTCCAAAGGGTACAATAGAAAATGTCAGCTTGATGTATCTAGCACCAGTCAAAAGTTTGGACACACCAACTCATTCCAGGATTTTTACTTATTTTTACTATTACCTACATTGTAGAATATTAGTGAAGACATCAAAACTATGAAAAAAAATATATGGAATCATGTCGTAAGCAAAAAAGTGTTAAACAAAATCAAAATATATTTTATAATTTGAGATTCTTCAAAGTAGCCACCCTTTGCCTTGATGACAGCTTTGCACACTCTTGGTATTCTCTCAACCAGTGTCATGAGGTAGTCAACTGGAATGCATTTCAATTAACAAGTGTGCTTTGTTAAAATATCATTTGTGTAATTTCTTTCCTTAATGCGTTTGAGCCAATCAGTTGTGTTGTGACAAGGTAGGAGATTATACAGAAGATAGCCCTATTTGGCAAGAACAGCTCAATGAGAAACGACGGTCCATCATTACTTTAAGATGTGAAAAAAGGTCAGTCAACCCGGAAAAATTCAAGAACTTTCTTCAAGTTTCTTCAAGTGCAGTCGCAAAAGCCACCAAGCTCTATGATGAAACTGCCGCTCATGAGGTCCGCCACAGGGAAGGAAGACCCAGAGTTACCTCTGCTGCAGAGGATACATTCATTACACCATTCCATCTGGTTTGCGCTTAGTGGTACTTTCATTTGAATTCAACAGGACAATGACCCAACACACCTCCAGGCTGTGTAAGGACTATTTGACCAAGAAGGAGAGTGATGTAGTGCTGCATCAGAAGACCTGGCCTCCACAATCATCCTGACCTCAACCCAATTGAGATGGTTTGGGATAAGTTAGACCGCAGAGTGAAAGAATAGCAACCACCAAGTGCTCAGCATATGTGGGAACTCTTTCAACACGGTTGGAAAAGCATTCCAGGTGAAGCTGGTTGAGCGAATGCCTTGATGACAGCTTTCAACACTATTGGCAAAGGGGGCTAAAATCTAAAATATATTTTGATTTGTTTAACACTTTTTTGGTTAATACATGATTCCATTTGTGTTATTTCATAGTGTTGATGTCTTCACGATTATTCTACAATGTAGAAATTAGTAAAAATAAAGAAAACAAATGTAATGAGCAGGTGTGTCCAAACTTGTGACTGGTACTGTATATTATTTGTATTCATTTAAACTTTATTTTGACAGGGATGTCATCATAGGGACTAGAGTCTCTTTTACAGATGAGCTTTGCATACAGTGGGGCAAAAAGTATTTAGTCAGCCACCAATTGTGCAAGTTCTCCCACTTAAAAAGATGAGAGAGGCCTGTAATTTTCATCATAGGTACACTATGACAGACAAAATGAGAAAATAAATCCAGAAAATCACATGGTAAGATTTTTAATGAATTTATTTGCAAATTATGGTGGAAAATAAGTATTTGGTCAATAACACAAGTTTATCTCAATACTTTGTTATATACCCTTTGTTGGCAATGACAGAGGTCAAATGTTTTCTGTAAGTCTTCACAAGGTTTTCACACACTGTTGCTGGTATTTTGGCCCATTCCTCCATGCAGATCTCCTCTAGAGCAGTGATGTTTTGGGGCTGTTGCTGGGCAATACAGACTTTCAACTCCCTCCAAAGATGTTCTAAGGGGTTGAGATCTGGAGACTGGCTAGGCCACTCCAGGACCTTGTAATGCTTCTTACGAAGCCACTCCTTCGTTGCCCGGGCGTTGTGTTTGGGATCATTGTCATGCTGAAAGACCCAGCCACATTTCATCTTCAATGCCCTTGCTGATGGAAGGAGGTTTTCACTCAAAATCTCACGATACATGGCCCCATTAATTCTTTCCTTTACATGGATCAGTCATCCTGGTCCCTTTGCAGAAAAACAGCCACAAAGCATGATGTTTCCACCCCCATGCTTTTTTATTTATTTATTTATTTTACCTTTATTTAACCAGGTAGTCAAGTTGAGAACAAGTTCTCATTTACAATTGTGACCTGGCCAAGATAAAGCAAAGCAGTTCGACAGATACAACGACACAGAGTTACACATGGAGTAAAACAAACATGCAGTCAATAATACAGTATAAACAAGTCTATATACAATGTGAGCAAATGAGGTGAGAAGGGAGGTAAAGGCAAAAAAGGCCATGGTGGCAAAGTAAATACAATATAGCAAGTAAAACACTGGAATGGTAGTTTTGCAATGGAAGAATGTGCAAAGTAGAAATAAAAATAATGGGGTGCAAAGGAGCAAAATAAATAAATAAATAAATTAAATACAGTTGGGAAAGAGGTAGTTGTTTGGGCTAAATTATAGGTGGGCTATGTACAGGTGCAGTAATCTGTGAGCTGCTCTGACAGTTGGTGCTTAAAGCTAGTGAGGGAGATAAGTGTTTCCAGTTTCAGAGATTTTTGTCGCCAAAGTCGAGGATTGGTAGGATGGTCAGTTTTACAAGGGTATGTTTGGCAGCATGAGTGAAGGATGCTTTGTTGCGAAATAGGAAGCCAATTCTAGATTTAACTTTGGATTGGAGATGTTTGATATGGGTCTGGAAGGAGAGTTTACAGTCTAACCAGACACCTAAGTATTTGTAGTTGTCCACGTATTCTATGTCAGAGCCGTCCAGAGTAGTGATGTTGGACAGGCGGGTAGGTGCAGGTAGCGATCGGTTGAAGAGCATGCATTTAGTTTTACTTGTATTTAAGAGCAATTGGAGGCCACAGAAGGAGAGTTGTATGGCATTGAAGCTTGCCTGGAGGGTTGTTAACACAGTGTCCAAAGAAGGGCCGGAAGTATACAGAATGGTGTCGTCTGCGTAGAGGTGGATCAGAGACTCACCATTACATCATTGATGTATACAGAGAAGAGAGTCGGTCCAAGAATTGAACCCTGTGGCACCCCCATAGAGACTGCCAGAGGTCCGGACAGCAGACCCTCCGATTTGACACACTGAACTCTATCAGAGAAGTAGTTGGTGAACCAGGCGAGGCAATCATTTGAGAAACCAAGGCTGTCGAGTCTGCCGATGAGGATGTGGTGATTGACAGAGTCGAAAGCCTTGGCCAGATCAATGAACACGGCTGCACAGTAATGTTTCTTATCGATGGCGGTTAAGATATCGTTTAGGACCTTGAGCGTGGCTGAGGTGCACCCATGACCAGCTCTGAAACCAGATTGCATAGCAGAGAAGGTATGGTGAGATTCGAAATGGTCGGTAATCTGTTTGTTGACTTGGCTTTCGAAGACCTTAGAAAGGCATGGTTGGATAGATATAGGTCTGTAGCAGTTTGGGTCAACAGTGTCCCCCCCTTTGAAGAGGGGGATGACCGCAGCTGCTTTCCAATCTTTGGGAATCTCAGAAGACACGAAAGAGAGGTTGAACAGGCTAGTAATAGGGGTGGCAACAATTTCGGCAGATAATTTTAGAAAGAAAGGGTCCAGATTGTCTAGCCCGGCTGATTTGTAGGGGTCCAGATTTTGCAGCTCTTTCAGAACATCAGCTGAATGGATTTGGGAGAAGGAGAAATGGGGAAGGCGGGGGCGAGTTGCTGTTGGGGGTATAGTGCTGTTGACCGGGGTAGGAGTAGCCAGGTGGAAAGCATGGCCAGCCGTAGAAAAATGCTTATTGAAATTCTCAATTATCGTGGATTTATCAGTGGTGACAGTTTCCTATCTTCAGTGCAGTGGGCAGCTGGGAGGAGGTGTTCTTATTCTCCATGGACTTTACAGTGTCCCAGAACTTTTTTGAGTTAGTGTTGCAGGAAGCAAATTTCTGCTTGAAAAAGCTAGCCTTGGCTTTTCTAACTGCCTGTGTATAATGGTTTCTGGCTTCCCTGAACAGCTGTATATCACGGGGGCTGTTCGATGCTAATGCAGAACGCCAGGACGTTTTTGTGTTGGTTGAGGGCAGTCAGGTCTGGGGAGAACCAATGGCTATATCTGTTCCTGGTTCTACATTTCTTGAATGGGGCATGTTTATTTAAGATGGTTAGGAAGGCATTTAAAAAAAATATACAGGCATCCTCTACTGACGGGATGAGATCAATATCCTTCCAGGATACCCTGGCCAGGTCGATTAGAAAGGCCTGCTCGCTGAAGTGTTTCAGGGAGCGTTTTACAGTGATGAGTGGAGGTCGTTTGACCGCTGACCCATTACGGATGCAGGCAATGAGGCAGTGATCGCTGAGATCTTGGTTGAGGACAGCAGAGGTGTATTTAGAGGGGAAGTTGGTTAGGATGATATCTATGAGGGTGCCCGTGTTTAAGGCTTTGGGGAGGTACCTGGTAGGTTCATTGATAATTTGTGTGAGATTGAGGGCATCAAGTTTATATAGCCTCTAGGATGTGAATACAGTGGAGGTAAACCTAGGTATTGAGTGATGAAGAGAGAGATATTGTCTCTAGAAACATCATTGAAACCAGGAGATGTCATTGCATGTGTGGGTGGTGGAACTAATAGGTTGGATAACGTATAGTGAGCAGGACTAGAGGCTCTACAGTGAAATAAGCAAATAAACACTAACCAGAACAGCAATGGACAAGACATATTGACATTAAGGCGAGGCATGCTTAGTCGAGTGATCAAAAGGGTCCAGTGAGTGGAGATGTTGGTTGGGCGATTTAGACAGCTAGCCAGGCGATTTAGACAGCTAGCCAGGCCATCGGTAGCAAGCTAGCATAGGATGGAGGTCTGTTGTTAGCCACCTCTTGCGTTCCGTCAGTAGATTAGTGTGGTTCCGTGTGGTGGAGGGGATTAATCCAAATCACACAACAACAACAAAAATAAAAACAATAGATATAGTTATAGAGAACCAAGAAGAAAACATAATAATAATAAAAATAAATAAATTGTCTGACTGTCTATTCAGATAGCAGCCGGTAAGACAGCTAACGGTTAGCAGGCGTTCAGGGCGTTGGGCGTTCAGGTAACGTCGCGACAGAGGAGCCAGCCGGATCTCCTTCAGGTAGATAACGTCGGCAGTCCAGTTGTGAAGGCCCAGTGGGGCTCCGCGTAGGCAGTAAATGGGTCTGGATAGGTGACTGCAGCCCAGAAGTGATTGATGGAACTCAGGAGTGATTGACGGAGCTGGCTAGCTCCGGAATAATTGATGTTTGCTCCGGAATCGACGAAAGCCGATAGTCACACGGATAGATCCGGGTATGAATGTCCAGAGAGCAGTTGAAATCCAGGGACATGGAGAGAAAAATTGGCCCGGTATGTTCCGTTCCGAGCCGCACTGCGCCGTACAAAACTGGCGATAGATTTTCGAGCTAAAGGATAGCTGATGACCACAAACCGTGGTTAGCTGAATACGAACGATTTGCCAGTAAAGAAGCTAACTAGCTTCTGAACTAGCTTCTGATTAGCTTCTGGATTAGCTTCTGGGCTAGGTTCTGGCTAGCTCCTGGCTAGCTCCTGGCTAGTTTCTGGCTAGTTTCTGGCTAGCTTCTTGGAGTTTCTTGCTAGCTTCTTGGAGGATTACAGATTTGAGGTAAATAATACTTTTTTATAAATATAAATTGGTGAGGCGGGTTGCAGGAGAGTGTTTTGAAGATGAGTTGATGGAGAATAAAAATAAAATGTATGTGAAAAAAGTTGTAAATATATATATATACAGGACACGACGAGGACAAAAAGACGTCTAAACTGCTATGCCATCTTGGTTAAAGATGCTGCTTCACAGTAGGTATGGTGTTCTATGGATGGAACTCAGCATTCTTTGTCCTCCAAACACGACGAGTTGAGTTTTTACCAAAAAGTTATATTTTGGTTTCATCTGACCATATGACATTCTCCCAATCTTCTTCTGGATCATCCAAATGCTCTCTAGCAAACTTCAGACGGGCCTGGACATGTACTGGCTTAAGCGGGGGGACACGTCTGGCACTGCAGGATTTGAGTCCCTGGTGGCGTAGTGTGTTACTGATGGTAGGCTTTGTTACTTTGGTCCCAGCTCTCTGCAGGTCATTCACTAGGTCCCCCCGTGTGGTTCTGGGATTTTTGCTCACCGTTCTTGTGATCATTTTGCCCCCAAGGGGTGAGATCTTGCGTGGAGCCCCAGATCAAGGGAGATTATCAGTGGTCTTGTATGTCTTCCATTTCCTAATAATTGCTCCCACAGTTGATTTCTTCAAACCAAGCTGCTTACCTATTGCAGATTCAGTCTTCCCAGCCTGGTGCAGGTCTACAATTTTGTTTCTGGTGTCCTTTGACAGCTCTTTGGTTTTGGCCATAGTGGAGTTTGGAGTGTGACTGTTTGAGGTTGTGGACAGGTGTCTTTTATACTGATAACAAGTTCAAACAGGTGCCATTAATACAGATAACGAGTGGAGGACAGAGGAGCCTCTTAAAGAAGAAGTTACAGGTCTGCGAGAGCCAGAAATCTAGCTTGTTTGTAGGTGACCAAATACTTATTTTCCACCATCATTTGCAAATAAATGCATTAAAAATCCTACAGTGTGATTTTCTGGATTTTTTCTCTCTTTGTCTGTCATAGTTGAAGTGTAACTATGATGAGAATTACAGGCCTCTCTCATCTTTTTAAGTGGGAGAACTTGCACAATTGGGGGCTGACTAAATACTTTTTGGCCCCACTGTATATACAATATACACAATTACAAAACATTAAGAAAAAAATACACATTTATCAACAGAGGTCTCTGATCATTACTCTGAACTGACCAAGGGGGACCAGAACATCTAATCCCAGAGAGCTCTGGAAATTGTTCCATATGTAGAGGGTGGTCATCAAAACGTCATGAATTGTAACCATATTAAAATGAACAGGAATCCATCATTTCAAAGCTGATGTACATGTAATCATACAGTGCCTTCAGAAAGTATTCACGCCCTTTGACTTTGTCCACATTTTGCTGTTACAGCCTGAATTTAATTATACTTTGGATGGTGTATAAATACACAGTCACTGTAAAGATACAGGTGTCGTTCCTAACTCAGTTGATGGAGAGGAAGGAAACTGCTTAGGGAAATCACTATGGGGCCAATGGTGACATTAAAATATTTCCAGAGTTTAATGGATATGATAGGAGAAAACTAAGGATGGACCAACACCGTTGTAGTTACTCCACAATACTGGCATCAATAAATGACAGAGTGAAAAGGAAGCCTGTACAGAATTATAATCACAGCCGTATATATCCCCCCCAAGCAGACACATCGATGGCTCTGAACAAACTTTATTTAACTCTCTGCAAACTGGAAACGATTTATCCGGAGGCTGCATTCATTGTAGCTGGGGATTTTAACAAGGCTAATCTGAAAACAAGACTCCCTAAATTTTATCAGCATATCGATTGCGCAACCAGGGGTGGAAAGACCCTGGATCATTGTTACTCTAACTTCCGCGACGCATATAAGGCCCTGCCCCGCCCCCCTTTCGGAAAAGCTGACCACGACTCCATTTTGTTGATCCCTGCCTACAGACAGAAACTAAAACAAGAAGCTCCCACGCTGAGGTCTGTCCAACGCTGGTCCGACCAAGCTGACTCCACACTCCAAGACTGCTTCCATCACGCGGACTGGGAGATGTTTCGTATTGTGTCAGACAACAACATTGACGAATACGCTGATTCGGTGTGCGAGTTCATTAGAACGTGCGTTGAAGATGTCGTTCCCATAGCAACGATTAAAACATTCCCTAACCAGAAACCGTGGATTGATGGCAGCATTCGTGTGGAACTGAAGGCGCGAACCACTGCTTTTAATCAGGGCAAGGTGTCTGGTAACATGACTGAATACAAACAGTGCAGCTATTCCTTCCGCAAGGCTATCAAACAAGCTAAGCGCCAGTACAGAGACAAAGTAGAATCTCAATTCAACGGCTCAGACACAAGAGGCATGTGGCAGGGTCTACAGTCAATCACGGACTACAGGAAGAAACCCAGCCCAGTCACGGACCAGGATGTCTTGCTCCCAGGCAGACTAAACAACTTTTTTGCCCGCTTTGAGGACAATACAGTGCCACTGACACGGCCTGCAACGAAAACATGCGGTCTCTCCTTCACTGCAGCCGAAGTGAGTAAGACATTTAAACGTGTTAACCCTCGCAAGGCTGCAGGCCCAGACGGCATCCCCAGCCGCGCCCTCAGAGCATGCGCAGACCAGCTGGCCGGTGTGTTTACGGACATATTCAACCAATCCCTATACCAGTCTGCTCTTCCCACATGCTTCAAGAGGGCCACCATTGTTCCTGTTCCCAAGAAAGCTAAGGTAACAGCTAAACGACTACCGCCCCGTAGCACTCACATCCGTCATCATGAAGTGCTTTGAGAGACTAGTCAAGGACCATATCACCTCCACCCTACCTGACACCCTTGACCCACTCCAATTTGCTTACCGCCCAAATAGGTCCACAGACGATGCAATCTCAACCACACTACACACTGCCCTAACCCATCTGGACAAGAGGAATACCTATGTGAGAATGCTGTTCATCGACTACAGCTCGGCATTCAACACCATAGACCCTGGGTCTCGACCCCGCCCTGTGCAACTGGGTACTGGACTTCCTGACGGGCCGCCCCCAGGTGGTGAGGGTAGGCAACAACATCTCCTCCCCGCTGATCCTCAACACTGGGGCCCCACAAGGGTGCGTTCTGAGCCCTCTCCTGTACTCCCTGTTCACCCACGACTGCGTGGCCACGCACGCCTCCAACTCAATCATCAAGTTTGCGGACGACACAACAGTGGTAGGCTTGATTACCAACAACGACGAGACGGCCTACAGGGAGGAGGTGAGGGCCCTCGGAGTGTGGTGTCAGGAACATAACCTCACACTCAACGTCAACAAAACTAAGGAGATGATTGTGGACTTCAGGAAACAGCAGAGGGAACACCCCCCCATCCACATCGATGGAACAGTAGTGGAGAGGGTATCAAGTTTTAAGTTCCTCGGCATACACATCACAGACAAACTGAATTGGTCCACTCACACAGACAGCATCGTGAGGAAGGCGCAGCAGCGCCTCTTCAACCTCAGGAGGCTGAAGAAATTCGGCTTGTCACCAAAAGCACTCACAAACTTCTACAGATGCACAATCGAGAGCATCCTGGCGGGCTGTATCACCGCCTGGTATGGCAACTGCACCGCCCTCAACCGTAAGGCTCTCCAGAGGGTAGTGAGGTCTGCACAACGCATCACCGGGGGCAAACTACCTGCCCTCCAGGACACCTACACCACCCGATGTTACAGGAAGGCCATAAAGATCATCAAGGACATCAACCACCCGAGCCACTGCCTGTTCACCCCGCTGTCATCCAGAAGGCGAGGTCAGTACAGGTGCATCAAAGCTGGGACCGAGAGACTGAAAAACAGCTTCTATCTCAAGGCCATCAGACTGTTAAACAGCCACCACTAACATTGAGTGGCTACTGCCAACACACTGTCAATGACACTGACTCTACTCCAGCCACTTTAATCATGGGAATTGATGGGAAATTATGTAAATATATCACTAGCCACTTTAAACAATGCTACCTTATATAATGTTACTTACCCTACATTATTCATCTCATATGCATACGTAGATACTGTACTCTATATCATCGACTGCATCCTTATGTAATACATGTATCACTAGCCACTTTAACTATGCCACTTGGTTTACATACTCATCTCATATGTATATACTGTACTCGATATCATCTACTGTATCTTGCCTATGCTGCTCTGTACCATCACTCATTCATATATCCTTATGTACATATTCTTTATCCCCTTACACTGTGTATAAGACAGTAGTTTTTTTGGGAATTGTTAGTTAGATTACTTGTTCGTTATTACTGCATTGTCGGAACTAGAAGCACAAGCATTTCGCTACACTCGCATTAACATCTGCTAACCATGTGTATGTGACAAATACATTTGATTTGATTTGATTTGAATACAAATATTCCAAAACATGCATCCTGTTTGCAATAAGGCACTAAAGTCAGTGATGTCTATTCATGGAGCCAAGGGAAATGATTTGTATTTTGTCTCTGTGTTTTCATAATTTATGTAGGTCTATGGTTGCCTAGATTGGTTCTCAATTAAAATCAGGTGTTTATCATTGTCTCTAATTTGGGAACCATATTTAGGCAGCCATTTTCTTTGGGTATTTTGTGGGTTATTGTCTATGTTATGTTGCATGTTAGCACATTGTTTATATAGCGGTCACGGTCGTCTTAATCGTTTTGTTGTTTTTGTTTAAGTGTTCTTCGTGTTCTTCATTCAATAAAGAAGAATGGATTCACACCACACTGCGCTTTGGTCCCCTCCATACGACGATCGTGACAATTAGGGTGTGGTGCCTCGCCTTAAATTACTTTCAACAAACCATAAACAACAGTGCACAAAGCCATTCCTGTCCATTAGTGTCAGGTATGTGAGAGTGTTTCCTGTAGAGTGAACTCACCTAATGGGGTTATGTGTCTCCAGGAGATGGTGGGATCTGGTTTCCCACTGGCTGTGCAGATGAGTGACACGTTGCTGCCCTCGTTTACCGTGATGTCAGAGGAAATGTCATAGATCTTGGGGGGAACTGCAAAGCAAAAGAAACATAAAAGAAAAGAGATTACCATTTTGAATCTTTGACCCACAGTGCACCCACTCACTTCTTTGCGATGGAACAGTCATCAAAAAAGTGTAAAAAATAACATTGAAACTGATATACACAGGGTTGTGGGAGTAACGGATTACGTGGAATCAAAATATTGTAATCCGATTACAGATACCTTTGAAAAACTAGATGACAATTTAGAGGATTACTTTTAAAATCAGAAAAGATGTTTGTGAAAAAAAATCATTGACACTTCTCTGTTTTCTCAATGACATTCAAATCAGCATTGAAAAAAGGTGCAAGGTTAAGTTGTTTGAAGGATTGCGGGAAAGAGCAGGAATAGGCTTTTGTAGGCTACAGTCCAAGCTATATCTTCTAATGGTGTGACTGCTGTCAGCATCCAAACATTATCCAATTTGAATAAACGCTTGGAGGTAAGGATGACAGCAGTGGTGTAGCCTACGGAGGTACGAATATCACTTATCATTGATATCTACATAGTGCATTCATTTGAATCACACTGCTGCTATCTCATTTAGCTATTTGCGCCTCATGGATTGTGGTTGTTGTGTATGGCTGTTCACAAATCTAAATGTGTATTTGAACCCAATAATAGTTCAATTTAAGAAGTTTAAGCTGTGTATCAATTACAGTGCCTTGCGAAAGTATCCGGCCCCCTTGAACTTTGCAACCTTTTGCCACATTTCAGGCTTCAAACATAAAGATATAAAACTGTATTTTTTTGTGAAGAATCAACAACAAGTGGGACACAATCATGAAGTGGAACGACATTTATTGGATATTTCAAACTTTTTTAACACATCAAAAACTGAAAAATTGGGCGTGCAAAATTATTCAGCCCCTTTACTTTCAGTGCAGAAAACTCTCTCCAGAAGTTCAGTGAGGATCTCTGAATGATCCAATGTTGACCTAAATGACTAATGATGATAAATACAATCCACCTGTGTGTAATCAAGTCTCCATATAAATGCACCTGCACTGTGATAGTCTCAGGTCCGTTAAAAGCGCAGAGAGCATCATGAAGAACATGAAGAAGTTTAAAGTCGGATTTGGATACAAAAAGATTTCCCAAGCTTTAAACATCCCGAGGAGCACTGTGCAAGCGATAATATTGAAATGGAAGGAGTATCAGACCACTGCAAATCTACCAAGACCTGGCCGTCCCTCTAAACTTTCAGCTCATACAAGGAGAAGACTGATCAGAGATGCAGCCAAGAGGCCCATGATCACTCTGGATGAACTGCAGAGATCTACAGCTGAGGTGGGAGACTCTGTCCATAGGACAACAATCAGTCGTATATTGCACAAATCTGGCCTTTATGGAAGAGTGGCAAGAAGAAAGCCATTTCTTAAAGATATCCATAAAAAGTGTTGTTTAAAGTTTGCTACAAGCCACCTGGGAGACACACCAAACATGTGGAAGAAGGTGCTCTGGTCAGATGAAACCAAAATGGAACTTTTTGTCAACAATGCAAAACGTTATGTTTGGCGTAAAAGCAACACAGCTCATCACCCTGAACACCACATCCCCACTGTCAAACATGGTGGTGGCAGCATCATGGTTTGGGCCTGCTTTTCTTCAGCAGGGACAGGGAAGATGGTTAAAATTGATGGGAAGATCGATGGAGCCAAATACAGGACCATTCTGGAAGAAAACCTGATGGAGTCTGCAAAAGACCTGAGACTGGGACGGAGATTTGTCTTCCAACAAGACAATGATCCAAAACATAAAGCAACATCTACAATGGAATAGTTCAAAAATAAACATATCCAGGTGTTAGAATGGCCAAGTCAAAGTCCAGACCTGAATCCAATCGAGAATCTGTGGAAAGAACTGAAAACTGCTGTTCACAAATGCTCTCCATCCAACCTCACTGAGCTCGAGCTGTTTTGAAAGGAGGAATGGGAAAAAATGTCAGTCTCTCGATGTGCAAAACTGATAGAGACATACCCCAAGCGACTTACAGCTATAATCGCAGCAAAAGGTGGCACTACAAAGTATTAACTTAAAGGGGCTGAATAATTTTGTACTCCCAATTTTTCAGTTTTTGATTTGTTAAAAAAGTTTGAAATATCCAATAAATGTCGTTCCACTTCATGATTGTGTCCCACTTGTTGTTGATTCAGTTTTATATCTTTATGTTTGAAGCCTGAAATGTGGCAAAGGTCGCAAAGTTCAAGGGGGCCAAATACTTTCGCAAGGCACTGTATGTTTTTGAAACCAGTGAGAAGCCAGTGGACACCAACTCATTCCAGGGTTTGAAATAACACTGTATAGCCTCAACATGGTTAAAACAATATGTTGATATCATGGATGGTCAGTCCTTGCATCCATAGCTCTGTCTATTCATCTGAGAGTGGTTATTTTTCTCCAGGCCCATCCCTCAGATTTTTACAAACCAGAGGCGAGGCACCATTTTGTTATTGTTTCATCTGTGAATTTGCCCATTAAACAGCTGCATATTATCAAGATTACCAACAAAAAGGTAAACAATAGGCCTATAGCAAATGCAACACATGGCATTTATTTTTCACATGTATATAGCATTTTTCAGTAGTGCTCAAAGCATGCCATTCCATGAGCGCAGCATTTATTTTTTAAATTTGAATCAATGATCCCAATTAGTCCTCCATGACAACAAAATCATAATCAACATAGTAGGGCTGGCTAATAAGTCCTTAGTTTTGGGGTTATGCTCAGGTGAAATAATTGGGCTCATCTATACTTCCATATTTACTCCAGAAGATCAAGGGGTATAACATTTACTGGAATGACTGGAATTCTGATGTACTTTTTGTAATGTAAAGATATCATTTAATCGTATTATTATATGTAGTAGAAAGCGATGGGTTAGAAGAAGCCTACATAACCAACCCATAAATTAAAATGTTATATCCATATATGGCCAGCTATATAAACTTCAACATTGATTTATCCTGCAATAGATGTCATTCAATTGGTAACATACATTTGTCTTCTTCTAATGACTCTTAAGGAGAAAGTAATCTAAAATAAACGGAATGTTATCAGATGACATTACTGATTTTGGGTAATCCAAAAAGTTACATTACTGATTACAATTTTGGACAGATAACTATTAACTGTAACAGATTACATTCAGAAAGTAACCTACCCAACCCTGGATATACAGTAATACTTTGATGAACTGTATTCAGGTGTCTATTGCACTATACTGTAATGTATGTGGCAATGTGATATAATTGTAGACGAATCACAGTTATTGAGTTCACTTTGCTCACATTCATAGAATCAATTTGAAAAAGTTACCGGGAAAAGTCTGAAGTTGTCCTCTGGTGATAATAGGTCATCAATAGAAGTGACATCACCTCCCATCATTATGGCTAAGTTCATGGGCATTGGAATTCTTTGAGAGCTTTTTCAAATACACTTTAATATTTAATTTAACCTGTGAGATACGTATCACTTAGAAAGCTTTTCCACACTCCCAGTGTTTGATGTCAGTCATCTAAGGTTTCCCAAAATTGTTCTAACCCATGATCTGTCTATTCTACTTAATGTTGGTTGAAAAAAAAAATCCCCTTCCTCGTAAGACCCAACTCCAACCCTGAGGCAAATCAGCAGTGCCAGCTGGACATCACTAGTGACAGAACACAGGCCATCGTGATAGATGGGGTTCAGTCTGAATTTCTTAAAGGTGTACCACATGGGTTGATATTGGGACCTGTTCTCTACACTATTTATATAAACATTGGTCAATCTGTTAAAAACTATAAACTTAATCTACACTAAATGACCAAAAAAATGTGGACACCTGCTTGTCGAACATCTCATTCCAAAATCATGGGCATTAATATGGAGTTGGTCCACCTTTGCTGCTATAACAGCCTCTACTCTTCTGGGAAGGCTTTCCACCAGATGTTGGAAAATTTCTGCGGGGACTTGCTTCCATTCAGACATGAGCATTAGGGAGGTCGGCACTGATGTTGGGCGGTTAGGCTTGACTCGCAGTTGGCATTCCATTTCATCCCAAAGTTGTTTGATGGGATTAAGGTGAGGGCTCTGTGCAGGCCAGTGAAATTCTTCCACACCGATCTCGACAAACCATTTCTGTGTGGACCTCACTTTGTGCATGGGGGCATTGTCATGCTGAAACAGGAAAGGGCCTTCCACAAAGGTGGAAGCACAGAATCGTCTAGAATGTCATTGTATGCTGTAGTGTTAAGATTTCCCTTCAATGGAACTAAGCGGCCTAGCCCGAACCATAACTTTACAGCTGGCACTATGCATTCAGGCAGGAACTTCCTCCTGGCATCCGCCAAACCCAGATTAGTCTGTCGGACGGTGAAGCATGGTGATCTTAGGCTTGTGTGTGGCTGCTCGGCCATGAAAATCCATTTCATGAAGTTTCTGACTAACAGTTCTTGTGCTGACGTTACTTCCGGTGGCAGTTTGGAACTGGGTAGTGAGGACAGATGATTTTTACACACTATGCGCTTCAGGACTCGACAGTCCCGTTCTGTGATCTTGTGTGGCCGTAGTTGCTCCTAGACCATTCTACTTCACAAAAACAACCCTTACAGTTGACCGGGGAAGCTCTAGCAGGGCGAACTGACTTGTTGGAAAGATGGCATCCTATGACGGTGCCACTATCAAAGTCACTGAGCTCTTCAGCAAGGCCATTCCACTGCCAATGTTTGTCTATGAATATTGAATGGCTGTGTGCTCGATTTTATACACCTGTCAGCAAAGTGTGTGGCTGAAATAGCCGAATCCACTAATTTGAAGGGGTGTCCACATACTTTTGTATATATTGTGTATATGGGGATGATACCATTACGTATGCCCTAACTGTTGATCTGGCTGTGTCAAAACTACAGTCAGATTTTATAGCTATTTAGCAGTCTTATGGCATGGGGGTAGGTGTCTGGGAGCCTGTTGGTCCAAGAGCTGATGCTCCGGTATCATTTGCCTTGGTCTTACTGATGTTGAGGGAGAGGTTGTTGTCCTGGAACCATACTGCTAATTCTCTGACCTCCTTCCTGTAGGCCGACTCGTCGCCTACAACCATTGTGTCATCAGCAAACTTGATGATGTTGGAGTCGTACTCAGAGTACAGGAGGGGACAAGGAGTACAGGAGGGACTAAGCACAAACCCCTTTAAACAAGGTCGCAGGGTCAGATTACAAGGACACATACTCCGAGCACGCGCTGCCCAGCTGGCAAGTGTCTTCACTGACATTTTCAACCTCTCCCTGACCCCGTCTGCAATATCTACATGTTTCAAACAGACCACCATAGTCCCTATGCTCAAGAACGCCAAGGTAACATGGATAAATGATCACACCGATCTGTAACCATGAAATGCTTAGGCTCACATCATCCTATACACTATGGATCCACCATAATTTGCTTACTGCCCAACAGGACCACAGATAACGCATCTCTATTGCATTAAACACACTGCCCTTTCCCACTTGGACAAAAGCAACACCTACACTACGTAAGAATGATGTTCATTGACTACAGCTCAGCCTTCGACACCATAGTCCCCTCCAAGCTCATCACGAAGGTCAGGGCCCTGGGAGTGAGCACCTCACTCTTTTCAGTCTGCTGAGTGGGAAAAGGTGTTGTTGTGCCCTCTTCACAACTTTCTTGGTGTGTTTGGACCATGATAGTTTCTTGGTGATGTGGACACCAATGAACTTAACTCTCTACCAGCTCCACTTCAGTCTCGTCAATGTTAATGGAGGCCTGTTCGGCCTTCCTTTTCCTACAGTCCATGATCAGCTCCTTTGTCTTGCTCACAATGAAAGAGAGGTTGTTTTCCTGGCACCACACTGCCAGGTCTCTGACCTCCTCCCTATAGGCTGTCTCATCGTTGTCGGTGATCAGGCCTACCACTGTTGTGTTGTCAGCAAACGTAATGATAGTATTGGAGTTGTGCTTAGCCTCACAGTTGTGGATGAACAAGGAGTACATGAGAGGACTAAGCACGCACCCGAGAGGCCCCAGTGTTGAGGATCAGCATGGAAGATGTGTTGTTGCCTACCCTTACCACCTGGGGGCGGCACGTCAGGAAGTCCAGGATCCAGTTGGAGAGGGACGTGTCTAGTCCCAGGGTCCTTAGCTTAGTGATGAGCTTGTGGGCACTATGGTGTTGAAAGCTGAGCTGTTGTCAATTAACAGCAGTCTCACATAGGTGTTCCTTTTGTCCAGGTGAGAAAGGGCAGTGTGGAGTGCGATTGAGATGGTGGCATCTGTGGATCTGTTGGGGCGGTATGTGAATTGGAGTGGGTTTAGTGTTTCTGGCATGATGGTGTTGATGTGAGCCATGGCCAGCCTTTTAACGCACTTCATGGCTACCGACATGAGTGCTACGGTAATGATTTAGGCAGGTTACCTTCTCTATCTTGGGCACAAAGACTATGGTGGTATGTTTGAAATATGTAGGCATTATAGACTTGGCCAGGGAGAGGTAGAACATGTCAGTGAAGACACTTGCCAGTTGGTTCACACATGCTTTGAGTACACGTTCTGGTAATCTGTCAGGCCCTGCGGCTTTGTGAATTTTGACCTGTTTGAAGGTCTTGCTCACATCGGCTACGGAGAGCGTGATTACACAGTCCTCTGGAAAGGCTGTTGCTCTCATGCATGCTTCAGTTTTTTGCCTCAAAGTGAGTATTAGAGTAATTTAGGTTGTCTGGTAGGCTCACGTCACCAGACAGCTCGCTGCCGGGATTCCCTTTGTAGTCCATAATAGTTTTCAAGCCCTGCCACATTCAAAGAGTGTCAGACCCGGCATAGTAGGATTCAATCTTAGTCCTGTATGGCCATAATGACCATTGTTATGTTTGGAGGAAAAAGGGGGAGGATTGCAAGCCAAAGAACACCACACTAACCGTGAAGCACGGGGGGTGGCAGCATCATGTTGTGGGGGTGCTTTGCTGCAGGAGGGACTGGTGCACTTCACAAAATAGATGGCATCATGAGGCAGGGAAATTATGTGGATATATTGAAGCAACATCTCAAGACATCAGTCAGGAAGTTAAAGCTTGGTTGCAAATGAATCTTCCAAATGGACAATGACCCCAAGCATACTTCCAAAGTTGTGGCAAAATGGCTTAAGGACTACAAAGTCAAGCTATTGGAGTGGCCATCACAAAGCCCTGACCTCCATGCAATAAAACATTTGTGGGCAGACCTGAAAAAGCCTGGTTCAGTTACACCAGCTCTGTCAGGAGGAATGGGCCAAAATTCACCCAACTTAATGTGGGAAGCTTGTGGAAGGCTACCCTAAACATTTGACACAAGTTAAACAATTTCATGACAATGCTACCAAATACAAATTGAGCATATGTACATTTCTGACCCACTGGGAATGTGATGAAATAAATAAAAACTGAAATAAGTCATTGTCTCTATTATTATTCTGACATTTCACATTCTTGAAATAAAGTGGTGATCCTAACTGACCTAAGACAGGGAATTTTTACGAGAAAAACTGAGTTTAAATATACAAATGGTACATCTAGAGTAACCGTTTAAAAATACAATTCAGGTTACTGTTGGAATCAGCTAAACTTTGATCATTGAGGTAGTAAATGAATCATAGGAAATGAAAGAGACTGGGTGTTTTGTTTGAAGTGAATGGTTCTCTGAAGAAGACAGAATGCTTTGGAATGTGTTTGATGGAGGAGAGAAGAGTGATGTGTTGATATAGGGAAGACAGATGGATATCTGTGGATTAGGTGAGGGGTGAGGTCAGTTCCCCTTAAGGGAGTAATCAGGGTTGGTATCTGGTTACCTTCTTTCCTGTGGAGCCATAAACTGTAAGGAGGAGTGTCTTAAGTAGGATACATATAAATTGTGATGTCTAAAATGTTTAGCGGTCTGATTTCAGCTGTACAGAACCTTTGGGAAAGATTAAACTTGGTTAAAGCTTCTCTAGTGTCCGTGAGTTATTTACTCTGAGAAATAAGAACATAACAATACTGATTAAGTGCCACATAAAAGACAAT
This sequence comes from Oncorhynchus kisutch, assembly GCF_002021735.2. NCBI lineage: Eukaryota > Metazoa > Chordata > Actinopteri > Salmoniformes > Salmonidae > Oncorhynchus > Oncorhynchus kisutch. The sequence continues at coordinate 5,206,561 of NC_034194.2, forward strand.
TACTAATATCATATATAGCTCTGATAAGTTTTTTTTTAACCTTTATTTAAAAAATGTGTCATTCGAGCCCTGAATGCTGATTGTCTGAAAGCCGTAGTATATCAGGGTACCACGGGTATGAAACTTTTTACTGTTCCAATTACATTGGTAACCAGGTTATACTGTTGCATCGTTGGAACTCTAAAAAAGTTTATTTCCTTCCATCCTTGGAATAATCACTGATCTGGCATTACTGTATTGACAAAAACGGTGTACTGAAACCTATACCAACTGTGTTAGATCAGTGACTACTACAAGGAATGGAGGAAGGCAGTTTACATGCCACTCCGTGTGTTGTTCAGTGGAATTCGTGTTTTGGAAATGTCTTTCTGATCAACAGATTTGGATCCAAATGGGAATAAAGTAGCACACCTTTTGTTTTACGACAGTCTTTCTGAGGCTCTGCTGAATCAATTATTGCTTGCCTGACTCATGTTTACTTGATGTGGCTCCCACTGTTGACACATCTCCTTAACGTCAGATAGCACAAATGGAAAATGTTGAGTTTGTCTGCTGATCCTATCTCAACCTTGGCAGGAACCAAGACCCTCTCGCAGACGTGGCAAAGGGGTCCCAACTGTTTCAACAGAGATGTCGGGAGACAGTTTGTTGTGGAATCAACGTCACAGGTGTGACTATTTTGCATGTTTAACAATAAAACATTCCTATTGAATGATTAACGTAACTTGCGATTTTCAAATTGTGTATTTACACCCCCTTGTATGTGTCCCACTCGGCCGACCACAGGAAGTGATACAGTCCAGAGGCATGGTGGATCATTGTTGCAACAGAGCTTATGACTAAAATGTTTGACGAGAGCACATGGCAAATGGATTTTGTGATGTAAGTCTGAGGAAAGATGGACAACTGCCTATTGGCCTGCATCGCTGTGTCCCATTGTTTTTTGGTTTTGTTTATATGATTGTCAGATTTTAATTAGCATTTTCTTTAAGTTAAAAGTAAAGAGAAAATGGAATACAGAAATGAAGCATTCTAACTGAATTGTGAAAACAAATTGAGAATGCGTTGAAACTTGATTACTGACACGGTGACGATTGAAAACAATGCCTTACAAAAAATGTCCGTATTGTTGTCTGCCTCTGCTTCACTCCGCCTGCTCAACCCAGACCTAACCTGTCACTTTTCCACCTTGTGACACCAATCAAAACAATGACATCGCAGACATGATTTGATCTGAACCTTGGATGGTGACCAAATTGATCATGTCCCTACTTACAAATATCTGGGCATTTGGATAGATGAAAAGCTGTATTTCAAAAAACATATGAGTTAACCAAAAAGCTGAGGATAAAAATGGCCTTCTATAAAAAATAGGTCATGCCTCTAACTAAATAGTAGAAAGCAGATCATTCAGTCGACATTCCTTCCAGTCTTGGACGATGTCGACATCATCTACATGATGATGCCACTTCATTAAAGACATGCTCCAGTACTTTGGCGACTAAGAGAGTATTTTTTTAAACTTCTCACTTTGGCCTGGATGTGTCAATGTGCAGATTAGTCTAACCTCAATTAGCCTCGGAATCCCTAGTCTGAAAGCGTCTGTTTTCTTGAAGCTGTGCTGCGCCATTTTCCCTACATGGGCCAGCCCCCTAGAAATTAGCGTTCAGCCCTCTGCATTTGAGTGACAGCTAGCAAGACGCCTGCCCAGCATTCTCCAATGAAGTTGCAAGGTATGCCCAACGGCTGAGTGAGTGCGAGCGAGAGAGCATACGTTTGGCTCTTGAGTGCTACTTTCAGAACTACTGGCTAAAAGGTATTCAAAAGTACCGGAGAATTCAACAAAAGTCGTTAGATGCAGTTTACCAGTGTACTTAATTTTTATCACAGGTGAAAGTTTTTGCACTCATCACTGCTTTCTCTATTAGAAAGTAGTATGGCCCCTTGCTCCTCTCCTCCCCTACGGGTGCTGGATCGCGCCTCTGCTTGCTCAGCATTTTGTGGCCACGGCCTGTCGTTCCTCCCTTCTTCCCGTCCCTCACTTCCTGCTGAATGCGGAACGAGGAAGAGCTCAGTTTTGTTTGTTTGGAAAGTATGTTGTTTGAAAGTGTACTGGAAAGTTCTTGGTAGCTAGCTAGCTTCTTAGTTTGGATCTCGCGACACAGTTGGCATCAGTTGCTGGGACCGCTTGTCATTTCCCAGTCATCCTGCCGACCAATGACAGGTCTGAGGAGCTATTTGGTGTCGCAGCTAGCCTAGCTGCATATCAAGCTAGCGGGGTTTTCTTGAACGCAGCCTGCGACATGGTTAGCCATTGTGGCTTGGACTGCAAATTGTCCTGGGTTTGTGGCTGTCTAGATCCCTGCAGTTTATTGTTTTCAATCTTCCCCCTGACCTGCCCTGTCTGGAACTGTGAGGACTAACAGCGTAACCTACGTTGTTAGCTACTATGACAAAGACCAAAGCCGGCAGGAGTACCGTTGAGGACAGTGGTGTCTCTCTATCACACATGAAGGATCTTTTAAACAAACAAAAAGAGACCTACAAGCAGCTGTTACAACAACAACAAAATAGCTTCAAGTATTTTGTCCAAATACTTGTGGATTCTACTAACAAAAGAACGGACGACCTGACTAGAGGTCCAAGACCTGAAGAACAGTTTGCAGTTCTCCCAGGGTCAGCTTGATGAGTTGAAACTGGAGAATGGCAAGATGACAAAAACCTGTAAGTCATTGAGAGAGGACATGAGTTCTGTGTGAATCCATGATAACAATGCCGGATAAATCTCGAGGGACAATCAAGGTGGAACAACCTTGGTTGTGGATAGAATGCGGAACAACATGGTTGTGGACAGAATTGCAGAATCTCCACACGAGACCTGGACGGAGTCTGAGGACAAAGTGAGGGAAATGATCTCTGAGAAATTGAAGACATATGACAGGAGGATTGGGGTGGAGCGCACCCAAGGGACTGAAAAACCCACCACCGGCCCAGGTGACAGACCCAGGCCAATAGTGGTCAAGATCCCGAGGTTCAAGGACAAAGTAGCTGTTCTGAAAACAGACTTGAACTTTGAGAGGAACTTATATCTTCCTCAACGAGGACTATCCTGAAGCTGTGCACCAGAAGAGGAAAGAACTGATCCCAGCCATGAAAGCTGCCAGAGCGCGTATGGTCATTGCTTACATCCGCTATGACTGGCTCACTGTCGACACTCCCTCCCAAAAGCCTGGAAGGGATGAGAGAGCCAAGCTTATGGGTTCGTAGCTTCAACCCCATAGCACACAACACACCAACTTATTAATGGACTGCTGAATCTATATATGTTTTATCTTGCTTTGTTTGCTTTTTTCAGTATTATGTCTATCTCTGATAAGCTACCCAGGAAAGGGCTGAAAATAGCCCATATTAATATATGTAGCCTTAGAAATAAGGTTAATGAACTCAATAACAAGCTAACATTAGATAACATTCATATATTAGCCATTTCTGAGACTCACTTAGATAATTAATTTGATGATACAGCAGTAGCAATACAAGGATATAACATCTATAGAAGAGACATAAATGCTTATGGGGGAGGTGTTGTTGTATATATTCAGAGCCATATCCCTGTAATTTATTTATCCCGTTATTTTACCAGGTAAGTTGACTGAGAACACGTTCTCATTTGCAGCAACGACCAGGGGAATAGTTACAGGGGAGAGGAGGGGGATGAATGAGCCAATTGTAAACTGGGGATTATTAGCTGACCGATGGTTCAAGGGCCAGATTGGGAATTGAGCCAGGACACCAGGGTTAACACCCCTACTCTTACGATAAGTGCCATGGGATCTTTAATGACCTCAGAATTAGGACACCCGTTTAACGTCCCATCCGAAAGACGGCCCCCTACACAGGGCAGGGATACAAAAAAAATTTGACCAGAGGAAAGAGTGCCTCCTACTGGGCCTCCAACACCACTTCCAGCAGCATCTGGTCTCCCATCTAGGGACTGACCAGGACCACCCCTGCTTAGCTTCAGAAGCAAACCAGCAGTGGTATGCAGGGTGGTATGCTGCTGGTAATGATTAGAGAAGATCTTATGTCAAGTGTTATTGAAGGGTTGTGTTTGCAGGTTCACTTGACACATCTAAAGACATATGTTGGGGTGCTGCTATAGGCCACCAAGTGCTAACAGTCAGTATCTACATAATATGTGTGGAATGCTTGATAGTGTATGTTATGTAAAAAGAGAGGACTACTTTCTTGGGGACCTGAATATTGACTGGTTTTCATCAAGCTGTCTGCTCAAGAGGAAGCTTCTTACTGTAACCAGTGCCTGTAATCTGGTTCAGGTTATTAATCAACCTACCAGGGTGTTTACAAACACAACATGTATCGATCACATTTTTACTAATACTGTAGAACATTGTTTTAAAGCTGTAACCGTACCCATTGGATGCAGTGATCACAGTATAGTGGCTATATCCATGTAAGCAAAAGTTCCAACAGCTGGGCCTAAAATAGTGTATAAGAGAGCATACAAAAGACATTGTGACTCTTATGTGGCTGATGTTAAACATATTTGTTGGTCTGATGTGATTAATGAGGAGCATCCAGACACTGCACTTGATGTATTTATGGAATTGCTTCTTTCAATTATTGATAAACATGCACCTATTAAGTAACGGACTGGTAGAACTGTTAAGGCACCATGGATTGATGAGGAATTGAAAAACTGTATGGTTGAAAGAGATGGGGCAAAAGGAGTGGCTAATAAGTCTGGCTGCACATCTGACTGGCTTACTTACTGCAAATTGAAAAATTATGTGACTAAACTCAAAAAAAGAAGAAGAAGAAACTGTATTATGAAGGCAAGATAAATGATATAAAGAATGATGGAAAAAGCTTTGGAGTATTTTAAATGAAATTATTGGCAGAAAGACATTCAACTCCATCTTTCATTAAATCAGATGGCTTATTCATCATGAGACCATTTGATGTGGCCAATTATTTTAATGATTATTTCATTGGCAACGTGGGCAAACTTAGGCAGGAAATGCCAACAACAAACAGTGAGCAATTGTATTCATGCATTAAAAAAAATATTAAAGAAAAGCATTGCAAGTTTGAATTGTGTAAAGTTAGTGTGGGAGAGGTGGAAACATTGTTATCGATCAACAATGAAAAACCTCCTGGCATTAACAACTTAGATGGAAAGCTACTGAGGATGGTAGCTGACTCTATAGCCACTCCTATCTGTCATATTTTTAATCTGAGCCTAGAGGAAAGTCTTCGTCCTCAAGCCTGGAGGGAAGCCAAAGAAATGTCCCGCTACCCAAGAGTGGTAAAGCGACCTTTACTGGTTCTAACAGCAGACCTATAAGATTGCTGCCAGCTCTTAGCAAACTCTTGGAAAAAAATGTGTTTGACCAAATACAATGCTATTTCCTGTAAAATAATTAACAACAGACGTTCAGCATGTTTATAGAGAAGGGCACTCAACATGTACTGCACCTACACAAATGACTGATGACTGGTTGAAAGAAATTGATAATGAGAAGATTGTGGGAGCTGTTCTGTTAGATTTCAGTACAACCTTTGATTTATTGACCATAACCTATTGTTGAAAAATTGTATGTGTTATGGCTTTCAACCTCTGCCATATCGTGGATTCAGAGCCATTTTTCTAATAGAACTCAAAGGGTTTTCTTTAATGGAAGCTTCTCTAATGTCAAACATGTAAAGTGTGATATACTGCAGGGCAGCTCTCTAGGCCCTGTACTCTTTTCTATTTTTACCAATGACCTGGCACTGGCATTGTGTGTCCATGTATGCTGATGATTCAACCCTGTACGCATCAGCAACCACAGCTAATGAAGTCACTGAAACCCTTAACAAAGAGTTGCAGTCTGTTTTGGAATGGTTGGCCATTAATAAACTGGTCCTGAACATCTCCAAAACTAAGATCATTTTAATTGGTACAAATCATTCCTTAAGTTCTAGACCTCAGCTAAATCTGGTAATGAATGGTGTGGCTGTTGAACAAGTTGAGGAGACTTCAGATTGTAAACTGTCATGGTCAAAACATGTAGATTCAATGGTTGTAAAGATGGGGAGAGGTCTGTCCGTAATAAAGAGATGCTCTGCTTTTTTGACACCACACTCCAAAAAGCAAGTTCTGCAGTCTAGTTTTGTGAGCTGTTCTAGTTTATTGATGTTCTGTATTATGTGTCATTCGGTATTATGTTTAATGTTTTGTGTGGACCCCAGGAAGAGTAGCTGCTGCTTTTGCAACAGCTAATGGGGATCCTAATAAAATCCAAAATACCTCTGACGTCTCATAGGTCCAAACACTGCATTCTGATCCTTTATAAAGCCCTTTTGCAAAAAATGTTGCATTACCTAACATTGTTACTAACCTATAGAAGTAAAAAATACTGTACCATAGCCAGTCACAGGGATGGCACTTTTTTCTTTAGCCTCTATATTGACAAATGCCATGGTAGCATGAGTGCATCTTTAGCTAGTAATGCTGGTTGCTCACAAATGGGTAATGTGTCAAATATGGTCAATTTAAGGGCACCATATACCCGCAATAGAATTGAAAGCTTGAAATATGTTGCATGTACCACTAGAGGACGATGGGAACCTGCAGACAATGCATGAACTCAAACTATGTTAATACAGTGCAGTGGGTTTGAGTGGGAGTGTGAATAGCTTGGAGGGCCTCCATAGCTTTTCACTCAACATACTGTGTAGTCATAAACAGCAAGAAAGGTTAACACCAGTACAGAGCACACTCCTTTACGTTCCATTGAGCATATAATGATTGAAAAACATGATTTAATCTCCAACCCGGGGGGATTCTCTCTTATTTCATCTGGTTTTTTGCAGCTCTGTTGTTTTGATTATCCTCTAAACTCCCTGGACACCATTTACTTCAAAGGCTACAGAGAGCGGTGGCTTTAAGATGCGAGTTTCTCCAAAACAATGGAGGAGGCCTTGACAATGCCACCCCACCATCCAACAAAACAACATTCTAACCCCTTCCCAGTCCCCTCCGAGTCGACTTGTTGTTTTCTTTACGTGGTAATTCATTAACGGCTGTGTGATTGTCATGTTTGCCCATTCCACTCTAATTTCGATTCTACAGCCCTGCGGGAGGTGGTGAGACGAAGCTGCCACAGCTGATCGGGACGGCATCATCTCCTTTCCCCAGCCCGGAGTGAATAAATAAGCCTCTAATGACGCCACCTTGAATTACTGAAACGCTTACAGCTGCACTATTAAAATGCAGGGTTTTCTCCACAGCAAAGTGGAATACACATCTTTACATAAATTCTGACAGGTTCTGACTACTGCCACCAAATTGCAGGACCACATTACTATACACCTACTGCCAACTCACATTCCAATTACTGCACAGGGGAAGCCATGCCTCCTGTCATAATGCTCGCTACCATGGGCAAAGGGAGGAGAGGAGCAAAGGAAAAATAAATCCCCCTTTCACCTAATTTATTCATATGTTATTTTGTTTTCCATTTTCTGCATGGATAAATGAAACCAACACTGAACAATCACAATCATGTCTAAATACACTAATGTAATACCATTACAGGGCACAGATGCTTACATGATTGAGGGAGGAAGTCCATTGATCAAGAAAAGTGTAATTTGGGTACTTTTGAAAAATATATTTGGGGCTGTACTCAAGAACTGACATAAAGAAAAACTTTGTGGGTTCATACCCTTGAAATCCTCATATTATGTTTATCCAAATATGTTCCAAATTACCAGTTGTTAAAGATGACATTGATATAGGCCTAAATGAATATAGGCCTGATATAGGCCTAAATGAAAAACCTAAAAAGGTACAGTTTCTCTGGCCTAGCCAGTTAATATACACCTCAGTTAGAAGACAGTTTCTACATATTCCTACAGGTATTCAATTCCCTCTCCCTGCTGCGGGCTGTAAAAAAATCCCTTAATTAGGTGTCAGACACGGAAACTAAACATACAGACTGACAGATTATATTACCCAAAGGGATTACCTCCATTTGCAATGTCAAAGTATTCACAGATAATACACTGTACTTAACTTTAGAAGAAATTGGTCGAGGTTGAAAAAAATGCTTTCATTGGTAGCCAATTTATTTAAATAAAATTATAAAACTTGGTTGAATAATGTGTCTAAAATCCCCTAGTTTGTTTGCTTGTGTCTATCTTTCTTCTAAATATAGCCCTCCAGGTGTAGTCCATCTTCCCCATTATCCCCTGAGTATTTATACCTGTGTTCTCTGTTTGTCTATGGCCAGTTTGTCTTGTCAGGTCTTACCAGCGAGCTTTCCCATCTTCCTATTTTTCCTATAGTGTTTGTTTCCTAGTTTTCCAGTTATGAACCTCTGCCTGCCCTGACCCCGTCCTGCCATCCTGTACCTGCCTGACTCTGACCTAAAACGAACCTTTGCCTGTCCTCAACCTGGCCTTTACCACGTGTTATAATGATATAATGATGACATGATTGAGAACTGTACTATCCACCTCCTGTGTCTGCATGTGGGTCATATCAGTTATGTAGAAAAATATGTTTAGGGGTGTTGGGTAATGCAAATATAAATCCTAACAATGCTGATGTTGAGATGCATTTGCACCATTCGCCATAATAAAATGTGCATAAACAGTGTTTTGGTGCATTTAAACTGCACCACATCCCTGATATTTGTTAAACACTGTCAATCCTCTTCTATGTTACTTTATCTCTCCAATTGATATCTATACTTTCCGGCTGAAAAACACAAACTAATAATAAAAAGCAATACATGTTCAGAGGCATATAGATGTTTTCATTTATTTGACACTAGAAGCAATGGTAGAAGTGGAATGAATGTGAGAGAGGGGGCAAAATATAAAACTTCATCAACGATGATTTGCTGATCAGATATCTGTCTTAGACCGTCAGTATTGCTCTCCAGTTTTGTGATGAAACAAAGGTGTGGTTGAATTTATTCTGCCACAGTGTCTTCTTATTGTCTCGGCCTTAGGCCTAAATATCACGGTGGCAAGGCATATGAACTAACAGGTTATAAAGCAAAGAATGCAATTATCATTAAAAAAAGGTTGTAATATGCTTTTTTGTCTGGCTTGGCTTCCCAGTGATTTTAACCATGCACCGCTTTTGGAGTGGTCTGAGAGGGGAGGGAAAAACTGAAAACTAGTTGTTATTGGCAGAGAGGTTTGTAACTTTCTTTATTATTGATGTCACCAGGTAGGCCAAAACTCCATCTCACCAAGCTTACATTTTAGGCTGTGTTTTCAAACAGCTCTAAAACTAAAAGGACATTATCATAATTTTCACAATTTCACAGTTTTATTCCAACGTACTAGTGTCGAAACATAAATAAAAAACAGGTAAATCATGTTTTTGACTGCACTGGGCTTTTAAGTTTATACTACAAGTTAAAAACATCAAAACAATAGAAAGGATACATTTACTGTTTTGGTCCTTTGTCACAATTGATACCTACAGACTATGAAAAGCCAACTGACATTTACTTCTGAGGTGCTGACCTGCTGCACCCTCGACAACCACTGTGATTATTATTATCTGACCCTGCTGGTCATCTATGAACATTTGAACATCTTGGCCATGTTCTGTTATAATCTCCACCCGGCACAGCCAGAAGAGGACTGGCCACCCCTCATAGGCGGGTTCCTCTCTAGGTTTCTTCCTAGGTTCTGGCCTTTCTAGGGAGTCTTTCCTAGCAACTGTGCTTCTTCACCTGCATTACGTGCTGTTTGGGGTTTTAGGCTGGGTTTCTGTACACCCCTTTTACATCATCTGATGTAAGAAGGGCTTTATAAATAAATGTGATTGATTTGATTGATACAGACCACAAGTACAGGTTTAGATGTCATTATTTATCATGTGCAGTAGGAACCTCAAAAGTAATGCTTTACTTCTCCTTACATTACCTTGATTCAAAATACTGCCAGTGATCTTTACTTGAGACCTACACGCACGCATAAGGCCCATCTTAGTAGCAGTCTTTCTCCCACTTCATGTATTTACCATGTATTGCCTCCAATATTAACACATAGCCCAAAGGATTGTTATTATTATTATTGGTCTGAATTAGCCAAACTTGGAAAAAACTCTTGAAATCCCACATAACAGATGGGGAAAGGTGTTAAATTGGAGCACTCATTCCCAGAAGTGCCCACTTTTGCATTTTCAAAGAGAAGAAAAGAGGACTTCTGCATTGCACAGTTGGTTAGATATTGTTTAGGAGCAAATACAAATAGGTACAATTCTAGTGCATGTTTCCATATACACATTATCCAAAGAACATACTGCTATAATGGTATCATTATGCCTGATGGATCCTTCGATTCATTCAGAGTATTAATGTATCCAAGTGTTGGACGTTTCTGCCTGGAGGGTCAATTCAAGAGTGTGCAGATTGAGGAGCCCATTAAAAATATAATGTCAAAGCTATGCCTGCTAACAGTAACACTGTCTGCTGAGTAATAGTAAGATCACAGCAGTTTTAACAAAACATTTGTTGTTTATTAATTCATTTGATACAGGGACTCACTCTGAACTTAATAACTCTATTCTTTCTAAATGTGTCCAGTTGTCCTCAACACTGGATTTGTAGTTCCTATCTTGTTTTGTAAATGCCCTTGTTTTTATTTTAACAACTGTATCACAGTAATGTCACGCCCTGACCTTAGAGAGCTTTTTATGTCTCTATTGTGATTTGGGTGGGGATTCTATGTTTTTTTTCTATGTTTTGTATTTCTTTGTTTTGGCCGGGTATGGTTCTCAATCAGGGACAGCTGACTATCGTTGTCTCTGATTGGGAACCATGCTTAGGTAGCTTTTTCCCTCCTATGTTTTGTGGGTAGTTGTTTTCTGTTTAGTGTTCTTCACGTGACAGGACTGTTTCGGTTTCGTGTATTCACTTTGTTATTTTTGTTTAGTGTTCAGTTCAATAAAAGTCATGAACACGTATGACGCTGCGCTTTGGTCCTCTTCCTTCAACAGCCGTTACAGAACTACCCACCACCAACGGACCAAGCAGCGTGGTATGGAGGAGCAGAGGGTTCAGGACTCCTGGACATGGGAGGAGATATTGGCCGGAAAGGGACCCTGGAGACAGGCTGGGGAATATCTCTGCCCGAAAAAGGAACTGGAGGCAGCGAAAGCTGAGAGGCGGCGGATGAGGCAAGTGAGCGAAGCAGGCACGAGAGGCAGCCCCCCAAAAAATTGGGGGGAGGGGGCACACAGGGAGATTGGCGGAGTCAGGCTATAGACCTGAGCCAACTACCCGTGCTTACCGGAAGCAGCATGGTACTGGTCAGGCACCGTGTTATGCAGTAAAGTGCATGGTGTCTCTAGTGTGTGCTCATAGCCCGGAGCGCTATATGCCAGCCCCCCGGAAATGCCATGCGAGAGTGGGCATCCAGCCAGGGCGGATTGTGGCAGCTCAGCGCGCTTGGTCTCCGGTGAGCCGTTTCGGCCCAGGGTATCCTGCGCCGGCTCTGCGCACTGTGTCTCCGGTGCGCTGAGACTGTTCAGTTCGTCCTATGCCTGCGCTCCACCCGTGCCGGGCTAAAGTGGGCATGGAGCCAAGTGGAGAGGTGCGAGTGGTAAGCACCAGATCTCCAGTGCTCACCTCACTCTGGAGGGGCCGAGCTAAAGTGGGCATTCAGCCTGGAGGAGTGGTGCCAAGGCTGCGCACCAGAGCTCCTGTGCTCTCCCAAAGCCCTCCAGTCCGGAGCCTTCCGAGTCGCCCTCCAGTCCGGAGCCTCCAGCGACGCCCTCCAGTCCGGAGCCTCCAGTGACGCCCTCCAGTGACGCCCTCCAGTCCGGAGCCTCCAGAGGCGCCCTCCAGTCCGGAGCCTCCAGCGGCGCCCTCCAGTCCGGAGCCTCCAGCGGCGCCCTCCAATCCGGAGCCTCCAGCGACACCCTCCAGTCCAGAGCCCCCAACGAGGGTGCCCAGTCCGGAGCCCGCAACGAGGGTGCCCAGTCCGGGGCCCGCTACGAGGGTCCCCAGTCCGGGGGGGGGGGGGGGGGGGTACTGTGCTTTTTATGTCTCTATTTTGGTTTGGTCAGGGTGTGATTTGGGGTGGGCATTCTATGTTATTTTGTTTTGTATTTCATTGTTTTGGCCGGGTATGGTTCTCAATCAGGGACAGCTGACTATCGTTGTCTCTGATTGGGAACCATACTTAGGTAGCTTTTTCTCTCTGTTTTGTGGGTAGTTGTTTTCTGTTTAGTGTTCTTCACCTGACAGGACTGTTTCGGTTTTTGTATTCACTTTGTTATTTTTGTTTAGTGTTCAGTTCAATAAAAGTAATGAACATTCACCACGCTGTGCTTTTGTCCGATTCCTCCTCATCCGACGATGACACCTGTTACAAGTAAGCACCTTTCTCAGGAGATTCACAACAGATGCACTTGGTAAGCAACCACTGAAGCTAAATAAGTAGCCACAAATTCAGTTACCTAACCCTGGCGTTATATTGCTTTCACAACCCATTAAATGGCCTACTTCTGAGCTTTAAACAACATAATTTAGTTTGTATTGCTGTACATTATGTCACCTGGCCTACCACTGGCTGTGGCCTGATACTGTAATTAAGAGAAGCTGCAAGGAGAGAGGAAGGAAACAGTGAGGATTAAATGTCACTTCAATAAAAATGTATACAACAAATGGCTGTCGTCTTTTTAATCAAGTGCATTGATCTCCTCAATAGGCATACACAACTTTGAATGGGTATGCGGGTAAGTCATTACAATGATTGATCATAGGATTAATTATAAAGGTTATTGAATAAGAAAGTCGACATCAAGAATGTAGAGTTTGACGGAAGATATAAGTGAGAACGGCAACTGTGCAAAAGAAGTGCAACTTTGAGCAAGTTCAGTGACTATTTAGTCATGAGTTTATGATAATGTTCCTGTCATGACTTAATGATGCACACATAACATGCTTCCACAAATGTCACAACTTATACATGTGTTGAGTAATTACAGATGAAGGGTAACGATGCAGAAAGTGTGATTCTGAACGAGCCCGATGGAAATGTCATGCACTTCTGAGTATTTCTCAAATTTAATAAAAATCAATTGATGAAAATGAACTTTTGGAAACATCTTGCAAGAGAGGCAATTACTCTAGAACGTAGATTCCACACTGGCATGTCATTTTAAGATAAGGTATCATCCACTTATGGAAATTGTGCCTAATTTATTCATGGTAATCAGTGTCTCTCCCCAGCATCTCTCTGACGATAAACACAATTATTTTACGAGGGGGCCACTCTCTTTTCATCTTCAAAGCTGATAACCATGGCTTTTCAATTACATGTATAAGCCAATACGTATTTTGAGTTAAGTGAAGTGATTTTGAGATGCTTTGAAAATACAAAAAGAAGACACAAAGCAAATGGCAGACGGGTGAGAGCATACTCTCTATCTTTACGATACTCTTTCCCTTTCGAAATATCAGCTTGTGACCACACTATACCATTGCTGGGTGATATACAGTAGCATCACGGCACATTGTGTTTGCTGGAACATTTGATGTGGAGAATATTGGCTTTGCTCAAGACAGAACCTGGGGTCATGATTAATTGTGGACGCAAGGTTGGCAGCAGACACATACAGTGCCTTCAGAAAATATTCATACCCTTAGATTTGTTTCATATTTTTTTGTGTTACAGCCTGGTTTTAAAATGGATTATATTGAGATGTTTTTGTCACTGGCCTACACACAATATACCCCATAATGTCAAGGTGGAATTAGATTTTAGGCATTCACAGCTTACATTTTTAAATGCATGTTGTCATATTTTACTGTAAAATCATCCTTGCACTGTTATAACAAAATGCCATTTTTCTACATTTGACAGGTGGACTTTATTAAAGGATAATGTAGCACAAAAAGCACACCCTTGTCACACCCTGTCCTTAGTATTCTTTGTTTTCTTTATTATTTTGGTTAGGTCAGGGAGCGACACAGGTGATATGTGTTTTTTGTCCTGTCTAGGGTTTTAGTATGTTTATGAGGTTGTTCCTTGTCTAGGTGTTTTTATGTCTATGGTTGCCTGGATTGGTTCTCAATCAGAGGCAGCTGTTTATTGGTGTCTCTGATTGGGGACCATATTTAGGTAGCCATATTCCTTGGGTATTTTGTGGGTTATCGTCTATGTGTAGTTGCCTGTGTCAGCACTCAGTTTATATAGCTTCACGTTTGTTTTGTATAGTTTGTTAAGCCCAGTACAAACTTTTCACAAACAGTAACTGCTCCCAGGTAAAATGCTATACTGTGGGGTCTGGGGAGTTTCAAATAACAAATGTGGGTTGGTATCTATGAATGCATGAGTTCATCCTGACATAAAAACATCAAGACCAAAGGAAGGTCAAAAGTACAGATGGTGAATGCAGAAACCATTCCCATCCAACCAGTGTGCATATGTATCACTGATATTTTGTTTATAGCCTACCAGAGAGCAAAAGTATTATAGATCACATCATTTGAATCTCATGTCTAGTCTAGTTGTCTTGACTGAGGCATATGCATACAACGGGCATACAATATGCTAATGGTTTGAATACGTGTCTTTGCTGTTCTCCAAAACACCAAGTTGTATAATTGTCACAAATTAACCACAATAAATGTTGAACAACTAACCACTAAGAACCACTAGTTTCACACCTTCTGAATTTGGGATTCAGACACAAACTCCAGGAGCTTTCAGTATCCAGACATGGAGACCACAGGTCAGTTGAAACATCTTAATGAAGTACACTGAAACACTGCTGTTTTCTCTCTAACTAGCCTCTATCTCTCCAGAGAAAAGGGACACATGCAAGCAGAGTCTCTAACCTTTGTCACCCACTATTTTAATTAGCCCGAGCTAATGGCAGCCATTTCTGTGAGGACTCACAATATCATTTTGGAGAGCAGACATAAACACGTATGCACATGCATGCAGGCACACACTCGCATGCAAGCACGTACAAAAACACACACGCACATGCATACAGACACACACTTGCATGCATTCACATAAACACATGCAGACGCACACAATGTAAAAGGTGATGAGGCCTATACGTCAGTGGATCTCAAACTTCTCCTCAGTGACCCCAAGATGTTTCACAATTTTGTTGTAGCATTGAACTAGCTCACCTGATTCAACTAGTCAAGAGATTGATGATTTGTTGACAAGTTGAATCAGGCGACTGTGGGTCCCCGAGGAGAGTTTTGAGAACCACTGCTAAAAGTAAGTAAGAACTGTAAATGTCAGGGGCTATGATGGCAAATGTGTTTCTTCTGGGGAGACACAAACACATGCAGACAGACAAAGACACACACACACAATGTGGCACTACAGTACAAGCCAGGTTGTCTTGTGGTAGGTTACTGATTGCAATTATTGCAACAAGTGTTGCTATAACCTCTAATTTACTTCATTTAGGTGTTTGTTTTCGTCATGATACAGTAATTACAGTTTTATGTATTGTATTTATTTAAATGTATTTTAACAGGGAAAACCCATTGAAACGAAGGCCTCTTTTAAAAGGGAGCCCTGCACACATTCAAAAATTCACAATATTTACAATTTCAACACAATAAAAACATATTTACAAGTAATTTAAATGGGAAGTTCACCCAAAACACTTCTGGGCCCTTTATAACACTTGCCTGGCTGTTTGTCAGTACCCCAGATGTTTTTAGGTCCATTGTTCCAGTATTTAGATTCCTGTATGTTTATACCAAATGCTGAATTTCTGAAATTACATAAAATGCATTAAAACGGTGTGTTTATTGTTACATAAACAGCGATTGGTGTCTCTGCATTGAATTGCCAAATAAATGTGTTGTTTAATGTAAAAAGTATAAAAATCAAAGACCTACAAAGGTCTTCCATATAGTCTGTGATCCGGTAGATACTCTTCTATGTGGTTCTAAAATTGATAATTACAGGAAGCGGTCTTGAAGAAAGGAAATGATAACTGAACTGACATGTAATGACTGACTGACTTTTATACCAGCCAGCATCACCAATCAGTCTTTATGTTTATACCTGCCTGGGAGTGAATGGAAGAAGGAGAGGGGTGGTGGAACAGACATGAGGATAGGACAATGAACCATACAGTATTGGATTTGATATTTGTATCCTTGGCACACCCTTTTCAAGGAGGGGACCCAATGTTCCTCCACTCATGCCTCCTCCTTCAGGAGGATGCAAGGAAAGATTAATTCGATGAATTCTATTTTTGGTTTTGTTATTTTGTTACACATCTTTCAGTAGATCCAGAAGCCATGTGGAGTAATCCAAACAGGCCATGGACTGGGTAGAGAAGAGTGTCTGAACAGAAAACGTTCAACTTTAGAACACGATTGGTCCAGCAGGCTGTCAAGCGATGGGGAGATAAACAGGTCAAATACAAAGTTGACACACCAGACCTACCTCCCGACATCGCCCTGGTTGAAAAACCAACCAAGGAGGAGCTGGTGGCAAAACTTTTCAGTCTAACTTTGCAACTAACAAATTGTATTTGTCACATACACATGGTTAGCAGATGTTAATGCGAGTGTAGCGAAATGCTTGTGCTTCTAGTTCCGACAATGCAGTAAGAACCAACAAGTAATCTAGCTAACAATTCCAAAACTACTACCTTATAGACACATGTGTAAGGGGATAAAGAATATGTACATAAAGATATATGAGTGAGTGATGGTACAGAGCGGCATAGGCAAGATACAGTAGATGGTATTGAGTGCAGTATATGATTATAAGATGAGTATGTAAACAAAGTGGCATAGTTAAAGTGGCTAGTGATACATGTATTACATAAAGATGCAGTAGATGATATAGAGTACAGTATATACATATATATATGAGATGAATAATGTAGGGTATGTAAACATTATATTAGGTAGCATTGTTTAAAGTGGCTAGTGATATATTTTACATCATTTCCCATCAATTCCCATTATTAAAGTGGCTGGATTTGGGTCAGTGTGTTGGCAGCAGCCACTCAATGTTAGTGGTGGCTGTTTAACAGTCTGATGGCCTTGAGATAGAAGCTGTTTTTCAGTCTCTCGGTCCCAGCTTTGATGCACCTGTACTGACCTCGCCTTCTGGATGATAGCGGGGTGAACAGGCAGTGGCTCGAGTGGTTGTTGTCCTCGATGATCTTTATGGCCTTCCTGTGACATCGGGTGGTGTAGGTGTCCTGGAGGGCAGGTAGTTTGCCCCCGGTGATGCGTTGTGCAGACCTCACTACCCTCTGGAGAGCCTTACGGTTGTGGGCGGAGCAGTTGCCGTACCAGGCGGTGATACAGCCCGACAGGATGGTCTCGATTGTGCATCTGTAGAAGTTTGTGAGTGCTTTTGGTGACAAACCGAATTTCTTCAGCCTCCTGAGGTTGAAGAGGCGCTGCTGCGCCTTCTTCACGATGCTGTCTGTGTGGGTGGACCAATTCAGTTTGTCTGTGATGTGTACGCCGAGAACTTAAAACTTACTACCCTCTCCACTACTGTTCCATCAATGTGGATAGGGGGGTGTTCCCTCTGCTGTTTCCTGAAGTCCACAATCATCTCCTTAGTTTTGTTGATGTTGAGTGTGAGGTTATTTTCCTGACACCACACTCTGAGGGCCCTCACCTCCTCCCTGTAGGCCATCTCGTCGTTGTTGGTAATCAAGCCTACCACTGTTGTGTCGTCCGCAAACTTGATGATTGAGTTGGAGGCGTGCGTGGCCAAGCAGTCGTGGGTGAACAGGGAGCACAGGAGAGGGCTCAGAACGCACCCTTGTGGGGCCCCAGTGTTGAGGATCAGCGGGGTGGAAATGTTGTTGCCTACCCTCACCACCTGGGGGCGGCCCGTCAGGAAGTCCAGTACCCAGTTGCACAGTGCGGGGTCGAGACCCAGGGTCTCAAGCTTGATGACGAGCTTGGAGGGCACTATGGTGTTAAATGCCGAGCTGTAGTCAATGAACAGTATTCCTCTTGTCCGGATGGGTTAGGGCAGTGTGCAGTGTGGTTGAGATTGCATCGTCTGTGGACCTATTTGGGCGGTAAGCAAATTGGAGTGGGTCAAGGGTGTCAGGTAGGGTGGAGGTGATATGGTCCTTGACTAGTCTCTCAAAGCACTTCATGATGACGGAAGTGAGTGCTACGGGGCGTTTAGCTCAGTAGTCGTTTAGCTCAGTTACCTTAGCTTTCTTGGGAACAGGAACAATGGTGGCCCTCTTGAAGCATGTGGGAACAACAGACTGGGATAGGGATTGATTGAATATGTCCGTAAACACACCAGCCAGCTGGTCTGCGCATGCTCTGAGGGCGTGGCTGGGGATGCCGTCTGGGCCTGCAGCCTTGCGAGGGTTGACACGTTTAAATGTTTTCCTCACGTCGGCTGCAGTGAAGGAGAGTCCGCATGATAGCAGTGTGATGTTGTGGAATGCCATCAATAACATGTTATGCAATCATTGGTGGCTGTGTGCAGTATGACTGCTATGCAGGCCACCTGGATCAGCACCCTTCTCTACCTCAGGGGTGTATTTATTCTGGTAAATTCATGGGCATAGATATCCGAATGAATGGAACAGGCTTGGAACCTCTATCCCTGGCAATTTGACTGGTCAACTCATGGGTACACTTGCAATGGCTGTCTGGTGTTGTCATCAAATCAATAACACCTAATAATAACAGTAATAATAGATGCACAATGAGTAACTATAACTTGGCAATACACAAGGGGTACCAGTACCGAGTCGATGTGCATGGGTCGATGTGCATTTAACTAGTGTAAATAAATAAAGTGACGGATAATAAACAGTAGCAGCAGCGTATGTGATGAGACAAAAAGTTGGTGCAAAAAGTGCAGATAGTCCGGTTAGCTATTGTGTTATGCAATAGAATGTATTTTGTGTAATGTCAGTTGAGTTGATTCAACAAATCACAGCACAGATTGATGGGTACACTTCCTGCTTTACTATGATTTTACTTCTTGATTTGCTCCTATGGGTACACTCACAATGGCCGGCAGTCCACCCATTATGCCATCATTGTCTTGAATGGGAATACCCGTTTTATTCAATGAGGGGATTAGATTAATCTGGCCCGTGTGCCCAGGTAGGTGTGTTTTGCACCGGGTGAAGTTTTAGAACAGGGAGACGTCCCAGTAATGAGTAAGATTCTGTGGGAAGATCTCATTGCATACTCCTCGTCTCCTTCTCAAAACACATTGGATGAGAAAGCGTCCTCTGGTTTCTCATCCAATGTGTTTTGAGAAGGAAAGAGGATGCAAAGAGGATGCAATTGGTATCTTCCCTGTGTTTTACATAACCCCATGGTTCTCAAACCTTGTACATAGAGAGCTATCGTCGTATAGGTTTTCAATCCAACCCAACCCTAATCAAGCTCATTAGGTGGAGTGAAAACATACAAGACAGTTGCTCTCCAGGAACATGTTTATATATCCCCGGACTAACTAATGCTGAGTGACAGTGTGAACGGCATAGTAACAATGTTTAATAATACATTCAATTCTTGAGAAAAACTTTTTTTAACAACAATGTCATTTCTTGAAAATGTAATTCGTATAAAATGCTATGAGACTCCTCAACTTCCTGGAATCCAATGTAGCTGCTGATGGGGTCAGGGTAGTTGGATGTAACTGCTGCCACCACAGAGGCTGGGAGTACCCATTTTTTGGCCTCGACCTAGATGTTCTCCCCTCAGCATCCACTCCAGGGTTATCCGATAAGAGACAAGTCTGTATTGTCTAGAGAGACAGAAAATAAATACATGACAATGTTATATACAACAATCAATAAAATATATAGCCCTATGTCTATACAACATGAAATATAACAGGCTCAGGGATCATTAAGCATATTCATTTATAAGCCGTATGGATGATGGCACAATACATTTAGATCATTTAGCAGACGCTCTTATCCAGAGTGACTAACAGGAGCAGTTAGGACTAAGTGCATTGCTCATGGGCACAAAGACAGATGTTTCACCTTGTCGGCTCGGGGATTAGAACCAGCAACCTTTTGGTTTCTGGCCCAAAACTTTAATCAAAAGGCTACCTGCCTGATGGCTCTCATGGTGTTTATACTTGAAGACTGTATAGCCAACTCCTTGTTCAAAGGGTGATAGTGGTTTGTCTTCCTCTTGTGTGTGGGCTATACAGGCTAGTTAGGAGATTATTGGTAGAAAAGCTAGACTGGCAGTTACAAACAACATGTTCTTCTCTACTACTACTATTGATTGTTTACTTCTTACACTGTTTGGTAATATAAATTGTTTATGTAGGCCCATATTATATTTCTATGGCGAGCATCCACTCGTTCTAGACACTGTTTACCTAGCCAGAATGTCATCATTGTCAGACAAACTTGAAGGGGAATACAGTAGCCAGTTACATTATGGGGTTTAGGCAGGATACAAAAAAATACAATTGGAAGGGTGTAATTAGGTAGGTTATTTATTTTTCATGTTAGAGAGTAATATAAATATTGTGTGAGTAATATTAGCCAAAACACTTACACTTCAGAGAGCTTCCCATTTGGACCGTCAGGTGTGGCACGTCATTTCAAGTTGATCCTGGTCATTCTGAAGATAGTCTCCAACAAACCAGGATTGATATGAGATAAGAAATCTAAGTGTTTAATTACACACAGGCCATCTTCTTCTGCATCGTCAGTCTGATGTTCTTCCTCCTCCATTATTGGAATAAGCTGGTCCCATTCTTGACAGCCTGTCTGTTGGTAGAGTTTGGCATCTCCCGCAACTGCACCACCAGTCACTGTGCGTTCTGGGAAGAGCCTGTGTTTCTTCGACATCTGCTCGCTCCTGTATCTCTCTAGCTCATTTCTCTAAGTCAGCCGGCAAATGGAACAACACAGCCTCAGTATCATCCGTCTCAAACCGATATGGCACGACAAAATCATTCTAAAAATGAGGCCGGCCTCCAATTTCCTCTTCGTCCTCGTGATCTGACATTCTTTACTCTAATTTGACGAGGACAGCAAATACTGTGAGGGAGTGAGAACAGAAAATTATTGTTTACATCCTTCAACCACGACCACCTCGAATGTCCCGACCAAGGTACTGACTTGTGGCGTGCCTTAATCTACTTCATGGATTTCAATATGGAAATAACAAAATACATTGGATAAAACTATGCCTACTAAAATAAGTTAGCTGAAAAATTGTGCGGAGAAAGTCATTACAAGGACTATTGTGGTAATGGGAGTCCAGAGCAGTGTGTTTGAGGTTTCTATGGGGAAGGCGGGCGTAGAATCAGCTTATTACATACATCTAAATACTCAAGCAATGGACCTAAAAACTGCCTGGGGTACTGACAAACGACCAGGTAAGTTTTATAAAGGGCCCAGAAGTGTTTTGGGGTGAACTTCCCCTTTAAGGAAAGTATTTTATAAAACACAATCATGAGAAACAAACGCATTCCACAGTAAAATAGTCATCAACCAGCCGTCTGAACTGCCCTAGAGGTACGAAAACACTCAACTTTAGAGAGTTCTGGAGCTAAAAAATAAATACATGAATTTCCACCTAACTCAGTGGAGACCAAAGGGATCTCCAGAGTCAGAAGTCCCTTTGATCGGGTCTGGTGACCCGTATGTCTGTAATTTAACAATGAAGTAAGGTATGGCTGAAGTTTGCACAAGAGGACTTTATAAACAAGAAGAGAGCAGTGCATTGATCAACATGACTTGAGGGGGCCAGTCTACTTTCTGATAGAGTAATGCAGTGATGTGTACAGAACCTGTTGCCCATAATAAAGCGAGGAAAAACTGCATCCAATGGCTTCAATACAGTGGCAACTGCATTCATATAGACAATAGTCTAAAGCCGGAATGAATATCGACTGAATGATTTGCCCTGGTCTAACTGCAAGACTTCGTCTATGTAATCAGAATTATAATGATACCTCTGAGCTACAATCATTGAGTATTGATGTAATTTCTGAGGCCGCTGTAGTTTGGTGAACTACTATTAACAAGGGGGGGAAAAATAACACATTACGAATAACAATCGAGAGATTCATAATAGCTTACAAGTCAAGGAGGTTCAAGACTATCAAATTTAAGCCGGGTAAGAGTATTGATATTATATGAAACATAGTATAACCAATGTATTAACACAATGCAATTTATCCTTAATTAAGTTCCGAGCAATGGAGAGCTAAGATGCAATTATGCTCAAACCATATAATATTGATGGAGCCCAGCCTCGGGAGACATTTCCAACAGTAAATGAAAGAGAAATGTCATTGAAAAGGTGTTCATTCTCCCAAATTAATTTAGAGAATGGCGCAAAAGTGCCTTTGACTGGAATTCATTTTCTGTCTTGAGTCTGGGAAAATGAAATCTATTTATACTCAAGCAATTAATGAGAGTGACAGAATCATACCGTATCAAGTATAGATTTGGATCTGCTGGGGCTTTTTATGCTGCACTCTATAATTATACTCAGCCGAAGCCTGACATCAAAGCTGTAGTGAGACCCAGAGGTTTTAACCCTCCCTGGTCTCCTTTTCTGAGTGAAACTGAGACCCTGGGTGTGTCCAAATGGTGCCCTGGTCAAAGGTAGTGGGGATATTGGGGATAGGGGGCCATTTTGGATGGAGACCCCTCTCTCCAAGAGAGAGAGACACTTGATGTTGTTGGTTGTATTCACAGTGGATCTGCCAGTAGTCCATATTAATGTTCATTAGCGTCAGAAGTGGCATATAAACATCAAAATCCAGACATGGTAACATGAAAACCATGCTTAATATTAATGTTGGGACATGGAGTTGGGATCATAAGATTGGATATTTTAATTTTATAGGGCCTACAGGACCTTTGGCACATTTTAAATATTATTCTATAATATTTTACTTATTTTGATGCTGTTTTCTTTGGTACTTCAATGTGTTAATTGTTGCCAGTTACAAAATGTTTACCATGGAGGTGAAAAATAATTTGCAGTTATATTATAAAGTATAAGAATGGTATGAGTGATTTAATGTCTGATTTAGACAAAGATGGGATGTGTTTTATTGCCAAACATCTGGATCATGAAAAGAGGTCAAGTGGACCTCTAGAGAGCATTTGGATGATCTAGAAGAAGATTGGGAGAATGTCATATGGTCAGATGAAACCAAAATATAACTTTTTGGTAAAAACTCAACTCGTCGTGTTTGGAGGACAAAGAATGCTGATTGGCATCCAAAGAACGCCATACCTACTGTGAAGCATGGGGGTGGAAACATCATGCTTTGGGGCTGTTTTTCTGCAAAGGGACCAGGACGACTGATCCATGTAAAGAAAAGAATGAATGGGGCCATGTATCGTGAGATTTTGAGTGAAAACCTCCTTCCATCAGCAAGGGCATTGAAGATGAAACGTGGCTGGGTCTTTTAGCATGACAATGATCCCAAACACACCGCCCGGGCAACGAAGGAGTGGCTTCGTAAGAAGCATTTAGTCTCCAGATCTCAACCCCATAGAACATCTTTGGAGGGAGTTGAAAGTCCGTGTTGCCCAGCAACAGCCCCAAAACATCACTGCTCTAGAGGAGATCTGCATGGATGAATGGGCCAAAATACCAGCAACAGTGTGTGAAAACCTTGTGAAGACTAACAGAAAACGTTTGACCTCTGTCATTGCCAACAAAGGGTATATAACAAAGTATTGAGATAAACTTTTGTTATTGACCAAACACTTATTTTCCACCATAATTTGCAAATAAATTCATAAAAAATCCTACAATGTGATTTTCTGGATTTTCCCCCTCATTTTGTCTGTCATAGCTGAAGTGTACCTATGATGAAAATTACAGGCCAATCTCATGTTTTTAAGTGGGAGAACTTGCACAATTGGTGGCTGACTAAATACTTTTTTGCCCCACTGTATGTGACCTGTTTCAGGAAAGTAGGCATATGTCGCGGTCACTACGTTTGAACATAAACGTTAAAAAAAATCTAAATGCGTTTTTTTTTGGCAGCCTTCTGGAACATGTGACCTTTCATGTGCCTTAATTACAAACGTGTATGCCATCTGTAAATAAGAAAAAAATTGTTAAATTCTGAGCCTAGTTGGTTAAGCCACAGAAAAAGCGGGCAACCTTCCCGCTAGCCATGATTGGCAGAGATAATGAGATGACATGCCGAGAGATGAGTTTGGATTGGTCTATTTTAGATGGTCAGTATGTTTAGGTATGTCTAACGCTGCTTTTTTTATGAAATGGATTGTGAAGTAAAATTGAACAAAATACTAAACTATGCAAGTATCCATTTTAATAGAACGTCACTGCAACAACTGTTTCAGATCACTCTCGTCTCTCGTCTGAACGAACGCTCAACACCCGTTGAATATGGCCTGTGTCAGTAAGCGTTGGCAAAAAAAAGCGTAATTAAATTGTTGCCAGGACCACAGTCACCAACGCTCTGGATAACATGAAAACAGACTAACCAGCTCTGCTAGGGCGAGTAAAATGGTCAGAGTTTGGGAGGGGGCTAAAGCTTAAGATGAGTCTTATGGCATTGCACACAGTCAGTGGGATCCAGAGTGACTTGACACAACGGGCCAAGCAAGCAGTACAAACCGGAAACGACACAGGACGTCTTATTTAATGAAAGGAGTTGCAGTCTGCCGTGAAGCGTTCATCCATGTATATGGGTAAGAGTCTAGCTACAGTTTCAGATATTATACGTTTCTAATTTAGTCAGAAAGTTGTATTCATTACAAGTTAACGCTTACTGTTAGCTAGCTGACGTTAGATGGCTGGCTCGCTAGCTAACATTACGTTTATGATCTATGTGTAGTAATGGTATCTCAGAATTCCATTTCACATGGCTAGTTATAGCCTAATGTTAACGAGCTAACTAGCTAACATTGAACCTATTTGGTTAACTTTAGCTAGCTATAGCTAGCAATGACAAATTTGCAATACGTTTGCCAATCGGTTGTGCAGCTACTTTTACTTGCCATTCCTTTGCCTCATCCCTCTCAACCATACCATTTTTCAATTCCTCGTCATTCCACCGGGGGTTTTAACCGTTTTTACAGTAATTTCTCAATGGTTGCATGCTTATTAGTAACTGGAATAAGCAATTTTATAAATGTGTCAAGTGCAGAGCATGTTTGCTCCTCATTACACACCACATACCAACAAATATTATTCACATAAACAACATAGGAATCACTGCAAAACGTCTTGTATGACCTCTTATGCACTATACTAGGCCCAGCCTTTGGAACTTTGCCTTTCCTAGATATGGCTACTATACTGTGATCACTACAGCCAATGAATCTGGATGATACTTTAAAGCACATTTCTGCAGCATTAGTAAAGATGTGATCAATACATGTTGATGATTTAATTCCTGTGCTGTTTGTAAATACCAGGGAAGTTAGGGGGACATAAATTAGGTTACTTACACTGTGTCTACCAGAGCCCTTGGTACAATGTCCATTTACTGAAGCATTTTGACAACTCAGCGACACAATGGTAGGGATTAACTGAGCTGGCCTTGGGTCATTGATAAATCATTGTCTCAACGCAGCCTTATAATGCTGTGAAAGGATCCAGGAACCCAAATTATTCAGGTGGATTCCATCCTCCTTATAAACAGTGCATGCAGTGCCTAGCCCCACTCCTATTCACCAGAAGCACTCATTTGTTGAATACTGAAACTGTAAAAGCCTTGGTTTCATGCATGTTAACATTAGAAGCCTCCTCCCTAAGTTTGTTTTAATCACTGCTTTAGCACACTATGCCAAACCGGATGTCCTAGCCATGTCTGAATCCTGGTTTAGGAATACCACCAAAAACCCTGAAATTTCCATCCCTAACTATAACATTTTCCGACAAGATAGAACTGCCAAAGGGGGCAATCTACTGCAGAGACAGCCTGCAGAGTTATGTCTTACTATCCAGGTCTGTACCCAAACGATTTGAGCTTCTACTTTTCAAAATCCACCTTTCCAGAAAAAAAGTCTCTCACCGTTGCCGCTTTCTATAGACCACCCTCTAGACCCAGCTGTGCCCTGGAAACAATATGTGAATTGATTGCCCCCCATCTATTTTCAGAGCTCATGCTGCTGGGTGACCTAAACTGGGACATGGTTAACACCCTGGCAATCCTACAATCTAAGCATGATAGCCCTCAATCTCACACAAATTATCAATGAACCCACCAGGTACAACCCCAAATCCGTAAACACGGGCACCCTCATGGATATCATCCTAACCAACTTGCCCTCCAAATACATCTCTGCTGTTTTCAACCAAGATCTCAGCGATCACTGCCTCATTGCCTGCATCCGTAATGGGTCTGCGGTCAAACGACCTCCACTCATCACTGTCAAACGCTCCCTAAAACACTTCAGCGAGCAGGCTTTTCAAATCAACCTGGCCCGGGTATCCTGGAAGGATATTGACCTCATCCCATCAGTAGAGGATGCCTGGTTATTCTTTAAAAGTGCCTTCCTCACCATCTTAAATAAGCATGCCCCATTCAAAAATCTTAGAACCAGGAACAGATATAGCCCTTGATTCTCTCCAGACCTGACTGCCCTTGATCAGCACAAAAACATCCTGTGGCGTACTGCATTAGCATCGAATAGCACCCATCATATGCAACTTTTCGGGGAAGTTAGGAACCAATATACACAGGCTGTTAGAAAAGCTAAGGCTAGCTTTTTCAAGCAGAAATTTCCATCCTGTAGCACAAACTCAAAAAAGTTCTGGGACACTGTAAAGTCCATGGAGAATAAGAGCACCTCCCCCAGCTGCCCACTGCACTGAGGCTAGGAAACACTGTCACCACCGATAAATCCACTATAATTGAGAATTTCAAAAAGCATTTCCCTACGGCTGGCCATGCTTTCCACCTTGTTACCCCTAGCCCGGTCAACAGCCCTGCACCCCCCACAGCAACTCGCCCAAGCCTCCCCATTTCTCATTCACCCAAAACCAGATAGCCGATGTTCTGAAAGAGCTGCAAAAATCTGGACCCCTACAAATCAGCCGGGCAGGACAATCTGGACCCTCTCTTTCTAAAATGATCTGCCGAAATTGTTGCAACCCCTATTACCAGCCTGTTCAACCTCTCTTTCGCATTGTCTGAGATTCTCAAATATTGGAAAGCTGACGCGGTCATCCCCCTCTTCAAAGGGGGAGACACTCTAGACCCAAACTGCTACAGACCTATATCTATCCTACCCTGCCTTAGGTCTTCGAAAGCCAAGTTAACAAACAGATTACCGACCATTTCGAATCCCACAGATATGCAATCTGGTTTCAGAGCTGGTCATGGGTGCTGCCATATTCAACGACCTGGCCAAGAGTTTCGACTCTGTCAATCACCACATTCTTATTGGCAGAATCACCACCCTTGGTTTCTCAAATGATTGCCTCGCCTGGTTTACCAACTACTTCTCTGGTAG
Organism: Oncorhynchus kisutch; assembly: GCF_002021735.2. Classification (NCBI taxonomy): domain Eukaryota; kingdom Metazoa; phylum Chordata; class Actinopteri; order Salmoniformes; family Salmonidae; genus Oncorhynchus; species Oncorhynchus kisutch. The sequence goes on from NC_034194.2 coordinate 5,234,042, forward strand.
AGTTCAGTGTGTCAAATCAGGGGGCCTGTTGTCCGGACCTCTAGCAGTCTCTATGGGGGTGCCCCAGGGTTCAATTCCCGGGTAGACAATCTTCTCTGTATACATCAATGATGTTGCTCTTGCAGCTGGTGATTCTCTAAACCACCTCTACGCAGACGACACCATTCTGTATACATCTGGCCCTTCTTTGGACACTGTGTTAACTAACCTCCAAATGAGCTTCAATGCCATACAGCTCTCCTTCCGGGCCTCCAACTGCTCTTAAATGAAAGAAAAACTAAATGCATGCTCTTCAACCGATCGCTGCCTGCACCTGCCCACCCGTCCAGGATCACTACTCTGGGTGGTTCTGACCTGAATATGTGGAATATGTGAATATTCTGAATATGTGGACAACTACAAATACCTCAGTGTCTGACTAGACTGTAAACTCTCCTTCCAGACTCACATTAAGCGTCTCCAATCCAAAATTAAATCTAGAATCGGCTTCCTATTTCGTAACAAAGCATCCTTCACTCATGCTGCCAAACATACCCTCGTAAAACTGACTATCCTGACGATGCAATTTACAAAATAGCCTCCAACACTCTACTCAACAAATTGGATGCAGTCTATCACAGTGCCATCCGTTTTGTCACCAAAGCCCCATATACTACCCACCACTGCGACCTGTACGCTCTCGTTGGCTGGCCCTCGCTTCATACTCATCGCCAAACCCACTGACTCCAGGTCATCTATAAGTCTTTGCTAGGTAAAGCCCCGCCTTATCTCAGCTCACTGGTCACGATAGCAGCACCCACCCGTAGCACGCACTCCAGCTGGTATATTTCACTGATCACCCCCAAAGCCAATTCTTCCTTTGGCCACATTTTCTTCCAGTTCTCTGTTGCCAATGACTGGAACAAACTGCAGAAATCATATCATATCTCATATCTCCATCACTAGCTTTAAGCACCAGCTGTCAGAGCATCTCACAGATCACTGCACATAGCCCATCCGTACATAGCCCATCCAACCACCTCATCCCCATACTGTATTTATCTTGCACCTTTGCACTCCAGTATCTCTACTGCACACATCTACCATTCCAGTGTTTAATTGCTATATTGTAATTACTTCGCCACCATGGCCTATTTATTCCCTTACCTCCCTTATCCTACCTCATTTCCACACACTGTATATAGACTTTTCTACTGTATTATTGACTGTATGTTTGTTTATTCCATGTGTAACTCTGTGTTGTTGTATGTGTCGAACTGCTTTGCTTTATCTTGGCCAGGTTGCAGTTATAATTGAGAACTTGTTCTCACCTAGCCTACCTGGTTAAATAAAGGTGAAAATAAAAAATGTGTTTTGTTTCCGAAAAGTATCAAAATTGTCAACAAAAGTTACACCCATTGAGCAGCAATAATCACATAGCCAGTTGTGAAGATAAAGAATCCTGCTAAAGCAGCATCGGGAGCCTTAACCCGGCGTTCAGTTCATCCCGCAGAGCCAGTTCTGCTTACCAAAAGCGGCCCACTAGGCACTCCAAGACAGCGAGCCGGGCTTCTTACACATTTAAAGTTTGAGAATATGTTGAGATCGTTTCGGCCCCAAGACCTCTAATCATTCGCTTTACCAGATATAACTGCAAGACTTCGAGCGCCTGCTATCCTGAGGGAAACTGTCACGACTTAGTAGGCCGTCATCACCGGCCTACTAGCCACCACCGATCCCTTTCTCGTTTTCTGTTTGTTTTGTCTTATTAGTTGCACCTGTGTCTTTTGTGTTTGCTTGATGGGCTTCCTTATTTATAGCTAGGCTACCCGCCCTTGTTTTGTGCAGGATTACTCCTATGTTACGTGTGTATGATTTTTGGTGTTCGTGCTCCGGACCTGGTACCCTGTGTGTTTGGGTTGGTGTTTGGGTTTTCCGCGCCCTGTGTTGTGGGCATTGTTTTCGGTGCGATATTAAAGTGCACTTTTTCCCTGTGGAACTATATGCTCTCTGCGCCTGATTCTTCCTCACACACCTAGCTGCCCGTGACAGAACTATAACTTTATTTTATTCCGGGACATGTGATACTCCGACCAAACTCTGTATGCCATTGCCTCTCCAACCCTGTTCCTGCAGCTACCAAGTGCTTAATTTGGGAAACAAAGTTAAATATTTTTGGGAACATTGAAAGTAACATGTTTTCACAGCTAAACATATTCCATTAAACTGTTGACAGCTCCTCTCTCTGCGTGCTTGAGAATGTAATGAAGAAGAAAGGGGAGGAGATGGAAACGCACAGTGGTGAGATATTCTGTAGCTAAAGGTAGCCTAATGTGTCACCCTATTAATAATGAAAAAAGAAAATTAATTCCCTATTACTAGGCTACTAAAATACAAATTCACTATTGTAGGCTAACTCTGTAAGCCACACTGCATTATCAATGAACCAACAGCATCGCCAAGGCCTATACATTCTCTCCCAGACTAATTAATAGAAACTTGAGTGTAGAATAAGTCAATCCAGCATGCATAATAATACAACCCACACTCAAACACGACTATTAGAATTTGTTTAATTTTGGAATACAGGCCAGACCAATTAAAGACATCTTAAATATTTTTTCAACATGTTTTTCTGCAGTGCGTAATATGCGGTAGGGTATGCATTGTATAAGGAATGGCACAATCATTATTTTAATTCCATTTGGGCTGATACATATGCCTATGCATACAGTGAGGAGAACAAGTATTTGATACACTGCCGATTTTGCAGGTGTTCCTACTTACAAAGCATGTAGAGGTCTGTAATATTTATCATAGCTACACTTCAACTGTGAGAGACGGAATCTAAAACAAAAGTGCAGAAAATCACATTGTATGATTAATGTGCATTTTATTGCATGACATACAGTGGGGCAAAATAGTATTTAGTCAGTAATACTTATTTTCCACCATCATTTGAAAATAAATTCATTAAAAATCCTACAATGTGATTTTCTGGATTTGTTTTTCTCATTTTGCCTGTCATAGTTGAAGTGTACCTATGATGAAAATTGCAGGCCTCTCTCATCTTTTTAAGTGGGAGAACTTGCACAATTGGTGGCTGACTAAATACTTTTTTGCCCAACTGTAAGTATTTGATCACCTACCAACCAGTAAGAATTCCGGCTCTCACAGACTTGTTAGTTGTTCTTTAAGAAGCCCTCCTGTTCTCCACTCATTACCTGTATTAACTGCACCTGCTTGAACCCGTTACCTGTATAAAAGACACCTGTCCACACACTCAAACAAACAGACTCCAACCTCTCCACAATGGCCAAGACCAGAGAGATGTGTAAGGACATCAGGGGTAAAATTGTAGACCTGCACAAGGCTGGGATGGGCTACGGGACAATAGGCAAGCACCTTGGTGAGAAGGCAACAACTGTTGGCGCAATTATTAGAAAATGGAAGAAGTTCAAGATGATGGTCAATCACCCTCGGTCTGGGGCTCCATGCAAGATCTCACCTCATGGGGCATCAATGATCATGAGGAAGGTGAGGGATCAGCCCAGAACTACACCTGGTCAATGACCTGAAGAGAGCTGGGACCGCAGTCTCAAAGAAAACCATTAGTAACACACTACGCCGTCTTGGATTAAAATCCTGCAGCGCGCGCAAGTCCCCCTGCTCAAGCCAGCGCATGTCCAGGCCCATCTGAAGTTTGCCAATGACCATCTGGATGATCCAGAGGAGGAATGGGAGAAGGTCATGTGGTCTGATGAGACAAAAAGAGAGCTTTTTGGTCTAAACTCCACTCGCCGTGTTTGGAGGAAGAAGAAGGATGAGTACAACCCCAAGAACACCATCCCAACCGTGAAGCATGGAGGTGGAAACATCATTATTTGGGGATGCTTTTCTGCAAAGGGGACAGGATGACTGCACTGTATTGAGGGGAGGATGGATGGGGCCATGTATCGCAAGATCTTGGCCAACAACCTCCTTCCCTCCGTAAGAGCATTGAAGATGGGTCGTGGCTGGGTCTTCCAGCATGACAACGACCCGAAACACACAGCCAGGGCAACTAAGCAGTGGTTCCGTAAGAAGCATCTCAAGGTCTTGGAGTGGCCTAGCCAGTCTTCAGACCTGAACCCAATAGAAAATCTTTGGAGGGAGCTGAAAGTCTGTATTGTCCAGCGACAGCCACGAAACCTGAAGGATCTGGAGAAGGTCTGTATGGAGGAGTGGGCCAAAATCCCTGCTGCAGTGTGTGCAAACCTGGTCAAGAACTACAGGAAACGTATTTTCTCTGTAATTGCAAACAGAGGTTTTTGTACCAAATATTAACTCTGCTTTTCTGATGTATCAAATACTTATGTCATGCAATAAAATGCTAATTAATTACTTAAAAATCATACAATGTGATTTTCTGGATTTTGTTTGTTTTGTCCGTCTCTCACAGTTAAAGTGGACCTATGATAACAATGACAGACCTCTACATGCTTTGTAAGTAGGAAAACCTGCAAAATCGGCAATGTATCAAATACTTGTTCTCCCCACTGTATGTATAAGACTCTAACATGTGTATTCATGTTTTTAATTAATTATCACCTTAGAAATCGCTGTCCACTTCGTTGTTAAGCTTTGAAACAACATCCACAATGACCATGTTTTCCACTCAGTTTCAACCTGTTGTTGAACTTCTATATTCAAATTGATAATTCACAGTGAGGTGAGTTATAAAATACAATACTGTTTTGATGATAAGTGTTTGATGTGATTTTATATTGCATTGATGTCAGAGTGGTTAGAAGCACAACAGAGCCCTGAGTACCTTGCCATTAGTGAGTTGTATACTACCAACGCATGTCCCGAGTGCATAAGAGGAGAGATTACTGATGTCATGACTCATGACTGCCGGTGTGGCAGTAATATGGTCACTAGTCGGTCTTTAAAAGCCTTAGTCGGTCTTTTAAAAAATTTGTCAGTTGGCATTTCATACACCAGTAAAGTATAGCTCAATTCAATCAAACCTGCACTGGAGTATTAGTAAAAGTAAAAATACTTTAAAGTACTACTTAAGTAGTGTTTTTTTGGTATTTGTACTTTACTATTTATATGTTTGAGAACTTTTACTTTTACTTCACTACATTCCTAAAAAAAATGATGTAATTTTCCGTGACACTCAAAAGTACTCGTTACATTTTGAATGCTTAGCAGGACAGGACAAGGGTCCAAATCACAGACTCATCCAGAGAACATCCCTGGTCATCCCTAATGCCTCTGATCTTGCAGACTCACTGAACACAAATGCTTGTGTTGGAGTGTGCCCCTGGCTATCCGTAAATAAATAAAAAAAGAAAATGGTGTCGTCTGGTTTGTTTTATATAAGTAATTTAAAATTATTTTTACTTTTACTTTTGATACTTAAGAATATTTTAGCAATTACATTTACTTTTGATACTTAAGCATATTTAATACTCAATACTTGTAGACTTACTCAAGTAGTATTTTACTGGGTGACTCCTTTTTTATTAAGGTGTCTTTACTTTTACTCAAGAATGACAATTGGGTACCTTTTCCACCACTGAGTATTGCTAGGATCAATACCATAGTACAATGTCACATGCAGTTACCTGTCCTGAGTACACCAGAGCACTTGGACAGATGTTCTCAACAAAGTCAAGATTGTAATGGCCATTGCAAAAATTGGCCCATTACTACTGGTCAATATACAGTAGTAATGACATCACATATAGGCCCACGCTATCTCACTATGTGGTCTTTAACATAGACAATGTATGGAATACAAAAGTAACCTAATGGCTCTAGGTGGTGAATGTTCAGTTATTGAGTCATGGTCTATTAGCCTCTGTATTTTTTTCTACAAAACAAGACAATACTGTTACATTTGGATTACATCAATTTACTATTGTGATCCTAATGTCACACATTGGCCAGCTAATCTATTGAAGCATACCTTCACATTATCTGTATACCCTGATGTTATATTTTTTCTTTTTTTCTACACTATAAAGTCCTGGAGGAAAATGACCTGATACATCCAGACCAGAATAATCTGGATTATTTGCATGCATAACACAATGGTGAAAAATATTCTCTCCCACAAGAGCCATTGGGAAACTAAGGTATTCAGATGTGCCCTTTATATCCAAGGCAACCCTCTGTGCTGCTTGTGATACCTAAGCAATAAAGTGTTTTGAATTCAATGATTTTTAAACAGCCTCCTGGGTACTGTTTAATGACAATAAAGCTCAGGGAGAGAAGCACAGATGCAAAACTCTAATTTGTTGAGGTGACATGGGGTCCCCGATGAGGATAATGTCACACAGAGATTAAATGATTCAGAGAGGTGAGGGAGCAGTTATATCCATATATACCCCCCTGCTTTCACTTGCATATTCAACAGTCTTTAAAGCAGGGATATCTTTGTAGTGTGAAACTTCCCACTCCTGACTTTGCACATTGCCATAAAGGGTCAGGGTCATGTTCAGTAGGCACCAAACAAAATAAACAGAGTAAAACGGGGAGGGACTACATGGAATTGTCCAATAGGAAATGCCCATTTTTGTTTTCCATTGCAACACATTTTGCTACTGTGTGCCCTAATGAAGACAACCTGAGAGCTTGATACAATGAGGCTTGTAGGTCTATGTCATGAATGCTGACAGTAAAAATTATGCAGATTGTCTGTAGTTTGCAAATTGTTCTGTGACGCCAATATGATGGGTTTTAGGTGGGTGTAATGCACAATGAATGTGCTTATCTGCAGCAGTTACTGTAACATAATGAGACATAATACGACAACGGATCTCATCTGAGCATGAATCCCTCTGTACCAGAGACAAACTCTACATACACAATGGAAGGCATCACAACGTGACAGGCAATAATTCACAACGTAGAGTTTGACAAAGCAAATAAACAAAAAGTACATACAACGCATTAAGTTATGGAGGTGTCAAAGTGTGCTGTGCAGACCCTATAGTACATAAATAGATATGACCGAACTGCTGCCAATTAATTAACCATATTCTTAACTACTGTGAGCAGCTTGTCTGGGACCTGACCGTGATCAGCTGGAGTGAATCGTCCTTTGAAGCATTGGGCTCCTCTGGCATACGTTCAAATATGCCCTTGTCTCCCATGCTTGTGTCTGGTGGCTCAGTTGTGGCAGATGTGTCTCCTCACTCATATACTTGATATGCTGTGGCTGCAAGCAGTAGGTACTGTAGGTAACCTGACCAGTATGATAACAACATTAACACAATGTTCGGAAAGGGTGGAAAATAGGATTGGAGCGGTATCCAGTTCCCTTTCAGTCGGTACTCTTGGTAGAACACAACTATGGGGAGTCGCGGTCTCAAGACTTCGACTTTAGAACTCAAATCAAGGCAAGGCCAATGAACAAAAAGCCTTGCTGGAAGCCCCGCCTTCCCCAGGTGATAACCCTGAGGCTCGGATTGATTTCTTAAATTATTCCGCTCTTCACCTTGAGCTGAGCAGGAATGATTCACGCTATAATTTTGTAACACGAGACTATCTGACTTTGCGCCAACTTAACTGTCCCTTTGTGACCGAGTGTGCTCACCCTCTGGACGTTAGACCACTAACCACGAACCAATTAGTTATTGGTAGGATTGCTTGGCCTGGCTATAGCAATGGGTAAGATGGTGACCGAAACGACGAAAGCTAACAAGCTGGGTTCGAGGCCGCGACCATGCCCTAAAGAAACTCACGTTTGTTGTCTTGTTTGTTTCTGCTCAGTGCATGCTCTGGCTGCTCTTGCTCGAATCAGCTCATATGCAAGACTAGTGGACGATGCCAGTAACAGTGGCTGGTCCGCGAATGGTGTTTCCAATAGTGACTTCATCTCCCGGTGGCGAGTACCTCGGCTGAGTTGCGGGATGCGGAGATGGATTGGGTCTTTGGTCGGATCAAATATATTTTCTGACTGGGCGTAGTGTTTGAGGTAACTGCCTGCGCTCAACCTAACTCCCATGCGCTCTGTTGCAGGTTATGGGAATCTACCCGCCACCTGTGTATGCCTCAGTCAAGCAATATGTGCCTCTCTTCCCAGACTTCTCGATGAAGGGTCCGGTCCCACCTCGGTGGTCCGGTCCTACGTAGACTTTCGAGACCAGGCTAGCTAAACAAGCACTGCATAGTGTGCAAGAAAGGTTAGCTAAATCGCCAAGGTGGACTAGCTACTGCTACTAGCTATTCCTGCCTCCCCACAGTGGAATTACTTGTGGAGCGCTCTTGTTTAGTATCTTTAGCATTAAGTCCCTTGGTTGTTCTAAACGGATCGTGCTGCGGTCAAAGAGTGTTTCAAGACTGAAGGAAGATGCCACACTGCTTTCTTCTGCCATTGAGAGGCTTTAATGTATATATATATGTCATCTAGTGTATGTATAAATCATTGTGCTCCCCTCCACAAAAACATTACTGTGACCACTGGGCCCCCATTTTGGTTAAGGCTGAAAGGGGTACTATGTCAGCCATTGCTGGAGCCCCCTGTGCCCATAAAGGGGCCAGGCTTTACGCAGGCTATACAGTTTCACAGAAGCACAACGTATAATGGAAAATGATCTGTGCTTGATGCCCCTTCTGTTACCCCGAGTTCCATGGTGCTCAAAGGGTTCAAGGGGTCCACAGGGTGAGAGTAAAAAGACGAGCAACTCGCTCTCTGTCCACAAGGGGGCACTCCTCACCCATTGGTGGCTCATTACTGGGGTCCATTGCTGATTCCTGCCTGTAGCTCAATAATCCCTATGAGGTGTCTAGTGATGCCAGAAGATTGGTGGTTGGTAGCAGAGACGAGGAAACAAGCAGGGTTGGACACAACCATGCTAATATCCAACACACAGTCTCTTTGGTTCATATGAACCCTGAAATTAGCTGTCTGTCTCCAACATGACAATTTTAAATGCGGGCGGTCCAGCGCTGCTTGCCAGCCGGTTACCGGGACTCATCTTACTCGTTGTGGCACTGCCAATCGAGGTACATCACTGATTACTGGAGCCCTTGTACCCAGATGATGCAAAACGCAGCATCATATGACTGTGAAGTAACACAAACATAGGCACAGACACATGCATATACACACGTACACATGGATTTTGTGTTGTAGATATGTGGTAGTGGAGTATGGGCCTGAGGGCATACACTTAGCGTGTTGTGATTTCTGTAATGAATGTATTGTAATGTTTGTATACAATTGTATAACTGCCTTAATTCTTGGCAGCAGCTAATGGGGATCCATAATAAATACAAATACAAATAGGATGCAAAATGCATCATATATGGGGATGATTTCTGTATTTTGAATGTTACATAGAGTATCTTGAAAACTTTTGGGACTATTATAAACAATGGACCAATGAAAGAAATACTAAAATATTGTTTTTGGGTGGTGTTTTCCTTTAACTATGGAACATTTGAAAATGGTTAGATAGATCCATGAGATACATTTGCTCTTTAGTAATTGCAGGAAGATGGGTTCCAGATTTTGTGAACCAGGGTCAAACCAGTCAAACCCTTAGGGAATAATGTAGGGTAATCTATACAAAAATGGTTCACAGAAAGCTATAAATAACACACATCCTCATTGGTAGGATCAGCCATAAGATTATTCCCACCTCACACTCATCTCTGTAACATAGGCTTCAACATGAAAATCATATTCTGAGTCAGGTCGACTGTAATTTCTTTAGCATCACCCCATTAAAGAGCTAGAGCATGGCATTTGGAAAATGGATTTTCAATAAGGTCACTCTCGTGATCTGCAGCACTCAACGGTTGGAGCATTCGTACATTAACATACAAACTCAGCCACACTCAGCCTATATTACACCACCAACAAACTATTATTTTGCTGTCTATGTTGTCAATTAGCTCTGCGCAAGCATGTCACAATCAAAACAAGATTGCAGCAGAAAAGATAGATTTATTGACCGTAAATATGAATGAAGATGCAATCCAATTTGTTCTGCCTTCAAAAGGGCCCGCTGGCAGTTATACAGTATATAAGGCTGAAACATCTAGTATTATGTCCGTCCTATTATGAATACTTGTAAAGAAACACAAATCAATAGTGAAAGGTCATAGCTCTCTCTGAAATGTGCCCATATTCTCAATTAGACAAAAATGTCACCATTGTTTAATCTTTACCTTCAATCTTTAAATTCCATGATAAAAAAAGAGAGACTTGGGTAAAAACACACATAGCCTATCTAGCATACCTTATACAGATCATAAAACCATGTAACTCAGTTTACCATAGCCTACAGGCCTAAAGGAAAGCCTTAATTCCAAAGTATTAGTAGACCAACAAATATCACCCACATGTTTATATAGCGAGTTGAAAAATGAATGACAAACACATCCCCAGCACAGATGGTGCTGGATACACCTGTGATCATTAGCTATCTGATATATTGGACGATGGGAGGATATTGCCAGGTCCAGTATGAGGAATTGTGAGGAATACATGATCCACGTAATAGCTTACAAACAACATCATGGAATCTTAACAATAACTGTCAGCACTTAAGGGCTACACCCTACACATTTAGCTACATTGTCTGCTTTGGTAATATAAAGCATTCCCCACGGTCTTACTTTTAAGAAAACACATAATTGGGCTGATTGTGAACATCTCACCAATGAACATTCAGTGGGGTTCAGGATTTATTGGAACCCTAGATAAAAGTGAGTGAAAAAAGACTGTATAAAATAAAATAAAAACAAATATTAAGCTATATTGTGTAAAAAGAAAACATGAAAATGTGTACTATTTTATACTAATACAATTGCTCAGAAAACTATATTATTTATCTTGTGTGGAATTGTTAGCCTGACTCTCTATCTCTGCATTATCCACAGGGTAACTGTCAACTTCTGAGTCTGAAAATGGACACTAGGTTAAGGAATCTGTATGGTAGGTACACATTTTATGTTCATGAACATTAACACGTAATTATTCATTTTGTGTGGATTGTCATCTTTGACACTCTGTCTCCGCATTATCCATAGGGTACCTGTCAACTTAATCTGAAAATGGACAAGGTGAACGAATCTATATTGTAAGTATCAATTTGAAGTTTTAAGACCTTATTTTCAAATGATTCATATTATTAAACCTTTATTTGGACAGGGAAGTCATACTAAGACTAGGGTCTCTTTTTTAGATTCATGTTTTAAAATGTTTTTCAACATGGTATCTCTAATGCAAGCAATAGGGCAGTGGTTGCTGATATCATTTGCAAAAACACCACCAGCCAAATACTTATGGGGATTTTTAGTCAGGATAAGGTCAATCAATGAGGAGTTTGCTAGGTTTTTACATTAATCCGAGTGGGTTTCGTTATCAACTGTGTCAAGTTGAAATCAAGACAGATATTCTTAAACTGATCGGCGCCATGTGTAAGCCAATCAAGATTTAGATCTAACACAACGAGTTCAGATACCAGAAAGGGTTTTAATTAATCAGAAATAATACCAACAGCCGACACTGAAGCGGCTGGAGGGATGTATGCATATTTGTGACCAACTGCCTGATTCAGTCTTATGTAGTAAAATTTGAAAGTGTTTTTTACATTGGATAAAAGCTGAGAAACAGAGCTACAAATGGTATATCATACACTACATTTGAGGAACAATGGGAAAGTAATTATGCTTTTAAAGTTGATAAACTTGTAACCTCACTTTTGAGAAAACCACAAAATACTTGACTTCAATGAAAGTTAACCAGAGAGACTGATGAACTCCCGCAGATGGACCGGAATCCAACAAAGACGACAACTACATCCGGGTGTAAATATGAATTGCAATTTATTTTTCGAACGAGCGGCCGTTCATGGGCAAAGTATTAGCATGTCAATGAATATAATTATAGACTGTGTGTAATAATCCATGTGTCTTTCCCGCTCTTTCTCAGTCCACACCCCCTTTCCTTTGTCTACCAAGCCGTCATATCGGCTTAGCCCACTAGGGACTCTTTCCTATCATTGTTAGTAACCAATATCTATTGTTTGTTTGTTGTGTTTTTCTGTAATTATTTTGTTAGTTAGTAAATAAATAATTAAGCCAATTTGTGTATGGATGATTCATAGTAGAGGCTGGGTTCGTGCAGATAACCAAGAATTTTACGATGTTCAGATGAGACAGAAGGTAACAACAATAAGTCATCAATAAAATACTAATTGATCAGATATTAAAATATATGAAGAGTTATATTCGGAAAATGATGACTCTGTAAACTAACATTTTCCATAGCGCCCCTACTTCCAAGTTAATTACATTTACATGATTAGTTTAATCACGTAATAATAATTACAGAAAATGTATTTGATAAAATAAGTCTAGACATTTAATGATAAGCCAGAGACACGACATTAATGACACCCTGTGCGAGGGATCTAAGATAGAATGAGAATTTACTGTGAATTAGATATTTATCAATTGTACAAACAGACTGCGTTGTATACGAATGCTGGAGTGTGTGTTTCCATTTGAAGTGCCTTCGGTGTGTGTATTTGATAGTGTCAGTCCAATGAGTTGTAAATTACAGATTTAGTCCATTAGGCCAAACGATACTAATTATGTCAGTCAAAATTAATTTATAGAGCAAGGGCATAGATCCAGTAATGTTAGAAATTAGAGGATAGATCTGTTCGGTGACCGAGCCGAAGTGTTATCTTTCCGCCTATAGCGTGGGTAGGCCACAGGCGTATCTGTTTAATGTACCGTGCACTCCGGTAATATAATGCTAGCAAAGAGTATGCTGAATGTGAGACGTCACTAGTCACCCTAACATTTGAACTGTTTACACTTATGATAATCCAGACACTCAATTGATTGGATATCATCGTCTCAGTCAATTTAATAAGTTATATTGTCGAACGCACCTTAAGGTTCTTCCAATTAAATGAGACATTTTAAACATTTCAATAGTGACTTAGATGAACTAACTTCCCAGGTTAATTAAAGTTTAATTCCCAGATAGCCTATCCAGGTATGATTAATCATTAATCAATTAATCAATTCAATTTGCTTTTTCAAATTCATTCACGTCTAAACTCCCACATTACTGGTACAGTACTGATGGTTCATTAACGTCTATAAAAAATATAAAAATTGTCTTTGCAGCTTCCAACGTATTCCAAAATGAAACTTTGGACAATTAGGAATTACATTTTTTTCCTTTCAAATATTCTAATAATGTGCAAGATATCAGAGTAGGTAATCCCCACTCGCCCACTAATTAGTGAACCTCCACCCATAAATGGATTGATCTCTGACCTCAGCAGCGATACCAACCATAATTATGCCATTAGCGGAAAAACAGCAGAAATTGCGAACAACGCTCTCCAAAATTAACCATCGTGCGCAGGCCTTGTAAAGGTTCTCTCCAGTCTAGCCCTGATGTCTTGCCATCCGAGATTGGCATCGGTCCAATACAGCAGTGCACAGCTGAAACACGAGCAAGTAACAGTAGACATAAAGGGACAGGTGGAAAGAACCGGGAAACTGATGACAAATGCAGAAAAGGGAAAAATTATGCAAGCTATGGAACTGCGTTTGAAAACTGAAAAATTAAATGTAATTGCAAAAACTTATGACGAACGACCACAAACTTTTCAACAAAATCATCTTCAACAGGTACAAAATTGTATTCTACAGGATCAACTCGATTTAGCCAAAGCTAAATACAATGATGTCCATGCCAAACTAGATACAATCATCATTAAGTTTGCAGACGACACAACAGTGGTAGGCCTGGTCACCGATAACGATGAGACAGGCTATTGGGAGTAGGTCAGAGACCTGGCCGGGTGGTGCCAGAATAACAACCTATCCCTCAACGAAACCAAGGCTAAGGAGATGATTGTGGACAACAGGAAAAGGAGGACCGAGCACGCCCCCATTCTCATCGACGGGGCTGTAGTGGAGCAGGTTGAGAGCGTCAAGTTCCTTAGTGTCCACATAAGCAAAAAACTAGAATGGTCCAAACACTCCAAGACAGTCGTGAAGATGGCACGACAAAGCCTATTCCCCCACAGGAAACTGAAAAGATTTGGCATGGGTCCTGAGATCATCAAAAGGTTCTACAGCTGCAACATTGAGAGCATCCTTACTGGTTGCATCACTGCCAGGTACGGCAATTGCTCGGCCTCCGACCGCAAGGCACTACAGAGGGTAGTGCGTACGGCCCGGTACATCACTGGGGCTAAGCTGCCTGCCATCCAGGACCTCTACACCAGGCGGTGTTAGAGGAAGGTCCTAAAAATTGTCAAAGATCCCAGCCACGCCAGTCATAGACTGTTCTCTCTACTACCCCATGGGAAGCGGTACTGGAGTGCCAAGTCTAGGACAAAAAGGCTTCTCAACAGTTTTTACCTCCAAGCCATAAGACTCCTGAACAGGTCATCAAATGGCTACTCGGACTATTTGTATTGTGTGCCCTACCCAAACCCTCTTTTATGCTGCTGCTACTCTCTATTTATCATATACGCATAGTCACTACTACCTCAATCAGCCCTAACTAACCAGTGTCTGTATGTAGCTTCGCTACTGTTTATAGCCTCTCTACTGTTTTCCACTGTCTTTTAACTGTTGATCAGGAAACAGGATGCACTTGAGCTCAATTTCGAGTGTCATAGCAAAGGGTCTGAGTACTTACGTTAATAAGGTATATGTTTTTATGTATACATTTGCAAAAAATTCTAAACCTGTTTTCGCTTTGTCATTATAGGTTATTGTGTGTAGATTGCTGATTCATTGATTTTATTTAATACATTTTAGAATAAGGCTGTAACGTAACAAAATGTGGAAAAAGTCAAGGGGTCTGAATACTTTCAGAAGGCACTATATATGTAACAGTCCAAGCCCTCTGCGAGATTTGAAAACCGCAGGAGTATCCATGGTGCCACAAGAGTCAACAGAACTGGATGAGCTAGACACAATTGGCTTTCTGATTGGATTCAACATTTAACCTTTAGTTAACTAGGCAAGTCAGTTAAGAACAAATTCTTATTTATAATGACGCCTACATGTAAAGCCCCTCCGGTCAAACCCTCCCCTAACCAGGACGACGCTGGGCCAATTTGGCACCGCCCTGTGGAACTCCCGATCACAGCCGTTTGTGATACAGCCTGGGATCAAACCTGGGTCTATAGTGACGCCTCTAGCACTGAGATGCATTGCCTTCGAACACTGTGCCACTCGGGGGTCAAACTAGTAGTAGAATAAACGATTATTAGATTCAGGTAAATGTGCACAAGTTTACTGTTGATAATACCTGTATGCTTATGAGCACATGTAGCAATATCATATCTTGATATACAACTAATTATAGCATATTTGGAGATAACAACAGTGGGTTGCTTATGGAAGCTAACAAAGCGATCAATGGAAGTTAAATTAACAGCCACAGAATTACTATTTATAATACCCCTATCAACATGGGAAGCTGTGGCAGGATGATATATTTAATGGGAGTAAATACCTTTGAGGGGCTTGATTTGATCATTCAACGCTTCAATGTAGAGACAGAACAGGGGACAAAGGCATAGGCAGGTACCTCCGGCCTACGCAGGTACCTCTGGATCTGATCTCGAAACAAAACCATGCAGGGATGAAGGCGCTAGAACCTCTGGATCCAGGGCGGCGAAGCTGTTTGAAGTCTGTATCCGGTCTGGGCTTTCTACCACCAAGGAGGCCACTTTTGCCAAAGGCCGCCGCTGTTGACTTCCACGACGAGAGATGTGTCTCCATGGCTGGTTGGTAAGGTCAAGAAAAGAAACATCCACTAAGTCATCCAGAAGCATCCTACTACTAATTCCATTCTCCAGGGAAGGGAGAGACCCCTTCACGGTGGGACCCCTGCAGAGCACCGGTAAGACGGCTGTGGAGAGACGACATGGTGGCAACACTTCCACCAGGCCAGAGCATTGTCCAGCTTCTGGAGTAGAAGAGAAAGAGAAAGTAGGAGGACGTGGATTCCCCAGTAGCTTGTGTAAGTTTGCTACTAGTTTTCTAAGAGTAGCCACTTCGCCCCTGTAGTCCTCTGCAAGTAAACAGTTGCTACATTGAAAGTCCAGACTGAACACATTGTCCCAGAATAGAGCAAAATAAACACAGCTCCTGCAGCATTGAAAACATTCGTTAGTGACCTCCATGTGAAACTAAGGTGGTTCGTTCTTTAAAAGTTGCAGTGTACTGCAGCATAGCGTGCGTGGTGCTGCAGAATTCTACGGCATGTTATTTAAGTGCCAACCACTGGTACCATTAATGCTAGTTTGACCAGCAGAGGGCATCTTTGCGAAGTTTTTGATAGCCTTTAATAGTGGCTGTACTAGATAATTTAAAACCTTTTTTGTAAGAGCATAGTATATGGGATTGATTAAAAAAAGAAGCTTAATTAATTTGATTAATATTATGGTGTTTCTATTCCAAGAAATAGATTTTCGTGAAGGTCAGGAGTAGGCTACAGTTCTGGGCTATTTAGCTAAATAATTCCTGTGTTTTGTGGGCATGTGGGATATCGGGGTTCAATTGCCCGACAGGGAGGAATGAGTAGGCTGTCCTTGTAAATAATAATTTGTTCTTAACTGATTTCATAGTTGTGATATATTCACAATTTTTCTACAATGTAGAAAATAGTAAAAATAAAGAAAACCCTGGAATGAGTAAGTCTGTCCAAACAGTTGAGGCCATCAAGACGTTTTGGCTAGAGAAATGCAACAAATACATTGATCTTCTCAGCAAGGTTTTACCCATGATTGTGGACCTGGGTGGAAGTGCAACTAAAATGTAGTTTAAATAACCATCTGCATTTTGAATGTCTTTTTTCTAGTTATTTTATTAACAAAAGCATAAAGATGTTGATGAAGAAATACTGTACAGCTGTTTTGAGTTAGAAATGTAACACTTCAGACTACTTAAGCATTGAATACATTGCAGATAGGGGGATGTTCACACCTACAGTAGCCAGGCTATAAAGAGTCTATTGTCCTGCTAATCGGGCTACACGTGCTTGAAAACCTGTTTTCAAAATGCAACCAGCAGTCCATCACGACTGTAAATAAAAACAAAGCATCTTGTTAACATATTGTTTACATTCTTTATTGTAATCACAATGTCACAAATAAATTGTATCTACCTTTCCAATTACTTTTAGAGTTTGGGATTAATTTGATTAATATTAGGGTGTTTATATTCCAAGAAAAATTTAAAACCCTCTGGGTGTCCGTTAGGATGCAATGAAAATTATTGCACTGTACAATGTGACGGTCGGGCGTAGGCAACACAGTACTGGGCTTTTAGCTAAAAATATGTCTCCTGTACGTGGCTCTGTGGCCCATCCCGTGCCTCCTACCCTCGTTCCTTGAATCTTGCGTGCTTTCAGTGGATACAGCTGGAGAACTGCAAGGCAATCCCATTGTGCGCCAGTCAGGAGCCAAGACCAATATGGTCCAAATATATTGTGCTGATAAAAACAGGTTTAATAATATATCTCTGAGAATATCCAAGGGGCTTTCATATAATTCTAAATTAATAATAATAATAATTGCTTTGCTTAAAAAATAACAATATTTTGAATATTTAGTTTTCAAATAACGCAAAAGGAATGAGAAAAGGGCCATTCTTGAACATGGGGTGAGACATTGTTACTAATTTGTAAATAAAGCCAGTTTGGTATTTAGAATGAATTTCTGTTTTTAGAAGGAGAGAAACCAAAAACCGGCAGTCATCTCATGGGTCTTCCAGTCAAGGCAAGCACAGATATTGAACCAGCATCTGAATCAACACAGCTTGCACTGCTATGCAGTGTCTTAAACCATTGCACCACTCAGGCACCGTACAAGTTGGCCGGTCGGGAGTGGCCTACAGTACTACAGTAAGAGCAAAATAATCCTAACAAAATAAAAATAAAAACCTTAGTGTAACAACAGTTTTAGTAAGTAATCGTCCACAATTATCAGTTTCTATTTAGGTTTATGTCGCCCATTCATTGTCAGTTAGAGACACAGTAGGACCCAAAAGCATAATCAGTGATCTAACTCCCCCTTGTGCTGGTCTGGAGCAATGAAGTGGTGACGCAGCATAATCACAAAACTTTTAGTGGAGCAACCACTGTACAAACTAGCTGGGTGTCTGTGAAAAATATAAACAAATCATATAAAAACAGCCAAAATCGAATATGTAAACAATAAAAAGAATACATGGGACTTATATAGCACTTTTCAAGGACCCAAAGTCACTTTACAATTGTAGGAATGAAAAGAAAAACAAAAAAGCAGGAGTGAAAACAAAAGATCAAACAAAAACATGAATAAAGAGCAGAAAAGTTGACAAAAACAGAGACTTAACAAAAAACAGACAAAGCACTATCAAACCAAAGTTAATGAATATACACTCAACACTGTTACTAAACAGGTAGCAGGAAGAAGCGACAGCCAAGCACGAAGCCAGCAGATACTCTTGCCTGGAAATGACATCACTATGAATATATGTATGAAATATATATGACATATTGTACATGGACATATTTAAGTAACATGTATTTAGATCTATTTATTTAAAATACGAGTACATTACTTAATGCATTTGAAATATATGTCAATATATTATGCTTTGGTATGGGTTGTAATTATTTTATTTTATACAGTCTTTTTTGCTCATCTTTATGAAGGGATGCAATAATTCCAGACCCCACTCAATTATTTAAAAAAACGCAGTGTGATGCAGTGCACACCACCCGTGATATGTTAAAAAGTCAGATACCTTTAACGACTAGATGAAGGTGCTTTGGCTTTGGATTGCGCTCGCTCTGAACAGAGCAGGTATACAAGCCGTCGTCAGTCACATCCACTTTCTGTATCTGCAGGCTGTACTCCCCCCCACTCGATACGATGGACACACGGGGGTCCACGGACCACTTGTCATTCCCTGCGAAGATGATGCTGGAACGGTTCAACCAAGCTCCTTTAGAGATTCCATCCGAAGTGCACCTAGAAGTAGAAAAAAAGAGCCCAGTCAGATTTCAAGGAGTCTCTAAGGCTGGAAGTCACTGATGACATGGCTAATCAATGACTGACCCACAAGAGCCTGTTACACATAACAGTAGACTGGTCCAAGGCCTTTTTGTGCTGTATATCAAACTCCTATGCTCGTCGTCATGCCAATGCACAAACAGATCTGGGACCAGGTTAAACATTCAGTAGTGTGCACATAAAGTAAGAGCCTGTGCAGACCCTGTACATACACTAGGACACTATGATAGCGACCAATGGTCACTAGCTGACAAAGTCATATAATCATATTTTAAACCTGCTAACTCTAATGCCTATTCCTAACCTTAAATTAAACCAAAAAGCACATTTTTGTTTTCATACATTTTTACGATAAAGCCTGCTGGACTATCTAGCGGAAATCTCTCAGTTCTGACTCCAGGAAAAAATTCATGACAATAAACGTTAACCTTCCACAGGGGCCGCTGTTTTGAAACCAATGCGCTGACAGTTTTGTACTACTTCACATTGTTTCAAATTTTTCAAAGATACAGTACCAGTCAAAAGTTTGGACACAGCTACCCAGGGTTATTTATTTATTTTTACTATTTTCTACATTGTAGAATAATAGTGAAGACATCAACAATATGAAATAACACATAAGGAATAACGTAGCAACCAAAAACATGTTAAATATATTTTAGATGGGAGATTCAAAGTAGCCACCCTTTGCCATGATGACAGCTTTTCACACTTTTGGCATTCTCTCAACTAGCTTCATGAGGTAGTCACCTGGAATGCATTTCAATGAACACATGTGGGCAGGTAGGGGTGGTATACAGAAGACAGCCCTATTTGGTAAAATACCAAGTTAATATCATGGCAAGAACAGCTCAAATAAGCACAGAGAAATTACAACCCATCATTACTTGAAGACATGAAGGTCAGTCAATTTTTAGTTTTAATGTTTCTTCAAATGCAGTTGCAAAAACTATCAAGCGTTATGATGAAACTGGCTCTCATGATGACTGCCACAGGAAAGGAAGACCCAGAGATATCTCTGTTGCAGAGGTTAAGTTCATTACAGTTAACTACACCTCAGATTGCAGACCAAATACATGCTTCAGAGTTCAAGTAATGTACACATCTCAACATCAACTGTTCAGAGGAGACTGCATGAGTCAGACCTTCAAGGTCAAATTGCTGCAAAGAAACCACTACTTGCTTGGGCCAAGAAACATGAGCAATGGACATTAGACTGGTGGAAATCTGTCCTTTATATTTTATATTGGTCCCATGTTTCACGAGCTGAAATAAAAGATCCCCAAAAATGTTCATATGCAGAAATAGCTTATTTCTCTAAAATGTTGTACACAAATGTGTTTTCATCCCTGTTAGTGAGCATTTCTCATTTGCCAAGATAATCCATCCACCTGACAGATGGGGCATATAAAGAAGCTGATAAAATGGCATGATCATTACACAGGTGCACCTTGTGCTGGGGACAATAAAAGGGGAGCGTGCAATTGGCATGTTGACTGCAGGAATATCCACCAAAGCTGTTGCCAGATAATTTAATGTTAATTTCTCTATCATAAGCCACCTCCAACATTGTTTTAGAGAATTTGGCAGTACCACCAACCGGCCTCACAACCGTAGACTACGTGTATGGCATCGTGTGGGCAAGCAATTTTTTTTACGTATTTTTATTTGGCATTTTTTATGATTATACAGATAACAGACAGAACAGTTAGAGGGCCGAACACACACAGCTCCCATATCAAATCAACCCCCCCCCCCCCCCCATGCTCCAACATAGCCCCACCCCAAAACCAGACTTAAAGCAGGCATGATATACAATAAGTAATATAATCAAATAGTAAAAAAAAGACAAACATATCATAAAACAAAAAGTAAAAAAAGGGGGGAAAATAATGACACAAGTTCTAATTCGGGTTGGTTTATGGAGTTGTGAAATTAGCTGGGTCCATGTCTTCTACAAAGGTTAGGAAAGGTTGCCAGATATTTTAAAATATAAATGCAGATCCCCTACCAGTGTAGCATATCTTCTCTAGCTTAAGATGTTCCATATCTTCCTTTATCCAATAGTTAAAAGTAGGAGGAAACCGATCCTTCCACTTAAATAGTATAAGACGTCTAGCTAGTAGAGTAGCAAATGCCAGCATGTTTCCCATAGAACTGTTTAGAGGGGCCTCCTGTGGTGCTACTCCAAATAATGTAATAAAGGCTCTATAGGTCTATAGGTCTCTCCAGTATCTTAGAAAACATCCAGAAATCTGTCCATTTTGGGCATGTCCAAAACATGTAAATAAAGTAGCAAGAGCCTGCTTATATCGGTCACAAGTTGGATCTATTTCTGGTCTAATCTTGGATAATGTTGCCTTTGACCAATGCAGCCTATGAACTATTGAAATTGAATTACAGCATGTCTTAAACATAGACGAAGAAGGTATTATCTGAAGCATACTCTGCCAAGTTTCATCTGAAAGTTGTTCACCTAAATCCTCTTCCTATTGGTTCTTCTCATAGTTCAAGCATATGCCGCCATTCAAATAAGGGTTCCCTTTAAAAATATATTCTAGAAGGGAGGTAGGTGGGTGTGATGGGAAGTGACTAGAGTATGAAGATACAAAACTATGCAATTGCAGGTATCTACAGGTATCTAAAGGAAATGGGATCTAGGAATATTTAACTTTTGTTCTAACTGCTAAAAAGATGTAAAATCCATATCAATGTACAAGTCGTTCAGTGAGGAGATCCCTTTTCCAGACCAGATATGAAACACCTGGTCTGATAATGATGGAGAGAATGTATGGTCCTTTAATAAGTTGAAAATTCACTGAGACCAAACGATCGCCTGAACTGTGCAGATTTTTAGAGAATGTTTCACAATAGTGTTTCTAGTGTATTTGGAAACAGGCTCAGCTAATGCAATTTTTGCACAGACTAAGGCAGCTAAAGAGGTGGGGCAACAAAATGAGATCTCCGAGGTCAACCATTTCGGGCCTGTAACATCAGGGATTTATGTCATCCGATATAGGATGATTCTTAATACTGAAGTGCTAGACCACCCTGAGGATGAGATCTCTGCAATACGCCCTTACGTATCCAAGGGTTTTTCTTCTTTCAGATAAAAGCAGATATCAGTTTATCTATGGAGATAAAAAAAAAGATTTTGTAAGAAAGATAGGAATACATTGAAATAAGAAAAAAACGTAGGTTTTCTTTCATTTTAACAGTGTGTAGTCACTCTGAAGGGCGCATGACTAAAATAAGTTTGCATGGCTGAAGGATCAATAGGTATCAATTAACTTTTTTGTAGATTAACCTTATACCCGGATATTTTACCAAATGTCTTTAGTAGAACCTGGATCCCAGTTAAAGGGTCGTACATATATAAAAGCATGTCTAAGCCCCTTCTTCAAATATCTTTGATAGTGGTGTTATTACGTATGGCTATGTCTCAATTGCGATGGCAAACGGCTGAGGGGATAGAGGACAACCTTGTCTTGCCCCATGCTGAAGTTGGAAATAAGATGAAAGGTTATTGTTTGTGCAAACTGCAGCCATAGGGGAGGAGTAAAGAACTTTGATCCGGGACATAAAATTGGGACTGAATCCAAATAGTTTGAGAGTATAAAATAGATAATCCCACTTTTCCCGATCAAACGCCTTCTCAGCATCAAGTGATAACAATATCTCTGGAGTGTCAGATGAAGAGGGATTATAAAGTATATTATGAGGATCTGATGTTGAAAAAAGAATGATGATTTTTTTATGAAACCAGTTTGTAGAGATAATGAGGGAGAGGCAGGCAATACTCTTAGAAAGTATCTTTACATCGCAATTCAGTAAAGAAAATTGGCATATATGAACAGCACATTTTTTTTCCTTTTTCAGAATAAGTTAAATAAACTCAGCAAAAAAAGAAACGACCTCTCACTGTCAACTGTGTTTATTTTCAATGAACATAACACGATTCAACAACTGAGACATAAACTGAACAAGTTCCACAAACATGTGGCTAACATAAAATTAATAATGTCTCATTGAACAAAAGGGGGGGGGTTCAAAATCAAAAGTAACAGTGGTGTGTGGCCACCAGCTGCATTAAGTACTGCAGTGCATCTCCACCTCATGGACTGCACCAGAACTGCCAGTTCTTGCTGTGAGATGTTACACCACTCTTCCACCAAGGCACCTGCAAGTACCCGGACATTTCTGGGGGGAATGGCCCTAGCCCTCACCCTCCGATCCAAAAGGTCCCAGACATGCTCAATGGGATTGAGATCGGGGCTCTTTGCTGGCCATGGCAGAAGACTAACATTCCTAATCACACACAGAAAGAGCAGTATGGCTGGAGGAATTTTCATGCTGGATGGTCATGTCAGGATGAGCCTGCAGGAAGGGTACCACAGGAGGGAGGAGGATGTCTTCCCTGTAACGCACATCATTGAGATTGACAATAAGCTCAATAAGCTCAGTCCGATGAAGCTGTGACACACCGCCCCAAACCATGACGGACCCACCACCTCCAAATCAATCCCGCTGCAGAGTACAGGCCTCTTGGTACCGCTCATTCCTTCGACGATAAATGTGAATCCGACCATCACCCCCTGGTGAGACAAAACCGTGACTCATCAGGGAAGAGCACTATTTTCCAGTCCTGTCTGGTCCAGCGACGGTGGGTTTGTGCTCATAGGCGACGTAGTTTCCGGTGATGTCTGGTGAGGACCTGCTTTTACAACAGGCCTACAAGCCCTCAGTCCAGCCTCTCTCAGCCTATTGCGGACAGTCTGAGCACTGATGGAGGGATTGTGCGTTCCTGGTGTAACTCGGGCAGTTGTTGTTGGCATCCTGTACCTGTCCCGCAGGTGTGATGTTCAGATGTACCAATCCCGTGAGGTGTTGTTACACATGGTCTGCCACTGCGAGGATGATCAGCTGTCCATCCTGTCTCCCTGTAGTGCTGTTTTAGGCATCTCACAGTACCGACATTACAATTTATTGCCCTGGCCACATCTGCAGTCCTCATGCCTCCTTGCAGTATGACTAAGGCACATTATTTTGGTGTTCTCAGAAACAGTAGAAAGGCCTCTATAGTGTCGTAAGTTTTTATAACTGTGACCTTAATTGCTTACTGTCTGTAAGCTGTTAAGTGTCTTAATGACCATTCCAAAGGTACATGTTCATTCATTGTTTATGGTTCATTGAACAAGCATGGGAAACAGTGTTTAAACCCTTTAAATGAAGATCTGTCTAGTTATTTGGATTTTACGAGTTTACATGTTTGTCTAACTGTTAAGGGTAAAGAGTATAATGATTATAAAGAGTATAATGAGGATAATGATTTCTCAAATAGGGAAAGCAAGAGAGGAGAGAGTTGATCTGAGAATGTTTTAAAGAATTCGCTCAGAAATCTGTCAGTTCCAGGGGATTTACCACACTGCATAGATTTGGCTTGTCACCAAAAGCACTCACAAACTTCTACGGATGCACAATCGAGAGCATCCTGGTACGGCAACTGTTCCGCCCACAAACCTAAGGCTCTCCAAAGGGTAGTGAGGTCTGCATAACGCATCACCGGGGGCAAACTACCTGCCCTCCAGGACACCTACACCACCCGATGTCACAGGAAGGCCATAAAGATCATCAAGGACAACAACCACCCGAGCCACTGCCTGTTCACCCCGCTATCATCCAGAAGGCGAGGTCAGTACAGGTGCATCAAAGCAGGGACCGAGAGACTGGAAAACAGCTTCTATGTCAAGGTCATCAGACTGTTAAACAGCCACCACTAACATTGAGTGGCTGCTTCTAACATACTGACAACTCCAGCCACTTAATATAATGTATACATATCCTACATTACTCATCTCATATGTATATACTGTACTCTATATCATCTACTGCATCTTGCCATCTTTATGTAATACATGTATCACCAGCCACTTTAAACTATGCCACTTTTATGTTTACATGCCCTACGTTACTCATCTCATATGTATATACTGTACTCGATACCATCTATTGCATCTTGCCTATGCCGTTCTGTACCATCACTTATTCATGTATCTTTATGTACATATTCTTTATCACTTTACACTTGTGTGTATAAGGTAGTAGTTGTGGAATTGTTAGGTTAGATTACTCGTTGGTTATTACTGCATTTTCGGAACTAGAAGCACAAGCATTTCGCTACACTCACATTAACATCTGCTAACCATGTGTATGTGACAAATAAAATGTGATGTGCATAATTTTTGTATCATGATTTACGAATGAGATTTTCAGCTTGTCGCGTTGAAAGATCAAACTCTGTCTGAAGTGTCAAATGTTGTTTTTGTAAATCTGCGGATGAAGAGTGTGAATGTGCCATATCTAAATCTCCAAAGGGTAGTGATTTTATTTGATTTTATTTGTAAATTCCCCTAGGTGTTGAATATTGCACTTCCTTAATATTACGCTGTACGAAATAATTTGGCGCCTTAGATTAGACTTCATTGATTCCCATACTTGTAGGAGACATTCGATGAGTTTGATTAAGCTAGATAAATATCTCAATTTGAGATGATATAAAAGCAACAAAGGTTTCTTCTGATGCAGTGAAGGATTTAGGTATGGGCAACATGGGCAGCCGCCCAGGGCGGCATCTTGCCAGGGGCGGCACGGGGCACCAGCACAATTTTTGGGGGAACAGTGACATTTGGACGATCGGTTTTCTATCGCTTATTTGCATGTCACGTCAATGATATCATGTCACCGTGTGTGACTGTGGATCAATTAAACTTGTCAGAGTGGGAACCCTGATTCTAGTTTGTGAGCTAGGCAGGCTTCTGCCTGCGAAGGTCTCCCACTCAGAAGTACGAGATGAGGAGGGGGGCATGGGTAGGTCTGCCTCAGGTCTCCCCACTGGAACCCGAGGTAGGGGGAGCGAGGGAATCTATCAAATAGCGCACCTCTAACTTTCTACAGTACTAATGCAATTAGTAAAATCAGTCACACTATGAAATGCTACCAAATAAACCACAATTCATTCAAAATACTGGGAATATATAGTTTCACAGACATATTGTTGCATTTTTTTCTGGATCGTTAAGAATAATATAAAACCAGTCTGCACACCACCAAGGTGAATTGGTTTAGTCTTGACTCTTGGTTAACAGTGTTGGGGGATGGGTCATGTATTGATGCTCGAGTGCCAAGTCATCACACATGGATAAGAAAAGGTCTAAGCTATCAGGTGCCCAGTATAGGAAAAAGAGGAAATAATAAGAGGAGAAACACACCAAAGACAAAGGTATGCAGCTATGCCATCTCTTTATGAGTATAATATTATGTAATGAAATAGGCTAGTATAACACTTGTTTTTGTTAGCCTATGTTGCTTGCATTGCTATTGCACATATGGCGACAATATTCCCTTTTCTGTCCAACTAGCTTACATAACATTGGATATAATTTCACAAAGTTTCATCATGATAATGTGTGTAGTAGCCTGCAGCAAAACGATTACAACCTAACTAGCACATTATTGATTTGGTTAACTTTCATTGAGGTGACATCATAAAGGTTTTCTGTGATTGATTTGACTAGGTCCGGAGGTCAGTAAGGGGAATTTTCAAGTGCTGTAGGCTAATTTAAAGGACGTCTATATTAGGCTGATATGTTCTATCTTTTGTGATATATTGAGTCTTTTGGGTGTCTTACGCCTAGAATTAGCTAAGGAGGTTGTATGGTTAATTTAGTTGACATGTATATTTAATTGTGCAACAAATGTATTTAGGGGGTCAGACTCATACTGTATTTCAATGCAAATTCAGAGGCCCTTCTGAAATATTTTGGAGCACCCTCTGGCGCTGGCCAGGATGAGGAGCCATCTACCTCCTCAGCCACACAGGCCTCTTCAGAAATGATCTCGGAGCCTCCGGATGAGGAGCCATCGACCTCCTCAGCCACACAGGTGTCTTCAGCCTGAGGATGAAGACCCATTTGCTTCCACTTCTCCCCAGCAGGATTCTTCAGGTGTGTTTGTGTGCACACGCACGTGTGTATGTGTGTGGGGGGGTACACGCACGTGTTTATATGAGTATCGCTGCATACCATAAACAAAATAAATAATTTCCCTTTTGCAAAGTTTTAAGTTTCCATATTGTAGGTAACAATGATAAATGTATTATTACTGGGTATGTACAGTTGAAGTCGATAGTTTACATACACTCGTTTTTCAACCACTCCACAAATTTCTTGTTAACAAACTATAGTTTTGGCAAGTCGGTTAGGACATCTACTTTGTGCATGACACAAGTAATTTTTCCAACAATTGTTTACAGACAGATTATTTCACTTATAATTCACTGTACCACATTTCCAGTGGTTCAGAAGTTTAAATACACTAAGTTGACTGTGCCTTTAAACAGCTGGGAAAATTCCAGAACATTATGATGTCTTGGCTTTTTTTTCTCCCTTTATTTAACTAGGCAAGTCAATTAAGAACAATTAACTAGGCTAATTGACATCATTTGAGTCAATTGGAGGTGTACATGTGGATGTATTACAAGGTCTACCTTCAAACTCAGTGCCTCTACTTGACATCATGGGAAAAACAAAAGAAATCAGCCAAGACCTCAGAAAAAAATGGTAGACTTCCACAAGTCTGGTTCATCCTTGGGAGAAATGTACAAACACCTGAAGGTACCACTTTCATCTGTACAAAAAAATTGTATGCAAGTATAAACACCATAGGACCACGCAACCATCATACCGCTCAGGAAGGAGACACGTTCTGTCTCCTAGACATGAACGTATCCAAGAACAACAGCAAAGGACCTTGTGAAGATGCTGGAGGAAACATGTACAAAAGTATCTCTATCCACATTAAAATTAGTCCTATATCGACATAACCTGAAAGGCCGCTCAGCAAGGAAGAAGCCACTGCTCCAAAACCACCATAAAAAAGTCAGACTACGGTTTGCAACTGCACATGGTGGAGAAAGATCGTACTTTTTGGAGAAATGTCCTCTGGTCTGATGAAACAAAAATAGAACTGTTTCGCCATAATGACCAACTTTATGTTTGGAGGAAAAAGGGGGAGGCTTGCAAGAGGAAGAACACCATCCCAACCGTGAAGCACGGGGGTGGCAGCATCATGTTGTGGGGGTGCTTTCCTGCAGGAGGGACTGGTGCACTTCACAAAATAGATGGCATCATGAGGCAGGGAAATTATGTGGATATATTGAAGCAACATCTCAAGACATCAGTCAGGAAGTTAAAGCTTGGTTGCAAATGAATCTTCCAAATGGACAATGACCCCAAGCATACTTCCAAAGTTGTGGCAAAATGGCTTAAGGACAACAAAGTCAAGGTATTGGAGTGGCCATCACAAAGCCCTGACCTCAATCCTATAGAACATTTGTGGGCAGAACTGAAAAAGCATACAAACCTGACTCAGTTACACCAGCTCTGTCAGGAGGAATGGGCCAAAATTCACCCAACTTATTGTAGGAAGCTTGTGGAAGGCTACCCAAAATATTTGACCCAAGTTAAACAATTTAAAGGCAATGCTACCAAATGCTAATTGAGTGTATGTAAACTCCTGACCCACTGGGAATGTGATCAAATAAATAAAAAGCTGAAATAAATCATTCTCTACTATTATTCTGACATTTCACGTTCTTAAAATAAATTAGTGATCCTAACTGTCCTAAAACAGGGAATTTCTAATAGGATTTAACGTCAGGAATTGTGAAAAACTGAGTTTAAATGTATTTGGCTAAGGTGTATGTAGACCTCCGACTTCAACTGTAAGTGTATTATTGTCACGTTCGTTAAATGGAGGAGACCAAGGCGCAGCGTGATATGAATACATCTTCTACAGTGCCTTGCGAAAGTATTCGGCCCCCTTGAACTTTGCGACCTTTTGCCACATTTCAGGCTTCAAACATAAAGATATAAAACTGTATTTTTTTGTGAAGAATCAACACCAAGTGGGACACAATCATGAAGTGGAACGACATTTATTGGATATTTCAAACTTTTTTAACAAATCAAAAACTGAAAAATTGGGCGTGCAAAATTATTCAGCGCCTTTACTTTCAGTGCAGCAAACTCTCTCCAGAAGTTCAGTGAGGATCTCTGAATGAGCCAATGTTGACCTAAATGACTAATGATGATAAATACAATCCACCTGTGTGTAATCAAGTCTCTGTATAAATGCACCTGCACTGTGATAGTCTCAGAGGTCCGTTAAAAGCGCAGAGAGCATCATGAAGAACAAGGAACACACCAGGCAGGTCCGAGATACTGTTGTGAAGAAGTTTAAAGCCGGATTTGGATACAAAAAGATTTCCCAAGCTTTAAACATCCCAAGGAGCACTGTGCAAGCGATAATATTGAAATGGAAGGAGTATCAGACCACTGCAAATCTACCAAGACCTGGCCGTCCCTATAAACTTTCAGCTCATACAAGGAGAAGACTGATCAGAGATGCAGCCAAGAGGCCCATGATCACTCTGGATGAACTGCAGAGATCTACAGCTGAGGTGGGAGACTCTGTCCATAGGACAACAATCAGTCGTATATTGCACAAATCTGGCCTTTATATTTCTTAGAGATATCCATGAAAAGTGTCGTTTAAAGTTTGCCACAAGCCACCTGGGAGACACACCAAACATGTGGAAGAAGGTGCTCTGGTCAGATGAAACCAAAATGTAACTTTTTGGCAACAATGCAAAACGTTATGTTTGGCGAAAAAGCAACACAGCTCATCACCCTGAACACACCATCCCCACTGTCAAACATGGTGGTGGCAGCATCATGGTTTGGGCCTGCTTTTCTTCAGCAGGGACAGGGAAGATGGTTAAAATTGATGGGAAGATGGATGGAGCCAAATACAGGACCATTCTGGAAGAAAACCTGATGGAGTCTGCAAAAGACCTGAGACTGGGACGGAGATTTGTCTTCCAACAAGACAATGATCCAAAACATAAAGCAAAATCTACAATGGAATGGTTCAAAAATAAACATATCCAGGTGTTAGAATGGCCAAGTCAAAGTCCAGACCTGAATCCAATCGAGAATCTGTGGAAAGAACTGAAAACTGCTGTTCACAAATGCTCTCCATCCAACCTCACTGAGCTCAAGCTGTTTTGCAAGGAGGAATGGGAAAAAATGTCACTCTCTCGATGTGCAAAACTGATAGAGACATACCCCAAGCGACTTACAGCTGTAATCGCAGCAAAAGGTGGCGCTACAAAGTATTAACTTAAGGGGGCTGAATAATTTTGCACGCCCAATTTTTCAGTTTTTGATTTGTTAAAAAAGTTTGAAATATCCAATAAATGTCGTTCCACTTCATGATTGTGTCCCACTTGTTGTTGATTCTTCACAAAAAAATACAGTTTTATATCTTTATGTTTGAAGCCTGAAATGTGGCAAAAGGTCGCAAAGTTCAAGGGGGCCGAATACTTTCGCAAGGCACTGTATTTATTAATGAAGACGAACACTAAACAAACTACAGAAAATAACAAAACGAACATGAAGCTATCATACAAAAGTGCAGACACATGCAACTAGACATAGACATAGATAATAACCCAAGAAATATCCAAAGAAGATGGCTGCCTAAACATATGGTTCCCAATCAGAGACAACGATAAACAGCTGCCTCTAATTGAGAACCAATCTAGGCAAACATAGACATACATAAACATCTAGATGGTAAAGAACCCTGGACAGTAGAAAACCACATACATCACCCATGTCACACCCTGACCTAACCAAAACAATAAAGAAAACAAAGAATACTAAGGTCAGGGCATAACAGTTATCCTATTTGTGTATTTGTGTGATATAGGATTTGTGCACTTTAGTTTTATTTGTGTGTTTTTTTGTTCGCAATAGGGTAATAATTCAATTATGTTTATTGTATTTATATACTACAATATGTTTCTATTTTGGCTTTGTTACTTATTTTTGACATTTATGATTCTTATTTTTGTATATATTATTGTATTTATAAATGTATTTATATAGTTTTAAATGTTATGATAATTGGCTGTGTATTTGGTATAAGTAGTTCAATAGTGTTGGGTTGTAATTTGAAATACTTGCTACACCAGAAGTGAATGGTTATATGGAGTAGCAATGTATATGATGGTGTTAATGGAGGATGGATAAGAAGTAGGGGCCTGGAAAGTTACTAAGTAAGGGAAAAGGCAATCACATGGTTGCGGTCACTGATAAGGGTGAATAGCTGTGGATTAGTGAGGCATGTGGGTCGAGGTCAGGTCAGGTCACATGAAGGGAGAAGGCACAGTTTATTACCGACATTACTTAACTTCCTGCCTAGCAACAAAGATGTAGTGTTTAGAGAGAAGGAGGAAATGCTGCATAAAGTGGGTATAAACACTTGTGCTGGTGGAAACATGTTTTTGTCTTTGCAGCTGTTTGACCCAGTGGGTGAATAAATTTGGTATGAGCTTTGACTAGTTGTCAGTTTTTCACTCTGTTTGTCAGAACCTAACAATAGTAAAAGGAGAATGATCCGAAAAGACTATAGCTTGGTAATCAGTGGCAGAAATCTATTGTCTAGGAAAAAGTAGTCTATACATGAGAAGGTGTTTATGAACTGGTTAGAAAAAATAATACTCCCTAGCTGTGGGATTGTGGAAATGCCACACATCAGATGCTATATGTCTTAAGAAATTAGCTGAATTGTGGATACTGTCTTTGATGAAGATGATACCTTAGGAGAGCTACGATCTAGATTGGGCGACAGTACGCAATTCATATCACCACCTAGTATTAGGTGGTGTGTGTCCATATTTGGTCATCGAGAAAATACATTTGTGAAGAATGTTATCCCACTTTGGTGCATAAATATCACAGATGTATTATACAGTCTTCCTACTACAATAATGAAACGGCATGCTGAGTCTGCCTCTACACTTGACATAGTGAACTCTATGTTTTTACTAATTAAAATGGCTGCTCCTATAGTTTTAGAATGAAAATTGGAATGATATGATTGACCGATCCATCCTCCTTTTAAACGAGAGTGGTCGAAAGTGCGGAGATGTGTCTCATGAAGAACGGCAATATCTACTTTAAGGCGATTTAATAGAATCATTTCACATTTCACTGGGTGATTTAAAGATGTAACATTTCAGCTAGCAAAAGTGACAGAGCAACCAGCTGTCCCTCTCATGATATTAGGCCTAGCCATATAAAGTCAGGGTGGAAAAGGATAGATGCCAGATTACAATAACTGATCCATTAAAAAAACAAATCCAAAAATAGCAAATAAAAAAAACCAAAGTTTAAATAAAAAACATAAACAAACAATACTCTGAAGTCTGGTATGAAAAATAAATCCCACCCAGGTCACCTAATAGAACGAGGTAACCGCTAATCACCACACAAAGATATCCACACACAATGTGCTTGGAGTGGGGAAAACTAAACCTATCGAGTAAAGAGCCCTACTGAAATAGTGAAGGATTTAAAACAAGTTGAGCATAATAAATAAATAAGAAATACTTATTTGCAACCCAAAACTAGGTTGTTTTAAAAGAAAGTATAAAGCATTTTATAAATCACATCTTGCAGCAACATCTTTAACTAAGCTTTATCTACCTTGGATACGGTACCATCGATAAACATGAGCAGCTTCATGGCAATAAAATAAAACGTTAAAACAAAAGGAGAATAGACTCACCAGAACTAACATGCTGACCACACCGCTCGCGTCGCAAAAATAAATGTACACATATGTTTGATTCAATCATTGCACCCACAAGGCTCGCGTGCGCAAACGAACGTCTGGGTTGCCAAGCGCTAAATGTCAGTTCAAATGGTGACGCTGAATGCGGTGCAAGTCCTGCCTCCCGTCTCCTCATTGGTTTATAGAAGCATATACCCACATGGGTGATTGAAAGATGAACTGAGGTCGGTCGGTCAGTTGTGGTAATAGACCTTATTAAGAAAGTTAGATGCCATTCACCATGTAAAGTCCAAAGAAGAAAAAGCCTGGAAGGAGGAAAGATGACTAGAAACAATTCGGTAGACTGTTTTATGTGTGGATTAATTGTCGGAGTAGAGGACCGTGCGCATTTCAGGTAAAATAACAGCTCAACGTTTATATCCCAAGACAAATTAGCTAGCAACAGCAAGCTAGCTAAATAGGATAAATTAGCTAGCAACTGCAAGCTAGCTAGCCAAATTGCCATAAATGATTAATGCTTTTCGACCTGTCCCCAAATTAATATAATTGGTTAAGAGTTTGTTTTGATATTTCAACCTGTGTGTCGTGATTGTGTTTGGTGTGGCAGGACAAAATAAATCTGCGTACGATGGCACACGCGGACACATGAGCGTGCCTGGTTTGGGTATGGTGTTAGGCACTAATGTTACCTAATAATAACAATTTCAACTGATGCCACTGGCAACGCTTTACAGTATCTACAAAAGAGACACTGAGTCTGCAGTGGTAGACACATTCATCCATTACCCTAATCGCCAAATAGGTGAACATTCATCCACAGAAAATTT
Source organism: Oncorhynchus kisutch (assembly GCF_002021735.2). Taxonomy (NCBI): domain Eukaryota; kingdom Metazoa; phylum Chordata; class Actinopteri; order Salmoniformes; family Salmonidae; genus Oncorhynchus; species Oncorhynchus kisutch. Next base: position 5,267,610 of record NC_034194.2, read on the forward strand.
GCCTCATGGGGTTCTTGGAACTCTTTCTCGTGCTGTTATATGGAGCCGGGCAGGAAAAGCCACACCATACCGAACGTCGGTATGTCCACAGAGCCGATTCTTGACATTGTTAAAAGCAGCATGGCTATGAGTACTGCTGGGGGCATAGTCTTGGAAGATAGAGATGGGTGCTTTGTTGCATCGAAGTGGGCCAAATTCTCTGTCACGCCAAAGAACATCAAAACAATCCTGATAGTAGTGTAGTTTAGCCACAAGGACGCAAGGTTTTCCACCAGCCTTTCTTGATTGAGAGCTCCGATGTGAGCAGTCTACTACAAGGATGTCTTGAACCAATTTGAGGGCTTACTTTAATAACTTTGAGACCAATGAAGTAGAACTTAAGCACGGGTCCTCAGCTACCCCCATGATTTTAATATTGGATCTTCGCATATAACCTTGTAAATGTATGCATTGTTCCTTAAGGCTAGCCACATCAGTTTTAAGCTTCTTAACCATGGTTTGTAGCATAGTCGTGTCATCTGAGAATGTTGACAAGCCTTGTTCCATGTCGGAGACAGTTTGCTTGTTTTCTCGCTGCTCCCACTTGTAAAAGAACTCGAAATCCTCGTCATGGGCCGAGTGTTTTCTCTTTTGTCAGTGACTCCGCTGAATCTAAACTTTTGCTGGTTATTCACCATTTCACCAAAATAAAAGTTGAACAAAGTAAAGCACGTCATTCAAAGGCTGTATTTCCTAGTTATTTTTGGGGCAAAGCTCAAACAAACTATTAAATAAATGCAATTTAAGCAGGAGCTCGGAAAAACATAACCAACTCCATGGCTTGCTCACTAGTGCCCCCCTGGGCGAGCTGTTTGCTGATGTCAACATTGTGAACAGAGTGCCTCATGGTGGCGGTGGGGTTAGGGTATGAGTAGGCATAAGCTACAGACAATGAACACAATTGCAGGTTATCGATGGCAATTTGAATGCATAGAGATGCTGTGACGAGATCCTGAGGCCCATTGCCATGCCATTCATCCCCCGCCATCACTTCTTGTTTCAGCATAATGATGCATGGCTCCATGTCCCAAGGATCTGTACACAATTCCTGGAAGCTGAAAATGTCCCTTGGTCATGGCCTGCATACTCACCAGACATTTCACCCATTGAGCTGTTTGGGATGCTCTGGATCAACTTGTATGACAGCGTGTTACAGTTAGGGCCAATGTCCAGCAACTTCGCACAGCCATTGAAGAGGATTGGGACAACATTCCACAGGCCACAATCATCAGCCAGATCAAATCTATGCAAAGGTGATGTGTTGCGCTGCATGAGGGAAATGGTGGTCACACCGGATACTGACTGGTGTTCTGATCCACGCCCGTCATTAAAACAGATGCATATCTGTATTCTCAGTCCTGTGAAATCCATATATTAGATTAGACTGATTTCTTTATATGTATATGTAACTCAGTAAAATCTTTAAAATTGTTGCATGTTGTGTTTATATTTTTGTTCAGCATATATTCCAATCTACAGTGTACAAAACATGAAGAACACCTGCTCTTTCCATGACAAAGACTGACCAGGAGAAAGCTATGATCTCTTATTGATGTTTTATTCAACTAGGCAAGTCAGTTAAGAACAAATTCTTATTTACAATGACGGCCTACCCCAGCAAACCCTCCTCTAACCCGGAAGACGCTGGGCCAATTGTGCACTGCCCTATGGGACTCCCAATCACGGCCAGTTGTGATACAGCCTGGGATCGAACCTGGGTCTGTATTGACGCCTCTAGCACTGAGATGCAGTGCCTTAGACCTCTGCACCACTCGGGAGGCCACACAAGATGTCACTTGTTAAATCTAATTAAATCAGGGGGCAGAAGACAGAATGGACACAATTAAGACATGGATTGTGGGCCATTCAGAGGGTGAATGGTCAAGACAAAAGATTGAAGCACCTTTGAACAGGGTAGGGTAGTAGGTGCCAGGCGTACCAGTTTGTGTCAAGAACTGCAAAGTTGCTGGGTTTTTAACGCTCAACAGTGTCCCGAAGCTAGCACCAGTAAGCCTCAAGCCAGGCGCATCTTTTGATACACTGCCGATTTTGCAGGTTTTCCTACTTTTTGTGTGAGATTGAGGGCATCTAGCTTAGATTGTAGGACTGCCGGGGTGTTATGCGCCTGGCTTGAGGCTTACTGGTGCTAGCTTCGGGACACTGTTGAGCTGGTACGCCTGGCACCTTCTACCATACCATAGCGTGGTAACGACTACCTAATGGCTTCCCTGTTTCATCTACTGCTGTTCACTGGACCCTATGATCACTTGGCTACATAGCTGATGCCTGCTGGACTGATCATTAACAATACTCTATTTTGTTTATGTTGTTTATCTGCCGGCCCCAGCCTTGAACTCAGGCCCTGTGTGTAGTTAACTGACCCTCTCTGCCCATTCATTGCCATTTTACCTGTTGTTGTCTAAGCCGATTAGATATTGTTGTCATACCAGTTGTTGGCTTAGCTAGCTCTCCCAAAAATTCTGAAATGTCCCACCCCAACTACAATATTTTCCATCAAGATAGAACTACCAAAGGTGGAGGAGTTGCAATCTACTGCAGAGATTAGGCTGCAAAGTTCTGTCATACTTTCCCGGTGTATGCCCAAACAGTTCGAGCTTCTAATTTAAAAAAATTAATCTCTCCAGAAATAAATCTCTCACCGCCTGTTATAGACCCCCCTCAGCTCTCAGCGGTGCCCTGGACACCATATGTGAATTGATTCCTCCCCATCTATCTTCAGAGGTCGTTCTGTTAGGTGAACTGGGATATGCTTAACACCCCGGCAGTCCTACAATCTAAGCTAGATGCCCTCAATCTCACACAAAAAGTAGGAAAACCTACAAAATCGGCAGTGTATCAAATAATTTTTCTCCCCACTGTATCAATGATGTCTCTCTTGTTGCGGTTGATTCCTTGATTCTACGCAGACAGCACCATTCTGTATACATCTGGCTCTTCTTTGGACACTGTGTTAACAAACCTCCAAACGAGCTACAATGTCATACAACACTCCTTCCGTTGGCTCCAACTGCTCTTAAAAGCTAGTAAAACTAAATGCATGCTCTTCAACCGATCGCTGCCTGCACCTGCCCACCCGACTAGCATCACTACTCTGGATGGTTCTGACTTAGAATATGTGGACAACTACAAATACCTCGGTGTCTGGTTAGACTGTAAACTCTCCTTCCAGACTCACATCTCCAATCCAAAATGAAATCTAGAATCGGCTACCTATTTCGCAACAAAGCCTCCTTCACTCACGCTGCAAAACATCGTAAAACTGACTATCCTACCGATCCTCCACTTCGGCGATGTCATTTACAAAATAGCCTCCAACACTCTACTCAGCAAACTGGATGCAGTCTATCACAGTGCCATCTGTTTTGTCACCAAAGCCCCATACACCACCCACCACTGTGACCTGTATGCTCTCGTCGGCTGGCCCTCGCTACATATTTGTCGCCAAACCCACTGGCTCCAAGTCATCTATAAGTCTTTGCTATGTAAAGCGCTATGTAAAGCTATCTGAGCAGCTTACCGACCACTACAGCTGTATACAGCCCATCTGTAAATAGACCGTCCAACTACCTACCTCATCCCCATATTGTTTTTATTTATTTGTTTTGCTCTTTTGCACACCAGTATATCAACTTGCACATCATCATCTGCACATCAATCACTCCAGTGTTAATTTGCTTAATTGTAATTACTTCGCTACTATGGCCTATTTATTGCCTTACCTTCTTACTCCATTCGCACACACTGCATATATATTTTTGTTTGTCCCACGTGTAACTGTCTTGTATCCCACATGCTTTGCTTTATCTTGGCCAGGTCGCAGTACTAAATGAGAACTTGTTCTCAACTGGCCTACCTGGTTTAATAAAGGTGAAATTAAAAATAAAATAAAAACATCCAGCCAATTTGACACAACTTTGGGAAGCATTGGAGTCAACATGGGCCAGCATTCATGTGGAACGCTTTCGACACCTTGTAAAGTTCATCCCCCAACAAATTGAGGCTGTTCTGAGGGTAAAAGACAGTACAATGCAATATTAGGAAGGTGTAAAATGTACAACATGCACTTATGTTAAAGGTGCTGCATGTTCATCCAACGTCCGCATTGTACAGCATTTACTGCGATGGGGCCTCCACAGAGCTCAGAGCAAACATACTTTTTGAGCTTCGTGGAGCAGCGCAGAGCTGTTGTCAAGGAAGTGAGTTTGTGTTTATACAGGACCACCTGCCCCACCTACCGTCAACCAATCATGTCAATGTGGAGATATACGGCACCCACTGCATTGTAAAAAACATTCTGAGGCGCACAGTGATGCAGAGCTCAATTTGGCTTCTGCATGCCTCGGAAGGCTCCGCAATTGTGTCACCCCCTGCACACCCTGCACACAACCATATTTTCAGATCAATAATAAATAGGCTCATATTCTCATTAAGACTGCAGAACTAGCAGGGTAAATGCTTAGGTTTTAATCACAGAACACAACAAAACACATTACTGGCATGACAATCCGGCTCATGGGAGGCCAAAAAGGACTTTGAGAAAGCCACACCGCCAACAAGCCACACTTCCAAGTCTTTTAATAGGCTGCCGCTGCTACAATATATTTTGTCAAAATGCATTTTTATTTTACTTCACACCAAAAGCAATATGGAAAAAAAAAAACTTGGTAAAGTGCCAAAATGCAGCATTTTAATATGTCCCACCATGCACCCTCTGTGACCTGAAAGATTTTCACCCACTAACCCCCAAAAGTTTTCACCATTATTGTAAAGCCCTGGTTATTTTGTTGCATTGACAAGTTATTTCTGAAGATTGGTGATTCATTCACGTCTCTCCTTCATTTTAAGGTCAATCCTGTTACGTGAACTGAATTCTTGTTTTAATATGGTGAAACTATTCCTTTTAAAATATTTATTTCACAAGAAACATTGAATATCTAATAGCTATTAAATCATTATGTAAAACTGAATGACAACCGACCAGTAGCACTCACTTCCGTAATCATGAAGTGCTTTGAGAGGTTAGTCAAAGACCATATCACCTCCTCCCTCCATGACACACTCCACCCTCTCTGTCTGCCTACCGCTCGGACAGATCCACGTACAACGCAATCGCCATTGCACTGCACACAGCCCTTACCCACCTTGACAAAACGAATGCATATTTGAGGATCTTGTTCATCAAATACAGCTCGGCGTACACATCTCACATGAACACCGTGGTGAAGAAGGCACGACAGTGACTCTTCAACCTCAGGATGCTGAAGAAATGTGGCCTGTCTGAGAGCATACTGCCAGGCTGCATCACAGCCTGGTACGGCAACTCCACCGCCACGGACCGCAGAGAACTTCAGAGGGTGATGCGTGCAGCCGAGTGCACCATTGGGTGCACACTGGCTACCCTACAGGACACCTTACAATACCAGGAGTCGCAGAAAGGCCAAGAAGATCATCAGGGACCCCAGACACCCAAGCAATGCCCTGTTCTCCCCGGTTCAAAAACTTTGACTTCCAACCCCAGTCACTTACAATGCATTCAAAAGTATTCAGACCCCTGGAGGTTTTACACATTTTGATACTTTTCCGCCTTAATATAAAATGTATTAAATCGTTTTTTCCCTCATCAATCTACACACAATACCCCATAATGACAAAGCATAAACAGGGTTTTATAATATTTTGCAAATGTATAAAAAATAAACAAAAACTTAAATATTACATTAACATAAGAATTCAGACCCTTTACTCAGTACTTTGTTGAAGCACCTTTGGCAGCGATTACAGCCTTGAGTCTTCTTGGCACACCTGTATTTGGAGAGTTTATCCCATTCTTCTCTGCAGATCCTCTCAAGCTGTGTCAGGTTGGATGAGGAGTGTCGTGGCACAGCTATTTTCAGGTCATTCAAGAGATGTTCGATCGGATTCCAGTCTGTGCTATGGCTGGGCCACTCATGGACATACAGAGACTTGTTCTGAAGCCACTCCAGCATTGTATTGGCTGTGGGCTTAGGGTCATTGTCCTGTTGGAAGGTGAACCATCACCCCAGTCTGAGGTCCTGAGCGCTCAAGAGCAGGTTTTCATCAAGGATCTCTCTGTACTTTGCGCCATACATATTTCCCTCGATCCTGAATAATCTCCCAGTCCCTGCCGCTGAAAAACATCCCCCCACCATGCTTCACCATAGGTATGGTGCCAGGTATACTACAGACGCGACACTTGGCATTCAGGCCAAAGAGTTCAATCTTGGTTTCATCAGACCAGATAATCTTGTTTAGGTGCCTTTTGGTCAAAACCAAGAGGCTTCTTCCATTTAAGAATGATGGAGGCCACTGTGTTCTCAAATCAAAATCAAAGTTTATTTGTCACGTGCGCCAAATACAACAGGTGTCGACCTTACAGTGAAATGCTTACTTACAGGCTCTAACCAATAGTGTAAAAAAGGTATTAGGTGAACAATAGGTAAGTCAATAAATAAAAACAACAGTTAAAAGACAGTGAAAAACAGTAGAGAGGCTATATACAGACACCGGTTAGTCAAGCTGATTGAGGTAGTATGTACATGTAGATATGGTATTAGTGACTATGCATATATGATGAACAGAGAGTATCAGTAGCGTAAAAGACGGGTTGGTGGGTGACGGGACACAATGCAGATAGTCCGGTTAGCCAATGTGTGGGAGTACTCGTTGGTCGGGCCAATTGCACTGTACCTTACTTGCTGCTCCCCCTATGGACAGACTTTTACTTTGCCCCCACCCCAATGATATTCATCACTGTTGCAGTTGTTCATACGTATATTATATACACTGCTCCAAAAAATTAAGGGAACACTTAAACAACACAATGTAACTCCAAGTCAATCACACTTCTGTGAAATCAAACTGTCCACTTAGGAAGCAACACTGACTGACAATACATTTCACATGCTGTTGTGGAAATGGAATAGACAACAAGTTGAAATTATAGGCAATTAGCAAGACACCCCCGATAAAGGAGTGGTTCTGCAGGTGGTGACCACAGACCACTTCTCAGTTCCTATGCTTCCTGGCTGATGTTTTGGTCACCTTTGAATGCTGGTGGTCCTTTCACTCTAGTGGTAGCATGAGACGGAGTCTACAACCCACACAAGTGGCTCGGGTAGTGCAGCTCATCCAGGATAGCACATCAATGCGAGCTGTGGCAAGAAGGTTTGCTGTGTCTGTCAGCGTACTGTTCAGAGCATGGAGGCGCTACCAGGAGACAGGCCAGTACATCAGGAGACATGGAGGAGGCCGTAGGAGGGCAACAACCCAGCAGCAGGACCGCTACCTCCGCCTTTGTGCAAGGAGGAGCACTGCCAGAGCCCTGCAAAATGACCTCCAGCAGGCCACAAATGTGCATGTGTCTGCTCAAACGGTCAGAAACAGACTCAATGAGGGTGGTATTAGGGCCCGACATCCACAGGTGGGGGTTGTGCTTACAGCCCAACACCGTGCAGGACGTTTGGCATTTGTCAGAGAACACCAGGATTGGCAAATTCGCCACTGGCGCCCTGTGCTCTTCACAGATGAAAGCAGGTTCACACTGAGCACATGTGACAGACGTGACAGAGTCTGGAGACGCCATGGAGAATGTTCTGCTGCCTACAACATCCTCCAGCATGAACGGTTTGGCGGTGGGTCAGTCATGGTGTGGGGTGGCATTTCTTTGGGGGGCCGCACTGCCATCCATGTGCTCGCCAGAGGTAGCCTGACTGCTATTAGGTACCGAGATGAGATCCTCAGACCCCTTGTGAGACCATATGCTGGTGCGGTTGGCCCTGGGTTCCTCCTAATGCAAGATAATGCTAGACCTCATGTGGCTGGAGTGTGTCAGCAGTTCCTGCAAGAGGAAGGCATCGATGCTATGGACTGGCCCGCCCATTCCCCAGACCTGAATCCAATTGAGCACATCTGGGACATCATGTCTCGCTCCATCCACCAACGCCACGTTGCATCACAGACTGTCCAGGAGTTGGCGGATGCTTTAGTCCAGGTCTGGGAGGAGATCCCTCAGGAGACCATCCGCCACCTCATCAGGAGCATGCCCAGGTGTTGTAGGAAGGTCATACAGGCACGTGGAGGCCACACACACTACTGAGCCTAATTTTTACTTGTTTTAAGGACATTACATCAAAGTTGGATCAGCCTGTAGTGTGGTTTTACACTTTAATTTTGAGTGTGACTCCAAATCCAGACCTCCATGGGTTGATAAATTTGATTTCCATTGATAATTTTTGTGTGATTTTGTTGTCAGCACATTCAACTACGTAAAAAAAAAGTCTTTAATAAGAATATTTCATTCATTCAGATCTAGGATGTGTTATTTTAGTGTTCCCTTTATTTTTTTGAGCAGTGTATATTTTTTATAATAATTAGTATTGTTTTTATTTCCCTATGGTCATCCCCCCACCCTCTCAACAGTCTTTACTCTGCCTCCACTCCAAAGGACATTTATTTACTCATCACTGCTTCAGTTGTTATGATGTATATTGTGCTATTTCTACTTATATGGTCGTGTGTAGCTCAGTTGGTAGAGCATGGCGCTTTGAGTCCCACGGGGGACCAGTATGAAAATGTATGCACTCACTACTTACTGTACCCATAGAATGCCAGGCTAGAAATATTTTAACAATTTGATGTTTTTTTGTATTCAATTGCCCTTCCCTGTTGCACACAACAAGCTTCCATTCCCCTTGTCACAAGGGCTGATTTAACTACTAATTACCAGTTGGAGGGCCGGTCAAGTGTATTTTTCCCAGATGTGGTAAATTCCCACTTCCCACTTGGTTACGAACACACCATAACACCGCTAACCATACACTTTATAATACCACAGTCATTGGAAGCACAAGACCTCGACATACAGTTTTGACATATTGTGGAGTGTTGTAAGATGTATAGTTTTTGTTTAAATCAATTTTAAAAATCTAATAAAGTAAATTATAAAAACACCTACATTTTTTCCATTATTGAATTAAGCTGGAGAGGGACTTACTATAGCTATTTTATTTTGTATTTATTTTTAGGTGGGGAAACTATTTTTTTTGACTGACAATCACAATTTCAAGTTTTGGCTTTGTGACTCAAAAAATATCTCCATTGATCAATACGTAAAGAATAATTTAAGAAGCCAAATTAGGAACCAATTTGGCCACTCTGTAGACTAGTCATAGCATTTCAGGAATATTGTCAGGCATTACATACATTTGAGCAAAGATGTAAATGTATGTACATGCATCTCTGGAATACATTATAAGGTTTTGCATACATTTTAGCAAAGATGCAAATGTATCTATATCTATTTGAAATACATTTTGCTAAATATTAAATATATTGAAATGTCTGTTTATTTTTTTCTCGTATGGGATCAAGGCATTGTTAAAATATTGTCACTGTGCCATTGAGAGTGCCAGCTCAAGTAATAAAGCCACCAAGGAAATCAGTTTGGCACACCACGCAAAGTCCTCACTGCCTCCCATGCCAAGAAAATGTCTGTCTGACAATGAATAGAGGACAATGGCCTAGTCTTCACTAGCATTAACCTGGGGAGGTGCTGCCCTAGAGGTATTTGGCAAAACACTGGTCAACAATAGAAACACTGGCGTATAACCCTCAATATCTTACAAAACCAGGTTTTGAAATTGTCTTTCCAAAGTTTGCATTTTATTTTAAGATAAAAAGGGTGAGACTAACTAGAAGTGACACATTTACCAAAAAATACCACTTTGTAGTATTTGGAATGATAAATGGAATGTTCCTAAGGGGCTTCCGTAGATAATGACAAACTGTGAAGCCATCGCAATCAAGTCATGTTTTTGCAGCTGATGATTCTTTATTCCAGTAAATTCTTTGAACCCTCAAAGAGTTCCCCTCTGAAGCACAGCAACACAAAACCGATCACACCCAAGGTGGGCTTTTCTTTTATCAAGTCCTTCCTTTAGAAAGCAGGCGGGTGCTGGGCTTCCCATGGTTTTACAGGAAGTTAAGTCAATTATTTCATTGACCTGGCACATACAGTGGGGAGAACAAGTATATGATATCAAATGTGTATCAAATACTTGTTCTCCCCACTGTACATGTTGATGTAACTTTTACATATGAAATATTCATTAAATTGTGCTTTATTTATTTAATCTCCCGAAGAGTGATTTGTGAAAAGGAAGCCCATTATAAGCATTTTGTATATTTTTGGCTCACAATGAGCATCTGTTTTTTTTGTTCACACCGTTAATTATGTGGGATACAAAAAAGGAAGCGTGAACATGTCAAGCACCTTCTATGAATAGAGGATGATGAAAACCCACTGTTAATTAAAGTATGGCAGTTATTAAGTGAAGCAGACCGTCATCCTTTTAGCCAAACTCACTTAGGCACTTTGATAGTGTGCCATAATTATTGTGGTCATCGGGAGCTGGTGTTCGCTATGCCAGGACAGTCGGTTTGATTCCCAGGACCAACTATACGTAAAATGTATGCAATGGATAAAAGAGTCTGCTAAAATGGCATATTTTATATTATTATTGCTGGGGCATAGGTTACCCAGATTCTTATTTGCTTTTGAAAATGTCTTCTCAGTCGAACCGTTTGCAAAAATGCAAATATGCTTCCTGGCACGGGCATTACAAATCTTTTCGATGGTGCACACAGTCTAGTAGTTCACATTAAGCAGATCTTTGTGTTTGGCAGATGCGATGAGCACACTTCTGGAATGGCTCCTGTGAATGGTTGAGATGGTTTAGTTATGTAATATTTACAGTTGAAGTCAGAAGATTACATACACTTGGGTTGGAGTCATTAAAACTCGTTGGAGTCATTAAAACACTCCACAAATGTATTTTCAAGAAACTATAGTTTTGGCAAGTCAGTTAGGACATCTACTTTGTGCATGACACAAGTAATTTTTCTGTTTACAGACAGATTATTTCACTTATAATTCACTGTATCACAATTCCAGTGGGTCAGAAGTTGACATACACTGAGATGATTGTGTCTTTAAACAGCTTGGACAATTCCATTAAATGTGATGGCTTTAGAAACTTCTGATAGGCTAATTTACATAATTTGAGTCAATTGGAGGTGTACCTGTGGATGTATTTCAAGGCCTACCTTCAAACTCAGTGCCTCTTTGCTTGACATCATGGGAAAATCAAAAGTAATCAGCCAAGACCTCAAAAAAATTGTAGACCTCCACAAGTCTGGTTTATCCTTGGGAGCAATGTCCTAACGCCTGAAGGTACCACGTTCATCTGTACATACAATAGTACGCAAGTATAAACACCATGGGACCACGCAGCCATCATACTCAGGAAGGAGACTGTCTCCTAGAGATGAACGTACTTTGGTGCGAAAAGTGCAAATCAATCAAAAAACAACAGCAAAGGACCTTGTGAAGATGCTGGAGGAAACAAGTACAAAAGTATCTATATTCACAGTAAAAACGAGTCCTATATCGACATAATCTGAAAGACGGCGCAGCAAGGAAGAAGCCACTGTTCCAAAACCACCATAAAAAAGCCAGACTACAGGTTGCAACTGCACATGGGGACAAAGATTGTACTTTTTGGAGAAAAGTCCTCAGGTCTAATGAAACAAAAATAGAACTGTTTGGCCATAATGACCATCATTTTGTTCAGAGGAAAAAGGGTGAGGCTTGCAAGCCGAAGAACACCATCCCAACCGTGAAGCAGGGGTAGGTAGCATCATGTTGTTGGGGTGCTTTGCTGTAGGAGGGACTGTGCACTTCACAAAATAGGTGGAATCATGAGGGAGGACAATTATGTGGATATATTGAAACAACATCTCAAGACATCAGTCAGGAAGTTAAAGCGTGGTCGCAAATGGGTCTAGCAAATGGACAATGACTCCAAGCATACTTCCAAAATTGTAGCAAAATGGCTTATGGACAAAAAGCCCTGACCTCAATCCTACAGAAAATGTGTGAGCAGAACCGGAAAAGCGTGTGCGAGCAAGGAGGCCTACAAACCTGACTCAGTTACACCAGCTCTGACAGGAGGAATGGGCCAAAATTCACCCACCTTATTGTGGAAAACTTGTGGAAGGCTACCCGAAACGTTTGACCCAAATTAAACAATTTAAAGGCAATGCTACCAAATACTAATTGAGTGTATGTAAACTTCTGACCCACTGGGAATGTGATGAAAGAAATGAAAGCTGAAATTAATCATATATCATTCTCTATTATTCTTACATTTCACATTCTTAAAATAAAGTAGTGATCCTAACTGACCTAAGACAGAGAATTTTTACTAGGATTAAATGTCAGGAATTGTGAAAAACTGAGTTTAAATATATTTGGCTAAGGTATATGTACACTTCCGATTTCAACTGTATGTAATACAAACCCAAGCCATTCATTTCATGTTGAACTGTGGCCCTATCTGTACAGTGCCCTGCATGCTCATAATTGATATTACAGCATGCAATATGGATGGATTCTAACAAATGTAGCTGTCTATGCTCATTGTTTTAATGTAGACACCGGGTAAACATGTATCACTGGTGATGGGTTCTGACTTCTTAACTTGAAAATATGAAATATCCATATGTAACTGAGGGAGTTAGGGGAATGTAAAACATTTACATTCTGTCCGAATATGTTATTGTTAGACATCAGGTATCCTATGGGAAGGATTAGGGCCAAGGTCAGGTCAGATGAAGTGAGGGAGAACAGATATCACTAAAGTTCTGTCTAGCAACATGGGTGTGTTGGCTGATCAGATGTGTAAGGAGGAGACTCAGCATAGGAGAAAGGGTTAAATACCAGTACTTGTGTAAATATATGTTTTGGTCTGTTCAGCTGTGGGTGAGTGAACTTGGTTTGAGCTTTAATCGCCCCCATGAGTTTTTACTCTGTTTCAGTAGAACCTAACACTGGATACTGTTCACAGATAATGGCTGTGTGTGTGTTGCTTTTAATAGCAAACACTTAGCCTACTTGAATAAAATAGATGTGTTTTGAAGAGGGAAGCCTTTTGATTGTGAAATGTGAGACAAATGTTGTATTCCATTGTCTGTGCTTCACCGTTGAGGACAGGAGCACCTGATTAGCGTTCTCATTATCATTTGTTCCACAGTCCTCAATACAATGACTCAGGGGTGAATCCTCACTTGAGATACTACTTCTGAAACACATACTGAGTTGATGTCAATCCAATATCATGGTGAAAATGTGTTAATGTTATATTCAAAGGTCACTGAAAAAACCATAGAGGTCAACAATTTAGACCTCAAGACCTCTGATTCAGCACACTGTAGATTCAAGAAGATATGAAAAAGATAAAATAAATATAATATGAAAGATGAAAACATTCCACCATTTATAATAAGTAAGCATGCTCTGAAAATCATTATGAATGCTAAGTATGGCTTAGGTGTGAGGGTATTAGGGCTTGGGTGTGTTAGGTATTAGGGCTTGGGTGTGAAGGTATATTGAGGCAGTTTATCTTAACAGTACACTGTGGTCATCTTGATTGAATATGGGAAATGGTACTTTTATTAGGCTAATCTGTTGGTACACTTCTTCAAGCCATGGTGTGTGTGTTTGTGTGCGTGTACCAACATGCACCTATAAAGTGTATTTTTGTCTATTTTGCTCTTCACACTATTGCTGTGTGTGTGTGTGTGTGTTTGTGTAAGTGTTTGGTGTGAGTGTAGGTGTGAGGTTTGTGTTTACTCTGCATGAGAGGGCGGCCACAGAATGGGGAAAAATGAGGACATGGTGCTGTGCTGTGCAGTGCAGTGAAGGTACAGAGCACTGAGGCATTAATTCCTGCAGTAATCCTGTGTACTGTGGCCTGTGGGACACATCTGAAGCCCTCCAGCCATAATCCACGCAATCCAAAGGCTCAATCCGATATCAAAGGCTCAATCCGATATCAAACACCAAAGACGGCGAAGAGAACAATGAACCCGTTTAACATCGATAGAATTCTGGGTTCTTGCTTGCCGTTCATGACAATTCAGAATTGTTTCAAAGTTGCGTCTGCAGTCATTTAGTTTTTGGATCGATGTTTGTGATTGAAAATTCAAATGATCAGAAATACCTTCTTGCATTGTTGCCTACAGCTACAGTACAGTACAGCCCATGTTATCCTTAAAGGGGCAGTGTAGTCAAAAACTTGATTGTCCTGTGCTTGATTGTCCTGTGCTTTGTGTACAAAACATTAGGAATACCTTCCTAATATTGCGTTGCACCCCCTTTTGCCCTCAGGACAGCCTCAATTCGTCAAGGCATGGACTCTACAAGGTGTCGAAAGCATTCTATAGGGATCTTGGCCCATGTTGTCCTTTGGTGGTGGACCATTCTTGATACACAAGGGAAACTGTCGAGCGTGGAAAAACCCAGCAGCGTTGCAGTTGTTGACACACTCAAACCGGTGCGCCTGGCACTTACTACCATACCCCGTTCAAAGCCATTTCAATATTTTGCCCATTCACCCTCTGAATGGCACACATACACAATGTCTCAATTGTCTCCAGGCTTAAAAATATGTTTTTTTCCCTGTCTCCTCCCCTTCATGTGCACTGATTGAAGAGTATTTAACAAGTGACATCAATAAGGAATCATAGCTTTCATCTGGATTCACCTGGTCAGTCTATGTCAGGGATAAGAAACTTTGATGGGGTGGAGGCCACAAAAAATGATGGGTCGCAGTGGTTAGTGAGTCCTCGTACCTACATCCATACCCCGAGCATGTGTAATACACATTTAGTTAGCTGGCCACGAGACGAACTTACCAATCTAAAAATGTTTAGCTGACATGGGTTAATGACATGGGTTACATGGGTTAATTCAAGTGAATGACTGCTGACTGCTGATGCACAACCAAATTTTGAAAATGGCACCTTGTGTATTTCATTATTCTAACTCTCAACAGTAAGTTGAAACCCCGCCTGAGTCCCCCCCCCCCCCCCCCCTAATTTAAATTGGTCCTGAGATCCCTGGTCTATATCATGGAAAGAGCAGGTGTTCCTAATGTTTTGTATACTCAGTGTATATTTCTACACTATGAGGTTGGAATAATACTGAGAAACTGTTAAAACTGATAAAACTGCTGCATTGGACCTTAAAAAATAATCAATTCATAAACCTCTATGGAGTTTGACATATGCGTAGAACCTATTTTTCATGTTCTGAATTAAAACGTTTACATGTTAAGGGTTTTCATAGATCGTTTACTTTAATTAGAACATATGTCAATGTACATGTCTTTACACTAAAACTAAATCATGTATAGGAAATCATTCAAAGCTCTACCCTAGTAAGCTCTGGATTCATTCTCATAATTGATTTATTTGGAACACTTTGTAATTTGACTTCAAGTGAATGAAAAGGCCCAGGCTTCACAAGTTGTGAGATGGAATTTGAAAGGATAAAACCAGTCTTTGTTGGAAGTAATGTGGCTGGCATTTGTTCCCTCATGAACACAGTTATATCCATTATGAACATGTGTGAATATGTTTTATGCTTTTGACGTGTGTGGTGCCAACAGGCCTAGTAACCACCAGGCCCCCATACAGTTACTCATCAGAGCCTTACGCACGCACACACAGTAACTGTGTACATGTCACATTCTAAAGTGTCTTGAAATTGCGTGATAAAGCATAAGAATGGCCCAGAGTGCCATTATCTGAAAAACAAATAGCACATTGTCTGTAAGAGAACGCATTATATCCTAAGGCAACCGACCACAGAATCTCAGTCTCTATCCTACATTCTAGCGAGGCTACTGTAACAAAGACAATCTAATAACTCAGTCCCACTGAATTATGTCCACACCTGGAGATACAGCATACACATAAAGTAATGAGTTTTGTACAATGGTAATTACATTCCTACCTACTTATATGGTTTTGAGGGAAAAACACATCCATATCAACCTAGGTGGGTGCTACACATAGTGGGTAAGGTGAGGTAATGATTTGAGCACCGTATAAGTGCTATACAAATACAATCCATTGTTATCATTATCCATTAACTTGATTTGCTTGCTTTTGATATCCGCCCTGAAAGGCTCAGGGTTGACTTGAATACATAAAAGAGCAGCAAGAGCAAATCTATAATGTAAACAGTCCTTATTTGAACTCCCAGTACTTCAAGGATATCTGGAACAGAGGATGATTTAGCAATTCTCTGTTACAGCACTAATCTCATTTTGGGGGCCCTAAATACTCCCTCTAAATGTCCAATGTCAAATAAGGGGCCGTTTGAAAAAGCCCTGTAATTTGAATATTTCATTACATTTGGGTCTACTCTCAACACTTTGTTCTAATATGATTAGGCTACTTCAAAAGTCACCTGTAGGCTACCTGTGCAAGTTCTAGAGGTCGACCGATTTATGATTTTTCGATACCGATACCGATTATTGGAGGACCAAAAAAAGATGATACCGATTAAATCGGTCGATTTATATTTATTTATTTGTAATAATGACAATTACAACAATACTGAATGAACACTTATTTTAACTTAATACATCAATAAAAATCCATTTAGCCTATAATGAAACATGTTCAATTTGGTTTAAATAATGCAAAAACTATGTGTTGGAGAAGTAAAAGTGCAATATGTGCCATGTAAAAAAGCTAACGTTTGAGTTCCTTGCTCAGAACAAGAGAACATATGAAAGTTGGTGGTTCCTTTTAACATGAGACTTCAATATTCCAAGGTAAGAGGTCTTAGGTTGTAGTTAATATAGTATTTATAATACTATTGATCTCTATACCATTTGTATTTCATATACCTTTGACTATTGGATGTTCTTATATAGTATTGCCAGTGTAACAGTAAAGCTTCCGTCCCTCTCCTCGCCCCTACCTGGGCTCGAACCAGGAACACATTGACAACAGCCACACTCGAAGCAGAGCAAGGGGAATAACTACTCCGAGTCTCAGAGCGAGTGACATTTGAAACGCTATTAGCTAACTAGCTAGCCATTTCACATCGGTTACACCAGCCATTAGGCTGAAAGGCTTGAAGTCATAAACAGCGCTGTGCTTGCGAAGAGCTGCTGGCAAAATGCATGAAAGTGCTGTTTGAATGAATGCTTACGAGCCTTCTGCTGCCTACCATCGCTCAGTCAGACTGCTCTATCAAATCATAAACTTAATTATAACACAATAACACCCAGAAATACGAGCCTTTGGTCATTAATATGGTAGAATCCGGAAACTATCATTTAGAAAACAAAACGTTTATTCTTTCAGTGAAATACAGAACAGTTCGTTATTTTATCTAATGGGTGGCATCCATAAGTCTAAATATTATTGTTACATTGCACAACCTTCAATGTTTTCTCATAATTTTGGCAAATTAGTTCACAATGAGCCAGGCTGCCCAAACTGTTGCATATACCCTGACGCAAGAACGCAAGAGAAGTGACACAATTTCACCTGAATAATATTGCCTGCTAACCTGGATTTCTTTCAGCTAAATATGCAGGTTTAAAAATATGTACTTCTGTGTATTGATTTTAAGAAAGGCATTAGTGTTAATGGTTAGGTACAGTCGTCCAACGATTGTGCTTTATTCGCAAATGCGCTTTTGTTAAATCATCCCCCAGCGTTGCATCGATTATATGCAACGCAGGACACGCTAGATAAACTAGTAATATCATCAACCATGTGTAGTTATAACTAGTGATTATGATTGATTGTTTAATGCTAGCTAGCAACTTACCTTGGCTTCTACTGCATTCGCATAACGGGTAGGCTCCTCGTGGAGTGCAATGAGACGCAGGTGGTTAGCCGTTGGACTAGTTAACTGTAAGGTTGCAAGACTGGGTCCCCCGAGCTGACAAGGTGAAAATCTGTCGTTCTGCTCCTGAACAAGGCAGTTAACCCACCGTTCCTAGACCGTCATTGAAAATAATAATGTGTTCTTAACTGACTTGCCTAGTTAAATAAAGGTATAAAAAAATAAAATAAAAAAAAAGGCAAAATCTGCGTCTAAAATGATCTGCCGAAGATTTTGCAACCCCTATTTACTAGCCTGTTCAACCTCTCTTTCATATCGTCTGAGATTCCCAAAGATTGGAAAGCAGCCGTGGTCATCCTCCTCTTCAAAGGGGGAGACACTCTAGACCCAAACTGCTACAGACCTATATCTATCCTACCCTGCCTTTCTAAGGTCTTCGAAAGCCAAGTTAACAGACAGATTACCGACTTTTTCGAATCCCACCGTACCTTCTCCGCTATGCAATCTGGATTCAGAGCTGGTCATGGGTGTACCTCAACCACGCTCAAGGTTCTAAACGCTATCATAACCGCCATTGATAAGAGACAATACTGTGCAGCCATTTTCATCGACCTGGCCAAGGCTTCCGACTCTGTCAATCAACATATTCTTATTGGCAGACTCAACAGCCTTTGATTCTCAAATGATTGCCCCGCCTGGTTCACCAACTACTTCTCAGATGGAGTTCAGTGTGTCAAATCGGAGGGCCTGTTGTCCGGACTTCTGGCAGTCTATGGGGATGCCACAGGGTTCAATTCTCGGGCCGACTCTCTTCTCTGCAAACATCAATGATGTTGCTCTTGCTGCAGGGGATTCCTTGATCCACCTCTACCCAGACGACACCATTCTGTATACTTCTGGCCCTTCTCTGGACACTGTGTTAACTAACCTACAGACGAGCTTCAATGCCATAAAACTCTCCTTCCATGGCCTCCAACTGCTCTTAAATGCAAGTAAAACTAAATGCATGCTCTTCAACCGATCGCTACCTGCACCTGCCCGCATCACTACTCTGGACAGGTCTGACTTAGAATATGTCGACAACTACAAATAACTAGGTGTCTGGCTAGACTGTAAACGCTCCTTCCAGACTCACAGGTTGAAGCTGGGGGCACTATTTTTATTTTTGGAAAAATAACGTTCCCAAAGTAAACTGCCTATTTCCCAGGACCAGATGCTAGAATATGCATATAATTGACAGCTTAGGATAGAAAACACTCTAAAGTTTCCAAAACTGTAAACATATTGTCTGTGAGTATAACAGAACTGATATTGCAGGCAAAATCCTGAGAAAAATCCAATCAGGAAGTGACTCTTATTTTAAAACGCCTGTCTTTCTATGCATCCCTATTGACCATTGAAAGGGATATCAACCAGATTCCTTTTTCTGTGGCTTCCCTAAGGTGTCTACAGCCTTTAGACGTAGTTTCAGGCCTTTATTTTGAAGAATGAGTGTAAACGTCCACATTGCGTAAGTAGTCAGTTGTTGGCTCTCAGTGTGATTTTTGCGCTAAACAGAGAGGTAGCCACTTTTCCTCCCGGTCCTAGTGAAAAGCCAACTGTCCCAGCTAATATATTATCGAATAGATATTTGAAAAACATCTTGAGGATTGATTATAAAAAACGTTTGCCATGTTTCTGTCGATATTCTGGATATAATTTGGAATTTTTTTCTGCGTTGTCGTGACCGGTATTTCCAGTGGATTCCTAGGCATAACGCATCAAACTATCGGAGGTATTTGGATATAAAAAAATATATTTATGGAACAAAAGGAACATTTGCTATCTAACTGGGAGTCTTGTGAGTGAAAACATCTGAAGCTCAAAGGTAAACGATTCATTTGATTGCTTTTCTGATTTTCGTGACCAAGTTACCTGCCGCTAGGTCAAAACATAATGTTGATAATATCGATAAACTTAAACAAAATCTTGTATTTTTTTCGCTATAAAGCATCATTTCAAAATCTGAGACGACTGGGTGATTAACAAAAGGCTAAGCTGTGTTTCGCTATATTTCACTTGTGATTTCATGAATATGAATTTTTCTAGTAAGATTATTTGACCATTGCGCTATGCTATTTAGCATAGTTGATGACAATTATCCCGGATCCGGGATGGATGGTTCCAAGAGCATCTCCAATCCAAAATTACATCTAGAATCAGATTCCTATTTCGCAACAAAGCATCCTTCACTCATGCTGCCAAACTGACCATCCTACCAATCCTCAACTTCGGCGAAATCATTTACAAAATAGCCTCCAACACTCAACTCAACAAATTGGATGCAGTCTATCACAGTGCCATCTGTTTTGTCACCAAAGCCCCATAAACTACCCACAACTGCGACCTGTACTCTCTCGCTGGCTGGCCCTCGCTTCATATTCGTCGCCAAACACACTGGCTCCAGGTCTTTGCTAGGTACAGTCCTGCCTTATCTCAGAAAACTGGTCACCATAGCAGCACCCACCCGTAACACACGCTCCAGCAGGTATATCTCACTGGTCACCCCCAAAGCCAATTCCTCCTTTGGCCACCTTTCCCTCCAGTTCTCTGCTGCCAATGACTGGAACGAGCTGCAAAAATAACTGAAGCTGGAGACACATATCTCCCTCACTAGCTTTAAGCACCAGCTGTCAGAACAGCTCACAGATCACTGCACCTGTACATAGCCAAGCTGTATATAGCCCATCCAATTACCTCATCCCCATACTGTATTTATTTATTTATCTTGCTCCTTTGCATCCCAGTATCTCTACTTGCACATTCATCTTCTGCACATCTACCATTCCAGTGTTTCATTGCTATTTTGTAATTACTTCGCCACCATGGCCTATTTATTGCCTTATCTCCCTTATCCTACATCATTTCCACACACTGTATATAGACCTTTCTACTGTATTACTGACTGTATGTTTGTTTTCCTCCATGTGTAACTCTTGTGTTGTTGTATGTGTTGAACTGCTTTGCTTTATCTTGGCCAGGTCGCAGTTGTAAATGAGAAATTGTTCTCAACTAGCTTACCTGGTTAAATAAAGGTGAAATGAAAAGAATATATATATTTAATGACAACTCAATTAGGACCAGACCACCCCCACCCGCTTCCAGTAAATTTTGAATTGTCCCAAAGTAACACACATCAACACCTTGTTATGAATGTTTATTTAGACTCTCATCTTTTCTAACCGAGTGCAGCCTCGCTTTTCTCTGCCAAGTATGTTGGGCTGTATAGGTACTGCTTTTATGAAACGATAATATGTAAAAGGAAGGCAATTTGAATGTTGCCTTCATCTTCTTAGTTGCTCCTCAATTGGTCATAATTACTTCTGGATGCAGAGACCACCAATGGTTCTCCCAAATTGATTTACAATGCCCTTCAAAATCAGGTTTGAGACTGAACACAGTACTTTTGTGTTGCTTTTGTAAAACAAGCATATAGCCTAGAGCAAAATCAGACACAGATCACTTGCATGCAAAATTATAAGAATTGCCTCTAAAAGTAGATGATTGGGTTGATCTTGAAATTCAAATGCCATCCATGAGGAGGGGGGGGGGGAGCATTCCCAGATGAAAGGGGACCAGGATTTGGAGATTAATGGACCAATTGTGTGCATGTAATGGCAGAATCTGGGATGACATTCTGTGTGAATACATGCCTCTATAATTCCCCCCCTACTGAGAGAGAGAGCAGGAGAGATTGAGAGAGAAAAGCATGAGAGAGAGAGAGAGAGAGGTGAGTTTGAGAGAGAAAAGCAAGAGAGAGAAAGAAGAATATAAATACAGAGTATAATTGCATTTGTGCTCTATCTTGGAGACCCAGGGATAGGACTGGGAGGCAGTGGGTGGTGGACTCACCACAGACAGCGCAGGAGCTCAAAGCACTAATGGCTCCTTGGTTCCTTGGAAGCCTATTAATTATGCCTAAATTCATTTAAAATGTGTTCTAATGTGCTCACAGAAGAACAATACAGCAGATACCTTATCATTGGCCCTTCTCCCTTCTGTGACTGGAAGCATTCATCAGCCAACAAGCCTATACCCCCGTTCACAGACTGCCCGATGTGCCCGCACATCCATAAGCGCAAATACACGTAACAGAACACAAACACAGGCAAACACACACACGGCATGGTTTTAGCAGCTGCTTTTCTAAATCTACCCAGCTCTAAGGTATTCATTCGTTGTTACTGTTACCCTTTCAGAGTTGGCAGGGCTAACCTGAATGGTGCATCAGGGACATCTGTCTCCCTGAGCAATCTGTGCTCAGGTCCATATCATAACATAAGGTAGTTAGAGTTATTACAGCCTTCAGTTCCATGCGGACGGAAGAGGAGGTTCACATCTGATTTGAATTCACATCTCGACGTCATGCTACTGTATATATTTAAGTCTCTGTAGCTTTACTTACATGACAGGATATATTGCAGCTTTGTGTTGGGTCAGAAATGCCTGAATACAAGCGAAATGAGCCAAATTCAAAACCAGATGACCTTCAAACTGCCATAAACAGCCACAAGGGCTCACATATATGGCCATCATTTAAATACAGTTTGTATTTCTGAATAATAACCCTCCTTGCCACCCCCCCCCTTTTAACCTAAAGTAAAACTGAAAATAACTATTCACATGCTCATATAAAGTTGCTGCTTTGTATTCGACCCACTCCTCTAACACAGGCTTGTTTGCGGTGCTGAGGTGTATGGGGGCCTTTTCCTGTCTTTTAAGTCCACATGCAACTGCTGCACTTGGTTGAGTAATCTTTGTGGCACTATTTACCAATGCTGCCCACCATCCAGGTGACAGGTCAGGCTTGGCAGAGCGCCAGGGAGATGGGGTGAAGTGGAATCGCAGGGAGGGGGTCAGGCTGCTACGTGAGTCACTAAAGATGTCTCTCTGTTAAGCATTGCCCACCCAGGTAAGAGACAATACCCACTGGGCACACACTGGTTGAACCAACGTTATTTCCACATAATTTCAATAAAATTACGTTGAACCAGCGTGGATTAAACGTTGAATTTGTACCCAGTGGGTAAAGTGCTTGAAGTAATAGAAGTTGGCCCCAAGTGCAGAATCTAGGGCTTTACTAACCTTTATCCTGTTGATCGACTGTTGTTTAGTCCCTCTCCATCTTTCTGAAGTGGGCCAAAACATCAATGTTGAAGGGTGCAATCTAGGATTTTAATTAATTATACATAACCATTGACACTTGAAGAATATCAATGCCCCGTGAGCTTAGTAGAACTGTTCTTGCCCATCATAACCCAACACACAGTGCATTCGGAAAGTATTCAGACCCTTTCCCTTTCAACCACATTTAGTTACGTTACAGCTTTATTCTAAAATGGATCAAATACATTTTCTCCTCATCAATACCCCATAATGACAAAGTGAAAACAAGTTTTTAGAAATGTTTGCAAATGTATTCAAAATAAAAAAGAGATGTACATAATTAACATAAGTATTCAGACACTTTGCTATGAGACTCGAAATTGAGCTCAGGTGCATCCTGTTTCGATTGATCATTTTTGAGATTTTTCTACAACTTGATTGGAGTCCACCTGTGGTAAATTCAATTGATTGGACATGATTTAGAAAGGAACACACTTGTCTATATAAGGTCCCACAGTTGACAGTGCATGCCAGAGCAAAAACCAAAGGAATTGTCCGTAGAGCTCAGAGACAGGATTGTGTCGAGGCACAGATCTGGGGAAGGGTACTCAAAAATGTCTGCAGCATTGAAGGTCCCCAAGAACACAGTAGCCACCATCAGTCTTAAATAGAAGAAGTTTGGAACCACCAAGACTCTTCCTAGAGCTGGCCGCCTGACCAAACTGAACAATCGGGGGGAGAAGGGCCTTTGTCAGGGAGGTGACCAAGAAGCCGATGGTCACTCTGACAGAGCTCCAGGGTTCCTATGTGGAAATGGGAGAACCTTCCAGAAGGACAACCATTTCTGCAGCACTCCACCAATCAGACATTTATGGTACAGTGGCCAGACGAAAGCCACTCCTCAGGAAAAGGCACATCACAGATCACTTGGAGTTTGCCAAAAGGCACCTAAAGGACTCACAGACCATGAGAAACACAATTCTCTAGTCTGATGAAACCAAGATTGAATTCTGGCCTGAATGCAAAGTGTCACGTCTGGAGGAAACCTGCACCATACCTATATGGTGAAGCATGGTGGTGGCAGCATCATGCTGTGGGGATGTTTTTCAGTGGCAGGAACTGGGAGACTACTCAGGATCGAGGGAAATATGAAAGGTGCAAAATGCAGAGAGATCCTTGATGAAAATCTGCTCCAGAGCGTTCAGGACCTCAGACTGGGGCGAAGGTTCACCTTCCAACAGGACACCGACCCTAAGCACACAGCCAAGAAAACGCAAGAGTGACTTTGGGACAAGTCTCTGTATGTCCTTGAGTGGCCCAGCCAGAGCCCGGACTTGAACCTGATCATCTCTGGAGAGACCAGAAAATAGCTGTGCAGCAATGCTTCCCATCCAACCTGACAAATCTTGAGAGAATCTGCAGAGAAGAATGGGAGAAACTCCCCAAATACAGGTGTGCCAAACTTGTAGCGTCACACCCAAAAAGGCTTGAGGCTGTAATCTCAGCCAAAGGTGCTTCAACAAAGTGCTGAGTAAAAAGTTTGAATACTTATGTAATATGAATTCTTTTCATTTTTAATACATTTGCAAACATTTTTTAAAAATCTGTCTTTCTTTGTCATTACGGGGTATTGTGTGTAGATTTACGAGAGGAAAAAAATAATTTCATCCATTTTAGAAAAAGGCTGTAACCTAACAAGATGTGGAAAAATTCAAGGGGTCTGAAAACTTTTGAATGCACTATATATGGTTGTTTTACTCCATGTCTTTGTTGACTAAACAAATACAGCTTTCAAAGGTTCAAACTAATTTCTCATTGACTGCCTGTCTTTCCATTAATATGTCCAGCTATTCAGTTGAGAGTGGTTACAGTTCTACAGCCCCATTCCCTTAACAATATAGCAAACCAAGTGATGAGGCTGCTGTTTGTTTTTGGAATTAAAAATGGCATGAATACAAAAAAAAATCTAAGGCATGAATACAAATTATGTGCGAGCAGTACACTTATTTTCTCAGACAATCCTGACCTAATCCATCCAACACTGATCTTCGATCTCAGAGCAAACTCTATCCGTCATCCAACAACAAACATAGTTCCTCTCAACTGCACATTAACAGATGATAGAGATTTGCATTGCTTTTACGGAGACAGCTACATAGCTCAACAGACAGTAAAGTAGTGTTTGTTGTTGCTTTTCTGTAGGGTTTAACCCACTGTTTTGATGTGCTGCGTCCAAAGCACAAATGGACCATTCTTCACTGTCAAATGACTTATAGAACCGAGTGCAGGCAGATAGTTGCTCTGGTATTTATCACCCTGACAAATAGAAATAAGCAATTGCCAGACCTCAACTGTTTTCAGTCATCTGCAAATATTGGAATAAATATGTCTAGAAGAGGAGGGCCCCTTAGGGCCTAGTCATATTTTACATGCCCTATTTGTGCTTACTGTGCCTTCCTTTGGGGACATCTTTATTTCCTCTCTTTCCTGCAATATACTTACACACCATCAATTTCCATCCCTACTATATAGTATGGGTGAAAAAACTAGGCTGTACGGCACAGCTGCCCAGCTTCCTGGTTGTTCTTCCCTCATGCAGAAAGAAACACATCATGCGAGTCCCACTAACAAGGGGACAGCCCATGGAATGCAGTGGGAAATGGCTCCAGTTTGTGGTACTGTAGTAGCCTACAATAAACACCATTTTAACATGATTTGTATTTATTTAACTAGGCAAGTCAGTTAAAAACAATTTTTTATTTACAATGACGGCCTTCAGGGGAACAGTGCCAGACTTCAACTGTTCAGGGGCAGAGCGACAGATTTTTACCATGTCAGCTTAGGGATTCGATCCAGCAATCTTTCGGTTATTAGCCCAACGCTCTAACCACTAGGCTAACTGCGCCCCGCCATTCATCCTCTGAAGACCACATTTCTGCAAACAATGCAATATTTGATTCAATAATAACATCGGCTGGCTATTAAGGATGTCAAAGCATGTCTTACATTCCTGGGTGTATCGGGACCTTTGTCAGCAGTATGTGTGAGCGTGTGTGTGTATGCTTGTGTATGATGAAGACAAGGAGAGGGGCAATTCCGTGCCTGACAACGTAGCCTGACATGTTTTGTGGTAGCTCAGATTGTTCAAGCAATTCTCACATAGAAACTTAATTCGGAGGAAGGATGTTCGACGTGATTTTTACATTTCTATCACAAACCATCGTTTAGAAAAAAAATCACACTTAAGTTGCCATTTTAGGCTTTTTTTGTTTTATTCATGCCTCCTGTGAACCATACATGATACATACAACATCTTGGTGTCAATATACTCCTTATAGTGTACTCTAAAATATGGAGTATGTCTTGATTTTGAAACACACATTTTCACATGAATTTATTCAACATAATATAAATATTGTTTAACGATGCACTATGCAGAAATCACTCCCACATTTCCTGGTTTCTAAAATTCGAATAGTTCACCTAATTTCAGTTTACGTAACAAAACAAGCAAGTATAGTTTAGAGAATCATTCTACCATCTAAATTGTATTTTCAGCTTTTTGAAGCTAGTGTACAGAACCAAAAGTAAAATAATCAAAAACTAAACTTAAGCACGGGAAGCATAGAAATAGTGCACATTGAACAGATCTATGGCTTCTTAGACTTGCTTTCAATGAGAATGACACATCTATAACTCACATTTCTATATGCATTTGGTCAGGGCAACCCAAAAAGTTAAATATTGCAGCTTTAATATCTCAAAACTACCCTTTTTGATTGTGTTCATTTTAAGACATTGTATGGAGCAATATACTCTACAACCACATAGCATTACCAGAGTGGGCTATCTGCTAATTCTGAAGGTATGATGCACTAAGATGCAGTGCCAGAGTGTAAGAGGTGTCACTACAGTCCCGGGTTTGAATCCAGGCTGTATCACATTCAGCCGTAGGGCGGTGCACAATTGGCCCAGTATCGTCCGGGTTTGGCCGGGGTAGGCAGTCATTGGAAATCATTTGTTCTTAACAGACTTGCCTAGTTAAATAAATGTTAAATACAAATAAATAAATATAAATAACACACAGTGAATGGGAAAATGGAACGACAGGGAACTCCCTCTGCTGGTGACTTGCTGAATGTGCAATTCTAAAGAAGGACTGTGATTGGTTAATGACCAATAATGTCAATTTCTATGTACTGTATAAAATGGGTCATATCATTTAAAGTACCAGAGAGCCCACTCTGGACATTGGATGTGTTTGAAAAATACATTGTTACAAACAATATGTCTAAAAATAAGACATCAAAAAGTATAGTTTTATTTTTTATGTTGAATAAATGAGTGTGATCATTTGTATTTCGGAATCTAGATATGCTCCATATATGATAGAACACTATAAGGAATATAATAACACCAAGAAGTTGTCTGTATCATGTACGGTTCACAGATCACAGGGTCTTATAGGACGCATGCATAGGTCTAAAAAGGGCCTAACATGCCCACTTTCGTCATGA
This sequence comes from Oncorhynchus kisutch, assembly GCF_002021735.2. NCBI lineage: Eukaryota > Metazoa > Chordata > Actinopteri > Salmoniformes > Salmonidae > Oncorhynchus > Oncorhynchus kisutch. The sequence goes on from NC_034194.2 coordinate 5,295,066, forward strand.
TTTTTTTTTTTATGGTTTGGTAAAAAGCATGTTAACTATCCTTCCTCCCAATGAAGTTACTATATGAGAATTGCCAGAACAATCTGAGATACCCCAAAAAATTGGGACTGCGCTGGCGTGGAATCGCACAGAGCGATTAATATGCCCTGCGACGAACCATCAATCAGGCAAAGAGACAATACAGGACTAAGATCGAATCATACTAGACCGGCTCCAATGCTCGTTGGATGTGGCAGGGCTTGAAAACTATTAAAGACTACAAAGGGAAGCACAGCCGAGAGCTGCCCAGTGACCCGAGCCTACCAGATGAGCTACTAAATAACTTCTATCCTCGCTTGAGGCAAGTAACACTGAAAACATGCATGAGAGCACCAGCTGTCCCGGATGACTGTGTTATCAAGCTCTCCGCAGCCAATGTAAGACCTTTAAACAGGTCAACATTCACAACTTGTAACAGACTGCATGGAATATCTACTAATGCGACAATGCATCCAATGGAAATGTCTGTGATAAGTAACGCTAGGATTTGATAGCTCTAACGTAGTTACACCCCCGACGGCTACTGCTGATAGGATTTCATCCTAACATCAAAATGGCTAAATACCGACACTATACCAAAGACAGACAATGCGAGCAAAATACACAGTATGGAGAGATTAAGCTCATAATTGGAAAAACATACTGGTTTACATTATGTGATATAGCTAGAATAACTTTAAGGTCAAGGGTCACCATTAACGACATGGCCTGTAATTAGTATGAACAAGTAGATAAAACATTGTGAAATTACTAACAAATTGGATGCTTACACCACATAATAGCATTATAGGGCAAGACCTTCAGGTCAAAAACTATGCTCATGATGTGAAATGCAAACATTGAAATGGAACGGAACAACAGTAAGAGGCAATTCAACCATGGCCAATCTTTAGATTCAACAAGCGAAAAGCTGCCAGACAAATAAACCAAATCCAAATGCATGATAATCGCTCTTTGTGACCTTAACATTAACCCAGAACTAAGGTAATAAAAATCACATTTATTTGTGTGGCCTTAGAGATCTTTTCTTAAGTTCTCAACATCCTGTTTTAACACACACAAACCGTTGCATCATGGATCTTCTAAAGCTATCAAAAATAAACAGCACAATCCTAAAGTGTCAATGATCACTTAACAACTGCAATCGGGGAGAGTTGGGCCACTTTCGTAACGTTTAGACAGAAAGTGTAATAACCAAACTAAATATATCTCTCTGCGTTGCACAATACATCTACTAAGGGCAGCTAAGTACATGTTATTTTTGTCTGGTGTAAAAATAAATCATCTGCAGAATGAAGATTAATGATGAACAGAGATTCTTCCATCTCTCCTTGACAACCCAAATAATCAACATTTGTTGTTCTCCATCGCCAGAGGTAAAAAATGCAATAGCTTCATAATACAGATCACTCCAAACGTAATGTCATTTAAACATGCACAGCAGTGGTGGCATTGCTCCAAAATCATGGTACCAGATTGGCTCAGTTACATATTAGCCATCATCATGTTGTTATCTAAAGCCTATTATATGATGGATTTGGCCTGGCTTTCTCCCACTCATAAACTGATACAGGGAATAGCGGAAAGCATCGGAGTGAACAGGTTCATTAAGCCCATGTAAATTGCTGAAGCATCTGGGACTTGAGATCTTGGCAACCAGGACAATAATGCTAAAACAGAAATCCACAGGAGAATCCATGTCACTCATTCATTCCTTTTGCATTTAATGTGTTCGGAATCTCTGGCAGCTCATTACAGATGTCACAGATTCAAATGAGACCGAATGCACTACCATGTAGCTTGGACTATTGGTTCAAGGACACTGCACCAGATGGCAAGCTCTCATCTCTATACTATTTTAAAACCAAAAGCAGAAGGGTTTCTATCATTCTGGCATTCATGGGTATGTATACAAAACCATACTGACCACAATTGTATTTTACTGTTACAGTATGTAATTTTCAGATGCACCAGAAGTGAAGGAAACATGGCAAGAGTCAAAACAGAAAACGCTGTACAAGGAGGTTTGTTTTGGACTTTCTTTGGGGGGGGGGGGGGGGGGGGGGGGGGGGCTAAATCTAATCTGTCACACTTGTACAGTGGCTAGTTTGTTGTGTTACAAAGTGAGATTGATATTGATTTAATTAGTATTTTTGAATTATTTTCGTCACAAAACACTCCATAGTGTGAAAGTGAAGAGACATACAAAATAAATAACAATAATAATAACAACTGAAATACCTTGCTTGTTTGAATATTCACCCCTTCTGTTATGGCATGCCTAAATGAATCGCCTAAACAAATGACATAATAAGTTACATGGACTCACTCTGTGTGAAATAGTAGGGGTTAACATCCTCTGTACCCCAAACATACAACATCTGTAAGGTCCATCAGTTTAGTATTGAATTTTAAGCACAGATTCAGCTACAAAGACCAAGGCTCTCCTTTATTACCGATGTGTAAATTTAACACGAAATATCCGCATGCGCCATTTCTGAAAAGACCGCGCCCGCACAAAAATATTAAGGTTCGTAAACTTGGCACATGCAATACATCAGCATGTTTCCCGTTATAAGTCAAACCTGTCGTAAAAAAGTGTGTGTGTGAAGTAGCCTGACCTTTTGTGGAGAAGATATTGCCCTTACTTGCTGTATACTTTGGAAGTATTGGAATTAGCCCAAGACAGTATCTAAAGGAAATAGCAATGGCAAACTTGGAGGTGTTGGTAGAATGTTATCTTTTGCAATGACATTTGCTGTATCTGACCGTTTCTGAAAGACAAAAAAAACTGCAAATTGTTGTGGGCCTGTAAACAAATCGTTTGAATGCAATAATGCTTACATTCACTTTTCTCAAACCTAAATATGCTGTACTGCTCGCGGATTCTGAAACATTGTCTACTGATATGAATTTCTTTACAACAGTAGTCTTACTTACAGTGGTAGCCTACACACATGCAAAATATTGTCTTTTAACCTGTTAAATTCTACTGTATATTATAAACCGCACTCCCTGTCAGAGGTACAGAACATAAATGTAACAAGCCTATCTAATAGGCCCAATTAAACGAGGGATGCACACGGTAATGTGTTGTGTGGCTACTTCGGGAATACAAAATCAACTGCCTCAACCTGCCCAGAAAATGTGAGGAATATATTCTTCAATGCTTAGGATATATGTATTGTGTTTTTAAATGTAATATTGTCTACTCAAGAAATTTGACATTACAGTATTCAGCCGTAGCCTATAAACGTCAATGGAAAAAGTGAACCATCATGGAAAAAGTGAACCATCTGTTAAACCATTAAACTGTGTTTCAGATTGGATCGCATGGAACAACATATTTGAAATAGCTTATCTATTTACTACTGGGACATGTGACAATTAAATGAGAGATGGGACGAATGGTAGCCTATACTAACATGTTTTAGGCCTATAGGCTATTTCGCGGCACAGTCAGAAAAGGTGAGGAAATAATTCTGCAATGATCATGGAAATGAAAAACATATGCCTATTTCTAATTATTTTAGAATGAGTTGATCAAAAAAAGAAATAAACACTTCTCACTAACGGCAAATGTTTGCATCTTGTTATTATATTTAGCTAGGCCTCCAGCTTTTTTATATGAATAAAAGTGTCATATATTCCCCATTTGCACAAGCCTACTACTTTTGCGTTCTTGCAAACCAATACTTCCAACCGCTAGAAACTGTAAGCATGATCTAAAGTTTTGCGAGAGGATACGCACACTAGTTTTTATAAATGCCAGCTTTTGTGTGAAAACAAATTTTTTTTGAAGAATAATTTGTGCGTACGCAATGTTTATAAATGAGGCCCCAGAGCTTTTCCAATGCCTCCTAAAGAAGGGCAGTGATTGGTAGATGGATAAAAATAACAAAATCAGACACTGAATTACGCATGGTCGAATTAATAGAATTTGATATATCGCCCAGCCCTAGTTATTGTCCTGCTGAAATGTCAATTCATCTCCCAGTGTATGGTGGAAAACAGGCTGAACCAGATTTTCTCTATGATTTTGCCTCTCAGTTTTCTATTACAACCATTAAACTCTAACTATTTTAAAGTCACCGTTGGCCTGAAGTCCCTGAGTGGGTTCCTTACTCTCCAGCAACTGAGTAAGGAAGAATGCTTGTATTTTTGTAATGACTGGGTGTATTGATACACCATCCAAAGTGTAATTTATAATTTCACCATGCTCAAAGGGATATTCAATGTCTAATTTAAAATATATATATATATATATATATATATATATATATATATATATATATATATATATATACATACATACATCTACCAATAGGTACCCTTCTTTGCGAGGCATTGAAAAATCTCTCTGGTCTTTGTGGTTGAATATGTGTTTGAAATTCACTGCTCGACTGAGGAACCTTACAGATAATTGTATGTGTGGGGTACAAAGATCAGGTAGTCATTCAAAAATCATGTTAAACACTATTATTGCACACAAAGTGAGTCCATGACACTTTTACTCCTGAACTTGTTTAGGCTTGCCAAAACAAAGGGGTTGAAAACTTAATGACTCAATATATTTTTTATTCATTTGTAAACATCTCGAAAACATCATTCCACTTTGATATTATGGGATATTATGTATAGGCCAGCGGCAAAACAAATCTCAATTTAATCCATTACACATTCAGGCGGTATGACAACAAAATGTGAAAAAAGGTAAAGGGATGTGAATACTTTCTGAAGGCACTGTACATCTGCTTGAAAATCTATGGCAAGACTTGACAGTGGCTGTTTAGCAATGATCCCCAACAACTTGACAGAGCTTGAAGAATTTTACCATAAATAATCAGCAACTATTGCACAATCCAGGTGTACAAAGCTCTTAGAGACTCAAAGCTGTAATAGATTTATAATGTACTTACTCAGGGGGGTGAATACCTATCTAATCAAGATATATTTGTGTTTCATTAAACCCAAGGGGGTGAATACTTATTATTGGCATTGTATGTAAATATTGGCCATTTTGATATTGAGAAAGTGTACACTTCTCAGGCTGTGGCAATTCGGACAACAACATTTTGCCCGAATTGCAACAGGTCATAGTAAAACTAGTGAATAAAAATATAAGCTCTTAAATTTGACAGTGGTGCCCTCTTGTAAGATGTATGGTGTGCAGCCTACAAAGTGTGTGTGTGACTTGTTCTCATCAGTTTATAAAACATGCATTATTTTAAGATGGGTAGGTTTACTGAATAACCCTATTAAAAAGTGATCACAGTGTTAAATAAGAAAGTGCCAGCAGGCCAGTGTAATGGGTTTTTACATGGACATGCTTTTCATTTGATGGGAAGACAGCGACATTTTCCTCCACGGTTTAATTCAGGTTTGTTAACGTACCTTCAGATTGATGGGACACATCTAGTCAAATATATTATTTATAAACATCATTCTCCCAAAATAAAAAGGCAATTTCACTCTAGTATTTTTTTCCACCACATCTGGTTGGCAACCAACATGATTTTTAAACCCTAATTTACAACCCTGAAGTCAATCATGCTTTCTTTACATTATGGTTGAAGAGACTGTGAAAATACAAATGTGACATACACATATTGTGCATAAACTAATAATATTTAGAACTCAAAATGAAATACACAATTGCATGGGCCTTCCCAGGAGGCAATATGTCTTAATGACATTTTGTCTGATTCGAAACTGTTTTTCTGTTTGATAAGACATCATTCAGTATAACCAAATTAAAAACAGTTAACTTCTCTAGGGTAGGGAGCAGCATTCGGAATTTTGGATGAAAAGCTGAGAAAAATCCATTCAGGAAGTCGTTTTTGTTTTCTATTTTTCTATTCAATGCCATTACAGTATCCATTGACTTAGGACTCAATTTGCAGTTCATATGCCTTCCACTAGATGTCAACAGTCTTTAGAAATTGTTTCAGGCTTGTATTCTGATAAATGAGGGAGTAAGACCAGTCTGAATGAGTGGACCCTACCGTATCACATAGCTTTTCATGCGCAATCCCGAGAGAGTGCCTTTCTTGTTTACCTTTTATATTGACGACGTTATTGTCCGATTGAAATATTATAGATAATTTAGGCTAAAAACAACCTGAGGATTTGAATATAAACATCATTTGACATGTGTCTATGAACTTTACGGATACAATTAGGATTTTTTTGTCTGCCTGTTTTGACTGCGTTTGAGCCTGTGGATTACTGAAGAAAATGCTAACAAAACTTTCGAACAAAAGGAACATTTATTGAGTAAATGAATGTCTTCTGAGTGCCACCTTATGAAGATCATCAAAGGTAAGGGATTCATTTTATCACCATTTCTGACTTGTGTAACTCTTCTACTTGGCTGGTTACTGTTTGTAATGATTTTTCTGCTGGGCTATGTTCTCAAATAATCGTAAGGTATGCTTTCACCGTAAAGCAAGAAGTTCATCTTTAAACCTATGTAAAATATGTTTTGTTTTCTGAAATTTTATCATGAGTATTTCTGTATTTGAATATGGCGCTCTGCAATCTCACTGGATGTTGGCCAGGTGGGACGCTAGCATCCCACATACCCTAGAGAGATTAAAGAGGTCACTGGAAAGACATATTTTGATTATCTAGTCAGACAACCAACCATAACCAACCTGCCATTACAACCAGATAAATACATATTTTCTGGTTGCTAAAATGACATTAACAAAACAGCCTTATACAAACAGTATACAACCTGACCATGACACCATAAAACACTTCATAATGACAAGTTTTGTTCCGCTGCAGTTGGGTATAGTGTGCAGCGTTTACTCTGAAGTTCTTGACAAATAAACTTTTCTATCCTGTGGATGTGTTTTCAGTAGCATTGGCTGTTGACATTGTTGACAGAGCACAAATCATACACGATAAGAACTCTGTCATGACTCGCTTTCAGTGAGAGGAATCCTCTGCACCCCCTGCTAAATCCTCCGTGCGCATCCGACAAACCCTGTGACAGAAGACAGGACATATTCCCTATACCGATCACTTGCCTTTTCAACGGATCATTGTATGGGGGCAGTGCTTTGGCAAAGTGGGTGGGGTTATATCCTGCCTGTTTGCCCCTGTCCGGGAGTATCATCTGATGGGGCCACAGTGTCTCCTGACCCCTCCTGTCTTAGCCTCCATTATTTCTGCTGCAGTAGTTTGTGTCGGTGCTAGGGTCAGTCTGTTATATCTGGAGTATTTCTCGTCTTATCCGGTGTCCTGTGTGAATTTAAGTGTGCTCTCTTATTCTCTCTTTCTTTCTCTCTTTCTTTCTCTCTTTCTTTCTCTCTCTCAGAGGACTTGAGCCCTAGCACCATGCCTCTGGACTACCTGGCATGATGACTCCTTGCTGTCCCCAGTCCACCTGGCCGTGCTGCTGCTCCAGTTTCAACTATTCTACCTGCGGCTATGGAACCCTGACCTGTTCACCGGACGTGCTACCTGTCCCAGACCTGCTGTTTTCAACTCTCTAGAGACAGCAGGAGCGGTAGAGATACTCTCAATAATCAGCTATGAAAAGACAACTGACATTTACTCCTGAGGTGCTGACTTGTTGCACCCCCGACACCTACTGTGATTATTATTATTTGACCATGCTGGTCATCTATGAACATTTGAACATCTTGGCCATGTTCTGTTATAATCTCCACCCGGCACAGCCAGAAGAGGACTGGCCACCCCTCATAGCCTGGTTCCTCTCTAGGTTTCGTCCTAGGTTTTAGCCTTTCCAGGGAGTTTTTCCTAGCCACCGTGCTTCTCCACCTGCATTGCTTGCTGTTTAGGGTTTTAGGCTGTGTTTCTGTACAGCACTTTGATATATCAGCTGATGTAAGAAGGGCTATATAAATATATTTTATTTTATTGATTTATTGGAAATATTGTCACTGATAGGTTTCTTTGGCAAGACTGGCATTCCCTTTCAGCAGTGGCAAAAGAGTTGATTGAATTAGAAACTAGCTTCTCCGTGTGTACGATTGATACACTGTCACTGCTAGAATGGTCACAGACAAAAATGGGCAGATTTTGAGACAATATGGCAAATTCGGCGTGCAGTTGACAGGCTCAAGAAAATAGACTGCATTGAACCCTAGCTTACCAGGCTTAGGCTCTTCTACTGTATTTTCCCCACAGCCAATGACCTTGAAAGAGAGGTAGAACAACCCCCATCTTGAAGAAGAGAGCTGCTGGTAAACCAGTTCATCAATCATTTTCTCAACGAACCAAACACATTGGAAAACCCCTTACATTCGCGGATGTTCCTTCCTTGGCATACACAAAAGGAAAAGCCAGGGAAAAAGGTATTTGCCCTGTACCTATAACAGTTAAATGCTAATTTTGTCAACGATTAATGATGGCTTGGGCTGAATAGTGTTGTGGGAGAGTGGGCCCCTTGGTCCCTATCCATGCCAAGAAATACTGTTTAGCCTCCTCTCACTGAGTGCTCTTTTCCTCTGACTTAGTGAAATTGTCTAAGGCTTCGGCATATCACCTCTAGAAAGAGAGGACCTTGATTCCCCAACAGCACATACATATATATATACATACATATATATATATATATAACAAGAGGGGGTCAGCTGTGCCTTTCCTTGGCTGCTGGCTGAAACCACAGAAGAGGTTATTACCACTAGGTTCCAGCTCCCTCTTCCATGGCAGTGTTTTGTCTAAAGCACTGCTCCCACCTGAATATGGAAGCAGATGAAGAGCACACACATTGGCATGTAGTTACAATGTCTGAACATGATCCCCTGACCCTTGTCTTGAAGATACAGCCAGCCCCCTATATCCCAGCTTGTTCAATCAATCTGGGACAATAAAGTGGTACAATAAACATTTATTCTCATCAACAATAAACTGCACAGCCATCAAGGATGCCATATGGACATTATCATCAAGATAATGTTATTGAACATCATTTGCGAGCAATATTGTACCAATGGAGGCCCAACATCTCTCAAAAGCTTAATTACACCACTTAGTAAATGCTGCTGATTGTTTTATGGAAAGTAGGCGGATGTCAGAAAGTTGGGTAGGATAACAGGGCCAATAAAATGACTGCTCATCTAATTCAATGTATTTTTCCAAATCCGATATGACCATTGTTATCATGGCGACAATTGGGAAGGTTGAATAGTCATAACTGCAAAATGCATTATAATTAAAATATATTCTAACTGTTATATTATTTTGTCCCATTTCCAGTATGTCTGGGTAGTTTCTGATATATTCTATATTACAGCTCCCGGAATGGAAATAGCTGATGAGAAGAGTCTGTGCATAAAATGAAGAGAGAAAAAAGGTGCAGGCTAGAAACTCTATCTGGAATCTAATTTGAGTAATGGAGCATCTAGCTGGTGGAGCGCATACTTGAAGAACACCTTCCTTCAATGTTGATATTATAGGAATAGTATAAGGACCTTTATTTAACCAGGGAGTCATGCTGAGACCAAGGTCTCTTTTGCAGATGAGCCTGTATGAACACATACATAAACAACAATTACACTATACATATCTATATACACATTAATACATGAAAAGCAAAACACATTCATACAGTCTTAGAAAAAAGGGTTTCCGAAAGACTTCTTTGGCTGTTCCCATTGGATAACCTTGGAGAGTTCTTCAAAGGGTTCTCCTATGGAGACAGCCAAATAACCCTAAAATAACCCTTAAAAAGGTTAAATATAGAAAAAAAGGTGCTAAGTGTGTATGAAACAAACACATTCTTCAGTAAAAAAAGCCCTCTAACATCCGACTGAATTGCTCTAGTGGCAGCCAACTTTAAGGAGTTTTGGAGATCATTCCACATGAGAAAGCAGATTTACCTAACTCGGTGGAGATTAAAGGGATCTCCAGGGTTAGCCATCCCTAATTTATGCATCTGAAGGTTATAAAATGAGGCGGAAGTATATGCAAGAGGAGTTTATAGTCAAAAAGAGTGCATGCATCAAGAGTTAAAAGAGGGCCAGCCTACTTTCTGATACAAAATACAATGATGTGTACTGAACCTATTGCCCGTAATCATGTGCAAACTACATCCAATGGCTTCAATACAGTGGAAGTTGCATTCATATACAGTGGGGCAAAAAAGTATTTAGTCAACCACCAATTGTGCAAGTTCTCCCACTTAAAAAGATGAGAGGCCTGTAATTTTCATCATAGGTACACTTCAACTATGACAGACAAAATGAGAAAAAAAAATCCAGAAAATCACATTGTAGGATTTTTAATGAATTTAATGAATTTATTTGCAAATTATGGTGGAAAATAAGTATTTGGTCACCTACAAACAAGCAAGATATCTGGCTCTCACAGACCTGTTACTTCTTCTTTAAGAGGCTCCTCTGTCCTCCACTCGTTACCTGTATTAATGGCACCTGTTTGAACTTGTTATCAGTTTAAAAGACACCTGTCCACAACCTCAAACAGTCACACTCCAAACTCCACTATGGCCAAGACCAAGTCAAGGAGTCATTTTTTACATTACATTGCCTATAAAACAATCTACACACAATACCCCATAATTACGAAGCAAAAACGGTTAATTTTTTATTTTTGCAAATGTATAAAAAAACAAAAACAGAAATGCCTTATTTGCATAAGTATTCAGATCCTTTGCTATGAGATTTGAAATTGAGCTCAGGTGCACCCTGTTTCCATTGATCATCCTTGAGATGTTTCAACATCTATATTAGGTCTCACAGTTGTGAGAAAAAGTCAAGGAGTCTGAATACTTTCTGAATGCGTAACTCAATATCATGGTAACAGAAATGACCCTGACTGCTTTCGTAACGCTGTATCCACTGGCCTTCTTAATTAGCTGGGCCTTCTCTTCCCTTCCTCCTCCAGCTCTGGAAGACGGGGCTGAACGAACAAGGGGCTGGAGTAATGATTGATGACACGCCTCCTCTGGCCCACATGTCCCTACTGATGCACTTTCACCACCCTACACTATTCACTGCTAATTGGGCAACCCTAAAAAACTGTGAGGTCCACCAAAACCACCCACTCAGAGGAGTGTGGCTAGTGCCCCTGATTAAGGATCGCCTGTGGGCCCCTCACCCCAGTGGGACACTACATCGGGTCATGTTACTCGGTGGGATGTACACTAGAAGACACCAGATTGGGCAGCTCTTCCCATAAATATTGAGAGAACACGTGAAGCTGAGAGTCCTCCACAGAAAAGAGAAATACAATACAAAGGATGGAGCCCCTTGATATTCCTTCAACTTTGTCTTGGGGCCAGAGCACAGGGCTAACATGTTTTTTCCTTACATAACCTATGGTATATACAGTTGCATTTGGAAGTTTAAATACACCATAACCAAATACATTTAAACTCAGTTTTTCACAATTCCTGACATGTAATCCTAGTAAAATTCCCTGTATTAGGTCAGTTAGGATCACCACTGACAAATGTTTCAGGTAGCCTTCCACAAGCTTCCCAAAAAAAGTTGGGTGAAATTTGGCCAATTCCTCCTGACAGTTCCTGACAATTCCTCCTTCAGCATCTTCACAAGTTCCTTTGCTGTTGTTATGGGATTGATTTGCACTTTTCGCACCAAAGTACACTCATCTCTGATGTTTCAGGTAGCCTTCCACAAGCTTCCCAAAAAAAGTTGGGTGAAATTTGGCCAATTCCTCCTGACAGTTCCTGACAATTCCTCCTTCAGCATCTTCACAAGGTCCTTTGCTGTTGTTATGGGATTGATTTGCACTTTTCGCACCAAAGTACACTCATCTCTAGGAGACAGAACGCGTCCCCTTCCTGAGCAGTATGGCGGCTGCGTGGTCCCATGGTGTTTATACTTGCGTACTATTGTTTGTACAGATGAATGTGGTACCTTCAGGCATTTGGAAATTGCTCCTAGGAATGAACCAGGTCTTGGCTCATTTCTTTTTATTTTCCCATGCTGTCAAGCAAAGAGGCACTGGGTTTGAAGGTAGGCCTTGAAATACATCAGAAGCTTCTAAAGCCATGACAACATTTTCTTGAATTTTCCAATCTGTTCAAAGGCACAGTCAACTTAGTGTATGTAAACTTCTGACACACTGAAATTGTGATACAGTGAGTTATAAGTGAAGTTATTGGTCTGTAAAACAATTGGTGGAAAAAATAATTGTGTCATGCACAAAGTAGATGTCCTAACCGACTTGCCAAAACTATAGTTTGTTAACATGAAATGTGTGGAGTGGTTGAAAAACTAGTTTTAATGACTCCAAAAAAACAGCTTCCAATTTGCGCAACGTCACTACAAAATATCTCAAAAGTTGCCTGTAAACTTTGCCAAAACATTTCAAACTACTTTTGTAATACAACTTTAGGTATTTTTCAACATTAATAATCTATCAAATTGAAGACGGGTCTGTGTTCAATACAGGAACACAACAAACCAACACTACTTTTCAAGTCTTACGCAACTCTCAACAGTGTTACCCATTTCCTAGATGGCCTACGTCTTCATTGCACAAAAGAATAACCTCAACCAAATTCCAAAGACTGGTGACATCCAGTGGAAGCGGTAGCAACTGCAAACAAGTGCCTAAGAAATATAGTTTCCCAATGAGAAACCACTGAACAGACAGACCTCAATTTGTTTTTATTCTGAATGGTTAGTCCTTTTGGTTTTGCCTGCTACATAAGTTCTGTTATACTCACAGACATGATTCAAACAGTTTTAGAAACTTCAGTGTGTTTTCTATCCAAATCTACTAATAATAAGTTGAAGTTGAAATTGGGCACGCTATTTATCCAAAAGTGAATTTGCTGCCCCCTGATTTTATGAAGCCTGTGCTGGTAGAAAAATATTTTGATGTGGGGCGCCGTCCTCAAACAATCGCATGGCATGCTTTTGCTGTAAAGCCTATTGTAAATCGGACAAAGCAGTTAGATGAAAAATTATTTAAGCTTTTAACTGATGTATAACCTAAAATACTGCCCCCTGCCCAAACAGGTTATTAAAGAAAAAAAATAAGCAAACATGTTTTGTGTTCACCTAAAGGCATGTGGGAGACTTCAAAAACATATGAAAGACGGTACTCTGCTCAGATGAGACTCAAATGTAGCTTTTTGGCCATCAAGGAAAAATGCAATTTTTATTTATCCTTTATTTTACCAGGTAAGTTGACTGAGAACACGTTCTCATTTGCAGCAACAACCTGGGGAATAGTTACAGGGGAGAGGGGGGAGGATGAATGAGCCAATTGTAAACGGGGGTGTTACGGTTTCCTTCTGGTGAAAGAGAGGAGGACCAAAACGCAGCGTGGTTATCTTTATACATCTTTAATGAAAGATGGAAATAGACCAATATACAAAACAAGAAATGTGAAAAAAACAAAAACAGCCCTATCTGGTGCAACAAACACAAAGACAGGAAACAATCACTCACGAAATACCCAAAGAATATGGCTGCCTAAATATGGTTCCCAATCAGAGATAACGATAAACACCTGCCTCTGATTGAGAACTACTCTAGGCAACCATAGACTTTCCTAGACAACTCTACTAAACACAACCCCATAAATCTAATAAACCCCTAGACAAGACAAGACACATAAATCACCCATGTCACACCCTGGCCTGACCAAAATAATAAAGCAAACACAAAATACTAAGGCCAGGGCATGACAGGGGAATTATTAGGTGACTGTGATGGGTTGAGGGCCAGATTGGGAATTTAGCCAGGACACCAGGGTTAACACCCCTACTCTTACGATAAGTGCCATGGGATCTTTAATGACCTCAGAAAGTCATGACACCCGTTTAACGTCCTATCCTAAAGACGGCACCCTACACAGGGTAGTGTCCCCAATCACTGCCCTGGGGGATTGGGATATTTGTTTTTAAACCAGAGGATAGAGTGCCTCCTACTGGCCCTCCAACACCACTTCCAGCAGCATCTGTTCTCCCGACTTCAACTGTATATAATATGAAGATGGATATTAACTGACTACATTTAGATTAAGTGCCTCCCCCAAGGACACATAAGCAGTATCCGTGGGCTTGTATTTGAACTGACAACCTTTGGATCATTAATCCATTTACGTCTCTGAGGTTTAAAGTAAACACAGCCCAGTGTCGTTTAGGGCTTCGTAGAAATAGTACTCCCATTCAGTTCTTCAATTTCCTGAAATGTTCTCAACTGCAGGACCACTGACCTTGCAAGTCATACGATGAGAGACATTTTACTAATAACAATGCCCATGTTCCACGATTTCCATTGAAGGTCAAAGAGTGCGAATTCTGGGTGGGAATTTGCTACAGTGAACTGAAGCGCCTTCTGATCTCTGCAATTGGTCCACAGCACAAAGAGCATTATGTAAAAATGTTTGCATTGAATAAACATGGGTAATGAGGCTCTAAATCTGGTTACAACATAGAAACAAGTAGAAAGAGACCATTAGCGGAGTTTCCCTGCACCACACATCAAATCCCTGTCTCTCTCCCTGTCTCTCTCCCTCTCTAAACCCTTCAAAATCTTAGATTTGTAATCCCTTCTTTCCTGACTGCATTTGCAATTCCTTTCATTTTCTACCTGGCCCTCTTCTTTTATTCCTCCCCTTTCATCTGCTGCTTTTATCCTTAAGTAATTCTTAATGTTGAAGTGCCTCGGGGCACCCAGACTGTATAATTAGGTGCTGTCACTGTCTCCTCAGTGACAGAGGAAACGGTGAGAGGGTGCTTCGGCATGTCACGTGTCCAGGAGATAACCATCATCTGGAATATAGATCGTGGAGGAAGCGTCTACCTACAGATGCCCTTTGAAATAATTTCTGGCTCTCATCTTGGGTTTAAGCCCCAAACTTCAGAGGAGCAGGTAGCTACTGTGGGAGTAGCTACCCAGACAGGTTTGTGAGTTGATTAGCGGTTTTTCTAAAACCATTTATGTAAGCTTACAGTAGTGTTGCACAGTATACTAAAACTTCAGTAGTATTTCGATACTAGAACATAAAAAAAATGGTTCGACACTATCAATTGTGTCTGGCGTCGTCTACTGATGGAGAGAGGATCAAGTCTGTCTATCAGCGCAGCAGATGTCCCTTTATAGCACGCATGCACCGTGCCTGCTCCACTTAACATGTCCTGAGGAAAAACTGCACTCACTGGGAGTCTGGGCTGCATCATGTTAGCTCCCCACTCATGCTGACAGAAGTTAACACAATGAATAATACAACATGATATGTAGAAGTGTTGCAACTGTTTACTGTTTGCAAAACAATGTCCACTATAGACTAGAACTCTTTACAACGCAAGAAGATACTGGTAGCTTCCAGCTTTGTAGGCTAACTTTCCTTGCTAGCTCACAGCTGAAGCTAGCATCAATTCACTACCGTAGGACCAAAACTGAAAATATGGAAAATATGCTGATTGTCGCCAAAAACCCTAGTCATTGCCAAAAAAGTTATTCAGTCACTTTGTCTCCCTCACCTCAGTCACAGCTCTCCTTTCTCTCTCATTGTGTGTGGGAATGACGTCATTAGGTGTTAAAGAGACAGCACACACTTTTAAAAAAGAGATCGCTTCTTCTATGCAAATGTTATTGATCAGTGCAATAACTACCAAATCAATAGAGAATTACTATTCAAATAAATGATTAACATTATGTTGTTATGAAGTTAGATTGTTTTTACCTAAGTCAAATTGATCGTATGATTGTATAATTGTACATTAATGCATACAGGGCTGTCTCTGAAAAATGAACACCATTTTTAAATGTAATGATATTCAACAAAAAATAACTGTCTGGATCAAAGGCCATTGTGTGACCTTGGCTAATATGCCCTCTTTTTTTGCTGTGGTATCATTTCGGTATCGAGTATCGTGATGATATCGAGTATTGTGATACTTAACCTGATACACTAACATACAGTGTAAATTATTCTTATTCCATTTTTTATCTATACAAAGGAAAGCCACTTTATAATGTTTGAAGCTATATGGTAGCTTCCCATTGTTATTGATTAATGTAGTGCATTGTTGAGGGAGCTAGCACATAAGCATTTTGCTGCACCTTTTATACCTGCTGTAAACTGTGTATGTGATGAATAAAATGTGATTCGACTTGATTTTGATTCACACCCTTAATATTAAGTGTGCTGAATTTTTTTTTAATATCTCAGAAATAATTTACACAGCTGAAGTTGCAAAATAGCGCCGAGTTGTGCAGCGGCTGATCACACAAAATGGAAATCATTTGGTGGTGCTTAAATCATTCGTTCATATTGACCAATTTATGTACTGTGAATTGCGACCTAGAAAAAGTATTTTCAGGTTGTTGGTACCTGCACTCTATATGTTAGTCAAACAATAAAATAAATTATAATAAACACTGTGCTTTATACTTTCCCATTGTGGAATCCATTAGTATTGTCACGTTCTGACCTTTATTTCCTTTGTTTTGTCATTATTTAGGATGGTCAGGGCGTGAGTTGGGGTGGGCAGTCTGTTTGATTTTCTATGATTTGGGGATTTCTATGTTTCGGCCTAGTATGGTTCTCAATCAGAGACAGGTGTCATACTTAGGTAGCTTGGGTTTCACTGTGTGTTTGTGGGTGTTTGTTTCTGTGTCTGTGTTTTTCACCACACGGTACTGTTTTGGGTTTCGTTCATTCCACGTTTGTTTTTGTATTCAGTTGTTCATGTGTACTATTTCTTACACACGCCGCATACTGGTCCTCCGATCCTTTTCGCCTCTCCTCTTCGGAAGAAGAGGAGGAAAGTATTTGGTTGCGACCTAGATTTGGACCTCTTGACATAATGGCTAAGTGTACTGACAGTTGAACAGACTTGGGTTTGAGTCCCCCCAAACTCGCGACATTGTTTCAGAAATGGGATGGTGCTGCTTAGAGGCCCATCAAAAGCATGTTCCATTGGTACAAGCTTGTGAGTTGCAAGGTTACAGAATGGCTTAGTAAAACATCTAGTGATCTCATAAAGAGGTTCTGACCTCTTGGTGTATTGATTAAGGTGCTGGACTGGCAGTCGGTACCCAGTTTCAAGTCCCAGTGGAATTCACTACAATATCTGCTTTGGAAACCACTATTAAATAAATCAAAACAAGAAGTAAATGGTTGGCAATGTATGCTAATTGCTCACTCAAAGTGATTTTCACATAGTCATATGACAGCTGGACAACATTGTTTTTTGTATGCATGCAATAGTGTGAATTACTGAGGGTTTAACTGGCAATTACACTTAATATGTGATGCCAGGCCAAAGAGACCTTTACATTAACATGCCTACTTAGTATATTTAGACAAAAATCGCTCACAAAACGTTGATAAGTCCACTCATTACACCTACTCAAACTGTTCACCTCACCCCACAATGGATGACATCAACTAGAGAAAGCTTTGTAAAACAGGAGGAAATTCCTACCTCATGTATTGCAACTATGGATATAATTGTGATGGCCTGTCCCAATGGGTGCTTATCTCCCAAAAAAATCCAAAATGCTCAGTGCTCAAAAATGGTAGGCCTTAATCATACACTTTTACTGGAGGAAGCATGGGAAAGTTATGCTGCATTAAAAGTTGCTAAACGTGTTATCCCAAGAGACAAGTAGGAGAATGTCCTTGAGAGATTTTGTTAAGCGCTAGAGCTCTACTTTATTTTCACCCATTCAGCATCGTTCACACATACTTAAGCCATAGACCCAATCATCTCTATAAGAATTCACATGTAAATGCCGACCAATCGCCAGCATGACAACTCCTCCATTATCTCAGCCAATCATGGCTAGCCAGGAAGGATCCTGTCCTTCTCCCTATATAGCTCCTTGGCAAAACTAGGCTCATAATTTTACATTTTTATTTACATTTACGGATCCCATATACATTTGTAATTAAGGCATATGAAAGTTAAAATGTTCAAGGAACTAGCAATGTTTCGGGAACTAGTATCTCACAATTCAAATGGAACCTGCCTTAGCAATATCTAGCTAAAAATAGTATTTGTTTACAAATTGTTTAATGAGTCCGAGATATACTTATTCAACCTAGTAGTAGCAGTAGCAGTAGTAGTAGCAGTAGCAGTAGCAGTAGTAGTAGTAGTATTTGTTATGGGTCCCCAAGCTACTCTTCCTGGGGTCCAGCAAAATTAAGGCAATTTTAAAAACATTACAAAAGATTAAAAGATTTCACAACACACTGTGTGCCCTCATGCCCCTATTCCACCACTACTACACATCAACAATACAAAATCCATGTGTACGTGTGTATATGTTATCGTGTGTGTATGCATGTGTCTGTGCCTATGTTTGCATTGCTTCACAGTCCCCGCTGTTCCATAAGGTTTATTTTTAACTGATTTTAAATTAAATGTTATTGCTTTCATGAGTTACTTGATGTGGAATAGAATTCAATGAAGTCATGGCTCTATGTAGTACTGCCATAGTCTCCCATAGTCTGTTCTGGACTTGAGGACTGTGAAGAGACCTCTGATGGCATGTCTTATGGGGTATGCATCGGTGTCTGAGCTGTGTGCCAGTAGTTCAAAAAGACAACATTCAACATGTCAATACCTCTCACAAATACAAGTAGTGATGACGTCAATCTCTCCTCCACTAAGAGCCAAGAGAGATTGATTAACTTTAATGTTAGCTCTCTGTGTACATCCACGGGCAAGTCGTACTGCCCTGTTCTGGAAAATTGTCATTTTCCTAAGTCACTTTTTGTGGCACCTGACCACGCGACTGAACAGTCTAGTCTAGGTGAGACAAAACTAGGGCCTGCCCTTGTTGAATGTGCTGTTAAGAAGGCAGTGTGGCACTTTATTTTGGACAGACTTCTCCACATCTTAACTACTAATGCATCAATATGTATTCCTTGCTATCCACTCTGAAACAAACTGCAGCTCTTTAAGTGTTGCAGTCATTTCAGTCGTTGATGTGTATTGTGTTATTTTTTTATTTAACCAGGTAGGCAAGTTAAGAACAAGTTCTCATTTACAACTGCGACCTGGCCAAGATAAAGCCAAACAGTGAGAAAAAAACAACACACGTTACACATGTGATAAACAAATGTACAGCCAATAACACAATAGAAAAATCTATATATAGTGTGTGCAAATGTAATAAGATTAGGAAGGTAAGGCAATAAATAGGCCAGTGTCAAAATAATTACAATTTAGCTAATTAACACTGGAATGATAGATGTGCAGATGATGATGTGCAAGTAGAGATACAGGGGTGCAAAAGAGCAAAAATAAATAACAATATTGGGATGAGGTAGTTGGGTGGGCTATTTACAGATGGCCTGTGTACAGGTGCAGTGATCGGTAAGCTGCTCTGACATCTGATGCTTAAAGTTAGTGAGGGAGAAAAGTCTCCAGCGTCAGTGATTTTTGCAATTTGTTCCAGTCATTGGCAGCAGAGAACTGGAAGGAAAGGCGCCCAAAGGTAGAATAGTCTTTGGGGGTAACCAGCGAAATATACCTGCTGGAGCGTGTGCTATGGGAGGGTGTTGCTATGGTGATAAGTGAGCTGAGATAAGGCGGGGATTTACCTAGCAAAGACTTATAGATGACCTGGAGTCAGTGGGTTTGGCGACGAGTATGAAGCGAGGGCCAGCCAACGAGAGCATACAGGTCGCAGTGGTGGGTAGTATATGGGGCTTTGGTGACAAAACGGATGGCACGGTGATAGACTGCATCCAATTTGCTGAGTAGAGTGTTGGAGGCTATTTTGTAAATGACATCGCTGATGTCAAGGATAGGTAGGATAGTCAGTTTTACAAGGGTATGTTTAGCAGAATGAGTGTTGCGAAATAGAAAGCCGATACTAGATTGAATTTTGGATTGGAGATGCTTAATGTGAGTCTGGAAGGAGAGTTTCCAGTCTATCCAGACACCTAGGTATTTGTAGTTGTCCACATATTCTATGTCAGAACCGTCCAGAGTAGTGATGCTAGTCGGGCGGGCGGTTGCGGGTAGCGATTGGTTGGAGTGCATGCATTTAGTTTTACTAGCATTTAAGAGCAGTTGAAGGCCACGGAAAGAGTGTTATACGGCATTGAAGCTCATCTGGAAGGGCCAGAAGTATACAGAATGGTGTCATCTGCGTAGAGGTGGATCAGCGAATCACCAGCAGCAGGAGAGACATGATTAATATATACATAGAAAAGAGTCGGCCTGAGAATTGAACCCTGTGGCACCCCCATAGAGACTGCCAGAGGTCCAGACAACAGGTCCTCCGATTTGACACACTGAACTCTGTCTGAGGAGTAGTTGAAGAACCAGGCGAGGCAGTCATTTGAGAAACAAAGGCTGCTGAGTCATACACATACATAGACACTCAAAGCCAATGGCATGACGTTAGTTAAGGTTGAAAAAAGTAACGGGACTATGTTGGAGAGGCTTTCATTAAACAACACCCTCTAAGTTCTGTTAGACAGGTAACTCTTCATCCACAATATAGCAGGGGGTGTAAAGCCATAACACATACGTTTTTCCAGCAGCATACTATGATCGCTAATGTCAAAAGCCGAACTGAAGTTTTAAAAAAACAGCCCCCAAGTGCAGTGTTTGTTTGCTCCTCATTACACACCACGTACCAACAAATATTCTTTACATCAACAATGTAGGAATCACTACAAAACATCTTGTATGACCTCTTATACACTATATTTGGCCCAGCCTTTGGAACTTTGGTTTTCCTAGATACGACTACTATATTGTGAACACTACGTCCGATGGATCTGGATACTGCTTTCAAGCTAATTTCTGCAGCATTAGTAAAGATGTGATCAATAGATGTTGATGATTTCATTCCTGTGCTGTTTGTAACTACTCTGATTGGTTGACCGATAACCTGAATCAGGTTGCAGGCACTGGTTACAGTTTGAAGCTTTTTCTTGAGTGGGCACCTTGATGAAAGCCAGTCAATATTTAAATCACCCAGATAATATACCTCTCTGTTGATATCACATACATTATCAAGCATTTCACACGTTATCCAGATACTGACTGTTAGCACTTGGTGGTTTATAGCAGCTTTCCACAAGAATGGACTTTAGAGGAGACAGATGAACCTGCAGCCATGTTACTTCAACAGTATTTAACATGAGATT
The DNA here is from genome assembly GCF_002021735.2 of Oncorhynchus kisutch. NCBI lineage: Eukaryota > Metazoa > Chordata > Actinopteri > Salmoniformes > Salmonidae > Oncorhynchus > Oncorhynchus kisutch. The sequence continues at coordinate 5,316,204 of NC_034194.2, forward strand.
TACAGGAATGTGGTTCTGAATATAAACACCTCCACAATTGGCATTTCTTTATTTTCTGTACATTTATATAAATATTTACTGCTACTACTGTATCATCAAAAGTACTAGTTAGTGAGTTTCAGAGATAGTTAGAATATGAATGTAATCTGTTACTAGTAGGTTATTGTTTTCATGAACTTGTTCATTGAGCTACATCTGTCAACGTGGGCTATTTTGAGCACTTTTCTTCTGGGATGCTTCATTCCTTTACTGGGAAGCTTAGGAAAAGTAGATATGCTCATGTTATTTATGTTAGTGCAGGGTGAGCTGCACACAGTGGAATTCCTACTAGGGCACACCGCCTCAGTGCTAACAGTATGAATCTGGTTCATAGGCACATGATTACTGCATGATTAATCCATACTCGAGCTCTGGGATAGGACATTGTTTTTTCACCAGGAACGGTCACATTTCTTACAATTCCAAAATCACAGCTGGCAAGAAGGCCGAGGAAATCCGCCCACCCCCAAGCTTCATAGGATTTGGAGATCCCTTTATGGATGGCCCGATAGGCAGGATAACTTTAGCCCGTTGCTCCCGGCGCCTGGCCTCTAAACAGATGAAGAAGCCCTGCTCGATCCAGAGCAGGCAAAGACGGCTGCCAACGTCGAAATCATAGGAGTAGGGACTGCGGCCGCAGACACGGGTACCCCCAGCAAATAAGGTGCAGAAAGACTAAACTATTTGTTGTTTGTATACGCTCCGGGCCTCTCGTTGGGAGTGTAGACTGCTTTACGGGAGACCACTGTCTTTGGCTTCCACGGCTCATGACATGTGACCATCGATGATTGCCATGCTCCTCTTGTTGTGTAGCTTCAACTCCAATATCAGATGGGGTAGCTACGGGCAACACCAGCCAGTTGGATAACGACAAGGCGGAGATGCATCCAACAAGCGCGAACGCAGTCCATCCACCGGAGTAGAAAAGGTAAACATTCCACTCTTGAGTTTTCCCCAGTTTCTTATATAGGCTGGCGACCTGCGTGATCAAGGAAGCCACCTCAAGCCTATAATCCTCGTCAAGCAAACAATTTCTGCATTGGATCTGGTTTATCCCGAAACAAAGCGTAGTACATACAGCTCCTACAGCGCTGGAACCGTTTATTTATTTCTCCAGACAAATAGGGCTCCATTGCAAAACTCATCTGGGTCTAACTTTGTTAGCTTGATGGCTAGCAGCATAACAGCTCTGTTAAGCAGACTTCAATCTGTCTGTTAAGCAGGATTCCGAGACAAGAAATAGCGGTCCTAGCTGTTAAAAGCTAAATGTGCCGCAGAATCCACACAAAAACAAGTTCTGTATTTATATTTAAAGAATATGGGTATGTTTTAGTCAAAAATAACAAACCGATGCTTCCAGCGTACAATGTTCAGCTGCTCTGATGGCGTAGTCACCTGACATGGAGGCAGCTCTGTACTGGTAATTAAACAGTCCAGAAGTACAAATAAGCTACTAGGTTTTTACAGTACAAAAAAAAAGCTCTACAGTTACACTTTACTATAAAGGGGTATATACTGTATAAGGCATTCATGGCATATTTATGAAACCAGTCATGAAACCTTTACGCATGCTGCCGTATCATTCATAACACATTTATTCAACATCATTATAAGACATTTAAATAATGGTAATGAGGAAATTTAAGATCACTAAAGTTCATATTAATTTTAAAGTAATTAACACAATGTTTAGCATATTTGGAAATGTTCCCTTTCTGTAAACACATGATTTCCAGCATTCTATTTGTGACACTGGTGCGGGTTGATGGTCACTAGACTTGACACTGAATGCTATGGCTTATTCTCATATCTGTTGACAGTGATTGATGCCAGACTGGAGGTACAAGGACAGAGGACACACTGATTATGCACTATTGTATTTTATTGATTACATTCTGTGAACACTGTGTGATTCTATAGCAGCTGACAAAGGCACTGGCAGTGTCCGAATATCCATACTGTCATAAATAGTAGGACGTTTGAGTATGCAAATGTCTTTTGTTTTATAGTATGTGAAATTTTGAAAAAAAATTGAGTGTACATTAAATGCCAGGATGTCATACTCATTTCGGATTTTAATCTAGTAGAATTGGCTGCAAACTATTAAGGAAGATAATTGTTTCTCTCTCTTTCACACTCACACACACACACGCACACAAAACAGCTCATAATCATACAAAAATGAACAAATGGCGGGGAACAAGTACAATTGCGGCAGGTAGCCTGGTTGGTAAGAGTGTTAAGACAGTAACCAAAAGATTGCTGGATTGAATCTCTGAGCTGACAACTAATAGGGTGTAGTGTTTCCAAGCGGGTGGAAAAGAGCGCGTGCTTTGGTATTTTTCTCCGGTAAGACCATAACGATTCTCTGTATTAAATTTGATAGTTTATTTACATATTAGGGTACCTAAGGTTTGATTATAAACGTTGTTTGGAAAGGTTTATTAGTAATGTTTGGGATTAATTTTGTATGCATTTTGATGGAGGGAAACTGGGTGGATTATTGACTGAAGCACACCAGCTAAACAGAGTTTTTATGGATATAAAGAAGAACATTATCAAACAAAAAGGACCATTTGTGATATATCTGGGACCTTTTGGAGTGCCAACAGAAGAAGATAAGGCATTAATTATATCGCTCTTTCGGGGCGCACCTGCCTGGTTGAAGTATGTTTTTCATGGTTTTGTATGCGGGGCGTAAAGCGTTTTTGAAATCTGACACAGCGGCTGGATTAACAAGAAGGTAAGCTTTATATTGATGTATTACACTTGTGATTATTTAAATATAAATATATAATAAATATAAATTCTGTAGTTTGAATTTTGCGCTCTGCAATTTTACCGGATTTTGGCCAGGTGGGATGCTACCGTCCCACCTGCCCATAAGAAGTTAACTTTGAAGTCAGCCGCACCAATGTTTCGGAGGAAACACCGTCCAGCTGACAACCGAGATCAGCTTGTAGGAACCTGGCCCACCACAAGGAGTCGCTAGAGCGCGATGGGACAAGGAAATCCCAGCCTGCCAAGCCCTCCCCTAACCCGAACGATGCTGGGCCAATTATGCGCCACCTCATGGTTCTCCCAGTCACGGCTAGCTGTGACACAGCCCGGGATTGAACCCGAGTCTGTTGTGATGCCTAAAGCACTGCGATGCAGTCCCTTAGACCACTACGCCACTCGGGAGGCCTATATTTAAGTTCTACATAATACAAGTGTAGCCAGTTCAGAAGGGAAACCCGACTGTGGTGGCGTCAGCTCATTACAACAGCTGATATTGCACCAATCGGATGCACACGTGTGGTCTATTTAGTTGACCAGTTTTACACATGCTTCCTCAATGCCGGATGTCACAGCCTCGCATGCGCTGGTGTCTCTTGCTGCCGTGCTGCTGTAGACCTCTATGCTTGCTGTTTCTGATATGAACTTTGCCTATTGAACTTGATGGGCTATCAGCAACAATACAATAGGTTAAGTTCAATACAATACTTATTTTCTGCCATCATTGCAAATAAATTCATTAAAATCCTACAATGTGATTTTCTGGATTTTTTTTCTCATTTTGTCTGTCATAGTTGAAGTGTACCTATGATGAAAATTACAGGCCTCTCATCTTTTTAAGTGGAGGAACTTGCACAATTGGTGGCTAACTAAATACTTTTTTGCCCCACTGTATATGCAGGCTTATTCTAGTCATCTACGGGGTCTATTATTTTATTATTTATTATATTATTTTTGTTCAGGTCATCTATCTTCTCTCTTGGTTTACCGGCATATTCTGTTAGACGTAAACTTCAGCTCAGGAAGACTATATTGAAGGTCTAGGTTTTAGACAGTAACTATGTTGCTTCTGTTTTGCATCGCATCTGATACAGTACATAACACTGTTAGCTCAGGTGGTTGGCCGGCACTCAGCGGTGCATCTATTTAGCAGGTGGTTGGTTGGGCTCATAGGTAGAATATTCTCATGTACCAAGATCACAGCTCATCTTGCCTCAGCAAGGGCACACAGCACCGTGTCACTAGAGCAGGTTCATACTACTTATGGTTGCCTTGATAGATAGGTCGTTTTTTCACCATGTACCAAGATGACCGCCCATCTTGCCTCATCGAGTGTACCCGGCGGTACGTCATGTGAAATACGACTGCATTAGCTCATACTATACACATATTATTCACACATAGGCCTAGTAGTTATGAATGTATGGTAGAATTACCTTCGCTGGTCTAATCAAAGATAATGTTTTCGTAAAGATGAAATGTGAAGTTAGTTGTCTAAAATTGGATTTGAGTAAAATCTAGACCTTGCCTCTTAACTTGGTACGCCCAGAGAATTGCCCTAAAGGCGGTTACGCCCACTTCTGACCCGAGGGTATAAAACCTGTGAGTGAAGAATTTACAGATAACACTAAGCGACCCAAGCTGCAGCCAAGGTCTAAAAAGTAAACAAACCCAAAACGCAACACAATTTTGAAGACAAAGAAATATTTTTCTACCCAAGCTACGGATGAGTAGCTGTGTCTAAGCGGGTGAATTCAAGTCGAACCACCTAGCCTCCACTCCCCATCGAATCGTGGTATCTACACTGTTTCATTCCTACGCTGTGAGCTCTGAGCTACAGAGCTGTCTGTCCTCAGAAGAGCCCTTCCAGAGCAAGAGCGAGGGAACAGACTCCTAAGCCAAAAGGACACCGACATCGTGAGGACGACCAGAGAGTTGCGCCAGAGTAGTGCGTCATTGAGCAGCCTGAACGGTCCACGCGGAGAATCCACGCGGAGAATCCAAGGAGACCTTCCCCACGTAAATACATAATATATTCTGACCCATAAGAGCGGCATTTTGGGGCAAGGCTAGGGTTTAGAATAAGCATTGCTGACAAATTCACCCAAATGTATATTTCTCTCGTGTACTTTCTCTTTTTCTCCCTCTTTTAAATCCCCATTTTGGGTAACACGTGCCATGATGTGTTGGCCCGTTATACTAAGTTCTAATCAATAGCCTATAAGTATCCCTTTATCATAGCCTTTAATCATCATTTTAGCTTTCTAGTAAATAAATACTCAACTAAGATTGGTGTGGTACGAACTTATTGGTGAGACCTGGGTCCATGCAGTTTCCTGAAGTTTGCTAAACAGCATTGATACTTGGATTGGAACCAGTGCTTAGGTCAGAAGACATGTGGGTGGGTTTGGCGTCTAAATGAGAATGCATGAGCAGAAAAGAACTACTATAAAGTCATTTTTGCTCATCTTTATCAAGGGTAATGTTCTGAGGCAGACCCTGTGCTGGTCCCAGCCTGTTGCCTGAACAGTGTGTAAGGGGGTTTGGTAAAATACATTTTAAAAAGTCTGTACAATGGATAAATATAGATCTAGTCAAAAGGGACTTTTAATTTGAAAACTCCTTATAAAGAATGCTGAATAAATGTGTTATGGAGGTTGTTATGAATTATACTGTAACACACATTAAGGTTTTATGAATGTCTTAACGTAAACAGCTCAAAAGCAATGTTACCGAAACTACAATGTGGATTGAACGGAATTATATCTCAGTATTTTACTTGAAGCACGCTCTCTGTATCGACAAGTTAAACTGCAATTGATGTAGTGGTTATTATACAGTAATAGAGTATGCCAGCTTCTTAAAATGGCCAACTTGATCCACTTGCCTTTTCCTGTCAGATTCTGTATCAGTGTTGTTAAATTTGTTTATCTGCAGCTCTGATGAGTGTAAATTGGAATATAAACCAAAGCTGGTTCTGAAAGCATGCATTAGTTAGCCATTGCCTGTCATTTTACTTTCCTCTCTTTACATTGTGGTGCACTAACATCACCATTAGTGCAACATAATGAAGTACCTACTTAAAATGTATCCATAAAGTGAGCCAGCACATGTTACATAAATCGTACTACATGGCACCTGTTTTCACATAGATCTATACTATACACTAGTGGTGGGCCTATGGGAATGGATGCATCTTTAAGACAGTGTCATATTTCACTGTGGGGTTGGGCTTCATAGAATGTAGTTTGAACCTTCATTACAGTGAAAAGGCCATCAAAAACAAAGACACAATCCCATCTCTGGATGGGATTACCCCTGCAATGCCAATGGCAAAGGAGTTTGAATATTCAAAATGCCATTCACACTGTACAGGGAGGAAGGTAGTGGGAGACACAGGCCGTGTCCCAATCCAAAGGCAGCTCCCTACCTGCCTCCAAAGGCACCTACCTTAGTAGGTAGCACTTTTCCAGTATGTTACTGCCATTTGGGACGAGATTCGAAAGCAGCATCAGTGACAACACATTTACATTCCACTGAGCGCAAGATGTTTGTTTACATTGTAGCCACTGTAGCAGCGTGAGTAATTAGTGCTAGCAATTCAGTGAACAACTATCCCAAAATGGACATCTCTGACATGAATAACAAGTAAACAAGAACCAGAATCGATCTCCTCAGTACCTGTTCATGAATTAAGTTGACACCGACCAGAATAATTATCCTACAGTATAGCGTCCTCCTCTCGCATATTGCTTGGTCTGCTGCTCCCTCGTTGTGGACAGACACGCTTGCATGCATGATAAAGGATACAATTATTTGAGATTGCTAAATAAGCTATTTTACTGACTGTTTAAGAATGATTAATAGCCAGAATATTACTATTTCACTGTGAATCTAATATTGCATTACTTCTGCTAATGTTTTTTCTATTGAGTAGGCTTAAATTGAGATATACAAATACAAATGTTAGTAGTCCCATGCGCCAAATACAAAAGGTTTCACCTTACATTGTAATGCTTACTTACGAGCCCCTAACCAACAATGCAGTTTTAAAAAATATGGATAAGAATAAGAAATAAAAGTAACAAGTAATTAAAGAGCAGCAGTAAAATAACAATAGCGGGACTATATACAGGGGGGTACCGGTAGAGTCAATGTGTGGGGGCACACATAGTTGAGGTAATATGTAGGTAAAGTTATTAAAGTGACTACGCATAGATGATAACAACAGAGAGTAGTAGCTGTGTAAATAGTCTGGGTAGCCATTTGATTGGGTGTTCAGGAGTCTTATGACTTGGAGGTAGAAGCAGTTTAGAATCATCTTAGACAATGACTTGGTGCTCCGGTACCGCTTGCTTTGCGGCAGCAGAGAGAACAGTCTTTGACTAGGGTGGCTGGAATTTTTGACAATTTTTAGGGCCTTCCTCTGACACCGCTTGGTATAGAGGTCCTGGATGGCAGGAAGCTTGGCCCCAGTGTTGTACTGGGCCATACGCACTACCCTCTGCGGTGCCTTGCGGTCAGAGACCAAGCAGTTGCCATACCAGGCAGCGATGCAACCAGAGGATGTGAGAACCCATGCCAAATATTTTCAGTCTCCTGAGGGGGAATAGATTTTGTTGTGCACTCTTCACGACTGTCTTGGTGTGCTTGGACCATGATAGTATGTTGGTGATGTGGACACCAAGGAACTTGAAGCTCTCAACCTGCTCACTACAGACCCGTTGATGAGAATGGGGGTGTGCTTGGTCCTCTTCTTCCTGTAGTCCACAATCATCTCTTTTGTCTTGATCACGTTGAGGGAGAGATTGTTGACCTGGCACCACACGGCTAGGTCTCGGGACCTCCTCCCCATAGGCTGTCTTGTTGTTGTCGGTGATCAGGCCTACCACTGTTGTGCCATTGGCAAACTTAATGATGGTGTTGGAGTTGTGCCTGGCCATGCAGTCATGAGTGAACAGGTAGTACATGAGGGGACTGAGCACACACCCCTGAGGGGCCCCCGTGTTGAGGATCAGCGTGGCGGATGTGTTGTTACCTACATTTACCACCGGAGGAGGCCCATCAGGAAGTCCAGGATCCAGTTGCAGAGGGCGGTGTTTAGTCCCAGGGTCCTTAGCTTAGTGATGAGCTTTGAGGGCGCTATGGTGTTGTACACTGAGCTGTAGTCAATGAATAGCATTCTCACATAGGTGTTCCTTTTGTCCAGGTGGGAAAGGGCAGTGTGGAGTGCAAAAGGGGTTGCATCATCTGTTGGGGCGTTATGCAAATTGGAGTGGGTCTAGAGCTTCTGGGATGATGGTGTTGATGTGAGCCATGACCAGCCTTTTAAAGCACTTTATGGCTACTGATGTGAGTGCTACGGGTCAGTAGTCATTTAGGCAGGTTACCTTAGTGTTCTTGGACACAGGGACTATGGTGGTCTGCTAGAAACATGTTGATATTACAGACTCGGACAGGGAGAGATTGAAACTGTTGGTGAAGACACTTGCCAGTTGGTCAGCGCATGCTCGGAGAACATGTCCTGGTAACCCATCTGGCCCTGCGGCCTTGTGCATGTTGACCTGTTTAAAGGTCTTACTCACATTGGCTGTGAAGAGCATGATCACACAGTCTTCCAGAACAGCTAGTGCTCTCAAGCATGTTTCAGTGTCATTTGCCTCGAAGCGAACATAGAAGTAGTTTAGCTTGTTTGGTAGGCTCGTGTCACGACGACTATCACACCCGTGCATATTATTAAATGACACTGATGTTCAGGATAACATAACTAATATTGGAAGGTGATATGATGCAATCTAGCTAGATAAGAAGGCCTAGGCTAATTCATCCTATTGTAAGCTAAATGCATTTGTTACAAAACAAATACTGGCATGTGATAAAGGATAGCATGCCGAATATAATTATATAAATGCATATCAAACAGGAATATATATTACATGAAATGAATACAACATTGTAATATTATTGATGCCGTTCTCGTTCCTTGCAGGGGATTGGACATATGAATTGCAGTCACCAGATGCCCAAGCCTCAAAACCAGAAACACGTGGAGACACTTGTCATTTTGAATAAATATTACACTTTTTATTGGTTTCCCTGTATCTGTGCATGAGCACTTAAAACATAGTCCATTGTACAAAATAAGTAATTCCCAAGTGAAGGACATTGAAGTGAAGGACATTGGAGGAGATTAACCTCCAACATTCATAAGCTTGTTCAGTATACAAGGGCAAATTTTGTCATGACCGCCACAGGTTTCTTTATACACAGGACAGGAGTTGTTCCAGACCTTTTTTAAAACTAATTGTGGTCTAAATTGAAGACGTGTACACCTCTAAACAGCCGATAAGCAGGACAAGATCGCCTACTAACATGAACTAGTTATCGCGTACAACGGGTTAGCTAGCTAGCTATGGGCTGACAACATTTACTCACCATTTGAATTCAAAATTCATTCTGAAAGTAATTTGTTAAACATTTTAATATAATTTGGTGAATAAATAAACATTATACTTACCATTTTTTTTAAGTTATTGCTTATTCTTCTGGAAAATGTTATCCCAAGCGGGGACTTCTGTCCGCCATTAATTCCGGAATTTGGGGAATTTTTGCTGAGCCGCAAGGTGTTATTGGATAGCCTCCCCGGGGAAGTATACATCGGATGCTGCTTTTAGAATCACCCGAATGAAAACATCTTAGAGTACATTTTTAAAGTACCTTGGGATTGGGTCATGCCAATCCCAATTGGGACACAGCCACAGTGTTGGCATCATTTTGAGAGTGGAGGCAGGGTGCACAGCACAGTGAGGTCAATTGGCTGGATAGAGAATGCGGAGCATGCGTAGCATGCGGAGCATACTGCAGAAAAATGTATCAAAGATGAGGGGACTACAATTCTCACTGCTTGCCTCCAGTAGTTTTGTCTTCTCCCATGACAAGAAACCTGAGTTAAAGTGTGTCACACAATGCAGTCGACGTGAAGATATCTATTGTCAAATGTTAATGCGTAAGTTTTGCTGCCACAGAGTGACGTTAAGACAATCTACAAATCAATTTCTTCGGGAGCTCCTTGCGCTGAATATGAATTAGCTTGCCGCTTTTCTTTTTCTTCTCTGGAAATCACTAGAAATAAGGCAAAGGTCAGTAAACTAACCTCACTGAGGATATTCATGTGATTATGTTTCAAGCAATTGTGCCAAGAAAGAGGTAAAGGCAATGCGATGCATTCTCTATGCTGAAAAAAAGGGTGCTTTTTTAGCTTTTCCCATAGGATAACCATTTTTGGTTCCAGATAGAGAACCCTTCTTGGTTCCAGGTAGAACCCTTTTGGGTGTCATGTTGAACCCCTTGTGGAAAGGGTTCTACCGGAGACCAAAAGGTGTCTATCTTCATCTTTATTCAGCTTGTTATAGAAGACACACACCGAATGGTAACTCAAGCTCATTTGCATTTGATGCATCTAACCATGTAACCTAAATTAACTAAATGAGGCTTTCTCTCTTTATTTTGCATGTTAGGTGCTATTTTTGTTTCTCATTGACTGCTTCACTTATTTAGTCATCATTAAAAAAATCTAAGAGTAGAGCACTTTACTTTTGTTGCCAAATATTTTCAAGACGGCAGTAGTCTATTCCTAATAAAACCCATTATGCACAACGACTCCTTGGCAGATTAGCCCACATTGTTCCTCCTAGGATTTCAGCAGTGATGGAGGTTGGGGTAATCCTGTTGCATACATCCATCTATCTATACATCATAAAAATAAATAAAAATAATGCTGCAATTAGAGGGTTGCAATTAGAGGACTACAATTAAAGGAGAAGGATCCATTGTGAATCGTTTATGTCATCTCAGATAATACATATATAATAGCTTGAACAGCAAATTTATCCATATCAATTGTATAGGCTATTTGGATGATTTACACTGAAGTGTTTTTAGTTGCTTGTTCAAATTTTTGGGGATAAGAGAAATATTAAAATTCATGCTGTAATACTTTTTTCCATTTGAAACAGAAAACATAATGCTCACAGTAGCCATACATCATGACCTTGCAAGTAACAAAAGTAAGTAACAATGGATATATGGAATTACTGTAATAACACAGTCATGTATTTGCCAAGGCAGGAGCAACTCTTCCTTGGGTCCGGCAAAATAAAGGTTGTTATACAATAGTAAAAACATTACAATACATTATTTACAGAATTCAGAACACACTAAGTGTGTGCCCTCAGGTCAATACTCCACTACCACATATATACAACACAAAATCCATGTGTACGTGTGTGTATAGTGCCTATGTTATCATGTGACTTGCCTAGTTAAAGGTAAAAAAATATATATATACACTGCCATTCAAAACTTTGCGGTCACTTAAAATATCCTCTTTTTTTTTTTAAACAAACATTTTTTGTCCAATAAAATAACATAAAATCAATCAGAAATACAGTGTAGACATTGTAAATGTTGTAAATGACTATTGTAGCTGGAAACGGCAGATTTGTAATGGAATATCTACATAGGCGTAAGGAGGCCCATTATCAGCAACCATCACTCCTGTGTTCCAATGGCACGTTGTGTTAGCTAATCCAAGTTTATCATTTTAAAAGGCTAATTGATCATTAGATCATGTTTATGGCCATTTTGAGCCAGTAATCGAACCCACAAATGATGATGCTTCAGATACTCAACTAGTCTAAAGAAGGCCAGGTTTATGGATTCTTTAATCAGGACAGTTGTTTTCAGCTGTGCTAACATAATGGAAAAAGGGTTTTCTAATGATCAATTAGCCTTTTAAAATTATAAACTTGGATTAGCTAACACAACGTGCCATTGGAACACAGGAGTGATAGTTGTTGATAATGGGCCTCTGTAAGCCTACGTAGATATTCATAAAAAATCTGCCGTTTCCAGCTACAATAGTCATTTACAACATTGACAATGCCTACACTGTATTTCGGGATCAATTTGATGTCATTTTAATGGACCAAAAAAGTAATTTTCTTTCAAAACAAGGTCATTTCTAAGTGACCACAAACTTTTAAACAGTAGTATATATATATATATATAATGTTATCATGTGTGTGTGCCTGTATTTGTGTTGCTTCACAGTCCCCGCTGTTCCAAAAGGTGTATGTTTTATTTATTAAATCAGATTTTACTGTTTGCATCAGGTAGCCTAGTGGTTAGTGTGTTGGGCAAGTAACTGAAAAGTTGCTGGATCGAATCCCCGAGCTGACAAAGGTTTAAAAAAATGTGTTGTTCTGCCCCTGAACAAGGCAGTTAACCCACTGTTCCTAGGCCATCATTGTAAATAAAAATGTGTTCTTGACTGACTTGCCTAGTTAAATAAAGGTTAAATAAAAATAATACCTAATGTGGAATAGAGTTCCATGTAGTCATGGCTCTATGTAGTACTGTAGCACATGTGTCCTCAATATGCCTGTCTGTATTTCATGACTTGGGGACCTCCGTAGAAACACTCAGAATCCTAGCTCGGGTTATTGATGGTTCGATCAGGACTGATACGGGCCAGAGCCTCTGTTAATTCAGTTGTTCAAACAAGCACTCGTTGATTGTGATCCCCTTGATCAAGCACAATGAGTCGACTATTGAATCATACTGTGCAGAACGTAGCGGAGCTAACATGGTGCCAGAGGAGATAGTAAGAGCATTATGAGTAGACAAAAGTCTCAGGTTCTCGACACAGCCACTGGGCATGTGAAAATGATCTTTCTGCCAAGTGCCACCAACAAAGTGACTCCCAAGTAAACATACCATAAGAAACCAAAGGCCATTAAATAAAAAATTCTAAAATATGTCTGAGGGTGAAGGGATGAGGGGGGGGGGGGGGGGGGGGTGAGCAAGAGGGAAAAAGAAAGAGGGAGAGGTGGTGTGGGGTGTGTGGGAGAGAGATTGCAGTCCAATTATGAATAGCAAAAAGGCCCCTGAGCCTAAAATTAGAATTCTAATGACTGCCTGTCTCACAAATCACTTGATAAATTCACTGTTGTACATGAACACTGATTGACTAAATTTGTCTGCCATGGGATGGTAGGAACAATACTTGGAAACCTAATAATGTCAGGGAAATTGTATACCAATATGTCAAGACCAATACCTTTAGTGACCTTTCAGAGTTTGTGTTATATTGCATTATTCAACATGGTTGTTTCTGAAACATGGCCTTGAGAAACTGTTCAGGAATAGATCAGGTAAGAGTTCGACCAAAACAATGGAAATGCCATGGAAACGCCACGTTGACTGTTGTGGTTAGCCAAAAAAGAGTGGTTTTGAAAGTTTGCTCACTTTATCCTATAACGCATTAAAGTGTACGTATACGATTATTTTGAACATTCAAAGCAACTAGGAAACTTCCATCGCTGGCATTGTTGTCACCTTAGCTTGCTAAACAACCATTTCTGAGTGAGGAAGCACAAGCACCACCAATCAGCCTACACCCTTCGTTACTATGACAACTAACTAACCATGTCAGCAAATGACTACTGTCTGAACACACACACACATCCGATTTGGTCACTTGGTGACTGTTCCGGCGCCGCCAGAGATGGCCGCCTCGCTTCGCATTCCTAGGAGATGCACAATCGAGAGCATCCTGTCAGGCTGTATCACCGCCTGGTACGGCAACTGCTCCGCCCACAACCGCAAGGCTCTCCAGAGGGTAGTGAGGTCTGCACAATGCATCACCGGGGGAAACTACCTGCCCTCCAGGACATCCACACCACCCGATGTCACAGGAAGGCCAAAAAGATCATCAAGGACAACAACCACCCGAGCAACTGCCTGTTCCCCCCGCTATCATCCAGAAGGCGAGGTCAGTACAGGTGCATCAAAGTGGGGACAGAGACTGAAAAACAGCTTCTATCTCAAGGCCATCAGACTGTTAAACAGCCATCACTAACATTGAGGGGCTGCTACAAACATACTGACTCAACTCAAGCCACTTTAATAATGGAAAAATGGATGTAATAAATGTATCATCATTAGCCACTTTAAACAATGCCACTTTATATAATATGTTTTCATACCCTACATTACTCATCTCATATGTATATACTGTACTCTATACCATCTATTGCATCTTGCCTATGCCGTTCTGTACCATCACTCATTCATATATCTTTATGTACATATTCTTATTCATTCCTTTACACTTGTGTGTATAAGGTAGTTGTTGTGAAATTTCTAGGTTAGATTACTTGTTAGATATTACTGCATGGTCGGAACTAGAAGCACAAGCATTTCGCTACACTCGCATTATTAACATCTGCTAACCATGTGTATGTGACAAATAAAATTTGATTTGTAACTTGCCGTTTGCACAGTCAGTATTCCGAGCATTAAACCTGGAGTGAACAAAGCTTTAGAACATATAAATCATGCTGGAGTTCACTTTGTTAGACCAGTCCTTGTGCTATCCCCCACAGTCTGCGTTCCAGTGCATCTGTAATCCATTTTTAGGGGTGAATAAATGATATGAGGCACATATAAGGGATGGAATATTTACCTGTAGTTAATTAAAGTAATTGATATAGAAGTCATGGAGTTACACTACTACCAGGGGTATTTTCATCATGGTTTAAATGATGTTTAATACATTTTATCACCCAGTACATAATGAAATTATAATTTCACAAATGTAATTTCACTTCTATCAGACGAGTATGTCTCAGAGTAAGGCAAGGACATATTTGATCAGTATTATTATTCAATACATTATGTCCATACATTTGGAGTCACTTGTGAATAAATCACCCTCACAAATTAAGCTTTTGCTAATCTCTGTGCAGCATGACACCTCTGCTACCTTAACGTCCTCTCCCAGTAAAAGGTGGAAAAGAAAAAGGGTTCTGTGCTCAACGATATAGTTTTGCTTCACTGCCTCTTTCTCCATTTACTAATAATTACCAATGCGGTCCTTCCAATTACTCAGCTCGAACAAACATTTTCTGCAATCCACATACTCATTATGCAGATGACAGGAAAAAAACTTCAGACCTGCTGCTTACTCCAATTAAAATCCTTTGGCCAGGGCAATGCAGAGCCAAATAAATTAGCAAGACAACACTTATTTTATAGCTTCACTTGAAACTGAACTGAACTAATACCATACAGAAGTGGTTTGAATAGAGAGGTCGAAGTAAAAAAAAATATAATAATCTTTGTCAAAAAGAAATGGCTTTGTCTTAGTTATATTAACCAACATTCTCTCATTGACAGTATATGGACTGTTTTGTCTTTGAACACCCACCTTTTATTTAGGAGCTAATGCTGTTGTTTTACAATATTATTCAAATCCAATAGGTAAACTATGTAAAACAAACCATGATTTCAATGTCATTGTACAGTATTGACAGGTCGCAATTGTAAATGAGAACTTGTTCTAAACTTGCCTACCTGGTTAAATAAAGGTAAAATAAAAATTAAATAAATAAATTGACGTAATTTATAGATCGGCAGGCAAAGGTGCTCTCAAGCGGCTAGATGTTCTTTACCATTTGGCCATCAGATTTTCCACCAATGATCCTTATAGGACACATCCCTGAACTCCTCAGTAAATTGATAACCCGTCGCAAGACCCACTGGTTGATGTTTATTCATAAACCCTCTGGCCTCACTCCCCCCTATCTGAGATACCTACTGCAGCCCTCATCCTCCACACACACACACACACACACACAGTTAAACGTCCCCAAAGCACACAAATCCCTGGGTCGCTCCTCTTTTCAGTTCGCTGCAGCAAGCGACTGGAACGAGCTGCAAAAAAACACTCAACCTGGACAGTTTTATGTCCATCTCTTCATTCAAAGAATCAATGATGGACACTTACTGACAGTTGTGTCTGCTTCGTGTGATGTATTGTTGTCTCTACCTTCTTGCCCTTTGTGCTGTTGTCTGTGCCCAATAATGTTTGTACCATATGTTTTGCTGCTACCATGTTGTGTTTCTACTGTATTGTTGTCATGTGTTGCTGCCATGCTGTGTTGTCATCTTAGGTCTCTCTTTATCTAGTGTTGTGATGTCTCTCTTGTTGTGATGAGTGTTTTGTCCTATATTTGAATTTCTAATCCCAGCCCCCGTCCCCGCAGGAGGCCTTTGGCCTTTTGGTAGGCCGTCATTGTAAATAAGAATTTGTTCTTAACCGACTTGCCTAGTTTAAATAAAAAAACTGTACTTTCCACCGCATTTGTTGATAACAACATTTGAAAATACTCTGGACACATTCAGTAACACAAGAATATTGCTGTAAAATCTTAGTGCAACATTAGACAAAAATATGACAAGGACTAACTGGTGTCTCCAAGTGGCCACACACCTCTCCAAAGTGTACACAGTTCCTAAGTAAATTTCAATGCAGTCAACTATAGTGTTGTTGTTTTTTTACTTTTCTAGCTGTGCCGTTGAGGAACTAGCAAGTACACTTGTTTTAGCATTTCTGCCAATAAGCACGTTTTGATTAAAAATTAAAAATGGCTGTAGTTTGGCTGAAAAATTCATCATTGGTGCTAACTGATGGTATTAACCAGAATGTGTATGTTACATTTTATTTATCTTCCCCAAGGAGGATCCACCCATCAAGGGCCCGCATCAACTACGCCTTGGGGATTGTGACTTTATGATCCAGATTTTATGATCCAGCATTGATACGTACAGTGCCTTGCGAAAGTATTCGCCCCCTTTGAACTTTGCGACCTTTTGCCACATTTCAGGCTTCAAACAAAGATATAAAACTGTATTTTTTTGTGAAGAATCAACAACAAGTGGGACACAATCATGAAGTGGAACGACATTTATTGGATATTTCAAACTTTTTTAACAAATCAAAAACTGAAAAATTGGGCGTGCAAAATTATTCAGCCCCCTTAAGTTAATACTTTGTAGCGTCACCTTATGCTGCAATTACAGCTGTAAGTCGCTTGGGCTATGTCTATCAGTTTTGCACATCGAGAGACTTAAATTTTTTCCCATTCCTCCTTGCAAAACAGCTCGAGCTCAGTGAGGTTGGATGGAGAGCATTTGTGAACAGCAGTTTTCAGATCTTTCCACAGATTCTCGATTGGATTCAGGTCTGGACTTTGACTTGGCGATTCTAACACCTGGATATGTTTATTTTTGAACCATTCCATTGTAGATTTTGCTTTATGTTTTGGATCATTGTCTTGTTGGAAGACAAATCTCGGTCCCAGTCTCAGGTCTTTTGCAGACTCCATCAGGTTTTCTTCCAGAATGGTCCTGTATTTGGCTCCATTCATCTTCCCATCAATTTTAACCATCTTCCCTGTCCCTGCTGAAGAAAAGCAGGCCCAAACCATGATGCTGCCACCACCATGTTTGACAGTGGGGATTGTGTGTTCAGGGTGATGAGCTGTGTTGCTTTTACGCCAAACATAACGTTTTGCATTGTTGCCAAAAAGTTCAATTTTGGTTTCATCTGACAAGAGCACCTTCTTCCACATGTTTGGTGTGTCTCCCAGGTGGCTTGTGGCAAACTTTAAACGACACTTTTTATGGATATCTTTAAGAAATGGCTTTGTCTTGGTAGATTTGCAGTGGTCTGATAATATTGAAATGGAAGGAGTATCAGACCACTGCAAATCTACCAAGACCTGGCCGTCCCTCTAAACTTTCAGCTCATACAAGGAGAAGACTGATCAGAGATGCAGCCAAGAGGCCCATGATCACTCTGGATGAACTGCAGAGATCTACAGCTGAGGTGGGAGACTCTGTCCATAGGACAACAATCAGTCGTATATTGCACAAATCTGGCCTTTATGGAAGAGTGGCAAGAAGAAAGCCATTTCTTAAAGATATCCATAAAAAGTGTTGTTTAAAGTTTGCCACAAGCCACCTGGGAGACACACCAAACATGTGGAAGAAGGTGCTCTTGTCAGATGAAACCAAAATTGAACTTTTTGGCAACAATGCAAAACATTATGTTTGGCGTAAAAGCAACACAGCTCATCACCCTGAACACACAATCCCCACTGTCAAACATGGTGGTGGCAGCATCATGGTTTGGGCCTGCTTTTCTTCAGCAGGGACAGGGAAGATGGTTAAAATTGATGGGAAGATGGATGGAGCCAAATACAGGACCATTCTGGAAGAAAACCTGATGGAGTCTGCAAAAGACCTGAGACTGGGACGGAGATTTGTCTTCCAACAAGACAATGATCCAAAACATAAAGCAAAATCTACAATGGAATGGTTCAAAAATAAACATATCCAGGTGTTAGAATGGCCAAGTCAAAGTCCAGACCTGAATTCAATCGAGAATCTGTGGAAAGAACTGAAAACTGCTGTTCACAAATGCTCTCCATCCAACCTCACTGAGCTCGAGCTGTTTTGCAAGGAGGAATGGGAAAAAATTCAGTCTCTCGATGTGCAAAACTGATAGACATACCCCAAGCGACTTACAGCTGTAATTGCAGCAAAAGGTGACGCTACAAAGTATTAACTTAAGGGGGCTGAATAATTTTGCACGCCCAATTTTTCAGTTTTTGATTTGTTAAAAAAGTTTGAAATATCCAATAAATGTCGTTCCACTTCATGATTGTGTCCCACTTGTTGTTGATTCTTCACAAAAAAATACAGTTTTATATCTTTATGTTTGAAGCCTGAAATGTGGCAAAAGGTCGCAAAGTTCAAGGGGGCCGAATACTTTCGCAAGGCACTGTAAGTATGAACATAGGTAATGAGTAACAATGGATGCTCATCTGTGTCTTTACTCTAGACATCCAATTGACTGAATTCTCTCTCAGGGAATACCAGGCTTAGAGTACCAGGGCATGAAATGGTGTTGATAATTTTGTATTGTTTTCTTTTTGATTGTCAGGAAAAATATTATGATGCAGCTTCTGGGTCTGGGCTGGAGAATAAAGACAGTGGCATGCACCATATCATGTGATACCCAAAAGCCAACCAAGTCCACCTATCAAAATAGTCCAAAGGCTCAACGAAGTTCCCATTCAGCTGTTGAGCAACTGTCAGGTGATGAATGCAGAGAGGCACCATCTTTGCTGAAGCATACAACTGATGAGGCACTGTTCAAAGAGAAGATGAAGGCGACGTTCCAATGGAGACAGGAGATGGATCATGATCCATCCAAAGATTCCTTTACATTTCAGGCTTGGTAAGATTGTATGAATAGAATTAATAATGTTGAAGTTAATTGTGAGAAGAAAAAAAATGTGTTTCAGATTGGCCAAGTGGACATTTTTTTTTTTACCCAAAACCAGGGTCATCGCAGACTGCAAAACCCTTCTCTCCGGTGAACTTCTGGAAGACTTCCTCTCATCTGTACGGCAGGAATATAATTATTATTGTATGCGTGCCGAACTGACATCTTCTGTGGAATTACCAATATATTTTCTAACTTGAATATACAATGTTTTAGTCGTATTAACATGACGTGAGCTTTTATCAATCTTTTATTGTATTAAAAAAAATGTAGGATTGGAGAGTGACTTGGCAGCCATTTTGTTATTCCTGCATCTCCTACCCCCAACCTCAAAAGGCCCGAAAACTACAAAGACTCATACCTCTCAAGCTGCTGACCATCTGGTTAGATTTCTGAAGGTATGTTGTCATCTTTGTGCCCATCTCCTTTACCTAGAAGAGTACTTGTTAACGATATACACAGCTCCTGTCTACACAGCTCCTGTCTGATATATTCGTTCTGTCAGTGTCACATATGGTATTAGAGGCATAGCCAAATTCAAATACAGGCTTATTCCCATGTAAATAGGACAATAATCCATGTTATATGAAAACCAACTGGCATGGTCACTCAAACTCCGAGCATATTTGAGTGCAGTGTGAGAGAAAATACTGAACAAAAATATGAATGCAACATGCACCAAATTCAACTATTTTACTGAGTTACAATTCATATAAGGAAATCAGTCAATTTAAATCATTTCATTAGGCCATAATCTATGGATTTCATATGACTGGCCAGGGGTGCAGCCATGGGTGGGCCTGAGAGGGCTTAGGCCCACCCACTGGGGAGCCAGGCACAGCCAATCAGAATATATATTACTTCCCCACAGTTTCATCAGCTGTCCGGGTGGCTGATCTCAGACGATCTCGCAGGTCGTTACACGTGGTCTGGGGTTGCGATGCCGGTTGGAAGTACAGCCAAATTCTCTAACGACATTGGAGACGGCTTATGGTAGAGAAATGAACATAAAATTCTCTGGCAACAGCTCTGGTGGACATTTATGCAGTCAGCATGCCAATTGCACACTCCCTCAACTTGAGAGACCTGTGGCTTTGTGTTCTGTGACAAAACTGCACAGTTTAGAGTGGTATTTTATTATCCCCAGCGCAAGGTGCACCTGTGTAATGATCATGTTGTTTAATCAGCTTCTTGATATGCGACACCTGTCAGGTTGATGGATTATCTTGGCAAAGGAGAAATGCTCACTAACATTGAGGTAAACACATTTGTGCATACAATGTGAGAGAAATATGGAACATTTCTGGGATCTTCTATTTCAGTTCATGAAACATGGGACCAACACTTTCCATGTTGCGTTTATATTTTAGTTCAGTTTAAATGAAAATTATTCCAAATCTAAAAGCAAAAATGTAACCAGAGAGCGACCTCAGATCATGGGCAAAGGCTGCATTTGACCGTTGCACTTGAATGATTCCCACGGTGAATGGCTAGGCCCACTACGTTGTGAAACCACACATTATTGCAGAGACTTTGGTATTATCGGCCGCAATTGATATGGTGAAAACAATGTGTGGGAAGGCAGAGACACAGAAGCTCACATCAATACCTTTGTCAGATAACACTGTTGAACTAATAATTTATTATATTGCTAGCAATCAAGAGGAAACTCTGACTGAATGACTCAAACTCCCCAGCTTGTGCTCTCCACATGGACTTTAGCTTTGAGGGCCGAGATGCCCAAGCATCGACTCTATACATGTCGGGGGGTGCTATTCACGAGGACATATTGTTCTGTCTCTCGATGCGTGAGCATGAAATGGCACAGGGGATGTTCAGTGTGCTGCGTGGCTATATTGACGAAAAACAGATTCCATATGGGAACGAATGGTGGGCTTTTGCACAGATGGGGCTCCATCTATGGTGAGACGGCACTCTAGTTATGAATTTGTCTCCCTCAGCCATATAGACAAATTGTATGAAACATTGAGAGCAACTGGAGGCAAAAGAGCTGAGCACAGAACTCAGAGATATACTGCAGCAGGTAACTTCGATAGTAACCTACATCAAACGTCATCCACTGTGAGCACGCCTGTTCGCAAACTATATGGAGATATGGGATCAGAGCATGACAATGTTCTATTTCACACTGAGGCTTGGTGGTTATCAAGGGTGAATTTGGTAAGATTTTTGGCATGGATATAGGACATGTCATTCACAACGGATGTAAAAAATATACAAAAATAGACTTCGTTGACTTTCTGTGTAATGAACATATTTGATAAACTGAACCAACCAAACACAAGCATGCAGGGGAAATACAAAAACATTCTACATATGAGTGACCGAATCAGTGGATTCAGAGGAAAAAAATGTTATTGAAGAGAAAGGATTTCAAAAGCAAACCACGCCCCTTCCCTCAGCTGTGCACGTTTCTAAAAGAAAACAGCATCAGTAAGTGTACCACACAAGTGATGACTGCTCACCTCCAATGCTTGGAAGAGCACTTTGAGACCTACTTCCCAATCTGATTGACTGCGATCCTGGCTCAGTTGACATGCCGGTAACTGAAATCGAACAGCTGCAGTGTGACCGAATGCTGCACACAACGCATTCACGGGTCACTACGGCGGAGTTTTGGTTCCTGCCATCTCCCTCTGAGCATTAACGCAGCATTCTCATCAACTGGGGAAATGTCAGACTTCCTACTTCACTAGTGGTGGTGAGATTTTGGTATTTCATTAGGATCCCCTACTCTTCCTGGGGTCCGCACAAAACATGAAACATAATTTAGAATGACATAATACAGAAAAATCAACAGGCACGAACAGTTCAAGAAAAAAAAAATGTAAAGGCACACGTAGCTAACATATCAATGCATACACACAAACTATCTAGCTCAAATAGGGGAGAGGTGTTGCTTTATCTGTTTTTTAACCAGGTTTGCTGTTCATTTGAGAAATATGAGATGGAATGAAGTTCCATGCAATAAGGGATCTATATAATACTGTACACTTTCTTGAATTTGTTCTGGATTTGGGGGCTGTGAAAAGACTCCTGGTGGCATGTCTGGTGGGATAAGTGTGTGTGTCAGAGCTGTGTGTAAATTGACTATGCAAACAATTTCGGATTTTCAACACATTAATGTTTATTATAAAATGAAGAAGTGATGCAGTCAGTCTCTCCTCAACTCTTAGCCAAGAGAGACTGGCATGCATCGTATTTATATCAGCCCTCTGATTACAATGAGGAGCAGAATGTGCTGCTCTGTTCTGGGCCAGCTGCAGCTTAACTAGGTCTTTCCTTGCAGCACTGTACCACACGATTGGACAATAATCAAGATTAGACACAACTAGAGCCTGCAGAACTTACTTTTTGGAGTGTGGTGTCAATAAAGCAGAGCATCTTTTTATTACGGCCAGATCTCTCCCCATCTTTACAACCATTGAATCTATATGTTTTGACCATGACAGTTTACAATCTGAGATAATGTCTCTTATGTCAGACTAATTTGCAATTGACTGTCATAGCCCCACATTAAATGTATGTGATGGTGAGTTGAGAAGACAAAATCAGAAATACTGTTAGAATTACTTTCAATTGACTGCCACAGCCCTCCCAAAAAAGGAAACATTGGCTGTTCATTTCATAATTTTCTTTACATAGTTGGGGTCACGATAATTTTCAGATTATCGTGAAATAAATTTACAATATAAATTCCAGTGTGTAGTGAAATTCAAATCAAATGGTATGTTATTAGTCACATGTGCCGAACACAACAGGTGTAGATCTTACAATGACGTGATAGTTCACCCCACAGAAGATTGAGTATATTGTACTGTAATATTGTACTGTAATATATTCTACTTTTCTTTACTGTACTGTAACCTACTAAAGGTGGCAGGTAGCCCAGCAGTTAGAGAGTTGGGCAGTAACCGAAATAACACATTTCCTTGAACCTATCAGGTCACAATAAAACTACAGGACCAAATCTGAACCAATCATGGATGTCTATGTTTGGGCCAAATGAAAGCCGGTCCACAATGTCTGAAATCAAGGCCAGGACAGAGTGACCAAATTTCAACGTCCATGGACGTCCTGTGTCGGTCGGGGCTCAGAGTGGCCTCATGGCTAGGTGTCAGTAAGAGCTGGGAGAGGTGACATTCATTGGAGAGAGAGAGAGAGGAGGAGGGGTTGTCCAGACTTTTCACACTCTTGCTTTGACCACCAGACGACAGAAAGACAAAGATAACAGCCGAACCTAACAGTACGCCAGTGGAAGGGCGGACAGTAGCATGTGACCCAACTGTGGTTTGTGACTACTATGATTTCCCGTTGTAGCCAATTCTATTGCAGAAATACAGTTACCGATTTTTCGATAATCACTTAATAATTTATAAAACAAAAACGATATAATTAAAAACACTATAACTAATTGATAATGTAGGTCTACCTTTGTTTGTTACTTCTGTGAACTTTCATTATCCTACCAGTGAAAATGTCTTGGTAACGGAATTTCATGACATAAGGCAATGTTTCTTAAACTTACAGAAGGCAGAAAAATGGATCCAAAACTAAATTTGTGTTGATAATAGTTGGCAGGGGTCTTTACTTCAACATTATTGTGTTTTGATGTATTTCTAATACTTTTTAAGACTTTTTCTGGTAGATGTTTTCTAAAGACCCATTTTCCATCTGTTTGACAAGAAATTAAAGCCTTTGCTTTATTATACATTTGTTGGATGGAAAATCGTTGAAAAATGTATATTGTATATATGGCTCAAAAATATATTGAGTATTACCCTTCCTTTGATACCCAATTTGACATGCTCCTATGAACTTTGTACGTTGGTGCTGATGGGTCTTTTTACATGGAAATGAACAAACTCGTAGCTCTCATGGCTCTCTCTCGTCCCTCTGCAGCAGATTATAGTGAGCAGTATGTTTGGAATCACATTGAATCGTAATGAAGAGACTTCCAAACATCTCTGTCCACACATTTTAAGGCTGCGTTGAGACAATGACTTATCAATGACCCAAGACCAGCGCAGTTAATCCCTACCATTGTGTCACTGAGTTGTCATAATGCTGCAGCGAATGTACATTATCCCAGGGGTATTGGCAGACACAATGTAAGTAATTAAATTTTCAATATGTCCCCCCTAACTGCCCTGAATGCCTCTGTTGATCCTACAACTACTGTATGCAGTAATCATGTGCCTATGAACCACAGTTATACTGTTTACACTGAGGCGGTGTGCCCCACTACGAAGTCCACTGTGTGCAGCTCACCCTGCACTTCTTGTATTGCTTCCCAGAAAGCAAAAGAACAATCAAGCATTCCAGAAAAGTGCTATAAATAACCCACATTAACATGTAGCCTAATAAACAAGGTTCATGAAATCAATAATTTGCTAGTAACAGATGACATTCATATTCTATCTCTGAAATTGACTTAGATAATCCCTTTGATGATACAGTGGTAGCAATACATGGTTATAATGTCTATATATTAAGAACCACATTCATGTAAAGCTTAGAGAGGACCTCATGTTATATATTGTTGAAGTAATATGACTACAGGTAACGAGGAGCAACCAGACGCTGCCCTTGACACATTTATGACATTCCTTATTCCAGTCACTAATAAGCACACACCCATTAAGAAAATAACTGTAGAAACTGATCATCTCCTTGGAATGATGAGGAATTGAAAATGTGTATGGTTGAGAGGGATGAGGCAAAAGGAATGGCAAATAAGTCTGGCAGCACAACTGATTGGCAAACTTACTGCAAATTGAGAAATCACGAATAACTGAATAAAAAAATTAACTATACCATGAAACAGACAAATGACATGAAGAATGATAGTAAAAAGCTTTGGAGGATCTTAAATTAAATTTAGGGAAAAAAGGCAAACTCAGCTCCATCATTCATTGAATCAGATGGCTCATTCATCACAAAACCCACTGTTATTGCCAACTACTTCAATGATTTTTTCATTGGCAAGATTAGCAAACTAGGCATGACATGCCAGCAATAAAAGTCTACACTATACATCCAAGTATAACTGATCAAATTATGAAAGACATGCATTGAAATTTTGAATACCGTAAAGTGTGATGTGGCAGTTTTATGGGCTCTTAACCAACCGTGCTATTTGCTTATCTTTTTCGCATTGTTTGTAACTTAATTTGTAGATAATGTTGCTGCTACAGTCTTTTATGATCTAAAAGAGCTTCTGGACATCAGAAAACCGACTACTCACCTTGAATAGGACAAATAACTTTTTTTAATGAGTCGGACGAAAGGGATTTACTCCAGACACCCGAACAGGCCCTCATCCCCGTCATTCGAGCAGGCCTTTCTAATCGACCTGGCAGGGGTATCCTGGAAGGATATAGATCTCATCCCGTCAGTAGAGGATTCCTGGATATTTTTTTTAAATGCCTTCCTAACCATCTTAAATAAGCATGCCCCATTCAAGAAATTTTGAACCAGGAACAGATATAGCCCTTGGTTCTCCCCAGACCTGACTGCCCTTAACCAACATCCAAAAACATCCTATGACGTTAGCATCAGCATCAGCCCCCGTGATATGCAGCTGGTCGGGGAAGCTAGAAACCATTATACACAGGCAGTTATAAAAGCCAAGGCTAGCTTTTTCAAGCAGAAATTTGCTTCCTGCAACACTAACTGAAAAAAGGTCTGGGACACTGTAAAGTCCATGGAGAATAAGAACACCTCCTCCCAGCTGCCCACTGCACTGAAGATAGGAAACACTGTCACCACTGATAAATCCACGATAATTGAGAATTTCAATAAGCATTTTTCTACGGCTGGCCATGCTTTCCACCTGGCTACTCCTACCCCGGTCAACAGCACTGTACCCCCCCACAGCAACTCGCCCAAGCCTTCCCCATTTCTCCTTCTCCCAAATCGGTTCAGCTGATGATCTGAAAGAGCTGCAAAATCTGGACCCCTACAAATCAGCCGGGCTAGACAATCTGGACACTTTCTTTCTAAAATGATCTACCGAAATTGTTGCCACCCCTATTACAACCTCTCTTTCGTGTCATCTGAGATTCCCAAAGATTGGAAAGCAGCTGCGGTCATCCCCCTCTTCAAACACTCTTGACCCAAACTGCTACAGACCTATATCTATCCTACCATGCCTTTCTAAGGTCTTCGAAAGCCAAGTCAACAAACAGATTACCGACCATTTCGAATCTCACCATACCTTCTCTGCTATGCAATCTGGTTTCAGAGCTGGTCATGGGTGCACCTCAGCCACGCTCAAGGTCCTAAACGATATCTTAACCGCCATCGATAAGAAACATTACTGTGCAGCCGTATTCATTGATCTGGCCAAGGCTTTCGACTCTGTCAATAACCACATCCTCATCGGCAGACTCGACAGCCTTGGTTTCTCAAATGATTGCCTCGCCTGGTTCACCAACTACTTCTCTGATAGAGTTCAGTGTGTCAAATCGGAGGGTCTGCTGTCCGGACCTCTGGCAGTCTCTATGGGGGTGCCACAGGGTTAAATTCTTGGACCGACTCTCTTCTCTGTATACATCAATGATGTCGCTCTTGCTGCTGGTGAGTCTCTGATCCACCTGTACGCAGACGACACCATTCTGTATACTTCTGACCCTTCTTTGGACACTGTGTTAACAACCCTCCAGGCAAGCTTCAATGCCATACAACTCTCCTACATACAATCTAGAATTGGCTTCCTATTTCGCAACAACGCATCCTTCACTCATGCTGCCAAACATACCCTTATAAAACTGACCATCCTACCAATCCTCGACTTCGGCGATGTCATTTACAAAATAGCTTCCAATACCCTACTCAACAAATTGGATGCAGTCTATCACAGTGCAATCCGTTTTGTCACCAAAGCCCCATATACTACCCACCATTGCGACCTGTATGCTCTCGTTGGCTGGCCCTCGCTTCATACTCGTCGCCAAACCCACTGGCTCCATGTCATCTACAAGACCCTGCTAGGTAAAGTCCCCCCTTATCTCAGCTCGCTGGTCACCATAGCATTTCCCACCTGTAGCACACGCTCCTGCAGGTATATATCTCTCTAGTCACCCCCAAAACCAATTCTTTCTTTGGCCGCCTCTCCTTCCAGTTCTCTGCTGCCAATGACTGGAACGAACTACAAAAATCTCTGAAACTGGAAACACTTATCTCCATCACTAGCTTTAAGCACCAACTGTCAGAGCAGCTCACAGATTACTGCACCTGTACATAGCCCACCTATAATTTAGCCCAAACAACTACCTCTTTCCCTACTGTATTTAATTAATGTATTTATTTATTTATTTATTTATTTATTTTGCTCCTTTGCACCCCATTATTTCGGCGTTGTGGTGACTGCAATTTCCGGGCGATTTCTCAGCCAAACGTGAAGAACAAACGGAGCTATTTCGCCTACAAAAATAATATTTTGGGAAAAAATGAACTTTGGCTGTCTACCTGGGAGTCTCGTGAGTGAAAACACCCGAAGTTCATCAAAGGTAAACGATTTAATTTGATTGCTTTTCTGATTTCCGTGACAAGTTTGCCTGCTGCTAGCAAGGCATAATGCTATGCTAGGCTATGATAAACTTACACAAATGCTTGTCTAGCGTTGGCTGTAAAGCATATTTTGAAAATCTGAGATGACAGGGTGATTAACAAAAGGCTAAGCTGTGCTCCAATATATTTCACTTGTGATTTTCATGAATAGGAATACTTTCTCTAGGTTTCTTCCTAGGTATTGGCCTTTCTAGGGAGTTTTTCCTAGCCACCGTGCTTCTACACCTGCATTGCTTGCTGTTTGGGGTTTTAGGCTGGGTTTCTGTACAGCACTTTGAGATATCAGCTGATGTACGAAGGGCTATATAAATACATTTGATTTGATTTGATTTGATTCTAGGAAGATTTATGTCCGTTGCGTTATGCTAATTAGTGTCAGATGATGATAACGGTCCCGTTCACGGGCTGGGCGTCACTACCAGGACGTGTGCTCTGAGCATTCGCTGACCAACTGGCAAGTGTCTTCACCAACAGTTTCAACCTCTCCCTGTCCGAGTCTGTAATATCAACATGTTTCTAGCAGACCACCATAGTCCCTGTGCCCAAGAACACTAAGGTAACCTGCCTAAATGACTACTGACCCGTCTGCAGCCATGAAGTGCTTTGAAAGGCTGGTCATGGGTCACAACACCATTATCCCAGAAACCCTAGACCCACTCCAATTTGCATACCACCCCAACAGATCCACAGATGATGCAATCTCTATTGCACTCCACACTGCACTTTCCCACCTGTACAAAAGGAACACCTATGTGAGAATGCTATTAATTGACTACAGCTCAGTGTTCAACACCATAGCGCCCTCAAAGCTCATCACTAAGCTAAGGACCCTGGGACTAAACATCTCCCTCTGCAACTAGATCATGGACATCCTGACGGGCCTCCCCCAGGTGGAAAGGGTAGGTAACAACACATCCGCCACGCTGATCCTCAACATGGGGGCGCTTCGGGGAAGCATGCACAGTCCCCTCCTGTAGTCCCTTGTTCAGTCATAACTGCACGGCCAGGCACGACTTCAATACCATCATTAAGTTCACCGACAATGACGAGACAGCCTATAGGGAGGAGGTCAGAGACCTGACCGTGTGGTGCAAGAACAACAGCCTCTCCCTCAAAGTTATCAAGACAAAGGAGATGATTGTGGACTACAAGAAAAGGAGGACCGAGCACACCCCCATTCTCATCGACAGGGCTGTAGTGGAGCAGGTTGAGAGCGTCAAGTTCCTTGGTGTCCACATCACCAACATACTAACATGGTCCAAGCACACCAAGACAGTCGTGAAGAGTGCACGACAAAATTATTCAAAACTATTCCCCCTAAAGAGACTGAAAAGATTTGGCATGGGTCCTCAGATCCTCAAAATGGTTCTACAGCTGCACCATCGAGAGCATCCTGAAGGGTTGCATCACTGCCTGGTACAGCAACTGCTCGGCTTCTGACCGCAAGGCACTGCCTGTAATCTATGGCTTCTGGTTGGGGTATGTACCTACAGTCACTGTGGCCTCATCACTGGGGCCAAGCTTCCTGCCATCCAGAAGCTCTATACGAGCCAGTGTCAGAGGAAGGCCCTAAATATTGTCAAAATCTCCGGTACCGGAGCGCCAAGTATAGGTCCAAGAGACTTCGAAACAGCTTCTACTCCCAAGCATAAGACCCATGAACATCTAATCAAATGACTATTTGCATTGCCCCCCCCCCTTTACGCTGCTGCTACTCTCTGTTATCATCTATGCATAGTCACTTTAATAACTCTACCTCCATGTACATATTACCTCAATTACCTTGACTAACTGGTGCCCCTGCACATTGATTCTGTACCCTGTATATAGCCTCGGTATTGTTATTTTACTGCTGCTCTTTACTTAAGTTACTTTTATTATTATTTATTTTTTCTTAAAACTGCATTGTTGGTTAAGGGCTTGTAAGTAAGCATTTCACTGTAAGGTCTACACCGGTTGTATTCGTGAGAAATAACATTTGATTTGATTGGAAGAGGTAAAAAAAAATGGTCTATCAACAATGACAAGCCACCGGGGTCTGACAACTTGGATGGAAAATTACTGAGGACAACAGTGGACGATATTGCCACTGCCATATCTTCAATCTAAGCCTAATAGAAAGTATTTGTTCTCAAGTCTGCAAAAGTAAATTCACTACCCAAGAATAGTAAAGCCCCCTTTATTGTCTCAAATCGCCAATCAATCATCCTGTTACCAACCCTTAGTACTTCTGTAAAAAATGTTGTTTGACCAGATACAATGCTATTTTACAGTAAACAAATTGACAAGACTTTCAGCACGCTTATAGGGAAGGACATTCAACAAGCACAGCACTTACACAAATGACTGATGATTGGCTGAGAGAAATAAAAGGATTGTGGGGACTGTTTTGTTAGACTTCCGTGCAGCGTTTGACATTATCGATCATAGTCTGCTGCTGGGAAAAGGAATGTGTTATGGCTTTACACCCCCTTCTATATAGTGGATAAAGAGTTACCTGTCTAACAGAACACAGAGGGTATACTTGGAAGCCTAGCCAACATAATCCAGTTAGAATCAGGAATTCCCCAGTGCAGCTGTCTAGGCCCCTTACTTTTTTCAATCTTTACTAATGACAGGCTTTGTATGCGGATTACTCAATACTATACACGTCAGCTACTACAGTGACTGAAATGACTGAAACACTTAAAGAGCTGCAGTTAATTTCAGAATGTGTGTCGAGGAATAAGTTAGTCCTAAATAATTTAAAAACTAAAAGCACTGTATTTGGGGCAAATTATTCACTAAACCTCAACTAAATATTGTAATGAATAATGTGGAAATAGAGCAAGTTGAACTGTCATGGTCAAAACATGTTTATACAACAGTAGCTAAGATGGGGAGAAGTCTGTCCATAATAAAGCGCTGCTCTGCCTTTTTAACAACACTATCAACAAGGCAGGTCCTATAGGCCCTAGTTTTGTCACTCCTGGACTACTGTTCAATCGTGTGGTCAGGTGCCACAGAGGGATTCATGAAAATAACAATTGTTTTCTCACGAAAAAAATTTGTGTTATATAGCGAGAATGCCCAATCCGGTATTGGCACATGCGCTCTACCCAACAGCGCTATCTGCTCACTAGTGGCTAGAGCGCATGTATAGCCACATCAAAAAATATAGCCTACCTAATGAGATTATTAAGGACAAAAGAGCAAGATTTTTTTTCTCCCCCAAACGGCAGCCAATTATCATGTCACCAGAATAAGACCCTTGATATTTATTGGAAAGGAGCATCAAGCTCATCATCTTACACTTTCACCACCCTGTGAAGTTCATCGTAACTTATTTCATCTGTAGCCTAATAAACTGCATGCTTTCCCGACGAGTCGTAGTGGGAAGACCACACAACATGTCATCGTGTGACTCCAAGTTTACTTCGGTCATTAAATTAATATTTGCGCATGACACTAAGGTCTTCGAAAGCCAAGTCAACAAACAGATTACCGACCATTTCGAATCTCACCATACCTTCTCTGCTATGCAATCTGGTTTCAGAGCTGGTCATGGGTGCACCTCAGCCACGCTCAAGGTCCTAAACGATATCTTAACCGCCATCGATAAGAAACATTACTGTGCAGCCGTATTCATTGATCTGGCCAAGGCTTTCGACTCTGTCAATAACCACATCCTCATCGGCAGACTCGACAGCCTTGGTTTCTCAAATGATTGCCTCGCCTGGTTCACCAACTACTTCTCTGATAGAGTTCAGTGTGTCAAATAGGAGGGTCTGCTGTCCGGACCTCTGGCAGTCTCTATGGGGGTGCCACAGGGTTAAATTCTTGGACCGACTCTCTTCTCTGTATACATCAATGATGTCGCTCTTGCTGCTGGTGAGTCTCTGATCCACCTGTACGCAGACGACACCATTCTGTATACTTCTGACCCTTCTTTGGACACTGTGTTAACAACCCTCCAGGCAAGCTTCAATGCCATACAACTCTCCTACATACAATCTAGAATTGGCTTCCTATTTCGCAACAACGCATCCTTCACTCATGCTGCCAAACATACCCTTATAAAACTGACCATCCTACCAATCCTCGACTTCGGCGATGTCATTTACAAAATAGCTTCCAATACCCTACTCAACAAATTGGATGCAGTCTATCACAGTGCAATCCGTTTTGTCACCAAAGCCCCATATACTACCCACCATTGCGACCTGTACGCTCTCGTTGGCTGGCCCTCGCTTCATACTCGTCGCCAAACCCACTGGCTCCATGTCATCTACAAGACCCTGCTAGGTAAAGTCCCCCCTTATCTCAGCTCACTGGTCACCATAGCATTTCCCACGTGTAGCACACGCTCCAGCAGGTATATATCTCTCTAGTCACCCCCAAAACCAATTCTTTCTTTGGCCGCCTCTCCTTCCAGTTCTCTGCTGCCAATGACTGGAACGAACTACAAAAATCTCTGAAACTGGAAACACTTATCTCCATCACTAGCTTTAAGCACCAACTGTCAGAGCAGCTCACAGATTACTGCACCTGTACATAGCCCACCTATAATTTAGCCCAAACAACTACCTCTTTCCCTACTGTATTTAATTAATGTATTTATTTATTTTGCTCCTTTGCACCCCATTATTTCGGCGTTGTGGTGACTGCAATTTCCGGGCGATTTCTCAGCCAAACGTGAAGAACAAACGGAGCTATTTCGCCTACAAAAATAATATTTTGGGAAAAAATGAACTTTGGCTGTCTACCTGGGAGTCTCGTGAGTGAAAACATCCGAAGTTCATCAAAGGTAAACGATTTAATTTGATTGCTTTTCTGATTTCCGTGACAAGTTTGCCTGCTGCTAGCAAGGCATAATGCTATGCTAGGCTATGATAAACTTACACAAATGCTTGTCTAGCGTTGGCTGTAAAGCATATTTTGAAAATCTGAGATGACAGGGTGATTAACAAAAGGCTAAGCTGTGCTCCAATATATTTCACTTGTGATTTTCATGAATAGGAATACTTTCTAGGAAGATTTCCGTTGTCCGTTGCGTTATGCTAATTAGTGTCAGATGATGATAACGGTCCCGTTCACGGGCTGGGCGTCACTACCAGGACGTGTGCTCTGAGCATTCGCTGACCAACTGGCAAGTGTCTTCACCAACAGTTTCAACCTCTCCCTGTCCGAGTCTGTAATATCAACATGTTTCTAGCAGACCACCATAGTCCCTGTGCCCAAGAACACTAAGGTAACCTGCCTAAATGACTACTGACCCGTCTGCAGCCATGAAGTGCTTTGAAAGGCTGGTCATGGGTCACAACACCATTATCCCAGAAGCCCTAGACCCACTCCAATTTGCATACCACCCCAACAGATCCACAGATGATGCAATCTCTATTGCACTCCACACTGCACTTTCCCACCTGTACAAAAGGAACACCTATGTGAGAATGCTATTAATTGACTACAGCTCAGTGTTCAACACCATAGCGCCCTCAAAGCTCATCACTAAGCTAAGGACCCTGGGACTAAACATCTCCCTCTGCAACTAGATCATGGACATCCTGACGGGCCTCCCCCAGGTGGAAAGGGTAGGTAACAACACATCCGCCACGCTGATCCTCAACATGGGGGCGCTTCGGGGAAGCATGCACAGTCCCCTCCTGTAGTCCCTTGTTCAGTCATAACTGCACGGCCAGGCACGACTTCAATACCATCATTAAGTTCACCGACAATGACGAGACAGCCTATAGGGAGGAGGTCAGAGACCTGACCGTGTGGTGCAAGAACAACAGCCTCTCCCTCAAAGTTATCAAGACAAAGGAGATGATTGTGGACTACAAGAAAAGGAGGACCGAGCACACCCCCATTCTCATCGACAGGGCTGTAGTGGAGCAGGTTGAGAGCGTCAAGTTCCTTGGTGTCCACATCACCAACATACTAACATGGTCCAAGCACACCAAGACAGTCGTGAAGAGTGCACGACAAAATTATTCAAAACTATTCCCCCTAAAGAGACTGAAAAGATTTGGCATGGGTCCTCAGATCCTCAAAATGGTTCTACAGCTGCACCATCCTGAAGGGTTGCATCACTGCCTGGTACAGCAACTGCTCGGCTTCTGACCACAAGGCACTGCCTGTAATCTATGGCTTCTGGTTGGGGTATGTACCTACAGTCACTGTGGCCTCATCACTGGGGCCAAGCTTCCTGCCATCCAGAAGCTCTATACGAGCCAGTGTCAGAGGAAGGCCCTAAATATTGTCAAAATCTCCGGTACCGGAGCGCCAAGTATAGGTCCAAGAGACTTCGAAACAGCTTCTACTCCCAAGCATAAGACCCATGAACATCTAATCAAATGACTATTTGCATTGCCCCCCCCCCCCCCCCTTTACGCTGCTGCTACTCTCTGTTATCATCTATGCATAGTCACTTTAATAACTCTGCCCCTGCACATTGATTCTGTACCCTGTATATAGCCTCGGTATTGTTATTTTACTGCTGCTCTTTACTTAAGTTACTTTTATTATTATTTATTTTTTCTTAAAACTGCATTGTTGGTTAAGGGCTTGTAAGTAAGCATTTCACTGTAAGGTCTACACCGGTTGTATTCGTGAGAAATAACATTTGATTTGATTGGAAGAGGTAAAAAAAAATGGTCTATCAACAATGACAAGCCACCGGGGTCTGACAACTTGGATGGAAAATTACTGAGGACAACAGTGGACGATATTGCCACTGCCATATCTTCAATCTAAGCCTAATAGAAAGTATTTGTTCTCAGGTCTGCAAAAGTAAATTCACTACCCAAGAATAGTAAAGCCCCCTTTATTGTCTCAAATCGCCAATCAATCATCCTGTTACCAACCCTTAGTACTTCTGTAAAAAATGTTGTTTGACCAGATACAATGCTATTTTACAGTAAACAAATTGACAAGACTTTCAGCACGCTTATAGGGAAGGACATTCAACAAGCACAGCACTTACACAAATGACTGATGATTGGCTGAGAGAAATAAAAGGATTGTGGGGACTGTTTTGTTAGACTTCCGTGCAGCGTTTGACATTATCGATCATAGTCTGCTGCTGGGAAAAGGAATGTGTTATGGCTTTACACCCCCTTCTATATAGTGGATAAAGAGTTACCTGTCTAACAGAACACAGAGGGTATACTTGGAAGCCTAGCCAACATAATCCAGTTAGAATCAGGAATTCCCCAGTGCAGCTGTCTAGGCCCCTTACTTTTTTCAATCTTTACTAATGACAGGCTTTGTATGCGGATTACTCAATACTATACACGTCAGCTACTACAGTGACTGAAATGACTGAAACACTTAAAGAGCTGCAGTTAATTTCAGAATGTGTGTCGAGGAATAAGTTAGTCCTAAATAATTTAAAAACTAAAAGCACTGTATTTGGGGCAAATTATTCACTAAACCTCAACTAAATATTGTAATGAATAATGTGGAAATAGAGCAAGTTGAACTGTCATGGTCAAAACATGTTTATACAACAGTAGCTAAGATGGGGAGAAGTCTGTCCATAATAAAGCGCTGCTCTGCCTTTTTAACAACACTATCAACAAGGCAGGTCCTATAGGCCCTAGTTTTGTCACTCCTGGACTACTGTTCAATCGTGTGGTCAGGTGCCACAGAGGGATTCATGAAAATAACAATTGTTTTCTCACGAAAAAAATTTGTGTTATATAGCGAGAATGCCCAATCCGGTATTGGCACATGCGCTCTACCCAACAGCGCTATCTGCTCACTAGTGGCTAGAGCGCATGTATAGCCACATCAAAAAATATAGCCTACCTAATGAGATTATTAAGGACAAAAGAGCAAGATTTTTTTTTCTCCCCCAAACGGCAGCCAATTATCATGTCACCAGAATAAGACCCTTGATATTTATTGGAAAGGAGCATCAAGCTCATCATCTTACACTTTCACCACCCTGTGAAGTTCATCGTAACTTATTTCATCTGTAGCCTAATAAACTGCATGCTTTCCCGACGAGTCGTAGTGGGAAGACCACACAACATGTCATCGTGTGACTCCAAGTTTACTTCGGTCATTAAATTAATATTTGCGCATGACACCAACATCTAGCATAATTAATTTTACCGACACAACAAGATCACACCTTGTCTAGCGTATTGTGATTCGTTGACATTTGAAAGGTTTCCATCAGGCCTGACATTACATTTTTGGTCCGACATATACTTTACTCGCATAAAACGGTTGGATGGAAACCTGGTTATTAATTAACTTTAATTGTTACCCAAAATGTTTTGATTTTGAGAAACGGTTGCACTGGGTATTTAAGGGGCATATTGTATGCTTACCAGGACCCGCTTGTTACTGAATCAATCTATGCAGTTATTTTATACCAACACTAGTGATGGGGAGAAAAACGTTCAATCGATACAGTAGAGTATTGCGATATTAGTTTTGACTATTCTATATAGATGCTCTGACTCCAAGTATTCATTCGAAGAAAGAAAACTAGTTAGTGCTAGTGCTAGTCAGCAGTACCTGCGCCAAAAACTCTTATATCTCAACATATAGCTTGTTCTCCATCTTCTTTTAAAAAGGGGTTTTTATTTCCATGACTGATTAAAATATTGTCTCTTGTCCCTGTGCAGCAGCAACATGTTTGGAACATCGAATCGCAATACATATCATATCGGCACGTACGTACCGTGACAATATCGTATCATGAGGTCCTTGCCAAACTGACACATAAAAGTATTTGCCTTGATTATCCTTAACTACAGACAACTGTTCCTGTATGACACAAACGAATGGCTGGATTTTTTTAAAAGACAAGTAAATCTGTCCCAGAAGAGACAGAAATCCCTCTGGATCATATTTAACAGAATATAAAGGGCATTGCTGAGGCGACCATGTGTCAACACTTGCTGGTAATAGGTTCTCTCATTGCTCCTGAGGTAAAGTGAAGCACCTGTCTGATATATTAATCCCAAAGGATCAAATCAATGTTTACCTGAAGTCCCTTAGGCCGAGACTATGTTAACACATTGAAGATGATCATACAACTCAGAATCTGCAAGGAAGTTAACAGCAGTACCAGTAGGTTTACTATGCCATGAGAGATTTCCACATGATGACTCATTAATTCTCTCTATTCATTCTTGTACTGTAAACATAATCTCATCAAAGATAATCGAAACATTCCCTTGAAATAGTATTTGACCCACTAGGTTGCAGGACAACTGATGCAATTCACTGAACAGCACTTCATTCAAGATTGTAAGGCTACTTAACCAATATCTGCATTGAAAAATGTATTGATGCATTTATGTGAAAGAAACTGATTTATGCCGAATTGATATAGCTGTGGTAGCCTAGATAAATAAAAACACGTATTTTTATTTTATAAGGGTTCATATTTCAGTTTACTAAGGGCCTGAACCTCAACGCTGAGGTGGCGTCAAACATGAATAACACAGTTTGTCTGTAACCCAAGGTTCAGCATAGAAAGAGCCTCAACTGAGAAGCCAAATATGAAATTATGCAATGGTGGCATGACTAAATATGAAAAAGTATGTGGACACCCCTTCAAATGAATGAATTTGGCTATTTCAGCAACACCTGTTGCTGACAGGTGTATAAAATCGAGCACACAGCAAAGCAATCTCCATAGACAAATATTGGCAGTAGAATGGCCTTACTGAAGAGCTCAGTGACCTTCAACGTGGCACCTTTACAACAAGTCAGTTTGTCACATTTCTTGCACAGCGGTCTAAAGCACTGCATCGCAGACTCGAGGTTCGATCCCAGGCTATGTCGCAGCCGGCCGCAACCGGGAGACCCATGAGGTGGCGCAAAATTGGCCCTGCTTCATCCGGGTTAGCGGAGGGTTTTGCCGTCCGGGATCTCTTTGTCCCATCATGCTCTAGCGCCTCCTTGTGGCGAGCTGGGCGCATGCAAGCTACCTACGGTCGGCAGTTGTATCGTGTTTCCTCCAACACAAAGGTGCGCCTGGAGCAACAACGTCTCAGCCACTAAGTGGTGGACCAAACAAGCTCACAAAATGGGACCGCCGAGTGCTGAAGCACGTAACGCGTAAAAATTGTCTGTCCTTGCTTACAACACTCACTACCGAGTTCCAATGTCAGCACTGTTCATTGGGAGCTTCATGAAATGGGTTTCAATGGCTGAGCAGACACACACAAGCCTAAGATCACTAGGCACAATGCCTAGCATCGGCTGGATTGTTGTAAAGCTCGCCACCATTGGACTCTGGAGCAGTGGAAAAACCTTCTTTTGAGTGATGAATCACGCTTCACCATCTGGCAGTCTGATGGACGAATCTGGGTTTGGTGGATGAAAACTACCTGCCCCAATGCATATTGCCAACTGTAAAGTTTGGTGGAGGAGGAATAATGGTCTGGGGCTGTTTTTTATGGTTCGGGCTAGAGCCCTTAGTTCCAGTGAAGGGTAAACAAAACACTGCAGTATACAATGACATTCTAGATGATTCTGTGCTTCCAAATTTGTGGCAACAGTTTGGGGAAGGACCTTTCTTATTTCAGCATGACTATGCCCCCGCGCACAAAGCAAGATCCATACAGAAATGGTTTGTCGAGAAATGTGTGGAAGATCTTGACTGACCTGAAGACCTCAACCTCATCAAACAACTTTGGGATGAATTTGAACGCCGACCGCCGAACGAGGCTAATCGCCTAAGTGCCTGACTTCATTAATATTCATGTGGTGGAATGGAAGCAAGTCTCCGCAGCATGAGTCTTTATGTTATGTCACTAAGAAAATCATGAAACCACGATCAGGCAACAGACCCAAGGCAAATAGAGGACAACTTGTTCAATAAAATAGCATGATCAACATTATCAAACGGTTTTGACAGGTGCTGTGGTTGGTTGCTGTGATAGTGCCCTAGCCTAAACCTAGATTGATTTATATTCAGAATACCATACTCTGATCTTTTTTATCTGAGTTGCTTATTTACCAAACATTTGCGAATCTTAGCTAAACATGGAAGCCCAGAGATGGGACGAAAATGATCAAGATCACTACTATCCCCACCCTTATGGAGTGGGAGCACATAAGCTGTTTTCCATACTTTTGGAATATTTCCCGATAACAATGTAGGATATGAGTTGATGAGCCAGCAATGAAGGGGGCAGCACACTTGAGCAGACTCAGTTCCAATTAGTCAGCCCCTGTGGATTTCTTGGTATCTACAGCAAGTAACGCATCAAGGATTTATTTTTCTGTGAATTGCCGAAATGCAAAAACACTACCATTTTCTGAGTCAATCTGCAAAATTCCAAAATCAGCATTTAGCCCACTCTTAGAGATAGTAGTGTTAGACACCTTCAAAAAGATAGCATGTTGATATAAAATGGCAGGAACATGAATCAATGATGGCATTTTTGTCCGTAATCGGGCCAGTCTGAATTAATTTGTTGGGGCAGAGAGTAGGAAGTGCAACCCTTCAGAGATTTGACAGAAGAGTGGTTAAATACAGTGGTTGCTCCACTAAAAGTTTTGTGATTATGCTGCGGGACTTAGAGGTAATTTGTGGATTAGTACGGTACCTGCGTCACCACTTCATTGCTCCAGACCAGTGCAAGGGGGAGTTAGAGCATTGATTATGCTTTTGGGTCCTACTGTGTCTCTAACTGACAATGAATGGGCGACATAAACCTAAATAGAAACTGTTAATTGTGCACGACTTCAGTATTACTAACTAACACTGTTGTTACACTAAGGTTTTTATTATATGGGACAGTCATATAGCCCGGCACCTACATAAAGCGGAGTGACACACTCATTCATGGCCTTGGATCAAAATAAATAAGTACCAACATTCTTTCTGATAGTCTTTAATAAATAAATGTTTTGGTTATCCTGACCTGGAAACCATGTACAATATTATAATTATTTTTGCTCTTACTGTAGTACTGTAGCCCACTCCCGAACGGTCATGTTGTACAGTGCCTGAGTGGCACAAAGGTCTAAGACACTGCATAGAAGTTGCCACAGATGTTGGTTAAATGCCGGTCTCGACTGGGAGACACATGAGATGACTATGTTTTTGGTTTCTCTCAGTCTAAAAACAGAAATAAATAAATAAATAATTGGAAATAACAAACTGGCTTTATTTACAACTTAGTAACAATGGCTTACCCCATGTTCAAGAATGGCCTTTTTCCTCACTCATTTTACATTATTTGAAAACAAAATCATCTCCAAAATACTTATTTTTTTAAACAAAGCGATTATTATTATTAATTTAGAATTATATAAAAGCCCATCGGATATTCTCATAGATGTATTATTAACCCTGTTATTAGCAGGACAATATATATATATTTATGTTTACCTTTATTTATCTAGGCAAGCCAGTTAAGAACAAATTCTTATTTTCAATGACAGCCTAGGAACAGTGGGTTAACTGCCTTGATCAGGGGCAGAACAACAGCTTTTTACCTTGTCAGCTTGGGGATTTGATCTTGCAACCTTTGGGTTACTAGTCCAACGCTCTAACCACTAGTCAAATAAAGACAAACCCTTGAATGAGTAGGTGTGTACAAACTTTTGACTGGTGCTATATATCAATAATTTAGCCTAGACCAATTTATTTGAAGCAATAATTCATGCAATTATCTAATAGAACTGTTCAAATAAAATCTGCACTCCAACATTTAGACATTAAAGTAACTGTCCAGTGAAAATCTCACTTTTAAAAGTTATTATATTCCGTTAACTCATACCGAAATAATGTTGTTGGCTCGTTCTATACTCGTATTTGTGGCCAAAGCATACATTGGAGATAAAACCCCACATCAAACATGTCAAACAGACCATTTAAAGCTGCAAAATGTCACTTTTTGGATGATCTTCCAAAATGCACATAGAAATGTGAGGCTTAGATCTGTCATTCTCATTGAAAGCAAGTCTAATAAACAGTAGGTCTGTTCTTTGTGCTCTATTTCTATGTTTCATTTTGCATCTTTTACTTTTGGTTTTCAATAACAGCTTCAAACAGCTGAAAATACAATATTTTTGGTTATGGAAAATATATTTCACAGCAGCTAAGATGGTACAATGATTCTCTACACTATACTCGCTTGTTTTGTCACATACACTGAAATTAGGTGAACTATTCGAATGTTAGTAACCAGGAAATGGCGGAGCAATTTCTGCATAGTGCATCTTTTAAAAATTACCTAATAGGAGTATGATGTCATACTCCTGAGTAGGATGAGCTGGCCAATCAGCAGTCTACTTGCATAAATATTTTTATGACTGGTATACGCCCACACCACTGTTGTTGGGGTACGCCCACAACATTCTACATTCAAACCCAAAAAAGCTGTTTAACATACTTGGATTACCATTTCTTGGAAGGAAAAAATATTTTCCTCATATTGTAAGTAATTAGAGGGCAAATTTCATAGAAGTCTAGAAACACGACAATTACTTCAGGATAATTTTGGATTTTTATTTTATTTTGCATGATAGGGTTGACTTTACCACGGAATCGCCCTTAAAGTATAGTAGAAAGCAAACATGCTAAACCTTACTTCACTCATGTCAACATTTCCTATCTACGACCACAAGCCGCCTGACTAGATAGACTGCATTTTTTTGCCTAATGGTTCTAAACAGTTCCAAGACCTGCAATTTTCTTTAGCCTTAAAACCTGATATTGCAGCTGTAATTATTTTGTGTCAAGTTTTATTTTAGTCATTTAGCAGACGATCTTATTCAGAGCGACTTACAATAGCAATTAGGGTAAAATTACATAGTCAGCTCAGGGATTCGAAACCAGCAACCTTTCGGTAACTGGCCCAACGCTGTTAACTGCTAGGCTACCTTCCACCACAGACTTTTCACTAAAATACACAAACCCTCCTTTGAGATTTTCTCTTATAGAAACATTGCAATTATGGGGGTGCTGCCACAGAACTCAGCTAGGTGCCAGTAAAATCTTAATTTTTAGCTATTTTGAAATTATTTACTTGCATTTTCAATGGCTATTAGGCCTACTTAATGGTTACATATAACTTGGGTATAAAAGCCACAGCTGAACCCCCCTTTCAACCTGGTTCCACGAGGGACCACATGAAAAGGTAATGATTCTTCAAACCCAAGTACTACTTGATTCAAAGTCCTCCCTGTAGTATAAATGAATAACTCATGAAATAAGTGCACTCAAAACAACAATAGGCATTTGACAGAGTGATAAATGGTTATAAATGACACAGAGTTAAATAAAGCTTAAATAAAATAATAAGCCTTTGATTTATCTACCGGTGAGTCTTCTGGATCCTGTAATGAGGTGGGGAAATGTACTTGTATGTGAGGTGACAAAGCAAGCATCACGTATGTTTAGCCACTCAGGACATACTGCACTGCCTTGTTAACTGAAGTTCATCAATAGTTAAGATTATCGTACGCAAATGGTTGCCAGTGTAATGAATTGAAATGAATAAATTTACTGTAGCCAGCCTTCCTTGGGTAACAATAGATAACACTAGCAAGCTGAGGCTTGCTGATTTGGAGCATTCAGAGAGCAGCTGTAGGCTTGTTACAGTAAAGTATATTTCAGCTTAGCTGGAAAATCCTCTTAAGCAGATGCCATTTTTCTTCACATTTTACAGGCCTATACTATATTTCATCTTGTTCATCATTTGTAAATGGTTGATATAAATTAACTGTTCATCGTGAACACTAAAGTCAACAGTGAATTATTACACAGTGCTATACGCCGGCACCTCAGGAGATATAAGCCAAGACAAATCATTTGATGTACCATAGTGTGGTCCTTTGTAGCTCAGTTGGTAGAGCATGGCGCTTGTAATGTCATGTTACTGGGTTTGATTCGCGTGACCACCCATAGGTAAAATGCAAGCATTAATAAATGTATAGATAAATGCATCCGCTAAATAGCAAATATTATGAATATTACATTGGTCATTGCAATCTTTCAACTGTAAAGATGGAGGGAGTGATGAACCATAATACTTGCATGAAATAATCTCTAAAAAACTAGGTCAAAATAAGCATGCTTATTGCAAGGTATTTCCCAGTTTTAGTAAGCATTTGGGACATGAAGATTATGAAATGGAGAGCAATATTGTTTTGACAGCAACATTGATCCCATTAAACCCGTAGTAGAAATGGCATGTTGGAGGAAATGGCCATTTAATCAGCAGCGACAGTTTTAGATGTGTCCCCTGATGTGTCATGCGAGTCTAAAGCAGGTCACCTCCCACAGGGGCATCATGCACCCATTATTTTAGAGGGGGCACAAAGTATGTGAGGTTCAATCCAGAGAATTTTGCATTTTTCATACACCTGAAACAGTTTTTCCTTCAATCTAGAGCCAAAATCATTATGCCTAATTTTATGTACAAGCAAATAGTATATATTTCTGGATAGGTTACAGAAGCACACATCTTTAACCTGGTTGGGTTTCCCAAAAGCATCATAGCACTAAGATCATCTTAATTCCATTGAAACTAAAAATGGAATCTTAGTGCTACAATGCATTTGGGAAACCCAACCAATTGTAATTTTAATGAATGGTGCACATTGATGCACAATGATTTTACTGCCACACTGGTATAGTAGCATAACCCAAGATTTAAAGCAATTTTTGTATTTTCTAAAGTCTAGCAACCTAAGATAGTTAGACAAGCTACTCTAACTTGATTGATAGCCTGAAAAGGCTTGGTAGCTAGTCATGAGTGTGGGAGATTGTGAACCTATCTAGCTGGTTAGCTAAAGTCTACTTAATAAAATTGCTATGTGGCTAGTATTATAGAGAAACAAGAAAGCATTTCATTTGTATTTATTCATCAAAAAGGAATCAATAGGCTACATAACTTGATCAAATTAATTTACAAACATACCTCCTGCGAGTCCAGCCTATCATTGGCAGCTAAAATCACTCTCCCCCTCCACTGTCTGCACGCACTAAAGTATCTAGCATCCAGCCTAGCATATCTTTGCTCCGTGGTGCACCTTGGAAGAAATCACTTACTACTGAGAAAAGAGCAATATTTGTATAAATAATTATAAAACATGGGTTTAAAAAGGACATTTAGTAATTATTTTAACATCTGAAATAAATAATATATGTGATCGTCTGCCTTGATTCAGTCTTATGTATCAAATTTGTGTTGTTTTTTTACATTGGATAAAAGTTGAGACTCAGAGCTAGAAATTGATATATCATTCACTACAATGGGAAAGTAATGGGAAAGAAATTCTGCTTTGAAAATTGATAAACTAACATCACTTTTGAGAAAATGGCATCATTCACACCCTCTTACGCCTTAGCCCCACCCATCTCTTTAAGGATTCACGTGAGGCCATGTGGTAAACACAATGTATTTGTCACATGCACAAGATACAGAAGGTGTAAACAGTACAGTGAAATGGTTAGAGCAATATCAAAAACAGAAAGTGTCCATCTAAAAATATTTGATCATTATTAGATGACGCTTACCTGACACACTTGTCGAAATTGATGGGGCATGTAAAGGAAATGCTATAACCACCCCCCAGCCACATCTAGCTAAGTGGATGGGTCACTATTGTCTAGACATGTACACATG
The DNA here is from genome assembly GCF_002021735.2 of Oncorhynchus kisutch. NCBI lineage: Eukaryota > Metazoa > Chordata > Actinopteri > Salmoniformes > Salmonidae > Oncorhynchus > Oncorhynchus kisutch. The sequence continues at coordinate 5,360,412 of NC_034194.2, forward strand.
CTCATGAAAAACTATAGATAGCTAGCTAGCTAAACAATGACCCAGCATAATCCCAACACATACTAGCTACTACCAATATAAACATTGTCATAGCTGTAGTATGAATCTGCAGGTAGCTAAAGCTAACAAACTAGGTTCAATTGTAGTTATCTAATATTAGGCTATAACTAGCAATGCAACTGGATTTCTAATATTACTACACAGATCATACAAGTAACGTTAGCTGGCCAGCCAGCAAGCTACTGTTCGCTAGCTAGCGAACAGTACACTTTAACTTGCAATGAAAACGACTTTGACAAAATTAGAAACCTACTTAGACTCTTACCCATATACATGCATGAATACATCACAGCAGACTGGAACCATTCAACCCTGTTTTATTTGTAGCTACATGTTGTTTGGCCAGCGTTGTGTCAAGTCACTCCGGTACACACTGACCGTGGCATATGCAGAAACTGGTCCAACACTTTTTCCATCTGTCGATAGTGCCTGCTAAATTCAGGGCATCAATGTTGTTGAGAAAAGTAGCAAAACCTTTGTAGTTCTCGATGGCTAATGTTAGTCCTTTCTCCCACACCTTTTTTGAAAGATATATCAACACATACAGTACAGCTCACATTACAGACAGAAGCATTCTACTTGGCAGACCAATCCAAACTCATCTCCAGCATGTCCAGCCCACCCATTATCTCAGCCAATCATGGCTAGCGGGAAGGGTCATTGCTTTTTCACTGGCTAAACAAACTAGGCTCTTAAATGAATTGTATTGGTATTTATGGATGGAATACGCATTTTGATTTAAAAAAATAAACGTTTACGGTCAAATGCCTCTCCTGTGTTGCAGTGACGTGCGAAATACGCCAAGTTTCCTTCAACAAGTCACATACTATATATACACACACTGAACAAAAAATATAATTGTAACATGTAAAGTGTTGGTCCCATGTTTCATGAGCTGACATAAAAGATCCCAGAAATGTTCCATATGCACAAATAGCTTATTTCTCTCAAATACATTTTTTTGCACAAATTTTACATCCCTTTTAGTGAGCATTTCTCCTTTGCCAAGATAATCCATCCACCTGACAGGTGTGGCATATCAAGAAGCTGATTAAAAAGCATGTATTGATCATGATCATTACACAGGTCACCTTGTGCTGGGGACGATAAAAGGCCATTCTAAAATCTGCATTTTTTTTCACACAACACAATGCCCCAGATGACACAAGTATTGAGGGGGCGTGTAATTGACATGCTGACTACAGGAATGTCCACCAGGGCTGTTGCCAGAGACTTTAATGTTCATTAATCTACCAACGTCATTTTAGAGAATTTGGCAGTACATCCAACCAGTAGCGCTACGTGGGTAAAATCACTGGGGAACCAGGCCAGGACAAAAAGCCATATTACAACCGGTGGTGATAATTGCGTTGTTTGCACTAAAACCTGTTATGCCTTGACACTTAGGCTTAAGGCAGAGACAATAAGAAGATACAGTGGCATAATACATTCAACCACACCTTTGTTTCATCACAAAACTGGAGAGCGGTGTCCGGTGAAGTCCACAAAACATATTGTATGTAACAAACAGTACCTGCCCTACAGCAGTGTTTCCCAACCCTGGTCCCAGAGTACCCCCAACAGTACACACTTTTATTATAACCCTGGACAAGCACACCTGATTCAACTTGTCAACTAATCATCAAGCCCTCAATGAGTTGAATGAGGTGTGTATGTCAAGGGCTACAACGAAACAGTGTACTGTTGGGGGTACTTGAGGACCAGGGTTGGGAAACACTGAACCTACAGCATTGTAAAGTAAGTTTATGTTTGCAACATTTTTGTACTACTAAACAACTTGATTTAGAACCACTGAGAGTTACCTTAAGTTGCAAAGAAAACAGGCGCTGCCTCCACTATTCCAGCACCATTTACACTTTAAAATTTCAACATCATCTAGTCACCTATGCTTAGTCTAATACATTGACAACTAAAAGATACCAAAAACGATTTTGTTCAATCAATGTAAGTTAAATATGCTGTACTTGTCCATGGTACTGATTTCTGTGTCTGTATGTGCATATGTGTGTGCATGCAAGTAGAAAAAAAACATGTTGACTAACCTCATTTGTACATAAACGCCAATGACATCCTCTTTCATGTTGCATAAACGGTCTTTGACTCTGTCATACAGTACATGCTTTTAGGTTTTGTTGTACTAGGCTATCTGGCTATAATGCTTGCTATCTAGCCTAACTTCCTTTCATGGGCCAGCTAGTTAACATTAGCCTATTACATCTCGCTACATGTTGAACTTCCATCCTCTCAGACCAGGGGCACAATGTATGAATTAGTGGTAGATCAGAATTGCCGTTATAATCATTGGTCAGTACGGAGAATTAACCTTTTTGGGATAGGGGGCAGCATTTTCACTTTTGGATGAATAGCGTGCCCAGAGTGAACTGCCTCCTACTCTGTCCCAGATGCTAATATATGCATATTATTATTAGTATTGGAAAGAAAACACTCTGAAGTTTCTAAAACTGTTTGAATGATGTGAGTATAACAGAACTCATATGGCAGGCGAAAACCTGAAAACAAACCTCAGATGTCCCACTTCCTGGTTGGATTTTAGTTTTTCAAAGCTTGGCCAACCCTTCCTACAGCTTCCACTAGATGTCAACCGTCTTTAGAAACTTGTTTCAGGCTTCTGCTATAAAGGAGGGGCTCATGAGACCTGTTTGAGTCAGTGGTCTGGCAGAGTGTCTCAGGCTCGTGACGCGCGCTCCCGACAGAGTTAGCTCTCGTTCCAGTGCTTTTCTTCAGACATAGGAATTCTCCGGTTGGAACATTATTGATGTTTTATGTTAAAAACATCCTAAAGATTGATTCCATACATCGTTTGACTTGTTTCTACGACCTGTAATGAACTTTGAGTTTTGTCTGGACGAAGTGCTCGCGCCTCATGAAGATTGATTACTGGGCTGAACATGCTAACAACAAGTGCCTATTTGGACATAAATGATGGACTTTATGGAACAAATCCGTCATTTATTGTCGAACTGGGATTCCTGGGAGTGACTTTTGATGAAGATCAAAGGTAAGTGAATATTTATGGTGTTATTTCTAACTTCTGTTGACTCCAAATTGGCGGATATTTCTCTGGCTGGATTGGGCTCTGAGCTCCGTTCTCAGATTATGCTTTTTCCGTGAAGTTTTATTGAAAATCTGACACAGAGTTTGCATTAAGGAGAAGTCTATCTTTAATTCTATGAATAACACTAGTATCTTTTATCAATGTTTATTATGAGTATTCGGATGTTTTGGAATCAAAACATTACTGCACGTAACGCGCCAATGGAAACTGCGATTTCTGGATATAAATATGCACATTATCGAACAAAACATACATGTAAAGGTTAGTGATTAATTATATCTATATTCCAGATTTTTGTGACTCCTATCTTTGGCTGGAAAAATTGCTTTTTTTTTTTTACTTGGCGGTGATCTAACATAATCATATGTTGCGCTTTCGCTGTAAAGCATAATTTTTTTTATCGGACACAATGGGTAGATTAACAAGAAGTTTCTTTCATTTGCTGTATTGTACTTGTTAACGTTTGAAAGTTACATATTTCTGAAAAATATTATGTTGTCGAGGGGTTCCGCTCGCCTGTCCTAGAAAAGTAAAATCACAATTCCAAATCCCTATCTCCACCAATGGGTAATTTAGGAAAGGGATGATTTTAGCTAGCTAGCTAGCCAGCCACCAGAGCACGATGATAGTCCCAGATGCAACAATTCAAGTTTTTTTTCTCTGTCAATGACGTTTGACTTCTGCTGTGATTGGTGTGAAGCCAAATCCAAACTGGCTTCCCTTGACACTTTTTTTGGTGCGCCAGGACCATTCACAGCTGAGAGGCTAAGGCCAAATGCTCGCTGGCTTCCCTTGCATTCAAATCTACGGGAGGCAACAAAGTCATACTCTTTATGACCAGACAGCATCAGATAGATGGGTTACACATACAGAGACAGAGACCCGCTGTTTCGCTCGCTCAGATGCTTTTTCTGGAGAGAAACATTCAGCCTTTTGCGAATTGAAAGAAATGTTTTTTAACACAGAGAGACGAAAGACAAATTATTTGGTATCTTTTTCTTGTTAAATTCTTGGGGAAGCCTGACTTCCCTTGGCATCCATGAATAGATGCCATGCCACTGCGTCCAACCGACCTCACAACGGCAGACCATGTGTAACCACGCCAGCACAGGACCTCCACATCTGCTTTCTTCACCAACAGAATCGAGACCAGCCACCAGGACAGCTGATTGAACTGTGGGTTTGCGCAACCCAATAATTTCTGCAAAACTGTCAGAAACGTCTGGACCTGACTGCAGTTCGGAGTCATAACGGACTTCAGTGGGCAAATGCTCACCTTCGATGGCTATTGGCACACTGGAGAAGTGTGCTCTTCACAAATGAATCCTGGTTTCAGCTGTACCGGGCAGATGGCGTCATGTGGTTTGCTGATGTCATCATTGTGAACAGAGTGGCCCACGGTGGTGGTGGGGTTATGGTATGGGCAGGCATAAGCTACTGACAATGAACACAATTGTATTTTATCAACGGCAATTTGAATGCACAGAGATACTCAATTCCTAGAAGCTGAAAATGTACCAGTTCTTCCATGGCCTGCATACTCACCAGACATGCCACACATTGTGCATGTTTGAGATGCTCTGCATCGACATGTACGAGAGGGTGTTCCAGTTCCCACCAAAATCCAGCAAGCTTCACACAGCCATTGAAGAGGAGTGGGACAACATTCCACAGGCCACAATCAACAGCCTGATCAACTCTGTGAAGGAGGTGTCGTGCTGCCTGAGGTAAATTGTGGTCACACCAGATACTGACTGGTTTTCTGAAATCCATAGATTAGTGCCTGATGAATTAATTAAAATGGACTGATTTCCTTATGAACGTAACTCAGTAAAATCTTTGAAATTATTGCATGTTGTCTATTTTTGTTCAGAGTAATAATAAACATACATTTTTTTAGTAATAAAAAATATTGAGGGAGCATGTGCCCCCTATGGGCATGACACCTCTGCCTCCCCATGTACGTCTGAGGATTCAGATACATGTGGCAGGTGGTAGACATGTTCAGACCAGAGAGCATCGCAACCTAGCCTAAACACAGGTTCTTCCATAGGAGAGCCACACAGGCACCTGAAATGCCCTCTGATCAAAATTTGAAGGGCTTCAAAATATGCTTTTAAGCAGAAACACAAACAGCTATTTTTTTACTTTGAGAGTCTCAGGCTACACCATATAAACTATAAAATTCCCTACATGCATCTGAATATATTTTTACTGATTAAGAAGTTGCAAACTGAAGAGGCTACATAGCCAGAATATTCATTTGTTCTTCACTTAGGCCTACCTGCATCTGTGTTGGGAACACAGGCATTCACGCTGGATGCCTGCCCTTGCATAAGCTCTATTGGCAAATGCCAAGATCTTTCCACGAGCCACAATAACAGATTTCAGAAAAACGATACATAAGAACCTTTGTCACTGAAACACCTCTATAGAGACTGGTATAGGACATGCCTGGAAAACAGTGCTGTGAAATAAGATACAATATAGGAGAGATACGTTTAGTTTGAGATGATTCGGTGCGATTCAGTTTGATTAGAGAACAAATCGATGCGATTTAGTTCGATGCAACATGATTTAATGCACCAACATATGTTGCATAAACATACATTTAAATCTGCTGCTGATGGAGCGCATGAACTGGGCCTCTGAATTTGATCTGTCTGAGCTGAACAGATCACTCTGGATTCAGATCTTAACAGAATGTGTAACTTAGCCTAATAAACACAAAAATTATCGTTCAAGTAAGAATAAGGCAGGTCTGATGCTGAAAAAAAAGGAAATTATTGCATATTTTATTTTAGCAAACAAAGTAGTGTGTAGTTCCAGTAGTTAGCTACATGGCAAAAAAGTAATTAACTACTGAAAACACTACCAAGATTTGAATTTAGTTTAACTACGACCAAGATGTAATGCAAAATGTTGGTAAATTAATAGTTAAACTACATGTAGTTCACTACTCCCCAACACTGGTATGCACCTGATGTATGTCTATGGTGTGTACTATGCAGGCACCTGATCTGAGCCATAAAGGAGACTAGGCATCTACCACTATCAGATTGGGGGGGGGGGGGGGGGTGTAGCCTGTTTTTTGTTCCCCCCACTTTGGTTCTGAAACCACCATCATCCACTAATTAACTTGTAATTTTTGAAGATTAAGCTTCCTTGTTATGAAATTATCAACTTTACTCTGTATTAGAGGTCGATCGATTAATCGGAATGGCCGATTCATTTGGGCCGATTTCAAGTTTTCATAATCGGAAATCTGTATTTTTAAATGTTTTTTTTTTTTTTTACGTTATTTAACGAGGCAAGTCAGTTAAGAACACATTCTGACGGCCAGGTTGGAACCTGTTGTGACTTGGGGACAGTATTTTCATTTTTGGCCAAAAAAAATTTCCCATAGTAAATGGGATATTTTGTCAGGACAAGATGCTAGAATATGCATATAATTGACAGCTTAGGATAGAAAACACTAAAAAGTTTCCAAAACTGTAAAGATATTGTCTGTGAGTATAACAGAACTGATGTTGCAGGCGAAAGCCTGAGAAAAATCCAATCTGGAAGTGCCCCATGTTTTGAAAGCGCTGCGTTCCAATGAGTCCCTATTGAGCTGTGAATGGGCTATCAACCAGATTACGCTTTCTACGTATTCCCCAAGGTGTCTACAGCATTGTGACGTAGTTTTACGCATTTATGCTGAATAATAGCCGTAGGCGGCTACATTGCGCAAGTGGTCACCTGATGCCCCCAGAGAGATTCTCGCGTAAAATACAGAGGTAGCCATTACTCCAATCGGTCCTACTGAAAAACGAATTGTCCCGAAGGATATATTATCGAATAGATATTTGAAAAACAACTTGAGGATTGATTATAAACAACATTTGCCATGTTTCTGTCAATATTATGGAGCTAATTTGGAATTGTCACACCCTGACCATAGTTTGCTTTGTATGTTTCTATGTTTTGTTTGGTCAGGGTGTGATCTGAGTGGGCATTCTATGTTGGATGTCTAGTTTGTCTGTTTCTGTGTTTGGGCCTGATATGGTTCTCAATCAGAGGCAGGTGTTAGTCATTGTCTCTGATTGGGGACCATATTTAGGTAGCCTGTTTTGTGTTGGATTTTGTGGGTGGTTATTTCCTGTGTTTGTTGCCCCAGATAGGGCTGTCTCGGTTTTGCCACATTTCTTGTTTTGTAGTTTATTCATGTATAGTTTCATTATTAAAGAACCATGAATTATAACCACGCTGCATTTTGGTCCCCCTCTCAAGGAAGGAGGACTGGACATGGGAGGAAGACGGAGAAGGACCCTGGGCACAGCCAGGAGAATATCGCTTACAGCTCAGCATTTAACACCATAGTACCCTCCAAATTCATCATTAAGCTCGAGACCCTGGGTCTTTGACCCCGCCCTGTGCAAATGGGTCCTGGACTTCCTGACCGGCCGCCCCCAGGTGGTGAGGGTAGGTAACAACATCTCCACCGCGCTGATCTTCAACACTGGGTCCCCACAAGAGTGCAATCTCAGCCCTCTCCTGTACTCCCTGTTCACCCACGACTGCGTGGCCATGCATGCCTCCAATTCAATCATCAAGTTTGCAGACGACACTACAGTGGTATGCTTGATTACCAACAATGACGAGACAGCCTACAGGGAGGAGGTGAGGGCCCTCGGAGTGTGGTGTCAGGAAAATAACCTCACACTCAATGTCAACAAAACAAAGGAAATGATCGTGGACTTCAGGAAACAGCAGAGGGAGCACCCCCCTGTCCACATCGACGGGACAGTAGTGGAGAGGGTGGAGAGTTTTATTTTCCTCGGCGTACACATCACGGACAAAATCAAATGGTCCACCCACACAGACAGCACGGTGAAGAAGGCGCAGCAGCAACCTCAAGAGGCTGAAGAAATTCGTCTCGTCACCAAAAGCACTCAAACTTCTACAGATGCACAATCGAGAGCATCCCGTCGGGCTGTATCACCGCATGGTACGGCAGCTGCTCCGCCCATAAACGGAAGGCTCTCCAGAGGGTAGTGAGGTCTGCACAACGCATCACCAGGTGCAAACTACCTGCCCTCCAGGACACCAACAGCACCCGATGTCACAGGAAGGCCAAAAAGATCATCAAGGACAACAACCACTCGAGCCACTGCCTGTTCACCCCGCTATCATCCAGAAGGCGAGGTCAGTACATGTGCATCGAAAGCGGGGACCGAGAGACTGAAAAACAGCCATCACTAACATTGAGTGGCTGCTGCCAACATACTGACTAAACTCCAGCCACTTTAATAATGGAAAAATTGATGTAATCAATTTATCACTAGCCACTTTATATTATATAATGTTTACTTACCCTACATTACTCATATCATATGTATATACTGTACTCTATACCATCTACTGCATCTTGCCTATGCCGTTCGGCCATCACTCATTTATATATATGTATGTATGTATATGTATATATGTATATATTCATTCCTTTACACTTGTAGTCGTTGTGAAATTGTTAGGTTAGATTACTCGTTGGTTATTACTGCATTGTTGGAACTAGAAGCACAAGCATTTCGCTACACTTGGATTAACACCTGCTAACCATGTGTATGTGACAAATACATTTGATTTAAGGGGGAAAAAAGTGTTTTCTATTCAACTGCCACTATAACCCCCTTTCGAATCGTGGTGGAAGAACCCCCTCAATTGAACCTCAGATTTATTATATGACTGCACTGAATAGCCTACTTACGGTACACCCCTCTTTTGACTACATTAGACTGAATAGGCTAATATTTTACAGGCTTTATCATCTATAAATGTGCCATGTCAATATCATATTCATAATGTCAATTCTTACAAATGTATATTCAAGATATAGGCTAAGCATACCTATGCAGCAGGCTACAGTTTAGCACAGTTTACATTTGTTTAGGCCTATAATCGCTTTCTTGGAGGAATGGATTTCCTTTAATACCTTACCAGTTTTTCCTTCAAGAGAATTGTCCCTGCTGTCCCGTGCTATAGTTTACTTAGCCATGCAGAACATTTCATGTGAAGAGTTAAGGCTTATCCGTCAATCTCAATGGCATCACACCAGTAAATAATATAGAAGATGAGGGTGCATGGAAGTGATGATCCCATTGATGGTGCACTCTCCATGGCAGCCGAGTGGCTGCCATGGAGACCTATATTTGGCATAACTATGAAAAAGCGTAACTGGGAAATAATTTATCAATGTTGGCATATGTATGACATTTTGGCCTTACCCAGGCCTCCTTTAAGACTCCATAGTGGCTCATCTGTACGTGCTACAAAGCAAACATTGGTGTCTTATGAAGCTTCACTGCTTGCTTTGTAATATGAGTAGTATGTTGATTTCAATATAAACATTTGTTTACGTTAATTTATGAATATAGATAAATATAAAACATGAATATTGAAACAATTATTTTTTTTGATTTGGAATTGTTAATTTTTTATTGTGGAACAAAATATACTCTACGTGCATATCAAAGTCCCAGAGTGGGATCTCTGCTACGTTGAGTCATTATCCAGTTTGTAAGCATTACCAACAGAGTGAATGTAACAATTTATTCGACATGATCACCTCTTATGGTGATTTGCAGGATGTGCCAGTACAACTAAAAGGAGGGCTGTGATTGGTTACATTGCCTACTTTGCCATTTTCTATTTATAAAATAGGCCATGACTTAAAATTGGCTGAGGTCCCACTCTGGAACTTTGATATGCCCTTAGAGTATATTATGTTGAACAATATATTACAGAGCAAGTGGTAAAGCTTCATATGAAATGTTTTCCTTGTAGCATGTACAGATTAAACATTATGGAGTCTTAAAAGGACACCTGCGTAAGGCCAACATTTTATAAATACGCCAACTTTGATTAATTATTTCTCAATTATGCATTTAGATAAGTCAAATACGATAGTTGTCGGAATTTCTTTCAGTTCTACCCACAAATGTTCTATAGGATTGAGGTCATGGCTTTGTGATGGCCTCTCCAATACCTTGACTTTGTTGTCCTTAAGCCATTTTGCCACAACTTTGGAAGTATGCTTGGGGGTTATTGTCCATTTGGAAGACCCATTTGCGACCAAGCTTTAACTTCCTGACTGATGTCTTGAGATGTTGCTTCAATATATCCATATAATTGTCCTCCCTCATGGTGCCATCTATTTTGTGAAGTGCACCAGTCCCTCCTGCAGCAAAGCAACATGATGCTGCCACCCCCGTGCTTCATGGTTGGGATGGTGTTTTTCGGCTTACAAGCCTCCCCCTTTTTCCTCCAAACATAACGATGGTTATTATGGCCAAACTGGTCTGATGAAACAAAATAGAACTGAGGACATTTCTCCAAAAAGTACGATCTTTGTCCCCGTGTGCAGTTGCAAACCATAGTCTAGCTTTTTTAATGGTGTTTTTGGAGCAGTGGCTTCTTCCTTATTGAGCTGCTTATGTCGATATAGGACTCGTTTTACTGTGGATATAGATACTTTTGTACCTGTTTCCTCCAGCATCTTCACAAAGTCCCTTTCTGTTGTTCTGGGATTGGATTTGCACTTTTCGCACCAAAGTACATTAATCTCTAGGAGACAGAACGCGTCTCCTTCCTGAGAGCTATGACGGCTGCCTGGTCCAATGGTGTTTATATGTGCGTACAATTGTTTGTACAGATGAACGTGGTACCGTCAGGCATTTGGCAATTGCTCCCAAGGATGAACCAGACTTGTGGAAGTCTACAACAAAAAAATCCTGAGGTCTTGGCTGATTTTTTTTCTTCCCATGATATCAAGCAAAGAGGCACTGAGTTTGAAGGTAGGGCTTGAATTACATCCACAGGTACACCTCCAATTGACTCAAATGATGTCAACTAGCCTATCAGAAGCTTCTAAAGCCATGGCATCATTTTCTGGAAGTTTCCAATCTGTTTAAAGGCACAGTCAACTTAGTGTATGTAAAACTTCTGACCCACTGGAATTGTGATACAGTGAAATAATCTGGCTGTAAACAATTGTTGGAAAAATTACTTGTCATGCACAAAGTAGATGTCCTAACTGACTTGTCAAAACTATAGTTTGTTAACAAGAAATTTGTGGAGTGGTGGAAAAAAAGAGTTTTAATGACTCCAACTGTATATCTCAGCAATTGTTCCTCCAAAGGACTATTCTAATAAACTCCCCAAAATTGTTTTTTTTTGTCTGAGTTTTGTGAGGAATCACTGGGTTTCGTGAGGAATCACTGGTTCAGAAACCCCTTTGAATGTAAAATGCACCAGATACATGAAACTATGCAGTCATGCATGGCATAAAACCAACAATAACTGATTCAGAATACAAGGCCCCTTGTTAATGACGGAAAAGGACCCCATTAGGAAAATGGCAAGAGTTTTTAGGTCATTAAAAAAAGATTAAAGGTCCAATGCAGTCGATTTTAATCGCAATATCAAATTCTGGGTAACAAATAAGTACCCTGTTATCAATTAAAATGGTCAAAAATAAACAAAAATAGCTTATTAGCTATTAGACAGACATTTCTCAAGCAATAATGTTGCTAGGACCGTCTGGGAATGGGAAAACTATCTGTTTATAGGCAGAAAGGTTTGGTACTCTTTCTTATTGTTCTATTAACTAAATTTACCAAAACCTCCATCCCACCAAAACAGACTGAAATTCCAGGCGGTCTTTTCAAACAGCTTACACTTAAAGGGCATTATCATAATTTTCACAATATTATTCCAACCTCATAGTGTAGAAAAATATATAACACCTAGGAAAGTCAAGTTTTGACTGCACTGGGCCTTTAAAAGGAAGATGATGCACATGCGGACAATTCCTTTTGTTCCAAGAGCCCTAGCCATTTAATTGATATGGACCCATTGTCCAACATAAATCAGGGAGGCAGGGGGAACACAGAAGGCCACAGTAATGCAGCATTAAGAATTGAAGAAGAGGGAGAAATAATGAACACATGACAGAGTGAACATTCCTCTTGGGAGCTCTTCTATAATACAGAGGCAATGACTAATTGTATGCTTCTGGGTTTGTCACCATTTGAGAATGCTCACCATTTTCTTCCTGTAATCAGCTTCAGGAGAATGGAAGAAATTGCCTTATAATAGTCTAAGGTCTGGAAAAAGAGGGTCAGCGACCTCGGACAGTTTTATGGTTGCAGTCTCTAGCTACATGGTTGTTTGAAACCTTCCTGAAAACAAAGGCCCCAGTGTACTGGAAAAGTCCAATCCGAGCTTCATTCGGATTTTGAAAAACAGTCAGTTTCCTGAATACCCCTTATCGCAGTGCAAATATCAACACATCCAGTCATCCTGGTGATAACGATAAGCTGCAATTAGATGCAAGGCAGAGAGGCAAGTAGAGCAGCTTAAGAGCTTTTCAGTATCCATTAGTTTAACAGAGTTGAACAGAGTGAAATGATAACGCCACACCGACTGCATACACACAGAAAATGCATTGAGTTTCAAATCAGAAATAGGTTATTTTGCCTATAATTGGCATCGTGAAATGACCTCTTAATTCATTTCAAAAACACCGCCAAGGACCTTCAAAATGGTCCCCATATCCATTTCCAGTCTGTCAGAGCTGCACAGAGTCAATGACCCGGTGGTTGTGGAGTGGTAAACTTGTTTGTTGAGCTGATTCATACCACAGGGATAATCTCTAGCCCAATGAATCATTGGGATTCAGGCACAGCTTCTGCCACTGATCACAAGCAACCCAGATTGACACCAGGGAATTAGACTCTTCTCTAGAGAGATCGTCTGAGGTGTAAGTCGGTTTGACATGACAGCCGTCGGACAAGCAGAGAATGGGGCAAGAATAGTGCACTCCATCATCTCTGTTGCTAAGGTAATTTTGTGATGAGCGCCATCAACTATTAAATCACAAAATAACTAACAATATCTCATCACTGCTATTCACAGGCCAAGCCAGACAACCAGATGGAATTTAGCTTTTTTAATTCAATACATAAAACCTACAACAAAATGCATACGTTTTATCACTTAAATTAAATAGTCCTTCGTATTCACGTCCGCATCTTCTCTTTAAAGGCCCAGTACTGTTAAAAATGTTTTTCTTTTGTGGAATTGTGAAAATGATGATAATATACTTTCAGTATAAGAGCTGTTCGAAAAGACCGCCTGAAATTTCAGCATCTTTTGGTGGGACAGAGTTTTGGCCTGCCTGGTGAATTATACTGAAAAATATATATAAAAACGCAACATGTAAAGCTTTGGTCCCACGTTTCATCAACCAAAATAAAATATCCCCGAAATGTTCCATACAAACAAAAGGCTTATTTCTCTCAAATTTGAAGCAGAAATTAGTTTACATCCTTGTTAGTGAGCATTCCTCCTTTGCCAAGAAAATTCATCCACCTGACAGGTGTGGCATATCAAGAAGCTGATTAAACAGCATGATCATTACACAGATGCACCTTGTGCTGGGGAAACAAACGGCCACTCTAAAATGTGCAGTTTTGTCACAAAACATAATGCCCCAAATATGCCACCTCCAACGTAATTTTAGAAAATTTGGCAGTACATCCAACCAGCCTCACAACCGCAAACCACATGTAACCACGCCAGCCAGGACATCCACATCTAAAAAAAGTAACATCCACTGTCAACTGCATTCATTTTCAGCAAACTTTACATGTGCAAATATTGGTATAAACATAAGATTCAACAACAGACATAAACTGAACAAATTCCACAGATATGTGACTAACAGAAATTGAATCATGTGTCCCTGAACAAAGGGGGGAGGGGTTTAAAATCAAAAGTAACATTCAGTATCTGGTGTGGCCACCAGCTGCATTAAGTACTGCAGTGCATCTCCACCTCATGAACTGCACCAGATTTGCCAGTTCTTGCTGTGAGATGTTACCCTACTCTTCCACCAAGGCACCTGCAAGTTCCTGGACATTTCTGGGAGGGGGGGGGGGTCCCAGACATGCTCAATGAGATTGAGATCCGGGCTCTTCGCTGGCCATGGCAGAAGACTAACATTCCTGTCTTGCAGGAAATCACGCACAGAACGAGCAGCATGGCTGGTGGCATTGTCGTGCTGGAGGGTCATGTCAGGATGAGCCTGCAGGAAGGGTACCACATGAGGGAGGAGAATATATTCCCTGTAACATACAGCATTGAGATTCCCTGCAATGACAACAAGCTCAGCCGATGATGCTGTGACACACCCCCCCAAACCATGACGGACCCTCCACCTCCAAATCGATCCTGCTCCAGAGTACAGGCCTTGGTGTAACGTTCATTCCTTCGACAATAAACGCAAATCCGACCATCACCCCTGGTGAGACAAGACCGCGACTCATCAGTGAAGAGCACTTTTTGCCAGTCCTGTCTTGTCCAGCGACGATGGGTTTGTGCCCATAGGCGACGTTGTTGCCGGTGATGTCTGGTGAGAACCTACCTTACAACAGGCCTACAAGCCCTCAGTCCAGTCTCTCTCAGCCTATTGCGGAAAGTCTGAGCACTGATGGAGGGATTGTGCGTTCCTGGTGTAACTCGGGCAGTTGTTGCCATCCTGTACCTGTCCCACAGGTGTGATGTTCGGATGCACCGATCCTGTGCAGGTGTTGTTACACCTGGTCTGCCACTGCAAGGATGACCAGCTGTCCTTCCTGTAGCACTGTCTTAGGCGGACATGGCAATTTATTGCCCAGGCCACATCTACAGTCCTCATGCCTCCTTGCAGCATGGCTAAGGCACGTTCACGCAGATGAGCAGGGACCCTGGGCATCTTTCTTTTGGTGTTTTTCAGTAGAAAGGCCTCTTAGTGTCCTACGTTTTCATAACTGTGACCTTAATTGCCTACTGTCTGTGAGCTGTTAGTGTCTTAACGACCGTTCCACAGGTGCATATTCATGAATTGTTTATGGTTCACTGAACAAGCATGGGAAACAGTGTTTAAACCCTTTACAATGAAGATCTGTGAAGTTACTTGGATTTTCACAAATATTTTGGAAAGACAGGTTTGTGAAAAAGGGACGTTTCTCGGCCTGTGGGATCGTCTGAGACCAGCCATCCGGGCAGCTGATGAAACTGAGGAGTATTTCTGTCTGTAATAATGCCCTTTTGTGGGGAAAAACTCATTCTGATTGGCTGGGACTGGCTCCCCAGTGGGTGGGCCTGGCTCCCAAGTGGATGGGCCTATGCCCTCCCAGGCCCACCCATCCATGACTGCACCCCCATGTCCAGTCATGTGAAATCCATAGATTAGAGACAAATTAATTTATTTCAATTGACTGATTGTCGCATTTATAATTTTGTTCAGTATAGAATGTGGAGAAAGGACAGTACAGGTGCGTCAATGCTTGGACCGAGAATGAAAAACAGCTTCTATGTCCAGCCCATCAGACGGTTAAATAGTCACTACTAGCCGGTCTCCGCCCAGTACCCTGCCCTGAACTTAGTCACTGATACTAGCTGACTACCACCCGGTACTCTACCCTGCAGCCCTATGTACAGAGTCATGCATCACTGGTCACTTTTTAATGTTTACATACTGTTTTACCCATTTCATATGTATATACTGTATTCTAGTCAAGGCTAATCCTAGATAACTACTGCTGTACACACATATCCTATTTATATACTGGCCACACTGTCTGTCTATATACACACACACACACAGTACCAATCAAGTTTGGACACACCTACTCGTTCAAGGGTTTTTCTTTATTTTTACTATATTTAAGAATAAGTTTGATGTCTTCACTATATGAAATCAAGGTAGCCACCCTTTGCCTTGATGACAGCTTTGCACACCCATGGCATTCTCTCAACCAGGATAGATAGATAGATAGATATATAACCGGTAAGAAATGTCTAATTAGCGGTGCGGACTAGTAGCGTTTCAATCTGTGATGTCACTTGGTCTTAGACCTTGAAGTAGTTGTTTCGAGGGTGACTGTTGTCGATGTGTGCAGAGGGTTCCTGGTTCAAGTCCAGGTTGGGGCGAGGAGAGGGATGGAAGCAATACAGTTACATTGGTGCCGTGACCCTGATCACTGATTATTGCGGAGAAGGAGTTCAAAGGGGAGGGGGTGGGTCAGATAAGGAGTTCAAAGGGGGGTGAGTGTAACCGGTCTGAAATGGCTAGTTAGCAGTGCACGCTAGTAGTGTTTCAATTGGTGTCGTCATTTGCTCCGACACCTTGAAGTAGTTGTTTCCCTTGCTCTGCAAAGACTACAACTTTTGTGATTCAAGGGTGACTGTTGTCTATGTTTTTTTGTGTGCAGAAGGTCCTTGGTTCAAACCCAGGTTGGGCGAGGGACGGAAGCAATACTGATATATATATATATATATATATATATATATATATATATATATATATATATATATATATATATATATATATATATATATATATATATATATATATATATATATATATCGGACTCTGACATTGATCGTTCTGATACTTCTCAATTTCTTTTCATTTTGGGGGATTTGTGTGTACTTTCACTGCACCTGTGATAACATCTGCAAAATATGTGTATGTGACCAATGAAATGTTATTTCATCAATAGCCTACCCTATTTTTCTGAAGTCAATCATGTCTTGAGGCACTGTAACTAGCTTGCTTACAACTTGTGATAAGTGTGTTGCAGAAATAAATAGGGCTATACTAAAACATTTACAAATGTTTGCTACAGAGGCAGTTAGTATGTTATGAATTTCGAGATATGAATTATGAAAGCCATTTTTTTTTTTTTCAAGGGGGAGTGCCCTTTTTTCATTTTGAGCACCTGCCCCCAGAAAGGTTTGTGTATGGCCCTGCATACAGTGCAGATAAATTCTTCAAATTCATTATTTTACACAATATCTCATAACAGCACTGGAAAACAATGGTTGGCCAACCCCTGACCAAAATGGCTGATCCCATCATAGTTAGGTTCCTCCATTCTACGATTCTAATTCTATGAAAAAAACACACGGGCTAAGAATGGATTGTTTTTTGTAGCGCGAGTGACCCAGTTTAGAATTGCTAACATTGAATGCAAAACTGAAATGTATCAAATTATAGGCTGCTTATTGTTTGGTGTCACAGCACTATTTGGTTAGATATTGAAACTCTGTCGTCCGTGAATGCAGAGACAGAGGGAAATTGAAGCTGCTTTGCTTGTTTTCCTACCTCAGGAGAGCCGTATCGCCTTGTCGGGTGACCACACTTTCAATCGATGCATAGTCCACAGTTTGTCCAGCGGGTAAGCACGAAGGCAAAAAGCAGCACAGACTGAGAATTATAGCGGTAAGCCATTGACTGGAGACACACACATCCTGCACCGCAATCATTATGTCCATCACAGCTGGATTGTATATTATCCAAGTCGCATGAAAACCTTAAAGCAAAGCTTTTATTCCCACACTTTCCTCCTCAAAAGCCTAAAGAAATGGCGCGTCGTATAATGTAGTTTTCCAGGTTTGTTTTGTTGGAGCCGTAGCCTACTGTGCGCGAGCAAGTGCAGCCTACTCTCCAGTGGCTTGCACACCATCTAGTGAAGAAATGCGATAAAATGGGAGCAGACCTAGCGGCAGACAACTCCCAGGCTCTGATCCTGTTGCCATGCGGCCGTTTCCCAGGCAACCTGTTCCCAGTGGTTCGTGATAGAGCAGTTAAAGGGTTGTCACTAGTTACCACAGCCAGACAGTCAAAATATCATCACAAAGAATGATCAAAAATGTGTTTTTTTGTCTTCATTTAATCTTAGGTTTAGGCATAATGTCCGTAGTGTGGTTAAATATGGGGTTAAGGTTAGAGTTTCGATTAAAATAAGAGTTTAATAAGAGAGATTGTAGCTATTTATAGGCGGGGTTTAGCCATAATGATGATTTTGTGGCTGAGGTAACTAGAGATGACCCAGTAAAGGTGCCACAGTACTGTCTACATCACTACCTAATAAGCAATTAAAGATCGATTGGAGAATCATCCTCAGGGACAGATCGAAATTTACTGGGGGGAGGGGTGATGATTTATTTTTGGCTTTGGGGGTGCACATGGGAGGGTAGTGCATTTTTTTCCCTGGTCTGCTCGTATTTTGCCAATAAACAATGGCCTGACTTACTTTTGATATTACCCTAATAAAGTTTAGACACTTTTGTGAAGTTATGGTATGACTGATATTAGTTTTATTTTTCTATATCTGTATAGTAGACCCAGTAGCTGACAAAGAAATGCTTGTCGGTGGCATATCTCTCTGGGGTCAGACCTAAGCTTCTCTTCCTTTACAGTATCAATACACACATATATACGGTGGGGCAAAAAAGTATTTAGTCAGCCACCAATTGTGCAAGTTCTCCCACTTAAAAAGATGAGAGAGGCCTGTAATTTTCATCATAGGTACACTTCAACTATGACAGACAAAATGAGGGGGGAAAAAAAACAGAAAATCACATTGTAGGATGTTTTATGAATTTATTTGCAAATTATGCTGGAAAATAAGTATTTGGTCACCTACAAACAAGATTTCTGGCTCTCACAGACCTGTAACTGTTTCTGGCTCTCCACTCGTTACCTGTATTAATGGCACCTGTTTGAACTTGTTATCAGTATAAAAGACACCTGTCCACAACTTTAAACAGTCACACTCCAAACTCCACTATGGCCAAGATCAAAGAGCTGTCAAAACACACCAGAAACAAAATTGTAGACCTGCACCAGGCTGGGAAGACTGAATCTGCAATAGGTAAGCAGCTTGGTTTGAAGAAATCAACTGTGGGAGCAATTATTAGGAAATGGAAGACATACAAGACCACTAATAATCTCCCTCGATCTGGGGCTCCACGCAAGATCTCACCCCGTGAGGTCAAAATGATCACAAGAACGGTGAGCAAAAATCCCAGAACCACACGGGGGGACCTAGTGAATGACCTGCAGAGAGCTGGGACCAAAGTAACAAAGCCTACCATCAGTAACACACTACACCACCAGGGACTCAAATCTTGCAGTGCCAGACGTGTCCCCCTGCTTAAGCCAGTACATGTCCAGGCCCGTCTGAAGTTTGCTAGAGAGCATTTGGATGATCCAGAAGAAGATTGGGAGAATGATCAGATGAAACCAAAATATAACTTTTTGGTAAAAACTCAACTCGTCGTGTTTGGAGGACAAAGAATGCTGAGTTGCATCCACAGAACACCATACCTACTGTGAAGCATGGGGGTGGAAACATCATGCTTTGGGGCTGTTTTTCTGCAAAGGGACCAGGACGACTGATCCGTGTAAAGGAAAGAATGAATGGGGCCATGTATCGTGAGATTTTGAGTGAAAACCTCCTTCCATCAGCAAGGGCATAGAAGATGAAACGTGGCTGGGTCTTTCAGCATGACAATGATCCCAAACACACCGCCCGGGCAACGAAGGAGTGGCTTCGTAAGAAGCATTTCAAGGTCCTGGAGTGGCCTAGCCAGTCTCCAGATCTCAACCCCATAGACAATCTTTGGAGGGAGTTGAAAGTCCGTGTTGCCCAGCCACAGCCCCAAAACATCACTGCTCTAGAGGAGATCTGCATGGAGGAATGGGCCAAAATACCAGCAACAGTGTGTGAAAACCTTGTGAAGACTTACAGAAAACGTTTGACCTCTGTCATTGCCAACAAATGGTATATAACAAAGTATTGAGATAAACCTTTGTTATTGACCAAATACTTATTTTCCACCATAATTTGCAAATAAATTCATAAAAAATCCTACAATGTGATTTTCTGGATTTTTTTTCCTCATTTTGCCTGTCATAGTTGAAGTGTACCTATGATGAAAATTACAGGCCTCATCTTTTTAAGTGGGAGAACTTGCACAATTGGTTGCTGACTAAATACTTTTTTACCCCACTGTATATATAGTACCACTCAAAAGTCTGGACACACCTACTCATTCAAGGGTTTTTCTTTATTTTTACTATTTTCTACATTGTAGAATAATAGTGACCACATCAAAACTATGAAAAAACATACAAATTATGTAGTAACCAAATATGTTTTTAACAAATCTAAATATATTTTTAGATTCATCAAAGTAGCCACCCTTTGCCTTGATGACCACTTTGCACACTCTTGGCATTCGCTCATCCAGATTCACTTGGAATGCTTTTCCAACAGTCTTGAAGGAGCTCCCACATATGCTGAGCACTTGTTGGCTGCTTTGCCGTCACTCTGCGGTCCAACTCATCCCAAACCATGTCAATTGGGTTGAGGTCATGTGATTGTGGAGTCCAGGTCATCTGATTCAGCACTCCATCACTCTCCTTCTTGGTCAAATAGCCCTTAAACAGCCTGGAGGTGTGTTGGGCCATTGTCCTGTTGAAAACAAATGATGGTCCCACTAAGCGCAAACCAGATGGGATCACACATTGCTGCAGAATGCTGTGGTAGCCATGATGGTTAAGTGTGGCTTGAATTCTAAATAAATCACAGACAGTGTCACCAGCAAAGAACCATCACATCTCCTCCTCCGTGCATGGGAACCACACACCATCCGTTCACCTACTCTGCGTCTCACAAAGATATGGCAGTTGGAACCACAAATTCCAAACTTGGACTCATCAGACCAAAGGACAGATTTCCACCGGTATAATGTCCATTGCTTGTGTTTATTGGCCCAAACAAGTCTCTTATTATTATTGGTGTCCTTTGCAGTGGTTTCTTTGCAGCAATTCGTCCATGTAGGCTTGATTCACGCAGTCTCATCAGAACAGTTGATGTTGAGATGTGTCTGTTACTTGAACTCTGTGAAGCTGTCACACCCTGACCTGTTTTCTTTATATATTTTGGTTAGGTCAGGGTGTGACGAGGGTGGTATTTGTGTTTTTGTCTCATCTAGGGTTTTTGTACTGTCTAGGGGTTTTGTAGGTTTATGGGGTTGTTTACCATCTAGGCTTTATGTAGGTCTATGTTTGCCTAGATTGGTTCTCAATTAGAGGCAGGTGTTTATCGTTGTCTCTGATTGGGAACCATATTTAGAAAGCCATCTTCTTTGGGTATTTTGTGGGTTATTGTCTATGTTATGTTGCACGTTAGCGCAGTATTTTGTTAGCAGTCACGTTCGTCTTATCGTTTTGTTTAAGTGTTCTTCCTTCAATAAAGAAGAATGTATTCACACCACGCTGCACTTTGGTCCCCTCCATACGACGATCGTGACAGAAGCATTTATTTGGGCTGCAATTTCTTAGGCTGGTAACTCTAATGAATGTATCCTCTGCAGCAGAGGTAACTTGGGGTCTTCCTTTCCTGTGGCGGTCCTCATGAGAGTCAGTGTCATCATAGCACTTGATGGTTTTTGCGACTGCACTTGAGAAAACTTTCAAAGTTCTTTAAATGTTCCGTATTGACTGACCTTCATGTCTTAAAGCAATGATGGACTGTCGTTTCTCTTTGCTTATTTGAGCTGTTCTTGCCATAATATGGACTTGGTCTTTTACCAAATAGGGCTATCTTCTGTATACCACCCATACCTTGTCACAACATAACTGATTGACTCGAATGTATATGTTTCTTGTGTATGGACAGTGTGGACAGTATATAAATAGGGAAGGTGTGTACAGCAGTAGTTGTATAGGATGAGCCTTGACTAGAATAAGGTTTTTACAGTGCATTTGGAAAGTATTCAGACCTCTTGACTTTTTCCACATTGTGTTACGTTACAGCCTTTTCTAAAATGGATTAAATAAAACATTTCTCATCAATCTACATAAAATACCCCATAATGACAAAGCGAAAAAAGGTTTTTAGAAATGTTTTCAAATGTATTAAAATTGAAACACCAATGCCTTGTTTACATAAGTATTGAGACCCTTTGCTATGAGACTCGAAATTGAGCTCAGGTGCATCCTGTTTCCATTGATCATACTTGAGATGTTTCTACAACTTGATTGGAGTCCACCTGTGGTACATTCAATTGATTGGACATGATTTGACATTGCATGTCAGGGAAAAAGCAAAGCCATGAGGTCGAAGGAATTGTCTGTAGAACGCCGCGACAGGATTGTGTTGAGGCAGCATTGAAAGTCCCCAAGAACACAGTGGCCTCCATCATTCTTAAATGGAAGAAGTTTGGAACACCAAGACTCTTCCTAGAGTTGGCCGCCTGGCCTAACTGAGCAATCGGGGGAGAAGGGCCTTGGTCAGGGAGGTGACCAAGTACCTGATGGTCACTCTGACAGAGCTCCAGACTTCTTCTGTGGAGATGGGAGAACCTTCCAGAAGGACAACCAAGTCTAATCAAATGTATTTATAAAGCCCTTCTGTGCAGAAACCCAGCCTAAAACCATCTCCCAGTACTCCACCAATCAGGCCTTAAAATAATGGTAGAGTGGCCAGAGAGAAGCCACTCCTCAGTAAAAAGGCACATGTACAGCCCGCTTGGTGTTTACCAAAAGGCACCTAAACACTCCCAGACCATGAGAAACAAGAGTCTCTGGTCTGATGAAACCAAGATTGAACTCTTTGGCCTGAATTCCCAGCGTCACGTCTGGCGGAAACCTGGCCCCATACCTACGGTGAAGCATGGTGGTGGCAGCATCATGCTGTGTGGATGTTTTTCAGCAGCAGGGACTGGGATACTTGTCAGGATCGATCGAGTAAAGTACAGAACAATCCTTGATGAAAACCTGCGCCAGAGCGCTTGAGAACTCAGACTGGGGCGACGATTCACCGTCCAACAGGACATCAAACCTAAGCACATAGCCAAGACAACACAGGAGTGGCTTCCGGACAAGTCGCTGAATGTCCTGGTAATCCGTCTGGCCCAGGGGCCTTGTGAATGTTGACCTGTTTAAAGGTCTTACCCACATCGGTTGCGGACAGCATGATCACACAGTCATCTGGAACAGCTGATGCTTTCATGCATGTTTCAGTGTTACTTGCCTCGAAGCAAGCATATCCGTTATTTAGCTTGTCTGGTAGGCTGTAATAGTTTGCAAGCCCTGCCACATCCAACGAGTGTTGGAGCTGCTGTAGTACGATTCAATCTTAGTCCTGTATTGACTCTTTGCCGGTTTGATGGTTCCCAGAACATATTCCAATCTGTGCTAGCAAAACAGTCCTGTAGTTTAGCATCTGCTTCATCTGACCATTTTTTTGTAGCCCAAGTCACTGGTGCTTCCTGCTTGTAAGCAGGAATCAGGGAGATGGAGTTATGGTCAGATTTGCCAAATGGAGGGCGGGGGAGAGCTTTGTGTGTGGAGTAAAGGTGCTCTAGAATTCTTTTTACCTCTGGTTGCACATTTAACATCCTGACACAAATTTGGTAAAACTGATTTAAGTTTCCCTGCATAAAAGTCCCCGGCCACTAGGAGGGCCGCCTCTGGATGTTTGCTTATGGCGTAATTCAGCTCATTGAGTGTGGTTTTAGTGCCAGCGGTGTTATGTAGACAGCTACGAAAAATACAGATGAAAACTCTAGGTAGATAGTGCGGTCTACAGCACTATCTATGCGCGCCTGAGATACTCTATCTCAGGCGAGCAAAACCTTGAGACTTCCTTAGATGTTGTGCACCAGCTATTGTTTACAAATATGCATAGGCCCCCGCCAGTGTCTTACCAGAGGCTGCTGTTCTATCCTGCCGATAGAGTGTATAACCCGCCAGCTGTATGTTCTTAATGTCATTGTTTAGCCACGACTCTGTGAAACATAAGATGTTCGTTTTGAATGTCCCGTTGGAGGGATATACATGCTTTCAGTTCATGACATTTATTTTCCAGCGATTGAACGTTAGCTAGCAGAACAGAAAGGCAAGTGTAGATTAGCCACTCGTCGCCTGATCCTTACAAGGCGTACTGATCTCTTTCTGCGAAACCTGCGTTTTCTTTTCCAATGAATCACAGGGATGTGGCCCTGTTCGGGTGTCTGTAGTATATCCCTCACATCTGACTCATTGAAGAAGAACTCATCATCCAATTTGAGGTGAGTAATCCCAGTTCTGATGTCCAGAAGCTCTTTTTGGTCATAAGAGACGGAAGCAGCAAAAATTATGTACAAAACAAGTTTCGAAATACTAAAAAAAATATTTAAAAAATGGATGGTTAAGAGCCGATAAGACGGCAGCCCTCCCCTCCGGCACCATCCAGATTGAATGTTCCTAACGTACATACACCTGATAATTATGCTCATGGAAATGCGATTACTTTGCACGTGAACGGCCACTCATTCGAAATAATTGCAATGTACATATTTACATGGGTATGTATGTCTTTGCTGTCTCTCTGTTGAAAACACTTGATCCATCTATGGGGAGTAATTTGACAGAAAGTCTCTGGTTGTCCACCAGAGATCACCATGTCTATTGTAGTCATAGGTTCTTGGTTTCGGAGTGTCTGTGAGAATGGATCTTCCAGAGGAAGTGTTCGTTAGAATGGATCTTTCAATGTATCACCCAGTGGTTACCAGTCTAAAGTACTTAACCAGTTGTAGACTGAATGTTCCTGTGTAATCTTCTTCTTCCTCGAGAGAGTTTCAGTGCTTCTAACCATTTCAATGTGCAGCCACGCTCCACATTTTTCTGGTCTCATCGAGTCTAACCATTTGTGATGTCCAGTTCAACACCGTCCGCCTGCTTGGTCTCTAGTCTTGTAGTTTTCTTAACCATTTGTAACGTATTCAGCTGGTGCTGCACGTTACTGTTCTATAGAGTTCTTCAGCGGGTCGTTTTAACCACTTGGGGAAAAAGGGTGTTCCATTACGTTTGGCATAATGTCGGTGTTCACGTGGGCGTGATTACTCACTGGATAAACTTTACATGAAAAAACATTTTCTCATTTAGAAGGCTAACATCACATTTCATCTTCTCACAAATAGTTTCATATTTAATCCTGTAAATTCCACAACATTTGGATGTAAACCTGACAGCTGGGAAATATCCACATTCAGTGATACGGGTATGTTGCTATACCATCCTTAATGAGATCCCAAAACATAAATTGATCTGACATAATTGTTATTTAAGTACCCACGGACCATTCCAACTGTTTGGATTACAGAAATATTGTTTCATTATTCCACCTTTTTATGTTACCGTACTGCAAAGTCTTTCTCTATGGCATCAAAGGGATTTTTAACTTCCATTTCTGCAGAGTGAGAGAGAGAGTTTTCAATATTTACAACTGTCATTAAACTGTGGTGAGAGAGACAGAGAGGGAGGGGATCACCCAAAAGGGCAAGTCATGGCAGTAGAGTACTGGGTGGTAGCAGGCTAGTAACAGTGACAACATTTAGGGCAGGGTATTGGGCAGATGCCAGCTGGTGTTGACTATTTAACAGTCTGATGGCCTGGAGATAGAAGCTGTGTTTTAGTCTCTTGGTCCCAGCTTTGATGCACCTCTACTGTCCTGTCTCTGCCTTCTATACTGAACAAAAATATAAACGCAACATGCAACAATTTCAACGATTTTACTGAGTTACAGTTCATATAAGGAAATCAGTCTGTCACGTAGAGTAGGCCAGAAGGCTATACTAGAAAACCTAACCTCTATCCAAAAAAAAGATGGCAGAGCCACAAATGTTCTTCTGTGCAAGGGTGTTTATTTACAAAGTGATTCCGGAACAAAAACAACAGTACTGCCAAACATATACCTTATGGGACAGCTAAAAACAATGCTGCCCCATTCACAGCTCAATCCAAAAATCCCTCTCCTTGAACTGAAAGAGTGGCTACTTTGTAGGGCTAGCCCCTCCCCTCAGAACAATTAACACCAATTAATTAAGCAATTACCTCGTCAAAACTACATTTTCCATTAACTAAACATACTAATGTATATACATTGCAACATGTTAATGAAGCAATATCACAACATAACATTTACAAAATTACATCACTACTGACAGTGTCTTTCAATATGCACATTTACATGAATGGGCCATTTGGGACAGGCACTACAAAGTCAGCCCAATTCCCTATGCTCAGGTCGTTATCCAGCATACCCAGACGCTACAGAGATAGAGAGAGAGAGAGGAACAAAACAAACAAACAACTCGCTCATCCACAACATAGATAAGTATAATACATATTGTCTATATTAAATATGAACATTGACATAAGTGTGAAATATTTGTACTAAGACAGAGAGGTTAACTTGTGTGTTGACCCACATTGTTACCTTATCTGACAATGGAGCAGGGAGGAGTGATGAATGTATGCGTGCATTAAAGAACCAAATGCTGCCCGCGGCCAGTGACGGACTTCTACGTCACACAGTCAATTTAAATGAATTAATTAGGTCATAATCTATGGATTTCCCATGACTGGAAAGGGTTGCAGCCATGGGTGGGCCTGGGAGGGCATAGGCCCACCCACTGGGGAGCTAGGCTCTGCCAATCAGAATTAGGTTTTCCCCACAAAAAGGCTTTACTACAGACAGAAATACTCCTATGTTTCATCAGCTGTCCGGGTGGCTGGTCTCAGACAATCCCGCAGGTGAAGAAGCTGAATGCGGAGGTCCTGGGCTGGCGTGGTTACACATGGTGTGGGGTTGTGAGGCCGGTTGGACGTAATACCAAATTCTCTAAAATGACGGCTTATGGTAGAGAAATTACCAATCAATTATCTGGCAAAAGCTCTGGTGGACATTCCTGGAGTCAGCATGCCAATTGCAAGCTCCCTCAAAACTTGAGATGTCTGTGGCACTGTGTTGTGTGACAAAAATGGCAATATTAATATCATACAGTGGACACCTAGGCCTATAGGTCTTTGCATTCAATGTCCTGTTTAGTGCTCAAATCTCTGTCAGCTGAACCGTGAGGTGGACAATTATTTTTAGGAAAGAAGCCCAACAAAATAAATAAATAGGCTATAAAGTTTTGCATATGCTACACATCGAAACACAAGGAATAGTGCATTTATAATTTGTTATAGGCTGTTTTTAAAGACACATTATGCCTGCACATCATGGTTCACCAGCAGCCTCAAACATCTCAAGAGTAATCTACCAGCCAAACAAGCTTGTAAGAAGCAGTGTGGCTTGGCAGGGTGGTGGTTTGGAGGACGCATGGCTCTTGACCTTCACCGCTCTAGAGTCCGTGCGGGAGTTGCATTGATGGGACAAGACTGTAACTACCAATTGGATATCACGAAAAAGGTGTTAAAATCATTTTTGATTTGTTCATAAACTCCCCCCTCATTCTCATCTGGAGGTTGAACATTTTTTCTAATCTATCTCTGTAATGTGTCTGTATCTATGTCATTGTCATGACTGGCCTGTTCGGGTCAGGTTACCGTGGATCACAGTCCTACAGAGACAGCTCACTGCCGCAGAGGGTGGGTTTATGGCACCTCGCGCCCATTGTAAATCTTAAGGCAGCAGACGAATCATTTGTCCTCTCAGTATTGAGGATTGGAATGTGTGAGGGGGCCCTATGGAGAACCTACCTCAGAACAGTAACATGCAATAATAATAAATATATTTCATCAGCCAAAATTGTGGTAACAATGATAGATGGAATATGAAAATTAATGTTGTTTTTGTTATGTTATTAAATGTTAACCTCACTGGTGTAGGGGGCAGTATTTTCACATACGGATGGAAAGCGTGCCCAGAGTAAACTGCCTGCTACTCAGGCCCAGTGGCTAGGATATGCATATTATTAGATTATTTGATTTGGATAGAAACACTCTGAAGTTTCTAAAACTGTTTGAATGATGTCTGTGTGTATAACAGTACTCGTATGGCAGGCGAAAACCTGAGAAAAATCCAACTACGAAGTGGGAAATCTGAGGTTTGTAGTTTTTCAAGTGATTGCCTATCCAATATACTGTGTCTATGGGGTCAGATTGGGGTCTATGGGGTCAGACTTCCTAAGGCATCCACTAGATGTCAACAGTCTTTAGAATGTTGTTTCAGGCTTCTACTGTGAAGGGGGAGAGAATAAGAGCTGCTTGAATCAGGGGTCCGGCTGAAAGCCTTCAGTTTAGTCATGCGCGCGGCCATGAGCGCGAGCTCCGTTTCTTTTAGTTTCTAAAGACAAAGGAATTGTCCGGTTGGAATATTATTGAAGATATATGATAAAAACATCCTAAAGATTGATTATATACATCGTTTGACATGTTTCTACGAACTGTAATGGAACGTTTTTTTACTTTTCGTCTGGACTTAATGCCTTGTGCAGTTTGGATTACTGGACTAAACGCGCGAACAAAAAGGGGCTATTTGGACATAAATATGAACTTTATCGAACAAAACTAACATGTATTGTCTAACATGGAGACCTGGGAGTGCCATCAGATGAAGATCATCAAAGGTAAGTGATTCATTCTAACGCTATTTCTGACTTTTGTGACACCTCTCCTTCTTTGGAAAATGGCTGTATGGTTTTCTGTGGCTGACCTAACATAAAAGCTGTGCTTTCGCCATAAAGGCTTTTTGAAATCAGACACTGTGGCTGGATTAACAAGAAGTTTATCTTTAAAATGGTGTATAATACTTGTATGTTTGAGGAATTTTAATCATGAGATTTCTGTTGTTTTGAATTTGGCGCCCTGCAATTTCACTGGCTGTTGGCGAGGTGGGACGCTAGCGTCCATATCAAATTGAATGTTTTTGTAAAGATGAAATGTGAAGTTAGTTGTCTTAACTGGATCTGAGTAAAATCCACGCTAGGTGACCACGTGCTGCAGCCAAGGTCTACGAGTAGTCGCAACCCATAAACGCAACACGAGGTTGAAGAAGACAAAGCAACCTCTTAACAATCAATGCTATGGTTGAGTAGCTGGATCTGTATCTAAGGTGAATTCAAGCAGGACCACCCGGTTATTCTGTCCAAGTAATTGTGTGTCTACACTTCTTTCATTCCCACGCTGGAACCATCTACATGGCTGACCGGCCTCAGAAGACCCCTCTTACAGAACGAGGGCGAGGAAACAAACCACTAAGAGAAAGGAGACTGAAATTGTGTGGACAATCAGAGACTAACACTCCGTAACAAAAGAAGCGCCACCATCAGAAGAGAAGGCGGAACTCGGTCCACAAAGAGATACCCCAAAGGAGACCTTCGACAAGTAATTACATCATTATATTCTGACCCATAAGATCGGCAGTTCAGGGCAAGGTGTTAGGGCTAAGCTAAGCATAGTTTACAAATGTATCCAAGTGTGCTTTTCTCTCGTGCAACCTCTCTCTGTCTAAATGCCCATTTTGTGTAACATGTCTCATATTGTGTTGGCCCGCGAGAGACCTGTTTCATTGTACTAAGTTCTAATCAATAGCCTAGACTGTGTGTTTATTTATTTACTAACGAGCTAAAGGATAATACACATTCAACTCAATTTCTGTGGTACAGAATGATTTAGTAAGACTCGGGTTTGTGCATATTTACGAATTATGTGACCTTCAGAATGAGACTGGAGAGGCAATCCTATATACACTTCAGGACCCTGTCATTCAAAGATATATAGTAAAAATCCAAGTAACTTCACAGATCTTCATTGTAAAGGGTTTAAACACTGTTTCCCATGCTTGTTCAATGAACCATAAACAATGAATGAACATTGACCAGTGGAAAGGTCTTTAAGACACTAACAGTTTACAGACGGTAGGCAATTAATGTCATAGTTATGAAAACGTAGGACACTAATGAGGCCTTTCTACTGACTCTGAAAAACACCAAGCTTGCCTTAGCCATGCTGCAAGGAGGCATGAGGACTGTAGATGTGGCCAGGGCAATAAATTGCAATGTCCGTACTGTGAGACGCCTAAGACAGCTCTGCAGGGAGACAGGACAGACAGCTAATCGTCCTCGCAGTAGCAGACCACGTGTAACACCTGCACAGGATCAGTACATCCGAACATCACACCTGCGGGACAGGTACAGGATGGCAACAACAACTGCCCGAGTTACACCAGGAACGCACAATCCCTCCATCAGTGCTCAGACTGTCCGCAATAGGCTGAGAGAGACTGGACTGAGGGCTTGTAGGCCTGCTGTAAGGCAGGTCCTCACCAGATGTCACCTGCAACAACGTTGCCTATGGGCACAAATCTACCGATGCTGGACCAAACAGGACTGGCAAAAAGTGCTCTTCACTGACGAGTTGTGGTTTTGTCTCACCGGGGTGATGGTCGGATTCGCGTTTATCGTCGAAGGAATTAGCATCACACTGAGGCCTGTACTCTCGAGCGGGATCTATTTGGAGGTGTAGGGTCTGTCATGGTTTGGGGAGGTGTGACAGCATCATCGCACTGAGCTTGTTGTCATTGCAGGCAATCTCATTGCTGTGCGTTGCAGGGAAGACATCCTCCTCCCTCATGTGGTACCCTTCCTGCAGGCTCATCCTGACATGACCCTCCAGCATGACAATGCCACCAGCCATGCTGCTCCTTCTATGCATGATTTCCTGCAAGACAGGAATGTCAGTGTCATGCCATGGCCAGTGAAGAGCCTGGATTTCAATCCCATTGAGCACGTCTGGGACGTGTTGGATCGAAGGGTGAGGGGTAGGTCCATTCCCACCAGAAACTTCCAGGTGCCTTGGTGGAAGAGTGGGGTAACATCTCACAGCAAGAACTGCCAAATCTGGTTCATGAGGAGGAGATGCACTGCAGTACTTTAACACAGCTGGTGGCCACACCAAATACTGACTGTTAGTTTTGATTTTAACCCCCCCTTTGTTCAGGGAAACAGTATTCCATTTCTGTTACTCTCATGTCTGTTGAACTTGTTCAGTTTATGTATGTTGTTGAATATTATGTTAATACAAATATTCACACATGTTAAATTTGCTGAAAATAAACGCAGTTGACAGTGAGAGGACGTTTCCTTTTTTGCTTAGTTTATACAGTTGAAGTCGGAAGTTTACATACACCTTAGCCAAATACATTTTAACTCAGTTTTTCACAATTCCTGACATTTAATCCTCGTAACAATTCCTTGTATTAGGTCAATTAGGATCACCATTTTTATTTTAATAATGTGAAATGCCAGAATAAGAGTAGAGAGAATGATTTTTTTCATATTTGATTTCTTTCATCATATTCCCAGTGGGTCAGAAGTTTACATACACGCAATTAGTGTTTGGTAGCACGGCCAAACGTTTCTGGTAGCCTTCCACAATCTTTCCACAATAAGTTGGGTGAATTTTGGCCCATTCCTCCTGACAGAGCTGGTGTAACTGTCAGGTTTGTAGGCCTCCTTGCTCACAAATCTTCAATAGGATTGAGGTCATGGCTTTGTGATTGCCTCTCCAATACCTTGACTTTGTCCTTAAGCCATTTTGCCAAAACTTTGGAAGTATGCTTGGGGTCATTGCCCCATTTGTCAAGACCCATTTGCGACCAAGCTTTAACTTCCTAACGGATGTCTTGAGATGTTGCTTCAATATATCCACATAATCTTCCATTCCTCATG
This sequence comes from Oncorhynchus kisutch, assembly GCF_002021735.2. NCBI lineage: Eukaryota > Metazoa > Chordata > Actinopteri > Salmoniformes > Salmonidae > Oncorhynchus > Oncorhynchus kisutch. The sequence goes on from NC_034194.2 coordinate 5,391,952, forward strand.
ACGCCATCTATTTTGTGAAGTGCACCAGTCCCTCCTGCAGCCAAACACCCCCACAACATGATGCTGCCACCCCCATGCTTCACGGTTGGGATGGCGTTCTTCGGCTTGCAATCCTCCCCCTTTTTCCTCCAAACATAATGATGGTCTTTATGGCCAAACAGTTCTATTTTTGTTTCATCAGACCAGATGACATTTCTCCAAAAAGTACAATCTTTGTCCCCATGTGCAGTTGCAAACCGTAATCTGGCTTTTTTATGGCGTTTTTGGAGCCGTGGCTTCTTCCTTGCTGAGCTGCCTTTGAGGTTATGTTGATATAGGACTCGTTTTACTGTAGATATAGATACTTTTGTACCTGTTTCCTCCAGCATCTTCACAAGGTCCAAAGTACATTAATCTCTAGGAGACAGAACGTGTCTCCTATGACGTCTGCGTGGTCCCATGGTGTTTACACTTGCGTATTATTGTTTATACAGATGAACGTGGTACCTTCAGGCGTTTGGAAATTGCTCCCAAGAATTAACCGGACTTGTGGAGGTCTACAATTTTTTTTCTGAGGTCTTGGCTAATTTCTTTTGATTTTCCCTTGATGTCAGGCAAAGAGTCACTGAGTTTGAAGGTAGTCCTTGAAATACATCCACAGGTACACCTCCAATTGACTCAAATGATGTCAACTAGCCTATCAGAAGTTTCTAATGCCATGACATAATTTTCTGGAATTTTCCAAGCTGTTTAAAGTCACATTTAACTTAGTGTATGGTAACTTCTGACCCACTGGAATTGTGATACAGTGAATTATAAGTGAAATAATCTGTCTGCAAACAATTGTTGGAAAAATTACTTCATGCACAAAGTAGATTTGGACCGCAGAGTAAAGGAAAAGCAGCCAACAAGTGATTGTTTGTTATTTCACAGTTTTGATTTCTTCACTATTATTCTACTATGTAAAAAATAGTACAAATAAAGATATACCCTGGAATTAGTAGGTTTGTCCAAACTTGTGGCTGTTACTATATATTGCATTATTTTATGGCTGGTTATGACAACCACATAAGAGTGTCAAAACCCACATTTATTCAAATGTGTTTTTCCCTGCCAAGAATTTCCTTTCGTTTGAAAGTTTGTTTATTAATTAATTTGTTGTTTTTATAGTTAATTCTTTACAGTATAATTATGACCATCCTGTGTCACTTTACTTGGACTATGAAAATAAAATGTATGACACTGACAAGAATCATTAGGACTATCACAATCATATAAACCAGATAGGCCAATCACGAAAATGCACTTAGTGCATTCGGAAAGTATTCAGACCCCTTGACTTTTTCCAGATGTTGATAGGTCAGGGCCTTATTCTAAAATGTTATTAAATTGTTGTTTTCCCCATCTCCACGCAAAATCTGTTTTTTGAATGTTTTAAAAATATATTAAAAATAGAAAACTGATATTACATTTACATAAGTACTAGTCTCCAAGTCCCTGCTGCTGAAAAACATCCCCACATAATGATGCTGCCGCCACCATGCTTCACCATAGGGATGGTGCCAGGTTTCCTCCAGACATGTCGCTTGACATTCAGGCCAAAGAGTTCAATCTTGGTTTAAGCAAACCAGACAAACTTGTTTCTCATGGTCTGAGAGTCTATAGGTGCTTTTTTGGCAAACTCCAAGCGGGCTGTCATGTGCCTTTAACTGAGGAGTGGCTTCCGTCTGGCCACTCTACCTTTAAGGCCTGATTGGTGGAGTGCTGCAGAGATAGTTGTCCTTCTGGAAGGTTCTCCCATCTCCACAAAGGAACTTTAGAGCTCTGTCAGAGTGACCATTGGTTTCTTGGTCACCTCCCTGACCAAGGCCCTTCTCCCCCGATTGCTCAGTTTGGCCGGGCGGACAGCTATAGGAAGAGTCTTTGTGGTTCCAAACATCTTCCATTTATGATTGATGGAGGCCACTGTGTTCTTTGGGACCTTCAATGCTGCAGAAATGTTTCGTACCCTTCCCCATATCTGTGCCTCTACACAATCCTGTCTTGGACCTCTACAGACAATTCCTTTGACCTCATGGTGTGTAGTTTACCTGCCATAGTCAAATTTAAACTAATAGTATATTATAGGCTAACAACCTTTTGGCTACTGGCCCAACAAGATAGCCTAGCGGTTAAAGTATTGGACCAGTAACCAAAAGGTAGCTAGTTTGAATCCCTGAGCCGAAAAAGGTGAAAAAAACTGTTAATGTCCCCTTGAGCAAGGCACTTAACACTAATTGCTCCAGGGTCGCCATTGATAATGGCAGACCGTATTCGCACTCTCTGTGAGTGTCTCAGGGACAGTTGGAATATGCAAAAAAAAAAAATCCAATTCACACATGTATTTTAATACGCACTTGTACATGTGTGAAGTAGGACACAAAGAGCCTTCAGAAAATATTCATACATGTTTTTTTTCAATAGTTTCAGCCTGAATTCAAAATACATTAAATATACAAGCAATATGTCACGATCGTGTGGATAGACGGACCAAGGCGCAGCGAGATTGGAGTTCCACATCTTTATTTTTAGTGAAACTTAAAACAAACCAAGAAACAAAACAACGACCGTGCAGTACTGAGGTGCAACATGCACTCACTCAAAAACAATATCCCGCAAAGCAGGTGGGAACAGGGAACACTTAAGTATGATCCCCAATTAGAGACAACGAACATCAGCAACCTCTAATTGGGAACCATATCAAGAGCACCAAAATAGAAATATATAACCTAGAACACCCCCGTGACACAATATCCCATAATGACAAACTTAAAACCTGTTTAACATTAAAAAAAAATCAAATGTTTTGAAAATGAAATACAGGGATATCTCATTTACATAAGTATTCACACCCCTGAGTCAATGCATGTTAGAATCACCTTTCACCTTTTTGGGTAGGTGTCTAAGAGCTTTGCACACCTGGACTGTACAATATTTGCACATTATTCTTAAAAAATTATTCAAGCTCAGTCAAGTTGACTTGGTAGCCATTTTCAAGTCTTGCCATAGATTTCATGCTGATTTAAGTCAAATCGGTAACTAGTCCACTCAGGAACATTCAATGTCGTCTTGGTAAGCAACTCCAGTGTAGATTTGGCCTTGTGTTTTAGGCTGTTGTCCTGCGAAAAGGGGTATTCATCTCCCAGTGTCTGGTGGAAAGCAGACTGAACCAGGTTTCCCTGTAGGATGTTGCCTGTGCTTAGCTCCATTTAATTATTTTTTTAAGCTGAAAAAACTCCTGTTAGAGGAATTCTAAATTCCTATATGTTTTGTAGCCAAAACCAAATTCACACTCACTCTATTTCATAATAAGTTGTAAGTTTATCATTTATGCATGAAATAGATCGAGACCAGTCTTAAAAGTCAGGTAACAGCGTTTAATTCAAGAGAGTACTGGTACATACACATTTTACCACAGGTTATAAACTGAAAATGACTTTCCAAATGTTCTTTCCAAATGTTCTATCTTTTCATGACACTAGTAGAGAGGCCCTATAGGTTTCGAGCCTTCCCTCCTCGCCTGAAGCCAAGGTCAGTCGTTGTAAATCAGCATTCTAGACAGTCTGGAGATAGTCCGTCCCTGCCATCTGGAGATAGTTCATTCATAAGTACTAAGGAACAGACCGTCATTGTTACTAAACTCCTGACTATATTATATACAATTGGGAATGGGAGCAAGAGAGAAAATTCATATATGTACAGTACATAATAGCATTTGGACTAGTCAGTCCTGATTGAAATGTATACATAATTAGTCATCATTGATAAAAATTCCCTTAACAACTCCCCAGTCCTTAATGATTACAAGCATACACATAACATGATGCAGCCCCCACTATCCTTGAAAATATGGAGAATGGTAATCAGTAATATGTTGTATTGGATTTGCCTTTGTAGTCAAATGCAAATCCACTTTGTATTCAGGACAAAAAGTGAATTGCTTTGACACAGTTTTTGCAGTATTACTTTAGCACCTTGTTGCAAACAGGATACATGTTTTTGAATATTTTTATTCTGTCCAAGCTTCATTCTTTTCACTCTGTCAATTAGGTTAGTATTGTGGAGTAACTATAATGTTGTTGATCCATCCTCAGTTTTCTCCAATCACAGCCATCAAACCCTGTAACTGTTTTAAAGTCACCATTTTCCTCATGGTATTTGTATTTCAATTTATTATGGATCTCCATTATCTGCTGGCAAGGCAGCAGCTACTCTTCCTGGAGTTCGACAGAATTAAGGCAGTTATACAATTTAAAAAAAACATTTGAATACATTCATTACAGAATTCACAACACACTAAGTGTGTGCCCTCAGGCCCTACTCCACTACCATATATCTACAACACAAAATCCATGTGTATGTGTGTATGTGTGTATGTTATCATGGGTGTGTATGCATGCGTCTGTGCCTATGTTTGTGTTACTTCACAGTCCCCACTGTTCCATAAGGTGTATTTTTATCTGTTTTTTAAATCTGATTCTAATGCTTACATCAGTTACATGATGTGGAATAGATTTCCATGTCGTCATGGCTCTATGTATTACTGTGCGCCTCCCATAATCTGTTCTGGACTTGTGGACTGTGAAGAGACCTCTTGTGGCATGTCTTGTGGGGTATGCATGTGGTGTCCGAGCTTTGTGCTAGTATTTTAAACAGACAGCTCGGTACCTTAAGCTTGTCAACAACTCTTACGAAAACAATTAATGATGATGTCAATCTCTCCTCCAGCAATGAGAAATTGACTTGCATGCCATTAATGTTAGCTCTTCCTATACTTTTAAGGGCCAGCCGTGCTGCTCTGTTCTGAGCCAACTGCAATTTTCCCAAGTCCCTCTTTGTGGCATCTGACCACACTACTGAACAGCAGTCCAGATGCGACAAAACCATGGCCTGTAGGACCTACCTTATTGATAGTGTTGTTAAGAATGCATATCAGCGCTTTTATTATGGACAGACTTCTCTCCATCTTAGCTACTGTTTTATCAATATGTTTTGACCATGACAGTTTACAATCCAGGGTTACTCCAAGCAGTTTAGTCACCTCAACTTGCTCAATATCCACATTTTATTACGAGATGTAGTTTAGGTTTAGGGTTTAATTAATGATTTGTCCCAAATACATTGCTTTTAGTTCTGGAAATATTTAGGACTAACTTATTCCTTGCTACCCATTCCAAAACTAACTGCAGCTCTTTGTTAAATGTTGCAGTCATTTCAGTCGCTGTAATAGCTGACGTGTATAGTGTTGAGTCAGACACATTTTGCTTACTCAAAGCCAGTAGCATGTCATTAGTAAAGATTGAAAAAAGTAAGGGGCCTAAACAGCTACCCTAGGGAATTCCTGCTTCTACCTGGATTATGTTTGAGAGTCTTCCATTAAAGAAAACTCTCTGTGTTCTGTTAGACAAGTAACTCTTTATCCACATTATAGCAGGGGGTGTAAAGCCATAACACATCAGTTTTTCTAGCAACAGACTATGATCAATAATGTCAAAAGCTGCACCGAAGTCTAACAAGACAGCCCCCACATTCATTTTATCATAAATTTCTCTGTCAATCATCAGTCATTTGTATAAGTGCTGTGCTTGTTGAATGTCCATCTCTATATGCGTGCTAAAAGTCTTGTCAATTTGTTTAATGTGAAATAGAATTGTATCTGGTCAAACACATTTTTTTGGTAACAGGCTGATTGGTTGGCTATTTGAGCCAGTAAAGGGGGCTTTACTATTCTTGGGCTATTCTTCCCTCCAGGCCTGAGGGCACACACTTTCTAGTAGGCTTAAATTGAAGGTGTGGCAAATAGGAGTGGCAAAATCGGACACTATTATCCTCAGAAATGTTCCATCCAGATTGTCAGACCCCGGTGGCTTGTCATTGTTTATAGACAATTATTTTTTACTACTTACTTTACGAAATTCAAAAGTACAATTCTTGTCTTTCATAATTTGGTCAGATATACTTGGATGTGTAGTGTCAGCAGTTGTTGCTGCCATGTCATACTTACTAAGTCTGCTTATCTTGGAAAAAGTAATTAAAGAAGTTGGCAATATCAGATGTTTTTGTGATGAATGAGCCATCTGATTCATTGAATGATAGAGCCGAATTAGCCTTTTTTCCCAAAAAGTAATTTAAGGTGTGCCAAAGCTTTTTACTATCATTCTTTATATAATGTATCTTTGTTTCATAGTATAGTTTATTATTCTATTAATTTAGCTTAGTCACATGATTTCTTAATTTGCAGTACGTTTGCCAGTCAGTTGGGCTGCCAGACTTATTTGCCATACCTTTTGCCTCATCCCTCTCAACCATAAAAATGTTCAATTCTTCATCAATCCAAGGGGATTAAACCGTTTTACAGTAATTTTCTTAATGGATGCATGCTTATTAGTGACTGGAATAAGCAATTTCATAAATGTGTCAAGTGCAGTGTCTGGTTGCTCATTACACACCAAAGACCAGCAAATATCATTTACATCATCAACATAGGAATCATTACAAAACTTCTTGTATGACCTCTTATACATTATATTAGGCCCAGCCTGACCTCTTATACATTATATTAGGCCCAGCCTGACCTCTTATACATTATATTAGGCCCAGCCTTTGGAACTTTGGTTTTCCTAGATTTGGCTATTATATTGTGATCGCTATGTCCTATAGATTTGGAAACTGCTTTAAAGCACATTTCTGCAGCACTACTAAAAATGTGATCAATACATGTTGATTATTTAATTCCTGTGCTGTTTGTAAATACCCTGCTAGGTTGATTGACAATCTCAACCAGGTTGCAGACACTGGTTACAGTTTGATGTTTTTTCTTGAGTGGGCAGTTGATAAGAGCCAGCCAATATTTAAATCACCCAGAAAATATACTTCTCTGTTGATGTCATGTACATTATCAAGCATTTCACACATATTCTCCAGATACTGACTTGTGAAATCCCTGAATGGTTTCCTTCCTTTCCGCCAATTGAGTTTTTTCCTGTATCTTTGCAGTGACTGGGTGTATTGATACACCATCCAAAGTGTAATTAATAACTTCACCATGCTCAAAGTAGTATTCAATCCCTGCTTTTGTTTTTTACCCATCTACCAATAGGTGCCCTTCTTTGGGAGGCATTGTAAAACCTCCCTGGTCTTTGTGGTTGAATCATGTTAAACACAATTATTCCACACAGAGTGAGTCCATGCACCTTATTATGTTACTTGTTAACTCCGAAACTTACTTAGGCTTTCCATAACAAAGGGGTTGAATACTTATTGACTCAAGACATGTCAGCATTCATTTTTAGTTAATTTGTAAAAATATCCCCCAAAAATATTATATTTTGATATTATGTGTGCAGGCCAGTGACACAAAAAATACATTTTCTCCATTTAAAATTCAGGCTGTAACACTTTAAAATGTGGAAAAATTCAAGGGCTGTGTATACTTTCTGAACGCACTATAAGCACCCACCAAATTATTATTATACATGATGAACTAGAATATACAAACAGTGGATTGCTCTGACAAGTCATCAAATAACTTTTCTCGGGTAAGACAATTATTAAGTTTAGGGTACAAATCCATAAAACTATTCCTTTAAGTGCTTTACTCAAAGCTTAAAGTGCAACACTAACCAGGTTTAGTAACTAACACCAAGCATTTAATGAATTTCCTGACACATACAAAAACTCACGACCAGAACAGGAAATGTCAGTACAATATCAGAAACGTCGACAGACAATTTGTACGTTCAACATGGTGCATTCTTTTTGTGTCAGTAAAATCAATCAATTATGCGAGAAATGGCGATACTCGTAAACTCGTACATCGCCTTGGTACCCTTATTTTAGCGCCCCCAAAGCATAATACTTCCAGATCAACTGTAATGTCAATACCATTGTAAAGCACAATTTCTCCCCTTTCCAACAGAATCAATTACCTGTCCTAAGCGCTGCCTGTTTCTGCTTAATTCAAGCAGGCAATGAGCCCTGTTCGGTCTTTTTAAAAATGGCAGGTGGGGAAGCGAAACTAATGCGTGATAGTGAGAAGGAGAGATGGTGTGTGGGAAATTGCTTTTTTTCACTCGATCTGTCCAACTTATCACCTTATTGCCTCAAATGTAAATAAAACACTATAAAGAGTTTATATAATATGTCATTACATAACTATTTGAAGGTTTGTGTCGAATTTGAATCAGGTTTTTAGGGTGGTGCTAAAGTGATCTTAGTAAACAGCGGCTTTGAGAATGATGATCGCATGCAATGATGATGCAAAAAATGACTAGGTATCCCCCCTTACCCCCGTAACTGTCCATTTCTTGTTTCTAAAGGATGAGAGAAGTGCTACACCTGGTGGAGAGAGATTATAAGACAGAAATAGTTGCTTTATGCGTGCTGTACTTTACGACATGACACGTCAAGATGTAACGGAGGGTAAATTTTTTCAACTTTTCTCCAATACTATAGAGCCATTACCATGTCGATCAATGCTTGAATATAAACCTAGTTCACACCCCCGATTTTGATGTCAACACATTCGCTACAGTCCCATTAGTTTTCTTTGCAGCCTCGTTTGAATGTTGCGGTTGCGCACATTTGTACGGAATGGGGTGAGTTAGCGTTACTAGGCTACAGAATAAATAAGTTATGATGAACTTCACAGGCTGGTGAAAATGCATGGTGATGAGCTTGAGGGTCTTATTCTGGTGGCATGATGATTGTTCCTTGGTTGCCATTTGACAAATAAACATGATCTTACTCTTATCCATAATAATCTTATAGTCTAGCCTACCCACACTGTATCTGAGAGCTGTTGGCTAGAGTGCACGTGCTGCCCCTGAACAGGCAGTTAACCCACTGTTCCTAGGCCATCATTGAAAATAAGAATTTGTTCTTAACTGACTTGCCTAGTTAAATAAAGGTTAAAAAAAAGACCAGTGGGCATATTTGCTATTTAACATTTTTTGTGACTAAAACATCGGTGGTGAAAATGCTATGGAAATACATTGAACTTTAGATTTTTATTCAGTACTTGAAAACGTAATATGTAATGTGCACTACATAATCGCACTGCTGCGAAAATTTGCGTATTTTCTTCATGCGGATTTTAGAATATTTGCATGAAAGTTGCGGGAAATTAGGTTTGAATCCCATCTTTAAAATCACCTGTTAAACTTGACTAATGTTATGGATTTAAAGCTATTGTTTCCTAAAGTTGTTTAGCGCATGGTCATTTTTCTGTAATTGTGATTAGGTCACATTTATGATAATGGATAGCATCCACCAGAGAGAAATGCCAATCGATCAAAGTAAACAAATAAATGTTAGTTAGGAAACAATGTAAGTTAGGAAACAATATACACAGGCAGCTAGGAAAGCAAAGGCTAGCTTTTTCAAACACAGAAATTTGCATCCTGTAGCACAAACTCCAAAAAGTTTTGGGACGCTGTAAAGTCCATGGAGAATAAGAGCACCTCCTCCCAGCTGCCCACTGCACTGAGGCTAGGAAACACTGTCACCACCGAAAAATCCACGATAATTGAGAATTTCAAAAAGCATTTTTCTACGGCTGGCCGTGCTTTCCAATTGGCTATCCCTACCCCGGTAAAAAGCCCTGCACCCCTCACAGCAAATTGCCCAAGCCTCCCCCATTTCTCCTTCACCCAAATCCAGATAGCTGATGTTCTGAAAGAGTTGCGAAATCTGGACCCCTACAAATCAGCTGGACTAGACAATCTGGACCCTCTCTTTGTAAAATGATCCACCTCAATTGTTGCCACCCCTATTACAAGCCTGTTCAACCTCTCTTTCATATCCTCTGAGATCCCCAAAGATTGAAAAGCTGCTGCGGTCATTCCCCTCTTCAAAGGGTAGACCCAACTATTACAGACCTATATCTATCCTGCCTTTCTAAGATCTTCGAAAGCCAAGTTAACAAACAGATCACAGACCATTTCGATTACCACCGTGACTTTTCCGCTATGCAATCTAGTTTCCGAGCTGGTCATGGGTGCACCTCAGCCACGCTCAAGGTCCTAAATGATAGCATAATTGCTATCGATAAAAGACAGTACTGTGCAGCCGTCTTCATCTACCTGGCCAAGGCTTTCGACTCTGTCAATCACCACATTCTTGTCAGCAGACTCAACAGCCTTGGTTTCTCAAATGACTGCCTCGCCTGGTTCACCAACTACTTCTCAGACAGAGTTCAGTGTGTCAAATCGGAGGGCCTGTTGTCCGGCCGGACCTCTGACAGTCTCTATGGGGGCGCCACAGGGTTCAATTCTCGGGCCGACTCTTTTCTCTGTATACATCAATGATGTCGCTCTTGCTGCTGGTCATTCTCTGATCTACCTCTACGCAGACGACACCATTCTGTATATCATCTGGCCCTTCTTTGGACACTGTGTTAACTTACCTCCAGACGAGCTTCAATGCTTTACAACTCTCCTTCTGTGGCCTCCAACTGCTCTTATATGCAAGTAAAACTAAATGCATGCTCTTCAACCGTTTGCTGCCTGCACCTGCCCGTCTATCCAGCATCACTACTCTGGACGGTTCTGACATAGAATATGTGGACAACTACAAATACAGTGGGGCAAAAAAGTATTTAGTCAGCCACCAATTGTGCAAGTTCTCCCACTTAAAAAGATGAGAGAGGCCTGTAATTTTCATCATAGGTACACTTGAACTATGACAGACAAAATGAGAAAAGAAATCCAGAAAATCACATTGTATGATTTTTAATGAATTTATTAGCAAATTATGGTGGAAAATAAGTATTTGGTCAATAACAAAAGTTTATCTCAATACTTTGTTATATACCCTTTGTTGGCAATGACAGAGGTCAAAGGTTTTCTGTAATTCTTCACCAGGTTTTCACACACTGTTGCTGGTATTTTGGCCCATTGAAATGAAAATGAAAATTACAGGCCTCCCTCATATTTTTAAGTGGGAGAACTTGCACAATTGGTGGCTGACTAAATACTTTTTTGCCCCACTGTACCTAGGTGTCTGGTTAGACTGTAAACTCTCCTTCCAGACTCACATCAAGCATCTCCAATCCAAAATTATATCTATAATTGGCTTTCTATTTCGCAACAAAGCATCCTTCACTCATGCTGCCCTCGTAAAACTGACCATCCTACCCATCCTTGACTTCGGCGATGTCATTTACAAAATAGCCTCCAACACTCTACTCAGCAAATTGAATGCAGTCTATCACAGTGCCATCCATTTTGTCACTAAAGCCCCATGTACTACCCATCACTGCGACCTGTATGCTCTCGTTGGCTGGCCCTCGCTTCATATTCGTCGCCAAACCCACTGGCTCCAGGTCATCTACAAGTCTCTGCTAGGTAAATCCCAGCGTTATCTCAGCTCACTGGTCACCATAGCAGCACCCACATGTAGCACGCTCTCCAGCTTGTATATCTCACTGGTCATCCCCAAAGCCGTTCTCTGCTGCCAATGACTGGAACGAATTGCAAAAATCACTGAAGCTGGAGACTCATATCTCCCTCACTAACTTTAAGCATCAGCTGTCAAAGCAGCTCACAGATCATTGCACCTGTACATAGCCTATCTGTAAATAACTCATCCAACTACCGCATCCCCATATTGTTATTTATTATTTTTCTCCTTTGTACCCCAGTATCTCTACTTGCACATTCATCTTCTGCACATCTATCACTCCACTCTTCAAATGATCAATTGTAATTACTTCGACACTACGGCCTATTTATTGCCTTACCTCCCTAATCTTACCTCATTTGCACACGCTGTATATAGATTTTTTTTTCTATTGTGTTATTGACTGTACGTTTGTTTACTCAATGTGTAACTCTGTGTCTCACTGCTTTGCTTTATCTCGGCCAGGTCGCAGTTGTAAAAGAGAACTTCTTCTCAACTGGCCTACCTGGTTAAATAAAGGTGAAATAAATACAAATAAACACAGAAACTTTGTTTCTCTTGTTTCCGCTACCTCTCCCACTTTTCATGCCTATGTGAATCCCTATGTTCATCTTCCTCAGTGTGTTTAAATTGAGGTAATGAGTCCACTTTACACAATAGTATAACTGATAGCACAAGTATAGCAACAAGGCTATTATAAAGGAGTGTGTGAAAATGTATATGCTACCTGCACATATGACAATACAGCTATACACAAAGGCAGCATTCAACAATAGTAGCAACTGACTATTATGAACAATATTTACACGTCACACAACTCACTTTGGACACTGGAAGTATTGTGTGACCTGCAGAGTCAAGAGGATGGGCAGATGTCTGGCCCCCGAGTAACCTCCCTAGCAACCTATCAGGACACAGGTCACACAGGTCAGAGAGAGTTTGAGAGGCAGGTTTATGGTACCACGTAGATGCAGAGTTTAGTGTGCAGCTCAGGGTTGTGAGCTGCTAATAACAGTCACCGGCTGGGAATTTGTAATACAGGGTTTGTAAGAACTAATGATGGGAAGTTCAACTCTTTTTACTGATTCTGATATTTTCAACAACAACAAATCTTTTGACTCATGCCCAGAGCACGCAGGACCCCCCTACCAGCTACAATGAACTAAAAACTATAAATAATTATGATTCTACAAGCCTCTCGTTCACCATAGGGGGCATATTGGAGCTGTCATTTGCGACTTATATGTGTGTTTGCCATGTCTACAAATAAGATTATTTCTTGATTTAGTTGCGGCCACAACTGGACTAGATTGTGATCGAATCTTGGCGGAAAAGAAATTGCTTGACCTCCACGAAGCACAATATCATTCGCAAACAACCATGTCTAAATGATGAAAGGTTTCACTGATCACTCGTTCTTGGCTGCCAAATGTGTAGGTGTCCCCATAGGCCTCATTTTTAAATTGAGGAAACGTAATCATAATCATTATTTTAGCGATCCATAGTAGATGTCCCTCCTAATGAAAAGGATGATGGCGGGGTGAACAGGGCGGTTGTTGTCGGGTGGTGCAGTTGCCGTACCAGATGGTACGGCACCGACAGAGATGGCCGCCTCGCTTCGCGTTCCTAGGAAACTATGCAGTTTTTTGTTTTTTTACGTGTTATTTCTTACACTAGTACCCCAGGTCATCTTAGGTTTCATTACATACAGCCGAGAAGAACTACTGAATATAAGATCAGCGTCAACTCACCATCAGTACGACCAAGAATATGTTTTTCGCGATGCGGATCCTGTGTTCTGCCTTACAACCAGTGTAACGGAGTGGATTACATGCAGCGACCACAAGAAACGACTCAGAAAAAGAGGGAAACGAAGCGGTCTTCTGGTCAGACTCCGGAGACGGGCACATCGTGCACCACTCCCTAGCATTCTTCTTGCCAATGTCCAGTCTCTTGACAACAAGGTTGATGAAATCCGAGCAAGGGTAGCATTCCAGAGGGACATCAGAGACTGTAACGTTCTCTGCTTCACGGAAACATGGCTAACTGGAGAGACGCAATCCGAAGCGGTGCAGCCAGCGGGTTTCTCCACGCATCGCGCCGACAGAAACGAACATCTTTCTGGTAAGAAGAGGGGCGGGGGCGTATGCCTTATGGCCAACGTGACATGGTGTGATGAAAGAAACATACAGGAACTCAAATCCTTCTGTTCACCTGATTTAGAATTCCTCACAATCAAATGTAGACCGCATTATCTACCAAGAGAATTCTCTTCGATTATAATCACAGCCGTATATATCCCCCCCCAAGCAGACACATCGATGGCTCTGAACGAACTTTATTTAACTCTCTGCAAACTGGAAACGATTTATCCGGAGGCTGCATTCATTGTAGCTGGGGATTTTAACAAGGCTAATCTGAAAACAAGACTCCCTAAATTTTATCAGCATATCGATTGCGCAACCAGGGGTGGAAAGACCCTGGATCATTGTTACTCTAACTTCCGCGACGCATATAAGGCCCTGCCCCGCCCCCCTTTCGGAAAAGCTGACCACGACTCCATTTTGTTGATCCCTGCCTACAGACAGAAACTAAAACAAGAAGCTCCCACGCTGAGGTCTGTCCAACGCTGGTCCGACCAAGCTGACTCCACACTCCAAGACTGCTTCCATCACGTGGACTGGGAGATGTTTCGTATTGCGTCAGATAACAACATTGACGAATATGCTGATTCGGTGTGCGAGTTCATTAGAACGTGCGTTGAAGATGTCGTTCCCATAGCAACGATTAAAACATTCTCTAACCAGAAACCGTGGATTGATGGCAGCATTCGTGTGGAACTGAAGGCGCGAACCACTGCTTTTAATCAGGGCAAAGTGTCTGGTGACATGACTGAATACAAACAGTGCAGCTATTCCCTCCGCAAGGCTATCAAACAAGCTAAGCGCCAGTACAGAGACAAAGTAGAATCTCAATTCAACAGCTCAGACACAAGAGGCATGTGGCAGGGTCTACAGTCAATCACGGACTACAGGAAGAAACCCAGCCCAGTCACGGACCAGGATGTCTTGCTCCCAGGCAGACTAAATAACTTTTTTGCCCGCTTTGAGGACTACAGTGCCACCGACACGGCCTGCAACGAAAACATGCGGCCTCTCCTTCACTGCAGCCGAAGTGAGTAAGACATTTAGACGTGTTAACCCTCGCAAGGCTGCAGGCCCAGACGGCATCCCCAGCCGCGCCCTCAGAGCATGCGCAGACCAGCTGGCCGGTGTGTTTACGGACATATTCAATCAATCCCTATACCAGTCTGCTGTTCCCACATGCTTCAAGAGGGCCACCATTGTTCCTGTTCCCAAGAAAGCTAAGGTAACTGAGCTAAACGACTACCGCCCCGTAGCACTCACATCCGTCATCATGAAGTGCTTTGAGAGACTAGTCAAGGACCATATCACCTCCACCCTACCAGACACCCTTGACCCACTCCAATTTGCTTACCGCCCAAATAGGTCCACAGACGATGCAATCTCAACCACACTGCACACTGCCCTAACCCATCTGGACAAGAGGAATACCTATGTGAGAATGCTGTTCATCGACTACAGCTCGGCATTCAACACCATAGTACCCTCCAAGCTCGTCATCAAGCTCGAGACCCTGGGTCTCGACCCCGCCCTGTGCAACTGGGTACTGGACTTCCTGACGGGCCGCCCCCAGGGGGTGAGGGTAGGCAACAACATCTCCTCCCCGCTGATCCTCAACACTGGGGCCCCACAAGGGTACGTTCTGAGCCCTCTCCTGTACTCCCTGTTCACCCACGACTGCGTGGTCATGCACGCCTCCAACTCAATCATCAAGTTTGCGGACGACACAACAGTGGTAGGCTTGATTACCAATAACGACGAGACGGCCTACAGGGAGGAGGTGAGGGCCCTCGGAGTGTGGTGTCAGGAAAATAACCTCACACTCAACGTCAACAAAACTAAGGAGATGATTGTGGACTTCAGGAAACAGCAGAGGGAACACCCCCCCATCCACATCGATGGAACAGTAGTGGAGAGGGTAGCAAGTTTTAAGTTCCTCGGCATACACATCACAGACAAACTGAATTGGTCCACTCACACAGACAGCATCGTGAGGAAGGCGCAGCAGCGCCTCTTCAACCTCAGGAGGCTGAAGAAATTTGGCTTGTCACCAAAAGCACTCACAAACTTCTACAGATGCACAATCGAGAGCATCCTGGCGGGCTGTATCACCGCCTGGTATGGCAACTGCACCGCCCTCAACCGCAAGGCTCTCCAGAGGGTAGTGAGGTCTGCACAACGCATCACCGGGGGCAAACTACCTGCCCTCCAGGACACCTACACCACCCGATGCTACAGGAAGGCCATAAAGATCATCAAGGACATCAACCACCCGAGCCACTGCCTGTTCACCCCGCTGTCATCCAGAAGGCGAGGTCAGTACAGGTGCATCAAAGCTGGGACCGAGAGACTGAAAAACAGCTTCTATCTCAAGGCCATCAGACTGTTAAACAGCCACCACTAACATTGAGTGGCTACTGCCAACACACTGTCAATGACACTGACTCTACTCCAGCCACTTTAATCATGGGAATTGATGGGAAATTATGTAAATATATCACTAGCCACTTTAAACAATGCTACCTTATATAATGTTACTTACCCTACATTATTCATCTCATATGCATACGTAGATACTGTACTCTATATCATCGACTGCATCCTTATGTAATACATGTATCACTAGCCACTTTAACTACGCCACTTGGTTTACATACTCATCTCATATGTATATACTGTACTCGATATCATCTACTGTATCTTGCCTATGCTGCTCTGTACCATCACTCATTCATATATCCTTATGTACATATTCTTTATCCCCTTACACTGGTTATAAGACAGTAGTTTTTTTGGAATTGTTAGTTAGATTACTTTTTCGTTATTACTGCATTGTCGGAACTAGAAGCACAAGCATTTCGCTACACTCGCATTAACATCTGCTAACCATGTGTATGTGACAAATAAAATTTGATTTGATTTGATACAGCACGATAGGGGGGTGCTCCCTCTGCTCTTTCCTGAAGTCCACGATCAACTCCTTTGTTTTGTTGACATTGGGCGAGAGGTTATTTTCCTGTCATCACACTCCCAGGGCTCTCACCTCCTCCCTGTACGCTGTCTCATCATTGTTGGTAATCAGAACTACAACTGTTGTGTCGTCTTGATGATTGAGTTGGAGGCATGGGGTGAATACATATGCACACACCAATTTTCCCCAAAATAATTTTTTGAATTTTTTTAAGCAAGTTATTTTTTTAAATTTCACTTCACCAATTTGGACTATTTTTGTATGTCCATAACATGAAATCCAAATAAACATCTATTTAAGTTACAGGTTGTAATGCAACAAAATAGTAAAAACGCCAAGGGGGGTAAATTATTTTGCAAGGCACTTTACGTGTTTATTTGATCTTTATCCCCGTGCCCTTACATGGCATGCCGTAATTTGGGCTAAATGTAAAAAACTATTACGCATTCCTGCGTCTGTCTCCCGATCCATGATACCGAAAAGTGAACGAGGGATGCGAGGCAACGCATCATGGGTGAACAGGGAGTACAGGAGGGGGCTGAGCATGCATCCTTGTGGGGCCCCAGTGTTGAGTATCAGCGAAGTGGAGGTGTTTTTTCCTACCTTCACCACCTGGGGGTGGCCCATCAGGAAGTCCAGGACCCAGTTGCACAGGGCAGGGTTGAGACCCAGGGCCTCAAGTTTAATGATGAGCTTGGAGGGTACTATGGTGTAGAATGCTGAGCTATAGTCAATGAACAGTATTCTTAAATATGTATTCCTCTTGTCCAGATGGGATAGGGCGGTGTGCAGTGCGATGGCGATTGCATCATCTGTGGATCTATTGGGGCGGTAAGCAAATTAAAGTGGGTCTAGTGTGTCAGGTAAGGTAGAGGTGATATGATATGATCCTTGACTAGTCTCTCAAAGCACTACATAATGACAGAAGTGAGTGCTACGGGCGATACTCATTTAGTTCAGTTACCTTTGCTTTCCTGGGTACAGGAAACGCGGCTAGGGATACCATCTGGTTCGTCAGCCTTGTGAGGGTTAACACATTTAAATGTCTTACTCACATCGGCCACGGAGAAGGAGAGCCCACAGTCCTTGGTAGCGGGCCGCGTTGGTGTCATTGTGTTATCCTCAAAGAGGGCGAAGAAGGTGTTTAGCTTGTCTGGAAGCAAGATTGTCTGTAGACCTTGCCACATATGTCTCGTGTCTGAGCCGTTGAATTGCGACTCCACTTTGTCTCTATACTGACGTTTTGCCTGTTTGATTGCCTTATGGAGGGGAAAACTACACTGTTTTTATTCGTCTATATTCCCAGTCATCTTGCAATGGTTAAATGCGATGGTTTGAGCTTTCAGTTTTGCGCGAATGCTGCCATCTATCCATGGTTTCTGGTTAGGGTAGATTCTTAATAGTCACAGTGTGTATAACATCTCCTATACACTTCCTGATAAACTCAGTCATCATATCAGTATATAAGTCAATATTATTCTCAGAGGCTACCCGGAACATATCCCAGTCTGCGAGGACTGGTATATTCTTTTCCTCAAATTTACTTTAACATCCCCAGCTACAATAAATGTGACCCCAGGATATGTGGTTTCCAGTTTGTATAAAGTCCAGTGAAGTTCTTTGAGGGCCGTCGTGGTATTGGCTTGAGGAGGGATATACAAGCCTGTAACTATAACCAAAGAGAATTGTCTTGGGAGGTAATACGTTGGCATTTGATTATGAGGTATTCTAGTTTGGGTGAACAAAAGGTTCCTGTATGTTATCACAATCACACCATGAGTTGTTAATCATAAAACATACACCTCCACCCTTCCTCTTCCCAGAGAGATATTTAGTCCTGTCTACGCGATGAAATAAGAACCCAACTGGCTGGACAAACAGTATATCCCGAGAGAGCCATGTTTCAGCGAAACTGAGTATGTTACAAGTCCTGATGTGTCTCTGAAAATAAATCCTTGCCCTGAGCTCGTCAACTTTATTATCCAGTAATACACTCAGAAGCAGTGGGTGGTGTGCACACCTACATCGGACTAGAAGACCACTCCGAGTAAATCTGGTTCAGGCCTCTGGAATCAGAGCAATTGCTGGTGAGTTACCGCTGCTCTGATATCCTATAGTTCTTCCCGGCTGTATGTAATAACACAAAAAAGTTCTGGGCTAATAATGTAAGAAATAACACATGAAAAAATGAAAAACTGCTAAGTTTCCTTAGAGCTAGAAGCATGGCAGCCCTGTCTGTCGGCGACATTTTCGATGTGCCTTGGTAACAAACTTGTTAATACAAATACAATCTGCAAATACAAATAAAATGGTTAAATTACGAGCCTAGTTGGTTTAGCCACGGAAAAAGGCAGGAACCTTCCGCTAGCCATGGTTGGCTGAGATAATGGATGGGCTGGACCGCCCAGAAGGTGAGTTTGGATTGGTAGCATGCTTATGTCTATAACATGAGCTGCTCAGTATATATTGATAGTCTTTTCTTCCATGTTGTTTTTGAAAGATATACGATAGCCATCGAGAAATACAAAAGTTTTGATACTTTTCTCAACAACATTGATGGCCTGAATTTAGCAGGTGGAAAAAGTTGTGATGAGCTACTATCTGCACACGCCACGGTCAGTGTGAACCGGAGTGACTTGACACAACGCTGGCCAAACAAGATGTAGCTACAAATAAAACTTAGTTAAATGGTTCCAGTCTGCTGTGAAGCATTCATCCATGTATACGGGTAAGAGGCTATCTACATTTTCAGATATTATACGTTTCTATTTTTGTCAAAGTTGTTTTCATTACAATTTAAAGCATACTGTTCGCTAGCTAGTGAACGGTAGCTTGCTGGCTTGCTAGCTAACATTACATGCATGATCTGTGTAGTAATATTATTCAAATCAGAAAACCATTTGCATTGCTAGTTATGGTTTAACCTAGTTTGTTAGCTACCTACTACAGTTATGACAATGTTTGTATTGGTAGTAGTATGGCTTGAGATTATGCTGGTTCATTGTTTAGCTAGCTAGCTACAGTTGAAGTCGGAAGTTTACATACACTTAGGTTGGAGTCATTAAAACTAGTTTTTCAACCACTCCATTAATTTCTTGTTATCAAACTATAGTTTGGCAAGTCGGTTAGGACATCTACTTTGTGCATGACACAAGTCATTTTTCCAACAATTGTTTACAGACAGATTATTTCACTTATAATTCATTGTATCACAATTCCAGTGGGTTAGAAGTTTACATACACTAAGTTGACTGTGCCTTGGAAAATGATGGATTTTCTATAATGTCATTGCTTTAGAAGCTTCTGATAGGCTAATTGACATAATTTGAGTAAATTGGAGGTGTACCTGTGGATGTATTTCAAGGCCTACCTTCAAACTTAGTGCCTCTTTGCTTGACTTCATGGGAAAATCAAAAGAAATCAGCCAAGACCTCAGAAGAAAAAGCTTAGACCTCCAAAAATCTGGTTCATTCTTGGGAACAATTTCCAAATGCCTGAAGGTACCACGTTAATTTGTACAACCAATAGTACACAAGTATAAACACCATGGGCCCACGCAGCCATCATACCGCCCAGGACGGAGACACGTTCTGTCTCCTAAAGATGGCCACACTTTGGTGCGAAAAGTGCAAATAAATCACAGAACAACAGCAAAGGACCTTGTGAAGATGCTGAAGTAAACAGGTACAAAAGTATCTATATCCACAGTAAAACGAGTCCTATATCGACATGAAAGGCCGCTCAGCAAGGAAGAAGCCACTGCTCCAAAACCGCCATTAAAAAAGCCAGACTACGGTTTGCATCTGCACATGGGGAGAAATATCGTACTTTTTGGAGAAATGTCCTCTGCTCTGATGAAACAAAAATAGAACTGTTTGGCCATCATGACCATCGTTTTGTTTGGAGGAAAGGGGGGAGACTTGCAAGCCGAAGGGGTGGCGGCATCATGTTGTGGGGGTGCTTTGCTGCAGGAGGGACTTGTGCACTTCACAAAAGTGATGGTTTCATGAATGATGGAAAATTATGTGGATATATTGAAGCCAGATCTCAAGACATCAGTCAGGAAGTTAAAGCTTGGTCGCAAATGGGTCTTCCAACTGGACAATGACCCCAAGCATACTTCCAAAGTTGTGGCAAAATGGCTTCAGGGCAACAAAGTCAATATATTGGAGTGGCCATCACAAACAAAGCCCTGACCTCAATCCTATGGGAAATTTGTGGGCAGAACTTAAAACGTGTGTGCTAGCAAGGAGGTCTACAAACATGACTCAGTTACACCAGTTTACATACACCTTAGCCAAGTACATTTTTCCCAATTCCTTACATTTAATTGTAGTAAAGATTCCCTGTCTTGGGTCATTTAGGATCACCACTTTATTTTAAGAATGTTAAATGTCAGAATAATAGTAGAGAATAATTTATTTCAAATTGTATTTAATTCATCACATTCCCAAGTTTACATACACTCAATTAGTATTTGGTAGCATTGCCTTTAAATTGTTTAACTTGGGTGAAACATTTCAGGTAGCCTTCAACAAGCTTCCCACAGTAAGTTGGGTGAATTTTGGCCCATTCCTCCTGACAGAGGTGGTGTTTCTGAATCAGGTTTGTCAGGATTGCTCGCACAATCTAATCAAATCAAAGGAGATGTACAGTTGCTTCATAATTGATGTGTTGATTTCACAACTCAAATTCAACCACCAAAAATCTAAGTTAAAGAATTGGACTATATCAAATCAAATTGTATTTAAAGTGCATTTAAAGTTGGATTTTATTATATTTCATTCCATACTTTAACTTAGATTTTTTTGTGGTTGAGATGGAGATGTGAATCCAGCATATCCATTCTTGATTTGTAGACAAGTGGAATTAAAGCCAGACAGGTACCAATGGATGTCATTGGCACAGATGGAACTATTCAAGCAGAGGATACTTCTCCAAATGTTGATATTTGGCTGTGTTGACAACCAAGCACAATTCAATATCCAGTTTGTCTTCTAAATAATAATTGATATGCTGCCCTTACCAAAAACAGGCTTCTGGCAAACAGTTATGGCAAACCTTTGACCAATTTGCCTCAAGCTCAGATTTTCACATGCAAATCAGTTTTGTGGCAAACTGTTGTCGTAAATTTGCGGCAACTTGTAAACTTCTTGCATGGGAATATTGTGGTGAACATTCTACAGTATTGGTTCAGATTTCATGTCCAGATGCTTCTCTTGTTTTGTACTCTCCATGTTCGTTATTATTAAACTCACCATCTGCACCTGCTTTCTGACTCCCTATGTCTACATTACATAATACCGCCTCAGAAATTATGGAAGCAGCAGATGATTACACCATCTTCCAGATGGCCAAAGAACAGGGTCATCTACTCCACCAACACCACGACCAGCTGGCTCTACTGGGTATGACCATGAAGGTGGTCCTCCGCATTGTCCACCGCCTCGACACCACCAGCAAGGTTATCCATACCTCTGATGGAGGGCCGCCTACCATGGGTCGTCACAGTCCCCCAGTCTACCCAGCCGCCCGCCCAGGTCAGTGATGCCCGACTTTCTCTTCCGGCGAAGTATGATGGTACTCCATCGAAATGCTGTGGCTTCCTACTCCAGTGCCCCTCTATTTCAACTAGTCCCCACCACTGAGTCTCCACCACGTAGAGGGCCAAGATTGTATCCTTCGCCGGTGGGCACCCAGGTATCACTCGCACCATCCAATCACTCTCCGATAATTACTGGTGGACCACCTTGGTGCCGGACTTCGCAAACTATGTCAACTCATGTTCGGTATGTACTCAATCCAAATCTCCCTGGCACGCTCCAGCAGGTAAACCACTTCCCCTTCCCGTGCCTCAGCGGCCTTGGTCACATCTGTCCATAGACTTTGTAATGGATCTGCCGCTTTCTGATGGTTTTACCACTATTCTGGATGTTGACAGATTCTCCAAATCTTGCCATGTTATCCTTTTCTCTGGTCTACCTACTGTACCGCTCTACAGGTTGTTGAGGCACTATTTCAGAAGGTCTTCCAGCACTATGGCCTTCCGGAGGACATCGCTTCCGATGGTGGTCCACAATTTTACGTTGCGGGTCTGGAAAGCCTTTATGGAGAAGCTGGGGGCCACGGTCAACCTCTCACCCCTGTACCGGCCTCAGTCTAACGGGCAGGTGGAGAGGACCAACCAGGAGCTGGGAAGGATCCTTAGGAGTTACTGCCAGGATCGGCAGGGGGATTGGGCCCGGTTCCTTCACTGGGCGGAATACGCCAGAACTCACTTCATCACCAGCATACATAAAGATCAAATAAAAATCTAATAAAAATCACTCCTCCGCTGGGCTGACTCCCTTCCAGTGCGTCCTGGGATATCAGCCGGCCCTGGGTCCGTGGACTCCGGGGCCCCTGCAGTTGACAAGTGGTTCCGGTGCGCAGAGGAGGTGCCTACGTGAGTCTCCAGCGCGCCTTCCTCCATCAGAAGGATCGGGCAGACCACAACCACAGTGAGGCTCCCGTGCTAAATTCTGGTGATCGCGTCTGGCACTCCACCTGCCCTGCTGGAAGCTGAGCCCCAGGTTTGTGGGGCTCTTCAACGTCCTCCGGAGGGTCAATGAGGTAACATATAGATTACAACAACCCACTAATTACAGGATCTCCTCAGGCCAGTGGTTCCTGGTCCCCTGGCTGAAGCCGTCCCCCATGACACCCATCCGCAACCCATGGGCAACCCATCGTGACGAACACATGGCAACCCTCATTACGCACACCTGCGCCTCATCATGAGACACACCTAGACTTCATCACTACCCTGATTTCTCCCCCTTTATCTAGCATTCCCCAGCATCCCTCTTCAGGCAGTATTTATTCAGTTTTCATTGTTTATTTTATTTTTATTTCACCTTTATTTAACCAGGTAGGCTAGTTGAGAACAAGTTCTCATTTACAACTGCGACCTGGCAAAGATAAAGCATAGCAGTGTGAACAGACAACAACATGGAGTAAACAATAAACAACAAAAAAAATAGTCTATATACATTGTGTGCAAAAGGCAGGAGGAGGTAGGTGAATAATTACAATTTTTCAGATTAACACTGGAGTGATAAATGGTCAGATGGTCATGTGCAGGTAGAGATACTGGTGTGCAAAAGAGCAGAAAAGTAAATAAATATAAACAGTATGGGGATGAGGTAGGTAAATTGGGTGGGCTATTTACCGATGGACTATGTACAGCTGCAGCGATCAGTTAGCTGCTCAGATAGCAGATGTTTAAAGTTGGTGAGGGAGATAAAAGTCTCCAACTTCAGTGATTTTTGCAATTCGTTCCAGTCACAGGCAGCAGAGAACTGGAAGGAAAGGCGGCCAAATGAGGTGTTGGCTTTAGAGATGATCAGTGAAGTACACCTGCTGGAGCGCATGCTACGGGTGGGTGTTGCCATCGTGACCAGTGAACTGCGATAAGGCGGAGCTTTACCTAGCATGGACGTGTAGATGACCTGGAGCCAGTGGTTCTGGCGACGAATATGTAGCGAGGGCCATCCGACTAGAGCATACAGGTCGCAGTGGTGGGTGGTATAAGGTGCTTTAGTAACAAAACGGATGGCACTTTGATAAACTGCATCCAGTTTGCTGAGTAGAGAATTGGAAGCTATTTTGTAGATGACATCGCCGAAGTCGAGGATCGGTAGGATAGTCAGTTTTACTAGGGTAAGTTTGGCGGCGTGAGTGAAGGAGGCTTTGTTGCGGAATAGAAAGCCGACTCTAGATTTGATTTTAGATTGGAGATGTTTGATATGAGTCTGGAAGGAGAGTTTACAGTCTAGCCAGACACCTAGGTACTTATAGATGTCCACATATTCAGAGGTTCGAACCATCCAGGGTGGTGATGCTAGTCGGGCGTGCGGGTGCAGGCAGCGAACTGTTGAAAAGTTTTACTAGCGTTTAAGAGCAGTTGGAGGCCACGGAAGGAGTGTTGTATGGCATTGAAGCTCGTTTGGAGGTTAAATAGCACGGTGTCCAAGGAAGGGCCAGAAGTATACACAATGGTGTCGTCTGCGTAGAGGTGGATCAGGGAATCGCCCGCAGCATGAGCAACATCATTGATATATACAGAGAAAAGAGTCGGCCCGAGAATTGAACCCTGTGGCACCCCCATAGAGACTGCCAGAGGACCGGACAGCATGCCCTCCGATTTGACACACTGAACTCTGTCTGCAAAAAAGTTGGTGAACCAGGCAAGGCAGTCATTAGAAAAACCGAGGCTACTGAGTCTGCCGATAAAAATATGGTGATTGACAGAGTCGAAAGACTTGGCCAGGTCGATGATGACGGCTGCACAGTACTGTCTTTTATCGATGGCGGTTATGATATCGTTCAGTACCTTGAGCGCGGCTGAGGTGCACCCGTGACCGGCTCGGAAACCAGATTGCACAGCGGAGAAGGTACGGTGGGATTCGAGATGTCCTGACACTTCTCTTGTTTTGTACTCTCCATGTTTGTTATGATTAAACTCACCATCTGCACCTGCTTCCTGACTCCCTGCGTCTACGTTACACATATTTTCAAATGCTAATTCAAACGCAGTATGAATATACAAATTAGATTAGGTTTTTGGTTACTGTGTGTTAAAACCTGTTATGGCAAGGCGATCCCCTAGGGGAAAATCTTCATCAGATGACACTCATATGACATGTTACACAATACATTTATGTTTTGTTCGATAATATGCATATTAATATCCACAAATCTCGGTTTACATTGACGCCATGTACAGAAATGCCTCCAAAAATCCGGAGAAATTATAGAAAGCTACGCCAGATAACAGAAATACTCATCATAAACTTTGACCAAAGATACATGTTCTACATATAATTAAAGATACACTGGTTCTTAATGCAACCGCTGTGTAAGATTTTTTTTTAAATGTTATGGAAGGAGTGGAAGGAGTCCTAGTTCCACAATAAATCCTTGTTTTGTTCCATAATGTCCAATACCAGGGTCCAATTACCTGTATTTGCTACCACTTTCAGCTCACATGCCCAAAAGCTGACACTGGTCCAGGAGAACTCAGACAAAAACTTCAAAAATATATATTCCAGGTCGAATAAACTGGTCGAACTAAGTAGAGAATCAATCTTCAGGATGTTATTTTCATATATATCCAATAACGTTCCAACCGGATCATACGTTTTCATCTGCAACCAAATGGAACGATGTTGACACCCACAGCCAAATGCGCCACAGGGAAATGGCATTCGGCTAAGACAGTGACTATTTCCCCTCCTGGTCAAGATAGAGCAAAGTGTTAGATTTACACATAGGATAAACAAAAGTACAGTCAATAACACAATAGAAAAGTCTATATACAGTGTGTGCAAATGTAGTAAGATTAGGGTGGTAAGGCAATGGATAGGCCATAGTGGGAAAATACTTACAATTTATCAATTAAACTGGAGTGATAGATGTGCAGAAGAAGAATAGGAGCATAGCCAAGGAGCTGGTCATGTTGATTTCACAAGGAGGATTACCCTCAACTATTTTAACAGATCAAGGCACTCCCTTTATGTCACGGCTCATGAAAGACCTATGTAAGCTATACAGTGTACAGCAGATTAGAACAAGTTTTTATTACCCCCAGACAGAAGGACGTTGTGAGAGGCTGAATAAAACCATCAAGGGCATGTTAAGACGTGTAGTGGATAAGGAGGCGAGAAATTGGGACATGCTGTTGCCCCACCTTGTGTTTTCCCTGCACAAAGTTCCTCAAGCCTGTACCGGGTTCTCCCGGTACAGATTTACCACGTCAACCTGTTGAAGGTGTACCACGAGAGGGAGATGCATGTATTATAAGGGGAAAAGGGGAAGGAAAAGGCGACACAGGTGGAAGTCCCCATGGGAACCAAATTAACGGCACAACACAAACGGGACCTAACGGCGTTGGTCAGACATAGCAGGAGAGTTTTCTCGCCCATTCCAGGTAGCACTAAACTGATCCAGCACCATATCAGGACAGACCCCGGGGACAAAGTATGTTTACGGCCGTATAGAATCTCGATGCTAGGAGAGAGATGGAGCATGCCACAGTGGGAGAAATGGTATGACTTGGAGTGGTGGAGCAGTCCACAAGTGCCTGGTCTAGCCCAATCGTGCTGGTGCCCAAACTTGATGGGTCAACACGGTGTTGTAACGACTTCAGGGCCCTAAATGCTATCTCCCGATTCAATGCCTACCCCATGCCATGTGTCAATGAGCTCATATTGCAGTTAGGGAAAGCCAAGTACATTTCCACCTTAGACCTAACCAAGGCCTATTGGCAAGTCCAGTTAGCCCCGGAGGATCGCCACAAGTCCGCCTTTGCCATGCCGGAGGGGCTTTTCGGCCAATCTTAAGAAGTACCACCTAGGCTTAAACGAAGCCGAATACTTGGGGTACACTATTGGCAGTGGCCTCATCAAACCCCAGAAGGAGAAAACCCAGTTGGTGAGCGCCTTCCTGGGACTGATAGAATAGAATACTACCAGTGCTTCCTACTGAACTACTCCACCATAGAAGCGCTACTAACCGACATGACACGAAAATCAGAACCACTGTGGTTGGTATTGACCAACAGGGCCAAAAAAGCTTTTAATGAACTTAAGACTGTGTTATGCACGTACCCTGTTTTGAAGATGCCAGACTTTAACATGCCTTTTACTGTATTCCCAGACGCATCAGACACAGGGATAGCGTCCGTGTGGTTAGAGGGGGAGGGGAGGAGGCACACCCCATTGTGTATATCAGCCGCAAGCTGTCCCCAAGGGAGCGAAACTATGCTACTGTGGAAAGAGAGGCGCTGACGATTAAATGGCACTAGGATATCTGAGGTACTACCTCCTGGGCAGAAGTTTCCACCTGGTCACCGACCACGCCCCCTCAAGTGGTTGGCGGGACAGAGGGACAACAATAGCCAGATAACAAGGTGGTTCCTAGCACTGCAGCCATTTAAATTAGAGGTGGTTCACAAGCCCAGAAAACTACACGGTAACGCGGATGAGCTTTCTCACCTAGACCTTGTAGGTCCGGCTGGCAATGAACCCCCCTGGGTCTGGCTTGATGGGGTGTGTGTGAGGGATCAGCCGGATCAAGTGGTCCGTATGCGCCCTCCTGAATGTGGGCCGCAGTACAGTCACTCCTGATGAGCGTCACTGAGGCCAATTGACGACTGATTATTGTTTATGCTTTCTTAAGGACTGACTGAAGGGGCAGAGGGGGGAGAGTAATTATGAGCCGGAGACTATAGTGAATTCCAGGACAGTAGTATTCCCTGTAATAGGTTCGGCTCAAACTGTTGGATTGGCGTGTGGTACCAACTGTTAGAACTTCTAATACAATTTCCATCTTTTTGTTGAAGTCACATCTCTGCGTCTCATTTCATGCTGTCCCGCCCTGGATTTCATCAGTGAATAGGTACGGCCTTTCACACTATATTGTGTGTATTAGGTTTTGTTGTGGAATTTGTTATATATTAGGTTTTGTTGTGGAATTGTTAGATACTACCTGTTAGATACTGCTGTACTGTCGGATCTTGAAGCATAAGCATTTCGCTACACTTGCAACAACATTGCTAACCATGTATATGTGACCAATATAAATCTATTGTTTTGCCTCTGAACAAGGCAGTTAACCCACTGTTCCTGGGCTGTCATTGAAAATAAGAATTTGTTCTTAACTGACTTGCCTAGTTAAATAAAACATTAAATAAAATATTTGGTGGACAGACTCTCCAGATGGACAAAGGTATTCGCAACTTCCTCAGCTTCAGCAAACTTTGTAGAACAAACTTTGTTAACTTCTTTTGGGACTGGGGGGCAGTATTGAGTAGCTTGGATTAATAAGGTGCCCAGAGTCAACTGCCTGCTACTCAGGCCCAGAATATGCATATAATTGGTAGGTTTGGATAGATGACACTCTGAAGTTTCTACACCTGTTTGAATGATGTCTGTGAGTATAACAGAACTCATATGGCAGGCAAAAACCTGAGAAAAAATTCAACCAGGAAGTGGGAAATCTGAGGTTTGTCGTTTTTCAAGTCTTTGCCTATCCAATATACAGTGTCTATGGGGTCAAATTGCGCTTCCACTAGATGTCAACAGTGTTTAGAACCTTGTTTCAGGCTTCTACTATGAAGGGGGAGCAAATAAGAGCTGTTTGACTAAGGGGTCTGGCAGAATGCCATGAGCTAAATCACGCGCGCGGCCTTGAGAGCGAGCTGCATTCCCTTTCATTTCTAAAGACAAAGGAATGGTCCGGTTGGAACATTATTGAAGATTTACGATAAAAACATCCGAAAGATTGATTCTATACATCGCTTGACATGTTTCTACGAACTGTAATATAACTTTTTTGACTTTGTCTGAACTAAGTGCATTGTGCTTTTGGGATTACTCTACTAAACGCTTGAACAAAAAGGAGGTATTTGGACATAAATTATGGACTTTATCGAACAAAACAAACATTTATTGTGGAACTGGGATTCCTGGGAGTGCATTCCGATGAAGATCATCAAAGGTAAGTGAATATTTATAACGCTATTTCAGAGTTTTGTGACACATCTCCTTGGTTGGAAAATGGCTGTATGTTTTTCTGTGGCTAGGCGCTGACCTAACATAATCGCAAGGTGTGCTTTCGCCGTAAAGCGTTTTTGAAATCAGACACCGTGGCTGGATTAAAGAGAAGTTCTTTGGTCTTGGCCATAGTGGAGTTTGGAGTGTGACTGTTTGAGGTTGTGGACAGGTGTCTTTTATACTGATAACAAGTTCAAACAGGTGCCATTAATACAGGTAACGAGTGGAGGACAGAGGAGCCTCTTAAAGAAGAAGTTACAGGTCTGTGAGAGCCAGAAATCTTGCTTGTATGTAGGTGACCAAATACTTATTTTCCACCATAATTTGCAAATAAATTAATAAAAAATCCTACAGTATGATTTTCTGGATTTTTTCCCTAATTTTGTCTGTCATAGTTGAAGTGTACCTATGATGAAAATTACAGGCCTCTCTCATCTTTTAAGTGGGAGAACTTGCACAATTGGTGGCTGACTAAATACTTTTTTGCCCCACTGTATGAGACCGATGAGAGTACCACGTGCTGTTATTTCCATGTCACAAATTACTGGTCTGGCAATAATGGGAGTCTATATTGTCCTATTGTTAGAAAATGACCCATGCGTTGCAGTGTGTATATTCCCAGGTGAAAGTAGCACATGAAAAGCAGGCGCCAGGGGAGCATGGGTTGAATCCTGGTGATCGAGTGTACATCAAGATCCACCAGCTGGGGATGTTGGGACAGAGTTGGTCTGGACAACACACAGTACTCCTTACAGCACCTGCAGCAGTAAAGTCCACAGCCTCTCATTGGTGGGTTCACAATTCTCACGTGAAACGAGATCTAGCTGCATAATTGGAGAGGTGGAAGCCGCCATGATAGAGGAAGCGGAACTAAAAAGAGAGAGAGGAAGAGTAGATTCCACTGTAGACAAGCAGTTGGGTTGGGTCTCGGAGCTACTTTAGCCGCCATAGTTTGTGTCAATTGCTTTATTAGTTATTGCACCATGTAAAAAGGATAGATTGACAATTAGCATAGAATGGGTTACCAAATATGAAGACACGAGAATGCATTGGGGTAGAGTCAGTACTAACACTATGGATACCAAACAGATCACTAATTACAAAGGTATTGTTATCTGGGTGGAGACACTTGATAACAGGACTAGTACATTGGACATAGGCTGTTCAGAAAAATGTGTAATTTTGTTACAGACAGGTGTGTGGAAGGAACGCAATAACACAGAGTCTAAAGAACTCTGTTCTCTTCTGCCACAGATGGACATAATGTACCAGTGTTCACAATCAGCTGAAGCTCAGTCGATAAATTTCAGATTAATGCTATCAGAACTTAAAACATTTCAGGAGGTTGATAACGTGGACACAGCCATTGCTGACGATGGAGCAGCAAAGGATAGTGCGGGGTAGGTGCTATTGCGTTAAAGGAGGTTTTATTCACCAATGATGCCCTTTAGTACAACAACTAAGGGAGTGAAGTGGTCAGGGAAAGTTTCAGATACCAGTAGACCACGAACCTGAGGAAAGAGAGCTTGTTGGGGTTATTATACTCTGGACAACATCCTAAGGGGTGAATATGGGAACCAAACCATTCTTATGTTCAAGCAGATGAAAGCATACTTACAGACTAATTTAGGGCCTGAACTATTGACTGAGACAGAAATCCATCCGTGTAAATGGTATGAGAGGGTGGCAAGGGTCAATCCTACAGAGTGTTAGTTGCAGATTCTGGCAGGACCGATATCAGTGCATTCTATGGACTCCAAAAAACCAAGGCGTTACAGGGAATTGGGAAAGCTGAATTTAAAATGACAGGGGCAGAGATTTGTGTGGCTAATAAATTAAGCAATTGGGTAATAGAGTCTCTAGGTTACGGTACCACTCCTCTATATATATTGTTACAGGGGATAACTCGTGGGAGAGAAATGACAGCTAACTGTTACAGCTAACTGTATATGTAGACTACTTTGAAGTTGAACGTCACACATACCCAGAACATGCTGAGAGTAGCAGAGACAGTATTGTCATTTCAGACACTATTGTCAACTTTCAGTGAGGAGTTTGTGAATGAAGGTACAATGCTTGAAAGAATCTAATCAAATCAAATGTATTTATATAGCCCTTCGTACATCAGCTGATATCTCAAAGTGCTATACAGAAACCCAGCCTAAAACTCCAAACAGCAAGCAATGCAGGTGTTGAAGCACGTCGGCTAGGAAAAACTCCCTTGAAAGGCCAAAACCTAGGAAGAAACCCAGAGAGGAACCAGGCTATGAGGGGTGGCCAGTCCTCTTCTGGCTGTGCCGGGTGGAGATTATAACAGAACATGGCCAAGATGTTCAAATGTTCATAAATGACCAACATGGTCAAATAATATGTCTGAGACAGGTAGCACGTCTGGTGAACAGGTCAGGATCCTATAGCCGCAGGCAGAACAGTTGAAACTGGAGCAGCAGCACGGCCAGGTGGACTGGGGACAGCAAGGAGTCATCATGCCAGGTAGTCCTGAGGCATGGTCCTAGGGCTCAGGTCCTCCGAGAGTGAGAGAGAAAGAAAAAGAGAATACGAGAGAGCAAACTTAAATTCACACAGGACACCGGATAAGACAGGAGAAGTACTCCAGATATAACAAACTGACTCTAGCCCCCCGACACAAACTACTGCAGCATAAATACTGGAGGCTGAGACAGGAGGGGTCAGGAGACACTGTGGCCCCATCCGATGATACCCCCAGACAGGGCCAAACAGGAAGGATATAAACCCACCCACTTTGCCAAAACACAGCCCCCACACCACTAGAGGGATATCTTCAACCACCAACCTACCATCCTGAGACAAGGCCGAGTATAGCCCACAAAGATCTCCGCACGGCACAACCCAAGGGGAGGCGCCAACCCAGACAGGAAGATCACATCAGTGACTCAACCCACTCAAGTGACGCACCCCTCCTAGAGACGGCATGAAAGAGCACCAGGAAGCCAGCGAGCCCCTGTAATAGGGTTAGAGGCAGAGAATCCCAGTGGAAAGAGGGGAACCGGCCAGGCAGAGACAGCAAGGGCGGTTCGTTGCTCCAGAGCCTTTCCGTTCACCTTCACACTCCTGGGCCAGACTACACTCAATCATATGACCCACTGAAGAGCCACAGATCCCTGTGTACAGGAGGCCACCTCACCAGAAGGGAAGTTTGCTGTAGTGGTAGCATCACATCTCCTGCAGAGTGTGATTAAGAAACTTGTGACTCAGAGTTTTGTAAGGTTGGATACTCTTCCAACACCACTAATCTCTCCTCCATTCCTAACAGCCAGCCAACACGTGACATATCTCCCAGTAGATTGGGACCGAGAGACGGTAAATGGAAAGTGTCAGAAGGTGGCTGCTTATCAACAGTTGGGACACAAAGTTTTGATTTTATTTTTGATTTTATTTCACCTTTATTTAGCCAGGTAGGCTAGTTGAGAACAAGTTCTCATTTGCAACTGTGACCTGGCCAAGTTTACACTGTAACGAGGGTGTTCAAAAAGGGGTGGGGTGTAGATCGGCCTTGGGATGAGTGATGTTTACCTAACCTGAATACAGGAAAGTAATATCCACAGGTGCCGACTGTAGCAGAACTCAGGAGGTCATTGGAGATGTTGGTGGCTAGGGAACCGGGTATGAGTTGGGAGATAGGCAGGGAGTATCTGAAAGGGTCAGACCTATATCTGTCAGTGAACCACAAAGACAATAGGAGAGCAAGAGACAGATTCCATGCAATAGCTATTCTCACGGCAGTCCCTGTAGGGACGGTAACTGAAGGAGCAGTAGTAATGGCCTAGGATGCTATAGTAACAGCATGGAACTGGACTATGGCGCAAATGAGGGTATGCATCATGGGCAGTGTTAGTAGTAGCAGGGGTTACCTTGGAAGCATTGTTGGGATATCATTTTCTGATGGCATTGATATTGAAACATATATACAGTGCTGAATTTCCTCAAGAGGAGGTAAAGTTGATTAAGGCCACCGCACATATATATCAGGTGGCCATGGAGGAAGAAGGAGATGGGGAGCAAAGTGAAAATGACATGGCTTAGGAACACCTCTTGGAACCTGTGGTCTGACGGGGAAAGACTGGGTGAAAGCATAAGGAGGTTTTTCTAGGGCCTTTATTTTTTATGGAACACAGCAGAAAAGTATCTCGAAGGCATAGAGTGAGGTGAAGTGTTCATGTTATCAAACTTCTTTGCCTATACAATTATGCATAGCTTAACACATTATTAATACATGTTATGTTTTGTGTTTCTTTTTGCTTTTCAAGTCTTGTGCTATCACTCTCTAATGAACCGAAGGAGGACATGGAGAAAGTCTAAAGCTCCAGCTGAAATGCCATTATCAGTTGTGCGACGAGAGACGGAAATAAGAGTGTGCATAGTGTGATTATAGAACAGAGGCCACAAGTCTTGGAGTTGGAAACGTAATTATAATCATTAACTGTTAATGTTAATCATGTTTTATTTTTTTGTTCATTTATAAGTCATTTCAAAGTTTATGTGATGTTGAACCGTATGGAATGACTATTCAAATAGGATGGACTGTCAGGTTATAATTTTAAATACTTACTACACCAGAAGTTAATGTTTATATAGGAGGAATGTATATGGTGGGGTCAATTAAGGGTGGACATGAGCCATTGTCTTGGAAAGTTACTAAATAAGGGAAAAGGCAATCACATGGTTGTGGTTACTGATAAGGGTGGATAGCTGTGTATTAGTGAGGAATGGGGGCTGAGGTCAGGTGTGGTCACATGAAGGGAGAAGGGACAGTTTATTACCCACATCACTTAACTTCCTGCCTAACAACAAAGATGTAATGTTTAGAGAAAAGGAGGAGACTTCACATAAAGGGGGGTATAAATACTTGTGTTGGTGGGAACATGTTTTTGTCTTTTCAGCTGTTTGACCCACTGGGTGAAAAAACTTAATCAATAGATATTCACATTCACAGACACACTTCGGCTAACTTAGGTGACAACACACACACACACACACACCACATGCTGTTTTTCCATACAATAATGGTCTACATTTGGGTCCAGTTAAAACATTGTTACACAGAACAAGTGTACAGTATTACATTTGTAGGTCACTACTAAGGACATGGACTAATGATTCATTACTTAATAACTGTATTTCATTCATAAAGCACTTTTCACAATCCTGAAAATGTAACATTTGTTTTTAAAATATATTGTTGTGAAAGAATGAATGTACCAGAAAGCACCTGGTGCAGGTACTCAACCATGTTGGTCCCAAGCTGTTAGAGAAATCTTTTTATTTGAGAATTCGATAACTTGTGCAAAGCATGGAGGCACACTGACAATGCCATCAAACACAATTTATTTAGTTTATTTTATAGCTATTTACATCAATCAACACCAAATGCCTGTTTGATGTCTACATCTTCCATCCATTTGGGGCTGGGGCTCATAGGTTCCTTTACACATCACTAACCACATTTCCATCCAACCCTTTCATGCGGATGAATTACCTGATGCATGAAAAAAGTAATGACTGGTAATGAATTTGATAAAAAAAGTAATGAATTTTATAAATGCCTACAGACAATTTGTTTGTTCAAAATGGTGTGATCTTTTTGTGCCGTTAAAATGTATTATGCGAGAAATGGCAGTGGAACTCCTTTATGTGCAAATATTGATGGAACAAGCATCAAATGGAAGTAAACGTGGAGTCGAGATATGTTGTGTGGTCCTCTCACTACAACTCGGGAAAGCAAGTAGTTTCTAACATGCTGACCACACCGCTCACGTTACGTGCATGAGCACTGCAAAATAAATGTACACATACAGTACGTTATTCAATAATTTCATTCAAACTGCTCGCGCAAGCATCAACAAGCATTTGCGTAGCCAGGTGCTAAAATAGAACTTGGTTCTAATTTAGCTAGCTAGATATCTAGCCAACTTTACATACTGTATAGATAGCTAGCTAAGTGAATTAAATATCACCAGCTACCTAATGTCATATTAGCTAGATGTCTTGATGTATTTATCACTGTTAAAAAAACAAACTCCAAATGCATTTGTAGGTAGCTAGCTAACAGTCATGGAGGAGGGTGAAAGGATAGCAGCCCAAACTGTCAAAGTGAGAGAGTAGGCTATTCTGGATAGTGAGGACGGAGATAATAGTAGCATTATATTTAGTGAGGTCTAATTTGAGTATATTGAAGTCTATTACCTGTGATGTTTTCTGTCCTCAGATACAGAGAGCTGTGAAACCCTGTCTGCAGATGAAGAGGTCCCAATGAAGAGCAGTGGTTCTCAGTCCTGGTCCTGGGAACTCAAAGGGGTGCACATTTTTGTTTTTGCCTTACACAGCTGATTCAAACGATCAACTCATCATCAAGCTTTAAGTGTTATTTGTGTATTCATATGTGGTGCTAGCCTTGACATGAACCTGCTATTGTCACATGCTACACATGCACATGTGTGTGCACATGGTTATATCTATCCGATGTTAGCATGATTTGTTATAAGGGATATTCTACTTTAGTAATCCACAATGACCTGGTGATGTAAAAGTCTAATGATGACATTATCTTCCATATTTCTACAGATACCTTGTAACTGGAGATTCCTTCAGAACGATTGCCTACAGTTACCATGTAGGGCACTGCAAGGTTGGGTGACGAGGGCCATCTGGGACTGCCTCCCTGGGGAAATTCAGGCATGTGAAGGCTACCTGTATCCTGCATAACTTTTCGAGGATGGACACGAGGACTAGGAGGGGATCTGCACCTCGCCGCTGTGTGCCAGAGGAGAAGTCTGCTGCTCTGCAGGATGTTTCAAGGATGGGGTCGAACAACACAGAAAGAGAGGCAATCCGTGTGCGGGAGATCTTCACCTCTTACTTCTTCGAAGAGGGTGCTGTTCCCTGGCAACACCATAGACTACACTATGCACAACTAAAGGCTCTTTAAGAGCCATCCACAGTGCAATAAGAGTATTCTTCCATTTACTTATCCATGTCAACTACAGTTATTAAATTCCCGTTTCTCTCCCTTTTTATTTCTACTTCTCAGGTGAGGGTGCTGTTCAAGTAAGGGTGTGATATCTGTACAAAAACAAAACAGGCTATTTTAAGTCACCCATATTGAAAACATTTTGATATAACCCACACATACACACTCATGTATCAATCTGATTGATGGATTGTGTTGTGCAGTAAGCAGGCTTAGGTGTATAAATGTGGCTCCTTCCACCTTCAAAGAGTAAGCATGAGGGCCAACCATGTTGAATAGTAAGACACTTCATTATTTCTACAGTGCATTGCAAAAGTATTCATCCTCCTTGGCATTTTTCCTATTTTGTTGAATTACAACTTGTAATTTAAATGGATTTTTATTCGGATTTCATGTAATGGACATACACAAAACAGTCCAAATTGCTGAAGTGACTTGAAAAAAAAACTTGTTAAAAAAAAAAAGAAGAAAAAAGTTGTGTGTGCATATGTATTCACCCCCTTTGCTTTGAAGCCCCTAAATAAGATCTGGTGCAAATAATTACCTTCAGAAGTCACATAATTAGTTCAATAAAGTTGGCCTGTGTGCAATCTAAGTGTCACATGATCTCAGTATATATATACCTGTTCTGAAAGGCCCCAGAGTCTGCAACACCACTAAGCAAGGGGCACCACCGATCAAGTGGCACCATGAAGACCAAGGAGCAGGTCAGGGACAGAGTTGTGAAGATGTACAGATCAGGATTGGGTTACAAAAAAATCTCTGAAACATTGAACATCCCACATAGCACCATTAAATCCGTTATAAATTTTTTTAAAGAGAGGGCCGCCCACCAAAGTCACAGACCAGGCAAGGAGGGCATTAATCAGAGAGGCAACAAAGAGACCAAAGATAACCTCGAAAGAGCTTCAAAGCTCCACAGCAGAGATTGGAGTACCTGTCCATAGGACCACATTAAGTCGTACACTCCACAGAGCTGGGCTTTACAGAAGAGTGTCCAGAGAAAAATCCATTGCTTAAAGAAAAAAATAAGCAAACACGCTTTGTGATTGCCAAAGGCATGTGGGAGACTCCCCAAACATATGGAAGAAGGTACTCAGATGTCAGATGAGACTAAAATTGAGCTTTTTGGCCATCAAGGAAAACACTTTTTTTTTCATCGGCAGGGACTGGGAAACTTGTAAGAATTGAAGGAATGATGGATGGTGCTAAATACAGGGACATTCTTGAGGGAAGCCTGTTTCAGTCTTCTAGAGATTTGAGACTGGGACGGAGGTTCACCATCCTGCAGGACAATGACCCTAAGCATACTGCTAAAACAACACTTGAGCTGTAATTACTGCAAAAGGTGGCTCTACAAAGTACTGACTTTGGGTGAGTGAATAGATATGCACGCTCAAGTTCTGTTTTTTTTGTCTAATTTCTTGTTTGTTTCACAAATTATTATTTTTTGCATCTTCGAAGTGGTAGGCATGTTGTGTAAATCAAATGATACAAACCCCCCAAAATATATTTTCATTCCAGGTTGTAAGGCAGCAAAATAGGAAAAATGCCAAGGGGGTGAATACTTTCGCAAGCCATTGTTTATCTACTCTATATTGTTTGTCCTTGTGTGTTTGTGCATGTTTAATTGTGTAATGTTATTTGTGACCCGATCAGGAAACTAGGCATATGTCACAAGTCATGACTTTACAGGAGAGCGTTTTTAACGTAAAATAATATTTTTTACCAAAATGCTATTTTCTTTATTATGGATTGTATATGCATATAACTACCTTGTCTATCGTTATTGTTCTTGTAGATGCTCTATATTTTATTATTAATG
The DNA here is from genome assembly GCF_002021735.2 of Oncorhynchus kisutch. NCBI lineage: Eukaryota > Metazoa > Chordata > Actinopteri > Salmoniformes > Salmonidae > Oncorhynchus > Oncorhynchus kisutch. Next base: position 5,429,915 of record NC_034194.2, read on the forward strand.
ACACTATTTATTTTTGATATTGCGCCTATGCAAGTAACCATTTGGCTGTACCGTTTACACATTCTGTAGAGACCGTCCACTTAGCAAGACTTAGCAAAATATTGATGAATATGAATATTGATATGTGTGGTCGTAACATGATTTTGTGACATTTTGTGACATACCACAACAATATCATGTGACTGTATCAAGTGTCCACTACTTAAATATATGGCATGTGCACCTCCCTCAGGTTTCAACTCAGGTTGCATGGCCTTAACTCATGTATGGGATACTATGTGATAAGTGCATGTGATAAGTGCATGTGTAACAGTATGTAAAGTATGCTAATGTACTGGTGTGAAGGCATTTGGGCAGTGATGTAAAGTACTATATAAGTAAAAATAGTCTAAAGAACTACTTAAGTAGTTTTTGTGGTATCTGTACACTACTTATTTACTATTTATATGTTTGGCAACTTTTACTTCACTACATTCGTAAGGAAAATAATGTACTTTTTACTCCATACATTTTCCTTGACACCCAAAAGTACTTGTTACATTTTGACAAGAAAATTGTCCAATTCAAACACTTATCAAGAGAACATCCCTGGTCATCCATACATACTACCTCTGATCTGGCTCTCTGATCTCACTAAACACAAATGCTTAATTTGTAAATTATGTCTGAGTGTTGGAGTGTGCCCCTGGCTATCCATCATACCCTCTGCACTCCTCCACTGGGAGGTAATACAGATTATTGCAAATCCTCTAATGTTGATGACTGGGTTATTTAGTGTAAATTGTTTCAATGAAGTTGCTGTTAAATTGCTCTGCTATTATTATTGTATGAGGTATTATTGGTGGGGTTACCCTTGTGCTGTGATGTGTGTTTTATCTTTTCTCTCCATTGGCTATCTGGCAAACAGGCTACACTCTAGGCAGTCGCTTCTGCTTATGTGTGTGTGTCTGGTAGTGGTACTCTATCTATCCTGCTCTTTTCCTTTCGGCAGGGTTAATACCTGCCTGGTTCCCGAACAAAATCTTTATCTTTACACCTTTCTAACAGTACAGTTACAGAATTGGCGCCTGAACAGGGACCTGAAGAGAAGCCCCCATGACACCATCCACACAAAGTTGAATCGTGTCTTTTGTTGGAACCCCATACTGTGTCAATGTGGACACACCTAATAGTAATCATGTTCGGGATTCTTTCATTGTGGAAGGACTCGATGGACTAATGGAGTTGGATAGCACTAACCCTAAATCCCCAGGCTTCCGGCTCGCTTATAACATCTCCACCATTACCCTCCCCTCAACCTCTTCCTGTTACCCCATCCAAAGAGACTTGGAGAGGTGTCTATGTGATCATTGGACAAATCAATGGACACACACCAACCATAGTTTGACAGTGAAAGTGTGGAGGCTCATCAGAAAGATGTGCAGTTGAGGTTGGCTCACCTCCCTCGTCAAATGGAGGAAAACCAACAACAGAGACAGAAATATTTACAAGATTCTCTAAAGCAGGGTATTCAAAAAATGCAAAGTTTCAAAACACTAATGGAAACTAACCATCATCTAGTCATAACCTATCTTGAGGAGGAACAAAAACAGAGAGCAGAGGAGTCCGCCTCTGTTGTGAAGGATTCTTATCTGAAAGAAGTTATGGAGGTCATGAAGAACTCTCTCACAGGGGAACTACGATTTTTGATTGAACAGACTCTAAAAGAGACCTCTAATGAGATGGAAAAAGCACAGAAAGCTACAGACCTTCAACTGGAGGAGCTGCACCAGGAGGTAATGCAGTGCTTTTCCTTCTGGACAAATACAAATCCTCTTCACCTCCCTCAGGATTTACCTCTGCCACTGGCTCTGCCATTAAGGGAATAGGAACAGGTAGCACTACAAAACCCCTTTGAAGATACTGTTAAACAGAACTCCCATTTCCCCAAGAACCCTTACCACTGTCATGCCTCCTCTGCAGAGCTCTTTCCCTATCAAACTACTTTTCCCATTCTCATTTCATTGTGTACATGTATGCAAGTCAAACAGGACTTCGAGCAGTCTTTGCTCAACAAACAAGATATGGAACAGAAGAAGTTCTTGCCTATGCAAATCACACCCTTAATTCAGCCGAGAGGAATTATTCAACAACTGAAAGGGAGTCCCTCGCTGTGGTCTGGGCTTTGGAGAAATGGAGCAACTACTTTGAGGCAGAGGTCTTCACCATTGTCACAGACTACGCTGCTCTGCAGTGTATTCTGGCATCAGGCAAAACCAACAGCCATCTTATTCGCTGGTCTTTCAGACTGCAGAAGTTTGACTTCATCAATGCGTATCACAAAGGAAAATTGAATGATGATCCAGATGCTCTTTCTCGGATTACAGAGAATGCCAATGTTTGTCCTCCATTGTGCAGCACTTACACCACCGCTAAGTGACGAGAGTGTGTGGAGAGCACAGCAGAAGGATGCTGTCATCATGGTGATCCACAAGAGTCTGTCTGAAGACTTGAAGAGTCGCTTCAATAAGAAGTGCAGCATAATTCAGGTTAAAGTGTATCGAAAAACTCCAAGAGGAGATGGAACACACAGCACCCATTATTGCGTCTTCATCCCCTCTACATTGAGTGACGAGATGATCCAAGCTTATCATGCCAACCCCATGAGTGGCCATCATGGAGTTTGTAAGACTTACCGAAGATTACAAGAGGTGGCTTACTGGCCTGGCATGTGGGTTGATACCAAGAAGTTCACACTGTAATGCAGTGTGAAGTCTGCCAGAAATACAAACCAGACATTGGCAGACCTGCCCGGGAAACTGCAGGAGACTGTGGTGAACCATCCCAATGAAATGCTGGGAATTGACCTCACTGGACTTTTTCCTCCCAGCCAGGAAACCCGGAATGACATTTTATTGGTGGTAGTGGACTACAACAGACACTGGGTGGAGTTGTTCCCACTCCGCAAAGCCACTGCATCCGACATTGCTCTAATTCTGCGAAGGGAGGTCTTCACCAGATTAGTGATTCCAGACTCAATTTTATCTGACTGAGGTCCGCAGTTCAGATCAGGAATCTACAAAGAGCTCTGTACCTACTGGGGTGTAGTTGCAAAGCTGACCGCGGCCTGCCATCCTCAGACCAAATGAACAGGATTATTTTCTAGTAATATTTATGTCCGTTGCGTTATGCTAATTAGTGTCAGTCGATGATTACGCTCCTGGATCCGGGATGGGGTGTCACTAGAGGTTAACTTCTTGATACTACCCATCCCGCATGCGGGAGTGTAATCATAGCCTCAAACTAATTAGCATAACGCAGCAGACATAAATCTTCCTAGAAAATCTGCCTATTCATGAAAATCACAAATGAAATATATTGAGACACAGTTTAGCCTTTTGTTAATCACACTGTCATCTCAGATTTTCAAAATATGCTCTACAGCCAATGCTAGACAAGCATTTGTGTAAGTTTATCATGGCATAATGCTATGCTAGGCTCTGCTACCAGCAGGCAACATTTTCACGAAAATAAGAAAAGCAATCGAATTAAATTGTTTACCTTTGATGAGCTTCGGATGTTTTCACTCAAGAGACTCACAGTTAGATAGCAAATGTTCAATTTTCCCCAAAATATTATTTTTGTAGGCGAAATAGCTCCGTTTGTTCTTCACGTTTGGTTGAGAAATTGCCCGGAAATTGCAGTCACGAAAACGGCAAAAAAATATTCCAAATTAGCTCCATAATATCGACAGAAACATGGCAAACGTTGTTTATAATCAACCCTCAAGGTGTTTTTCAAATATCTATTCGATAATATATCCATCGGGACAATTGGTTTTTCAGTAGGACCGATTGGAGTAATGGCTACCTCTGTATTTTACGCGAGAATGGCAGCATCAGGTGACCACTTGCGCAATGTAGCCGCTTACAGGTATTCTTCAACATAAATGCGTAATACTGCCCCCGAGTCACAACAGGTTTAAAGAACAACCTCTGTGTCCGTTTAGACATGTAACGCTTTATCCACAATATAGCCTGGGGTGTAAAGCCATAACACACATGTTTTTCAGCAGCAGCTCATGATGAATAATGAGAAAACCTGCACTGAAGTCAAACAAAACACCCTCCAATTTCTCTCAGCAAATCATCAGTCATTTGTGTAAGTGCTGTGCGTTTTGAACGTCCTTCCCTATAAACTTGCTGAAAGACTGTTGTCAATTTGCTTACTGTAAAATAGCATTGTGTCTGGTCAAACACAAATTCTTTCCAAAAGTTTAATAAGGGTTGGTAACAGGATGATTGGTAGGCTATTTGAGCCAGTGAATTTGGCTTTTCTATTCTTAGGTATCGGAGTGACTTTGAGCCATCTGATTCAATGAACAATGGAGCTGGGTTTGCATTTTTGCCCAAAATTTCATTTAAGTTGCTCCAAAAAATGTTTATCATTATTTATATCATTAGCTTTGTTTCATAGTATATTCTTATTATTAGTCAGTTTAGTCACATGATTTTTCAATTTGCAGTACATTTCCCAATTGGTTGTGCTGCCAGACTTATTTTCATAATATTTTGTCTCATCCCTCTCAACCATACCATTTTTCAATTCATCGTCAATCTAAGGGGATTTAACAGGTTGTACAGTAATTTTCTTAATTTGTGCATACTTATTAGTAACTGGAATAAGCAATTTCATAAATGTTTACAGTGCAGCATCTGGCTGCTCCTCATTACACACCACAGACCAGTAAATATTTTTTACTTCATCAACATATCAATCAATACAAAACTTATTGGTATGACCTCTTGTCCACTACAGGCCCAGCCTTTGGAACTTTGGTTTTCCTAGATATGGCTACAATATTGTCATGACTACATCCGATGGATTTGAATAATGCCTTAAAGAACATTTCTGCAGCATTAGTAAAGATGTGATCAATACATGTTGATGATTTCATTCCTGTGCTGTTTATAACTATCCTGGTAGGTTGACTGATAACATATACCAGGTTTCAGACAATGGTTACAGTTTGAAGATTTTTATCGAGTGGGCAGCTTGATGAAAGACAGACAATATTGAAATCACTCAGAAAATATACCTCTCTGTTGATATCACATACATTATCAAGCATGTTATCCAGAACCCGACTGTTATCACTTTGTGGTCTATAGCAGGTTTCCACAAGAATGGGCTTTAGGTGAGGCAGATGAACCTGTAACCATATTATTCAACATGAGATCCTCTCTAAGTTTTACAGGAATGTGGTTCTTAATATAGTCCGGAACACCGCCCTCATTGGCATTTCTGTCTTTTCTGTAAATGTTATGTTACATTCTCCAGTTCCTGTGTTGTGGTTTTGTTTGTATGTGTGTGTTTCAGGATGGCTCCCTGAAATTCCCCCAAGCAGCTGATTGGTCGGCCCCATTGCTAATTTGAGCTCTCGTCAGGATATAGCTGTATCCCATTACAGACTCCTTCTCCAGCTATATAAGCCAGTGTTCTGTTGCTCAGAAGAGAGATGATTAGTGTGTCCCGTGTTGGTTGTTGCTGAGAGAATAGAGCTGATTGGTATGTCCTGTGTTGGTTGTTGCTGAGAGAGCTTATTAGTATGTCCAGTGTGTGTCAATAGGACGCAGTGTGTTTTGATTATTGACATTGTTTGTATTATTCTGTTTTTGTTCCCAGGGGGGGAAGGGGAAGGCACCTGGGGAGTGCTTAGGCAAGAAAATGGTAAATTCTCTCTTCCGAGAGGCGTACGTAATATAATGGGGGCTCATCTGGGATATTCCATTAAACCCACCGGACCCTGCTGCTCTGAGCCCTCTGTGGTTAGTGATTGGTAGGTTGTGAGTTTGGATGACTTGTTTAGTAGGCTGCATTGTACAAAATGGCTGCTTCAGCCATCTCCAAGTTTATGAAAGCGCCCTCTGTTGATTGTTTGGTGGGGTTGCGGAAAGTAGACCTTTTCGTTATAGCTGACCATTTATGGACTCTTCGTCCATGAGAAAGCCCTGAAGGCTGAGATTTTGGTGCTAGTCAGGGAGGGTTTAGTGAGAGAACTAATTCTCTCGTTGAAAGATGAGGAGAGGGAGGCTTCAGGAGAGGAGACGGGTAGACCTTCCGATGCCAAGTCGGAGGACAGGGCGTAGGAAGGGGTTGCTCGTACCCCCTTTACATTGCCCCGATTTGCCCCTTTATCTTCTGCTTTGGGATGTTCAGACGGGACCGCTAGGCTGAAGGTGAGGCTGGCCTGTTTAGAAATGAAGCAAAAAGATAAGAGACAAATTAAGTTTCATCTTGAAATTAGGAAAATGGAAATCGACAAGGAGGTTAGGATTCAACAACTGGAGCTAGACGCTGGCTCCAGTGCGTCTCCACAACCTGCTCATCATCAATCCCACTTCGATGTGAGTAAAAATATAGCTTTAGTCCCTCCTTTCCAAGAGTCGGAAGTTGATTCCGGTTTCTGTGTTTGAGCGCTGCATTGGCCACTCGAGTTTTGGCCGCTCCTGTTGCAATGTAAATTGTTTGGGAAAGCCCTAGAAGTAGTTGCTACTCTCTCCCTGGAAGAGTTTACAGTATGATACAGTTAAAACTACCGTGTTGCGGGCTTATGAGTTGGTGCCTGAAGCTTATAGGCAGCACTTCATGAACCACAAAAAACCCTCTCACCGTACGGTTGAATTTGCAAGGGACAAAGAGTCTCTGTTTAATCGATGGTGTTCAGCCAGCAAAGTTAACACCTTTGCTGATATTCGGGAGTTGATGCTGTTGGAGGATTTTAAAAGCAACCTTCCTGATAGAATTGTAGTTCATTTAAATGAACAAAGTGGTGACATTGGCCCAGGCAGCAGTGTTGGCAGATGAGTGCGCTCTGACACAAGACTGTCTTTGGTAGGCCTCGTTTTGAAGGCTGAACGACTACGTCATCAGTGCCTCGTTCAGGTCACTTTTCCTCTGACAACCCTAAGCCTTTTCATGAAATTCGTGAATGTTTTTACTGTCACCAAAAGGGTCACGTGACTGCGGAATTTCCCGGTTTTGAAAAATAAACCGAAACAGTCCCTGTTAGGTCCCCAAAAATGGGAGTGTTGGTTTAGTCAAGTCTTTGGCTCGTCTGTTGGACCGAGTTATTGAATCAACATTTGGGAAACCGGGTCCTGTCTATAATCCGTTTATCTCTGCCGGTTGTGTTTCCTTAACTGGAGAACAAGTGGATCAAAAGCCCATTCAAATCTTACGAGACACCTGGGCGGCGCCATCAGTAATTGTTACTGAAGCTTTACCAGCTCGCATGTCATATTACAGAGAATAGAGACGACAAACCATACCTGTACCATTACACACGGTCCACTTAGTGTCAGACTTGGTATCAAGACGTCTCCGTGTTGGCGTAGTGTCTACACTGCCAGTAAAAGGAGTCACATTGCTACTAGGGAATGATATCGCTGGTGGTAACGTCACTCCTGTGTTAGAGGAGTGAACTACAGATGATAAATTGGTTCAAGCATTTCCCCATGTTTTTCCTGCTTGTGTGTTAACGAGAGCACAATCTCGCAAGCTAGGAGATGTGGTGGATTTGGCTCGTTCCATTTGAGAATGTTGAAGTAGACGTATTCCTTCTGCAAGACCGACAGCATTTACCCCTCTAAAATCTAAGGCAGGGGAAAGCGAAATCGTGCTCCAATTACATGACATTCTTTTGTCTGTCACCCCCGAGAAGGTGACTGAATGTCAAAAGGGAGACACCAGTCTTAAGTCTGAAGCTAAAACTGAGGAGACCGCCTACTTTATGGAAGCAGGAGTTTTGATGTGTAAATGGGCAGCTCCGTTAGTAACTGGAGTGAAGTGTGTGTCAAGTGGTTGTTCCTACTCCATTCCAACAGCAGGTGCTGTCACTCGTCCATGACCAGGCGTGGTCCGGACACTTAGGGATCACGAAAACTTATAACCGAGTCCTTCGCCCTTTTTTTCTGGCCAGGTTTAAAGTCTGACGGGGTCAAATTTAGTAAAACATGTCACTATGTCAACTCACTGGGAAAGCGAATCAGTTCTTACTAACAATAATTTGCAGTGCTACTCGATACCCAGAGGCTATCCTTCTCCGTACCATAATGGCTAAGACTGTGGTGAAGGCACTAGTGAAGTTCTTCTCTACGCTTGGACTACCTAAAGTAATCCAAACTGATCAGGGAACCAACTTTATGTCTAAACTGTTCTCAAATGTGTTAGACACTATTTCCTATCAGGTCTCCAGTCCGTATCATCCAGAGAGTCAAGGGGCCCTAGTACACTGGCATCAGACGCTAAAGGCGACGATACGCAAGTATTGCATGGAAACCAGTACTGATTGGTATGGGGGGGTGCACGTTGTCCTATTTGCTATTAGGGAAACAAATCAAGAGTCCTTAGGGTTCAGCGTTGCTGATCTTGTGTTTGGACACACCCCACGGGGTCCGCTGAAAGTTTTGAAAGCTACCCAGTAGCGCCCCTAAAAATGTGTTGGATTATGTCAGTAAGATGCGGGAGAGACTGCACGCTGCATGTGCGTTAGCCCAAAAGTCTCTCTCCTCGTCTCAAAAACGCATGAAATTACATTATGACAAAAAGACTGTTGGCCGTTTTAGTTTTAGTTTTGTTGCCAATCCCTGGCTCATCTGTCGGCACGTTTTTCTGGACCATATCTGGTGGAAAAGAAACTCAGTGACACCAATTATTTGATAAAGGCGTTTGAAGGCGTTCTTCCTGTTTGTCATGTTAACATGCTGAAAGTATATTATGTGCATGATTCTCCAAACAGTTCCTTAGGTAAGCCGGTCCAGCCCGCCGTCTCCAGTGTGGCTGCGGTGATGCTGAAGCCTGGCTGGGACCTAGAGGAGGATAAGGAGGACAGGTTCGAGTTACGCCATACGTTAGGGCAGTGTGAACGCTTATGTAATTCGGAGATGCTGAAAAAGTTACCCTCTCAAACGGAACATTTGAATAACGATCAAACTAATGTGCTTATCCTATTGATAAATAATTTTCTCAATGCGTTTTAGGACGTTCCAAGTCACACGTCTGTCTTGGAACATGACGTGGATGTGGGCAACCCTGCTCCTATACGTCAGCATCCATACCGGGTTAATGCAAAGAAGAGGGAGGTAATGTAAAGTCAGGGAACTTATTTATTACAGAATGACTTGACAGAACCCACTAACAGCTCCTGGTGTTCCCCGTATATTCTTGTTCCTAAGCCTAATGGTACATCCCACTTATGTACGGACTATCATCGAGTAAGGAACAACCCCCTGAAATGTACAAAAATGAATGGGAAGTCATTGGCACTGGACAAACCCTATACACGGTTTCCAATACCACTCAATTCGGCGTTGTTTCAATCAAAGTTGATTGCAAATGCCATATGGCAAATGCCAAGTGTAACACTTTAAAAATCCAACAGCTGGCGAGTGCGCTCCACCGTGGTTTTTCATATTGCAAATGTAACACAAGTCAACATCCAAAAGTAAAAAAAAATCGAAAACTTATCACCCCCTTGAAAAAGTGCTTTCTGGACTGTTTTTTGAAAAATAAAATCGTTTTTTTGTTGTCAATTACACATGTGTAAGAACTGTATGAATATACTTTTGTCCAATTTTATTATCATTATAATTTTTTTTACTTGTGCATAAGGCATATGTTTTGTCCATTTGCAATATGATTTCATAGGAAGTCAAAAGTCACTTTTTTGGGGGCCAAATGCCATAAGAAATGACCAAATGCAATATGAAAGATTTGAAAATGCCAAATCAGGATGTTATGTCCATTGCCATGTACCATCACGAATTTGACATGCTCAAAAATCCTGCAGGAATGCGAAATTGACTGGCCCGATGAACTCGGGATGGCTGGGCAGTGATTCTGGTTCCTCTCCATCACTAATTGGGGTTGATTTCAGAATGTCACTTTGGTGATGGTACCTCACTGTTTAAACATATTGCAAATGGACAAAAGTCACCAGCAAGTCACAGTCCATCAGTCAATTAGATACAAACTGATACCACACCCACTTTTTCCAACTCGTTTAGAAGCCAACTATCACATACTTCAGAGCTGGCCCAAAATTCACAACGCCTTCAGTTCAAACCATAATAAAAACATAAAACACATAGTTACGTTCTAACTGCGGGTCCAGTTCTGACGTTATGTGTAGGCCTAGCTGAGGCGACCCCGAATCCCAAGTTTCGGCTCGATAGGTCATTTGGTGCCTGAGCAAGACCCTAATTGGTGCCGAAAATCCACTTCTTTCCATGCCTTGTTACGGGGTCCTTGAATGAGCTATCGGACAGAAGCATTGGGGTTCGTCTATTTGGGCCGAGGCAGTCGCAATGCACCTAGTCTTGCGACTCTGGGACATTTCTTGCAAATGTACGAGGCTGTTTCTCGGTCCGAGAACCTTCTAGAGCCACGTAACTCTCTACGCACTATCGACCTGAGGTCTACAACAGGTTTCTAAAGTTTCAGAACTCTAGGTCTGACGGTTCTTTTTTAGCTCGAACAAAGGTAACTATTGCAGGCACTGTCTGTCTCTACGCACCCCAATATGTCCCTCCTTCCAAGCTGTGTGTGTGTGTGATTTAGTTCTTCTTTGAAATTTTATGGGAGTCATGACTGATTTACAGTTCATGAGAGTTGCCTAATCGCACATATGACGTTTTGGAAAGATCTGACTTTTTTAACCCTTCGAAACAGCCCCTGTGACACCAATTATGGCACTTCCGGTTGGCACAGGAAGCTATAAGTAAACACATATCCTCATTAGGGTATCCTTTTACAGAATCCTGAGTTTTAAGTCTTTACGTTAAGAACTGACTGATTTACACAGGGTTGAATGCACTATTTCTATCAAACTGCAGGTTGGGTATGGAAAAACACTTTTAAGGTGATTTTAACCACTTCCGGTTGCTTCAGAAAGCTTAGAATTGACACAGGTAGACTTCATAGTGTCCTGACGGACAGTCATCGAAGACGGGTTCATAAGGCATTCATAACCCTTTTAGGCTTCAGGTTGACTTTAGAGGAGCAGGCAATGTATTCCTATGGGGAGAGTCATTGTAATCTGTGAGATCAAAAAACCCTGATTTACTGTTAAGGGTTAATGCCACACGGTCAAGGTTTGCACAGATCGGGAGGACCTCAGGAACGTATCTGAGGTCGAATTGTGCTTCTCACCCTAACGGTTCTCTCACTGTCAGCCAAAAGCAAATGACATTTAGGGCCAGGCTTCATTTTGGGCCTTCTTTTTTCAAGGTCGCTGCACTCAGAGCAGTCAAGCGGGGCATCTCGTTGAACTCGACACGGCCTTGAGAATATGGAAATGCCATTGTAGGTTCTGTGTGTCTCTGAGCACTGCACATTGTCACTCCATCCTTGCTGTGTGTGTGTCTGTGTGTGTGTTAGAGAGCTTTTCTTTGACATCTGTTGGGAAAAATGACTGGTTTACAGTTCATGAGGGTTGCTTAATTGCACATATGAAGTTTTAAAAAGATCGGACCTTTTTAACCCTTCGAAACAGCACCTATGACACCATTTTAAGGCACTTCCAGTTGGCACAGGAAGCTATAAGTAAACACATATCTTGATTTGGGTACGCTCTTACAGAATCCTGAGTTTTAAGTCTTTATGTTAAGAACTGACTGATCTACACAGGGTTGAATACAGTTATTTTCAAAATTGCAGGTTATGTCTTTCAAAACACTTTTAGGGTGAATTTAATCACTTCTGGTTGCTTCAGGAAGCTTAGAAACAACACAGGTAGACCTTATAGTGGCCCGATGGATTGTCATCTAACACAGGTTCATAAGACATTCATAACCCACATAGGCTTCAGGTTGAATTTAAGGGTGGAGGCAATGTATTCCTATGGAGAGAGAAGTCATTGAAAACTGTTTGATGTAGACACGTTCTTTTAACTGTTAAGGGTTAATGCTACACGGTCAAGATTAGGCTTGCACAGATCGGGAGGACCTCAGGAATGTACCTGAGGTCGAATTGTGCTTCTCACCCTAACGGTTCTCTCACTGTCACCCAAAAGCAAATGACGATGAGGGGCAGGCTTCATTTTGGGCCTACTTTTTCTCATGGTCGCTGCACTTAGACCGAGCGAGCTACGGTCAAGCGGGATATCTCATTGAACTCTGCATGTCCTAGAGATTATGGTAATGCCATTGCCTGCTCGCTGTGTCTTTAAGCACCACACTTTGTCACTCCATCCTTGCTGTGTGTGTGTGTGAGAGCTTTTCTTTGACATCTGTTGGTAGAAATGACTGATTTACAGTTCATTTTTTCTTTCATCACATTCCCGGTGGGTCTGAAGTTTACATACACTCAATTAGTATTTGGTAGCATTGCCTTTAAACGGTTTAATGTTGGTCAAACGTTTCGGGTAGCCTTCCACAAGCTTCCCAAAATTAGTTGAGTGAATGTTGGCCAATTCTTCCTGACAGAGCTGGTGTAATTGAGTCAGGATTGTAGGCCTCTTTGTTCGCACACGCTTTTTCAATTCTGCCCACAAATTTTCCATAGGAATGAGGTCAGGGCTTTGTGATGGCCACTCCAATACCTTGACTTTGTTGTACTTAAGCCATTTTGCCACATATTTGGAAATATGCTTGGGGTCATTGTCCATTTGGAAGACGCATTTGAAACCAAGCCTTAACTTCCTGACTGATGTCTTGAGATGTTGCTTCAGTATATCCACACCCTTTCCCTACCTCATGATACCATCTACTTTGTGAAGCGCATCAGTCCCTCTTGCAGCAAAGCACCCCCACAACATGATGCTGCCACCTCCGTGCTTCGTGGTTGGGATGATGTTATTCGGCTTGAAAGCCTCCCCCTTTTTCCTCCAAACATAACGATGGTCATTATGGCCAAACAGTTCTATTTTGTTTCATCAGACCAGAGGAGAATTCTTCAAATAGTACGATCTTTGTGCAGTTGCAAACCGTAGTGTGGCTTTTTTATGGCAGTTTTAGAGCAGTGCCTTCTTCCTTGCTGAGTGGCCTTTCAGGTTATGTCGATATAGTACACGTTTTACTGTGGAAAGAGATACTTTTGTACCTGTTTCCTACAGTATCTTCACAAGGTCCACTTTTCGCACCAAAGTACGTTCATCTCTAGGAGACAGAACGCATCTCATTACTCAGTGGTATGACGGCAGCATGGTCCCATGTTGTTTATACTTGCATACTATTGTTTGTACAGATAAACGTGGTACCTTCAGGCATTTGGAAATTGCTCCCAATAATGAACCAGACTTGTGGACGTCTACATTTTTTTCTTCTGAGGTCTTGGCTGATTTCTTTAGATTTTCCCATGATGTCATGCAAAGAGGCACTGAGGTTGAAGGTAGGCCTTGAAATACATCCACAGGTACACCTCCAATTGACTCAAATTATGTCAATTAGCCTATCAGAAGCTTCTAAAGCCATGACATTATTTTCTGGAATTTTCCAGGATATTTAAAGGCACAGTCAACTTAGTGTATGTAAACTTCTGACCCACTGGAATTGTGATGCAGTGAATTATAAGTGAAATAATCTGTCTGTAAATAATTGTTGGAAAAATTACTTCTGTCATGCACAAAGTAGATGTCCTTACTGACTTGCTAAAACTATAGTTTGTTAACAAGAAATTAGTGGAGTGGTTGAAACACTTAGGTTGGTGTCATTAAAACTTGTTTATGTTAACTTCCGACTTCAATTGTACATTACATATAAAACAAAAGATAAAACAGTATTAAATAACAGTATTATACCATGACATGTCTACAATTAAAAATGTATAATAGCACCATACATCAAAATTACAGTGTAGAGGCGACTCCGGGTGCTGGCCATCTAGGCAGAGTTGCAACGAAAAGCAATATCTCAGACTTTCCAATAAAAATAAAAGATTAAGATGGGCAAAATAACACAGACACTGGATAGAGGAACTCTGCCTAGAAGGACAGTATCCTGGAGACACCTCTTCACTGTTGACAATGAGACTGGTGTTTTGCGGGTACTATTTAGTGATGCTGCCAGTTGAGGACTTGTGAGGCATCTGTTTCTCAAACTAGACACTCTAATGTACTTGTCCTCTTGCTCAGTTGTGCACCGGGGCCTCCCACTCCTATTTCTATTCTGGTCAGAGCTGGTTTGCGCTGTTCTGTGAAGGGAGTAGTACACAGCGTTGTATGAGATCTTCAGTTTCTTGGCAATTTCTCGCATGGAATAGCCTTAATTTCTCAGAACAAGAATAAACTGTTTCAGAAGAAGGGTCTTTGTTTCTGGCCATTTTGAGCCTGTAATCGAACTCACAAATGCTGATGCTCCAGATACTCAGCTAGTCTAAAGAAGGCCAATTGTATTGCATCTTTAACCTGTTGCTCCTACCCCCTACTTTTTCGAACATTCTGTAAAAAATTGCGCAACATTTCAGCGCCCTGCTACTCATGCCAGGAATATAGTATATGCATATGATTAGTATGTGTGGATAGAAAACACTCAGACGTTTATAAAACACGGCTGTGGCTATAACAGAACTTGCGTTTCATCGAAAAGCACAGGAAAATCTGATCACTGAAAAAGGGAAAATATATCCATGCGCCACTTCAACCAATTGTTAAACGTGAACCACATTAAATGGAGCAGAGGTTGCAGTACCTACAGCTTCCACACGATGTCAACAGTCTTGTCATTTGCCTACGAATTGTTTCTTTGTCAAACGGACACGAGGCATCACATTTCTTCCGGTCTCCGACCGGATATTTTGGTGGAGATTTATCCGGACATCATTTCCAGAGGCACAGCTATAGAAAATACATTGCCTTGTGATGAATTTGATCGCTTATTAACGTTTACTAATACCTAAAGTTGCATTACAAAGGTATTTCGAAGTGTTTTGTGAAAGTTTATCGTCAAGTTTTTTTTATTTTTAAATGACGTTACGTTATAAAACGCTATTTTTTCCTGGATCACACAGTCTTCATAGATCGATATCTAGGCTATATATGGACCGATTTAATCGAAAAAAAGACCCAATAGTGATGTTTATGGGACATCTAGGAGTGCCAACAAAGAAGATGGTCAAAGGTAATGAATGTTTTATATTTTATTATATTTTATTTGTTCATTTTGTGTAGCGCCGACTATGCTAATTATTTTGTTTACGTCCCCTGTGGGTCATTTGGGGTGTTACATGCTATCAGATAATAGCTTCTCATGCTTTCGCCGAAAAATCTGACTTGTGGCCTGAATTCACAACGAGTGTAGCTTTAATTTGATACCCTGCATGTGTATTTTAATGAACGTTTGAGTTTTAACGAGTGCTATTAGCATGTAGCGTAGCACATTTGCATTTCCTGATATCTAGTTGGGACGTCTGCGTCTCAAATAGGAGCAAGAAGTTAATCAGAACAACAGTTTTCAGCTGTGCTAACATAATTGAAAAAGGGTTTCTTATGCTCAATTAGCCTTTTAAAATGATACACTTGGATTAGCTAACACAACGTGCCATTGGAACACATTTCTTTTTTTTATTTTATTTTTTATTTCACCTTTATTTAACCAGGTAGGCTAGTTGAGAACAAGTTCTCATTTGCAACTGCGACCTGGCCAAGATAAAGCATAGCAGTGTGAGCATACAACAAAGAGTTACACATGGAGTAAACAATTAACAAGTCAATAACACAGTAGAAAACGAAGGGGGGGTCTATATACAATGTGTGCAAAAGGCATGAGGAGGTAGGCAAATAATTACAATTTTGCATATTAACACTGGAGTGATAAAAGATCAGATGGTCATGTACAGGTAGAGATATTGGTGTGCAGAAGAGCAGAAAAGTAAATAAATAAAAACAGTATGGGGATGAGGTAGGTGAAAAGGGTGGGCTATTTACCAATAGACTATGTACAGCTGCAGCGATCGGTTAGCTGCTCAGATAGCTGATGTTTGAAGTTGGTGAGGGAGATAAAAGTCTCCAACTTCAGCGATTTTTGCAATTCGTTCCAGTCACAGGCAGCAGAGTACTGGAACGAAAGGCGGCCAAATGAGGTGTTGGCTTTTGGGATGATCAGTGAGATACACCTGCTGGAGCGCGTGCTACGGATGGGTGTTGCCATCGTGACCAGTGAGCTGAGATAAGGCGGAGCTTTACCTAGCATAGACTTGTAGATGACCTGGAGCCAGTGGGTCTGGCGACGAATATGTAGCGAGGGCCAGCCGACTAGAGCATACAAGTCGCAGTGGTGGGTAGTATAAGGTGCTTTAGTGACAAAACGGATGGCACTGTGATAGACTGCATCCAGTTTGCTGAGTAGAGTGTTGGAAGCCATTTTGTAGATGACATCGCCGAAGTCGAGGATCGGTAGGATAGTCAGTTTTACTAGGGTAAGCTTGGCGGCTTGAGTGAAGGAGGCTTTGTTGCGGAATAGAAAGCCGACTCTTGATTTGATTTTCGATTGGAGATGTTTGATATGAGTCTGGAAGGAGAGTTTGCAGTCTAGCCAGACACCTAGGTACTTATAGACATCCACATATTCTAGGTCGGAACCATCCAGGGTGGTGATGCTAGTCGGGCATGCAGGTGCAGGCAGCGACCGGTTGAAAAGCATGCATTTGGTTTTACTAGCGTTTAAGAGCAGTTGGAGGCCACGGAAGGAGTGTTGTATGGCATTGAAGCTTGTTTGGAGGTTAGATAGCACAGTGTCCAAAGACGGGCCGAAAGTATATAGAATGGTGTCGTCTGCGTAGAGGTGGATCAGGGAATCGCCCGCAGCAAGAGCAACATCATTGATATACACAGAGAAAAGAGTCGGCCCGAGAATTGAACCCTGTGGCACCCCCATAGAGACTGCCAGAGGACCGGACAGCATGCCCTCCGATTTGACACACTGAACTCTGTCTGCAAAGTAATTGGTGAACCAGGCAAGGCAGTCATCCGAAAAACCGAGGCTACTGAGTCTGCCGATAAGAATATGGTGATTGACAGAGTCGAAAGCCTTGGCAAGGTCGATGAAGACGGCTGCACAGTACTGTCTTTTATCGATGGCGGTTATGATGTCGTTTAGTACCTTGAGTGTGGCTGAGGTGCACCCATGACCGGCTCGGAAACCAGATTGCACAGCGGAGAAGGTACGGTGGGATTCGAGATGGTCAGTGACCTGTTTGTTGACTTGGCTTTCGAAGACCTTAGATAGGCAGGGCAGGATGGATATAGGTCTGTAACAGTTTGGGTCCAGGGTGTCTCCCCCTTTAAAGAGGGGGATGACTGCGGCAGCTTTCCAATCCTTGGGGATCTCAGACGAGATGAAAGAGAGGTTGAACAGGCTGGTAATAGGGGTTGCGACAATGGTGGCAGATAGTTTCAGAAATAGAGGGTCCAGATTGTCAAGCCCAGCTGATTTGTACGGGTCCAGGTTTTGCAGCTCTTTCAGAACATCTGCTATCTGAATTTGGGTAAAGGAGAACCTGGAGAGGCTTGGGCGAGGAGCTGCGGGGGGGGCGGAGCTGTTGGCCGAGGTTGAAGTAGCCAGGCGGAAGGCATGGCCAGCCGTTGAGAAATGCTTATTGAAGTTTTCGATAATCATGGATTTATCAGTGGTGACCGTGTTACCTAGCCTCAGTGCAGTGGGCAGCTGGGAGGAGGTGCTCTTGTTCTCCATGGACTTCACAGTGTCCCAGAACTTTTTGGAGTTGGAGCTACAGGATGCAAACTTCTGCCTGAAGAAGCTGGCCTTAGCTTTCCTGACTGACTGCGTGTATTGGTTCCGGACTTCCCTGAACAGTTGCATATCACGGGGACTATTCGATGCTATTGCAGTCCGCCACAGGATGTTTTTGTGCTGGTCGAGGGCAGTCAGGTCTGGGGTGAACCAAGGGCTGTATCTGTTCTTAGTTCTGCATTTTTTGAACGGAGCATGCTTATCTAAAATGGTGAGGAAGTTACTTTTAAAGAATGACCAGGCATCCTCAACTGACGGGATGAGGTCAATGTCCTTCCAGGATACCCGGGCCAGGTCGATTAGAAAGGCCTGCTCACAGAAGTGTTTTAGGGAGCGTTTGACAGTGATGAGGGGTGGTCGTTTGACTGCGGCTCCGTAGCGGATACAGGCAATGAGGCAGTGATCGCTGAGATCCTGGTTGAAGACAGCGGAGGTGTATTTGGAGGGCCAGTTGGTCAGGATGACGTCTATGAGGGTGCCCTTGTTTACAGAGTTAGGATTGTACCTGGTGGGTTCCTTGATGATTTGTGTGAGATTGAGGGCATCTAGCTTAGATTGTAGGACTGGCGGGGTGTTAAGCATATCCCAGTTTAGGTCACCTAACAGAACAAACTCTGAAGCTAGATGGGGGGCGATCAATTCACAAATGGTGTCCAGGGCACAGCTGGGAGCTGAGGGGGGTCGGTAGCAGGCGGCAACCGTGAGAGACTTATTTCTGGAGAGAGTAATTTTCAAAATTAGTAGTTCGAACTGTTTGGGTATGGACCTGGAAAGTATGACATTACTTTGCAGGCCATCTCTGCAGTAAACTGCAACTCCTCCCCCTTTGGCAGTTCTATCTTGACGGAAGATGTTATAGTTGGGTATGGAAATCTCTGAATTTTTGGTGGCCTTCCTGAGCCAGGATTCAGACACAGCAAGGACATCAGGGTTAGCAGAGTGTGCTAAAGCAGTGAGTAAGACAAACTTAGGGAGGAGGCTTCTGATGTTGACATGCATGAAACCAAGGCTTTTTCGAACACAGAAGTCAACAAATGAGGGTGCCTGGGGACATGCAGGGCCTGGGTTTACCTCCACATCACCCGCGGAACAGAGAAGGAGTAGTATGAGGGTGCGGCTAAAGGCTATCAAAACTGGTCGCCTAGAGCGTTGGGGACAGAGAATAAGAGGAGCAGGTTTCTGGGCATGGTAGAATATATTCAGGGCATAATGCGCAGACAGGGGTATGGTGGGGTGCGGGTACAGCGGAGGTAAGCCCAGGCACTGGGTGATGATGAGAGAGGTTGTATCTCTGGACATGCTGGTAGTAATGGGTGAGGTCACCGCATGTGTGGGAGGTGGGACAAAGGAGTTATCAGGGGTATGAAGAGTGGAACTAGGGGCTCCATTGTGAACTAAAACAATGATAACTAACCTGAACAACAGTATACAAGGCATATTGACATTTGAGAGAGACATACAGCGAGGCATACAGTAATCACAGGTGTTGAATTGGGAAAGCTAGCTAAAACAGTAGGTGAGACAACAGCTAATCAGCTAGCACAACAACAGCAGGTAAAATGGCGTAGACTAGGCAACGGGGCCAACAGATAAAACAAACAAGCAGAATGGAGTACCGTGATTTATGGACAGTCCAGCGTGCATCAGCTATGTAGCCAAGAGATCAGTGTCCAGGGGGCAGCGGTGGATGGGGAAGGGAAGCTGGACTGGCGAGTGTTATCCAGGTAAAAAAAAAACGAACAATGACTAAATAGCTTGTAGCTAGTTAGCTGGTTAGCTTCTGGAGGTTCTTGAGTGTGTTCTAAAAATAAATAAAAAATAATAGCGATTCCGTATCACATTGGGTGAGGCAGGTTTCCGGAAGGTATAAACAAATTAAAAGTCAAAAGAGATAGAAAGTAAATATGGGTCCGGTGGGCGTTTGGGACGCGGCGATTCAGGCGGTTAGCAGGCCTGTGCTAACAAGCTAACAGTTTGTAGGCCCGGGCTAGACAAGGTAGCAGTTAGCGGACCGGAGCTGGACAAGCTAGCAGTTAGCAGGCCGAGTTAGCAAGCAGGGAGATAGTGAGGGCTAGAGAGTTAGCCTTTGGGGGACGTCGCGATGGGGTGAGTCTGTTTATTCCTCTTCATGCGGTGACATCGATAGACCGGTCGTGGGCCCGGGTATTGTAGCTCAGGAGTATGCTACGGTGGTAGCGCAGGCCGGGCTAGCTTCAAGCTAAGTGGGTGGAAACGCTAGCCAGGGGTAATCATCCGGGGTTGCGGTTTAGCTAGATAGCTAGTTGTGAAGATCCAGCGTATTTGGAAGCTTAGGTTTAGCAAAATGTTTTTAAAGGGATAGCTATGTAAAAAACGAAAAATATGTAAAAAAACGAAAAATATGTAAAAAAACGAAAAATAAACTAAATATACAGGGGACACGACACGACAGGACGACAGGACGACTTACTGCTACGCCATCTTGGATTCAATGAGTGATGGTTGCTGATAATGGGCCTATGTAGATCTTCCATTTATAAAAATCTGACATTTCCAGCTACAATAGTCATATACAGTACAACATTAAAACCTCTCTGGGGTAGGGGGCAGTATTTTCACGTCCGGATGAAAAGCGTGCCCAAAGTAAACTGCCTGAACTCAGGCCCAGAAGCTAGGATATGCATGTAATTGGTAGATTTGGATTACAGTGTCTAATACTGTTAAAATAATGTCTGTGAGTATAACAGAACAGAGGACAAACCAGCGAGTTCTTTCTTATTTATCTCCGTTAATGAACATACTATTCTCCGTCTTTTAATCGTTTATTTGCATATTAGGATACCTAAGGTTTGATTATAAACGTGGTTTGACTTGTTTGGAAATGTTTATTAGTAACGTTTGGGATTCATTTTGTATGCATTTTGATGGAGTGAAACTGAGTGGATTATTGACTGAAGCGCGCCAGCTAAACTGAGTTTTTATGGATATAAAGAAGGACATTATCGAACAAAAGGACCATTTGTGATGTAACTGGGACCTTTGAGTGCCAACAGAAGAAGATCAAAGGTAAGTATTTTTTATATCGCTATTTCTGACTTTTGTGTCGCACCTGCCTGGTTGAAATATGATTTTCATGTTTTTGTAAGTGGGGCACTGTCGTCAGATAATCGCATGGTTTGCTTTCGCCATAAAGCCTTTTTGAAATCTGACACAGTGGCTGGATTAACAAGAAGTTAAGCTTTATTTTGATGTACAACACATTTATTTTCAAGATTGTTAAATATTTGAATTTAGTTTTTGTTTTCGCACTCTGCAATTTCACTGGATGTTGGTCAGGTGGGACGCTACCGTCCCACATACCCTAGAGAGGTTTAACAATGTGTACACTGTATTTCTGATCAATTTGATGTTATTTTAATGGACAAAAAATGTGCTTTTCTTTCAGAAACAAGGACATTCTAAGTGATCGCATACTATTGAACGGTAGTGTATGTATGTGTGTGTAGAGTGCTAGTGCTTGTATGCGTGTATCTGTACCTTTGTGTGTGTTACTTCACAGTCCCGTTGTTCTGTAAGTTATATTTTTACCTGTTTTTTAAATCTGATTCTACTGCTTGCATCAGTTACATGATGTGGAATAGAGTTCCATGTAGACATGGCTCTATGTAGTACTGTTCGTTTTCCATAGTCTGTTCTGGACATGAGGATTGTGAAGAGACCTTTGGTGGCATGTCTTGTGTGGTATGCATGGGTGTCAGAGCTGTGTGCTATTAGTTTGAACAGAAAGCTCGATACATTCAGCTTGTCATCGCTTCTTACAAAAACAAGTAGTGATGAAGTCAATCTCTCTTCTACTTTGATGTTATATCCCCGTGTACATTTATTAAGGGCTAGCCATGCTGCCCTGTTCTGATCCAATTGTAATTTTCCTAAATACATCTTTGTGGCACCTGACCACACGACTTATAACAGCAGTCCAGGTGCGACAAAATTGTGGCCTGTAAGACCTGCCTTGTTGGTAGTGTTAAGGCAGAGTAACGCTTTATTATGGACAGATCTCCCCATCTTAGCTACTGTTGTATCAATATGTTTTGACCATGACAGTTTACAATCCAGCTCCAACTCCAAGCAGTTTAGTCACCTCAACTTGCTCCATTTCCACATTATTCATTTCAAGATTTAGTTTAGGGTTTTGTGAATGATTTGTCCCAAATACAATGCTTTTAGTTTTAAAATTATTTCGGACTAACTTATTCCTTGCCACCCATTCTGAAATGAACTTCAGCTCTTTTTTTGTATTGCAGTCATTGAAGTAGCTGACGTGTATAGTGTTGAGTCATCCGCATACATAGATAAACTGGCTTTAATCAGGAATTCCTGATTCTACCTCAATTATGTTGGAGAAGCTTCAAATAAAGAACACCCTCTGTGTTCTGTTAGACAAGTAACTCCTTATCCACAATATATATTGTTTAATTGATTTTTATTTAACTAGGCAAGTCAGTTATGAACAAATTCTAATTTACAAAGATGGCCGACCAGGGAACAGTGGGTTTATTTCCTTGTTCAGAGGCAGAACGACAAATTTGGACCTTGTCAGTGCAGGGATTCGATCCAGCAACCTTTCAGTTACTGGACCAACGCTCTAACCACTAGGCTCTAAGGAGGGGGTGTGTAGGAGTTCGTGTGAAGCCCGAACACATCAGTTTTTCCAGCAGCAGATTATGATCAATGATGTCAAAAGCCACACTGAAGTCTTACAGTGCAGTGAAATCTCCCATGTTCTGCCCTACAGGACAGGTTTGTGGCATTTGTTTTATATTTTTTTTCAAAAGTTTTAGAAAGCCTAATCATTTAACGTTTTTTCTTTGTTTTTACTATTTTCTACATTGTAGAATAATAGTGAAGACATCAAAACTATGAAATAACACATATGGAATCATGTAGTAACAAAAAAGTGTTAAACAAATCAAAATATACAGTATATTATATTGCAGATTCCTCAAATAGCCACCCTTTGCCTTGATGACAGCTTTGCACACTTGACATTCTCTCAACCAGTTTCACCTGGAATGCCTTTCAAACAGTCTTGAAGGAGTTCCCACATATGCTGAGCACTTGTTGGCTGCTTTACCTTCGCTCTGCCATCTGACTCATCTGAAACCATCTCAATTTGGTTGAGGTCGGGGGATTGGAGGCCAGGTCTTCTGATGCAGCAATACATCACTCTCCTTCTTGGTCAAATAGCCCTTACACAGCCTGGAAGTGTGTTGGGCCATTGTCCTGTTGAAAAACAAATGACAGTCCCACCAAACGCAAACCAGATGGGATGGCGTAACGCTGCAGAATGCTGTGGTAGCCATGCTGGTTAAGTGTGCCTTACATTCTCAATAAATCACTGTTACTGTCACCAGCAAAGCACCCCCACACCATCAGACTGCCTCTACCATCTTCACAGTGAAAACCACAAATGCAGAGATCTGTTCACCTACTCTGCATCTCACAAAGACAACGAGGTTGTAACCAAAAATCTCAAATTTGGACTCATCAGACCAAAGGACAGATTTCCAGTGATCTAATGTCCATTCCTCGTGTTTCTTGGCCCAAGCAAGTCCCTTCTTTTTATTGGTGTCCTTTAGTACTGGTTTCTTTGCAGCAATTCAACCATGAAGGCCTGATTTACGCAGTCTCCTCTGAACAGTTGATGTTAAGATGTCTCTTACTTGAACTCTGTGAAGCATTTATTTGGGCTGCAATTTCTGAGGCTGGTAACTCATCCTCTGCAGCAGAGGTAACTGTGTCTTCCATTCCTGTGGCGGTTCTCATGACAGCCAGTTTTATCATGATGGTTTTTGCGACTACACTTGAAAAAACGTTCAAAGTTTTTGAAATGTTTCGAATTGACTGACCTTCATATCTTAAAGTAATGATGGACTGTCGTTTCGCTTTGTTTATTTGAGCTGTTCTTTTATCAAATAGGGCTATCTTCTGTATACCACCCCTACAGTGGTTGCTTAACTAAAAGTTTTGCGATTAAGCTACAGACTTAGAGGTAATTTATAGTTTAGTACGGTACCCTGTGTCACCACTTCATTGCTCCAGACCAGCACAATGGAGAGTTAGAGCACTGATTATGCTTTTGGGTCCCAAGGCGCTACTGTGTCTCCAACTGACAATGAATGGGTGACATAAACCAAATAGAAACTGATAATTGTGCACTTACTTAAACTGTTGTTACACTAAGGTTTTTATTCTAAAAGCAACTTAGACTACAATTAGGGTGTGGAAATGTTAGGATTATTTTGCTCTTACTGTGGTACTGTAGCCTACTCCCGACCGGTTACATTGCACAGCTGCAGAGTGGCACAGCAGTCTAAGACACTTCATGCAGTCTAAGACACTGCATTGCAGTCTGAACTGCGTTGCTATAGATACTGGTTCAATACTCGTGCCGGCTGCGACTGGGATACCCCATGAGGTTAGGCTTTTGATTTCTCTCTCTCAAAAAACAGAAACAAATCATTGGATTTATTTACAAATTAGTAAGTATATCTCACTCCATGTTCAAGAATGACCTTTTTCTTGCTCACTTTACATTATTTGAAAATGAAATCATCTCCAAAATATTGTTATTTTTAAACAAAGCTATTATTATTAATTCATGTAGAATTATATAAAAGCCCCTTAGACATTCTTACAGATATATTATTAACCCTATTTCTCACAAGCGTAGCAGACTGTGAATTCGGCAAACAACGTTTCTAGCAGGACAATATATATTGGTCATATTGGTCATGGCTCCCTAGTGGCGCACAATGGGATTGCCTTGCAGTTCTCCAGCTTTATCCACTGACTAGGGAAATGTTCCCACTGTTCTTAGCGCCTGTACGTTCAAACTAAAACAATGTAACTAATAATGGCATGAAAAATGCCCTTTAGATATGAATTCGGAGGGCAGATATTGTTAAATATGAAAGCATTAGACCTCTCACTAAAGGTGTCAGTCAAAAGTTATACTTAAATCCGAACTGGGTTTAACGAAAAATGACATGAAAAGCACACATTTGTAAATCCCAAATTCTAATAATAATTGGAAAGATAGATACAAATGATTTGTGACATTGTGGTTAGAATAAAGAATGCTGTGCTTTTATTTACAGTAGTGATGGAAAGCTGGTGGCATTTTGAAAACAGGTTTTCAAACACTTGTTTTTCACAAGTGTACTGTATCAAATCAAATTTTATTTGTCACATACACATGGTTAGCAGATGTAAATGCGAGTGTAACGAAATGCTTGTGCTTCTAGATCCTACAATGCAGTAATATCCAATGAGCAATCTAACCTAACAACTTCACAACAATTAACTTATACACACAAGTGTAAAGGAATGAATAAGAATATGTACATAAAGAATATGTGAATGAGTGACGGTATAGAACGGCATAGGTAAGATGCAGTAGATGGTATAGAGTACAGTATATACAATGGGGAGAACAAGTATTGATACATTGTGATTTTGCAGGTTTTCCTACTTACAAAGCATGTAGAGGTCTGTAATTCATATTTTAGGTACACTTCAACTGTGAGAGAGAATCTAAAACAAAAATCCAGAAAATCACATTTGTATGATTTTTAAGTAATTAATAAGCATTTTATTGCATGACATAAGTATTTGATCACCTACCAACCAGTAAGAATTCCGGCTCTCACAGATCAGTTAGTTTATCTTTAAGAAGCCCTCCTGCTCTCCACTCATTACATGTATTAACTGCACCTGTTTGAACTCGTTACCTGTATAAAAGACACCTGTCCACACACTCAATCAAACAGACTCCAACCTCTCCACAATGGCCAAGACCAGACAGCTGTGTAAGGACATCAGGGATAAAATTGTAGACCTGCACAAGGCTGGGATGGGCTACAGGACAATAGGCAAGCAGCTTGGTGAAAAGGCAACAACTGTTGGCGCAATTATTAGAAAATGGAAGAAGTTCAAGATGACGGTCAATCACCCTCGGTCTGGGGCTCCATACAAGATCTCACCTCCTGGGGCATCAATGATCATGAGGAAGGTGAGGGATCAGCCCAGAACTACATGGCAGGACCTGGTCAATGACCTGCAGAGAGCTGGGACCACAGTCTCAAAGAAAACCATTCGTAACACACTACGCCGTCATGGATTAAAATCCTGCAAGGCACGCAAGGTCCCCCTGCTCAAACCACTGCATGGCCAGGCCCGTCTGAAATTTGCCCATCCTCCAGAGGAGGAATGGGAGATGGTCATGTGGTCTGATGAGACAAAAATAGAGCTTTTTGGTCTAAACTCCACTCGCCGTGTTTGGAGGAACATGAAGGATGTGTACAACCCCAAGAACACCTTCCCAATCGGGAAGCATGGAGATGGAAACATCATTCTTTGGGGATGCTTTTCTGCAAAGGGGACAGGATGACTGCACCGTAATGAGTGGATGATGGATGGGGCCATGTTTCGTGAGATCATGGCCAACAACCTCCTTCCCTCAGTAAGAGCATTGAAGATGGGTCGTGGCTGGGTATTCCAGCATGACAACGACCCGATACACACAGCCAGGGCAACTAAGGAGTGGCTCCGTAAGAAGCATCTCAAGGTCCTGGAGTGACCTAGCCAGTCTCCAGACCTGAACCCAATAGAAAATCTTTGGAGGGAGCTGAAAGTCTGTATTGCCCAGCGACAGCCCCAAAACCTGAAGGATCTGGAGAAGGTCTGTATGGAGGAGTGGGCCAAAATCCCTGCTGCAGTGTGTGTAAACCTGGTCAAGAACTACAGGAAACGTATGATTTCTGTAATTGCAAACAAAGGTTTCTGTACCAAATATTAAGTTCTGCTTTTCTGATGTATCAAATACTTATGTCATGCAATAAAATGCAAATGAATTACTTAAATCATACAATGTGATTTTCTGTATTTTTGTTTTAGATTCCGTCTCTCACAGTTGAAGTGTACCTATGACACTGTACATGCTTTGTAAGTAGGAAAATCTGCAAAATCAGCAGTGTATCAAATACTTGTTCTCCCCACTGTACATATGAGATGAGTAATGTAGGGTATGTAAACATATAAAAGTGGCATTATTTAACTTCTTGACGCTACGCATCCCTGTCGCGGGATCATTTTCGCCAGCAACCGCTGAATACCATAGCGCCACAGTCAAATAATCTTACAAAAAAAAAATCATATTCATGAAATCACAAGTGCAATATTGCAAAACACAGCTTAGCCTTTTGTTAATCCACCTGTCGTCTCAGATTTTGAAATGATGCTTTACAGTGAAAGCAACCCAAGCGTTTGTGTAAGTTTATTGATAGCATCAGGATGCTTGGTAACGAAAATCAGAAAAGCAATCAAATGAACCATTTACCTTTTGATCTTCGGACATTTTCACTCACGAGACTCCCAGTTACACAACAAATGTTCCTTTTGTTCTATAAGGATACATATTTCTATACCCAAAATACCTCCTCGTTTGTTTGTCGCGTTATGTTCAGAAATCGTCAGGAAAGAGCAGTCACGATAACACAGACGGAAATTCCAAATAGTCTCCATAATGTCAGAAACATGCCAAAGTTTTTTTAGAATCATTCCTCAGGTTGTTTTTAAAATATATATTCGATAATATATCAACCGAGTGTGTAGGTTTTTCAATAACACCGGGTGGAACAATGGTCGCTTTACTGTGTAGCGCAAAAACTCACTCAGAGCCCCCACCTATCCACTTACGCAATGTGATCTTTCACGCTCATTTTTCAAAATAAAAAGCCTGAACCTGAAATGTCTAAAGACTTTTGACACCTTAGGGAAGCCATAGACAAATGAATATGGTTGATATCCCTTTAAATGGAGGATAGGCATGCATACGAACAGAAGGGTTTCAAAATAAGAGGCACTTCCTGATTGGATTTTCCGCAGGTTTTCGCCTGCAATGTCAGTTCTGTTATACTCACAGACAATATTTGTACAGTTTTGGAAACGTTAGTGTTTTCTATCCTAATCTGACAATTATATGCATATTCTTGTTTCTGGGGCTGAGAAATAAACGGTACGTTTTTTAGCCAAAAACGAAAATACTGCCTCAGTTTCCATCCCCATGCTTCACAGTAGGTATGGTGTTCTTTGGATGCAACTCAGCATTCTTTGTCCTCCAAACACGACAAGTTGAGTTTTTACCAAAAAGTTATATTTTGGTTTCATCTGACCATATGACATTCTCCCAATCTTCTTCTGGATCATCCAAATGCTCTCTAGCAATCTTCAGACGGGCCTGGACATGTACTGGCTTAAGCAGGGGGACACGTCTGGCACTGCAGGATTTGAGTCCCTGGCGGCGTAGTGTGTTACTGATGGTAGGCTTTGTTACTTTGGTCCCAGCTCTCTGCAGGTCATTCACTAGGTCCCCCCGTGTGGTTCTGGGATTTTTGCTCACCGTTCTTGTGATCATTTTCACCCCACGGGGTGAGATCTTGGGAGATTATCAGTGGTCTTGTATGTCTTCCATTTCCTAATAATTGCTCCCACAGTTGATTTCTTCAAACCAAGCTGCTTACCTATTGCAGATTCAGTATTCCCAGCCTGGTGCAGGTCTACGATTTTGTTTCTGGTGTCCTTTGACAGCTCTTTGGTCTTGGCCATAGTGGAGTTTGGAGTGTGACTGTTTGAGGTTGTGGACAGGTGTCTTTTATACTGATAACAAGTTCAAACAGGTGCCATTAATACAGGTAACGAGTGGAGGACAGAGGAGCCTCTTAAAGAAGTTACAGGTCTGTAAGAGACAGAAATCTTGCTTGTTTGTAGGTGATCAAATACTTATTTTCCAACATAATTTGCAAATTAATTAATTAAAAATCCTACAATGTGATTTTCTGGATTTTTTTCCCTTATTTTGTCTGTCATAGTTGAAGTGTACCTATGATGAAAATTACAGGCCTCTCTCGTCTTTTTAAGTGGGAGAACTTGCACAATTGGTGGCTGACTAAATACTTTTTTGCCCCACTGTATGTGGGTAAGATCATTGAGATAGCTATATTTTCAGATATTGTAAGTTTCTAATTTTGAAAGAAAGTATTTTCCATTTCAAGTTAGTGTACTTTTAGCTAGATAGTTAATGTTAGCTGACTGACTTGTAGGATCTTATTATTCATATCTCTGAGCCATTTTCTAGTTTTAGCCTATGTTAACTAGCTAACATTGAACCTGGTTGGTTAGCTACCTGCAGATTCATGCAGGGTAGTAACGTCATGAGTTGGGATATGGTTCATTGTTTAGCTAGCTAGTTAACTAGCTACATGTCTTAACAAAAGACTTCACTGTGTAAGTATCCATTTCAATAGAATATCACTGCGACAACTGTTGATAGATGTAGTTGGTAAATTCGCTCTGGTTATCTACTCCAATTTCAGAGCACTCTCGCCTGAGTGTGCCAGAGCGCACAATAACGGACAAATTTACGAAGGCTCAACACCCGTTGAATATGGCCGGTGTCAGTAAAGTTGCACAGTTGCAGTCACTAATGCTCTGGATATCATAAAAACAGCCTAACCAGCTAGTGTGAGAAAAATGGTCAGTGAGCTGTTCTGTCATTTGTGTCTGGAAGAAGCTTGCAAGCTAGCCAACATTAGCCAGTTTGCTTGGGTGCTTGACTGCTGTTGTTAGGGCAGAACGCTCGGATCAACCCTGAAAATGATGGGTGGGGCTAAAGCTTAAGAGGTTGTGAATGAGGCTGAATGGGTTTAGACGAAGAAGAGCTCTCCAGTAGGTATCAAAAATATTCAAAGGCCATTTTCTCAAAAGTGAGGTTACAAGTTTATAAACTTTCAAAGCATAATTACTTTCCCATTCTTCCTCAAATGCGGTGTATGACATAGTATTGTGTAGCTCTGTGTCTCTGATTTATTCCAATGTAAAAAACACAATTTCAAATTTTGCTACATAAGACTGAATCAAGACGGTTTATCATATACCCTATGCATTTAGGGAAAGAATGGGTTACGAATTTACCCGTGGCACTGATGTCAATGAGGGCATCAATGAACACCACCACAGGACTCACACCACATGAAGTGGTAACGGGAAGACCGATGAGAGTACCAGGAGCTGTTATTCACATGTCACATAGTAGGGATCTGGCGGTATTGGAAGAATCTGTTTTCCTATTGTCAGAAAATGACCCATGCGTTGCATTGTGTGTATATTCCCAGGTGAAAGCAGCCCATGAGGAGCATGCGTCAGGAGATAACTGAGAGCACAGGCTGAATCCCAGAGACCAAGTGTACATTAAGATCCACTAGGCGGGGACTGCATTGGTCCAGACCACAAACAGTACTTCTTACAGCCTCTCCTCGGTGGGTACACACTTCTCATGTGAAACGAGATCCAGCTGCACAATGGGTGAGCTGGAAGAAGCTATGATAGAGGAAGTGGAGCTAAATAGAAAGAGGAAGACTAGATTCCACTGTAAACAAGCAGTCGGGTTTGGGAGCTAACTTTAACCGCCATGGTCTTTGTGTCAGTTGCTATAATGGTCAACACTCCATGTAAAAGGATAGATTGACAATCCACATAAAATTGGTGGCCAAATATGAAGACACCAGAGTACATTGGGGTAGAGTCCGGACTAACATCCCTAAAAACAGACAGGTCACAAATCAAAGTTACAGTGATCTGGGAGTAGCCACTTGATAACAGGACTAATATATTGGACATAGAGTGGTTGCTCAACTAAAAATGTTGAGATTATGCTGCGGGATTTAGAGGTAATTTGTGGTTTAGTAAGGTACCCCGTGTCACAGCTTCATTGCTCCAGACCAGCGCAAGTTGAAGTTAGAGCACTGATTATGCTTTTGGGTCCCAAGGAGCAAATGTGTCTCTAACCTTTCTGCCGCAGGGTTTCCGTTAGCAACCCACCACGACAAAATCCGGTGAAATTGCAGAGCGCCAAATTCAAAAATACAGAAATAGTCATAAACATTCATAAAAAATACAAATGTAATACATCGGCTTAAAAAGAAACTTCTTGTTAATCCAGCCGTTTTGTCAGATTTCAACAAGGCTTTATGGCGAAAGCATACCATACGATTATCTGACTCCTACCTGCCCATAAGAAGTTAACGAAAAAAATAAGCAAACACGTTTGCTGTTCACCTAAAGGCATGTGGGAGACTCCAAAAACATATGAAAGAAGGTGCTCCGGTCAGATGAGACTCAAATTGAGCTTTTTGGCCATCAAGGAAAATGCTATGTCTGGCGCAAACCCAACATCTCTCATCAACCCCAGAGAAAACCATCCCCATATTGAAGCATGGTAGTGGCAGCAGCATGCTGTGGGGATGATTTTCATCGGCAGGGACAGGGAAACAGGATGGACAGCTGGTCGTCCTCGCAGTGGCAGACCAGGTGTAACAACACCTGCACAGGATCGTGACATCCGAACATCACACCTGTGGGACAGGTATAGGATGGCAGAGCAACTGCGAGAGTTACACCAGGAACACCCTCCATCAGTGCTCAGACTGTCCACAATAGGCTGAGAGAGGCTGGACTGATGGCTTGTAGGCCTGTTGTCACCAGACATCACCAGCAGCAACGTCGCCTATGGGCACAAACCCACCGTCACTGGACCAGATAGGACTGGTGAAAAGGGCTAATCACTGACGAGTCGCGGTTTTGTCTAACCAGCGGTGATGGTCGGATTTGTTTATCGTCAAAGGAATGAACATTACACAGAGGCCTGTACTCTGCAGCGATTTGGAGGTGGAGGGTCCGTCATGGTCTGGGGTGGTGTGTAACAGCATCATCGGACTGAGCTTGTCGTCATTGCAGGAAATCTCAATGCTGTGCGTTACGGGGAAGACATCCTGCTCCCTCATGTGGTACCCTTCCTGCAGGCTCATCCTGACATGACCCTCCAGCATGACAATGCCACCAGACATACTGCTTGCTCTGTGCATGATTTCCTGCAAGACAGGAATGTCAGTGTTCTGACATGGCCAGCGGAGAGCCCAGATTTCAATCCAATTGAGCACATCTGGAACCTGTTGGATTGGATGGTGAGGGCTAGGGCCATTCCCCCAGAAATGTCCAGGAACTTGCAGGTACCTTGGTGGAAGTGTGGGGTAACATATGGCAAATCTGGCGCAGTCCATGAGTAGGAGATGCACTGCAGTACTTAATGCAGCTGGTGGCAACACCAGATACTGACTTACTATTGACCCCCTTTGTTCAGGGACACATTATTCCGTTTGTTAGTCACATGTCTGTGGAACTTGTTCAGTTTAGGTCTCAGTTGTTGAATCGTATGTTCATACAAATATTTAAATATTATGTTTGCTGGAAATAAATGTAGTTGAGAGGACGTTCCTTTTTTGCTGAGTTTATATTTCTCCCTTCCCTTCCCTGGCAGTTCAACGGTGAAAAATGTCTCAGTCCCTGGAGCAAAAACATTGTGGTATCCAGGAGCATATGTACAGGACATCAATAAGCTGCTCCCAAATGTTTTAAACCTGCATCAGAACATCAATAAACTGCTCCCAAACATTATAAACCTGCATCAGGAAATTGAGTCTATCATACTTAATGTGGGATTCAATTACATTAAGAGCAGCTCAGATTTGATCCAAGATGGCGTAGCAGTAAGTCGTCCTGTCGTGTCCCCTTGTATATATCGTTTATTTTTCGTTGTTTACATATTTTTCTTCGCATATCTCTTTAAAAACATTTTGCTGAACCTAAGCTTACAAATACTCTCCTGCAACCCGCCTCACCCAATGTAGCTATTTTTCCTAAAGTATTTATATTTACTTCAGCTGAAGCTAGCCAGCTAACCACCAGCTATGCTAGCGGTCTTCAGCTAACCGGTCATCAGCTAACCTTTAGCTCGGAAAGCTCTCGCCAGTTCGAACAACGCGACTCTAACCAGAGCATAACAGACCTATTTATTTTTCATCCCCGGATTCATCCCCGGATTCCCACCGCAAACGGAAAATTTTTCAGCTGGATCTTCACAACTAGCTATCTAGCTAAACCGCAACCCCGGATGATTACTCCTGGCTAGCGTTTCCACCCACTTAGCTTGAAGCTAGCCCGGCCAGCGCACCTGTGCTACCACCGTAGCATACTCCTGGGCTACAAAACCCGGGCCCACGACCGGCCTATCGATGTCACCGCATGAAGAGGAATAAACAGACTCACCCCATCGCGACGTCCCCAAAAGGCTAACTCTCTAGCCCTCGCTATCTCCCTGCTTGCTAATTCGGCCTGCTAACTGCTAGCTTGTCTAGCTCCGGTCCGCTAACTGCTACCTTGTTTAGCCCGGGCCTACGAACTGTTAGCTTGTTAGCACAGGCCTGCTACCCGTCTGAATCGCCGCGTCCAAACACTCACTGGACCCATATTTACTTTCTATCTCGTTTTGATTTTTAATTTGTTTATACCTTCCGGAAACCTGCCTCACCCAATGTGATACGGAATCGCTATTATTTTTTATTTTTAGAACACACTCAAGAACCTCCAGAAGCTAACCAGCTAACTAGCTACAAGCTATCTAGTCATTGTTAGTTTTTCTTTAACCTGGATAACACTCGCCAGTCCAGCTTCCCTGCCCCATCCACCGCTGCCCCCTGGACACTGATCTCTTGGCTACATAGCTGATGCACGCTGGACTGTCCATTTATCACGGTACTCCATTCTGCTTGTTTGTTTTATCTGTTGGCCCCGTTGCCTAGTCAACGCCATTTTACCTGCTGTTGTTGTGCTAGCTGACTAGCTGTTGTTGTCTCACCTACTGTTTTAGCTAGCTTTCCCAATTCAACACCTGTGATTACTGTATGCCTCGCTGTATGTCTCTCTCAAATGTCAATATGTCTTGTATACTGTTGTTCAGGTTAGTTATCATTGTTTTAGTTCACAATGGAGCCCCTAGTTCCACTCTTCACACCCCTGATAACTCCTTTGTCCCACCTCCCACACATGCGGTGACCTCACCCATTACAACCAGCATGTCCAGAGATACAACCTCTCTCATCATCACCCAGTGCCTGGGCTTACCTCCGCTGTACCCGCACCCCACCATACCCCTGTCTGCGCATTATGCCCTGAATATATTCTACCATGCCCAGAAACCTGCTCCTCTTATTCTCTGTCCCCAACGCTCTAGGCGACCAGTTTTGATAGCCTTTAGCCGCACCCTCATACTACTCCTTCTCTGTTCCGTGGGTGATGTGGAGGTAAACCCAGGCCCTGCATGTCCCCAGGCACCCTCATTTGTTGACTTCTGTGATCGAAAAAGCCTTGGTTTCATGCATGTCAACATCAGAAGCCTCCTCCCTAAGTTTGTTTTACTCACTGCTTTAGCACACTCTGCTAACCCTGATGTCCTTGCTGTATCTGAATCCTGGCTCAGGAAGGCCACCAAAAATTCTGAGATGTCCATACCCAACTATAACATCTTCCGTCAAGATAGAACTGCCAAAGGGGGAGGAGTTGCAGTCTACTGCAGAGATAGCCTGCAAAGTAATGTCATACTTTCCAAGGCCATACCCAAACAGTTCGAACTACTAATTTTGAAAATTACTCTCTCCAGAAATAAGTCTCTCACTGTTGCCGCCTGCTACCGACCCCCCTCAGCTCCCAGCTGTGCCCTGGACACCATTTGTGAATTGATCGCCCCCCATCTAGCTTCAGAGTTTGTTCTGTTAGGTGACCTAAACTGGGATATGCTTAACACCCCGGCAGTCCTACAATCTAAGCTAGATACCCTCAATCTCACACAAATCATCAAGGAACCCACCAGGTACAACCCTAACTCTGTAAACAAGGGCACCCTCATAGACGTCATCCTGACCAACTGGCCCTCCAAATACACCTCCGCTGTCTTCAACCAGGATCTCAGCGATCACTGCCTCATTGCCTGTATCCGCTACGGAGCCGCAGTCAAACGACCACCCCTCATCACTGTCAAACGACCACCCCTCAACACTGTCAAACGCTCCTTAAAACACTTCTGTGAGCAGGCCTTTCTAATCGACCTGGCCCGGGTATCCTTGAAGGACATTGACCTCATCCCGTCAGTTGAGGATGCCTGGTCATTCTTTAAAAGTAACTTCCTCACTATTTTAGATAAGCATGCTCCGTTCAAAAAATGCAGAACTAAGAACAGATACAGCCCTTGCTTCTCTCCAGACCTGACTGCCCTCGACCAGCACAAAAACATCCTGTGGCGGACTGCAATAGCATCGAACAGTCCCCGTGATATGCAACTGTTCAGGGAAGTCAGGAACCAATACACGCAGTCAGTCAGGAAAGCTAAGGCCAGCTTCTTCAGGCAGAAGTTTGCATCCTGTAGCTCCAACTCCAAAAGGTTCTGGGACACTGTGAAGTCCATGGAGAACAAGAGCACCTCCTCCCAGCTGCCCACTGCACTGAGGCTAGGTAACACGGTCACCACCGATAAATCCATGATTATCGAAAACTTCAATAAGCATTTCTCAACGGCTGGCCATGCCTTCCGCTTGGCTACTCCAACCTCGGCCAACAGCTCCGCCCCCCCCGCAGCTCCCCACCCAAGCCTCTCCAGGTTCTCCTTTACCCAAATCCAGATAGCAGATGTTCTGAAAGAGCTGCAAAACCTGGACCCGTACAAATCAGCTGGGCTTGACAATCTGGACCCTCTATTTCTGAAACTATCCGCCGCCATTGTCGCAACCCCTATTACCAGCCTGTTCAACCTCTCTTTCATATCGTCTGAGATCCCCAAGGACTGGAAAGCTGCCGCAGTCATCCCCCTCTTCAAAGGGGGAGACACCCTGGACCCAAACTGTTACAGACCTATATCCATCCTGCCCTGCCTATCTAAGGTCTTCGAAAGCCAAGTCAACAAACAGGTCACTGACCATCTCGAATCCCACCGTACCTTCTCCGCTGTGCAATCTGGTTTCCGAGCCGGTCACGGGTGCACCTCAGCCACACTCAAGGTACTAAACGATATCATAACCGCCATCGATAAAAGACAGTACTGTGCAGCCGTCTTCATCGACCTTGCCAAGGCTTTCGACTCTGTCAATCACCATATTCTTATCGGCAGACTCAGTAGCCTCGGTTTTTCGGATGACTGCCTTGCCTGGTTCACCAATTACTTTGCAGACAGAGTTCAGTGTGTCAAATCGGAGGGCATGCTGTCCGGTCCTCTGGCAGTCTCTATGGGGGTGCCACAGGGTTCAATTCTCGGGCCGACTCTTTTCTCTGTATATATCAATGATGTTGCTCTTGCTGCGGGCGATTCCCTGATCCACCTCTACGCAGACGACACCATTCTATATACTTTCGGCCCGTCATTGGACACTGTGCTATCTAACCTCCAAACGAGCTTCAATTTCGTTCCAGTACTCTGCTGCCTGTGACTGGAACGAATTGCAAAAATCGCTGAAGTTGGAGACTTTTATCTCCCTCACCAACTTCAAACATCAGCTATCTGAGCAGCTAACCGATCGCTGCAGCTGTACATAGTCTATTGGTAAATAGCCCACCCATTTTCACCTACCTCATCCCGTACTGTTTTTATTTATTTACTTTTCTGCTCTTTTGCACACCAATATCTCTACCTGTACATGACCATCTGATCATTTATCACTCCAGTGTTAATCTGCAAAATTGTAATCATTCGCCTACCTCCTCATGCCTTTTGCACACATTGTATATAGACTCCCCCTTTTTTTTCTACTGTGTTATTGACTTGTTAATTGTTTACTCCATGTGTAACTCTGTGTTGTCTGTTCACACTGCTATGCTTTATCTTGGCCAGGTCGCAGTTGCAAATGAGAACTTGTTCTCAACTAGCCTACCTGGTTAAATAAAGGTGAAATTAAAAAAAAGAATAAAAAAAAAGAACAGCTGATCACTGCTTGACACCAACAAACTACCCAATATATCTGGCCCTTGAATGTTTCAGCAGACTTTTAGCCCTCTAGAAAAGCTACGAGGCTGTTACAGCTCTGTGAGTGTAACAAGAAGTTTGAAACCTTCTGGAAACAAAGCTCATATGAGGATGGGATCAACCCAATTCACTTGGTTTCCTGGATCCTTTCACAGCATTACAAGACTGTGTTGAGACAATGACTCAACTGAAGCCCAGCTAATCCCTACCATTGTTTCGCTGAGTTGTAAATTTACTATAGCATTATGACATTATCCCTGGGGCATTATCCCTGTAACTAATGTATGTCCCTGTAACTGCCCTGAATGCCTCTGCTGATCCCACAGCTAATGTATGCAGTAATCATGTGCCTATGAACCAGAGTTATACTGTTAGCACTGAGGCTGTGTGCCCTAGTAGGAGGCCCACTGTGCAGCTCACCCTGCACTAACATAAATAGTATGAGCATGACTACTTTTACTAAGCTTCCTAATAAAGCAATGAAAACAATCAAGCATTCCAGAAAAGCACAAAAAATTGCCCATGTTAACATATATAATAACTTGCTAGTAACAGATGACATTCATATCTCTGAAACTCATACAGTGGTAGCAATACATGGTTATAACATAGGAAGAGGCAATGCAACACCCTGCTACACCTCAACTCCCCATGGAGTGAAAGAGGTATGGGACTGTAGGTGTGAGTAAGGATGACAAAAGGCAGAGAATTTTCCATTTACGAGGAATTTTTTACTTCCTTCACACGGTAAATTTGGGGAAAAGGGGCTGAAAACAAAGAAAATAAATATCAAAGTTCCTCTCCTACCTTACCTGCCTACCCACTACTTACCTAACTTAGCACCACCTGGTGCGCTAACCAAAATACAGGGTTGGTCCACCCAGGTCTTACCTAGTGTGCATAGACAGTAAATACTACAGGTTATGTATGCCCGCAGGCCTCTTGCCTAAGCACTCCTTAGGTGCCCCCCCCCCCGGGAACAAAAACAGAATAATACAAACAATGTCAACAATGAAAAAACACTGCGTCCTATTGACAAACTGAGTCCTATTGACAAACTGAACATACTAATAAGCTCTCTCAGCAACAACCAACATAGGACACACTAATCATCTCTCTTCTGAGCAACGGAACACTGGCTTATATAGCTGGAGAAGGAGTCTGTAATGGGATACAGCTGTATCCTGACGAGAGGGCGGGTTCAGCTCCAATTAGCAATGGGGCCGACCAATCAGCTGCTTGGGGGAATTTCAGTAAGCCATCTGGAAACACGCATACAAAACCACAACACAGGAACTGGGGAACGTAACACACCCACCACAAAACATGCAGTTTAAAATAACAAAAACCAACGCATCCCCAGTTACTAAACACTTGATAGAGCGTCGGCAACCACATTCGCTGAACCCTTCACATAGGCTATTTGCACACCGTTTAAGGCGGCTGTTCTGATTGTACATTTGCTTCAAAAACAGGATTATGGTCCGTGAAGACCAGTATAGGCAAGGCACTAGAGTCCACATATACTTCAAAGAACTGTAAGGCTAGCAATAAAGCCAGCGTCTCTTGTTCAATGGTGGAGTACCTTAACTGATTGGCTGATCCACTCGCTCTTCATCTTCCTGCAAGAGAACCGCACCTACCCCCACAATACTAGCGTCTGAAGGACCTCAGCGTTACTCTGGACCCTAATCTCTCTCGACGAATATATCAAGACTGTTTCAAGGACAGCTTTTTTCCATCTACATAACATTGCAAAAATCTGAAACTTTCTGTCCAAAAATGATGCAGAAAAATTAAACCATGCTTTTGTTACTTCTAGGTTAGACTACTTCAATGCTTTACTTTTCGGCTACCCAGATAAAGCACTAAATAAACTTCAGTTAGTATTAAATACGGCTGTTAGAATCCTGACTAGAACCAAAAAATGTATCATATTACTCCAGTGTTAGCCTCCCTACACTGGCTTCCTGTCAAGGCAAGGGCTGAGTTCAAGGTTTTACTGCTAACCTACAAAGCATTACATGGGCTTGCTCCTACCCATCTTCCTGATTTGGTCCTGCCGTACATACCTACACGTATGCTACAGTCACAAGACGCAGGCCTCCAAATTGTCCCTAGAATTTCTAAGCAAACAACTGGAGGCAGGGCTTTCTCCTATAGAGCTACATTTTTATGGAATGGTCTGCCTACCCATGTGAGAGAGACAGACTCGGTCTCAACCTCTTGGAACTACCCATCCCGGATCCGGGAGAATTGTCATCAACTATACTAATTAGCATAGTGCAACGGACAAATAATTTTACTAGAAAATATTCATATTCATGAAATCACAAGTGAAATATAGCGAAACACAGCTTAGCCTTTTGTTAATCACCGTCGTCTCAGATTTTGAAATGATGCTTTACAGCCGAAGGGTTTCAGAATAAGAGGCACTTCCTGATTGGATTTTCCTCAGGTTTTCGCCTGCAATATCAGTTCTGTTATACTCACAGACAATATTTTTACAGTTTTGGAAACTTTAGTGTTTTCTATCCTAAGCTGTCAATTATATGCATATTCTAGCATCTGGTCCTGAGAAATAGCCCGTTTACTTTGGGAACGTTATTTTTTACAAAAATGAAAATAGTGCCCCCTAGTTTCAAGAGGTTAATGATCGGCTATGAAAAGCCAACTAAAATTTTCTCTTGAGGTGCTGACTTGTTGCACCCTCGACAACTACTGTGATTATTATTATTTGACTATGCTGGTCATTTATGAACATTTGAACATCTTGGCCATGTTCTGTTATAATCTTCACCCGGCACAGCCAGAAGAGGACTGGCCACGCCTCATAGCCTGGTTCCTCTCTAGGTTTCTTCCTAGGTTTTGGACTTTCTAGGGAGTTTTTCCCAACCACCGTGCTTCTACACCGGCATTGCTTGCTGTTTGTGGTTTTAGGCTGGGTTTCTGTACAGTACTTTGAGATATCAGCTGATGTAAGAAGGGCTATATAAATAAATTTGATTTGGTCTACCTCCAACTTAAAAGGTTTGTCAAAGTTGGCGGCGGCAAGCAGCACCAGGGCACTACAGAGTAGCACTTTGGCGGCCAAAAAAAGTATAGTTACAGTCCTGGGACCACTTAAATGGTACCATGGGAATAAGCAGCGATGTAAAGGGAGCTACTACCGTCGAGAAATTCTTACAGAATGTACAATAGTACCTAAATCAGCGCAACTGGCGGCAAGTCGTGGGAGCTGGAAAAGCAACGATTGCGTCCACTTTCCCAGTTAGTGGGCACACTTGACCTCGTCCCACTTGCTTCCCTAAGTAAGTCACCATATCCTTCCCAAACTCACACTTGGCCAAGTTGAGGGTGAAAGAAGCATTCTCCAACCGCTGAAACACTAAGGTGGCGAGATGAGCAAACCAAGTAGATGAATGAATCAGCACTTCGTCAAGGTAAGCAGTATAATTTGGCACACCCGCAAACACAATGTTAACTAGGCGCTGAAAAGTAGCAGGTGCATTACACATTCCAAAGGGCATCACAGTGTATTGTACGAAGTTATCTGGTGTAACGAAAGCCGATATGTCAGAAGCACCTGCCAATAACCTTTTAGCAAATCTAACTTACTAACGTAAGCAGCAGAGCCAATTCTATCAATGCAGTCATTAACCTCTGGTGACACCCCATCCCGTGAACGGGACCGTTGTCATCATCTGACACTAATTAGCATAACGCAACAGACATAAATATTACTAGAAAATATTCCTATTCATGAAAATCACAAGTGAAATATATTGAGACACAGCTTAGCCTTTTGTTAATCACCCTGTCATCTCAGATTTTCAAAATATGCTTTACAGCCAAAGCTAGACAAGCATTTGTGTAAGTTTATCGATAGCCTAGCATAGCATTTTGTCCAGCTAGCAGCAGGTAACTTGGTCACGGAAATCAGAAAAGCAATCAAATTAAATCGTTTACCTTTGATGAGCTTCAGATGTTTTCACTCACGAGACTCACAGTTAGATAGCAAATGTTCATTTTTTCAAAAATTATTAGTTTTCTAGGCGAAATAGCTCCGTTTGTCCTTCACGTTTGGCTGAGAAATCGCCCGGAAATTGCAGTCACTAAAACGGAGAAAAATATTCCAAATTAGCTTCATAATATCGACAGAAACATGGCAAACGTTGTTTATAATCAATCCTCAAGGTGTTTTTCAAATATCTATTCGATAATATATCCATCGGGACAATTCGTTTTTCAGTAAGACCGATTGGAGTAATGGCTACCTCTGTATTTTACGCGAAAATCTCTCTGGGAGCATCAGGTGACCACTTGCGCAATGTAGCTGCCTACGGGTATTCCTCAACATAAATGCGTAAAACTACGTCACAATGCTATAGACACCT
Organism: Oncorhynchus kisutch; assembly: GCF_002021735.2. Lineage (NCBI taxonomy): Eukaryota > Metazoa > Chordata > Actinopteri > Salmoniformes > Salmonidae > Oncorhynchus > Oncorhynchus kisutch. The sequence continues at coordinate 5,470,978 of NC_034194.2, forward strand.
TCGGGAATACGGAGAAAGAGTAATCTGGTTGATAGCCCATTCACTGCTCAATAGGGACACATTGGAACGCAGTGCTTCAAAACATGAGGCACTTCCAGATTGGATTTTTCTCAGGCTTTTGCCTGCAACATCAGTTCTGTTATACTCACAGACAATATTTTTACAGTTTTGGAAACTTCAGTGTTTGCTATCCCAAGCTGTCAATTATATGCATATTCTAGCATCTTGTCCTGGCAATATATCCCGTTTACTACAGGAACGTTTTTTTTCCAAAAATGAAAATTCTGCCCCCTAGTCACAAACGGTTACATTTATTTGGCTAAGATCTATGTAAACTTCCAACTTCAGCTGTAAGTATCTTAATGTATTTGGACCCTATGACGAGTAGCTGCTGGCTTGGCAACAGCTAATGGGATTCCATAATAAATACAAATACGAATACTGTGATCCACAATATTATCATCACAACAGAGGGGGCTGTAGGAGGACGGGCTCATTGTTATGACTGGAACAGAATCAATGGAATGGCATCAAACACATGGAAACAACTTGTTTGACTCCATTTATTTCATTCCTGTCAAGGGGTGCATAACTGGTGGCATGGAAGTCAAATGCAGAAGATCAGAACTTGGTAAATAGCCGGAGCCGTTTTTTGTAGATAACTACCAGCTTACAAAAATAACAAAACAGATGGGCACAAAACCCGTATCGCACCAGTCACATAGGGCACACGTACTTACAATAAACAATTCCCGACAAGGACATGGGGGAAACAGAGGGAACATATACAACATGTAGTTAGGGAATTGAAACCAGGTGAGTGCGACAACCAGACAAAACAAATGGAACATGAAAAATAGATCGATGATGGCTAGATGGCCGGTGACGTCGACCGCCGAACACCTCCCGAACAAGGAGAGGAACCGACTTTGGCAAAAGTCGTGACAATTCCAGCCATTACATGGAGTCTATCCTCCTATAGCTTCTCCCACCAACTTCCTCCGCATCACAAGGCTTTCTTATGCAAACACCACAAATCAGAGTTTGACCCTTTAGAGTAACCAGCCCAATATCACCAGCTAAATTCAACCATTTGATCACAAATAATAAAATTCACACATTCCCAAAATACAAACAAATTATTGGCAGAACAAAATGTAATTAAATTACAAATTTCAATGTCATCAAATTCTAAATAGAGATATCAAATAAGCACAAGTCCTTGTCAAAATCAAATAATTCAAACAATGAAAGACAACAATGTACCATAGCCTGGCAATCGAGACAGGACACCATAGAAAAACATGGAAGGTCAGAGAAGAAAGACTATGTATGTGCGTCGGGTTAGGTAGAGAATGAGCAGCACTTCCTACTCCACTGCTCCAAATATAGCTATTTATCTCCTGAAATTTTAGAAAGAACTGCCTGTTGAGGAGAAATCAGAGTTTTGGAGGGGCACTTAGAAACTTGCTGCAGATTATGTCCTGGCCTATCATAATATAAGAACGACAATAGCTACCGCCATGTCATACAGATGAGCAATTGTAGTGTCACGGTTTTCTTCTGTCGAAGGAGAGGAGGACCAAAATGCAGCGTGGTTAGAGTTCATGGTTTTTAATATGAGAAACTCAACATGAACACAATTACAAAGACAACAAACGTGGCAAAACCCAAAACAGACCGATCTGGTGCAGAGAACACAAAGACAGGAAACAATCACAAAGTACCCACAGAATATGGCTGCCTAAATATGGTTCCCAATCAGAGGCAACGATAGACAGCTGCCTCTAATTGAGAACCAATCTAGGCAACCATAGACATGCAACATACCTAGAAAGGGAACAGCCCCATAACCATACAAAACCCCTAGACAAGACAAAAAACACATACATCACCCATGTCACACCCTGGCCTAACCAAAATAACAAGGAAAACAAAGAATACTAAGGTCAGGGTGTGACAGTACTACCCCGCAAAGGTGCGGACTCCCGGCCGCACACCTAAACTTATTGGGAAGGGTTTGGGTGGGCGTCTGTCCATGGGGGCGGCTCTGGCGCTGAACGTGGACCCCACCACACCATAGTCTTTGTCCTCTTTAGTCTCCTCCTAGGAACGGTGACCCTCGCCGTCAACCTAGGATTGGCAACCCTACAAAATGGCCCCAATGGACTGAGGGGTACTGTAGGCCTGCTGCGTGGTACCGGCGCTGGTGGTACTGGGCTGAGGACACGCACCTCAGGGCGAGTGCAGGGAGGAGGAACAGTTAGTACTGGGCTCTGGACACGCACAGGAAACCTGGTGTGGGGGGCTGCCACCGGAGGGCTGGTGCGTGTAGGTGGCACTGGATAGACCGGACCGTGCAGGCGCACTGGAGCTCTTGAGCAACGAGCCTGCCCAACCTTACCTGGTTGAATGCTCCTGGTAGCCCTGCCAGTGCGGCGAGGTGGAATAGCCCGCACTGGGCTGTGCTGGCGAACTGGGGACACCATGCGTAAGGCTGGTGCCATGTATGCCAGCCCAAGGAGACTCACTGGAGACTAGATGCGTAGAGCTGGCTTCATGGCACCTGGCTCGATGCCCACTCTAGCCCGGCCGATACGAGGAGCTAGTATGTATCGGTGCCTGCCCGGTCCCTCTTGCTCTCCGGTAAGCACAGGAAGTTGGCGCAGGTCTCCTACCTGGCTTCGCCATACTTCCTGTGTGCCCCCACCAATACATTTTTGGGGCTGACTCTCGGGCTTCCAGCCCTGCTTCCGTGCTGCGTCTTCAAACCGCCACCTCTCCGCTTTGGCTGCCTCCAGCTCTGCCTTGGGGCGGCGATATTCCCCCGGCTGTGTCCAGGGTCCATCTCCATCCAGTATCTCCTCCCAAGTCCAATAGTCCTGATTGCACTGCTCCTCCTGCCTGTCACCACGCTGCTTGGTCCTGTACTGGTGGGTGATTCCAGTACTGTCACACCCTGACCTTAGTATTCTTTGTTTTCCTTGTTATTTTGGTTAGGTCAGAGTGTGACATGGGTGATGTATGTGTTTATTGTCAGTGTAGTGTTTATTTGTATAGGTTCGCGACGGGTGTTCGTACCCATATTTGTTTATATTCATTTTTCTTATTAGTGTTATGGAGCATGTTACTTGGACATTTATTAAAATACTCCATTTTACACTCCGTTTGACCCTCCTGCGCCTGACTTCCCTGCCACCTATACACACACACACGTCTCTGACGTGTAGATTTTGTTTCTCAATTGCTGCTGTTTGTTTTCTTTTTGAGTATTATTTTCCATGTGTAATTGTTCATATATTATTGTTGCTCAAAAATATTGTTAATTTATTTTATACTTCATATACATCGCTATGGCAACAGTGGCAACCCCCCATTCATGCCAATGAAGCATTTATTGAACGGAATAGAAGAGAGAGAGAGAGTGAGGGAGAGAGAGAGAGGGGGAGGGGGTGAAAAAAGGGGGAGGGAAAGTGAAGACAAAGAAGGGGGATACATAGGAGGTAGACAGAGGGAGGGAGAGAGACATGTCTGTCTGCTTGCCTGCCTTTCTAAGTCCTTCACCAATTGACCAATTGCAGAAGATAATCTCCCTTCATTGAATGCAGTATATTCACATAAGCATAATGTTCCTTGATTCCTATCTTTTTGCAAAATCCTACCAGATTGATGTTTATATGCTAATACCAGCCTGTACCATCTTATTGTGTCGCCTACCTTAATTAACAACAATTGATAAGTGTTGCCCCATAATAAGGTTGTAAATATACTGTATGCAGTTATGGAAAACTTTATATATTTTTCTGTAAACTGTTGTATGAGTCGTATTTTATCTATGATAATATTTTTCAGCCTCTGCAGCGAGAGGGAGACCTATTGCTCACATGACATAAGAAGGTCTCTTGAAAAAGAGATTCACATCTCAAGGGACCTTCTGATGACATTTTTTTTAACTAGAATGTTGGACTTTTTCTGAGATGGTAGGTTTTTTGATTTAAAAATGCACAGGAATCTTTTTCAGAAACTCAACATCAAGGATTATCTCAAACTATTGAATATTACCTGAGCATTGCATTACTTTGAAGCAGCTTTGATATTTATTGAAGGGAAAGATGAATCTGGTTTGGTTTTAAATGTATGATTTCTATCCACAATTAATCTTAACATCCAAGAGTGACCTTTTACGATGTTTCAAACAGTAAAAAATAGGGTCATTTGAGACCTTCACTTAAACACAGAATGTTGATTCCAAAGGGGATATCTGTGGTTGAAGATGGAAATATTGACCACTTGCAAGTGCTGCATCAGAAGTCTTGACCTCATCTAAGAGCCTAAATTATCCCAAACTGCAGGGTCCTTTACATGATTACTCACACAGGTTATCTGTGATTGAGAGAAAGGATGATAAACAAAATGTCTCTTCAAAGTAAATTCCTAACACCAAATCGAAACAGAATTGTTTTTTGGCTTGAACACAGCATAATTCAGCACTCGTGGTTACATTGAAATTAAATCTGAAATTAGATTTCCAAATGTACTATTCATTAATAATACTACAGATATTTTAGTCAACAATTCATGTTCAAAATGGCATAAAACCAGGTAGTTATGTGTGTGGAATAATGTAATCTCTGATACTAAATACAATTGGTCCTCTAAAGTCCCTCGACCAAATGGTGCAGCAGTGCTTGTTCATACTTTTATGAATAAAAAATAAACAAACTTGTTATACAGCGCACATGGATGGAAGGTGAGTCACAGTCACTTAATGTTAAAACAACTGGAGAGACCTCATCATTCTTCGACAACATGTTATTGACATCACTGTGCTACTACAGCTAGCAAACTGTAGGATGGTCGTTCCACGAACTCGGCGCCTTTAGAGAAGTGCAACTTGGTAAAAAAAATAACTATTGATTTCACCTAAGTTTAACATTCTGTCAAAATGTTTTACCAACTCCAGGGGTACATTTTTTTTGTTGTTGAAATAAGTGCTTATTAAATGCCAAATAAAGAAACAGGGTGGACCGTAAAAAGGTTGATGAGTTCATCTTAAATCAGCCATAAATCAGGCTTACAGTGGTTCTTCCTTTAAAAGCTGCATCATACTACAGCACACCTTGCGGGCTGCTGCAGAATTCTATGGCACGTTATTTAATTGTCAGCCATTGTTGCCATTAATGCTAGTTAGTGTTAGTTTGAGGGCATCTATGAGAAGCATTTGATAGCCTTCAACATCAGCTGTACTAGAGAATTTTAAACATTTTTTTGTAAGAGCATAGTATATGGGATTGATTTTAAGAGATTTAGCTGAATCATTTTGATTAATATTATGGTGTTTCTATTCCAAGAAAAACAAAACCCTCAGGGTTTCTGCTAGGATGGAACCGAAAATATTGCTTTGTACAACGTGACGGTCGGGAGTAGGCTACAGTACTAAGAGCATAACATTTCCACACCCTAATTGCACTCTAACCATTGCCCAAATGGAGATTCAGTGAAAATAAAAGTCTCATTGATTTATCAAGCCCAGTCCCCATGCTTGTCTCAGAGCAGCGCGAAACAGTGCTGAAATAGTTGACCACAGCAGGTAGGCTATTGCTCAAATCCTATTGCTTCTAACTTCAACATGCTTTTGAAATATAAATAAGACCTACATCACTTTTAACAGCACATTACTCAACACTAGTGAGACTCATGTTGCCTACGGTAGGTCTACAGTACATTGGAAAATACGTTTTTTAATGACGTGTCTCTCCGCCAATAATTACGTTTAGAAGATTGGAGGAGTCTAAATTAATATCTAAGAGGCATTTTCGTTAGGGCAAATCTGATCTGTGAGAATATGTAAGGGGCTTTTATATTCTAAATTAATAAATAATAATAAGTCATTTTGGAGATGTCATTTTCAAATAACCTAAAGTGGGCGAGAAAAAGGCCATTCTTGAACATGGGCTGAGACATTGTTACTAATTAGTAAATAAAAACAGTTTGTTAATTTAGATGATTTGTTTCTGTTTTTAGAGGGAGAAAAACCTAAAGCCCACTGTCGCCTCATGGGTGTCTCGGTTGTGGTATCGAACCAGCATCTGTAGCAATGCATTTTGCACTGCAATGCAGTGTCTTAGACTGCTGCGCCTCTCAGACGCTGTACAATGTAACTGGTCGGGAGTAGGCTACAGTAAGAGCAAAATAATCCTAACATAATAATCCACATCCTAATTGTAGTCTAAGATTCTCTTAGAATAAAAATATTAGTGTAACAACAGTTTTAGTAAGTAATACTGACGAGTAGTAACAAAAAAATAAGTATATTTTTCCTGGTGTGCTCGTGCAGGACAGACAAATAGCAATTCTTACACTATTGTTCTAAATTCAATCACCTTCTTCATCAACATTCAGTTCATTGAAATTCAATTTTGAAGTTGTGCACAATTATCCGTTTCTATTTGGTTTATGGGGCCCATTTAAGTTACCTCTAAGTCCCGCAGCATAATCTCATAACATTTAGTTGAGCAACCACTAAATCCCCTTGTGACCTGCTTTTAGACAAAAAAATAAGTAATAGTTTCACCATTGTTGGGTTCTGAAAATATGAAATATTCTTATTCATGTCACTGAGGGAGAGAGGGCAATGTATAACGTTTACATTCTGTCCGGGAATGTAATTGTTAGCCATCAGGGATCCTATGGGAGGAGAGGAGACACAGTCTGGTACGAGTCAACATGACAGCTGTGAGTTCGGGAGGAGTGAGCAATTTGGGGCTGAAATCAGGTCAGATAAAGTAAGGGAGAACAGATATCAATAAAGTTCTGTCTAGCAACAAAGATGCATTGGCTGTTCAGATGTGTAGGAGGAGACTCAGTATAGGTTAAATATCAGTGCTTGTGTAAATATGTCTTGTTTTATGCAGATGTATGACTAATTGGTGAATAAACTTGGTTTAAGCTTTACTAATCGTCCGGTAGTTTTATTAGGTTCATTTAGAACCTAACACCATTTTAAAACAAGAGTTCAGTTCACATAACAGGGTTGACCTTAGACCTTAGACCTTAGAAATGCTGCATTTTGACATTTTAACAAGTCCTTACTCATATAATAAATCTGATTGATTGAATTATCCATGTGGTCTATATTAAAAGGAGTTTCAATTAATATAACAGGCTTTTAAAATTCAATAAAGAAAGTGTGTCCTTCACATGATAGACAGGAAGTTAATTTTACATTTAATTTAGAGATGAGTTACCTTTAGAGCAGCTCAGCTTCCCTGCAGACAGCTGTCATGGAAAACTGGAATCACCATAGTAGGGTTTAAACCGTGTGACCTTCTGGCATTGCGAAAATAGATTACCTACCGCTCCTCCAGAGCTCTCCCCATAACCACCTTCATTGCCTTATGCATGCAGACAAGGGAGTCCGAATTACTACTTAATACTTACTTTAGTTACTCATTACTTACTCAGCATTCACAAAATGTTACAGTGTTTAAGACCAATATTTCAGATGACAACTGAATTTAAGAAATCCTCAGCTAAACAAATACCAGTACCTTGATTCCCCAAGGGTGTGATAACTTCAATCAAAATTTGCCCGTTGGGTTATAAACAGCTCATTTAAACAGATTAATGAGTAAAGGCTTCAAATGTGTATCAGCTTTCAAAACAGATTATGACTTTGAAATATAAAATAACAGCTTCCAGTAGTACACATACAATGAGTGTTATGTAAGAGTACCTGCACTCTCTATACTTTGGAAGAAAGAATAGGGAAGGAATTTAAAATAAATTAAAATAAAAAATGATGTGAGTAAAGTAGTTCATGAAATGACATCTAATATCTGACTTTTCTCTTCCTGGCTAGTGTTACCTGTTAAATAAACCCTGGGCGAGCTATGGAAGCATCTTATTCTGCTCTGAATTGGCTAGATTTGGAGATTCAGCAGGAAATAATGAGAAGTGATAGGCCAAAGCTTTTTCAGGAGATGAAAGGCCTCAAGGCTTTATGAATGCTGTAAAAAGTGGAGGGCAGTTTCCAGATTGGATGAGCCCTATACTCTTTGGGTTTACCGCGAGCATATAAAATCCAATTTATTCAGCCGCTACCATCCTCATGTGTACTTTATTGCATGACTAACCCTCACTTGGCAAAAGACAAACAAAGCTACAGTATGTCGGTCACCCCTGCATTTGAATACCACAGGGCGAAACAAGCCGTTACAGTTTTATTTAACAGGTAAAGGATGACTTGGTGTGTTTTTTTAACTCTATGTTTTACACCTTACTCCGATACCAATTATTTTTTAGCTTGTAGAACAAAAACATCCATTCACAATAGCCCATGTAGCTAGGGCCAATGAGGGGAAAAACACGAACAGCAAAACAGAACTACATTAGTAACTTTCTCAACTGAGAAATCTGGCTATTTTCTACAAGGTGTCAAAAGCGTTCAACAGGGATGATTGCACATGTTGACTCCAATGCTTCCCACAGTTGTGTCAAGTTGGTTGGATGTCCTATGGGTGGTGGACCATTCTTAATACACACAGGAAACGGTTGATTGTGAAAAACCCAGCAGCGTTGCAGTTCTTGACACAAATCAGTGCGCCTGGCATCTTCTACAATACCCCATTCAAAAGCACCTAAATATTTTGTCTTGCTCATTCACCCTCTGAATGGCACACATACACAATCCATGGCTCAATTGTCTCAAGGCTTAAAAATACTTCTTTAATCTGTCTCCTTCCCTTCATCTACACTAATTGAAGTGGATTTAACAAGTGACATCAATAAGGGATCATAGCTTTCACCTGGATTCACCTGGTCATTCTATGCCATGGAAAGAGCAGAGCAGGTTCTTAATGTTTTGTATACTCAGTGTATATGTAGTGTTCATGTTGTTTCGCTGTTAAATCTTGAGTTCTTTTTTCTTTCTCGGTGGTTGACAATCCCTGCAAACCTCCATGGGATCGTGGGGGATAAAGATGAATGTGTCAGAGTGAAATGAAATGCTCTCCACAACTCCTGAGGGGTAACCTGCTCTATGTGCCCAGCACTTGACAAGAAATGGAATTGGAGCGAGCAGAACTAGCAATGCCACCTGTGTGATAGCATGGGTCGTGCAGCTGCTAAATAGTGATTCAAATATCAGCTGGGTTTAGATTGTAAATGATATGTGAAATCCTGATCATGCAATGTCCCTAATATCAGTTAATATATCCATCTGCCGGTCTGTCTGATTGATTGAACAATGGATACAAACTCTAATCCTAGATCATTAGATAGTACTGGAGTCTTAAAAGTGTTAATGAGTTATCTTTTATGATGCTTGGCACAGTGCCTGGCTGCTAACATGAATGTCAGGCTCCATATAAGAAACACACTGGGATTTAATGAGGTTGTTAGATGATTGAGATCATCGCTCATAGTTATCCACCAGTAATATGTTCATCTGAAATTCATTGGTACAAAATATTTTTCCCAGTAAGTGGTAGAACGACAGTCACAGAAAGACAGAACATGAACATAATTCCCACTGGGCAAAACTGGTTGAATCAACGTCGTTTCCACATCATTTCATCCCGAGTGGCGCAGCGGTCTAAGGCACTGCAGCTCTGTGCTAGAGGGGTCACTATAAATCCTGGTTTGATTCCAGGCTGTATCACAACTGGCTGTGATTGGGAGTCTCATAGGGCAGTGCACAATTGGCCCAGCGTCATCCGGGTTAGTGTTTGGCTGGGGTAGGCTGTCATTGTAAATAACAATTAGTTCTTAACCGACTTGCCTGGTTAAATAAAGGTAAAACATAATAATAATGTTCTAGCAAAAATGTAATGTGATGATGTTGAATCAACGTAGAAAACTGATTGGATTAGAAAAAGGTTATCAACGTAAGGATTTTTTAAATTTTTTCACCCAACACTTTGTTGATTTCACGTTAGATTCACATTCGTTGACAACTCAACCAAATGTAAATCAAAACTACTGTAGATGTTGAACTGACGTCTGTGCCCAGTTGGTGTTTACTGCAAAGGGGTCTTTTTTTAAATATATATTTTTTTAAATCAGGATAATATTGACACGTAGGGCTCTTTTTCAAATGTGTCCTGCACAATACAACACAAATATACATCTTATACACAACATATACTGTAAATATACAGTATACTGTAGACACATTAAAATACAAAAACACAGCCATAGGAAGCACAAGTAAAACATCACAAATCACCCAGAAAAACATTACAGTCCTCCACAAATAGGTCCCCAATCAATACTCGAAACTGCCTGAAAGGCACCAGAACACCAAGATGGCATGTATTTTGAATGTTCCAGCAATATGGTGCTTTGAAACTGAAAGCAGATTTACCTAGCTCGGTGGACCCCCTAGGAAGCTCAAGAGATAACCAATCCTGTGAATGGGTTAGGCAACTCGGGTGTCTATAATTCAACATAAAAGTTAGATCAGATGGAAGTTTATAAAGTAGGGCCTTGTAAACTAAAAGGGAGCGAAGTCCAGCCAACCTGTTGATACAGGATGCAGTGATGAGTATCAAAACTGATACCTGTAACAAAATGAAGGGCACTTTGGTAGATGGCATGAAAAGGTTTAAGAGTAGTAACAGCTGCACTTTGATAAATAATATTACCATAAGAACAGATAAAAAAAGGTTACTGAATAATCTGCTTCCTACTGTTTAGAGAAAGACCAAATCTGTTTCTGTAGAAAAAGCCAAATGTAAATCTTAGCTTCTTAACCAGCTTGTCTATATGTTTTTGAAATGCCAAATCCATATCAATCCAAATGCCTGAGTAGTTATATGCAGGTACTCGACCATTTGGAGTACCATCTAATGAGTGAACATGTTGTTCATCTGAAAAATTCTCATGAGAGTTAAACAAAAACAAGTATTTCATTTTACCTGTATTTATATATTTATTCAATTCTTATTTTAACCTTAAGTTTTAAATCAGCAGGGGATTCCTGCATAGCTATAAATAAAAAAGTTCTGACACAGCCAGATCAAGAGTCAGGGCAATAGCATACATAATAGTATCATCTGAGTTCTGTCACTAAGATAATCATGAAACCATGAACAGTTGTCAGAGATCAGGGCAATCGAGGACAACTTATTCAACAAAAGTATGATCAACAGTATCAAAAGCTTTTGATAGCTCTATAAACAAGGTGTCCTAAGCACTGACCAGATCATTAAACAACTAAATAAAGGGGTGCTATGACCAGGCCTAAACACTGATTAGTTTACATTCAAAATACATTTCTCAGATAAAAAAATAGCAAAGTTGTACATTTACCAAGGATTCAAGAATCTTAGCTAGACAAGGAAGTCTTGAAATGGGATGATAATGATTAAGATCACTAATATCCCCACCCTTATGGAGAGGCAGCACAAGAGATGATTTCCATACTTTTGAAATAGTTGCTGATAATAATGTTAAATACAAAATGTGGGTTATTGATCCAACAATGATGGGCGCTGCACACTTAGCAGACTGGGATCCAATTGGTCGGCTCCTGTGGATTTCTTGTTGTCTTTTTCAAGCAAGCATCCAGGAATTCTTTTTCTGTAAGTAGCCTAAAAGAATAGCTTTGACTATAATTTCTCTGATTATTCAGCAAGTTTCCCCTATCAGCCTCTAGCCCAGCATATTTGTGGATAGGCTTAGAAGTTCTTTCAAAGAGATAGCCTGCTGAAATGAAATGGTGATTAAATGCATCAATGATGCCATTTTTTCTTTAATGAGACCAGTGTCTGAATTAATTTGTTATGGCAGAGAGGAGGAAGAAGAACCTTTAAGAGATTTGACAGTTTTACAGAATTTAGCCAGGTTCCCATTACAAACTGAAAGAGTGGTTACATAAATCTGATTTAGCCTTTCTGATTTGTTTTACACAATGATTTCTCAGTTGCTTACCAGTTCGGGCCTAAGCCTGCGTTCCTAGTCTTGAACCAAGTATAATCTCTTATATGAATGACTTCGGATAATTGTACCAGGCATTCAACCTACCTTTAACCATTCATTTTTTGAAGACATCTGTAAAAAAAGCAGAAAACTAAATCAGGTACAGGGATAGCCAAAATACAATCAAGGTCACTAAAATAAAGATCATGTAAAAAAGTGTGTTCACTGAAGTTTTTTTAACTTCCTCTTTGTATTGAGACGAGGCTTGGATGTATGCATTCTAACATCTCTAAGACAAACAACTGGGCAGTGGTCACTAATATCTTGGGCAAAGACACCAGTAGAAACATATTTCTCTGTTGTATTTGTTAGAATAAGATCAGGTTGTGCCATGTTGGCTTAGTCACCAGCTAGGTTATGTTTAGATCATTACATGTTTTTAAGATTGTGTGAAGCCTGTATTTCCCAATTTCGGATAATAACACCCAGGATAATCACTTCTGATTTAGTAAAATAAAACTAGTATGCACACTTCCCATATCAGAAGCCATTGCCATCAGTACAGTTGGATATGAACCAGTCCATTTTCACCAGGGTTTATATTGCTGACAAATAAAGCATCGAGTCTGAGTGTAATATAATCCAGGTTTGATTATCCTATTTACATGGGCAGTATAATGCCCTTGTTATTTAGAAACACACCATGCACAGCATAGCATGTCTAATTCCTGTTCAGGGACCTTCATTTGTTTGCATCCAGTGTTCAAAGGCATTCTATTGGACAATAATTCAGTAGCAAGAACAAAACAAGAGCCCCAATGGTTTTCTCAGCTGGGCAATTACAACTTTGCACACTGAACGACCCACTGCATTACAAACTGCTGGAACGAAGAAGCACACTTATCTGAACAGAATGCATCATAGCACAATACTATGACTTTGGGTTTTTACCTGTTCAAGTCAGCCTTTCTGGTTGCCTGGAACCTTTCTCTCTTTAATTGAACCTGATCAGTATTTAACTGAGCAACTTTTCCTCATCATATAACATGATTAACAATTTAATTAAGAATTCTGAACTTTTTTAGGATGTATGGTTTATTCTAACATCAGACACTTATTGAGTCTCAAGTACTCCATTTTCTTTTACATTGGATTTCAGCTTCTATAGTCTGACCATTGCTGAAAAATCTACAATTAAACTTCCCAGTATCATTGTATCAATTTATATGTACAATGCAAATACATACATTACATTGTGATACATAGAAATAAAAGGAAATGTGTTTCATTCAGTGGTGCAGTAGTTCATTCTTCAGGCAAAAAGCAATTTGAACTAAGCAAGCATCTAATAAATAACTGCAGCACAGCCCCTGCAGAGGCTGTAATCCAACAATGTGAAGGCAATTTGTAGTGGAGGGATTCAGGAGTTAGAGAAGGCAGAGGAAATCAATGATAAGGGAAAGCATAATGATAAAACTCTTAAAACTGTTCACTGCTTAGTGCCCCTAGTCTCTGACTGTCCGATACCAGCCACATGGAAAATTCCCATTTGTATTCTATACAGCAACTGCAATGCAATTAAGGTGATGTTTTGTCCTTTCACCTTCCCTAAATCAATGTGGATGGTACCAATTATTGATGTCACCTGTTGTCATGCCAGGTCTGTTATAGTTTCCTCCCAAAAAGTCTGAACTATCACTGGTAGGGTTTGGGATGTTTTTCATATGGGCTGTGTATTTTGGGCATCTCTGACCGATGATTCCTCACAAAGCAACAAGCAGGTGCAATTTGTCCAACATATGTCTTCAAAACAACCGCGGTGTTGTATTTTTATTATCTGTAATCAAAGTTTTGTCAGCAAAATAATTTGACCAGTTAAGTCAAGCACACTTGCACACACACACAATTGTCACATGATTTAATGATCCAATGTACTTAAATTCTGTACATTGCTTCACTGTTCTCCTATTAGTGAATTCCAGTGGTAAGATCATATGAGCCAATGAATGTCACCTGATGAGGTGTACGCATATGGACGGTATGGTATACTGTAGCAGCCTCTCGGACAGCATGTGTTACGCATGTGCCAGGAATGGCTGACGAGACAGCTAGGCCACAGAGAGAAGATGGAGTGTGGATCCTCCCCTTCTGTCTCAGCGTGACAAGGCTTCTTCTCTGCACCTTCACATTTCTCTAATGAGGTGATAAAATGAATGAATGAGGCATGAAAGAAAGGCAAGCTACTGGGGCCTGGATGTTCCCATCCTCACCCTGCTATTTATGTCTGGAGTGAGGATCGAAGGCAAGCACATATGAGTGTCCATTTATGAGACAGTTATTGCTTTGTATTTAACCTCGTTTAGTGACATTTTCCACCATACCTCTGTCCTGCACAATGTGTCACATACAGTCACACAGGTAGAAAGATTCACTGTCTTGATCACCTGTTTTTGGGGAGACCAACATTTTCATCACAGTACAAGGCATGTGTCATTGTGGTGAGTTATTACATTTGGTTGGAAGACTATTTTAATTTCTTCAAGGTAAATTCCAAGCAAGTGTAAAATGTATTGAGCGAACAAGCATAACTCTGATGCAAGTTCATACAATGTAGAAAATGATTTCCCTTCTTTTTGTCAGAGCATAATGAAAGGAAACAAAAGGCTCCCTTTCTATTTCATTATCCAGGCATGGGAATGTTCCCGTTTCTGCCAATTCATTGTAATGTAAAGGAACATAATCAAGCTCTTTATTCTAACTGGCAATCACTTTCAGAGATACCAGCAGTGCTGTGATCAAGCCAAAGAGATGTATTGAGACAGGTTATTTTAGGCAATGTGCAAAGATTGCTTGTAAAATAATATGAAAAGGACATGACTGATCATATTAGGGAAGCAGAGCCAATATCAAGATCAATATCCTAATGCTATTTGTATAATGATTTATGGAAATAATGAAATATTTAGTCAAACTCACAAAGTAAAATGTTTTACAAGAAAGGAGTCAGACATTGTAATTAAAGTGAATACTGTTTGTTGCACCAAGCTAATTCAACTAGAATATAAATCTATGGATATCATGCAGTGTTTTGAAGACCAACTGTGAAGTATACTCAAACTGCCAATGAACCATGTATTGTATGTCTGTGTACTTGAAATATTCATTTAATTTCAATAGGAGTCATTAGTTCCAACTAAAGTGAAACTACAGGATTTAAATTTTAAAGCAAGGGCATAGAGTTAGAAAACAAATACAGGTTTCTACTCGTGGAAATATTCGTTTGCTCTTCGGAAATAATGACTCTGTTAACATTCCAATCTGTCAATCCAAATATTTCCAGAAGTTCTGTGAGTCATATCCCAGTGAACATACAGATTGATGGATTGTGAAGACTTGGGAACTTAAGATGGAAACAGTGGACCGTATCTTTGGAATGTCAGTGGGGACTGGCAATGGGCTTAGACGTATTAACTAGATCCTCAGACTTACACAAACAAAAAAGGGAATTTGTCAGAGCCGAGACATTTTTAAAAACGCAGTGCAGTCTACATTGCTGTCCTGGTTACAAACCTTCCGTTTAAAAAAAGGTTGTGTCTACATTCATTGGCATGGCACAGTTTAGCAAGGCCCTCCCGCAAGGTCCACCCCAACAACCCAAAATGATATATCTAAATTCATGCAATTCTACACATTTTGTCATGGGCCAAAGAGAACATTGAGAAGTTGTATAGCTAATATCATGCTATTCTACACATTTTGCCATGAGGCTGAGAGAACATTTTGTATTTTTAAAGCTAATTTCCTGCTATTCTACACATTTTGCCAGCTGCCCAGGAGAGGAAGAATTAATCATGCTGTGTCAAGCCTGACAATTCTGGAACACCGTTTGGGTTATTGCGTGTTAAAAAGATACGTCAAATAAACTTGTTGACCATTCAGGACCTGAATATGACTGCAGGTCAAATAATACAGTAATTGAACATGTTCATTCATTTTGTACTTAGTTATTACACATTGATTACACTATCACTCGTATTTCATATGTCACAGCTATTTATGATACATATGTTATGATATTGGTAAAGTTTTGTATCACGCACCTGCCACTGCCATACGATGCCGACACACACTTCCCAAGCTCTGGGACAGTGCTGTTCAGAAAAAAAGCTAGCTAGCTAATGGATGCAAACAATGTTCTCCCCAAAAATTGCAAAACGAAATCATCCGTTTCAGCTAGATAACTATCTTGCTAGGTGTCATCACATAAAATACCCCTAATATATGATACAGTTTTAGTATTTTTTTGATGATGATCGGACCCGGTCTGGTCAAGCCACACTAAACAGATGAAGTTAGCTAGCTGTTTATACTGTTAGCTTGGGGAAACAGGGCTAGGTAGTTGGCTAGCTTGTTTAATTCATTATATAGCTAGCTAACTGCAAGTTCGATTTGAATAGGAGAACAACAAGTTTCTGCCTATCTAATATTTAGTCACATGTATTCCTATATCATTGACAATAATATTAAAATTATTGCAGTTTCTGGTCATTGTTTTCAGGCTGGTTGCATTGATGCTAGCTAGGTACCAAGTTAAAGCTAGCTACCCCAGAAGTTTCTAATAACATCTGTATCAAAGATATTTGTGAGTGACTTTGTCGTACACATTGTGGTCAGTGTGAATGCTTGTTTGCAGACTTTCTTATTTGCTACTGACCATAGTGGCTGCGCTTGCTGCGCTTTCTCATGCAAATTCACTGCACACAACATTCTATCATGGAATTTTGCTATGTGATGAGTCAAATTAAAAGCTTATTTAATTAGTAAAAAAGTGTTATTTGACATGTATCTTTTTTGACACGCAAAGACCCAAACGGCATTCTATAGACAAGTGGAAGAAGTGGGCTGTAAAAAGTGCCATGTTTATGTAGAGGTGTGGAGCTTGATAATACCACTGGGGATACAGCGGTGTTTGAAGATCACAGAGGCTTTGTTAAAGCAGAGAAGGGGGATCTAGTGTGCACCTTCCAAACCACTACTCCCAGACAAGGAATGAACAAACCCATCAAACTTTGGTCCCGACACTCAACTCATGAATTTGAAATTGAATACAGAGTTTTCATAATATTTCAGCAGTCATAGCTCAGCAGGAATTTCATTGAAATGTTGTGAAATTCAAAGTAGGGATAAACAATGGCACTCCCACTGATAATTATTATGCATATTGTTTTGCAGATTAAGGGACATCAAGACATTGAGTGTTCTATCTCAATGCAGGCTACTAAGGACTTCAGTAACTAATCTCAGTCTCTCTGTCTGTCTAGATATCTTCCAATAGAATCATATGTTAGAGTGATTTTTTTTTTAAAGATAGAATGTTCCAGATATTTGCCTCAAGTCAGCCATTTTTGCAAATAGTGGATATTTTATCTGAGGAAATCATAATTTGAACCAACCAAGGTTGAATCAAGGAAACGACTGATGCTTTAGGTATTAGAAATGGTCTACTCATGTGGAAAATATAGTGCAGTGTAGACATGTGCCTGGTTCTGATGATGATGCCCATCAGCATCAGTTTCACTTACAATGCACAGAATACATAGGCAGGGTTGGGGAGTAACATATTACCTTGATTAACCTGTACCCCCGCACATTGACTCGGTAACGGTACCCTCTGTATATAGCCTCGTTATTGTTATGTAAATGTATTGTGTTAGCTATTGATCTATTTTTTTGTTGTTTATTTAGTAAATATTTTCTTAACTCTATTTCTTGAACTGCATTGTTGATTAAGGGCTTGTAAGTAAGCATTTCCCGGGAAGGTCTACTACACTTCTTGTGTTTAGTGCATGTGACAAATAACATTTTATTTGATTTTAACTTCTTAGTGATCCCTTCGCGCGCCAATCCCGTTAACGGGATTGATTTGACAACACCCAGTGAAATAGCAGCGCACCAAATTCAAAAACATAATAACAATTCATAAATCATACAAGTGTTATACACTGGTTTAAAGATTAACTTCTTGTTAACTTCTTTGGGACAGGGGGCAGTATTTTCACGTCCGGATGAAAAGCGTGTCCAAAGTAAACGGCCTGCTACTTAGACCCAGAAGCTAAGATATGCATATTATTAGTAGATGTGGATAGAAAACACTCTGAAGTTTCTAAAACTGTTTGAATCATGTCTGTGAGTATAACATAACCTATTTGGCAGGCGAAACCCAGAGGACAAACCGTTCAGATATTTTTTTTTTAGGTCACTATCTTTTCAATGAGGTTTCATTGGGAATCCAGATTTCTAATCGACTTTCCTGCAGTTCCTATCACTTCCACTAGATGTCAACAGTCTTTAGAAATTGGTTGAGGTTTTTCCTTTGAGAAATGAAGAAGTAACACTGTTCAGAATGAGGCTCGAAGGAAGTGTACTCTTTGTTAGAGGCGCGTGACCTGAAAACACGCTCCACTTTATTTTCCTCTGGTATTGAACACAGTATATCCAGTCTTCAATTTGATTGATTATTTACTTTAAAAAATACCTAAAGTTGTATTACAAAAGTAGTTTGAAATGTTTGGACAAAGCTTACAGATAACTGTTGAGATATTTTGTAATCACGTTGCGCATGTTGGAACCAGTGTTTTTCTGGATCAAACGCGCCAAATAAATGGACATTTTGGATATATATCGACGGAATTAATCAAACAAAAGGACCATTTGTGATGTTTATGGGACATATTGGAGTGCCAACAGAAGAAGCTCGTCAAAGGTAAGGCATGAATTATATTTTTATTTCTAAGTTCTGTGTCGCACCTGCAGGGTTGAAATATGCTTTTCAATCTTTGTTTACTGGGGTGCTATCCCCAGATAATAGCATCGTTTGCTTTCGCCGTAAAGCATTTTTTTAAACTGACACGTTGGCTGGATTCACAACAAGTGTAACTCTAATTTGGTATTTTGAATGTGTGATTTCATCAAAATGTAATTTTTACAGTAATTTATTTGAATTTGGCGCTCTGCATTTTCATTGGATGTTGGCCAGGTGGAATGCTACCGTCCCACATATCCCAGCGAGGTTAATCCAGCCATAGTGTCAGACTTCAAAAAGGCTTTATGGCGAAAGCAAACAATGCTATTATCTGAGGACAGCACCCCATCAAACATACACATGAAAATCATAATTCAACCCGCCAGGTACAACACAAAAGTCAGAAATAACATATAATTCATGCCTTACCTTTGAAGATCTTCTTCTGTTGGCACTCTAATATGTCCATTAAACATCACAAATGGTCCTTTTGTTCGATTAAATCTGTTGTTATATCCCCAAAATGTCAATTTATTCGGCTCATTTGATTCTGAAAATATACCGGTTCCAACTCACACAACATGACTACAAAGTATCTAATAAGTTACCCGTAAACTTGATCCAGACATTTCAAACAACTTTCCTAATCTACTTTAGGTATTTTTAAATGTGAACAATCTATAACATTAAAGACAGAATAAACTGTGTTCAATAGGGGATAAAAAACAAAGTGGAGTGAGCTTTCAGGTCGCGCGCCTCAAACAAACAGTACACTTCACTCAACCCCTCTGTCACGCCCTGACCTTAGTTATCTTTGTTTTCTTTATTATTTGGTTAGGTCAGGGTGTGACAAGGGTGGTTTGTGTAGTTTTTGTATTGTCTAGGGTTTTTTGTATGTTTATAGAGGTTGACTAGTCTAGGTGTTTATATGTCTATGGTTGCCTAGATTGGTACTCAATCAGAGGCAGCTGTTTATCGTTGTCTCTGATTGGGGACCATATTTAGGTAGCCATATTCCTTGGATAGTTTGTGGGTTGTTATTCTATGTTTAGTTGCCTGTTCTGCCCTAGCCATATTGCTTCACGGTTCGTTTTGTTGTTCTGTTCAGTGTTCTCTCTTTAATTAAAGAGTTATGTTCGCTTACCACGCTACGCCTTGGTCTCCTCACTATGACAACCGTGACACCCTCATTCTGAACTGCCCTACTTCTTTATTTCTCAAAGGAAAAACATCAACCAATTTCTAAAGACTGTTGACATCCAGTGGAAGCGATAGGAACTGCAAGCAAGTGCCTTAGAAATCTAGTTCCCCATAGAAACTCATTGAAAAGACCGTGACCCCAATTTCTTTTTCCTGGATGTTCTGTTATACTTACATACATCATTTTAACAGTTTTAGAAACTTTAGAGTGTTTTCTATCCACATATATCTAATTATATGCATATCCTAGCTTCTGTGCCAGAGTAGCAGGCAGTTTACTTTGGGCACACTTTTCATACGGGGGCACACTTTTCACCGACTGGAGAGCTCCTCTTTGTCGACACCCATTCAGCATTGTTCTTAAGCCTTAGACCCACCAATCTCTTTAAGGATTCACGTGAGGCCATGTGCTAAACAGCGTGAGTAAGGTAGTGTAGTAAACAACCAAAGATTTCAAGACTAAAAATGATGAAAGTATTAGAAAAAAGTAGTACTGAAAATACACTTTATTGAGATCTTGGCCTAATCTGACTTTGGTGCAGGTCATGTTGTTGTTCACATCAAATCAAATTGTATTTGTCACATGCGCCAAATACAACAGCTGTAGTAGACCTTAGAGTGAAATGCTTACTTTACAAGCCCTTAAAGTTAAGAAAAATAAGTATTAAGTAAAAAATTCAATAATTACAGAGCAGTAAAATAAGTGGTGAGGCTATATACAGGGGGTACCGGTACAGAGTCAATGTGCACCGGTTAATCGAGGTAATAAAATATTTGTAAGCAGGAATGAGAAGGATAGAATTATGGTCAGATTTGCCAAGTAGATGGCGAGGGAGAGCTTTGTACGCATCTCTGTATGTGGAGTAAAGGTGGTCTAGAGTTTTTTTCTTCTCTGCTTGCACATTTAACATGCTGATAGTAATGAGGTCAAATGGATTTAAGTTTCCCTGCATTAAAGTCCCCGGCCACTAATAGCGCCACCTCTGGAAAAGCGTTTTCCTGTTTGCTTATGGCCGTATTCAGCTCATTGAGTGCGGTCTTAGCATTGGTTTGTGGTGGTAAATAGACAGCTACAAAGAATATACAGTTGAAGTCGGAAGTTTACATACACCTTAGCCAAATACATTTAAACTCAGTTTTTCACAATTCCAGACATTTAATCATAGTAAATATTCCCTGCCTTAGGTCAGTTAGGATCACTAATTTATTTTAGGAATGTGAAATAAAATAGTCCAAATAATAGTGAAGAGTGATTTATTTCAGCTTTTATTAAGTTTACATACACTCAATTTGTATTTCGTAGCATGGCCTTCAAACATTTCGGGTAGCCTTCCACAAGCTTCCCACAATTCATCCTGATATAGCTGGTGTAACTGAGTCAGGTTTGTAGGCCTCCTTGCTCACACACGCTTTTTCAGTTCTGCCCACAAATGTTCTATAGGATTGAGGTCAGGGCTTTGTGATGGCCACTCCTATACCTTCACTTTGTTTTACTTAAGCCATTTTGCCACAACTTTGGAAGTATGCTTGGGGTCATTGTCCATTTGGAAGACCCATTTGCGACCAAGCATTAACTTCCTGACCGATGTCTTGAGATGTTGCTTCAACATATCCACACCATTTCCCCCCTCATGACGCCATCTATTTTGTGAAGTGCACCAGTCCCTCCTGCAGCAAAGCACCCCCAAAACATGATACTGTCATGGTTGGGATCGTGTTCTTCGGCTTGCAAGCCTCCCCCTTTTTCCTCCAAACATAACGATGGTCATTACGGCCAAACAATTCTATTTGTGTTTCATCAGACTAGAGGACATTTCTCCAAAAAGTATGATCTTTGTCCCCATGTGCAGTTGCAAACCGTGGTCTGGCTCTTCTATGGTGGTTTTGGAGCACTGACTTCTTCCTTGAATGAGCGGCCTTTCAGCTTCTTCACAAGGTCCTTTGCTGTTATTCTGGGATTGATTTGAACTTTTTGCACCAAAGTACGTTCATCTCTAGGAGACAGAATGCTTCTCCTTCCTGAGCGGTATGGCGGCTGCATGGTCCCATGGTGTTTATACTTGCATACTATTGTTTGTACAGATGAGCGTGGTACCTTCAGCCATTTGGAAATTGCTCCCAAGGATGAACCAGACTTGTGGAGGTTTACCATTTTTCTTCTGAGGTCTTGGCTGATTTCTTTTGATTTTCCAATGATGTCAAACAAAGAGGCACTGAGTTGGAAGGTAGGCCTTGAAATACATCCACATGTACACCTCCAATTTACTCAAATTATGTCAATTAGCCTATCAGAAGCTTCTAAAGCCATGACATTATTTTCAGGAATTTTCCAAGCTGTTTAAAGGCCCAGTCAATCCAGTGTATGTAAACTTCTGACCCACTGGAATTGTGATACAGCGAATTATCTGTCTGTAAACAATTGTTGGAAAAATTACTTTTTGTCATGCACACAGTAGATGTCCTATCCGACTTGCCAAAACTAAAGTTTGTTAACAAGACATTTGTGGAGTGGTTGAAAAACGAGTTTTAATGACTCCAATCTAAGTGCATGTAAACTTCCGACTTCAACTGTAGATGAAAACTCTTGTTAAATAGTGTGGTCTAAATCTTATCGTGAGATACTCTACCTCTTGTGAGCCAAACCTTGAGACTTCTTTACAATTACATTTTTGTGCACCAGCTGTTGTTTACAAATATACATAGACCGCCACCCCTTTTGTTACCAGAGGCGGCTTTTCTATCTTGCAGATGCAGCGTAAACCCGCCAGCTTTATTTGATCCATGCCATCGTTTAGCCACTACTCTGTGAAACATAAGAAAAATAAGAATTTGTTCTTAACTGACTTGACTAGTAAAATAAAGGTAAAATAAAAAATATAATTAAGCCATACACTCCACAGAGCTGGGCTTTATGGAAGAGTGGCCAGAAAAAAAGCCATTGCTTAAAGAAAAAATAAGCAAAAGGCATGTGGGAGACTCCCCAAACATATGGAAGAAGGTACTCTGGTCATATGAGATGAATGCCCAATTTTTCAGTTTTTGATTTGTTAAAAAAGTTTGAAATATCCAATAAATGTCGTTCCACTTCATGATTGTGTCCCACTTGTTGTTGATTCTTCACAAAAAAATACAGTTTTATATCTTTAAGTTTGAAGCCTGAAATGTGGCAAAAGGTCGCAAATTTCAAGGGGCCGAATACTTTCGCAAGGCACTGTACGTTGGCTAATAGAACTGATGGTAGAGGCAGAGGACCATCTCTCTGTCGGATCCTTACAAGGAACCCCGACATACGTCCCCGATATCTCAGTCTCTTTCTCATGCGAATCACTGGGATTTGGGCCTTGTCGGGTGTCTGAAGGACATCCTTCATGTCAAAGAAAAAATCTTTGTCCAGTATGAGGTGAGTAATCGCTGTCCTGATGTCTAGAAGCTCCATTCGGTCATAAAGGACAGTGGCAGAAACATTATGCACAAAATAAGTTAAAATAACACACACAATAGCACAATTGGTTAGGTGAACGTAAAACGGCAGCCATCTCCTCCGGCGCCATTGGAAAAACATTACCGTCTTTGGGAAACACACACTTGTCATAACTTTGCCCTGTTGTAAAGGTATTTAGGAGGTATACCCTCCTAAATACCTTTCCCTTTTTATCTCTCTACTCTACAGAATGGACTCTTGGAAAGCACATCAAAAGGTTGGGAACGGAACAATATTTTGGTAATCCAACCAGTTGAAAGTATCCGTTAGTACTTAAAGAATACAGTGGCTTGCGAAAATATTCACCCGGCTTGGTATTTTCTCTATTTTGTTGCCTTACAACCTGGAAATAAAATACACTTTTGGGGGATTTGTATCATTTGATTTACACAATATGCCTACCACTTTGAAGATGCTAAATACTTTTTTATTGTGAATCAAACAAGAAAATGACGGATAACTATTCACCCCCCCAAAGTCAATACTTTGCCGCAATTACAGCTGCAAGTCTCTTGGAGTATGTCTCTATAAGCTTGGCACATCTAGCCACTGGGATTTTTGCCCATTCTTCAAGGCAAAACTGCTTCAGCTCCTTCAAGTCAGATGGGTTCCGCTGGTGTATAGCAATATTTAAGTCAAACCACAGATTCTCAATTGGATTGAGGTCTGGGCTTTGACTAGGCCATTCCAAGACATTTAAATGTTTCCCCTTAAAACCACTTGAGTGTTGCTTTAGCAGTATTCTTAGGGTCACTGTCTTGCTGGAAGGTGAACCTCCGTCCCAGTCTCAAATCTCTGGAAGACTGAAACAGGTTTCCCTCAAGAATTTCCCTGTATTTAGCGCCATTCATCATTCTTTCGATTCTGATCAGTTTCCCAGTCCCTGCCCGATGAATGGTGTTCTCGGGGTGATGAGAGGTGTTGGGTTTGTGCCAGACATAGCGTTTTCCTTGATGGCCAAAAAGAGAAATGTTCATCTCATATGACCAGAGTACCTTCTTCCATATGTTTGGGGAGTCTCCCACATGCCTTTTGCTTATTTTTTCTTTAAGCAATGGCTTTTTTTCTGGCCACTCTTCCATAAAGCCCAGCTCTGTGGAGTGTATGGCTTAATTATATTTTTTATTTTACCTTTATTTTACTAGTCAAGTCAGTTAAGAACAAATTCTTATTTTCAATGACGGCCTAGGAACAGTGGGTTAACTGCCTGTTATGGGGCAGAACGACAGATTTGTACCTTGTCAGCCCGGGGAATAGAACTTGCAACCTTTCAGTTACTAGTCCAACGCTCTAACCACTAGGCTACGCTGGTCCTATGAACAGATACTCCAATCTCTTTCAGGGTTATCTTTGGTCTCTTTGTTGTCTCTCTGATTAATGCCCTCCTTACCTAGTCCGTGAGTTTTGGTGGGTGGCCGTCTCTTGGCAGGTTTGTTGTGGTGCCATATTATTTAAACATTTTAGTAATGGATTTAATGGTGCACCGTGGGATGTTCAACGTTTTGGATATTTTTTTATAACCCAACCCTGATCTGTATTTCTCCACAACTTTGTCCCTGACCTGTTTGGAGAGCTCCTTGGTCTTTGTGGTGCCCCTTGTTTAGTGTGCAATCTTAGTGGACAATTAAATAAA
Source organism: Oncorhynchus kisutch (assembly GCF_002021735.2). Taxonomy (NCBI): domain Eukaryota; kingdom Metazoa; phylum Chordata; class Actinopteri; order Salmoniformes; family Salmonidae; genus Oncorhynchus; species Oncorhynchus kisutch. The sequence continues at coordinate 5,496,016 of NC_034194.2, forward strand.
GTCCACCTGTGTGCAATCTAACTAATTATGTGACTTCTGAAGGTAATTGGTTGCACCAGATCTTATTTTGGAGTTTCGTAGCAAAGGAGTGAATAGATATGCACTCACTACTTTTATTTAGATATGCATGCACTAAGTCATTTATTTCATTTCCCTTCACCAATTTGGACTATTTTGTGTATGTCCATCACATGAAATCCACATAAAAATCAATTTAAATTACAGGTTGTAATACAACAAAATAGGAAAAATGCCAAGGGGGATGAATAATTTTGCAATGCACTGTATTCAAAAGACCAAGTCCATAACATGGCAAGAACTGCTCAAATACGCAAATAGAAACATCAGTCCATCATTTTTTTTAGACATGAAGGTCAGTCAACGTGGAAAATTAAGAACTTTTAAAAGTTTTCTTCAAGTGTAGTTGTAAAAACCATCAAGCGTTATGATAAACCTGGCTCTCACGAGGACCGTCACACATTAGATTTACCAGCCTCAGAAATTGCGTTCAAGTAACAGACACATCTCAACATCAACTGTTCAGAGGAGACTGCATGATGGAATTTCTGCAAAGAACCCCCTACTAAATGACACCAACAAGAAGATTTGCTTGGTCCAAGAAACACGAGCAATGGAAATCTATCCTTTGGTCTGATGAGTCCAAATTTGAGATTTTTGGTTCCAACTGCCGTATCTTTGTGAGACGCAGAGTAGGTGAACGGATGATCTTTGCATTTGTGGTTCCCACCATGAATCATGGAGGAGGAGGTGTGATGGTGTGGGGGTGCTTGCTGGTGACACTAAGTGCTTTATTTAAAATTCAAGGCACACCAGCATTACTGCCACAGCATTCTTTAGCAATACACCATCCCATATGGTTTGAGCATAGTTGGACTATCATTTGTTTTTCCAACAGGACAATGACCCAAAAAACACCTCCAGGCTGTGTAAGGGCTATTTGACCTAGAATGAGAGCAATGGTGTGCTGCATCAGATGACCTGGTCTCCACAATCACCCGATCTCAACCCAATTGAAATGGTTTGGGATGCGTCGGACCGTGGAGTGAAGCAAAAGCAGCCAACAAGTTCAGCATATGTGGGAACTCCTTAAAGACTTTTGAAAAAACAATCCAGGTGAAACAGGTTGAGAGAATGCCAAGAGTGTATAAATCTGTCAAAGGGTTGCTCCTTTGAAGAATCTCAAATATAAAATATATTTAGATTTTTTTAACACTTTTTTCATTACTTCATGATTCCATATGTGTTATTTCATAGTTTTAATGTCTTCACTATTATTATAAAATGGTAAAAATAAAGAAAAACCCTTGAATGAGTAGGTGTTTCCAAACTTTTAACTGGTACTGTAAATCAGGGATTTCCTCATCATCAGAGAAAGTCATCATGGCTCCATCGTCCTCCAGAAAGTGGTCCATCAATTTTTTGCCACGTATCTTTTTTGATAGCGCCTGTTAAATTCACGACAGCAATGTTGAGAGCAGTAGCAACACTTTTTCAGTTATCCATTATGTCTTTCAAATAAGCTGCGGTAGCAAGGATTATCTACACATAATGAGCAGTTCATGTTATATGCTACATGGCCGACCAATCCGAATTCACCTCTTGGCATGTCCATCTCCTCCATTATCTCAGCCAATCATGGCTAGTGGTGGCTAAACAAAATAGGCTCATAATTGAACAATTTATTCATATTTACAGATGGCATACACGTTTGTTATTAATGCACATGAAAGTTCACGTTCCAGAATGCATTTCTGCCAAAAAACACATTTTGATAAATGTTTTGATAATGTTTTACATTAAAATGCATCTGCTGTGAAGCAGTGACGTGCGACATAGTAAATGTGACCCATTTCAAGAAGCTATCACTCTAACATTGCCCCTTGAGAGACGGAATGTCAAGTAGCCTATGTGACAGCTCCCTTTGGGATGTCACTGGGAGAGGCAGGCACATATGGCTGGGAATTTGAATGTATCCCTTCAGAGGACTTTAATCTCACCTCTATTCCTAACCCTAAGCTTAGGTGGTACAGTATGAAAAGAGGCCACACCCACACCCCCTCTGATATGTCACTCTGTTAATCGAGTTCCATGCCAGCCTATCTATTCTAATAAAGAGCCGTGCCTTGTAGACTAGTGGCTGTGCCGGGCTAGGTGTGAACCATAGGGAAGACACGACAGATGGAGGGAGCAGTGGGAGATGAGGTGGACCCTCAGTCCTGCGGTGAGTCCCCTGGGCCTCAGCGGAAAGTGACCGTTGTAATTAATTCATCTTCACTTTTCATCCTCTAAATATTGACTCCCGCAGGAGTGTTCATTGAAGCGCACAGACTCTACAGTAATCATTTCTTAATTTTTCCTTTCTTTCTTTCTCTCTTTCTTTCTTTCTTTCTTTCTTTCTTTCTTTCTTTCTTTCTTTCTTTCTTTCTTTCTTTCTTTCTTTCTTTCTTTCTTTCTTTCTTTCTTTCTTTCTTTCTTTCTTTCTTTCTTTCTTTCTTGAGAGAGCTACAGGGAGGTAGCTAAAGGGGCAACTTAAATGGAGGTCATAATGGCCTTACAATGAAATAGAGATAAGAGAAATGTAACGATTTCAAACTTGTTGGTAATTGGGGGTCTGGGTCAATTAAGATTCTTAATTCTTGCCAATAATACTGGGAAATATTCCCACTGTCATGCTGTTGATGATCCCAAAAAACTGCTGATATATCTTTATAAAAGTATGCCAATATCAAATGTATTGAAATATATCTACAGTATATGGAAATTAGCACAACCTCGTATTGTAATAACTTATTTAGTAATTTTATGAGGTAATTGATCATCTAAATATTTATCTGTGTTTAGGTAAAAGCTCATCAAGCCTGCAAAAAAGCCTGCAAAAAAAAAGAAGTTAAGTAACCTTTTATAAATCTAGGCAATTAGATGCAATATAATTTCTATTATAGTTCACTCATCTTTGGAGCAGAAAAGGTCTGCTGGCATACATTCCTGAGTTGTCAACACATTTGCCAAAGTTGAGTAAACTAGAAATCGTATTTTACGTTGACTCTGTCAAGGAGAAGACCCAGATGCAGACAGTTTTGAAGTAACGAAAGTTTATTACAAAAACAGGGGGGCAGGCAAACAACAGGTCAAGGGCAGGCAGAGGTTAGTAATCCAGAGTCCGAAAGGTACAGAATGGCAGGCAAGCTCAAGGCAGGCAGAGGTCAGTAATCCAGGGAGGTGTGACAAAGTACAGAACAGCAGGTAGGCTCAAGGCAGGCAAAATGGTCCAAACCAGGAAAACAGGCATTAGATCAAGACAGGCGCAGGGGAAACTGCTGGTTGGCTTGACAAAACAAACGGTCAGCAGACCATCAGAGAACACAGGTATAAATACACTAGGGATAATGGGGATATTGGGCGACACCTGGAGGGCGGTGAAGACAAGCTCAAAGACAGGAGAAACAGATCAGGGTGTGACAGACTCAACTTCTGATTTTAAGGCCTCTCTACTTAAAGATGTAAGGATATCATCAGCTGGGCAATAATTTGTTATTGAGAGATGGCTGTCGTATTTTTTATTTTGATTAAGTACGTTAATGATGTACTTCGAGTCCCCTTTGACTCTGCTCTGACTAACAGCAGATGAGACAAACAGGTAAAACCATATGTTAATATGTAATATGTTTATGAGATACATTTCTTAAGCCAACAGTATTTTTTTTAGGTTGCGGGTCTCAGCAAACTAAAGTCTCTTTTGTGATCAACTGAGCTATTTGTGTTGCAATGGCGAACGTCAGTCACTCAATTGTTTTTAAAAATGTTCTCAGACTAGGCAAACATCATTGGGTTAGTGTATTCCATGTATTCCATGTCAGCTCAACAGTGTCCCAATTCGAAGTCCTGCCAATTAGTTTTTTTATGCAAAGTAGCTTTTAATTTATTTTTACAGCATGCTGTTCTCAACCCGAAATGTAACTCTGCACTTAGTTCCTCATCTCTAACATACAGTATATAGAGATGTTCTTTTACCAGTTCAGTGTAGTTTGTGTAAGAGCAATACTTGTGTTAAATATTTTGTCCAGTATTAATGCAACTGATTGAACTAATCAAGATTGTTTATTTTGTTGATTATTTGGTGGGTTGGAATAAAATCCTGCATACTCTGTCGTCTGGAGTTGGAGTTTTGGAGACGCCTGGTGTAGTCTCTATCATGATTAATTGTTATTGAATTAGTCAACCAATGTGCTTTTTTTTGCATTCCATATAGTTAAAATATTACAGAAATGTATTATACCATATATTCAAAGCCATATATCCCAGCCATTTAGTTTTTCATTTTAAAATCTGTTCAATTCTGTGAAGTTGCACACAGTTTCCCAAGTTGCATCATGATGAACACACTAGATCAAAGGAAATATATCTCTTTATAGATTATAGCATTGGACACATGAGTATCCTATTATCTTATTAACAATTGGTTGTCCATGTACTTCATGGAATCAATAGTTTTCACTCACAGTATGATTTAATTTGTCTTGGTAGGTCAGAGTATTTCAAACTTGTACAAGGAGACCTGGGGTGTTTTTAATTTGAATCAATACCATACCCTGAAGTCAAGACACTGTATGGAAAAATATTCATTCCCCTTAAGACTTCAGCTCAGAGAAACGGTTGTCTTTTGCTTTTCTTCAACATTGTCATTGTAGTGTTTTTTTTTAATCACAAATAATCATCTTGGAAACATAGATGTAGGCATCTCTGATTTGTCACTCCTGTCCAAGGAATTGAAACTTGGGAATAATAGGCAGTGAAAACAACTCTCTAACAGTGCTTAATGGACAGATGGCGTATTAGGGTGCAAAATTATCCTTGGCACCTGAAATTGGCACACTTTACATGAGTGACAAAAAAGCTTGTCAAAGCAATCATGACAGATTGATATCTGGCCTTGTATAGTGTGTGTGCCTACATTCCCATTGGAGGAGTAGCTACAGTTAAATGCTGTTTGGTGGTCTAGAGTTCCACTACAAAACCCACTTCACCTAATCTTATCAGATCAGTTAGCCCAATTAAACTTGCAACAGTACACGGGAGACCAAGCAACCAACCATGGTCCAGTATGGAGCAATTAAGGAACCTTCTTAGGGCTGCAATCCTGTTAACGGGATATGACAACAGCCAGTGAAAGTGCAGGGTGTCAAATTCAAAACAGAAATCTCATAATTCAAATTCCTCAAACATACATGTATGATATAAGATAATACAAAGAAAAAAACATGCTTTAAAAAAAATGCAGTGAGAGAGGCCAGAATGTAATATTCTAGGTTAGATGTAATTTAGATTTCAGCAGTGTTTGTGCAACATTTTGGACTGATTCAATGAACCATTGTATTTCTGTTCAAAATGTTGTATCATGACTGCCCAAATGTGCCTAATTGGTTTATTAATACATTTTCAGGTTCATACCTGTGCACTCTCCTCAAACAATAGCATGGCATTATTTCACTGTAATAGTTACTGTAACAGTGGGCTTTGGACAGTGGGCTTTCTGGCCATATCAGCTATTTCTATGTCCTGGGAAATTTGCTTACAACCTCATGCTGATCACATTAGCCTACATTAGCTCTATCGTCCCATTGGACTGACACCGATCCGGTAGAGGTTCAAGAATACTCAACATCATTTAGAAATGTTATTAAAACAATTTGACCTGAAGTTTTCAGAAATGATCTTTTAAAGGGAGTATCCTGTTTATATACATTACCAGTCAAAAGTTGGGACACCTACTCATTCAAGGGTTTTTCTTTATTGTTTTATATTTTCTACAAAACTATGAAATAACACATATGGAATCATGTAGTAACCCAAAAAGTTTTAAACAAATCTAAATATATTTTATATTCTTCAAAGTAACTACCCTTTGCCTTGACAGCTTTGCACACTATTGGGATTCTCTCAACCTGCTTCACCTGGAATGCTTTTCCAACAGTCTTGAAGGAGTCCCCACATATGCTGAGCACTTGTTGGCTGCTTTTCCTTCATTCTGCGGTCCAACTCATCCCAAACCAATTGGGTTTGGGTTGAGGTCTGGGGGTTGTGGAGGCCAGGTCATCTGATGCAGCACTCCATCACTCTCCTTCGTGGTCAAATATCCCTTACATCGCCTGGAGGTGTGTTGGGTCATTGTGCTGTTGAAAAACAAATGACAGTCCCATGACAGTATCGCTGCGGAATGCTGTGGTAGCCATGCTGGTTAAGTGTGCCTTGAATTATAAATAAATCAGACAGTGTCACCAGAAAATCACCATCACACCTCCTCCATGCTTCATGGTGGGAACCACATATGCAGAGATCAGCTGTTCACTTAGTCTGTGTCTCACAAAGACACGGTGGTTGGAACCAAAAATCTCAAATTTGGACACATACATAATCCATGTCACAGTTGTCTCAAGGCTTTTGATGCGTTCAATCACAGATTTCAGATCATTATTGGGTGATCCCAGCAGCGTACTATTGCAAATATGTGATTAGAAATCTAACAACAATGTTTCAATGTTTTTAATGTCACATGCACAATTACAGTGAAATGCCTTCCTTAAACTCAAAACCCTACAATATAATAGCCAATAGCAATGTAATACTAGAAAAACACATGCGATATAAGAAGAAATATGAAGAACACAATAAGTAAGCACACTATATACACGGTCCGTTCCAATACCATATTTACAATGTGCAAGGATACTGGAGTGATGGAGGTAGATCTATGCATAGGGGTAGGGTGACTAAGCAACAGGATATAAGATAAACAGAGTAGCAGCAGCTGTATGTGAGTTGGTGTGCGTGTGTAGAGTCAGTATAAATGTACTGTATGTGCATATTACGTCTGAGTGAGCAGATGGAGTGAATGTGTGTGTGTGAGTGTATAGGGCCACGTGAGTGTGCATAGAGACAGTGCAAAAATAAAAGGTCAATAAAGATACAAGGTTAACTCAGTCTGTGTAGCTATTTTGTTTGCTATTTATCAGTCTTATTGCTTGGGGATAGAAGATGTTCAAGAGCCTGTTGGTGTCACACTTGATGTACCAGTACCACTTGCAGTGCGGAAACAAAGAGAATAATCTATTGCTTGGGTGGTTGGAGTCTTTAACGATTTTCTGGGCCTTCCTTCCACACCGACTGATATAGAGGTCCTGGATGGCAGAGAGCTCTGCCCCAGTGCTGTACTGGGCTGTCCGCACCACCCTCTGAAGCGCCAGGCGATCGAGGGTGGTGCTATTGCCATACCACGCAGTGATGCAGCCAGTCAAGTTGCTCTCAACAGCTGTATAACTTTTCAACGATTTGAATTTGGACTGCAGCCAATGAACAGCATTCTCACATAGGTATTCCTCTTATCTAGGTGGGTGAGGGCAGTGTGAAGAGCAATTGAGATTGAGTCATCTATGGATCTGTTGGAGCGCTATGCAAATTGGAGTGGGTCTAGGGTGTCTGGGATGGTGGAGCTAATGTGTTCTATAATCAGCCTCTCAAAGCCCTTCATGATTACAGAAGTGAGTTCTACAGGGCAGTAGTCATTGTGGCATGAAGCCTTAGATTTCTTGGGGACAGGAATGATGGTGGTCATCCTAAAACGTGGGTATTACAGACTGGGAAAAGGAGAGGTTGAAAATTACCGTGAATATGCCTGCCAGCTGTTCTGAGCATGAGCGTTGGGCCCCGCGGCCCTGCGGGTGTTGACCTGACCTTGCTCACGTCGACCTCGGGTTGTTGCCAACCCTCAAACACGGCACGATGTTGTTGTTGTCAAAGCGTGCATAAAATGCATTGAGTTCATCTGGTAGAGAGGCATCGTTGGGCAGATGACGGTTGGGTCTTCAGTAATGGACTGTAGCCACATGCGGTGGGCATCGGAACCTGTGTAATATGATTCCACCTTATTTGTATATTGCCCTTTTGCTCATTTAATGTCCCTGTGGAGGCCGCAGCAGAACTTCTTGTACTTAATCTTGTCCTTGGCCGTAGCCTCAGGGTTGTCTACGATAGCTCTGTGTGTGCTAGCCCTTTCCTTTAGTTTGGTGACAACCTCTGTGTTAATCGAGGGCTTTTGATTGGGTAAGCAGCAAACCCTCACCATGGGTGACAACGTCACTGATGCATTTTGCATAATGCAACATTGCCGATGCATAATGAAGCCGGTGACAGAGGTGGTTAGCTCATCAATGTTATCAGCGGCGTCTCGAAGCATATTCCAATCAGTGCTAGCAAAGCAGTCCAGTAGCATAATCTCTGATTCTGGTGACCATTTCTCAACGGAGCGAGTCACGGATTCTTCCTGTTTAAGTTTCTGCTTGTAAGCAGGAAGCAGGACTATGGAATCATGATATGATATGAAGGGCCTTGTATGCTTGCTTGTGGGTAGAATAACAATGAATTAGGACTTTTTTGCCCCTAGTGGCATTGGAGACGTTTTGATGGAAATTGGGCATCACGTGTTTTAGTGACGTGGAATTAAAATTTTTGGCAACCAGGAAACAGCCTCTGGATGTATGTTTTCTTGCTTGTACAGTTAGATAATTGCCAGCTTGTTATTTTTCTTGTCCTGAGGTGGACTGCACACAACAATCTCGTTAACAGTCGAAAACTACCTCGGAAGGTAGAAGGGTATTCCAAGACGGGTTGACACTTCCACCGCGCTGGAGTTAGCACCCCAGTTGGTGTTGATGAAGAGGCAACCCCCCCTCACACTCCACTGTCCTGTCCACCTGGTGAATGGAGAATCCATCAAGTTTGGTAGCCATTGTCCGAGAGCCATCTTTCAGAAAAGCAAATTATATTACCGTTTCAAGAGTCACATTGGTAGCAAATCTGCGATCGGAGGTCATCAATCTTATTAGCAACTGTACATTGGTAAATAGAATGGAGGGAAGAGGTGGCTGGTTTTCCCTTCACCTTAATATCACCAGGGCTCCCCTCTCCTGACTATTTTTCTCCAAGTCCAGGGCAGATGAGTCAAAGTTGAAGCCAGAATTGGTGTTCAAAAGTTCTTGTCAATTGTAAGAAATAATAGCGGTTACATTTCGTGAAAATGAAGTGAAATAAATCACAAAATAATCACAAAATAGCTGGATTGGAGCTTGCCTAAAATGCAACAAACTACTCTAAACAGCATTGTCGTTTGAAAAGCATCTAAACAATATGTGTTACTAATGGGAAATAAAGCTTTTCACAGTTGTATTGCTGAATTTAAACCTTTTATTGTAAAAGATAAATGCGAACTTCATCATCCAAGAAGTGCACGGAAGAAATATACAGCCAAACTCATTCCATAAACCAGTCTAAATAACATAAATTAGCGGCCTAACAGCTAGGCTTGTTTACAATCTCTGGTGAGCACAAGGGGGTATATGTAATATTTTTTAGAAAAGAGATCTGTGTCAGCTAAGCTAACAGCGGCAATATTATTTATGATGGCAGCCATGTTTGTTTATATTTGACAAACGAAAACTCCCTAATCCCAGAACGCCATTCACTGTGAGACGCAAATAAACAAAGTCAAAGATGGCTGTGCCCATTGCCTGAAAAATATTCACTTAGTTTGCCCACTTTTCAGCATATTACAAATCCTCGATGTACTTGTTACAGTGTACACAATAACTGGAGGATATGACTTGGCAGGTCGTTTACAGTTTGACAAATCTAAAAGCAAATAAATCACCCCAAATACAAGCCTACTGCCTAGCCTAACCATAGCGCGAACGATTAACAGGGTTGCCAGATTTGAAAGAAACAATTCAGAAACGGATAATTTAATTTGCAGTGGATTTCAAGTTCATGGGGGGAGGGGTAGAAATGGGGAAAGGTATCGTGGTGACATATGATGCAGGAAATATTACTATGATGGGGAATTATCAATAAATGGTGGGCAAACACAGGAGAAGTTGATAAGCTAAATACAAATAAAACCCCTGGAAAGGGAGGTCTGAGTTGTCAACCTGAGTAATGATAATTACAATCTAAGTCAGTCGAGTGAACCATCCCTTCACTTTATTTTGTTATAATGTCTTTGGTCTGACAGACGTGACAACCAGAATGCATTGTATGATGTCAACAAACATGGCGCCACAAATAGCTGTCATTGAGCTTAGCATAATCAGTACAAACTACCAAAAAGTATTTTACACACATCTGTGTCCATTACAATCTAACATTATTTTTGAATGACTTCCTCAGAACTGTACCCCCCCACATACAATTATCTGTAAGGTCCCTCAGTTGAGCAGTGAATTTCAAACACAGATTCAACCAAAAAGACGAGGGAGGATTTCCAATGCCTCACAAGGGCACCTATTGGTAAAAGGGTAAAAATGAAAAAAGAAGACATTGAATATTCCTTTGAGCATGTTGAAGTTATTATTTACACTTTGGATGGTGTATCAATACACACAGTCACAACAAAGATACAGGCATCCTTCCTAATTCAGTTGCTGGAGAGGAAGGAAGCTCCTCAGGGATTTCACCATTTGTCCAAGGATGACTTTAACACAGTTACAGAGTTTAATGGCTGTGATAAAAGAAAACTTATTATAGATCGAAAACATTGTAGTTACTTTACAATATTAACCTAAGTGAAAAGTGAAAGTAGAAAAAAAAGAAAAGCCTATACCGATATTTCCAAACCTTAACGTGACAAGCTTACTTTACAAGCCCTTAACCAACAACGCAAAAAAAGTATGGAAGAAAATATTTGCCCCAAAAATGTGTTAAAAGTAACACAACAAAATAAGAATAACAAGGCTAATTACATGGGTACTCCCTGTTGTGTAACAGAGTCAATGTGCAGGGGTACAGGTTAGCCGAAGTAATATGTACAAGTAGGTAGGGGTAAAGTGACGATGCATAGACAAAAAACAGTGAGTAGCAGCAGCGTAAAAAAGGGAGTCAATGCAAATAGTCTGTGTAGCCATTTGATTAATTGTTCAGCAGTCTTATGGCTTGGGGGTAGAAGCTGATAAAACTTCTTAAGGTATAGGGGGCAGCATTTTCACTTTTGGATAAATAGTGTGCCTAATTTCAACTTCCTGCTACTCATGCCAAGATAGATTTGGATAGGAAACAATCTGAAGTTTCTAAAACGGTTTGAATCATGTCTGTGAGTATAACAGAACTTATGTAGCAGGCAAAACCCAGAGGACTAACCGTTCAGATTTTTTTTTTAGGTCTCTGTCTGTTCAGTGTGTTCTCGTTGCCAAACGATATTTCGTAGGAACTTGTTTTCAGTTCCTAAGGCTTCCACTGGATGGCAGTCTTTGGAATTTGGTTGAGGTTATTCATTTGTGCAATGAAGAAGTAGGCCATTATAGGAGCTGCGTTTCACTGTTGAGAGTTGCGCAAGATGTGAAAAGTAGCTTGGTTTGTTGTGTTCCTGTATTGAACACAGATAGACCCGTCTTCAATTTGATCGATTATTAACGTTTAAAAATACCTAAAGTTGTATTACAAAAGTAGTTTGAAATATTTTGGCAAAGTTTACAGGCAACTTTTGAAATATTTTGTAGTGACGTTGCGCATTTTGGAAGCTGTTTTTTTTGGGATCAAACTCGCCAAATAAATTTACATTTTGGATATATATGGACGGAATTAATCGAACAAAAAGGACCAATTGTGATGTTTATGGGACATATTGGAGTGCCAACAAAAGAAGCCCATCAAAGGTAAGGCATGTTTTATATTTTATTTCTGCGTTTTGTGTAGCGCCTGCAGGGTTGAAATATGCTACCCTCTTTGTTTACTGTTGTGCTATTATCAGATGTGCTTTCTTATGTTTACGCTGAAAAGGCTTTTAAAGATCTGACATGTTGGCTGGATTCACAACGAGTGTAGCTTTAGTTCAGTATCTTACATGCGTGTCTTAATGAAAGTTAGATTTTTATATACTTTTTTTGAATTTGCCACGCTGCATTTTCCCTGGCTTTTGCCCAAGTGGGACGCAACCGTCCCCTATACCATAAGAAGTTAAGGAGCCTTTTGGACCGAGACTTGGCTCTCTGGTACAGCTTGTCATGCTGTAGCAGAGAGAACAGTCTATGACTTGGGTGGCTGGAGTCTTTGACAATTTTTAGGGCCTTCCTCTGACACCACCTGTTATGGAGGTCCTGCATGGCAGGAAGTTTGGCCCCAGTGATGAACTGGGTCGTACACATTACCTTCTGTAGCGCCTTGACAAGCAGTTGCCATACCAAGCGGTGATGCAACCAGTAAGGATGCTCTCAATAATGCAGCTGTAGAACGTTTTGAGGATCTGAGGACCCATGCCAAACCTTTTCAGTGTCCTGTGGGGAAATAGGTATTGTCCTGTCTTCTTCATGACTGTCTTGGTGTGTTTGGACTGTGATTATTTGTTAGAGATGTGGACACCAAGGAACTTGAAGCTCTCGACCCACTCTGCTACAGCCCGTCGATGAGAATGGGGGCGTGCTCAGCCCTCCTTTTCCTGTAGTCCACAATCAGCTCCTTTTTCTTGCTCACGTTGAGGGAGAGGTTGTTTTCCTGGCACCACAAAGCCAGGTCTCTGACCTCCTTATAGGCTGTCTCATTATTGTCGGTGATCAAGCCTACCACCATTGTGTTGTCAGCAAACTTAATGATTGTGTTGGAGTCGTGCGTGGCCATGCAGTCGTGGGGGAACAGGGAGTACTGGAGGGGTCTAAGCACCCAACCCTGAGGGGCCCCCATGTTGGGGATCAGCGTGGCAGATATGTTGTTGCCTACCATTATCAACTGGGGTCGGCCCGTCAGGAAGTCCATGATCCTGTTGCAGAGGGAGGTGTTTAGTCCCAGGGTCCTTACCTTAGTAATGAGCTTTGAGCACACTATATGGTGTTGAACAATCAGCTGTCGTCAACAAACAGCATTCTCACATAAATCTTCCTTTTGTGCAGGTGGAAAAGTGGAGTACAATAGAGATTGCACCATCTGTAGATCTGTTGGGCTGGTTTAGGGTTTAGGGTTTATGGGATGATGGTGTTGATTTAACCAGACTTTATGGGTATTTTTTAATATTTTTTTCTTCACCTTTATTAAACCAGGTAGGCAAGTTGAGAACAAGTTCTCATTTAGAACTGCGACCTGGCCAAGATAAAGAAAAGCAGAGCGGCAAAAACAACAATACAGTTTCACATGGGATAAACTAAAGTACAGGGGATGGGGATGAGGTAGTTGGGTGGGCTATTTACAGATGGGCTGTGTACAGGTGCAGTGATCGGTAAGCTGCTCTGACAGCTCATGCTTATAGTTAGTGAGTCAGATATAAGTCTTCAGCTTCAGTGACTTGCAATTGGCAGCAGAGAACTGGAAGGAAAGGTGGCCAAATGATGTGTTTGCTTTGGGAATGACCAGTGAAATATACCTGCTGGGGCACGTGCTACAGGTGGGTGTTGCTATGGTGACCAGTGAGCTGAGTTAAGGTAGGGCTTTACCTAGCAAAGACTTATCAATGACCTGGATCCAGTGGGTTTGGCGACGAATATGTAGCGAGGGCCATACAGGCTGTGGTGACGGGTAGTATATGGGGCTTTGGTGACAAAACGGATAGCACTGTGATAGACTACATCCAGTTTTCTGAGTAGAGTACTAGAGGCTATTTTGTAAATGACATCGCCGAATTCAAGGATCGGTAGGATAGTCAGTTTTATGAGGGTATGTTTGGCAGCATGTATGAAGTAGACTTTGTTGCGAAATGGGAAGCCAATTCTATATTTAATTTTGGATTGGAGATGCTTAATGTGAGTCTGGAAGGAGAGTTTACAGTCTAACCAGACACCTAGGTATTTGTAGTTGCCCACATATTCTAAGTCAGAACCATCCAGAGTAGTGATGCTAGTCGAGCGGGCAGGTGCTGGCAGCGATTTGTTGAAGAGCATGCATTTAGTTTTTCTAGAATTTAAGAGCAGTTGGAGGCCACGGAATGAGTGTTGTATAGCATTGAAGCTCGTTTGGAGTTTTGTTAACAGTGTCCAAAGAATGGCCAGATGTATAGAGAATGGTGTTGTCTGCGTAGAGGTGGATCAGAGAATAACCAGCAGCAAGAGCGATATCATAGACATATACAGAGAAAAGAGTCGGCCCGAGAATTGAACCCTGTGGCACCCCCATAGAGACTGCCAGAGGTACGGACAACAGGCCCTCCGATTTGACACATTGAACTATCTGAGAAGTATTTGGTGAACCAGGTGAGGCAGTCATCTGAGAAACCAAGACAATTGAGTCTGTCGATAAGTCTAGTCTGGGGTGAACCAAGGGCTTAGTTGTACATTTTTTGAATGGGGCATGCGCATTTAAGATAGTGAGGAAAGCCCTTTTAATAAGCAACCAGGCATCCTCTACTGACGGGAGGAGGTCAAAATCCTTCCAGGATACCCGGAACAGGTCGATTAGAAAGGCCTGCTCACTGAAGTGTTTTAGGGAGCATTTGACAGTGATGAGGGGTGGTTGCTTGACCGTGGATCTATTATGGAAGCAGGTAATGAGGCAGTGATCGCTGAAATCCTGGATGAAAACAGCAGAGGTGTATTTAGAGGGCAAGTTGGTCAGGATGAAATCTAAGAGGGTGCACATGGTTGCAGATTTAGGGTTGTACCTGGTAGGTTCAGTGATAATTTGTGTGAGATTGAGGGCATCTAGCTTAGATTGTAGGACGGCTGGGGTGTTAAGCATGTCCCAGTTTAGGTCACCTAACAGTACGAACTCTGAAGATAGATGGGGGGCAATCAATTAACATATGGTGTCCAGGGCACAGCTGGGGGCTGAGGGAGGTCTATAGCAAGCGGCAACTGTGAGAGACTTTTTAAAAGTAGAAGCTTGAATTGTTTGGGCACAGATTTGGATAGTATGACAGAATTCTGCAGGCTTCCTAAGCCCCTACCTAAGCCAGGATTTAGACATGGCTGGGACATCCGGGTTGGCAGAGTGCTAAAGCAGTGAATGAAACAAACTTAGGGAGGAGGCTTCTGATGTTAAGATGCATGAAACCAAGGCTTTTACGGTTACAGAAGTCAACAAATGAGAGTGCATGGGGAATGGGAGTGGTTCTGTGGGCTGCAGGGCCTGGGTTAACCTCTACATCACCAGAGGAACAGAGGAGGAGTAGGATAGGGGTACGGCTAAAGCAGTGCTTCTCAATTATTTTCTGTTACGCCCTCCTTAGGAAGAAGTAAACATTTCGCGCCCCCCAACCCTCCGCCGCGACTGTAAATAGTATCATTTGTCTATAACATTTTTATAAGTACACTTCTGCATAACATTGTATCCTTATTAACATTAAAGAGAACAAAAAAGAAAAATGAAAGAAATATAGATCAATACAACAAAGAATAACTTCATGAACATTGTTTTTTAGTCTGTAACAGAAAATACTTAAAGTGCATCAATTTTCCTGAAATTTAAAAACAAATTCAACCCTTATTTAAACTGTAAACATTTTTGCCCATTTGATACTGAAAAATTAAATAAAATATAATCAATAAATAATAACAAATTCAAATTGATCAGCAACATTAACTAAGGAGCACAATATATGAAACACTTTGACCTATAAAACAAAAATGAATAAAACAATTTGTGCTGATTTAAAAAATATCAAAATGAGGAAGTCAGGATTAATGGCAACAATGAGCACGTTTTGCGTTTTGTTGACGAAACATTTCAAACTAAGTACAGAATCAATAATTAGGATGTTTTT
Organism: Oncorhynchus kisutch; assembly: GCF_002021735.2. NCBI lineage: Eukaryota > Metazoa > Chordata > Actinopteri > Salmoniformes > Salmonidae > Oncorhynchus > Oncorhynchus kisutch. Next base: position 5,511,758 of record NC_034194.2, read on the forward strand.
AACATGTTTTTAACATATTATAGCTAATATTCAATAAAGTTCCAACCGGAGTATTCCTTCTTGTCTTCGTGAGCAATGGAATGCAAGTGGCTACCATGAGGAAAAAGCGCGATCACAAAATGGCTGCTTGATGGACATCTGATATATTCTGCTCTCATTCACTCCCGCAACAACATAGAAGCCTCATTATAATTTCTATTGATGGTTGACATCTAGTGGAACCCATAGGCAGTGCAACACCATTCATATCTCAAGGGGATTTCATTGGGGACTCTGAATACATACAAGCTCAGATTTCTGACTTCCTGTTTTGATTTCAACTCAGGATTTTGCCTGCCAATATGAGTTCTGTTATACTCACAGACATCATTCAAACAATTTTAGAAACGCCAGAGTGTTTTCGATCCAATAATAATACTAATAAGCAAATATTAGCAACTATGACTGAGGAGCAGGCCATATGATAAGGGCACCTTTCATCCAAGCTACTCAATACTGCCCCTGCAGCCATAAAAAGGTAATATATGGAATCACTGAGGTGGCATCATAGTCAGTAGTGTCAACAAATTCATGCAGGTTCTCGAATGAATCAGTATTTCCTTCATCAAGTCGCCTGCCCCACATTGCAAGCTTTTGAGTGAAAGAGCTGATCTTGTCTATGACCTGAGGGAGGTGTTTATCTTTCCCTTGAAGCTGTAGATTTAGTTCATTTAGCTTTCCAAATACACTGCTCAAAAAAATAAAGGGAACACTAAAATAACACATCCTAGATCTGAATGAATGAAATATTCTTATTAAATACTTTTTTCTTTACATAGTTGAATGTGCTGACAACAAAATCACACAAAAACTATCAATGGAAATCAAATTTATCAACCCATGGAGGTCTGGATTTGGAGTCACACTCAAAATTAAAGTGGAAAACCACACTACAGGCTGATCCAACTTTGATGTAATGTCCTTAAAACAAGTCAAAATGAGGCTCTGTAGTGTGTGTGGCCTCCACGTGTCCGTATGACCTCCCTCTGAGGGATCTCCTCCCAGACCTGGACTAAAGCATCCGCCAACTCTTGGACAGTCTGTGATGCAACATGGCGTTGGTGGATGGAGCAAGACATGATGTCCCAGATGTGCTCAATTGGATTCAGGTCTGGGGAACGGGCGGGCCAGTCCATAGCGTCAATGCCTTCCTCTTGCAGGTACTGCTGACACACTCCAGCCACATGAGGTCTAGCATTGTCTTGCATTAGGAGGAACCCAGGGCCAAATGCACCAGCATATGGTCTCACAAGGGGTCTGAGGATCTCATCTCGGTACCTAATGGCAGTCAGGCTACCTCTGGCGAGCACATGGAGGGCTGTGCGGCCCCCCAAAGAAATGCCACCCCACACCATGACTGACCCACTGCCAAACCGGTCATGCTGGAGGATGTTGCAGGCAGCAGAACGTTCTCCACAGCATCTCCAGACTGTCACGTCTGTCACATGTGCTCAGTGTGAACCTGCTTTCATCTGTGAAGAGCACAGGGCGCCAGTGGCGAATTTGCCAATCTTGATGTTCTCTGGCAAATGCCAAACGTCCTGCACGGTGTTGGGCTGTAAGCACAACCCCCACCTGTGTACGTCAGGCCCTCATACCACCCTCATAGAGTCTGTTTCTAACCGTTTGAGCAGACACATGCACATTTGTGGCCTGCTGGAGGTCATTTTGCAGGGCTCTGGCAGTGCTCCTCCTGCTCCTCCTTGCACAAAGGCAGAGGTAGCGGTCATGCTGCTGGGCTGTTGCCCTCCTACGGCCTCCTCCACGTCTCCTGATGTACTGGCCTGTCTCCTGGTAGCGCCTCCATGCTCTGGACACTACGCTGACAGACACAGCAAAACTTCTTGCCACAGCTCACATTGATGTGCCATCCTGGATGAGCTGCACCACCTGAGCCACTTGTGTGGGTTGTAGACTCTGTCTCATGCTACCACTAGAGTGAAAGCACCGCCAGCATTCAAAAGTGACCAAAACATCAGCCAGGAAGCATAGGAACTGAGAAGTGGTCTGGTCACCACCTGCAGAACAACTCCTTTATTGGGGGCGTCTTGCTAATTGCCTATAATTTCCATCTGTTGTCTACTCCATTTGCACAACAGCATGTGAAATGTATTGTCAATCAGTGTTGCTTCCTAAGTGGACAGTTTGATTTCACAGAAGTGTGATTGACTTGGAGTTACATTGTGTTGTTTAAGTGTTCCCTTTATTTTTTATGTCACTCAGGTAGGCCAGTTTTGCCAGGAAGTTCTCATCCCTACATTTTTCTGCGAGGTCATACTTGTGCTCCTGCTCCGAAAACATTCTTGCTTCACTGTGGAACAGCACAGCTTGATGTTCAGCTCCCACCTCCTCACAGATAGCAGAGAAGACTCTTGTTTTTAGTGGTCTGGTCTTTATAAAATTGACTACACCTACAATGTCAGTCATAACTTCACTTAATTCAGAGGAAAGCTGCCTTGATGCCAGTGCTTCTCTGTGTATAACACAGTGTGTCCACTCAGCATTAGGTGAGACCTTCTTGATGAGTGCCCGAAGTCCTTTTCTCATCCCTGCCATGGTCTGTGCACCATCACTGCAAACGCCAATGCAGTTCTCCAACTTTAGCCCATTCTCAGTCAGGAAGCAGTCCAGCATTTTGAATAGTTCTTCAGCTGTGGCTCTGTCTCTGACATATTTACAAAAAAGTAGATCCTCACACAGGGAGTTTGTCATGTCAAAACGTACATACTGTAAGCAATAAACAAACAGTCTTTGTTGATGTCAGTTGCTTCATCGAACTGTAAGGCAAAACGTTTGTCTTTGAGTTTATCTACCAGCTGTTCTTTAAGATCGTTAGCAATGTCATTTATACGTCTGGCGACAGTGTCATTGGACAAAGGGATATAGTTTTTATTTTTGCAGCCCTTGCATAATCCAGCATGACAGAGACCATGTCTAATGCTGCAGGCAGTTTTTTTTTTGCACTGAGCAATTTGGTAGGCTTATATGATGCTAACAATGCTCGCTGGTTTACTGAAGTAGCATTTACAAAGCGCGATGATTGTTGGCAATATTCGGCACGTTTCGCTGAAAAAACTCAAGCGGCTTATCAGCGTTATTGGGGTGTAATGTCTTAATTTATTGACGCCTTAATGAAGCCTTCATTTATTTGGCTTCATGCTGTCCGCTGCCAACATTTTTAGACACAGTAAACATGCCGGTCTTTCCTCATCTCCCACCGTAGTCACAGTGAAGCCAAGCGCTACATACACTTTGTCATATTTCCTCGTCTTAGCTTTCGGGAGACTTACGTTTGTCTCATTATCTCCGTCTCTCTCCGCCTTTCTTTTTATCCCTATTAAATATTTTCCCATGGTGTCTCTTAAAAGGGTTTGTTATCTGCACTTCATATCTCCTGCTCTGTGCTGTGTGCTCTTGTTCGGTGCAAAAAAAAACGACTCCCTGCGGCAAAAAAAAGCATGTTCCCCGGGGTCACACGCAGCCCCCCTGGCATCGCTCTGAGCCCACCCAGGGGGGCGTGCCCCACTATTTGAGAAGGACTGGGCTAAAGGCTAGGATAGATTCAAGGCATAATGTACAGACAAGGGTATGGTAGGATGTGAGCAGAGTGGAGGTAAACTTAGGCATTGAGTGACGATGTGAGAGGTTTTGGCACCAGTTAAGCCAGGTGAGATCACCTCATTTGTGGGTGGTGGGACAAAAGGTCTATCTAAGGCATATTGGGCAGGGCTGGGGGCTCAACAGTGAAATAAGACATGAATCACTTAAATAACAATAGACAAGGCATATTGACATTAGGGAGAGGCATGTGTAGCCAAGTGATCATAGGGTCCAATGAGTAGTAATAGGTGAGCTAGGGAGTCAATTCAGTAGTCGCTACTACGTTAGGCTAGCTAGAGACACGGCTATTCAGACAACTAGCGGGCCGGGGCTAGCAGATGGGCCTTCGGCGACGTCACAACGGAAGAGCCTGTTGAAACTGCCTCGGACGAATACATCGGCAGACCAGTCGTGATGGATCGGAGGGGCTTCGTGTCGACAGCATAGTGTCCAGGACAATTGGCAAAAGAGGTATTGTAGTCCAAGAATTAACTGGTGGACCTCTTCGGCTAGCCAGGAGATGGGCCTAGCTCGAGTCTAACTGGTGCTTGCTTTGGGACAGAGACATTAGCCAGGAGTTGCCAATCGGATTGCAGCTAGTTAGCTGCGATGATCCGGTGTAAAGGTGCAGAGCTTGCGGTAGGAATCCGGAGATATGGTAGAGAAAAAGCATTCTAATATGCTCTGGGATGATATTGCGCTGTGCAGACTGGCAGGTATTGACCACTAGTAGTGGCTAACTGACTACTAGCTAGTAGCTAGTTAACCGGCTAGCTTCTGATGGGGGTTCCAGTTCTAAAGTATAAAAATAGCAAATCCCTACCACATTGGGTGAGGCGGGTTGCAGGAGAGTGTATTCAGTCCGTCGATGGAAAGTGAGATTAAAATATATACGAAATATATATTAAATTTGTGGTCACCTTTTGGTCAGTAATTGTGTTATTTTTTTCAATAGTTGTGTAGTTTTGGTCAGTAATTGTGGTCAGCAGTGGTCAGTCATTTTAGTTAGTAGTTGTGGTAAGTAGTTTATTGGCTCAGTAGTTGTGTGGTTGTGGTCAGTATATGTCTGGTTGTGGTCAATAGTTATAGTGAGTGGTTGTGTTGTTGTTGTCAGTAGTTGTGTGGTTGTGTTCAGTAGTTGATTGGTTGTGGTCAGTTTGTGTGTGGTTCAGTAGTTGTGTGGTAAACATTTGTGTGGTTTTGGCCAGTAGTTGTGGTCAATGACTGTGTTTAGTAGTTTGGCTGTAGTCAATAGTTGTGTAGTTGTGGTCAGTGATTGCTTTTAGTACTTAGGTTGTGGTCAGAAGTTGTGGTTGTGTTCAGTCGTTGTGTGGTTGTGGTAACTAGTTGTGGACAGCAGTTGTGTGGTTGTGGCAAGAAGTGGTTGTGTTCAGTAGTTGTGGTCAGTAATTGTGTTTTCAATAGTTTTGTAGTTGTGGTCAGTAGTTGTGGTCAGCAGTGCTCAGTAGTTTTGGTTAGTAGTTGTTTTAAGTAGTTAATATGCTCAGTGGTTGTGGTCATTAGTTGTGTGGTTCAGTGTTGGTGTGGTCTGTAGTTGTGGTAAGTAGTTTTATGATTGTGATCAGTAGTTGTGGTTAATAGTGGTCAGTATTTATAGGCAGTAGTTGTAGTAACTAGTGTGGTTTTGATCATCAATGTTGTAGTTGTGTGGTTAAGTGTTTGACGTCTGTAGTTGTGTGGTTGTGGTAAGCAGTTGTGGTAAGTAGTTTTATGGTTATGATCAGGTGTTGTGGTCAATAGAGATCAGTAGTTGTAATCATTAGTGTGGTTTTGATCATCAATGTTGTAGTTGTGTGGTTAGTGTTTGATGTCAGTAGTTGTGTGGTTGTGGCCAGGAGCTTTGGTCAGTATTAGTCAGGAGTGGTCAGTGGTTGTGTTCAACAGTTGTGGTTAGTAGTTTGGTGGTTTTTGGTCAGTAGTTGTGGTAACTAGTTGATGTCAGTAGTTGTGAGGTTGTGGTCAGTAAATCTGGTCAATAGTTGTGTGATCAGTAGTGTTGGTCAGTAAATGTGTTATTGAGTGGTTGTGTTGCAGGTTCTTTCAGCCCTATAGTTTGGATGTGGGAAGTAGTTGTGGGCAGCAGTTGTGGTCAGTATTTTTGTTTTCAGTAGTTGTGTGGTTGTGGTCAGTAGTTGTGTATTCAATAGTTGTGTTCAACAGTTATGGTCAGTAGTTGTTTCGTTTTTGTGATTGTGCTGCTGGCTCTTCGGGCCCTACAGTATACACATGGTAAGTTGTTGTGGTCAGTAAATATGGTCAGCAGTTGTGGTCAGAAGTTGAGTGTTCAGTAATTGTGTAGTTTTAAGTAGATGTGGTCAGTTCTAGTGGTCAGTAGTTTTGTTGTTGTGGTCATTAGTTGTGTGGGTCAGAAGTTTTCTGGTCAGTAGTTGTGGTCAGTAGTTGTGTGGTTTTTGTCAGTCGTTTTGGTCAGTAGGTTTGTGATCAGTCATTATGTGGTTTAGTAGTTGTGGTCAGTAGTTATGTTGTTTTGGTCAGTACTTATGGTCAATAATAATGTGTATTGTATTTATTATGGATCCCCATTAGCTGCTGCCAATTTTACTAATACACAAAGCAACTCAATCAGGTGTATCTCACTGATCATCCCTAAAGCCAACACCTCATTTGGCCGCCTTTCCTTCCAGTTTTCTGCTGCCTGTGACTGGAACGAATTGCAAAAATCGCTAAAGTTGGAGACTTATCTCCCTCACCAATTTTAAACATCTGCTATCTGAGCAGCTAACCGATCGCTGCAGCTGTACATAGTCCATCGGTTAAATAGCCCACCCAATTTAGCTACCTCATCCCCATACTGTTTTTATTTATTTACTTTTCTGCTCTTTTGCACACCAGTATCTCTACCTGCACATGACCATCTGATCAATTATTCGCCTACCTCCTCATGCCTTTTGCACACAATGTATATAGACTCTTTTTTTATTTTTCTACTGTGTTATTTATTGACTTGTTTATTGTTTACTCCATGTGTAACTCTGTGTTGTTGTCTGTTCACACTGCTATGCTTTATCTTGACCAGGTCGCAGTTGTAAATGAGAACTTGTTCTCAACTAGCCTACCTGGTTAAATAAAGGTGAAATATATATATATATGTTTTTAAACATTGAAATTGCAAGCAACATCCAATCCTCTCATACAGCATGGTTACACAAATCATTTTTTTTTATCCATGTCACGCCCTGACCATAGAGAGCCCTCTGGGTTCTCTATGGTGTTTTAGGTCAGGGTGTGACTAGGGGGGTTTCTAGGTATTATATTTCTATGTTGGTGTGTGTGTGTGTGTGTATGGTTCCCAATTGGAGGCAGCTGATGATCGTTACCTCTAATTGGGGATCATGCTTAGAGTGTCCTTTTTCCCACCTTTGATGGGGGAAGTTGTTTTGTATGAGTGCTTATGTGGCGACGTATTTCACGATCGTTATATATATATATCTATATATATATATATATATTTAAAAAAAATTGGGGGGGTTTACTATCATTAAAATGTGGAATTCTACGCACACTGCGCATTGTTCTAATTATTCATATGACGGTCATGACAATCCAACTCTTTGCCTCAGCAACTGCTTGTAACAGAATCAATACAGAAACAAATGTGGCTATATACATGTAATTTAGCTAGTTAGGCCAAATGGAATTTTAAGCACTATTTATCATGCTACATAGCTACTTCATCTTAGACAATAAGTTGAAACTTTACAGGGTGGGTCTGGGTACTTTTCATTCAATATATACTTTCATCGGCATGTTTATTGATGAATTCTTATGGCTGCAGGGGCAGTATTGTGTAGCTTGGATGAAAGGTGCCCAGAGGTGCCCAGAGAAAACGGCCTGCTCCTCAGTCCCAGTTGCTAAAATATGCATATTATTATTAGTATTGGACAGAAAACTCTGAAGTTTCTAAAACTGTTTGAATGATGTCTGTGAGTATAACAGAACTCATAGGGCAGGCAAAATCATGAGAATATATCCAAACAGGAAGTGGGAAATCTGAGGTTGGTCGATTTTCAACCCAGCCCCTATTGAATACACAGTGGGATATTGGTTATGTTGCACTTCCTAAGGCTTCCACTATATGTCAAACGTCTTTAGAAACTGTAATGAGGCTTCAAGTGTGATGTGGGGCTGGATGAGAGCTCTTTCAGTCAGTGGTCTGGCAGAGAGCCAGGTCCTGGTCACACGCATTTCACATGATAGCGACCTGCATTCCATGGCATTTCTACAGACAATGGAATTCTCCGGTTGGAACGTTATTGAAGATTTATGATGAAAACATCCTAAAGATTGATTCTACACTTAGTTTGAAATGTTTCTACGACCTTTAATATAACTTTTTTAAGTTTTCTTCCGTTTGGCTGGACCTGCACGAGCGTTTGGATTTATGTACTAAACGCCCTAACAAAAGTAGCTACTTGGACATAAATACTGGACATTATCGAACAAATCAAACATTTATTGTCAAACTAGGATTCCTGGGAGTTCATTCTGATGAAGATCATCAAAGGTAAGGGAATATTTATAATGTTATTTATGATTTCTTTTGACTCCAACATGGCAGATACATTTTTTTTTCTGTGCTCCGTTCTCAGATTATTACATGGTTTGCTTTTTCCGTAAAGTTTTTTAAAAATCTGACAGAGCAGTTGCATTAAGGAGAGGTATATCGATATTTCCATGTCTAACAATTGTATTTTCATCGACATTTATAATGAGTATTTCTGTAAAATGATGTGGCTCTCTGCAATATCACCGGATGTTTTTGGAACTAGTGAATGTAACGCGCCAATGTATACTGAGATTTTTTAAATATAAATATGAACTTTATCAAATAAAACATACATGTATTGTCTAACATGATGTCGTATGATTTCTGATGAAGATCATCAAAGGTTAGTGATTAATTTGATCTCTATTTATGCTTTTTGTGACTCCTCTCTTTGGCTGGAAAAATGGCTGTGTTTTTCTGTGAGTTGGTGGTGACCTAACATAATCGTTTGTGGTGCTTTTGCTGTAAAGCCTATTTGACATCGGACACTGTGGTGGGATTAACAACGAGATTACCTTTAAAACGGTATAAGATACATGTATGTTTGAGGAATTTTAATTATGAGATTTCTGTTGTTTTGAATTTGGCGCCCTGTACTTTCACTGGCTGTTGTCATATCGATCCCGTTAACGGGATTGCAGCCCTAAGAAGTTAACCACTTCCGGTTGCTCCAGGAAGCTTAGAATCAACACAAGTAGACCTCATAGTGGCCTGATGGATTGTCATCGAAGACAGATTCACAAGGCATTCATAACCCACATAGGCTTCAGGTTTAATTTAGGGGAGCAGGCAATGTATTCCTATGGGGAGAGAAGTCATCGCAAACTGTTTGATGTACACACCTTCTTCCTGACGTCGAATTGTGCTTCTAACCCTAATGATTCTTCCGCTGCCACCCAAAAGCACCTGCAATTTAATGCCAGGCTTCATTATGGGCCTACTTTTTTTCACAGTCGCTGCGCTCAGACCGAGCGAGCTACGGTCAAACGGGGCATCTCGTTGAACTCGGCACAACCTAGCGATTATGGTAATGCCATTGCAGGCTCTGTGTGTCTTTAAGCACAGCACTGTGTCACTCCATCCTTGCTGTGTGTGTGTGTGTGTGTGTGTGTGTGTGTGTGTGTGTGTGTGTGTGTGTGTGTGTGTGTGTGTGTGTGTGTGTGTGTGTGTGTGTGTGTGTGTGAGTGAGAGCTTTTCTTTGACATCTGTTGGGGGAAATGACTGAATTACAGTTTATGAGGGTTGCCTAATCACACATATGAAGTTTTGAAAAGATATGACATTTTTAACCCTTCAAAACAGCCTCTATGACCCCATTTTAAGGCACTTCCGGTTGACACAGGAAGCTGAAATTGAGCACATATCCTCCTTGGGGTAGGCTCTAACAACGTATTTTTAAGAACTGACTGATTTACAGACGGTTTTATGAGTGTTTGTGATTTCAGAAAATCACAGAGATCTCGCAGAGCTCCGAAACCTGCCTTAACGGATTCATCTGAACACTCCACAACTGGATATGTAACTTAAAAAAACAACAACACCCATTTTTTTGAACATCACCAATTGTACATTGTACGAGTTACGATAGGTAAATGGCTGGTTCTTTTTTTCCTGACACCGTAGGTTCATGTACTTTGATGTGAAGCGGTCAAATTAGCACTCTATTTTCGTTTTTGACCTTTAATCCCAGAAAAACTCAATAAGCGTTGAGGCCTCGACGCCATCTTTTTCGGAGCTAACTGCCCATTATGCCAAACCTATGCTCACCAAATTTCGTCTTCGAAGTCTTTTCCGTTTCGGAGAAATGGCCTTGTCATGATTGGTGATGTTTTATACATTTGCAATAAGTTTTTCATTTGCCATCTGGTGGAATTTACCAGGACTGCAGAAAAAAATGACAAATTTTATCAAACCGAATGTCTGAGAGACTTCGTTCGATGACTTCCCGGAAGATCTGGCCGTGGTGCACGGCCCGCCGCCATCGGCGAATTTTACAAACATTCGCGGATGTCTAGTAAGAGACCGTACATTTGCAATATGGAGTTTCTCATCGATCATACAGCAAATGCCAAAATGTGCCCTTCATGTATGACATGACAACTGCATCTGAGTTTTGGGAAACCCTTCCCCAGCTTTCATGCTGGCTGAAGACTAGTTAGCCAGTAACTAGCTAATAACAAACACAGATGAAAGCGGAAACCTTTAAGTATCTCTGCCTTATAATTACAGGTTTCCCGATTTAATCTATTTGTTGACGCACTGCAGTCAAATTTGGGTGCCAGGAGACTAGGTAAGTAACTATGTAAACAACGCCCCTCTGTGAATACACCTTCTGCGATTTTGGTTAGAAGGTGGTACTTATTTAAAAAATGTCACCATTGGTAAAAATATTTATAAATGTACTGTATATGCAAATATGATCCAAAAATAAAAAATTGTCAAGAACAGCTGCCCAAAAATGTTACAAACATTCAAAATGAGTAAATCAAGTATTGTTGAATTCACAGTGTTACATTTTTGGGGCTTAAATTTACTACTGGGAGTTATCTTAAGCCTCGTGAGTTATCCGCTCCCTGGAGTTAGTGTTGATAACTGGAGTTTATTGGGACAGAGTATTTTTAACTCCATTAAGAGTAACCAGAGACAGGGAGTTACATCTATGGAGTTATCCACAGATATGGGAAAGGCATCATTGTAAAAATGTCCCAGTATGCTCTGTCACAGGTTGATTTGTATAATTGTTTCAATATCAGTAATATCAGCATGTAAATGTATTATTTGTGATGTTATGCTACACAAAGGTAAGAAACATACATTTTGAAAAATGTATCAAATCTGTAAGTGGTTGGATTTATAGCTACTGTTAGTGCGATAGTTGTTCCAGTTTACATGGTGTAGGTAGTCTCCATGACATGTATTATTTTCACTACTCTGACAGGTATTCTAAATAGCTTCCTTCAAGTTGGGTCTAACAGAAATTGAATATCACATTGCAAACCACCATAATGTGACACATAAGGTATATTCAAATAAGGTATAACATGATGACCAGACCGACTCCATGTGTGCAGTTGACTTGCCTAGTTAAATAAAAGTTAAAAAAACAACAGTGAAATGCTTACTTACAGGCTCTAACCAATAGTGCAAAAAAAGGTATTAGGTGAACAACGGTAGGTAAAGAAATAAAACAGTAAAAACACAGGCTATATACAGTAGCGAGGCTACATACAGACACCGGTTAGTGAGGCTGATTGAGGTAGTATGTACATGTAGATATGGTTAAAGTGACTATGCATATATGATGAACAGAGAGTAGCAGTAGCGTAAATAAACAGAGAGTAGCAGTAGCGTAAATAAGGGTTGGCGGGTGGTGGGTGGGACACAATGCAGATAGCCCGGTTAGCCAATGTGCGGGAGCACTGGTTGGTCAGTCCAATTGAGGTAGTATGGTACATGAATGTATAATTAAAGTGACTATGCATATATGATAAACAGAGAGTAGCAGCAGCGTAGGAAGAGGGGTTGGGGGGAGCACACAATGCAAATGGTCCAGGTAGCAATTTGATTACCTGTTCAGGAGTCTTATGGCTTGGGGGTAAAAACTGTTGAGAAGCCTTTTTGTCCTAGACTTGCCACTCTGGTACCGATTGCCATGCGGTAGTAGAGAGAACAGTCTATGACTGGGGTGGCTGGGGTCTTTGACAATTTTTAGGGCCTTCCTCTGACACCGCCTGGTGTAGAGGTCCTCCATGGCAGGCAGCTTAGCCCCAGTGATGTACTGGGACGTACGCACTACCGTCTGTAGTACCTTGCAGGCGGCAGGCCGAGCAATTGCCGTACCAGGCAGTGATGCAACCATGCTCTCGATGTTGCAGCTGTAGCTGTAGAACCTTTTGAGAATCTCAGGACCCATGCCACATCTTTTTAGTTTCCTGAGGGGGAATAGGCTTTGTCGTGCCAATCTTCACAACTGTCTTGGAGTTCTTGGAACATTCCAGTTTGTTCTTGATGTGGACACCAAGGAACTTGAAGCTCTCAACCTGCTCCACTACAACCCCGTTGATGAGAATGGGGGTGTGCTCTGTCCTCCTTTTCCTGTTGTCCACATCATCTCCTTTGTCTTGGTTACGTTGAGGAATAGGTTGTTATTCTGGCACCACCCGGCCAGGTCTCTGACCTCCTCCCTATAGGCTGTCTTGTCTTTGTTGGTGGTCAGGCTGTTGTGTCATCTGCAAACTTAATGATGGTGTTGGAGTCGTGTCTAGCCATGCAGTCGTGGGTGAACAGGGAGTACTGATCACGCACTCCTGGGGAGCTCAAGTGTTGAGGATAAGCGTGGCAGTTGTGTTGCTACCTACCCTCAACACGCCCGTCAGGAACAAGGAGGTGTTTAGTCCCAGGATCCTTAGCTTAGTGATGAGCTTTGAGGGTACTATGATGTTGAACGCTGAGCTGTTGTCAATGAATAGCATTCTCACATAAGTGTTCCTTTTGTCCAGGTGGGAAAGGGCAGTGTGTAGTGCAATAGAGATTACATCATCTGTGGATATCTTTGGGCGGTATGCAAATTAGGGTGGGTCTAGGGTTTCTGGGATAATGGTTATTTATGTGAGCCTTTACCAGCCTTTCAAAGCACTTCATGGCTACGAACGTGAGTGCTACGGGTCTGTAGTCATTTAGGCAGGTTTCCTTTGTGTTCTTGGGCACAGGGACTATGGTGGTCTGCTTGAAACATGTTGGTATTACTGACTCAATCAGGGACATGTTGAAAATGTCAGTGAAGACACCTGTCAGTTGGTCAGAACATGCCCAGAGCATATGTCCTGGTAATCCGTTGACCTTTCTAATGGTCTTACTCACTTCGGCTACGAAGTGCATGATCACCCAGTCATCCGGAGTAGCTGATGCTCTCATGCATGCCTCGGTGTTGCTTGCCTCAAAGCGAGCGTACTGGGCAGCTCGCGGCTGTGCTTCCCTTTGTAGTCTGTAATAGTTTGCAAGCCCTGCCATATAAGACGAGCGTCGGAGCCGGTGTAGTATGATTCAATCTTAGCACTGTATTGACTCTTTAACTGTTTGATTGTTCGTCGCTGGGCATAGCAGGTATTCTTGTAAGCTTCTGGGTTAGTGTCCCGCAGCTCCCGGCAGCTCTAGCCTTTTAGCTCAGTGCCAATGTTGCCTGTAATCCATAGCTTCTGTTTGGGGTATGTACGTACAGTCACTGTGGGGACGATGTCCTCGATGCACTTATTGATAAAACCAGTGACTGATGTGGTGTGTTCCTCAATGCCTTTGGAAGAATCCCGGAACATGTTCCAGTCTGTGATAGCAAAACAGTCCTCTAGTTTAGCATCTGCTTCATCTGACCGCTTTTTTATAGACCCAGTCACTGGTCCTTCCTGCTTAAATACATATTTTTTGATTACAACATACCCTACTTCAGGCAAGCAAAATCTAGAGACTTCCTCAGATTTCGTGCACCAGCTGTTGTTTACAAATATCCTCACCAGAGTGTGCTGTTCTATCTTGCCGGTGCAGCGTATATCCTGCTAGCTGAATATCCATGTCGTCATTCAGCCACGATTCCGTGAAACATGGGATATTACAGTTTTTGATGTCCCGTTGGTAGGATATTTGTGATCGTACCTCGTCTAGTTTATTGTCCAATAGCTTTGACGTTAACAGCAGCTTTCCCACTCGCCTTTTCCAGGTCCTGACCAGGCATCCGGCTCTTTGTTCTCTGTACCTCCCGGGTGTTTGGAGAATGTCCCGTGTTGAAGAAAAAATCTTTGTCTATTCCGAGGTGAGTGATCGCTGTCCTGATATCCTGAAGCTCTTTTTTTGCCATAAGATACGGTGGCAGAAACATTATGTACAAAATAAGTTAAAAATAATGCGAAATAAAAACACATAATAGCACAATTGGTTGGGCTCCCGTAAAACTGCTTCCATTTCTTCCGGCGGAGAGACATTCATGGACATTTAGTTAGCTTGTTGTTGCTAGCAGTAGAGGAGGCTGGTGATGTGGAACCCATGGAGATGACAGAGCGTGTTTAAAAAATCGTCCAAGACCAATTATTTTAACCTAAGATCCAAGACGACGTAGCAGTAAGACGTGTTTGTTTTTGTCCCGTTTTTGCCCCGTGTAAATATAGCTTTTTTGGTATACACTTCAATATTTTTCAATCTCTTTTTTCCGTTTTCGGATTAAATATACCTCCCTGCAACCCACCTAGTCCAATGTGGTTCGGCTCTGCTATTTTTTTTAGACCTTATTACTGGAACCTCCATCAGAGGCTAGCCATCAGCAGCTAGCCAGCTAATGAGCTACTAGCTATTTAGTTTGTAAGCCATTGTTAGCCACTGCTAGTGGTCTTTACCCTTCACTCAGATCAGCCCGGATATTACCTGCCAGTCTGCACAGCGTGATGTCAGCCCTGAGCATATCGGACTGCCTTTTTCCACTACATTACCGAATTCCTGCCACAAGCTCTGGACCATCAAACCGGATCATCGCAGCTAGCTAGCTGCTACAGAGTGGCTATTGTGGCTAACGCCCTTGTCCAGAAAATAAATGATAACTGTCAGGATTTGGCCAGGGTTGTTCCGGTTTTGGTCACTAGATGCCCCCATTGTGCTCCCGCTCCAGTACCTCAGATTCACGTTGCCATGGCAGTTAACCCCCTGGCTGAACCTCGTCTTCCGCCTCTCCAACGGTTCTCAGGTGATCCGTAAGGGGTTTTTCACCCAATGTTCTCTCTCCTTCGAGCTGCAACCCTCATGGTTTCCCACCGACCGGTCCAAGATCGCATATATCATCACCCTGCTGTCAGAAAAAGCCCTGACCTGTGCTACTGCTGTGTGGGATGCCCAAAGTCCCTGCTGTGCCAGCTACTCTGCCTTTGCTGAGGAATTCAAGCAAGTGTTTCAAGGCCCTACCAGCGGTCTTTCTGACACTATCCAAGATGAACTGGCCACTCGGGAACCACCGGACAATCTTGTGTCCCTGATCAAGTTGGCCTCGCGCATTGACCAGCATCTGAGAGAGAGAGAACTCAACCGTAGACCTCTCGCCCTAGCCCCTACCAGTCCATGCTCCGAGTCCCCACCTTTATCCTCGCTGGCTCCACCGGAACCCATGCAGATTGGACGCATCTCCCAGGCTGAAAGAGACCGTTGGATGAGGGAGCGATGCTGTCTATATTGAGGCAAACCGGGCCATTTCCCCTCCACGTGTCTCGGGCTCCAGGGAACCACTCTGTCCCGTGCAGACCTGGGGGGACTGTAATGGGAAACATAACCTCCTCCCATCCGTCCAACTACCGTCTGCTTCACCTTCAAGCCTTGGTAGACTCTGGAGCCGCAGGTAACTTCATGGATGGTGTCTGGGCGAAGGAGAATGGCGTTCCCTCTGAACCTCTAAGTGACCCCATGAGGGTTACTACATTGGATGGAAGCCCTTTGGGATCTGGACTTGTCACTCTTGTCACTACCCCCTTGCGACATTCAGTTTCCCAACACCAGGAAGTGATGAACTTTCATCTGATCTCCTGTTCCGAGTTCCCTCTCGTCCTTGGATACCCCTGGCTTCACAGCCATAACCCTCACATCGACTTGTCTGTGGGCACTATCAAGCAGTGGGGTCCTACGTGCAAGCCACTTGTATCTTTCCGAGTTCCCCAAGTTCTATTCCCGAGTCTCGAGAATCCATCGACCTGTCCCGAGTTCCAGAGTGTACCATGACCTCAAACCGGTATTTAGCAAACAGAGGGCCACCATGCTACCACCCCATAGACCTTACCATTGCCCCATCGACCTGTTTCCGGGCACCTGCCCCCCAAGGAGTCAGATCTTTTCCATATCTCTTCCCGAACGAGCTGCTATGGATACCTACATCAAGGACGTTCTGGAAGCAGACCTCATGCGTCCATCCACCTCTCCGGCGGGAGCAGGGTTTTTCTTTGTGGCCAAAAAAGACGGTGGATTACGTCCTTGCATCGGCTACCGGTGACTCAATGCCATAATCGTCCGTAACCGCTACCCGCTACCCCTTATGGCCACAGCCTTTGAGCTGCTCCAGGAAGCAGTTGTCTTCACTAAGCTTGACCTGCGGAACTCATACCATCTTGTGCGGATCAGACCCGGTGACGAGGGGAAGACCGATTTCAACACGCCTACTGGTCACTACGAATACTTGGTGATGCCCTTCGGCCTGACCAACGGCCCCAGCTGTGTTCCAAGCGCTCATAAACAATGTGCTTAGGGATATGCTTAACATATTCGTGTTCGTTTACTTGGATGACATCCTCATCTTTTCGAGCTCCCTTCAAGAACACACAAAGCATGTCAGACAAGTACTCAAACGCCTCCTAGACAGCCATTTGTACGTTAAGCCGGAAAAATGTGAATTCCATTCATCCCGAGTACAATTCCTGGGATTTGTAGTGGAACCCGGTCGAGTCCAAATGGACTCCAGGAAGGTAGGGGCGGTAGCAGATTGGCCCACCCCCAAGTCCATTAAGGAAGTTCAGCGTTTCCTGGGCTTCACAAACTTTTACCGCAAGTTCATCAAGAACTTCATCTTGGTGGCAGCCCCTCTCTCAGCTTTAACCAAGGGTGGCAACGCAAGGTTTTTGTGGGGAAAAGAAGCTGAGACGGCCTTCCAAGGACTCAAGCAGCGCATCCTTTCTGCTCCCATCCTGACACTACCGACTGCGGATGAACCTTTTGTGGTTGAGGTAGACGCATCAGAGGTTGGTGTTGGAGCTGTCCTGTTTCAGAGGGGTGAAGACAAGAAGCTCCACCCTTGCACTTTCTTCTCACACCGGCTTACCCCGGCCGAGAGGAAATACGATGTGGGGGATCGTGAACTCCTAGCGGTTAAGATGGCATTGAAGGAATGGAAACAATGGGCTTCTCACCCATTTCAAGTGCTTACGGACCACAAAAATCTGGAGTATATCCAGCAGGCGAAGCGGTTGAACTCCAGACAAGCTCGATGGTCTCTTTTCTTCAATCGATTCCAGTTTATCCTCACCTATCAGCCCGGGTCGAAGAATCTCAAACCGGATGCCTTGTCCCGAGTCTACGCTCCTGCCATTCGAGACGACACTGACATGCCTGTCCTTCCTGCTGCTAAGATCGTGGCCCCGATCTCGTGGCAAGTTGAGGATACTGTGAAACGAGCTCAAGCTATCGAACCGGGTCCGAAAGGAGGTCCTGTCAATCGGTTGTTTGTCCCCAAGGCAGCGAGGACCCAGGTCCTTCTGTGGGGGCACTCCTCTCGCCTCACCTGTCAACTGGGCGTAGGTCGCACCTTGGAGTTCATCCAGCGAAAGTTCTGGTGGCCCACCATAAAAGAAGACGTTTCCACTTTCGTCAAGGCCTGCCCCGTGTGCTGCCAGGGCAAATCTTCTCACCTCCACCCTCAAGGACTCCTTCACCCTTTACCTGTTCCCCACAGACCCTGGTCCCATATCTCGTTGGACTTTTTTTCTGGCCTTCCTCTGTCCCATGGTAATACTACTATCCTAGTCATCATCGACAGGTTTTCTAAGGCGGCCAGGTTCGTCCCCCTGACTAAGTTACCTTCTGCCAAGGAAACGGTTGGTAACGAGTTGGTAATTAACCATGTGTTCCGAGTCTTCGGCATTCCTCAAGATATGGTTTCCAACAGAGGTCCCCAGTTCGCCTCAAGGTTTTGGAAGGCCTTCTGCCAACTCATAGGGGCCTCTGCCAGTCTATCTTCAGGGTACCACCCAGAGTCCAACGGCCAAACAGAGAGGATGAATCAAGAGCTGGAAACCACCCTCAGATGTATGGCCCTTAACAACCCGTCCACATGGTCGTCCTTCATTGTTTGGGCCGAATACGCGCACAACACCTTGCACTCCTCCTCCACTGGTATGTCCCTGCACGAGAGTCAGTTTGGCTATGCCCCTCCATTGTTCCCGGACCAGGAGGCAGAAGTTGGAGTGCCTTCAGCCTTGAAGTTCGTCAGACGCTGTCGGCTTACGTGGAGGAAGACCCATCTTAATATTCTACGTTCCTCACAGCGGTACCAACAACAAGCCAACAGTCGTCGCCAACCCGGGCCTACCCTGCGCCCCAGCGTAGAGAGAGAGAGAGTCTGGCTGGAGTCTCGCAAGCTGTTGCAGAAATACATCGGTCCCTTTAAGGTCGCCAGGAGAGTGAACCCCGTTTCATATCGCCTACACTTACCCAGATCCCTTAAGATTAATCCCACGTTTCACATTTTCTTATTAAAACCTGTTGTTTTTTCTCCCCTTGTCCCGGCAGACAGACTTCCCCCTCCACCCTGTGTCATCGGAGGCCAGCCGGCTTATACCGTCCATCGGATACTGGATTCCCGCCGGGTGCAGCGGTCCTGGCAGTATCTGGTGGACTGGAAGCGCTCCTGGGTTCCTGCCAAAGACATACTGGACCCTGACCTCATTCGACAGGCCCTCCACCCCGAGAAAGCTGGTAGGAACGTCAGGAGCCGTTCCTAGGGGGGGGGGGGGGGTGATTCTGTCAGGATTTGGCCAGGGTTGTTCCGGTTTTGGTCACTAGATGCCCCCATTGTGCTTTTTGACCCTTTTGTTTTCCCTTGTTCCCAGTTATTATTTGCACCTGTGCCTCTAAACCCTTAGTTTTCCTCAGTTCTTTGCTCTGTGTTTGAATGTTAGCACCCAGCCCCAGTGATGCTGTGAACATTTGTTGCTCCAGTTGGACTCTCTTGTGGAACTCTGTTTTTGTTCTTGTTTATTTATTTTTGAGTATCTTTTGAGGCTTTTTTCTGCTGTACCTACCACCTTTTTGACTTGGAGGATTACCTTTGTTCTCTTGGAATTACTTTTGCCATTGTGGAGTTATATTTTTGCCTGAAGAACTTTCCTTTTTACTTTATTAAAACACCGTCTCAATTATTGCTGTGTCTGCCTCATCTTCTGGGTTCTGCCGACTATTCGTGGCTCAGTTTGCGAAGTGACTGTTTCTCACACTGGAGACCCGGGTTCGTAACCGGGTCCTGCCAATAACATAACTCAAAAGGAAGGAGTTTGCATTTTGGCGCAGTGCTGAGGGGGAGCTAGCCTCGCGCTAGGCCCATCTCCTGGCTAGCAAATGAATTACACCAACTACAATACCGCTCTTTCAATATGGCCTGGACCCTTTGTCGACACGGAGCCCTCCAATCCATCACGACTGGTCTGCTGGTCTGCTGACGTAATTCGGCCGATGTGCTCTCAACCAGCCTCTGCGTCGTTGATGTCGGTGAAGACCCATCTGCTAGCCCCGGACCACTAGCCTCGGACCCATCTGAACGCCGTGTCTCCCGCTTGCCTAGTGTAGTAACGACTACCGAACAGCTCCCTGTTTCATCTATTGCTGATCATTGGACCCTATGATCACTCGGCTACACAGCTGATGCCTACTGGACTGCTGGACTGTTCAATAACATGGTACTCCATTTGGTTTATCTGTTGGCCCCAGCCTCAAACTCAGGCCCTGTGTCTAACTGACCCTCTCTGCCCATTCATGACCATTTACCCGTTGTTGTTGTCTTAGCTGTTTACCCCATTGTTGTCTTACCCATTGTTGTCTTAGCTCTCCCAATCAACACCTGTGATTGCTTTATGACTCTCTTGAATGTCAATATGTCTTGTATACTGTTGATTAGGGTATCTCTCATTGTTTTATTCTACTGTGGAGTACCTAATCCCGCTCAACATGCCTCAGATATCTCCTTTGTCCCACCCCCTACACATGCGGAGACCGCACCTAGCTTAACTGGCACCTCTCTCATCGTCACTCAATCCCTAAGTTTACCTCAACTGTACTCGCACTGTACCATATCTTGTCTGTACATTATGCCCTGAATCTATCCTACCACGCCTAGAAATCTGCTCCTTTTACTCTCTGTTAACAACGCACTAGACGACCGGTTCTTATAGCCTTTAGCCGTACCCTCATCCTACTCCTTCTCTGTTCCATTGGTGATGTAGAGGATAACCCAGGCCCTATGTGTCCCCAGGCGCTCTCATTTGTTGACTTCTGTAACCGTAAAAGCCTTGGGTTCATGCACGTTAACATCAGAAGACTCGTCCCGAATGTTTGCTTTATTCACTGCTTTAGCACTCTCCGCCAACCCTGATGTCCTTGCCGTGTCTGAATCCTGGTTTAGGAAGGCCACCAAAAATGCTGAAATTTCCATCCCCAATTACAACATTTTCTGTCAAGACAGAACTGCTAAAAGTACAATCTTACTATAGAGATAGCCTGCAGAGTTCTGTCATACTATCCAGGTCTCTGCCCAAACAGTTCGAGCTTCTTTTAAAAATCCATCTCTCCAGAAATAGGTCCCTCACTGTTGCTGCTTGTTATAGACCTCCCTCAGCCCCCAGCTGTGCCCTGAACACCATAAGTGAATTGATTGCCCCCCATTTATTGTCAGAGTTCGTACTGTTAGGTGACCTAAAATGGGACATGCTTAACACACAGGCCGTCCTACAATCTAAGCTTGATTCCCTCAATCTCACACAAATTATCAATGAACCTACCAGGTACAACCCCAATTCAGTAAATACGGGCACCCTCATAGGTATCATCCTGACCAACTTGCCCTCTAAATACACCTCTGCTGTTTTCAACCAGGATCCCAGTGATCACTGCCTCATTTCTTGCATCCATAATGGGTCCACGGTCAAACGACCACCCCTCATTACTGTCAAACGCTCCCTAAAACACCTCAGCGAGCAGGCCTTTCTAATAAACCTGGCCCGGGTATCCTGGACGGATATTGACCTCATCCCGTCAGTAGAGGATGCCTGGTTGTTCTGTAAAAGTGCTTTCCTCACCATCTTAAACAAGCATACCCCTTTCAAAAAATGTTGAACTAAGAACAGATATAGCCCTTGATTCACTCCAGACTTGACTGACCTTGACCAGCACAAAAACATTGTGTGGCGTTCTGCACTAGCATAGAATAGTCCCTTTGATAGGCAACTCTTCAGGGAAGTCAGGAACCATTATACACAGTCAGTTAGGAAATTAAAGGCTAGCTTGAAATTTTCATCTTGCAGCACTAATTCCAAAACGTTTTGGGACACTGTAAACACCATGGAGAATAAGAGCACCTGGATCCCTACAAATCAGATGGGCTAGACAATCTGGACCCTCTCTAAAATTATCCACCACCAGTGTTTCAACCCTTTTTACTAGTCTGTTCATCCTCTTTCGTATCGTCTGAGATTCCTAAAGATTGGAAAGCTGCCACGGTCATTGCCCTCTTCAAAGGGGGAGACTCTCTAGACCCAAACTGTTACAGACCTACATCCATCCTGCCCTGCCTTTTATTTATTTATTATTTACCTTTATTTAACCAGGCAAGTCAGTTAAGAACAAATTCTTACTTTCAATGACGGCCTAGGAACAGTGGGTTAACTGCCTGTTCAGACTTTTCTAAAGTCTTCGATAGCCAAGTGAACAAACAGATCACCGACCATTTCGAATCCCACCGTACCTTCTCCGCTATGCAATCCGGTTTCAGAAATGGTCACTGGTGCACCTCAGCCACGTTCAAGGTCCTAAACGATATCATAACCTCCATCGATAGAAGACAGTACTGTGAAGCCGTCTTCATCGACTTGGCCAAGGCTTTCGACTCTGTCAATCACCACATTCTTATTGGCAGACTCAACAGCCTTGGTTTCTTTAATGACTGCCTCGCCTGGTTCACCAACTACGTCTCAGAGTTCAGTATGTCAAATCGGAGGGCCTGTGGTCCGGACATCTAGTAGTCTCTATGGGGGTGGCACAGGGTCCAATTCTCGGGTCGACTCTTTTCTCTGTATCTATCTATCAATGATGTTGCTCTTGCTGCGGGTAATTATTTGATCCAGCAGCTATGCAGACAACACCATTCTGTATACATCTGGCGTTTCTTTGGACACCGTGCTAACAAACATCCAAATGAGCTTCAATGCCAGTCCTTCCGTGGCCTCCAACTGCTCTTAAATGCTAGTAAAACAAAATGCATGCTCTTCAACCGATTGCCACCCGCACCTGCCCGCCCAACTAAAATCACTACTCTGGACGGTTCTGACTTAGAATATGCTGACAACTATACATATCTAGGTGTCTGGTTAGACTGTAAACTCTGCTTCCAGATTCACATGAAGCATCTCCAATCCAAAATTACATCTAGAATTGGCTTCCTATTTCGCAACAAAGCCTCCTTCACTCATGCTGACAAACATACCCTCATAAAATGGACTATCCTACCGATCCTTGACTTTGGCGATGTAATTTACAAAATAGCCTCCAACAGTCTACTCAGCAAACTGGATGCAGTCTATCACAGTGCTATCCGTTTTCTCACCAAAGCACCATATACTACCTACCACTGCAACCTGTATGCTCTCGTTGGCTGGTCCTCGCTACATATTTGTCGCCAAACCCACTGGCTCCTGTTCATCTATAAGTCTTTGCTAGGTAAAGCTCCACCTTATCTCAGCTCACTGGTCACCATAGCAACACCTACCCATAGCACACACTCCAGTAGGTATATTTCACTGGTCATCCCCAATGCCGACACCCCCTTTGGCCGCCTTTCCTTCCAGTTCTCTGCTGCAAATGACTGGAATGAAAAGCAAAATTTACTGTGGCTGGAGACTTATCTCCCTCACTAACTGCAAGCAGCTTACCGATTGCTGCAGCTGTACACAGCCCATCTGTAAATAGCCCATTCATCCAACCAACTACCTACCTCATCCCATATTTGTTTTTGTTTTTCTGCTCTTTTGCACACCGGTATATCTACTTGCACATCCTCATCTGCACATCTATCACTCCTGTGTTAATTGCTAAATTGTAATTACTTTGCCACTATTACCTATTTATTGCCTTACCTCCTTATTTTATTTGCACACACTGTACACAGTTTTTTATATTATGTTATTGACTGTAGGTTTGTTAATCCAATGTGTGACTCTGTGTTGTTTTTGTCGCACTGCTTTGCTTTTTCTTGGCCAGGTCACAGCTGTAAATGAGAACTTGTTCTCAACTGGCCTACCTGGTAAATAAAGGTAAAAAAATAAAATAAAATATAATACAATATTATGGGGAATGGGAATGAGATGGCTACTTACACCGTGTTGGAAAGGGATCACAGCAGTGATTTGAATGAGGGTATGAGGCATGAGTTGAGGTGTTCAGACGCTTGACCAGTGCAGGACAGGATTTGACAGGAAAGACAAACAATAACACAACACACTACACAGTTCGACAAAAGAGAGAAAAGAATGAGTTAGTCCATGCAAAGAGTAAAATCATTGATGTGTAATAATGTGATTGTGTATGTGATTGCCTCTACATACAGTAATGAGAGAAAATTGATAGGAGTACTGACAGTGCTAGGAGGGGAAACATTCAACGTGCCAGTGAATGAGTGGGCACATAAGACATGGCTTCAGTTCCTGTCAGGAGAAAGTTGACAATGGTAGTGGAGTAGTCATCACCTCTTGATCAGGGAACAGGAGGGGACTTAGCTGTAAATACAAATAGCAGATACATTACCGTAATTTCTGGACTATTAAGCGCACCTGAATATAAACCGCACGCACTGAATTTAAAAAAAGATGTATTTTGTACATAAATAAGCCGCACATGTCTATAAGCCGCAGGTGCCTACCGGTACATTGAAACAAATGAACTTGTAACAAAAATAAATAGGCTTTAACGAAACACAGCTTAAAAAAATACAAAAATAGCAGTAAACAGTAGCCTACCAAGAAAGTCATTGGTCACTATCTTCCTCCTCCTGTTCACTGAAACCACTGAAGTCATCTCCTTCGGTGTCGGAGTTGAATAGCCTCAGAATTGCTTCATCCGATGTTGGATTGCTGCCCTCTTCAACACACAGCAGTCCAGCCTTTCGAAACCCGTTGATGATAGTGGATTTTTTGACAATGCTCCACGCTGTCAGCAGCTCTATTTCCTTTTCCAACAGCCAGATCAATCGCCTTCAACTTGAAAGCTGCATGATATGCATTTCTCTGTGTCTTTGCCATGATGAGGGTGACAAAATGACTACCGTAATCAGAATGATGGGAAGTTTCAGCGCGCTCGATTTTAGTCACATTATGTGACGGTGCTCAGTTTTTTGGCGGCATGAATCTTGTGAAAGTGGGAAAAATCCATAAATTAGCCGCGTCATTGTATAAACCACGAGGATCAAAGCGTGGGAAAAAAGTAGCGGCTTATAGTCCGGAAATTACGGTACATTACAGCTGTGCCATCGTAGGTTTGGACAAGTTTCGCTATGATCTTAAACTCAGACAACTCAAAATTCATAAAGTCAAACACAGACTGTGCATCTCGCCCACCTATCCCAAGAAACATTCCTGACTAAAGCCCTGATCATCCACATACCTGACGATAACTGACAACTGCAAGCAGACTAGTGGCACCATAGGTCCCAGAGCGGTGGGGCAATTTTTAGCAGTTGATCAGACATAAAAATCATCTAATTTTTATCCCATACAGCATATCAGATGTCTAATGCTTAGGTGTAGTCTAGGCTGCTGCAACATTTATGTCATGAGTTCTTGCTTGTGTCTGTCTGGGGTGATTATGTGTTTTCACCTTTGATAAATAAATACCAGAAGAAAGTGAAAAGCCTACTTGAGCACACGTGAAAAAATGCACTGCGTCAACCTCTCTCTTTTATCAAACTTTTAATGGATGATGCGATGGAAGCTATCAAATCATTCAGAATTGTTTTTGAAAAAGTCAGTTGAAAGTTTGATATGTTCAGCAAGTAAAGCATCATAACGTGCAATTCTCTCTGCAAGCTCCTTGTAGTTAAATAAAGGTTAAATAAAATAAAAAAATAAAGTTGCCCTTATTGGTAGAAATTTCCCTTTCGTTGTGTCCTCTAAAAGCAAATTCTTGCATGCCCTGTTAGTTCTCTGATCCTAATTCTATGATTGGATGGACAACATGTCAGTTTATCCTGCAAAAGATTTGATTGGTTGGAGGACGTCTTCCGGAAATGGTCATAATTACCATGTATGTCTATGAAAGGGGGTGAGGCCTACGAGCCTCCTAGGTTTTATATTGAAGTCAATGTAGCCAGAGGAGGACAGAAGCTAGTTGTCCTCCGGCTACACCATGGTACTACCTCAGACAGTGCTGTTGAAGTTAATGTAGACCTTTATTGCAAAACAGTGTATTTTCATAAATGATTTGGGGACATGTATATATTTAGTACAGTTTCATCAAAAAGCATACCTTTTTTAATGTTTCAGTTTTTTATTATTATGAAATTTCACTGAGGAGAATGGTCCTCCCCTTCCATACCTTAAGGGAACATTTTGACATTCGCCATATGGTTAGTGAGAAAGTCCATATTGCAAATGTACGGTCCCTTACCAGACGTCCGAAAACGTTTGTAAAATTCGCGGATGGCGTTGGGCCGTGCGGCAGGGCGGGATCTACCGGGAAGTCATCAAACGAACTCTCTCGGACATTCGGTTTCCGTTTGATAAAATAATCCAATTTTGGTCATTTTTCCGCTGTCCCGATAAATCCCACAAGGGGGCGAATGGAATCATATTGCAAATGTACAAAACATCACGAATCACGACGTGGCCTTATCTCCAAAACGGAAAAGACTTCGAAGACGAAACTTGGTGAGCGTAGGTTTGGCACAATGGGCAGTTTGCCCCGAACAAGATGGCGTCTAGGCCTCAACGGTTTTTGAATGAAAATAGAGCAATAAAAAAAGAACCAGACATTTATCTATCGTCGTTTAAGAGAAATCGTACAATGTCAAATTGGTGATGTTTTTTTTTAAACAGTTACAGATCCAGTTGCAGGGTGTTCACACGAACCTTTTTAAAGTGTGCTGCGGAGCTCTACGAGATTTCTGAGATAACACACACTCACTAAACACTCCGTAAATAAGTCAGTTCTTAAAGACTTAAAACTCAAAATTATATAATTGCCTACCCCAAGGAGGATATGTGTTCACTTTCAGCTTCCTGTGTAAACCGCAAGTGCCTTAAAATGGTGTCATAGGTGCTGTTTCCAAGGGATAAAAAGGTCAGATCTTTTCAAAACTGCATATGTGTGATTAGGCAACCCCCATGAACTGTAAGTCAGTAATTTCTCCCAACAGTCAAAGAAAAGCTCTCTCTCACACACACACACGGCAAGGATGGTGTGACAAAGTGCGGTGCTTAAAGACACACAGAGCCTGCAATGGCATTTCCATATTCTCTAGGCCGTGCCGAGTTCAACGAGATATCCCGCTTGACCGTAGCTCGCTCGGTCTAAGCGCAGCGACCGTGAAAATAAGTAGGCCCAAAATGAAGCCTGGCCCTAAATGTCATTTGCTTTTGGGTGACAGTGAGAGAACCGTTAGGGTGAGAAGCACAATTCGACCTCAGGTACGTTCCTGAGGTCCTCCCGATCTATGCAAACCTTGACCGTGTGGCATTAACCCTTAACAGTAAATCAGGGTTTTTTGATCTCACAGATTACAATGACTTCTCTCCCCATAGGAATACATTGCCTGCTCCTCTAAATTCAACCTGAAGCCTATGTGGGTTATGAATGCCTTATGAACCTGTCTTCGATGACAGTCCATCAGGCCACTATGAGGTCTACCTGTGTCGATTCTAAGCTTCCTGGAGCAACCGGAAGTGGTTAAAATCACCCTAAAAGTGTATATCCATACCCTACCTGCAGTTTGATGGAAATAGTGCATTCAACCCTGTGTAAATCAGTCAGTTCTTAATCGTAAAGACTTAAAACTCAGGATTCTGTAAAAGCATACCCCAATGAGGATATGTGTTTAATGATAGCCTCCTGTGCCAACGGGTAGTGCCATAATTGGTGTCACAGGGGCTGTTTCGAAGGGTTAAAAAAGTCTGATCTTTCCAAAACTTCATATGTGTGATTAGGCAACCCCCATGAACTGTAAATCAGTCATTTTTCCCATAAAATTTCAAAGAAAACTAAATCACACACACACAGCTTGGAAGGAGGGACACATTGGGGTGCGGAGAGACAGACACTGCCTGCATTAGTTAACCTTGTTGGAACTATTAAAGAACCGTCGGACCTAGAGTTCCGAAACTTTAGAAACCTGTTTTAGACCTCAGGTTGATAGTACGTGGTGAGTTACGTGGCTCTAGAAGTTTCTCGGACCGAGAAACAGCCTCGTACATTTGCAAGAACTTCAATTAATTTTTGGATCACGAAAATGACAACATTTAGAAATGTCCCAGAGTCGCAAGACTAGGTGCATTGCGACCGCCTCAGGCCATATAGACAGACCCCAACGTTTCTGTCTGATAGCTCATTCAAGGACCCCGTAGCAAGGCATGGAAAAATGGTGGATTTTCAGCACCAATTAGGGACTTGCTCGGGCACCAACTGACCTATCAAGCCGAAACTTGGGATTCGGGGTCGCCTCAGCTAGGCCTACACATAACATCAGAACTGGACCCGCAGCTAGAACGTAACTACGTGTTTTATGTTTTTATTATGGTTTGAACAGAAGTCGTTGTGAATTTTGGGCCAGCTCTGAAGTATGTGATAGTTGGCTACTAAACGAGTTGGAAAAAGTGGGTTTGGTGTCAGTTTGTATCAGTTTGGTGTCAGAATGATATCTAATTGACTGATGGACGGTGACTTGCTGGTGACTCTTATCCCTTTTCCAATATGTTTAAACAGTGAGGTACCATCACCAAAGTGACATTCTGAAATCAACCCTAACGAGCGATTGAGAGGAACCAGAATCACTGCCCGGCCATCCTGTGTTCATCAGGTTAGTCAATTTTGCAATTCTGCATGATGTTTCAGCATGACAAATTCGTGATGGTAAATGCCCATTGAAACATATTGCAAATGCACGTGCACTTGCAATATGATTCTATAGTGAAAAAAACATCACCAAATGAACATGATGAAATCAACACAACGAGTGATGGAAAGGAACAACTATCACTGCCCGGCCATCCTGTGTTCATCAGGCCAGTCAATTTTGCATTTCTGCAGGATTTTTGAGCATGTCAAATTTCTTATGGCATTTGGACCCAAAAAGGTTACTTTTGACTTCCTATGAAATCATATTGCAAATGGAGAAAACATATGCCTTATGCACAAGTTTTTTTTAAATGATGATAATAAAATATGACTAAAGTATGTTGATACAGTTCTTATACATGTGTAATTGACACAAAAATTGAAAGGATTTCGAAAAACGGTCCAGAAAGCACTTTTTTAAGGGTGTGTGAAGTTTTTTCAAAATTTCTGCTATTTTTGACTTTTGACTTCCTATGAAATCATATTGCAAATGGACAAAACATATGCCTTATGCACAGGTTAAAAACATTTTTTAAATTATGATAATAAAATTGGACAAAAGTATATTCATACAGTTCTTACACATGTGTAATTGACAAAAAAATTAAAAATTATTTCGAAAAACGGTCCAGAAAGCACTTTTTTAAGGGGTTTTTAATTTTTTTTCTTCACTTTTTCAAAATTTTGCTTTTGGATGTTGACTTGTGTTGCATTTGCAATATGTAAAACCACGGTGGAGCGCGCTCGCCACCTGTTGGATTTTCAAAGTGTTACACCTGGCATTTGCCATATAGCATTTGCAATCAACTTTGAACGAAACGACGCCGAATTGAGTGGTATTGGACACCGTGTATATGGTTTGTCCAGTGCCAATGACTTCCCATTCATTTTTGTCAATTTCAGGGGGGTGTTCCCTTACTCCTCTGAGGAGCCTCCACTGGTTGCTAGGTCATTTGTCCTGGAAAGTAAAATTTGGGTTGTTATTTTACCTGAATCTTTGTAGAAGTTTGTCCCATGTCACACAAAATCATGTACTCTATTTGTATTTGTTAGGGATCCCCTTGACATCCCTATGCCAAGGCAGCAGCTACTCTTCCTAGGTTCCAAACATAGATGTGTGTGTGTGTATATATATACACACACACACACACATGGTCATTTGGTGCCCTATATATATATATATATATATATATACACACACACACACACACACACACACACACACACACACACACACACACATGTTTGGACCCCAAGAGGAGTAGCTGCTGCCTTGGCATGGGGATGGCATGAGAATTTGTTCTTAACTGACTTGCTTAGTTAAATAAAACAATAAAAATATTATTACATTTTTTTTAAATGCCCTATGGGACTCCCAATCACAGGTGGTTGTGATACAGTCTAGATTTGAACCAGGATGTCTGTAGTGACATCTCAAGCACTGAAATGCAGTGCCTTAGACCACTGCACCACTCAGAAGCCCACTTTTAAAGCACTTACATCATATATAAATTAAAAGATAAAACAGTACATCATATAACATTATAACTCTACAAGTCTATATTTAATCCACAGATAAAAAGGGGAAACCTAGTTCATTTTTAGTTTATTTTAATTGATAAACCTCTTCTTCTGTGGATTTTATATTGTGGTTGGCAATTAACTTTAAGGTGCATTACCGCCTCCAACTGGAAAGGAGTTGTCACGACTCCTACCGAAGGTGGCTCCCCTTCCCGTTCAGGTGGCGCTCGGCGGTCGTCGTCACCGGCCTACTAGCTGCCACTGATTCTTTCCTCCCCTCCTTGTCTGTTTATTGGTTACACCTGTTGTGTATTTGCTGATTAGTTGGGCTTTATTAGCCAGCCGGCCCATCTGCTCTTTGTGCGGGATTGTTTTGTGGAAATTGTGTGCACGTCTCTGGGTTACGTGTTTCCCATTTCGTGGATTTTGCTGGACAGTTTAAGTCCCCGCCCTGTGTTTGTGGGGTTGGCTTATGTTCGCCGTTTTGTGCATTAAATTAGCACCACCCTGAACTCTCTGCTTCCTGCGCCTGACTTCTCACCCACTACACTCAGAACGTTACAGGAGTGTGGATGTCGCTCATCTTTAAATCACCCATGTGGGTACATGCTCGTGAAAACCAATGAGTAGATGGGAGAGGCAAGACTTGTTCTATTTTAGCGCCTGGCTACGCAAACGCCTGTTAACGCGCAGTTTGGATGAAATGATTGAATAACATGCATGTTTATTTTGCAATGCTTGCACACAATGTGGGCGGTCTGGTCAGCATGTTACACCCTTTTTACTCAAAGGAAGTAAACTGAAAAAGAAATGTACTCTGCTGTAGTTGATTGTTAATTCATAACAATACAGAGAAGTGAAAAATGCCAAGGGAGATTATTAAAAACCACACTGAAAATAATAAAATAGAAATCGGAGTTAAATTTAAGCAACTCTGTGCTGGATATTTACTCCATTTAGTGTCGTTTTAACTTAAAAAATATCAATACCATGACCAGAATACTTTTAACAAAAAATGGGGATGGGACCATATAAACCCCAAAATAGTGTTACATTTGACTCCATAGAAGTTGATTTTTACTTGGTAGGACTTTTGTACTGAAAGAGCTGCAAAATCTGGACCCCTACAAATCAGCCGGGCTAGACAATCTGGACCCTTTCTTTCTAAAATTATCTGCCGAAATTGTTGCCACCCCTATTACTAGCCTGTTCAACCTCTCTTTCGTGTCGTCTGAGATTCCCAAAGATTGGAAAGCAGCTGCGGTCATCCCCCTCTTCAAAGGGGGGGACACTCTTGACCCAAACTGCTACAGACCTATATCTATCCTACCGTGCCTTTCTAAGGTCTTCGAAAGCCAAGTCAACAAACAGATTACCGACCATTTCGAATCTCACCATACCTTCTCTGCTATGCAATCTGGTTTCAGAGCTGGTCATGGGTGCACCTCAGCCACGCTCAAGGTCCTAAACGATATCTTAACCGCCATCGATAAGAAACATTACTGTGCAGCCGTATTCATTGATCTGGCCAAGGCTTTCGACTCTGTCAATCACCATATCCTCATCGGCAGACTCGACAGCCTTGGTTTCTCAAATGATTGCCTCGCCTGGTTCACCAACTACTTCTCTGATAGAGTTCAGTGTGTCAAATCGGAGGGTCTGCTGTCCGGACCTCTGGCAGTCTCTATGGGGGTGCCACAGGGTTCAATTCTTGGACCGACTCTCTTCTCTGTATACATCAATGAGGTCGCTCTTGCTGCTGGTGAGTCCCTGATCCACCTCTACGCAGACGACACCATTCTGTATACTTCCGGCCCTTCTCTGGACACTGTGTTAACAACCCTCCAGGCAAGCTTCAATGCCATACAACTCTCCTTCCGTGGCCTCCAATTGCTCTTGAATGCAAGTAAAACTAAATGCATGCTCTTCAACCGATCGCTGCCTGCACCTACCCGCCTGTCCAACATCACTACTCTGGACGGCTCTGACTTAGAATACGTGGACAACTACAAATACTTAGGTGTCTGGTTAGATTGTAAACTCTCCTTCCAGACCCATATCAAACATCTCCAATCCAAAGTTAAATCTAGAATTGGCTTCCTATTTCGCAACAAAGCATCCTTCACTCATGCTGCCAAACATACCCTTGTAAAACTGACCATCCTACCAATCCTCGACTTTGGCGATGTCATTTACAAAATAGCCTCCAATACCCTACTCAACAAATTGGATGCAGTCTATCACAGTGCAATCCGTTTTATCACCAAAGCCCCATATACTACCCACCATTGCGACCTGTACGCTCTCGTTGGCTGGCCCTCGCTTCATACTCGTCGCCAAACCCACTGGCTCCATGTCATCTACAAGACCCTGCTAGGTAAAGTCCCCCCTTATCTCAGCTCGCTGGTCACCATAGCATCTCCCACCTGTAGCACACGCTCCAGCAGGTATATCTCTCTAGTCACCCCCAAAACCAATTCTTTCTTTGGCCGCCTCTCCTTCCAGTTCTCTGCTGCCAATGACTGGAACGAACTACAAAAATCTCTGAAACTGGAAACACTTATCTCCCTCACTAGCTTTAAGCACCAACTGTCAGAGCAGCTCACAGATTACTGCACCTGTACATAGCCCACCTATAATTTAGCCCAAACAACTACCTCTTTCCCAACTGTATTTAATTTTAATTTATTTATTTATTTTGCTCCTTTGCACCCCATTATTTTTTTATTTCTACTTTGCACATTCTTCCATTGCAAAACTACCATTCCAGTATTTTACTTGCTATATTGTATTTACTTTGCCATCTTGGCCTTTTTTGCCTTTACCTCCCTTCTCACCTCATTTGCTCACATTGTATATAGACTTGTTTATACTGCATTATTGACTGTATGTTTGTTTTTACTCCATGTGTAACTCTGTGTCGTTTTATCTGTCGAACTGCTTTGCTTTATCTTGGCCAGGTCGCAATTGTAAATGAGAACTTGTTCTCAACTTGCCTACCTGGTTAAATAAAGGTAAAATAAATAAAATAAAATAAAGTACTAAAATAATAACTTTTGCCATCGTTATTTTGGTTGTTTTTTGAAAAACTGTTTTGGGTTGTTTTAAAAAAAATAATCACTGTTTTTGATTTGGGTAAAAAATAAAATAAAGTGCATTTTGTGGGTTGAATGCTTCATAACAACACAGAATTAAACAATCGATAGTAGTCACTGACATAACTATCCCTTATTACACTCTAACCATCATTTAGTCACATTACTTTACTGTTTTTATTATGATGATGACTTTATTATGTAAGGAATAAATGTTTCTGTTCTGTACATTATCTTTGAAATAATGGATGACGCAGTGGGACAAAGTGGAGCCGAGTCCCTTCGCTGAGACATAACATTTATTTGTATTACTCTATTTACGTTGGTAACCAGTTAATAATAGCAATAAGGCACCTCTGGGGTTTGTGATATATGGCAAATATGTTGTGTTATGCATAAGAACAGCTTTTTCTATTCATAAACCATGTCGCGGGCCATTCTAAAACTGCCTGCTGTTAATTAACACTTTGTTCAGTGATGTTACATCATTGGTTAGACAGCTAACTTTTAAAGGCACAGAAAGGAAAGAAAAGAGATAGCTTTTTCAGGAGATCAATGATCACAGCATAGCAAGAACAGATCTCTTGCATGCTTTCATCACAAACGTTACATTTTTAAAGAGACAGTGTACCATTTTCAAAGTAATGCATCTCAATATTTCTTTTACACAATGTAGAAACCTTATATTTCACAAATGACTTTGTAATTTAAATGACAGGTATTTGTATCAACGTTTGACCTGTTTCATGAAACTAGTCGTGGGTCACTACTTCCCAGGAGAGCCATTTAGTAATTTAGTCACCAACGCTCTGGTAAGCATGAAAATAGCCAAACTAGCTCAACTACGGCGAGTAAAATGGTCAGAAATTGGGTGGGGGTTATATCTTAAGATGATTCGTATGGCATTGCACACGGTCAGTGTGACCCAGGGTGACTTGACACAACAACTGGCCAAGCAAGCTGTACATACAAAACGGAAATGACACAGGACATCTTATTTAATGAAATGGGTTGTAGAATGCCGTGAAGCATTCATCCATGTATACGGGTAAGAGTCTAGCTACAGATTCAGATATTGTAAGGGAAAGGGGGATATCTAGTCAGTTGTACAACTGAATACCTTCAACTGAAATGTGTCTTCCACATTTAACCCGACCCCTCGGAATCAGAGAGGTGGGGCGGGGCTGCCTTAATCGACATCCACATCTTCGGCAGCCGGGGAACAGTGGTTTAACTTACCTTGTCAGCTCTGAGATTTGATCCTACAACCTTTCGGTTACTGGCCCAACACTCTAAAGCTTGCTGTTAGCTAGCTAGCTGACGTTAGATGGCTGGCTCGCTAGCTAATATTACATTTATGATCTGTGTGTAGTAATGTTATCTCAGAATGCCCTTTCACATTGCTAGTTATAGCCTAATGTTAGCTAGTTAACTAGCTAACATTGAACCTATTTGGTTAACTTTAGCTGGCTATAACAATCGGTTTGTATTGCTAGTGCTCTATGGATTGGGATAATGTTGGTTCATTGTTTAGCAAGCTAGCTAGCTACTTGTCTAAACAAAATACCCCAAGTTAAAGCTTACTGCTAGCTAGCTACGTTAGATGGCTGGCTTGCAAGATAACATTACATTTATCATCTGTGTGTAGTAACACTCATATTTCCATATGCATTGCTTGTTATGGCCTAATGTCAGCTAGCTAACTAGCTAACGTTGAACCTATTTGGTTAACCTTTAGCTAGCTATGACATCTTTTTTTATTGCAAGTACTCTATGGATTAGGATTATGGTTCATTGTTTAGCTAGCATGTCTAAACAATCACTTCGCCAGATGATTACATGACACATCAAGTTAGCCAGGTGTGTCAGATGGTGATTATGGCTATCTATTGTATAATAATACCAAAATATTTGTATCTGGAATTTGTCTTTCAGCATCAGTAGATGCTGTATGTTATCATTTTAACTTCCAGTTTCCAAGATTATGTTTGTGAATGCAGTGCTGCTGCTCTACACATTTGAAGGTAAGTGAAACTTACCTGTTAATGATGCATAAAAAAATGATATTACGTTTTATGTTACATTTTCTTTTCATTAACTTTTCTTAATGTTCTTTTGTTGTTTGCAGGTGCACTATCCT
Source organism: Oncorhynchus kisutch (assembly GCF_002021735.2). Lineage (NCBI taxonomy): Eukaryota > Metazoa > Chordata > Actinopteri > Salmoniformes > Salmonidae > Oncorhynchus > Oncorhynchus kisutch. The sequence goes on from NC_034194.2 coordinate 5,546,616, forward strand.
TCTGACCCTATGCAGCCAGGTCCCATCTACTTTTTAACTCCTCTCAAGTGTGGCTTGTTTGCTGTGAAGGAATACCACAACAAGTCAACTACAGTTGAAGTTTACATACACTTAGGTTTGAGTCATTTAAACTCGTTTTTCAACCACTCCACAAATTTCTTGTTAACAAACTATAGTTTTGGCATGTCGGTTAGGACATCTACTTTGTGCATTACTGTTACGGTTTTCTAGGTGTGAAGGATAGTCGGACCAAAATGCAGCGTGTAGATTGCGATCCATGTTTAATGAATAACGTAAACACGAAGTAACACAAACACTAGAAAACAAAGAATGTAAATAACGAAACGAAAACCGAAACAGCCTATACTTGTGAAAACTAACAAAGCCAGGAACAAGGACACTAAGGACACATAGGACAATCACCCACGACAAACTCAAAGGATAAGGCTGCCTAAATATGGTTCCCAATCAGAGACAACGATAAACACCTGCCTCTGATTGAAAACCACTCCAGACAGCCATAGACTTTGCTAGATAACCCCACTAGCTACAATCCCAATACATACACACCAAAACCCCAAGACAAAACACACCACAATACAAAAACCCCATGCCACACCCTGGCCTGACCCAATACATGAAGAAAAACACAAAATACTAAGACCAGGGCGTGACAATTACACAAGTAATTTTTCCAACAATTGTTTACAGACAGATTATTTCACTTATAATTCACTGTATCACAATTCCAGTGGGTCAGAAGAAACATACACTGAGTTGACTGTATTCTGTCATGGCTTTAGAAGCTACCGATAGGCTAATTGACATCATTTGAGTCAATTGGAGGTGTACCTGTGGATGTATTTCAAGGCCTACCTTCAAACTCACTGCCTCTTTGCTTGACATTATGGGAAAATCTAAAGAAATGAGCCAAGACCTCCAAGACCTCAAGTCTGGTTCATTCTTGGGAGCAATTTGCAAACGCCTGAAGGTACCACGTTCATCTGTTCAAACAATAGTACGCAAGTATAAACACCATGGGACCACGCAGCCGTCATACCGCTCAGTAAGGAGACGCATTCTGTCTCCTAGAGATGAATGTACTTTGGTGCTAAAAGTGCAAATCAATCCCAGAACAACAGGAAAGGACCTTGTGAAGATGCTGGAGGAAACAAGTACAAAAGTATCTATATCCACAGTACAACGAGTCCAAAATCAGCAAGGAAGAAGCCACTGCTTCAAAACTTCCACAAAAAAGCCAGACTACAGTTTGCAACTGCACATAGGTATGAAGATCATACTTTTTGGAGAAAAGTCCTCTGGTCTGATGAAACAAAAAATAACTGCTTGGTCATAATGACCATCGTTATGTTTGGAGGAAAAAGGTGGAGGTTTGCAAGCCGAAGAACAGGGGCATCATGAGGATGAAATATTATGTGGATATATTGAAGCAACATCTCAAGACATCAGTTGAAGCTTGGTCGCAAATTGGTCTTCCAAATTTACAAAGTTGTGGCAAAATGGCTTAAGGACAACAAAGTCAAGGTATTGGAGTGGCTATCCCAAACACTGACCTCAATCCTATAGAACATTTTGGGCATAACTGAAAAAGCGTGTAAGAGCAAGGAGGCCTACAAACCTGAGTCAGTTACACCAGCACTGTCAGGAGGAATGGGCCAAAATTCAGCCAACTTATTGTGGGAAGCTTGTGGAAGGATGCCCGACACGTTTGACCCAAGTTACATAATTTAAAGGCAATGCTACCAAATACTAATTGAGTGTATGTCAAGTCTGACCCACTGGGAATGTGATGTGAGAAATAAAAGCTGAAATAAATCATTATCTCTGCTATTATTCTGACATTACACATTCTTAAAATGAAAGTGGTGATCCTAAGTGACCTAAGACAGGGAATTCTTACGAGGCTTAAATGTCAGATATTGTGAAAAACTGAGTTGAAATGTATTTGGCTAAGGTGTATGTAAACTTCAGACTTCAACTGTACATATGAGATGAGTAATGCTAGATATGTAAACATTATGAAAGTGGTATTATTAAAATGATTAGTGATCCATTTATTAAAGTGGCCAATGATTTCAAGTTTGTATGTAGGCAGCAGCCTCTCTGTGTTAGTGATAGCTTTAACAGTCTGATGGCCTTGAGATAGAAGCATGTTTTAGGAAGTGAAGACATAATTTAAACAATTTAGTTTGCGCTCCCGCATCTAAAAAATAGCACTACACCATTGAAATTGAAGGAAAGTTGGCGGGTGCATAGTCCACCCCTATTATTTTGGACAAACGTGCAAAAGTAACCTACTATTTGTGATGTGTTTGACAATCAGATGAAAACATTGTCAGGATTTGGCCAGGGTTTTTCCGGTTTTGGTCACTAGATGCCCCCATTGTTCTTTTTGACCCTTTTGTTTTCCCTTGTTCCCAGTTATTATTTGCACCTGTGCCTCGTTTCCCTTGAATGCATTAAACCCTTAGTTTTCCTCAGTTCTTTGCTCTGTGTTTGAATGTTAGCACCCAGCCCCAGTGATGCTGTGAACATTTGTTGCGCCAGTTGGACGCTCTTGTGGTACTATGTTTTTGTTCTTGTTTATTTATTTTTTTGATTATCTTTTGAGGCTTTTTTTCTGCTGTACCTACCACCTTGTGGATTTACCTTTTTGACTTGGAGGATTACCTTTGTTCTCTTGCAATTACCTTTGACGTTGTAGATTTATATTCTTGCCTGAAGAACATTCCTTTTACTTTATTAAAACACCGTCTCTAGTACTGTTGTGTCTGCCTCATCATCTGGGTTCTGCCGACTATTTGTGGCTCAGTTTGCTAAGTGACTGTTTATCACCCCGGAGACCCGGGTTCGTAACCGGGTCCTGACAAACCTCAGGACTTTGTGTTCGTGCCACAACAAAAAGTAATACATTCTTTGAGATAAATTACATCTTTACTATAAAACCAATAGGGTGTCCCATGTAAAAAAAAAAATGCATCTAAAAAATTTGATGTATTGTCAGGTAGAGATGCAGTGGCTTGTGAAAGTATTCACCCCCCTTGGCATTTTTGCTATTTTGCTGCCTTACAACTGGATTTTGGGGGTTGGTATCATTTGATTTACCCAACATGCCTACCAGTTTGAAGATGCAAAATACTTTTTATTGTGAAACAAACAAGAAAAAACATTTAAAAAATTTACTTGAGCATGCTTAACTATTCAGCAATTACAGCTGCAAGTCTCTTGGGGTATATCTCTGTAAGCTTGGCACATCTAGCCACTGAGATTTTTGCCCATTCTTCAAGGCAAAACTGCTCCAGCTCCTTCAAGTCGGATGGGTTCCGCTGGTGTACAGCAATCTTAAGTCATACCACATATTCTCAATTTGATTGAGGTCTAGGCTTTGACTAGGCTATTCCAAGACATTTTAATGTTTCCCCTTAAACCTGCTGGAAGGTGAACCTCTGTCCCAGTCTCAAATCTCTGGAAGACTGAAACAGGTTTCCCCTGTATTTAGTGGCATTCATCATTCTTTCAATTCTGACCAAATTCCCATTCCCTGCCAATGAAAAACATCCCGACAGCATGATGCTACCACCACCATGCCTCACTGTGGGGATGGTTTTATTGGGGTGATGAGGGGTGTTGGGTTTGTGCCTGACATGGCATTTTCATTGACCTCCCTTCAAGTCCCACAGCTCATGCTTGATTGGAATTCTCTGTAGAGAAATGGCGCGTTGAGCAAAAAAACGAAATGGAATTCAAATAGGCCTACCTGACTCGACGTCATTAACCTAGTTACTTAAAAACGGAAAATAATCGCTTAGAACTAGATGCCGAATTAACCATGATTATTCAGCAACTGTGTCAGGAATTGCTATCCCTTATTAAAGTTTTACACAGCTGCAGTCAAGACATTTTCCCTAACATCAAAAGACTAATAAGGGCCACCATCACCCTTCCGATGACTTCATGTACTGTTGAGAGACTCTTCTCCACTACAGGCCGTACCAAACAATATGTATAGACCTAAAGTGTTTTGTATTGTGTGGCTGTATTCATATGGCAAAAGTGTACACTTTTGGGCTTAATGAAAACACTTTCAAATCAAATCAAATTTATTTATTTTTACATCAGCTGATATCTCAAAGTGCTGTACAGAAACCCAGCCTAAAACCCCAAACAGCAAGCAATGCAGGTGAAGAAGCACGGTGGCTAGGAAAAACTCCCTAGAAAGGCCAAAACCTAATAAGAAACCTAGAGAGGAACCAGGCTATGAGGGGTGACCAGGCTGTGCCTGGTGGAGATTATAACAGAACATGGCCAAGATGTTCAAATGTTCATAAATGACCAGCATGTTAAAATAATAATAATCACAGTAGTTGTCGAGGGTGCAGCAAGTCAGCACCTCAGGAGTAAATGTCAGTTGGCTTTTCATAGCCGATCATTAAGAGTATCTCTACCGCTCCTGCTGTCTCTAGAGAGTTGAAAACAGCAGGTCTGGGACAGGTAGCACGTCCGGTGAACAGGTCAGGGTTCCATAGCCGCAGGCAGAACAGTTGAAAATGGTCCTCGGGCTCAGGTCCTCAGAGAGAGAGAAAGAAAGAGAGAAATAGAGAGAGCATACTTCAATTCACACAGGACACCGGATAAGACAGGAGAAGTACTCCAGATAACAAACTGACCCTAGCCCCCCGACACAAACTACTGCAGCATAAATACTGGAGGCTGAGACAGGAGGGGTCAGGAGACACTGTGGCCCCATCCGATGATACCCCCAGACAGGGCCAAACAGGAAGGATATAACCCCACCCACTTTGCCAAAGCACAGCCCCCACACCACTAGAGGGGTATCTTCAACCACCAACCTACCATCCTGAGACAAGGCCGAGTATAGCCCACAAAGATCTCTGCAACGGCACAACCCAAGGAGGGGCGCCAACCCAGACAGGAAGATAAGTGACTCAACCCACTCAAGTGACGCACCCCTCCTAGGGACGGCATGAAAGAGCACCAGTAAACCAGTGACTCAGCCCCTGTAATAGGGTTAGAGGCAGATAATCCCAGTGGAGAGAGGGGAACCGGCCAGGCAGAGACAGCAAGGGCAGTTCGTTGCTCCAGAGCCTTTCCGTTCAACTTCACACTCCTGGGCCAGACAACACTCAATCATATGACCCACTGAAGAGATGAGTCTTCAGTAAAGACTTAAAGATTGAGACCAAGTCTGCGTCTCTCACATGGGTAGGCAGGCCATTCCATAAAAATAGAGCTCTAAAGGAGAAAGCCCTGCCTCCAGCTGTTTGCTTAGAAATTCTAGGGACAATTAGGAGGCCTGTGTCTTGTGACCGTAGCGTATGTGTAGGTATGTACGGCAGGACCAAATCGGAAAGATAGGTAGGTGTCACGTTCTGACCTTAGTTCCTTTGTTATGTCTTTGTTTTAGTATGGTCAGGGCGTGAGTTGGGTGGGTTGTCTATGTTCCGTTTTCTATGTTGTGTTTTTGCGTTTGGCCTGGTATGGTTCTCAGAGGCAAGTGTCGTTAGTTGTCTCTGATTGAGAATCATACTTAGGGAGCCTTTTCCCACTTGGGTGGGTGTTTATTTTCTGTTTAGTGTTGTGTTGCACCTTACAGGACTGTTCGTTGGTTGTTTATTGTTTTGTTTCAGTGTTCATTAAAATATTTAAAATATGAACAATTACCACGCTGCGCATTGGTCCTCCTCTTCTTCCACCGCCGTCGTTCGTTACAGTAGGAGCAAGCCCATGTAATGCTTGGTAGGTTAGCAGTAAAACCTTGAAATCAGCCCTTGCCTTAAACTTGTTATGGCTGCAATCCCGTTAACAGAATAATTGTCATCAACAACCGCTGAATTGCATAGCGCCACATTCAAACCATATTACTAAAAATATTTATATTCATGAAATCACAAGTGCAATATAGGAAAACACAGTTTAGCCTTTTGTTAATTCACCTGTCGTGTCAGATTTTGAAAGCAATCCAAGCGTTTGTGTAAGTTTATCGATTGCTCGACAAAACATTATGTACACTTACTATGTACACTAGCATCATGTAGCTTGGTCACAAAAATCAGAAAAGCAATCAAATGAATCATTTACCTTTGATGATCTTTGGAAGTTTTCACTCACGAGACTCCCAGTTACACAATAAATGTTCCTTTTGTTCCATAAAGATTATATTTTTATATCCAAAATACCTCCGTTTGTTTGATGCGTTATGTTAAGAAATCCACAGGAAAGAGCGGTCATATGTCAAATGTTTTTTATAATCAATCCTCAGGTTGTTTTTAAAATATATAATTGATAATATATCAACCGCAATAATATTTTGACAGTTTTGGAAACTTTAGAGTGTTTTCTATCCAATACAAATAATATGCATATATTAGCAACTGAGACTGAGGAGCTGGCCGTTTACTCTGGGCACCTTTTCATCCAAGCTACTCAATACTGCCCCTGCAGCCATAAGAAGTTAACCTCTCTGGGATTTTTTACTTCTTAACCTCTCTGGGATACTAGTGTCCCACCTGGCCAAAAGCCAGGGAAAATGCAGAGCGCCAAATTCAAATTAATTTACAAATAAAACGTTCATTAAATCACATATGCAAGATAACAAATTAAAGCTACTCTTGTTGTGAATCCAGCCAAAATGTCAGATTTCAAAAAGGCTGTTCGGGGAAAGCAAACGATGCTATTATCTGAGGATAGCACCTCTGTAAACAAAGAGAGAAACCATATTTCAAACCTGCAGGCGCAACACAAAACACAGAAATAAAAATATAATTCATGCCTTACCTTTGACGAGCATATTTTGTTGGCACTCCAATATGTCCCCTAACCATCACAAATGGTCCTTTTGTTCAATTAATTCCGTCGATATATATCCAAAATGTCCATTTATTTGGCGCGTTTGATCCAGAAAAACACTGGTTCGAACTTGCGCAACGTGACTACAAAATATCTCAAACTTTCCCTGTAAACTTTGCCAAAACATTTCAAACTACTTTTGTAATTCAACTTTAGGTATTTTGTAACGTAAATAATTGATAATAATACACTTCAAGTGACCCTCTTTCAAGATGGCCGTACTTCTTCTTTACACAAAAGAATAACATCAGCCAATTTCTAAAGACTGTTGACGTCCAGTGGAAGCAATAGGAACTGCAAGAAGGTACCTTAGAAATCTGGATTCCCAATGAAAGCTCATTGAAAAGAGTGACCTCAAAACAAAAACAAATCTGAATTGTTTGTCCTCGGGGTTTTGCCTGCTAAATATGTTCTGTTATACTCACAGACATGATTCAAACAGTTTTATAATCTTCAGAGTGTTTTCTATCCAAATCCACTAATAATATGCATATCTTATCTTCTGGGGGTGGGTAGCAGGCAGTTGAATTTGGGCATGCATTTCATCCGGGCGTGAAAATACTGCCCCCTGTCACCAAGAAGTTAACAGGAAGCCAGTGTAGGGAGGCTAGCACTGGAGTAATATGATCACATTTTTTGGTTCTAGTCCAGATTCTAGCAGCTTTATTTAGCACTAACTGAAGTTTATTTAGTGCTTTATCCGGTAGCCGGAAAGTAGAGCATTGCATTAGTCTAACCTAGAAGTAACAAAAGCTTGGATGAATTTTTCTGCATAATTTTTGGACAGAAAAGTTCTGATTTTTGCAATGATACGTAGATGGAAAAAAGATGTCCTTGAAACAGTCTTGATATGTTCGTCAAAAGAGAGATCAAGGTCCAGAGTAACGCCGAGGTCCATCACAGTTTTATTTGAGAAGACTGTACAACCATCAAGATTAATTGTCAGATTCAACAGAAGAACTCTTTGTTTCTTGGGACCTAGAACAAGCATCTCTGTTTTGTCCGAGTTTAAAAGTAGAACGTTTGTAGCCATCCACTTCCTTATGTCTCAAACACAGGCTTCTAGTGAGGGCAATTTTGGGGCTTCACCATGTTTCATTGAAATGTACAGCTGTGTGTCATCCGCATATCAGTGAAAGTTAACATTTCAAATGACATCCCCAAGAGGTAGAATATATAGTGAAAACAATAGTGGTCCTAAAACGGAACCTTGAGGAACACCGAAATTTTCAGCTGATTTGTTAGAGGACAAACCATTCACAGAGACAAACTGCTATCTTTCCGACAGATAAGAACTAAACCAGGCACGAACTTGTCCATGTAGACCAATTTGGGTCTAGTGTAACCAGGAGGTGAGGCCCCATTTAACACAGTAAATTCATCAGGCTTAAGCCATGTTTCAGTCAGGCCAATCACATCAAGATTATGATCAGTGATTAGTTCATTGACTCTAACTGCCTTTGAAGTGAGGGATCTAACATTAAGTAGCCCTATTTTGAGATGTGAGGTATCACAATCTCGTTCAATAATGGCAGGAATGGAGGAGGTCTTTATCCTAGTGATATTGCTAAGGCGAACACCGCCATGTTTAGTTTTGCCCAACCTAGGTCGAGGCACAGACACGGTCTCAATGGGGATAGCTGAGCTGACTACACTGACTGTGCTAGTGGCAGACTCTACTAAGCTGGCAGGCTGGCTAACAGCCTGCTGCCTGGCATGTACCCTATTTCTTTGTGAAGCTAGAGGAGTTAGAGCCCTGTCTATGTTGGTAGATAAGATGAGAGCACCCCTCCAGCTAGGATGGAGTACGTCACTCCTCAGCAGGCCAGGCTTGGTCCTGTTTGTGGGTGAGTCCCAGAAAGAGGGCCAATTATCTACAAATTCTATCTTTTGGGAGGGGCAGAAAACAGTTTTCAACCAGCGATTGAGTTGTGAGACTTTGCTGTAGAGCTCATCACTCTCCCTAACTGGGAGGGGGCCAGAGACAATTACTCGATGCCGACACATCTTTCTAGCTGATTTAAACGCTGAAGCTATGTTGCGCTTGGTGACCTCTGACTATTTCATCCTAACATCGTTGGTGCCGATGTGGATAACAATATCTCTATACTCTCTACACTCGCCAGTTTTAGCTTTAGCCAGCACCATCTTTCACAGCTTTCTATATCTGTTCTTCCTTGCTTTTTTGTTAAATAAGCTGTTTGCACATATTGCACATATATTCAGTATTTATATTTTCATATTTCCGAGCTGAATCCACCTGTTGTACCTGTACAGTAGAGCGCTGTTTTGTTTGGGAGTGGTCTATCTTGAACTGATAATATATTGATCATTTCATGAGGTTGGACTGTCGTATTGAACACTTAATCCATATTTTGTGAAAGTATAATTTTTCCCATTGTGTCACTGCAATGGCCTGCTTTTGTAGAATCTCTCTCTCTCTCGGACAGTCAGCCTGTGTTGTCAGTGGTGTTGTTGTAAGCATTTTTTTATTTGCGCACTTGCGCTGTTTACTTAGCAGCAATAACGTGCATGTTTGTCAAGGGAAATTTGTGGTGTTTTTGGTCATATTTTTGCTGGAGAATGTATGACCAGCCACTAAGCAATTTCTGCATATGCCAGTGCCAAACGCATTGTTTTTTGTGTATGAGTGGGTATATGCACTTCACCAGACTAAAACTGCGTACTGTAATAATAGCATATGAATTTTTGCCTAAGCAACTTAATATGACATGGATAAAACATTTAGCAAAGTAATAGTATCTGTAAAACCAAGTATAGTGTTCCAATATTCCTTCAAAGTTAGGCTTACAGTGCCCCCTAATGCTCAGACATAAAACACACAGGAGTGCTGTATTTTGGTAAAGATATTGGCCAGGCCCAAAGCATGATACATGATTAGAAGTCATTCTACTTTCCGAAGGTTCAATGGGAGGACTTGTTTGAAGTGCAAATTGTACTTATTTTTTTCATTCTTGGTTATTGTGTCTATATCTATTGTTTTGTCAAGGACAAAATGTGTGTGAACGAATTATATTCTGTGAAACCCTTGATGCAGTGTGTGAATATGACTGTGAGACGAAATCTGTAGAGTGGATAGAGATTCCCGTGGCAACGCTCTTGTAAATGGCCAACCTCAGATGGCTTTTGGGCTGGCTAATTTAGGGTACCTAATGAGCTGTGTCTCAGTCGGAGTAAGTGAGAATAGGAGAAAGAGGAGCGAGGGGTAGGCCTATTCTTCTGAATCACTTGATTTTTCATTTGCTAATGCCTTTGTTCGAAAGTCATTGTCACACCTCTCTGCCTAATGAGATCAGTACAAGGACTGGGTACCCTTGTCCTTTCTGATGTGACATGTCAACTGATCTGTAACAGATTATGTGCATTCAGGAAGAACAGAATTGGAACATTAGGTAAATCATAATGTGATGTTAGATATGTAACCTTGAACATAATAGTGCAGCCAATATTCCCGATTATACTCAACCTGTTGATGTTTGGATGGTGATATATTTTCCAAGCTTAGCACCATCTGGCTAAATTATCTCTTGATAACTGAAGGCATAGGTGAAGTCATGGGTAAAGATGTGGTAACTGTCTATGGCTGCCAATGTCTCTGATGACAATGTCAATTTGTTCAGTCACAAATGTGATAATACGTAATGAGGCTATCACTTTATAGTAAGGCAGCCAAATCATCATCATGGAACTGTATGTTACATTACTGTGACCAACCACACCTGAGAGAGTATTCAATAAAATGTGAATGTGATGGCCACACAGTGGAAATATCCCATATCCTTTGAACTTTAACATTAGTTTGTACCAAACATTTTAATGCCAAACAATTAAGGGAAAGGGGGGGCGGAACGACTCCACAAATGGTTTTAATTTCAAATATCACAAGAATAACTTTATTACATTTCTGGGTCCCGCTTTAAATGTTCAGCTTATAAGGCTACATAAAGCCTTCTTAATGCCTTCACAAGCGCTACAAACATGTTACAAAGCATCTATAACCATATGTCATGCTTTACAAAGGGTTTATAAATATGGCATAACTGTATGACATAATCACCAATGTCAAATGTGACATAACCCACGTCGAATATGTCGAATATGATATATGTCGAATATGATATAAACGTGTGCTTTATAAAGGGTGACGTGTTCTAAAGTCACATTACACCTAATCTCATTCCCAGACACTTCTGCCTAAATGTGCAGAAGGTCTGGTGGACCAACAAATTAAACTTGGCCTTCATTAGTTAGGGTTAGGTTTAACATTACTATTTAAGAAGATAAATTGTGTAAATTGGCAGGGTTTAGCAATAGTTATTACTTTTTTAACTGTGTTAAGTAGTGATGATGACAAATACTTTACTCTGTAACGTCACTCCTATAGCATTCTATGGTCACTCCCACTAAGGCCAAATTGAATGGTTGCTATCCCAGCCTTATATGTGCTATGTGTGCAATAGCCTGGGCAAGAAGTTACAGCAAGAAACACTTACCTTGATGACAGACCCCAACCGAAAGAAATTGAAAGTTTCTTTCTTCTGGAACCAAGTTACATGTTCCTCAGTACGCAAACATGCACACAACAAAAAAACGAGCCATACTGCACAGTGTTGGGCCCAGTCAGGTCTTTGACACATTCACCCTCTCCCCCGCTGAAAGATCAGCCACAACATGTTGGCACCATTGTAACAGGTTTTAATCAAGCCCTGGTCTCCATCATGGGAACAGAAGAGGAATACCCGGTACGGTAGTCTCAGGTTGGACTACTCCAAATCATTTTAGTTCTGAGACACTCACACACCTACAAGCGCAAACTTTGCAGGTCCGTCAGCCTATTTAAATACCTCTCATATCCTATAGTAACCTGTGGATCATGAGAGAACCTTCGTAAATCAGCAGAACGTTAAGAACCTACTTATTTACACTTCATTTAGTGTCCTGTAATGCTTAGTTTGAAGTGAGACACCTTCGGTCATTCATCCATAAATGTATTCTATCATATGACGCTGTACTTACTATAAAGTCAGACCTATTTGGTAATTTATAACAGATACAGTACCAGTCAAAAGTTTGGACACTTACTCATTCCAGGGTTTTTCTTAATTTGTAGTATTTTCTACATTGTAGAATAATAGTTGAGACACCAAAACTATGAAATAATACATATGGAATCATGTAGTAAACAAAAAAGTGTTAAAAATCCAAATATATATTTTTTGAGACTCCTCAAAGTAGCCATCCTATGCCTTGATGACAACTTTGCACACTCTTGGCACTCTCTCAACCAGCTTCATGAGGTAGTCACCTGGAATGCATTTCAATTAGTGTGTGCCTTCTTAAACGTTCATTTGTGGAATTTCTATCCTTCTTAATGCATTTGAGCCAATCAGTTCTGTTGTAACAAGGCTGGGGTGGTAAACAGAAGATAGACCTATTGGTTATTGCCTCTCTTCCTACCTGATCTACTGCATGTTGGTTCCAACCTTAAAAGTAACAAAGAAAGTTAGCAGGTCTGTTAGGAAATGCCTTTGTTACACCATCTGGATAAGGGCATTTATTTGCTGCACCAGAAACTAAATGGGAAGATGGAAAACTCCATTAAATTCATGTTATTATAGTCCTTTTTCATTTCCAAATCTCATGATGTGACTATGAGACATGGCTGTAATCTAGGAGAATTTGTATTTAGCTGAGCCTGCTATCTAGCTAAATTTCAATAAGCTAGCAATTGCTGTGAAGTCACCGAAATTATTTGAAATAACAATTGAGGTAGCTACAGTATGTAATGTAACTCAACACTTAACTACAACAAACAAATTTAAATGTCAATAAATAAAGGTTAAATTAATAGGATTTTCGCTGTTCAGTGGCAGAAAGGATTTGATTTGTTGGCTCATCACATAAACAGCAACACAAAAAAAGTACTTCCGGGTCCCCCACGTAATAGTAGAAAAGTGTCAATAAACATGATATATGAAAAATAATTGTCTGAACTTTAACAGTGATGCATACAGTATGTGTTCATATTTAAGTGACAATTGCATTAAATGTGGGTTTTAAAACATGTTCCATGGTCAAATAACTGCCCCCAATGTGAATAACTGGATATGCAATACATATTGTCGTAGAGCAATAACTATTCTGGCTGCAACAGTAAAAGTATTGTATACTCAGTAGGGCCTGTAGAATGTATATATGGTTTCATTTCATGGGTGTTTATCTACATTAATGTGCATGCAACCATGATTATATACAGTGCCTTGCGAAAGTATTTGGCCCACCTGGTTAAATAAAGGTGAAATATATATATATATTTTTTTAAACATTGAAATTGCAAGCAACATCCAATCCTCTCATACAGCATGGTTACACAAATATTTTTTTTAAAATCACTGTCACGCCCTGACCATAGAGAGCCCTCTGGGTTCTCTATGGTGTTTTAGGTCAGGGCGTGACTAGGGGGGATTCTAGGTATTATATTTCTATGTTGGTGTGTGTGTGTGTGTATGGTTCCCAATTGGAGGCAGCTGATGATCGTTACCTCTAATTGGGTATCATACTTAGAGTGTCCTTTTTCCCACCTCTGATGGGGGATGTTGTTTTGTATGAGTGCCTATGTGGCGACGTATTTCACGATCGTTATATATATATATATATATATATCTATATATATATCTATATATATATATATATATATACAGTGCCTTGCGAAAGTATTCGGCCCCCTTGAACTTTGCGACCTTTTGCCACATTTTGGGCTTCAAACATAAAGATATAAAACTGTATTTTTTTTGTGAAGAATCAACAACAAGTGGGACACAATCATGAAGTGGAACGACATTTATTGGATATTTCAAACTTTTTAACAAATCAAAAATGAAAAATTGGGCGTGCAAAATTATTCAGCCCCCTAAAGTACAACTTTGTAGCGCCACCTTTTGCTGCGATTACAGCTGTAAGTTGCTTGGGGTATGTCTCTATCAGTTTTGCACATCGAGAGACTGAAATTTTTTACCAAACAGCTCAAGCTCAGTGAGGTTGGATGGAGAGCATTTGTGAACAGCAGTTTTCAGTTCTTTCCACAGATTCTCAATTGGATTCAGGTCTGGACTTTGACTTGGCCATTCTAACACCTGGATATGTTTATTTTTGAACCATTCCATTGTAGATTTTGCTTTATGTATTGGATCATTGTCTTGTTGGAAGACAAATCTCCGTCCCAGTCTCAGGTCTTTTGCAGACTCCATCAGGTTTTCTTCCAGAATGGTCCTGTATTTGGCTCCATCCATCTTCCCATCAATTTTAACCATCTTCCCTGTCCCTGCTGAAGAAAAGCAGGCCCAAACCATGATGCTGCCACCACCATGTTTGACAGTGGGGATGATGTGTGTTCAGGGTGATGAGCTGTGTTGCTTTTACGCCAAACATAATGTTTTGCATTGTTGCCAAAAAGTTCAATTTTGGTTTCATCTGACCAGAGCACCTTCTTCCACATGTTTGGTGTGTCTCCCAGGTGGCTTGTGGCAAACTTTAAACGACACTTTTTATGGATATCTTTAAGAAATGGCTTTCTTCTTGCCACTCTTCCATAAAGGCCAGATTTGTGCAATATACGACTGATTGTTGTCCTATGGACAGAGTCTCCCACCTCAGCTGTAGATCTCTGCAGTTCATCCAGAGTGATCATGGGCCTCTTGGCTGCATCTCTGATCAGTCTTCTCCTTGTATGAGCTGAAAGTTTAGAGGGACGGCCAGGTCTTGGTAGATTTGCAGTGGTCTGATACTCCTTCCATTTCAATATTATCGCTTGCACAGTGCTCCTTGGGATGTTTAAAACTTGGGAAATCTTTTTGTATCCAAATCCGGCTTTAAACTTCTTCACAACAGTATCTCGGACCTGCCTGTGTTCCTTGTTCTTCATGATGCTCTCTGCGCTTTTAACGGACCTCGGAGACTATCACAGTGCAGGTGCATTTATACGGAGACTTGATTACACACAGGTGGATTGTATTTATCATCATTAGTCATTTAGGTCAACATTGGATCATTCAGAGATCCTCACTGAACTACTGGAGAGAGTTTGCTGCACTGAAAGTAAAGGGACTGAATAATTTAGCATGCCCAATTTTTCAGTTTTTGATTTGTTAAAAAAGTCCTTCAACCAAGTCCTTCAACCAAGTCCTTCAACCAAATATCCAATAAATGTCGTTCCACTTCATGATTGTGTCCCACAGTTTTATATCTTTATGTTTGAAGCCTGAAATGTGGCAAAAGGTCGTAAAGTTCAAGGGGGCCGAATACTTTCGCAAGGCACTGTATAATCCTGAATGAATTGTGAATAATGATGAGTGAGAAAGTTAGAGGCATAAATATCATACCCCCCCCCAAAAAATACTAAAGTCCCCTGTTATTGTAATGGTGAGAGGTTAGCATGTCTTGGGACACAAAACAAACCATCAAATGCATCCAACTAAATTGCAGAGTCACCCGCTGGATGTAGTCATTGCGTGCTATGAATAGGGGACCAAATACTTAACTTTTTACTACTTTAACACACATATACGTAAATTTGTTCCAATGCTTTTGGTCCCTCAAAAATTCAAATCAAATCAAAGTGTATTTGTCACGTGTGCTGAATACAACAGGTTCACCTTACAGTGAAATGCTTACTTACAGGCTCTAACCAATAGTGCAAAAAAGGTATTAGGTGAACAATAGGTAAGTAAAGAAATAAAAATACAGTGAAAAACTGTAGCGAGGCTATATACAGTAGCGAGGCTACATACAGACACCGGTTAGTCAGGCTGATTTGAGGTAGTATGTACATGTAGATATGGTTAAAGTGACTATGCATATATGATGAACAGATAGTAGCAGTAGTGTAAAGAGGGGTTGGCGGGTGGTGGGTGGAGGGACACAATGCAGATAGCCCGGTTAGCCAATGTGTGGGAGCACTGATTGGTTGGCCCAATTGAGGTAGTATGTGCATATGTACCTGAATGTATAGTTAAAGTGACTGTGCATATATGATAAACAGAGAGTAACAGCAGCATAAAAGGGAGTAGCAGCAGCGTAAAAGAGGGTTGGGGGAGCACACAATACAAATAGTCCGGGTAGCCATTTGAGTACCTGTTCAGGAGTCTTATTGCTTGGGGGTAAAAACTGTTGAAGCCTTTTTGTCCTAGACTTGACACTCTGGTACAGCTTGCCATGCGGTAGTAGAGAGAACAGTCTATGACTGGGGTGGCTGGGGTCTTTGACAATTTTTAGGGCCTTCCTCTGACACCACCTGGTGCAGAGGTCCTGGATGGCAGGCAGCTTAGCCCCAGTGATATACTGGGCCGTACGCACTACCCTCTGTAGTGCCTTGTGGTCGGAGGCCGAGAAATTGCCGTACCAGGTAGTGATGCAACACGTCAGGATGATCTCGATGTTGCAGCTGTAGAACCTTTTGAGGATCTGAGGATGCATGCCAAATCGTTTTATTTTCCTGAGGGGGTTTAGGCTTTGTCGTGCCCTCTTCACGACTGTCTTGGTGTTTTTGGACCATTCTCAACCTGCTCCACTATGGCCCTATTGATGAGAGTTGGGGCGTACTCGGTCCTCCTTTAACTGTAGTCCACAATCATCTCCTTAGTCTTGGTTGAAGGATAAGTTGTTATTCTGGCAACACCCGGCTAGGTCTCTGACCTCCTCCCTATAAGAAGGTGAGAAGGTGACAACAGTTGGTGCGATTATTCGCAAATGGAAGAAATACAAAAGAACAGTCAATCTCCCTCAGCCTGGGGCTCCATGCAAGATTGTCTCGTAGTTGTTGGTAATCAGGTCTACCACTGTTGTTGTCTGCAAACTTGATGGTGTTGGAGTCGTGCCTGGCATGCAGTCGTGGGTGAACATGGATTACAGGAGGGGACTGAGCACGCACCCCTGGGGGGCTCCAGTGTTGAGGATCAACGTGGAAGATGTGTTGCTACCTACCCTCACCACATGGGGGCGGCCCGTCAGGAACCAAGATAAAGTTGCAGAGGGAGGTGTGTAGTCCCAGGATCCTTAGCTTAGTGATGAGCTTTGCGGGTATTATGGTGTGGAACGCTGAGCTGTAGTCAATGAATAGCACTCTCAAATAAGTGTTCCTTTTGTCCAGGTGGGAAAGGGCAGCGTGGAGTAGAGATTGTAATAGAGATTGCATCATCTGTGGATCTGTTTGGGCAGTATGCAAATTGGAGTGGGTCTAGGGTTTCTGGGATAATGGTGTTGATGTGAGCATTTACCAGCATTTCAAAGCACTTCATTGCTATGGATCTGGAGTCATTTAGGCAGGTTGCCTTTATGTTCATGGGCACAGGGTTTATGGTGGTCTGCTTGAAACATTTTGGTATTACAGACTTAATCAGGGACATGTTAAAAATGTCAGTGAAGACACCTGCCAGTTGGTCAGCACATGCCCGGAGCACACGTCCTTGTAATCCGTCTGACCCCGCAGCCTTGTGTATGTTGACCTGTTTAAAGGTCTTACTCTGCCCTTTAGCTCAGTGCGAATGTTGCCTGTAATCCATGGTTTCTGGTTGGGGTATGTACGTACAGTCGCTGTGGGGACATCGTCCTCGATGCATTTATTGATAAAGCCAGTGACTGATGTGGTGTGTTCCTCAATGCCATCTGAAGAATCCCGGAAGATGTTCCAGTCTGTGATCGCAAAATAGTCTTGTAGTTTAGCATCTGCTTCATCTGACGACTTTTTCATAGACCCAGTCACGGGTGCTTCTTCATTTAATTTTTGCTTGTAAGCAGGAATCAGGAGGAAAGAGTTGTGGTCGGATTACCAAATGGAGGGCGAGGTGAGATCTTTGTACGCGTCGCTGTGTATGGAGTACAGGTGATCTAGATTTTTTTTCCCTCTGGTTGCACATTTAACATGTTGATAGAAATTTGGTAGAACTGATTTAAGTTTCCCTTCATTAAAGTCTCTGGCCACTAGGAGCCATGCCTCTGGGTGAGTGGTTTCCTGTTTGCTTATTTCCTTATACAGCTGACTGAGTGCGGTCTTAATGCCAGCATCTGTCTGTGGTGGTAAATAAACATCAATGAAAAGTATAGCTGAAAACTCTCTAGGCAAGTAGTGTGGCCTGCAGTTTATCACAATATACTCTACTTCAGGCAAGCAAAATCTAGAGTCTTCCTCAGCCACGATTCCGTGAAACATAGGATATTACAGTTTTTGATGTCCTGTTGGTAGGATATTCGTGATCGTACTTCGTCTAATTTATTGTCCAATGATTGCATGCTGGCGAGTAATATTGACGGTAACGACAGCTTTCCCACTCGCCTTTTGCGGGTCCTCACGTGGCATCCGGCTCCATGTCCCCTGTGCCTGCGTTTCTTCCTCTTGAAAATAACGGGGATGTTGGCCCTGTCGGGTGTTTGGAGAATGTCCTATGCGTCTTGGTTGTTGAGGAAAAATCTTTGTCTATTCCGAGGTTGAGTGATCGCTTTCCTGATATCCAAAAAAAACACATAATAGCACAATTGGTTGGGCTCCCGTAAAACTGCTTCCATTTCCTCCGGCGCCATTTTAAAACAAAAGTGGTGTCATTTCTAAATGGTTCGTATATCATATGGATGAAAATACCCTCAAAATAAAGCTGACAGTCTGCACTTTAACCTTAGCCATTGTATCACTACTTGAGTACAGAGGCAAAAAATAGATACAACAATGTCACTGTCCAAATACTTTTGGGGCTCGCTGTATATCATACGGACTAATTTCATCCTAACACAGTGGTCTGAAACGCCTGGTTTACATATCACATCAAGCATCCAAGTCACATCATGCTGGCTTGCCATGTGATGTGTAATTCTAATTGGATTCCAGCCATAGTCAGGATATCCAACAATTGCCACTTTTAATCACCCGCAACCTGCATTCAGAATGACTGCCAGGGTAGGGGGGATTGTTGAGAATACCTAAATCATAACTACTGGAACAGCCATTTCAGTTACAGGTGCAATAACTCTAACTAGTAAAATATTAGATTAGTTTAGAAAAATGTTATGTATGTTTGTGTAGGATAAAATTAATTAACCAATCAAAGTATATACATGCAAAACACAGGTATTGAAACAAACAATGAAAATCAAGAGCAAGAGTACATGCTGGGAAATATGATAATGATCGTCGTGGATTTGAATTGTTTTGAACAAACATAATTGTACACAACAAGCCTGTTCAAATTCAGATGACTTCGAGTTTGTTGAGTAAACACTTTTTAACCTCTTGAGTGTAGGGGGCAGTATTTTGCTGTTTGGATGAAAAAACGTACTCAAATGAAACTGCCTATTTCTCAGGACCATAATCTAGAATATGCATATAATTGTCAGATTAGGATAGAAAACACTATAAAGTTTCCAAAACTGTCAAAATATTGTCTGTGAGTATAACAGAACTGATATTGCAGGCAAAAAACCTGTGGAAAATACAACAAGGAAGTGCTGTTTTTCCTGAAAGCTCTCCGTTCCATTGCATACCTTGCCTCCATTTAAAGGGATACCAACCAGACTCCTTTTCCTATGGCTTCCACATGGTGTGAACAGTCTTTAGACATAGTTTCAGGCTTTTATTTTGAAAAATGAGCGAGAAAGATAACATTGTGTCATTGGATGGCTGGGTGCCAGCAGCGTTTTGCAGTGGACCAGACATTTTCTCTCTCTCTCCTATTGAAGAAGATACAGTCCGGTTGAAATATTATCGATTATATATTGTAAAAACAACCTGAGGATTGATTATAAAAAATGTATAAAGAAAGCAAAGAATACTCAGGTCAGGGCGTGACAATACTGCACTTGTGATTTCATGAACATTTTATATTTTTTGTCATTTAATTTGAATTTGGCGCTCTGCAATTCAGAGGATGTTGACAAAAATTATCCCGCTAACGGGATGGGTGCATCTTAACACATAAACTCTAATTATTGTATTTTTGAAGTCCAATCAACTCACAGAATAATATTGATTTAAGTAATTGGTAAAGTTGTCTTTTTTTCAGTGCACTTGAAAACACTCATTATTTACTGACTGCCTTGGACAACTCATAGAACAGCTAAGTGTGTCGTTAGAGTCTTTTTTGCCACTTTAATACACAGAAGATATGCACTAAACATAGAATCAAGATGTTTATCTGTATCTCAGTGACCGCCAACAACGTCAGAGCAAAGTTGAGAACTTATACAAAGTTGCTAACAGATTCAAATGAATATCAGGATCTCTACAGTTTAGGCTACATAGGCGTTTGTATTTCAATTGCATAATATAGCTAAATAAACTTAGATATATTATGCTAATGTCTTAGGCTTTTTGCCTCAATAGGTCTATTTCATGATGTGTAACAACATGTGCGCAATGATGTGACAAATCTGTAATTTAATGCATTATTATAGGGTGAGCATAAGAGTAAGCTGTCTCAGTATTTTCTGGGCGCTGATCCCTTGTCAGTATTATAGAATAATTCTAATGGTAAGATTTGAATGGAGAAAGCTGCTCTGAGAGCAGCGGTACCTTTCCTACCGATTCTATCAGTATCGCCACATGCTCAGATGACTCACTTAGTGATCGTTCTGTCTACGTGGTGTTTTGGGAAACACGATTCCTATTCAGCTGTTATAGAAATGATGCATCATTAAAACACTTGGCAGCTTAATTCCATTGTTATCAAGAAACCGGTCCCTGGCCAGTGCACTCCCTTTATATTATGTGCGCTAACCTTATGGCTTCTGTTAACCTTTGAGTTGCTCACCCTGTTCTGTTATATGTAGACCTCAGTTATACATTGATCTATGTAGAGGCTTTAGTCTATTTAATGCACTTTATGGTTTGAATTCTCTTTGTCAACAACTTCAATTTGGGAAAACAGAACCCCTATTATTTGCACCCTACTCAGTTGTCTCTCGTTGCCTGCTTTGTCTGTCTGTCCCTTACATTGAACCAGCACTCGAAATACAACTGTGCTAGATTAATTTGATCAGACAAAGTGAATTGTTTAAAAATAGTCCATTGAATAATGATTTTACACTTATCTGATTCCCCAATCTACAAGTGTATGTTAAATATCCTGAAAGAAACCCAATAGACAAATGAATAATGCGAATGTGTCTATGGTCTGTTTGTGGGGTGTAAGAGCAAACAAGACCAAAGGCTAACATTTAGGAACTTGGAAAACATTAACTTATTACCAAATCCTGACATAGTCACTATCAGTCTCTCAAACAGAACATGTCAACAAGGCCTTGGCTTGAACACATCATTCTTTCATAGACTGACATGACATATCTTGCAGAGGGTCATGATGAACGCTCAGCATATTTCAATGAAAAGCAGCATGGTTATTCTCCTGCTAAAGTTTTGTTAACCCCTAAAAGACTACAGAATTCTGACAGAGCTGTGGTGGAGCAGTTTGAGAGCTTTAAATTCCTTGGGGTCCACATCAACAACAAACTAGATTGGTCCAAACACACGTGAAGAGGGCACGACGTGAAGAGTTTCCCCCTCAGGAAACTAAAAAGAGTGTTGGAGGCTATTTTGTAAATTACATCACCGAAGACGAGGATCAGTAGGATGGTCAGTTTTACGAGGGTATGTCTGGCATCATGAGTAAAGGATGCTTTGTTTGCGAAATAGGAAGCCAATTCTAGATTTAATTTTGGATTGGAGATGCTTAATGTGAGTCTGGAAGGAGAGTTTACAGTCTAACCAGACACCTAGGTATTTGTAATTGTCCACATGTTTTTATTTATTTTTCATTTCACCTTTATTTAACCAGGTAAGCTAGTTGATAACAAGTTCTCATTTGCAACTGCGACCTGGCCAAGATAAAGCATAGCAGTTCGACACATACAACAACAGAGTTACACATGGAATGAACAAAACATATAGTCAATAATAACATACAGTGAGTGCAAATAAGGTCAAATAAGGGAGTTAAGGCAATAAATAGGCCATGGTGGCGTAGTAATTACAATATGGCAATTAAACACTGGAATGGTAGATGTGCAAAAGATGGATGTGCAAGTAGAGATACTGTGGGCCAAAAGGAGCAAAATAAATAAATACAGTATGGGAATGAGGTAGATAGATGGGCTGTATACAGATGGACTATGAACAGGTGCAGTGATCTGTGAGCTGCTCTGACAGCTGGTTCTTAAAGCTAGTGAGGGAGATGGGAATCTCCAGCTTCAGTGATTTTTGCAGTTTGTTCCAATCAGTGGCAGCAGAGAACTGGAAGGAAAGGCGACCAAAGGAGGAATTGGCTTTGGGGGAGACCAGTGAGATATACCTGCTGGTGCGTGTGCTACGAGTGGGTGCTGCTATGGTGACCAGCGAGCTGAGATAGGGCGGGGCTTTACCTAGCAGAGACTTGTAGATAACCTGTAGCCAGTGGGTTTGGCGACGAGTTTGAAGCGAGGGCCAGCCAACAAGAGCGTGCAGGTCGCAGTGGTGGGTATTCTACACATATACTAAGTCAGAACCGTCCAGAACAGTGATGCTGGACGGGCGGGCAGGTACGGGCAGCGATCGGTTGAAAATAATGCATTTAAGAGCTGTTGGAGGTCACGGAAGGATAGTTGTACAGAATTGAAGCTCTTCTGGAGGTTAGTTAACTTCTTATGGGCAGGTGTAGCGTCCCACCTGGCCAACATCCGGTGAAATTGCAGAGCGCGAAATTCAAGTTACAGAAATATAAATATTTAACATTCATGAAAATACAAGTAGGATACATCAAAATAAATCTTAACTTCTTGTTAATCCAGCCGCTGTGTCAGATTGAAAAAGGCTTTACAGCGAAAGCACACCATGCAATTATTATTAGTCCCGCATGCAAAAGCATGAAAAACATTTTTCAACCAGGCAGGTGCGACACAAAAATCAGAAATAGCGATATAATAAATGCCTTACCTTTGAAGATCTTCTTCTGTTGGCACTCCGAAAGGTCCTAGTTACATCACAAATGGTCCTTTTGTTTGATAAAGTCCTTCTTTATATCCATAAAAACTCAGTTTAGATGGCGCGCGTCATTCAATAATCCACCGTTTTCCTCCTTCAAAATGCATACAAAATGAATCCAAACGTTACCAATAAACGTATTCAATCAAGTCAAACAACGTTTATAATCAAACCTCAGGTACCCTAATACGTAAATAAATGATACAATTCTCCATCTTAAATTGTATGTTCATTACCGGAGATAAATAACCGAGAACACGCTTTCATCCACGGCCATGGAAACACTACAGCCAAAATGGGAGCCACTCAGAAAAACTACAACTTTTAGCTAATTTTTCCAAAAACCAGCCTGAAACTCTTTCTAAAGATTGTTGACATCTAGTGGAAGACCTAGGAACTGCAATCTGGGAGGACTTCACCTCATAATAAACATGAAAGCCATTGTAGGCTGAAATTATTATTTTGTGGATGTTTGTCCTCTGGGTTTCACCTGCCATATCAGTTCTGTTATACTCACAGATATTATTTTAACCGTTTTAGAAACTTTAGAGTATTTTCAATTATATGCATATCGTAGCTTCTGGGCCTGAGTAACAGGTAGTTCACTTTGGGCACGCTTTTCATCCGGACGTAAAAAAACTGCCGCATATCCAAAGGAGGTTAACACAGTGTCCAAAGAAGGGCCAGATGTATACAGAATGGTGTCGTCTGCATAGAGGTGGATCAGAGAATCACCATCAGCAAGAGCGACGTCATTGATGTATAGAGAGAAGGGAGTCGGCTCGAGAATTGAACCCTGTGGCACCCCCATAGAGACTGCCAGAGGTCCAGACAACAGGCCCTACGATTTGACACACTGCACTCTATCAGAGAAGTAGTTTGGTGAACCAGGCGAGGAAGTCATTTGAGAAACCAAGGCTGTTGAGTCTGCTGATAAGAATGTGGTGATTGACAGAGTCGAAAGCCTTGGCCAGCTCGACGAATACGGCTGCACAGTAATGTCTCCTATCGATGGCGGTTATGATATCATTTAGGACCTTGAGCGTGGCTGATGTTCACCCATGACCAGCTCTGAAACCAGATTGCATAGCAGAGAAGGTACGGTGGGATTCGAAATGGTCGGTAATCTGTTAACTTGGCTTTAGAAGACCTTAGACAGTGTTTCCTAGCCTCAGTGCAGTGGGCAGCTGGGAGGAGACACTCTTATCCTCCATGGACTTTAGTGTCCAGACCTTTTTGGAGTTTGTGCTACAGGAAGCAAATTTCTGCTTGAAAAAGCTACCCTTAGCTTTCCTAACTGCCTGTTTATATTGGTTCCTAACTTCCCTGAAAAGTTGCATATTCGATGCTAATGCAATATGCCACAAGATGTTTTTGTGCTGGTCATGTGCAGTCAGGTCTGGAGTGAATCAAGGGCTATATCTGTTTCTGGTTCTACATTTTTTGAATGGGGCATGCTTATTTAAGATGGTGAGGAAGGCACTTTTAAAGAATAACCAGGCATCCTCTACTGATGGGATGAGGTCAATATCCTTCCAGGATACCCGGGCCAGGTCGATTAGAAAGTCCTGCTCGCTGAAGTGTTTTAGGGAGCGTTTGACAGTGATGAGGGGTGGTCGTTTGACCGCAGACCCATTATGGATGCAGGCAATGAGGTAGTGATTGCTGAGATCTTGGTTGAAAACTGCAGAGGTGTATTTGGAGGGCAAGTTTGTTAGGATGATATCTATGTGGGTGCCCATGTTTACGAATTTGGGGTTGTACCTGGTAGGTTCATTGATAATTTGTGTGAGAGTGAGGGAATCAAGCTTAGATTGTAGGATGGCCGGGGTGTTAAGCATGTCCCAGTTTAGGTCACCTAGCAGCGCGAGCTCTGAAGATAGATGGGGGGCAATCAAGTCACATATGGTGTCCAGGGCACAACTGGGGGCAGAGGGTGGTCTATAGCAAGTGTTTCTATAGCAAGTGACTTGTTTCTGAAAAGGTGGATTTTTAAAAGTCGAAGCTTGAATTGTTTGGGTACAGACCTGAATAGTAAAGACAGAACTCTGCAGGCTATCTCTGCAGTAGATTGCAACTCTGCCCCCTTTAGCGGTTCTATCTTTTCGGAACATGTTATAGTTAGGGATTGAACTTTCTAGAGACATTTTTACTAGCGCCATCACACACGCACAGTGAGATGTGCTTGGTAATGGTGTTTGCAACACTTTAGTTTCAGGATTTGAAAAGGTGAGTGCTGATTACTTAAATATGCACTAAATGTGTCCATTTTTTTTCTCTCTGAGTAACAAGTTGGGAAATGCCAGCTCCCGTTAGGCTCAGAATCTTGGGAATTTGGATTGTGCACATAAACACCTGCTTCTAAGAGATCTGTGTATTAACTACATTACACTAATGTTGTCAAAGACATATACATATAAGTGATTCTAAATACTGGCTTGTTTGCAACACTTTTAGTTCAGGATTTGAAAGTTGAATACTTGGATGATTTTGCAACAAAATGTGTCCTCTGCTTCTTCTTTCTCAGAACAAGTTGGAAAATGACGGCACCAGTTTAGGTCAGAATCCTCTTTGGAGAAAATTACTCGCAGCAATTGACTCTTCCGTCTGGAATTCATGCGTCTGTGAATGTTCTCAAATAAGATGAAGAGGCAAGTTTAGGCTTCAATTCAAGAGAATCGAATTATTACACTATTACCCTACTGTTAACAAAAACACACAAATTAAATTAAATTGCACAAATCCTATATCACACAAATATACAAATAGAGTAACGCATTATAAAGAAGAGAACCTGATTTTACACTATTGTACTTCAAACAAGAAACACACAAACTCAATTGCACAACTAATTACATTAGTACTGTACAGAGTTAGAGGAGCGCTATTTGATAGATTTTACCCCGCTCCCCTTACCCCGGACATCCAGTGGGGAGACCTGAGGACAACTCCCCATCTCGTAATTTTGAGGGGGAGACCTTCCCAGGCAGTAGGTCACAAACTAGAATCAGGGCGCACACTCCAACAAGGATAAATGACCCACAGTCCCACACGGTGACATGATATCATTGACGTGACGTGCAAATGAGCGATAGAAAAACGATCGCGCAAATGTCACCATTCCGAATATTTTTTTAATAAAAAAAATACAACATTTGTGCGGGTGCCCCGTGCCACCCCCAGCAATATGCCGCCCTTGGCGGCTACCCATGTCACCTATACCTAAATCCAAGACTGTCAACAGCAGATATCCAGGACAAAGGTACTATCAAAGTGATATCTTTGCGTGATTCGCCCATCCCTTGTAATGCTATTGTTGGATGACTCATCATAATTCCTTGTGACACTGATGATACGACCATACTGTCTTCCTCCGAGTCCACTGCATGGCTAGATGTCTTTTGTGTACCCCATTCCTCCTATGACATGGAGATAGAGCTTGACCGGGGCTAATGAGACACTTCCTTATGGGCAGAACCTTTTATTTTAAGAACTGACATTTTCAGGTATCCATTTTCAGACAATGCAGAGGTGCGTTGACCAACTATTTATTTTGAACACGAGTTTATCAAAGCACTTCATGTTCCGAACAGATTTTTTTAAATTAGTGAGCTCGGCGTCTCCACTTTTAATTCAGAAGTGTGCGACTTGTTCACTTTTCCTGTTGGTAGAAGCCTTTGATTGTTGACAGCATGGCTCAAGGATTTTTTTGACCATATTCCATTTTATACATTTTCAATCCATGAGTGTGTGGGCCAATATCAAATCGTCCCCTAAACCCTACACCAGGGGTGGGCAATTCCAGTCCTCGAGGGCCTGATTTGCCGCAGCCCCAGCTAACCTGACTCCAATAAACATCTAATCATGATCTTCAGTTTAGAATGCAATTTGATTAATCAGCCGTGTTTGCTAGGGATGGAGAAAAAGTGTAACACCAATTAGGCCATCGAGGACTGGAGTTGCCCACCCTTCCCTACACCCTATGCATTTATGAAGATCTGAGAGGTTTTGATTGGTATAAGCAATGTTGAGCTATTACCAGATTGATTACACCTGTCAAATCATCTCAGATCTCCACAAGTGCATAGGGCATAGGGTTTAGGGAAATATTTGGGATTGGACCACAGTGTACCTGTGTGTGTGTGTGTGTCTGTGTGTGAGAGATTGTAAAATGCTGACTTTGGTACAGTTTTGGACATGCATTCATGTGTTAAATGTTGCACAGGTTTTGTTTCATGCGTTTATCAAAGCACATGTTCAGAACACATTTTTGTATAATTACAGTGGGGCAAAAAAGTATTTAGTCAGCCACCAATTGTGAAAGTTCTCCCACTTAAAAAGATAAGAGACGCCTGTAATTTTCATCATAGGTAGTACACTTCAACTATGAGAGACAAAATGAGAAAAAAAATCCAGAAAATCACATTGTAGGATTTTTTATGAATATATTTGCAAATTATGGTGGAAAATAAGTATTTGGTCACCTACAAACAAGCAAGATTTCTGGCTCTCACAGACCTGTAACTTCTTCTTTAAGAGGCTCCTCTGTCCTCCACTCGTTACATGTATTAATGGCACCTGCTTGAACTTGTTATCAGT
The DNA here is from genome assembly GCF_002021735.2 of Oncorhynchus kisutch. Lineage (NCBI taxonomy): Eukaryota > Metazoa > Chordata > Actinopteri > Salmoniformes > Salmonidae > Oncorhynchus > Oncorhynchus kisutch. Next base: position 5,574,118 of record NC_034194.2, read on the forward strand.
ATAAAAGACACCTGTCCACAACCTCAAACAGTCACACTCCAAACTCCACTATGGCCAAGACCAAAGAGCTGTCAAAGGACACCAGAAACAAAATTGTAGACCTGCACCAGGCTGGCGAGACTGAATCTGCAATAGGTAAGCAGCTTGGTTTGAAGAAATTAACTGTGGGAGCAATTATTAGGAAATGGAAGACATACAAGACCACTGATAAACTCCCTTGATCTGGGACTCCAAGCAAGATCTCACCCCGTGGGTTAAAATTATCACAAGAACGGTGAGCAAAAATCACAGAACCACACGGGGGGACCTAGTGAATGACCTGCAGGGAGCTGGGACCAAAGTAACAAAGCCTACCATCAGTAACACACTACGCCGCCAGGGACTCAAATCCTGCAGTGCCAGATGTGTCCCCCTGCTTAAGCCAGTATGTCCAGGCCCGTCTGAAGTTTGCTAGAGCATTTGGATGATCCAGAAGAAGATTGGGAGAATGTCATATGGTCAGATGAAACCAAAATATAACTTTTTGGTAAAAACTGAACTCGTCGTGTTTGGAGGACAAAGAATGCTGAGTTGCATCCAAAGAACACCATACCTACTGTGAAGCATGGGGGTGGAAACATCATGCTTTGGGGCTGTTTTTCTGCAAAGGGACCAGGACGACTGATCCGTGTAAAGGAAAGAATGAATGGGGCCATGTATCGTGAGATTTTGAGTGAAAACCTCCTTCCATCAGCAAGGGCATTGAACATGAAACGTGGCTGGGTCTCTCAGCATGACAATGATCCCAAACACACCGCCCGGGCAACGAAGGAGTGGCTTTGTAAGAAGCATTTCAAGGTCCTGGAGTGGCCTAGCCAGGCTCCAGATCTCAACCCTATAGAAAATCTTTGTAGGGAGTTGAAAGTCTGTGTTGTGCAGCAACAGCCCCAAAACATCACTGCTCTAGAGGAGATCTGCATGGAGGAATGGGCCAAAATACCAGCAACAGTGTGTGAAAACCTTGTGAAAACGTTTGACCTCTGTCATTGCCAACAAAGGGTATATGCACAACTGGTGGCTGACTAAATACTTTTTTGCCCCACTGTAAGAGAGCTCAGCTTCTCCAACCTTGACTCCCAGAAGAAGTGTGCAGTTGTTCACTCCCTCTGTTGTTAGAAGCCTTTGATTGCTGTACCATTTTATGTATTTTCAATCCATGGGTGTGTGTGTATGTCTGCGTGTGAGATTGTGAAATTAATTGGGGTTGGGGTGCTGCGGAAAGGTTCTGTTGACACTCAAACAGCAGTAATAAAGGCCATATGCACAAATTTTGTGGGGGGGAAAAAAATCCTTACAAAATCTTAATTATTTGTTAATTGTAGCACCCATTCTTCCCGAACTATGTTTTTACTGATTCTTTATTCCTAAATTCAGATACCATACCTAAAGAGTAGTGCGTACGGCCCAGTACATCACTGGGGCTAAGCCGCCTGCTATCCATGACCTCTACACCAGGCGGTGTCAGATGAAGGCCCAAAAAAGACCCCAGCCATGCCAGTCATAGACTGTTCTCTCTACTACCGCATGGCAAGTGGTACTGGAGTGCCAAGTCTAGGACAAAAAGGCTTCTCAACAATTTTTACCCCCAAGCCATAAGACTCCTGAACAGGTAATCAAATGGCTACCCGGACTATCTGCATTGTGTGCCACCCCAAACCCCTCTTTTAAGCCGCTGCTACTGTCTGTTTATCATATATGCATAGTCACTTTAACTATACATTCATGTACATACTATCTTAATTGGCCCGACTAACCAGTGCTCCCGCACATTGGCTAACCAGGCTATCTGCGTTGTGTCCCGCCACCCACCACCCGCCAATCCCCGCTTTTACACTACTGCTACTCTCTGTTCATCATATATGTATAGTCACTTTAACCATATCTACATGTACATACTACCTCAATCAGCCCGACTAACCAGTGTCTGTATGTAGCCGCGCTACTTTTATAGCCTCGCTACTGTTATTTTTCACTGTATTTTTACTATTTTTATTTCTTTACATACCTATTGTTCACCTAATACATTGTTTTGCACTATTGCTTAGAGCCTGCAAGTAAGCATTTCACTGTAAGGTTCGATACCCGCTGTATTCGGCGCACGTGACAAATAAACTTTGATTTGAGCAGGCTACACAACTGAGGGAATGTTAGCATGCTCTAAATTTGTTTGAACCATCCCTTTTACACTGTCTTCTGGTGGAGTGTTGGGTGCTTAATGGGTTCTCCTGGTCACATTGGGAGAAGAATTTATATGGTGTAGAAAATCATGTTTGTCATCACTTGAAGATGGACCATTGGCAATGCTTGACATGTCATGCAACATTTTGGGCAACAATCTGCAGTGAGCAGTGAGCAAAATAACCATAACATGTCAAATAGACAGGAAGGTACAGGTCTGGGCGGGACTGATTTATTCATCCCTCTCTTGCCATCAGCTTTTCATACCTCACACTCCCACACCCTGACGTTCTGTCCAACTCCCACCTACTACTGCAAGAACTGGCCCTGAACCGAACTGCAGTCCTGCAATGTTATTTTAGACTGTATGTGAAGCAGCTCAATTGTCAGCCATGGTCCCAGCAATGTTGCACCATATAGCCAATATAAAAAATGACCTACGAAATAGGTTAATTTACCGGAGTTTCTCACATTCAAGTGGCACATTATATCGCCTAAACTATAGCATGATCATATTTAGGAAGTACATTTCCTTGGAAAGATAACTGCCCCGTGCTTCTCCGCCCATGCATAGTCTGCTCTATTTAATTGAGACCAAACACACACCTGATCTTGCACATATGTACTGAACATGAAGCTGCAAGAATGATGAGTGGACACTTGCACTTTCTCTTGAGCTACATTTTGCATATAAAATATAGCTGACCTTTGCGGACAACGTTTTCAGGCGGGAACAAATAAATGGGTAATCAATATTTATTGAAAATGAAAAGGCGCAACGCTCGCTCACCATGCATTGCACCTTCTTTTCAAAAGCTAGGTTTCCATCCAATTGGCGACAGATTTGAGAATATTTGAAAATCTCCATAAATAAAACATGCACATTTTCCCCACCATCAAATTAACCTGTTACGGATAAAAGTCTGTGCATGATGACATTTATTTTGTGGTTAAATTTCCAAGTATCAAATAAAAAATGTTGTGTGTTAAATAGCAAATGTCCCCATTCTGGTGTTGGCACTTGCGCTCTAGCCAATAGTTTGCAGATGTAGTGCCGGTATAGCCTATATGTAACGGTTCTCTTGGGGTGAAGTAGAGGCGGACCAAAACGCAGCGTGATTATATTGATTCATGTTTAATAAACAAAGATAAACACGAACACTACAAAACAATAAAATGTGGAAAACCAAAAAACAGCCCTGTCTGGTGCAAAACACGGGAGACTCCGGCAGCAGCGCCGGACAGGCGGGAGACTCCGGCAGCAGCGCCGGACAGGCGGGAGACTCCAGGAGAGACAGCCTGGTGCGGGGGGCTGCCACCGGAGGGCTGGTGCGTGGAGGTGGTGACGGATAGACCGGACCATGCAGGCGCACTGGAGCTCTTGAGCCCCGAGCCAGCCCAACCTTACCCGGTTGAATGGGCCCGGTCGCCCTGCCAGTTGGCGCAGGTCTCCTACTTGGCATCGCCACACTTCCTGTGTGCCTCCCCCCAATAAATTTTTGGGGCTGACTCTCGGGCTTCCTTGCCAGCCGTGTTCCCTCATATCGCCAGCTCCTCTCTCCGGCTGCCTCTGCTCTCCTAGCTGCCTCCACCTGTTCCCATGGAAGATGATCCTTTCCCGCCAGGATCTCCTCCCAGGTGTAGCAACCCTTGCCGTCCAATACATCGTCCCATGTCCATTCCTCTTTGCGCCGCTGTTGCTGTTGCCTGTTACCACGCCATTTGGTCCTGTTGTGGTGGGTGATTCTGTAACGGTTCTCTTGGGGTGAAGTAGAGGCGGACCAAAACGCAGCATGATTATATTGATTCATGTTTAATAAACAAAGATAAACACGAACACTACAAAACAATAAACGTGGAAAACCAAACAACAGCCCTGTCTGGTGCAAAACACAGAGACAGGAACAATCACCCACAAACACACAGTGAAACCCAGGCTACCTAAATATGGTTCCCAATCAGAGACAATGACTAACACCTGCCTCTGATTGAGAACCATATCAGGCCAGACATAGAAATAGACAAACAAGACATCCAACATAGAATGCCCACTCAGATCACACCCTGACCAACCAAAACATAGAAACATACAAAGCAAACTATGGTCAGGGTGTGACACTATATGAGTAGATTATTATGGACAAAAGAGCTAATACCCTCGATATTTATTGAAAATGACGTTGCACGTTGCACTTTCACCACCCTGTTGAATTTCATCATAATTGATTTAATCGGTAGCCTAATAAACTGAATATCTTCCAGAGTCATTGTGGGAGGACTACACAACATGTCATCGTTCTACTCCATGTTTACTTCGATGGGATGTTTATTATATCAATATTTGCGGATAAAAGTGTTTCCACTGCCATTTCTGTTGTAATACATTTTACCGCCACAAAAAGATCCCTCCTTGTCTAGCGTATTTTGTTTTTGTCAACATTCTTAAAGTTTACTGACAAATTAACTGTTTCCATCAGGCCTATCATGACATTTTTATAGGACATGTACTTTATGCTCATAAAAGGTTGGTTGGAAACCTGGTCAATGGTGATCAATTTTTGGGGATTGCACCTCGACTCACATTGGTTGAGCGCACTCCACTTCTTTCCATTACCAATATTTATTTACAGACACTGTAGTAAACTATAGTCTAATCATATTTAATTACATTTCCTTGTAAAGATAACTGCCACATGAGTCTCTGCCTTGATTCTCCACCCATGTTTAGGCAGCCTACTCTATTTCATTCAGACCACACCTCCTGTATACTGGGCACAGTTGATCTCCCACGCCCAACTAGGAGGAGATGTAGGCTACTGAACTTGAAGCAGCAAATTCTGAGAGTCTGTGAATAATGCGACAAAGATGTGTTTTTAATACAATAGGTAGGCCTAGGCTGACGCATACAAAGCAGAAAGACAAACATTTAAATAATCTGAGGGACAACAAAACATTTTCATCCTAATGCTGTCTGACCGCCCGTTCCCATGAAAAAATGAAACTGCACTGCAATGTTCTTATAACACAATAATGGCTGGATCATTTTTTAAATATAATCTTATAAACATTTTGGATATCCTTGGTTGGTTGTTTTTAACATACTTCCATGTACTCCACAAACTACATCATACCTAAAAACCCTTTGATTCTATATAAAAAAATGTTTGCATGAACAGAGACTGTTGCATGGAATGTACGTCACCATTATCAGCCAAAGAGACAATTCTAATGGACTTTCTTCAGCTAGCTAACTAACTAACCCTACTTTTATAGCTAAGGTGCTGAAAAGCTAAAGTCGGAGAAAACACTACCAAATCAAGTTTAATCAACTGCCCAAGGACCAGGTAAGATGAACTTCATGGTTTCAGGCTGTACGCCAGGTTGATGATGGAAATCTGTGGGCTCCAGTTACTCAATACATTTGTGTGTTTAATGCACTTGCTAAGGGCATTAGCATGATAAGAACTTACCAGTCCAAAACGATGTCCTCTCCCGTTCAAAAAAATATTCCTCCACAATCGCTAACTGAAGCGTCCTACAACAATCTCTGTCTCACCTTCCCAATCAATGTATTCTAAAGTTGTGTGTACATCTGTATATCTAGACTTAGATTTAGCTTTCCATGACTTAGTCGCCATAATGATTGATATATAAACAGCTGAATCTGCGCATTCACCAAACAATACAGTGCGTAAATGCATAGCTTCTTCCGGTATGAAAATTCAATAGTGCATGACTCTCTTTACGCTGGAGCTTACTACATGGGTTGGTCTTGCAACACATAAACATGGCGTATTGCCGTTTAGCTCAAGCCAATCAACGAAACAGAGGGCAAATCATTGGAGCACAATGATGTCATGACTTGTTGTCTTCAAATCGGTTTCTTTCAGTCAATACGTCCCGCGAAATGGCCTATCAGGTTTGATTGTGTTACAAACAAACCAGTTGATTGCAGTGAAACCCAACATGACTGGAAAAGTCACGTTCTGTGTGGGTTATTTACCTGGAATGTGTCGTCGAAAATGGAATGAGACGGAATTCACGACACAAACAGTTCACAAAATGAGCATTGGAATTGCAAACAGACGAAGATCATCAAAGGTAAACTATTTATTTTATTGCAGTTTGTGATTATATTGCGCCTGTGCTGGTTGAAATAGTTGTTTTTTATGGGGCTCTATGCTCAGATAATCACATCATATTATTTCGCAGTAAATCATTTTTTTGAACCTGACAACACAGTTGGATTAGCAAGATTCTAGGCTTCGATACAGGTGAGACACTTGTATTTTCATGAATGTTTAATATGACTATTTATGTAGCAACCACCGTATGTTGTGGAACTTCAGCCCCCTAGCGGGTTCCGTGCGCAGAGAGGTTAAAGACAAAGTCTGGGATCTGGGAATCTGTTCAATGGTCATTTGAATTATTGATATTTACTCATTGATTCTTGAAGAATGTAAGTTATAAATGTCTCATGAGCTTAGCAAGCGTCTTTCTCTATCATAACTCAGAAGGTAAGGTTTTAGTTATCAGTTGATTACAAAAAACAAGAATGTAAACAAACAATTCATAGCTTCAAATGTTCTGTAAACAGGGTTACATTTCCCTTGCACCATCCCTCAGCTGTATACCTCAGCCTTATGTTGTTATTGAAATCCCAGAATGTCCCCTCACTAGAATGAGAGAATTGCCAGGGATTTCATCAGCACTGAAGACCTCCAGTCTCAACGCCAACAGTAAAGATGCGACTCCGTGATGCTGGCCTTCTAGGCAGAGTTGCAAATAAAAAGCCATATCCCAGATGGGCCAATAAAAATAAAAGATTAAGATGGACAAAAGAACACAGACACTGGACAGAGGAACTCTGCCTAGAAGGCAAGCATCACCTCTTCACTGTTGACATTGAGACTGGTGTTTTGTGGGTACTATTTAAATGAAGCTGCCAGTTGAGGACTTGTGAGGCGTCTGTTTCTCAAACTACTAGACACTCTAATGTACTTGTCCTCTTGCTCAGTTGTACACCGGGACCTCCCACTCCTCTTTCTATTCTGGTTAGAGACAGTTTGCGCTGTTCTGTGAAGGGAGTACAACGCAGCGTTATACGAGCTCTTCAGTTTCTTGGCAACTTCTCGCATTGAATAGCCTCAATTTCTCAGAACAAGAATAGACTGACAAGTTTCAGAAGAAAGATCTTTGTTTCTGGTCATTTTGAGCCTGTTATCGAAACCCACAAATGCTGATGCTCCAGATACTCAACTAGTCTAAAGAAGGACCATTTTATTGCTTCTTTAATCAGTACAACAGTTTTCAGCTGTGCTAACATACTGTAATTGCAAAAGGGTTTTCTAATGATCAATTAGGCTTTTAAAATGATAAACTTGGATTAGCTAACACAACGTGCCATTGAAACACAGGAGTGATGGTTGTTGATCATGGGCCTCTGTACACCTATGTAGATATTCCCTAAAATAATCTGCCATTCCAGCTACAACAGTCATTTACAACATTAACAATGTCTACACTGTATTTCTGATCATGGTTTAACAGACAAAAAATGTCCTTGTTTTTGAAAGAAAAGCACATTTCTAAGTGACCCCAAACTTTTGAATGGTAGTGTAAATATTAGGATGAGGAATATTGGAATAGCATTGCTCAGTGATTCGCTTAATACAGAAGTTGACAAATGACTCAGATATTTTTACTGAATAGCTAGGCAAGTCAGTTAATTAAGAACAAATTCTTATTTTCAATGATGGGCTAGGAACAGTGGGTTAACTACCTTGTTCAGGGGCAGAACGGCCGATTTGATCTTGCAACCTTCCAGTTACTAGTCCAATGCTCTAACCACTAGGATACTTGCCTCCCCAGATGCTAAGCTACAGGACTGTTTTACTAGCACAGACTGGAATATGTTCCGGGACTCATCCGATGGCATTGAGGAGTATACCACATCAGTCACAGACTTCATCAATAAGTGCATCGATGACGTAGTTACCACAGTGACCGTACTTACATAACCCAACCAGAAGCCATGGATTACAGGAAACATCTGCACTGAACTGAGCTAAAGGGTAGAGCTGCTGCTTTCAAGGAGCTGGACTCTAACCCGGACGCTTATAAGAAATCCTGTTGTGCCCTCAGATGAACCATCAAAACAGGCAAAGCGTAAATACAGGACTAAGATTGAATTGTACTTCACAGCCAGCACTGCAGCTGCAATGAATGAGTAGTTGAATCGTACTACACCGGCTCGTCAGACACTCGTCGGATGTGGCAGGGCTTGCAAACTATTACAGACTACAAAGGGAAGCCCAGCCGCGAGCTGGTCAGTTACAAAAGCCTACCAAACGAGCCAAATTACTTCTATGCGTGCTTTGAGGCAAAGCAACACTGAAACATGCATGATGGCACCAGGTGTTCCGGATGACTGTGTGATCACACTCGCCTTAGCCGTTGTGAGCAAGACCTTTGAACAGGTCAACATTTGCAAGGTTGCAGGGCCAGACGGATTACCAGGATGTGTACTGCGAGCATGCGCTTACCAACTGGCAAGTGTCTTCACTGAAATGTTCAACCTCTCCCTGTCCGACCAAGTCTGTAATTCCAACATGTTTTAAGCAGACCACCACAGTGCCTGTGCCCAAGAACACTAAGGTAACCTGCCTAAATGAATAACGACCCGTAGCACTCCCATCGTTAACCATGAAGTGCTTTGAAAGGCTGGTCATGGATCACATCAATACCATTATCCCAGAAACCCTAGACCCACTCCAATTTGCGCACCTCTCAAACAGATCCACAGATGATGAAATCTCTATTGCACTCCACACTGCCCCTTCCCACCTGGACAAAAGAAACATCTATGTGAGAATGCTATTCATTGACTACAGCTCAGCGTTCAACACCATAGTGCCCTCAAAGCTCATCAATAAGCTAAGGACCCTGGGACTAAACAGCTTCTACCCCCAAGCCATAAGACTTCTGAGCACCTAACCATTGGCTACCCAGACTATTTGCATTGCCACCCTCTCCCCCTCTTCACACCGCTGCTGCTCTCTGTTGTTATCATCTATGCATAGTCACTTTAAAAACTCTACCTACATGTACACATTACTTCAACTAACTGGTGCCCCCCGCACATTGACTTTGAACCGGTTCCCCCCTGTATATATTCTCACTATTGTTATTTTTCTGCTGCTCTTTAATTACTTGTTACTTTAATTTCTTATTCTCATCCATATTTGTTTTAACTGCATTGTTGGTTAGGGGCTCGTAAGTAAGCATTTCACTGTCAGGTACAACAGGTACACCTATTGTATTCGGCACACGTGACTAATACAATTTGATTTGATTTGACACCCTAGTCATAAAATGTTCTCTCTGCTACAGCATGGCAACCAGTACCGGAGCAGCAAGTCTAGGTCCAAAAGGCTTCTACCCTCAAGCCATAAAACTGCTTCACAGCTAATCAAATGGATACCCAGACTAATCATGTAGTAACCAAATAAAGGGTTGAACAAATATAAATGTATTTTATATTTGAAATTCTTCAAAGTATCAACACTTTGCCTTGATGACAGCTTTGCACACTCCTGGCATTCTCTCAACCAAATTAATCATGAATTAGTTACCTGGACGACATTTCAAATAACAGGTGTGCCTTGTTAAAAGTTAATTTGTGGAATTTCTTTCCTTCTGCGTTTGAGTCAGTCAGTTGTGTTGTGACAAGATAAGGGTAGTATACAGAAGATAGCCTTATTTGGTAAAATACCAAGTTGATATTATGGCAAGAACAGCTCAAATAAGCAAAGAGAAATGACAGTACTACTTTAAGACATGAAGGTCAGTCAATTCGGAAAATTTCATTAACTTTGAAAGTTTTAAGTGCAGTCGCAAAAAACATCATGCGCTATGATGAAACTGGTTCTCATGAGGACCGCCACAGGAAAGGAAGACCCAGAGTTGCCTCTGGTGCAGAGAATAAGTTCATTAGAGCTACCAGCCTCAGAAATGGCAGCCCAAATAAATAATTCACAGAGTTCAAGTAACAGATACATCTCAAAATCAACTATTCAGAGGAGACTGCGTGAATCAGGTCTTCGTGGTTGAATTGCTTCAAAGAAACCCCTACTAAAGGAAACCAATAAAATAAGAGACTTGCTTGGACCAAGAAACACGAGCAATGGACATTACACCGGTGGAAATCTGTTCTTTGGACTGACGTGTCCAAATTTGAGATTTTTGATTCGAACCGCCGTGTCTTCGTGAGATGCAGCATAGGTGAACGGATGTCCTCCGCATGTGTGGTTCCCACCGTGAGGCATGGAGGAGGAAGTGTAATGGTGTGGGAGTGCACTGTCTGTGATTTATTTCGAATTTAGGGCACACTTAACCAGCACGGCTACAAGAGCATTCTACGGCTATACGCCATCCCATCTGGTTTGCTGCTGAGATGGTTTGGGATGAGTTGGCCCGCAGAGTGAAGGAAAAGCAGCCAACAAGTGTTCAGCAATTTTTTTTAGAACTCCTTCAAGACTTTTGGAAAAGCACTCCAGGTGAAGCTAGTTGAGAGAATGCCAAGAGTGTGCAAAGCTGTCTTTTTTAACCTTTATTTAACTAGGCAAGTCAGTTAGGAACAAATTCTTATTTTCAATGACGGCCTAGGGACAGTGGGTTAACTGCCTGTTCAGGGGCAAAATGACAGATTTGTATCTTGTCAGCTCAGGGGTTAGAACTTGCAACCTTCCGGTTACTAGTCCAACGCTCTAACCACTAGGCTACGCTGCCACCCGGAAAAGGGTGACTACTTTGAAGAATCTAAGATCCTAAAATATATTTAGATTTATTTAACACTTCTTTGGTTACTACATGATTCCATATGTGTCATTTCATAAAATGGATTCAAATATTCTAGTTATATTTTGGGATCTCATTTTGATTCAACATTTTGGGAATGTTTACATATTCATGAAACCGACATTCTTTCAAATAATGAATGTTCAAAGAATTTGAATGATGCAGATTACCATTTTATTTCACATCAATAGGCAAACTTTCAAGTGAAAGAAGGTAGATTTTTGAAAATATTGATTTCAGATATGATATCCAAATTAAAGTTTAACACAAAAACACGTATTGTACAAATAAGACTTATGGTCTGCCTTCTCCAGATCTTCACTTTTTAGAAATGTCTATGTATGCCATTAGCCTCATTGCTGATGAAAAGATTCACTGCATGGTCATGGATTTCTGTTCCTTTAGTTGTCCTTCTGCAGTACACAATGGCAATGGTAAGACTAGTAAAACAATCAACATGATTCATAACCTTTATGCTAAAAAACAAAGGCCCCTGATGTTTTGAGCACAACACCAATGAAGTAATACGGGGGAATAATGGGGCGTTAAGAACAATCCATATCAAGTATATAAATGTCACCTGCACATTTATAAATTGAGCTCAGTATACCTTTTTTTCAACCCAAAAACAATTATTGTAATTTACCTTATAGTTCTTTATGCATCTCCAATGTTGAGTTTCCCATGAACTGTTGACCGTCCTCAAAATCGGTCACTTGGATTGGAATAGCGATCGCCTGATGATATACTGTCAACTGATGTAATGACAAAAACATACTATTAGAAAAGCACCAACAACAGCTAGAAACACTTTATAATAAAGGCCATGAGCATGCATAAAGAATATTAATAAATAGTAAGCATGTATTTTGTATTACAATTAGGGCAGCACAATATTGGCAACAAATCGAATTGCAATTTTACTTTGGGATTATATACAGAACAAAAATATTAACACAACAATTCCAAAGACTTTACTGAAAATGAAGAAATCAGTCAATTGAAATAGATTAGTGTCTAATGAATCTATCGATTTCGCATGACTGGGAATACAGATATGCATCTGTTGATCACAGATACCTTAAAAACATGGGCCTCACAATGGACCTCTGAATCTCGTCACGGTATTTTTGTGCATTCAAATTGCTATTGACAAAAAGTAATTGTGTTCATTGTCTGTAGTTTATGCCTGCCCACACCATAATCCCACCGCCACCATGGGGCACTCTGTTCACAATGAAAATTTGGCAGACATCAGCAAACCGTTCACCCACACGATGTCATACACATTATCTGCGGTTGTGAGGCCGGTTGGATGTACTGCCAAATTCTCTAAAACAACGTTGGAGACGGTATATGATAGAGAATTTAACATTACATTCTCTAGCAACAGCTCTGGGGACATTCCTGCAGTCAGCATGCCAATTGCACGCTCCATAAGCTATGGACAACAAACACAATTGGATTTTATCGATAGCAATTTGAATCCACCAAAATACTGTGACAAGATCCTGAGGCCCATTGTGAGGGAAATTTTTTAAGGTATCTGTGACTAAAACTTGAAATATCTGTGGCATTTTGTTGTGTGATATAACTTCACATTTTAAAGTGGCCTTTATTTGTCACCAGCACAATGTTAATGTGTAATGATCATGCTGTTTAATTAGCTTCTTGACATGCCACACTTGTCAGGTGGATTTATTATCTTGGCAAAGGAGAAATGCTCACTAACAGGGATGTAAACACATTTGAGAGAAATATGCTTTTTGTGCATATAGAACATTCTTGGATCTTTTATTTTACTTTACATGTTGCGTTTATATTTTTGTTCAGTGTAGATCAAAACACTTCAGTAAACTTTTGGAATCATAGAAATGGATGATCATTATAATGATCATGGTGAAGCCCAAAAATTGACCTCCCTGGAAGCCTGTGTTTCAGACATAAGGAAGTGGATGGCGGCAAATCTTCTACTTTGAAACTCGGACAAAACAGAGATGCTAATTCTAGGTCCCAAGAAACAAAGAGATCTTCTGTTGAATCTGACAATTAATCTTGATGGTTCTACAGTTCTCTCAAATAAAACTGTGAAGGACCTCAGCGTTACTCTGGACCCTAATCTCTCTTTTGACTAACATATCAAGACTGTTTCAAGGACAGCTTTTTCCATCTACGTAACATTGCAAAAATTTCAATATTTTTGCCCAAAGATTATCCTGAAAAATGTATCCAAGGTTTTGTCAATTCTAGGTTAGACTACAGCAATGCTCTACTTTCCAGCTACCCGGATAAAGAACTAAATTAACTTCAGGTTAGGGCTGATTTCAAGGTTTTACTGCTAACCCACAAGCATTACATGGGCTTGCTCCTTACCTATCTTTCTGATTTTGGTCCTGCCGTACATACCTCCCATTACGCTACAGTCAGAAGACGCAGGCCTCCTTACTGTCCCTAGAATTTATAAACAAACAGCTGGAGGCAGGGCTATCTCCTGTAGAGATCCATTTTTATGGAATGGTCTGCCTATCCATGTGAGAGACGCAGACTCGGTCTCCACCTTTAAGTCTTTATTGAAGTCTCATATCTTCAATAGGTCCTATGATTGAGCGTAGTCTGGCCTAGGAGTGTGAAGGTGAATGGAAAGGCACTGGAGCAACCTTTGCTGTCTCTGCCTGGTCGGTTTCCCTCTCTCCACTGGGATTCTCTGCCTCAAACCCTGTTACAGGGGCTGAGTCACTGGCTTACTTGTGCTCTTCCATGCCACTTCACTTGAGTGGGTTGAGTCACTGACGTGATCTTCCTGTATGGGTTGGCGTCCCCCCTTGGGGTCGGGCCATGGGGGAGATCTTCGTGGGCTATACTCGGCCTTGTCTCAGGATAGTAAGTTGGTGGTTGAAGATATCCCTCTAGGGTTGTGGGGGCTGTGCTTTGGCAAAGTGGGTGGGGTTCTATCTGCCTGTTTGGTCCTGTCCGGGGGTATCGTCGGAGGGCCACAGTGTCTCCCAACCCCTCTTGTCTCAGCCTCCAGTATTTGTGCTGCAATAGTTTGTGTCGGGGGCTAGGGTCAGTCTGTTATATCTGAAGTATTTATCCTCTTATCCAGTGTCCTGTGTGAATTTAAGTATACTCTCACTTTTTCTCTTTCTTTCTCTCTCTCTCTCCCTCACTCTCGGAGGACCTGCGCCCTAGGACCATGCCTCAGGACTACCTGGCTTGATGACTCCTTGCTGTCCCCAGTCCACCTGGTCGTGCTGCTGCTCCAGTTTCAACTGTTCTGCCTGCTGCTATGGAACCCTGACCTTTTCACTGGAGGTGCTACCTTGTCCTAGACCTGCTGTTTTCAACTCTCTAAAGACAGCAGTAAAGATACTCTGAATGATCGGCTATGAAAAGCCAACTAACATTTACTCCTGAGGTGCTGACCTGTTGCACCCTCTACAACCATTGTTGTTATTATTATTTGACCCTGCTGGTCATCTATGAACATTTGAACATCTTGGCCATGTTCTGCTATAATCTCCACCCGGCACAGCCAGAAGAGGACTGGTCACCCTTCATAGCTTCGTTCCTCTCTAAGTTTCTTCCTAGGTTCCGGCCTATCTAGGGAGTTTTTCCAAGGCACCGTGATTCTCCACCTGCATTGCTTGCTGTTTGGGGTTTTAGGCTTGGTTTCAGTACAGCACTTTGTGACAAACTGATGTAAGAAGGGCTTTATTAATACATTTGATTGATTGATCATTCTAATTGCATTGTTGCAAAACAGCGAGCACTTGGAATTCTGTTTTCTTTGGCATGACAGCCGAAGTAAGGGAGGAGATGGTTGGGACAGAGTAGGAACAAATTGAAATGGTACATTCACCAATTATTGTAGAATATATCCTTTTTCTCTCTGGTTAAAAACACGCTGTTGAACTAACAATGCTGATATACTCCACCGCTGGTACTGGCCTGTATATAACACAATTGATATGGTAGCAGAAAATCCAAAGAAAAACCAACCCGAACATTTTCTTTTTGATAGCCCATGCTCTTACAATGGAAAGCTATAGGGCATATGCAATTCCAGCTCCCAGATTGCAATTCCTATGGCTTCCACTAGATGTCAACAGTCTTTGTTCAAGGTTTCAGGCTTGTTTCTTCCCAAACGAGGACAAATTTTGAGTTTTGGTACTGGGAGTCAGAGTTGGTTAATAACCTCTCTAGGATAGGGGACGCTAGTGTCCCACTTGGCCAAAAGCCAGGGAAAATGCAGCGCGGCTAATTCAAATAAAATGATATAAAAATCTAACTTTCATTAAATCACACATGTAAGATACTAAATTAAAGCTACACTCGTTGTGAATCCAGGCAAAATGTCAGATTTTAAAAAGGCTTTCGGCGAAAGCATAAGAAGCTATTATCTGATGATAGCACAACAGTGAACAAAGAGAGTAGCATATTTCAACCCTGCAGGCGCTACAGAAAATGCAGAAATCAAATAGAAATCATGCTTTACCTTTGACAAGCTTCTTTTATTGGTACTCCAATATGTCCCATAAACATCACAATTGGTCCTTTTGTTCAATTAATTCCGTCCATATATATCCAAAATGTCAGTTTATTTGGCGCGTTTGATCCAGAAAAAAACAGCTTCCAATTTGCGCAACATCACTACAAAATATCTCAAAAGTTGTCTGTAAACTTTGCCAAAACATTTCAAACTACTTTTGTAATACAACTTTAGGTATTTTTCAACATTAATAATCTATCAAATTGAAGACGGGTCTGTGTTCAATACAGGAACACAACAAACCAACACTACTTTTCAAGTCTTACGCAACTCTCAACAGTGTTACCCATTTCCTAGATGGCCGTACGTCTTCATTGCACAAAATAATAACCTCAACCAAATTCCAAAGACTGGTGACATCCAGTGGAAGCGGTAGCAACTGCAAACAAGTGCCTAAGAAATATCGTTTCCCAATGAGAATTCACTGAACAGACAGAGACCTCAATTTGTTTTTGCCTGCTACATAAGTTCTGTTATACTCACAGACATGATTCAAACAGTTTTAGAAACTTCAGAGTGTTTTCTATCCAGATCTACTAATAATAAGTTGAAGTTGAAATTGGGCACGCCATTTATCCAAAAGTGAAAATGCTGCCCCCTGATTTTATGAAGCCTGTGCTGGTTGAAAAATATTTTGATGTGGGGCGCCGTCCTCAAACAATCGCATGGCATGCTTTTGCAGTAAAGCCTATTGTAAATCGGACAAAGCAGTTAGATGAAAAATAATTTCAGCTTTTAACTGATGTATAACCTAAAATACTGCCCCCTGCCCAAACAGGTTATTAAAGAAAAAACATAAGCAAACATGTTTGGTGTTCACCTAAAGGCATGTGGGAGACTTCAAAAACATATGAAAGACGGTACTCTGGTCAGATGAGACTCAAATTTAGCTTTTTGGCCATCAAAGAAAAATGCAATTTTTTTTTATCCTTCATTTTACCAGGTAAGTTGACTGAGAACACGTTCTCATTTGCAGCAACAACCTGGGGAATAGTGAAAGAGAGGAGGACCAAAACGTAGCGTGGTTATCTTTATACATCTTTAATGAAAGATGGAAATAGAACAATATACAAAACAAGAAACGTGAAAAAAACGAACCAGCCCTATCTGGTGCAACAAACACAAAGACAGGAAACAATCACCCACAAAATACCCAAAGAATATGGCTGCCTAAATATGGTTCCCAATCAGAGACAACGATAAACACCTGCCTCTGATTGAGAACTACTCTAGGCAATCATAGACTTTCCTAGACAACTCTACTAAACACAACCCCATAAATCTAATAAACCCCTAGACAAGACAAGACACATAAATCACCCATGTCACACCCTGGCCTGACCAAAATAATAAAGAAAACACAACATACTAAGGCCAGGGCATGACAGGGGAATTATTAGGTGACTGTGATGGGTTGAGGGCCAGATTGGGAATTTAGCCAGGACACCAGGGTTAACACCCCTACTCTTACGATAAGTGCCATGGGATCTTTAATGACCTCAGAAAGTCAGGACACCCGTTTAACGTCCTATCCGAAAGACGGCACCCTACACAGGGTAGTGTCCCCAATCAATGCCCTGGGGGATTGGGACATTTGTTTTTAAACCAGAGGAAAGAGTGCCTCCTACTGGCCCTCCATCACCACTTCCAGCAGCATCTGTTCTCCCATCCAGGGCCTGACCAGGACCAACCCTGCTTAGCTTCAGAAGCAAGCCAGCAGGGTGGTGTGCTGCTGGCAAATGTCTGGTATTCTGCTGGCTATGTCTGGCGCACACCCAACATCTCTCATCACCCCACGAAAACCATCCCATGGTAGTGGCAGCATCATGCTGTGGGGATGATTTTCATCGGCAGGGACAGGGAAACTAGTCAGAATTGAAGGAATGATGGATGGAGCTAAATTCAGGGAAATTCTTGAGGGAACCATGTTTCAGTCTTCAAGAGATTTAAAACTGCGAGGGAGATTCACCTTCCAGCAATACAATGATCCTAAGCATACTGCTAAAGCAACACTCAAGTGGTTTAAGGGGAAACATTTAACCTTTCTGGTGCAGCCGTTCCTCTAGCAACCCACCTCAACAACATCCGGTGAAATTGCAGAGCTCCAAATTCAAAATACAGAACTAGTCATATACATTCATAAAAGAATACAAGTGTTATACACCGGCTTAAAGATGAACTTCTTGTTAATCCAGCCGCTTTATCAGATTTCAAAAAGGCTTTACTGCGAAAGCATACCATGTGATTATCTGAGGACAGCGCCCCGTATACAAAACCATACAAACATTTTACAACCAAGTAAAGGAATTACAAAAGTCAGAAATGTCGAAAAAATGTATCACTTACCTTTGAAGTTCTTCATATGGTTGCAGTCAACAGAGTCCCAGCTACACAAATGTTTGTTTTGTTCAATAAAGTACATCTTTATGTCCCAAAACTCAGTTTTGTTGCACGTTTTATTCAGTAATCCACTGGCTCAAAGGCGGTCAAAAAATGCAGACAAATACATCCTAATAGTACCGGAAAAAGTTTGTCGACACATGTCAAACGATGTTTATAATTAATCCTCAGGTTGTCAATTGTCTAAATAATTGATAATATTTCAACCGGACAATAGCGTATTCAATAGAAAGGAAAAACAACAAAGGGTGCTTACTCAGTAACCGGCACAAACCAACTCTGCATTCTTCCTCAGTCCACTGACTCAGTTCACTAACCAGCTCTCATTCTTCTTCATTTAAAAAAAACAAGCCTGAAACAATGTCTAAAGACATTAGTGGAAGCCATAGGAACTGCAATCTGGGTCCTATCCCATTAGGTAAAAAATCCCACTTCCTGGATGGATTTACCTCAGGTTTTCGCCTGCCATATCAGTTATGTTATACTCACAGACATTACTTTAACAGTTGTGGAAACCTTAGACTGTTTTCTATCCAAATATACCAATTATATGCATATCATAGCTTCTGGGCCTGAGTTACAGGCAGTTTACTTTGGGCATGCTTCTCATCCAGACGTTGAAATACTGCCCCCAAGCCATAAAAATTAAATGTCTTGGAATGGCCATGTCAAAGCCCCGACTTCAATCCAATTGAGAATCTGTGGTATGACTTTATGACTGCTGTACACCAGTGCAACCCATCCAACTTGAAGGAGCTGGAGCAGTTTTGCCTAGAAGAATGGGCAAAAATCCCAGTGGCTAGATGTGCCAAGCATATAGACATACCCCAAGATACTTGCAGCTGTAATTGCTGCAAAAGGTGGCTCTACAAAGTATTGACTTTAGTTATGAATACTCAAGTTTTCTGTTTTTTTAATCTTAATTGTTTCACAGTAAAAAATATTTAGCATCTTCAAAGTGGTAGGCTTGTTGTGTAGATCAAATGATACTAATCCCTCCCAAAACTCAATTTTATTTCTAGGTTGTAAGGCAACAAAATAGTAAACATGCCAAGGGGGGGTGAATACTTTCGCAAGCCACTGTAATAATATAAAAAACATTTGGATTTTATATTAAGAAGCAAAGTGGTAAGCTTGTTTGGAAAAATGTGTTGAGTGTGTGCTGTTTTTTAGTCCATGCATGCAGAGTGAATCTCGAGCACAAGGAACTATTTGCTCGAGTGGGGTTTGGTGTGTGTGGGATTGGGACTGGGAAGTGGCCAAAAGATGAACAATAAATCAAAATAAAAAAAAAATGTTACAGAAGGGGTGTTTCAAAATATCGCAGCTTCTTACTATATGGATATTGAGCATGCAACAATTGTATTAATCGTGTAACCCTTATTACAATGGATAACAATTAGAATTACATTTAAATGGTTAACATTTATAACAATTCATAAAGCATTTATGAACGTATCTTTTTCTATAAGCCATTATAACATTTTATAAAGTGAGTCTTAGAAATTATACTATGGATAAAAAACAGATTTATAACCAATGTTAGTGTATTACCCACATCAGGAAGCTTGATCGTTGTAGCAATGCTGCCTGCTGTTGCTGCAACAACTGATGCAGAAACTTCATGTTTGGCATTTGTGGCATGTTTCTGGTAAAACCCCAAAAGGAATGCCATGCCTGGAATGTACTTCTCAATACTAAAGGAGAAAGAGATAATGTAGTTATTTTAGATATTTAACTGTTATTTAAGCAGGGGGAAATGTCTCTTATACAAGGGAGCCCTGCATTACAAAAGCAGCAAGGCGTTAGTGACACGATACATCAATCAAGGCGGGAGCACAGCAAACACGAAAATACAAAAACAAGAAGACATGCACAATACACATATTATGATAAATGGAATAGAAATTTCAGTTTTCCTGTATTAAAATCACCAGCCATTAGGAGTCTGGTCTTACTGCCAGCATCGGTTTGTGGTGGTCAGTATACAGCTACGAAAAATATAGATATAAACTTTATTGGTAAATAGTATGTTCTACAGCTTATCAGGAGGTATTCTAACTCAGGCAAGCAGAATCTCGATAGTTACTTAAAATTAGAGATTGCGCAACTGCTGTCCTTGACGCATAGGATATTACAGTTTTTCAGGTCCCGTTGATAGGATAGTCTGGAAAGGGGTTTGTCTAGTTCGTTCTCCAGTAAGTGTACATTTGCCAATAGAACACCACCATAGTGTCACGCCTTGGTCATAGTGTTTTGTGTTTTCGTTATATATTTTGGTCAGGCCAGGGTGTGACATGGGTTTATGTGTTTGGTTTCGTATTGGGGTTTTATAGGATTTGGGATTGCTTGTTTAGGGGTGTGTCTAGTTAGGCTTGGCTGCCTGAGGCGGTTCTCAATCTGGAGTCAGGTGATTCTCGTTGCCTCTGATTGGGAACCGTATTTAGGTAGCCTGAGTTTCACTTTGTATTTCGTGGGTGATTGTTCCTGTCTCTGTGTAGTGTTCACCAGATAGGCTGTAATAAGTTTCACGTTCCGTTTGGTTGTTTTTGTGTTTATAAGTTATTTCATGTATCACTTTTTTCTTCATTAAAGACATGAGTAACCACCACGCTGCATTTCGGTCCGACTCTCTTTCGACAAACGAAGAACGCCGTTACACATAGTTTTATCAGGCTGCCCCCACGTCGGCCTTACATTACCATATTTTCCGCTTCTGAGTGTCGGGGATAATGGCCTGGTCCCATGTGAGCAGTATGTCCTGTCATTGAAGTAGAATTCTTCATCCAAATTGAGGTTCGTGATCACTGTTCTGATGTCCAGAAGACATTTTTGGTCATAGAGAATGATGGGGGAAACATTATTAAAAAATGTTTTTAAGATCATCGCAGAACGGAGCCCATAAAACGGCCAGCACCATTTAGACTCCAACACCATCATTAAGTTTGATGATAACGCAACAGTGGTAGGCCTAATCATTAGCAACGATAAGACAGCCTCTAGGGAGGAGGTCAGAGACTTGGCAGTGTGGTGCCAGAACAACAACCTCTCCCTCAACTTCAGCAAGACTAAGAAGCTGATCGTGGACTACAGTAAACGGAGGGCCAAGCATGCTCCAATTCACATTGACGGGGCTGTAGTGAAGCAGGTTGAGAGGTTCAAGTCCCTCTGTGTCCAAATCACTAAAGATATTTCATGGTCAACACACACCAAAACAGCCATGAAGAGGGTACAAGAACCGGGCCCTCCAATCCAAAATTCAATCTAGAATTGGCTTCCTATATCGATCCTCAAAAGGTTCTACAGCTGCACCATTAGGAGCATATTGACTGGCTGAATCACTGCTTGGAATGGCAACTGTTCGGCATCTGACCGCAAGACACTACAGAGGGAAGTGCGTATAGCCAGTACATCCTTGAGGCCCTGCCATCCAGAATCTCTATACCAGCCGGTTGTATTTTTTTATTTCACCTTTATTTAACCAGGTAGGCTAGTTGAGAACAAGTTCTCATTTGCAACTGCGACCTGGCCAAGATAAAGCATAGCAAATCGATACATACAACAACACAGAGTTACACATGGAATAAACAAAACATAGTCAATAATACAGTAGAACAAAATAAAACAAAAAGTATATATACAGTGAGTGCAAATAAGGTAAGATAAGGGAGTTAAGGCACTAAATAGGCCAGGGTGGCGAAGTAATTACAATATAGCAATTAAACACTGGAATGGTAGATGTGCAGAAGATGAATGTGCAAGTAGAGATACTGGGGTGCAAAGGAGCAAGATAAATAAATAAATAAATACTGTATGGGGATGAGGTAGGTAGATAGATGGGCTATGTACAGGTGAAGTGATCTGTGAGCTGCTCTGACAGCTGGTGCTTAAAGCTAGTGAGGGAGATATGAGTCTCCAGCTTTAGTGATTTTTGCAGTTCTTTCCAGTCATTGGCAGCAGAGAACTGGAAGGAAAGATGACCAAAGGAGGAATTGGCTTTGGGGGTGACCAGTGAAGTATACCTGCTGGAGCGCATGCTACGAGAGTGTGCTGCTATGGTGACGAGTGAGCTGAGAAAAGGCGGGGCTTTACCTAGCAGAGACTTGTAGATAACCTCTAGCCAGTGAGTTTGTCGACGCGTATGAAGCGAGGGCCAACCAACGAGAAAGCACAGGTCGTAATGGTGGGTAGTGTATGTTGAGTAGAGTGTTGGAGGCTATTTTATAGATGACATCACCGAAGTCAGTTTTACGAGGTTATGTTTGGCAGCATGAGTGAAGGATGCTTTGATGCTTTGGTGACAAAACGGATGGCACTGTGATAGACTGTATCCAGTTTGTTGAGTAGAGTGTTGGAGGCTATTTTATAGATGACATCACCGAAGTCAGTTTTACGAGGTTATGTTTGGCAGCATGAGTGAAGGATGCTTTGTTGCGATATAGGAAGCCAATTCTAGATTGAATTTTGGATTGGAGATGCTTAATGTGAGTCTGGAAGGAGAGTTTACAGTCTAACCAGACACCAAGGTATTTTTAGTTGTCCACGTATTCTAAGTCAGAGCCGTCCAGAGTAGTGATGCTGGACAGGCGAGCAGGTGATCGGTTGAATAGCATGCATTTAGTTTTCCCTGCGTTTAAGAGCAGCTGGAGGCCATGGAAGGAGAGTTGTATGGCATTGAAGCTCGTCTGGAGGTTTGTTAACACAGTGTCCAAAGAGGGTCCAGAAGTATACAGAATGGTGTCGTCTGCGTAGAGGTGTACCAGAGAACCACCAGCAGCAAGAGCAACATCATTGATGTATACAGAGAAGAGAGTCGGCCCGAGGATTGAAATCTGTGGCACCCCCATAGAGACAGCCAGAGGTCCGGACAACAGGCCCTCCGATTTGACACGCTGGACTCTATCAGAGAAGTAGTTGGTAAACCAGGCGAGGCAATCATTTGAGAAACCAAGGCTGGTGATTCTGCCAATAAGAATGTGGTGATTGACAGCTGTATACGGCTGCACAGTAATGTCTCTTATCGATGGTGGTTATGATGTTGTTTAGGACCTTGAGCGTCACTGAGGTGCACCCATGACCAGCTCTGAAACCAGATTGCATAGAGGAGAAGGTCAGGTGGGATTCGAACATTCTCGGTAATCTGTTTGTTAACTTGGCTTTTGAAGACCTTAGAAAGACAGGGTAGGATAGATATAGGTCTGTAGCAGTTTGGGTCTAGAGTGTCACACCCTTTGAAGAGGTGGATGACCGCGGTAGCTTTCCAATCTTTGGGAATCTCAGACGATACGAAAGAGAGGTTGAACAGGCTAGTAATAGGAGTTGCAACAATTTCTGCAGATAATTTTAGAAAGAGACGGTCCAGATTGTCTAGCCCGGCTGATTTGTAGGGGTCCAGATTTTGCAGCTCTTTCAGAACATCAGCTATCTGGATTTGGGTAAAGGAGAAATGGTGGGGGCTTTGGCGAGTTGCTGTGGAGGGTACCGGGCAATTGACTGGGGTAGGGGTAGCCAGGTGGAAAGCATGGCTTATTGAAATTCTCAATTATAGTGGATTTATCGTCGGTGACAGTGTTTCCTAGCTTCAGAGCAGTGGGCAGCTGGGAGGAGGTGCTCTTATTCTCCATGGACTTTACAGTGTCCCAGAACTTTTTGAGTTAGTACTACAGGATGCAAATTTCTGTTTGAAAAAGCTAGCCTTAGCTTTCCCAACTGCCTGTGTATATTTGTTCCTAACTTCCCTGAAAAGTTGCATATCACGGGGGCTATTCGATGCTAATGCAGAACGCCACAGGATGTTTTTGTGCTTCTCAAGGGCAGACAGGTCTGGATGGGGCGTGCTTATTTAAGCCAGGCATCATCTGCTGACGGGATGAGGTCAATGTCATTCCAGGATACCCCGGCCCGTGTTTACGGATTTGGAGTTGTACCTCTTAGGTTCATTGATAATTTGTGTGAGATTGAGGGCATCAAGCTTGGATTGCAGGATGGCCGGGGTGTTAAGCATGTCCCAGTTTAGGTCACCTAGTAGCACGAGCTCAGAAGATAGATGGGGGGCAATCAATTCATATATGGTATCGAGGGCACAGCTGGGGGCAGAGGGAGGTCTATAGCAAGCGGCAACAGTGAGAGACTTGTTTCTGGAAAAGTGAATTTTTAGAAGTAGAAGCTCGAATTGTTTGGGTACAGACTTGGATAGTAATACAGAACTCTGCAGGCTGTCTTTGCAGTAGATTGCAAGACCGCCCCCTTTGGCAGTTCTATCTTGACGGAAAATGCTATAGTTAGCAATGGAGATTAAGGGTTTTTGTGGTTTTCCTAAGCCAGGATTCAGACACGACTACGACATCCGGGTTGGCAGAGTGTGCTAAAGCAGTGAGTAAAACGAACTTAGCGAGTAGGCTTCTAATGTTAACATGCATGAAACCAAGGCTTTTACGGTTACAGAAGTCAACAAATGAGAGCACCTGGGGAGTGGGAGTGGAGCTAGGCACTGCAGGACCTGGATTAACCTCTACATCACCAGAAGAATAGAGGAGAAGTAGGATAAGGGTACGGCTAAATGCTATACGAACTGGCCGTCTAGCACGTTCAGAACAGAGAGTAAAAGGAGCAGGTTTCTGGGCACGATAGCATAGATTAAAGGCATAGTGTACAGACAAAGGTAAGCTAGGATGTGAGTACATTGGAGGTAAACCTAGGCATTGAGTAATAGTGAGAGAGATATAGTCAACAACCTATCCCTCAACGTAATCAAGACAAAGGAGATGATTTTGGACTACAGGAAAAGGAGGACCAAGCATGCCCCCATTCTCAGTGGAGCAGATTGAGAGCTTCACGTTCCTTGGTGTCCACATCACCAACAAACTAGAATGGCCCAAACACACCAAGACAGTCGTGAAGAGGGCACGACAAAGCCTATTCCCCCACAGGAAACTAAAAAGATCCTGATGGGTTGCATCACTGCCTGGTACGGCAACTGCTCAGCCTCCGACCGCAAGACACTACGGAAGGTAGTGCATACGGCCCAGTACATCACTGGGGCTAAGCTGCCTGCCATCCAGGACCTCTATACCAGGCTGTGTCAGAGAAAGGCCCTAAAAATTATCAGACTCCAGCCACCCCAGTCATAGACTGTTCTCTCTGCTACCGCATGGCAAGCGGTACCAGAGCGCCAAGTCTAGGACCAAAATGTCCCCAAGCCATAAGAATGCTGAACAGCTAATCAAATCGCTAAGAAGAATAATAATGATGAGCAAGCTATCAGAGGTGTTGGCCCCCATTCCCCTGCTAATTAGTGAACCCTCACCCATGGAAAGGATGATTGCTGAAATCACCACATTTTGCCAAAGAGCTGAGAATGTTAGATCACAATGCAATAACTGAAAAAAACTGTAGAAATGCCAAAAACAGACGCCAAAAAAAAACAACAGGCGCAGGCCTTGTAAGGTTCTCTCGAATTTAGCCCTGAGGTATGGCCACCAGAAGAGACTGACATCGGTCAAGTTCCACAGTGCACAGCAGAAGCACGAGCAGGAAACGGTTGAGATGAAGGGACAGGTGGAGAGAACCAGGAAACTAATGCCAAAAGCAGAAAAGGAAAAGATACTGCTTGATGAGGAACTGCATTTTGGAACTGAAAAATGTAAAGAAATGGCAAAAACTTATGATGACGAACAAGCACAAACTCTTGAACAAAATCATCTTCTACAGGAACAAAATTGTATTTTACAGGAACAACTGATTTAGCCAAAAATAAATATGACAAGCAAATCTATATAAATTGGGCGAGTTCGCTAGAAACAGGGGCGGGCAAATTGATAACATGTATGCTGTTTTGATGAACAACAGTCCAAGCAATAATGTTCCAGTCCAAATGCTGCAGACCAAAGACGATCAGTTAATGAACACAATGACCAAGTCAGATGACAAAACAGCTACTTTCCTGCACCCAACCCACACAAGGTGTCAGGGCACAAGGGTCAAAAGGCTTCAATGACGAACAAATTGTAGACCGATGCTCTCAAGACGTTCTGCTAAGAGAAATACAGAAGCAGCAACATTTGAGAAAGACGAAAAACATAAGTCACCATGACTAGCGAGGACCAAAACTATTAAATTACCCCGCTCTCACTCAACACTCTATCCAGGGCCCGCTCGATCAAGAAACAAGCCCACAGGCTTTGACTATAGACTCAGATACAAATGTTGCTACGCACAATGTAAACAACATCGCAATAGCCAACTCCACTCAAACTCTGATAAGTCAATCTGTTTTCACCATGAAGAAAAATGATACATTACGCCATTGCGAACAATCACTCCACTTTGTGGGGAATATGACCACAAAACGCAACTCAAAGACTGCTTAACCCATGATGCGCTAATTGATTCGGGCTTGACAATGATCTCAAAAGTGCTGTGAATCCAGCTAAACGTTGGTTAAGGACAGAACGATAAGACAAACTTTGAGGGTTAACTCAGACTACATCGCCTTTCACAATCCGACTAACTCTAAAACTATACTTCCAAGATGTTTCGCTTATTCACCCTGTGTATGTTACCAGCCTCAACACTGAACACATGCTACTTGGAGCACACTTGATGGATCGTTTGGTTTCTCTGATGGATTGGAAAAACAACCAATTGTGGTCACAGGTAACCGTGCTGTCTCCACTGACCACACTGTCCTCTCCTAACGCTGGCTGCAACACAGTCATACACAGGGAGCATCTGTTGAGAGGACCCTTTGGGAAAAAGACATTTCGCAACCGCTTGGTGCAGAATCTGACTCAAGCAGATATGACGATATCTCGTCACATTAAATCAGCAAACCAGATAGAATGTTGGCTCACAATCTTGAAAACAATAGTCTATGTGAGTGAGCAACTTCGCTCCTCCTTGGAATCATGCGATACCATAGCTAAGATTAACTTATCTTGTTCTTCAAACACTTCCACAAGCGTATCAGGAAACAAAGCATCAACTTTCAGAGTGGACTCTGCTTCCGATGATACGCTTTCTGCTAGGAGGGGGACTGAAACCCCCTACAATAAAACTAACGGTGTCAGTCCCACCAGTGACCTGGTGACTCCAGCTGGTGAAACACTGCAATATTGCCGAAAGATATCCTTGTCTCGGTTCGCAGGTACTGGAACGGTTGCCACATGCAGATGTTGTGGTGAATGGCAGGCCACGACAGCCACTGGGCGTTTTGAAGCACAAACACTAGGAGATTTGGTTGAAACGTTATAGGCAATCTACTAAAAATGCAGCTGCTGACATCTCGTACAAAGGGCACAATCTTTTCATTTGTGCCACGGACACCAACACCAACTGCTGGTGGGGAGGTCCCCTCATGATATGCCTCATCAAGGCCAGTGGGGGGTGGATCGAGGCTACATGCAGCGCTGTGCGAGGCTGCCTGATCAGGAAACAAGTCAAGTTGTAAACTTCCCCACGAGAACAGAGAGGAGTGGACAAGCCCCTCAATGGGGATAACCTTAGGATACATCTGACATATCACTGAGGTGTCCCACACAGGTCATAAAAGAAGTCCAGTGGACTTTGCGCCCCCCCCAAAAAAAAATTACAATAACCCTTCCTTGCCATGCATAGTCTCAACTACATTGCAACTATTTAAATGCTCTAATCATGTGTAGGTTAACATTATGGAATAAATTGGTAGCTTAGCTGGTCTCCTTGGATACTAGTATCAATGCCAGCAACGGCCAGTCCAGCCACAGTCAGTAAGAAAGTTTGAGACCTAACAATTTGAATAGCCCTTGATAACAGCGACAGAGCAGTTAGTAGTCACTCAGTGGAAGGGAATCTCTAAAACACTCTTCTGATGGTTAACACGCATGCTGGTAATACCTTATCATGTAGTTATCAACTTAGGATAGCGCCGTAAGAAAAACACCACTAAGTAGAATAACCGTAGGTACACTTCAACTATGACAGACAAAATGAAAAAAAAAATCCTGAAACACTAGGAGATTTGGTTGAAACGTCATAGCCAATCTACTAAAAAGGATTTTTATTGAATTTATTTGCAAATTATGGTGGGAAATAAAGTTGCATATCACGGGGGCTATTCGATGCTAATGCAGAACGCCACAGGATGTTTTTGTGCTTCTCAAGGGCAGACAGGTCTGGATGGGGCGTGCTTATTTAAGCCAGGCATCATCTGCTGACGGGATGAGGTCAATGTCATTCCAGGATACCCCGGCCCGTGTTTACGGATTTGGAGTTGTACCTCTTAGGTTCATTGATAATTTGTGTGAGATTGAGGGCATCAAGCTTGGATTGCAGGATGGCCGGGGTGTTAAGCATGTCCCAGTTTAGGTCACCTAGTAGCACGAGCTCAGAAGATAGATGGGGGGCAATCAATTCATATATGGTATCGAGGGCACAGCTGGGGGCAGAGGGAGGTCTATAGCAAGCGGCAACAGTGAGAGACTTGTTTCTGGAAAAGTGAATTTTTAGAAGTAGAAGCTCGAATTGTTTGGGTACAGACTTGGATAGTAATACAGAACTCTGCAGGCTGTCTTTGCAGTAGATTGCAAGACCGCCCCCTTTGGCAGTTCTATCTTGACGGAAAATGCTATAGTTAGCAATGGAGATTAAGGGTTTTTGTGGTTTTCCTAAGCCAGGATTCAGACACGACTACGACATCCGGGTTGGCAGAGTGTGCTAAAGCAGTGAGTAAAACGAACTTAGCGAGTAGGCTTCTAATGTTAACATGCATGAAACCAAGGCTTTTACGGTTACAGAAGTCAACAAATGAGAGCACCTGGGGAGTGGGAGTGGAGCTAGGCACTGCAGGACCTGGATTAACCTCTACATCACCAGAAGAATAGAGGAGAAGTAGGATAAGGGTACGGCTAAATGCTATACGAACTGGCCGTCTAGCACGTTCAGAACAGAGAGTAAAAGGAGCAGGTTTCTGGGCACGATAGCATAGATTAAAGGCATAGTGTACAGACAAAGGTAAGCTAGGATGTGAGTACATTGGAGGTAAACCTAGGCATTGAGTAATAGTGAGAGAGATATAGTCAACAACCTATCCCTCAACGTAATCAAGACAAAGGAGATGATTTTGGACTACAGGAAAAGGAGGACCAAGCATGCCCCCATTCTCAGTGGAGCAGATTGAGAGCTTCACGTTCCTTGGTGTCCACATCACCAACAAACTAGAATGGCCCAAACACACCAAGACAGTCGTGAAGAGGGCACGACAAAGCCTATTCCCCCACAGGAAACTAAAAAGATCCTGATGGGTTGCATCACTGCCTGGTACGGCAACTGCTCAGCCTCCGACCGCAAGACACTACGGAAGGTAGTGCATACGGCCCAGTACATCACTGGGGCTAAGCTGCCTGCCATCCAGGACCTCTATACCAGGCTGTGTCAGAGAAAGGCCCTAAAAATTATCAGACTCCAGCCACCCCAGTCATAGACTGTTCTCTCTGCTACCGCATGGCAAGCGGTACCAGAGCGCCAAGTCTAGGACCAAAATGTCCCCAAGCCATAAGAATGCTGAACAGCTAATCAAATCGCTAAGAAGAATAATAATGATGAGCAAGCTATCAGAGGTGTTGGCCCCCATTCCCCTGCTAATTAGTGAACCCTCACCCATGGAAAGGATGATTGCTGAAATCACCACATTTTGCCAAAGAGCTGAGAATGTTAGATCACAATGCAATAACTGAAAAAAACTGTAGAAATGCCAAAAACAGACGCCAAAAAAAAACAACAGGCGCAGGCCTTGTAAGGTTCTCTCGAATTTAGCCCTGAGGTATGGCCACCAGAAGAGACTGACATCGGTCAAGTTCCACAGTGCACAGCAGAAGCACGAGCAGGAAACGGTTGAGATGAAGGGACAGGTGGAGAGAACCAGGAAACTAATGCCAAAAGCAGAAAAGGAAAAGATACTGCTTGATGAGGAACTGCATTTTGGAACTGAAAAATGTAAAGAAATGGCAAAAACTTATGATGACGAACAAGCACAAACTCTTGAACAAAATCATCTTCTACAGGAACAAAATTGTATTTTACAGGAACAACTGATTTAGCCAAAAATAAATATGACAAGCAAATCTATATAAATTGGGCGAGTTCGCTAGAAACAGGGGCGGGCAAATTGATAACATGTATGCTGTTTTGATGAACAACAGTCCAAGCAATAATGTTCCAGTCCAAATGCTGCAGACCAAAGACGATCAGTTAATGAACACAATGACCAAGTCAGATGACAAAACAGCTACTTTCCTGCACCCAACCCACACAAGGTGTCAGGGCACAAGGGTCAAAAGGCTTCAATGACGAACAAATTGTAGACCGATGCTCTCAAGACGTTCTGCTAAGAGAAATACAGAAGCAGCAACATTTGAGAAAGACGAAAAACATAAGTCACCATGACTAGCGAGGACCAAAACTATTAAATTACCCCGCTCTCACTCAACACTCTATCCAGGGCCCGCTCGATCAAGAAACAAGCCCACAGGCTTTGACTATAGACTCAGATACAAATGTTGCTACGCACAATGTAAACAACATCGCAATAGCCAACTCCACTCAAACTCTGATAAGTCAATCTGTTTTCACCATGAAGAAAAATGATACATTACGCCATTGCGAACAATCACTCCACTTTGTGGGGAATATGACCACAAAACGCAACTCAAAGACTGCTTAACCCATGATGCGCTAATTGATTCGGGCTTGACAATGATCTCAAAAGTGCTGTGAATCCAGCTAAACGTTGGTTAAGGACAGAACGATAAGACAAACTTTGAGGGTTAACTCAGACTACATCGCCTTTCACAATCCGACTAACTCTAAAACTATACTTCCAAGATGTTTCGCTTATTCACCCTGTGTATGTTACCAGCCTCAACACTGAACACATGCTACTTGGAGCACACTTGATGGATCGTTTGGTTTCTCTGATGGATTGGAAAAACAACCAATTGTGGTCACAGGTAACCGTGCTGTCTCCACTGACCACACTGTCCTCTCCTAACGCTGGCTGCAACACAGTCATACACAGGGAGCATCTGTTGAGAGGACCCTTTGGGAAAAAGACATTTCGCAACCGCTTGGTGCAGAATCTGACTCAAGCAGATATGACGATATCTCGTCACATTAAATCAGCAAACCAGATAGAATGTTGGCTCACAATCTTGAAAACAATAGTCTATGTGAGTGAGCAACTTCGCTCCTCCTTGGAATCATGCGATACCATAGCTAAGATTAACTTATCTTGTTCTTCAAACACTTCCACAAGCGTATCAGGAAACAAAGCATCAACTTTCAGAGTGGACTCTGCTTCCGATGATACGCTTTCTGCTAGGAGGGGGACTGAAACCCCCTACAATAAAACTAACGGTGTCAGTCCCACCAGTGACCTGGTGACTCCAGCTGGTGAAACACTGCAATATTGCCGAAAGATATCCTTGTCTCGGTTCGCAGGTACTGGAACGGTTGCCACATGCAGATGTTGTGGTGAATGGCAGGCCACGACAGCCACTGGGCGTTTTGAAGCACAAACACTAGGAGATTTGGTTGAAACGTTATAGGCAATCTACTAAAAATGCAGCTGCTGACATCTCGTACAAAGGGCACAATCTTTTCATTTGTGCCACGGACACCAACACCAACTGCTGGTGGGGAGGTCCCCTCATGATATGCCTCATCAAGGCCAGTGGGGGGTGGATCGAGGCTACATGCAGCGCTGTGCGAGGCTGCCTGATCAGGAAACAAGTCAAGTTGTAAACTTCCCCACGAGAACAGAGAGGAGTGGACAAGCCCCTCAATGGGGATAACCTTAGGATACATCTGACATATCACTGAGGTGTCCCACACAGGTCATAAAAGAAGTCCAGTGGACTTTGCGCCCCCCCCAAAAAAAAATTACAATAACCCTTCCTTGCCATGCATAGTCTCAACTACATTGCAACTATTTAAATGCTCTAATCATGTGTAGGTTAACATTATGGAATAAATTGGTAGCTTAGCTGGTCTCCTTGGATACTAGTATCAATGCCAGCAACGGCCAGTCCAGCCACAGTCAGTAAGAAAGTTTGAGACCTAACAATTTGAATAGCCCTTGATAACAGCGACAGAGCAGTTAGTAGTCACTCAGTGGAAGGGAATCTCTAAAACACTCTTCTGATGGTTAACACGCATGCTGGTAATACCTTATCATGTAGTTATCAACTTAGGATAGCGCCGTAAGAAAAACACCACTAAGTAGAATAACCGTAGGTACACTTCAACTATGACAGACAAAATGAAAAAAAAAATCCTGAAACACTAGGAGATTTGGTTGAAACGTCATAGCCAATCTACTAAAAAGGATTTTTATTGAATTTATTTGCAAATTATGGTGGGAAATAAGTATTTGGTCAAAAACAAAGGTTTACCTCAATATTTTGTTATATACCCTTTGTTGACAATGACAAAGGTCAAACGTTTTATGTAAGTCTCACAAGGTTTTCACACACTGTTGCTGGTATTTTGGCCCATTCCTCCATGCAGATCTCCTCTAGAGCAGTGGTGTTTGGGGGCTGTTGCTGGGCAACAAGGACTTTCAACTCCCTCCAAAGATTTTCTATGGGGTTGAGATCTGGAGACTGGCTAGGCCACTCCAGGACCTTGAAATGTTTCTTTCTTATGAAGCCACTCCTTTGTTGCCCGGGCGGTGTGTTTGGGATCATTGTCATGCTGAAAGACCCAGCCACAATTCATCTTCAATGCCCTTGCTGATGGTAGGCTTTGTTACTTTGGTCCCAGCTCTCTGCAGGTCATTCA
Source organism: Oncorhynchus kisutch (assembly GCF_002021735.2). Taxonomy (NCBI): domain Eukaryota; kingdom Metazoa; phylum Chordata; class Actinopteri; order Salmoniformes; family Salmonidae; genus Oncorhynchus; species Oncorhynchus kisutch. The sequence continues at coordinate 5,606,957 of NC_034194.2, forward strand.
CTAGGTCCACCGTTCTTGTGATCATTTTGACCCCACGGGGTGAGATCTTGCGTGGAGCCCCAGATCGAGGGAGATTATCAGTGGTCTTGTATGTCTTCCATTTCCTAATAATAGCTCCCACAGTTGATTTCTTCAAACCAAGCTGCTTACCTATTGCAGATTCAGAGGACAGAGGAGCCTCTTAAAGAAGAAGTTACAGGTCTGTGAGAGCCGGAAATCTTGCTTGTTTGTAGGTGACCAAATAATTATTTTCCACCATAATTTGCAAATAAATTCATAAAAATTCCTACAATGTGATTTTCTGGATTTTGTTTCTCATTTTGTCTGTCATAGTTGAAGTGTACCTATGATGAACATTACATGCTTCTCTCATCTTTTTAAGTGGGAGAACTTGCACAAGTGGTGGCTGACTAAATACTTTTTTGCCCCACTGTAGGTCAGATCAGCTTTTCAATAAATAACTTCAACCAAACCCCCTTTCACCCGCAGAGGGGGGGAGGAGGGACTGGTAGGGGTTAACACCTCACACCCTGTTGTAAATCAACAGTTAGCATCTCTCTCCAATGTTCACCAGAGGAATGTGACTTTGTTTCACATACTTTTCCCGACTAAATATTTCTAACATTGAACATGGGGAATGGTCAGAGGCGATCTAAAGAACACTAATGACATTTTGGTTGTTATTTTGTGATGTAAAAAAAATATATTATACAGGAAATACTATAACTTGGAAAGTGTCCATCCCATGCGTTGAGCATTAAACATGAAACATTATGAAAGTGTTTTTGTTAAGAGTGGGACATGAATTTAGGAGCCATAAGAGATAATAGTTGTACATAACTTTGTACAAGTAACAAGTCAAGCCCCTGAGTGAGGTCAGAGAGCGTGTCAGTCTGACGGAACCGCCCCTCTCGAACAAACTGCATAAATGATGGGTAACGAAATTAACATATCAGACCAGATAGACGTAGAGCTGCAGCTCATGTGGTGGTTTGAACTCTGAATCTCAACATGAGGTAGAGACGATAATGTCACCTCTCGGACAATCACTGGTACAGCTGATTAGCTGTCCTAAGTAAAGTATCTGGAAAAGTGAACTTAAGTGGGACTATTCTACTACTCTTTTTAAACCATCGTAGTACGCTACTCTCATCACCCCACTGGGAACCATTGACATGACCGGCTAGCATATCTTCAAAGAAGCATCTTCCAGAGCAAATGGAAGTACAATTAACTCTGTAGTTCTGTTCAGGACTTGTCGGAACCATTTTGGACAATCAGAGCCTTACAAGCATGCCACGAAAAGGCCCAATCCCCTTTCCAATGTGTCCCGGTTCCAACAGATATGTCATTTCACGTAAATAAATTAATGATTTCTTACTCCAAGTGCGCGGCGGTTTGTGTGCAAAGTACAGGAGTGCTATAATTGAGAGTAGTTTCTAAATGTAACAACGTGAAGTGTCTCTGTCTGTTTACTAGTTAGCTAGTAAATAAATATTTATTCCAATTTGTGTTGTACTAAATCATAAGTAAGGCTCGGGTTTTTGCAGATGCAAGGTGGTTACGACTGTTCTGAATTATGATATGATACGAGGTTATGATTTAATAAGTTGACTGTTTATGAATGTAATAGTTAATGACCTTTAGAGTTTAATTTGTGAGATGATAACTCTATAAAGAACCGCTCTCATGGTTCCCCAGATCCTAATGAGTTAATTGTCACATCATTCACTTAATCAGTAACAATAAAACATATTTAGGTTGATTAGATAAATAACAGTCTTCAGATTAATGAAAGTAAAGTCACAACACAATCAATAATATAATTGCAAAAAATTGCAAAAATAGCACCAAAAAAAATATCATTTTTAAAAACTATAAGAATAGAAAGGTTCAGATCTTTAGTGAAACATCACAACACAGTTGAAAAATGTATGGCAAATAGAAACTGGAAGGTGTTCAGTGATAGATGGAAGCGGATATGGGTAAATGAAGGACAAAAAAAGAAGATAACTGAAGTAAAATATAATTTGTCCATAACATACCTTAAGGGAACATTTTGACATTCGCCATATGGTTAGTGAGAAAGTCCATATTGCAAATGTACGGTCCCTTACCAGACGTCCAAATACGTTTGTAAAATTCGCGGACGGCGTCGGGGCCATGCGGCAGGGCCGGATCTACCTTGAAGTCATCAAACGAACTCTCTCTGACATTCTGTTTCCGTTTTATAAAATAATCCAATTTTGGTCATTTTTCCGCTGTCCCGATAAATCCCACAAGAGGGCGAATGGAATCATATTGCAAATGTACAAAACATCACGAATCACGACGTGGCCTTATCTCCAAAACGGAAAAGACTTTGAAGACGAAACTTGGTGAGCGTAGGTTTGGCATAATGGGCAGTTGGCTCCGAACAAGATGGCGTCTAGGCCTCAACGGTTTTTGAGTTATGGCCATTTTTCTGGGATTAAAGGTCCAAAATGAAAATAGAGCAATAATTTTTTCGCTTCACGTCAAAGTCAAGGAGCCTCCGGTGTCAATAAAAAAAGAACCAGCCATTTATCTATCGTCATTTAAGAGAAATCATTCAATGTCAAATTGGTGATTTTTAAACAGTTACAGATCCAGTTGCAGCGTGTTCATACGAATCTTTTTAAAGTGTGCTTCGGAGCTCTGCGAGATTTCTGTGATTTTCTGTGATTTTCTGAAATAACACACACTCACTAAACACTCCGTAAATAAGTCAGATCTTAACATAAAGACTTAAAACTCAAAATTCTATAATTGCCTACCCCAAGGAGGATATGTGTTCACTTTCAGCTTCCTGTGTAAACCGGAAGTGCAACTTCATGTGTGTGATTAGGCAACCCCCATGAACTGTAAGTCAGTCATTTCTCCAAACAGATATCAAAGAAAAGCTCTCACACACACAGCAAGCATGGAGTGACAAAGTGTGGTGCTTAAAGACACACAGAGCCTGCAATGGCATTTCCATATTCTCTAGGCCGTGCCGAGTTCAACGAGATGCCCCGCTTGACCGTAGCTCGCTCTGAGTGCAGCGACCGCAAAAAAAAGTAGGCCCAAAATGAAGCCTGGCCCTAAATGTCATTTGCTTTTGGGTGACAGTGAGAGAACCGTTAGGGTGAGAAGCACAATTCGACCCCAGGTACGATCCTGAGGTCCTCCCGATCTGTGCAAGCCTAACCTTGACCGTGTGGCATTAACCCTTAACAGTAAATCAGGGTTTTTTGATCTCACAGATTACAATGACATCTCTCCCCATAGGAATACATTGCCTGCTCCTCAAAAGTCAACCTGAAGCCTATGTGGGTTATGAATGCCTTATGAACCTGTCTTCAATGACAGTCCATCAGGACACTATGAGGTCTACCTGTGTAGATTCCCTAAATGTGTTTTTCCATACCCAACCAGCAGTTTGTAATAAATAGTGAATTCAACCCTGTGTAAATCAGTCAGTTCTTAACGTAAACACTTAAAACTCAGGATTCTGTAAAGGCATACCCCAATGAGGATATGTGTTTACTTATAGCTTCCTGTGCCAACCGGAAGTGCCATAATTGGTGTCACAGGGGCTGTTTCGAAGGGTTAAAAAAAGTCAGATCTTTCCAAAACTTCATATGTGTGATTAGGCAACCCCCATGAACTGTAAATCAGTCATTTTTCCCACAAAATTTCAAAGAAAAACTAAATCACACACACACACAGCTTGGAAGGAGGGACATATTGGGGTGCGTAGACACAGACAGTGCCTGCAATAGTTTGCTTTGTTCGATCTAAAAAAGAACCGTCAGACCTAGAGTTCTGAAACTTTAGAAACCTGTTCTAGACCTCAGGTCGATAGTGCGTGGTGAGTTACTTGGCTCTAGAAGGTTCTCGGACCGAGAAACAGCCTCGTACATTTGCAATGACTTCAATTCATTTTGACCATTACGAAAATGACGACATTTAGAAAAGTCTCAGAGACGCAAGACTAGGTGCATTGCGACCGCCTCGGCCCATATAGACGGACCCCAACGTTTCTGTCCGATTGCTCATTCAAGGACCCCGTTGCTCGGGCACCAAATGACCTATTGAGCCGAAACTTGGGATTCGGGGTCGCCTCATGCTAACCCTACACATAACATCAGAACTGGACCCGCAGCTAGAACGTAACTACGTGTTTTACATTTTTATTATGGTTTGAACAGAAGTCGTTGTGAATTTTGGGCCAGCTCTGTAGTATGTGATAGTTGGCTACTAAACGAGTTGGAAAAATTCAGAAAGTATTCATAAACCTTGCATTTTTTCACAATTTATTACATTACAGCTTTATTCTAAAATTGATTAAATTGTTTTTCCTCATCTAGCTACACACAATACCCCATAATGACAAAGGAAAAAATATATTTTGTGAAAATGTATTAAAAACAGAAATATCACATTTACATACTAAGTATTCAGACCAATCCTTTATTCAGTACTTTGTTGAAGCACCTTTGGCAGCGATTACAGCTTTGAGTCTTCTTGGCTAAATTCTGTCAGATTGGATGGGGAGCGTTGCTGCACAGGTATTTTAAGGTCTCTACAGAGATGATTGATCGAGTTCAAGTCCAGGCTCTGGCTGGGCCACTCAAGGACATTGAGAGACTTGTCCCAAAGCCACTCCTGTGTTGTCTTGGCTGTATGCTTTGGGTCGTTGTCCTGTTGGAAGGTGAACCTTTGCTCTGAACCTTTCAGGGTCCAGTCGGAGGTCCTGTGTAGTTTGGAGCAGGTTTTCATCAAGGATCATTCTGTACTTTGCTCCGTTCATCTTTGCCTGGATCCTGACTAGTCTCCCAGTTCCTGTTGCTAAAAAACATCCACACAGCAGGATGCTGCCACCACCTTGCTTTCACCGTAGGGATGGTGCCAGGTTTCCTCCAGATGTGATGCTTGGCTTTCAGGCCAAAGAGTTCAATCTTGTTTTCATCAGACCAGAGAATCTTGTTTCTCATGGTCTGAGAGTCCTTCAGGTGCCTTTTTGGCAAACGAAGCGGGCTGTCGTGACTTTTACTGAGGAGTGGCTTCCGTCTGGCCACACTACCATAAAGGCCTGATTGGCGGAGTGCTGCAGAGATGGTTGTTCTTCTGGAAGGTTATCCCATCTCCACAGAGGAACTTAAGAGCTTTGTCAGTGTGACCATCACGTTCTTGGTCACCTTCCAGACCAAGGCCAAAATGCAAAGCTGTCATCAAGGCAAAGTGTTTCTATTTGAAGAATCTCAAATATAAAATGTATTTTGATTTGTTTAACACTACAATGTAGAAAATAGTACAAATAACGAAAAACCCTTGAATGAGTAGGTGTGTCCAAACCTTTGACTGTTACTGTATATATAAATAATATATCATAGTTGGTACAGTTTGAATGAGTAATTTGGTGACATTTTGTACAATTTAAATACTCTAGAGTTTTATGTTGTGAGTGTTAATTGTTTTTTGATAGTGAGTGTCTTTACACAATGGGAGACAAAATTGGTGTTATTCCTATCGACAGGAATGGGTGCTTTTTGTATGACATTACATGCAGTCTGTAGATCGGCTATAGTTGGTTCACAGAGGAGTCAGTACATCACAGTGTCATCAGCATAAAATAACCAATAGCATTTATATACAATGTGAATAGTCACACGACCTGCTAATACATTACTCTGATTGCAGTAGGATTGGGAAACTGAATATAGTTTTCAGTGTACTGAATGTGTGCTTGTCTCACCTTTTTCCAAGCTCTATCATATACCCTGGAACAGTCTTCCAGTGAATCTTGGCCTTCAGAGTGGGTCTGGACCCAGGCAGATGTGCAGTGGCAGTTTTCATTGACATCTCATATGACTGACACTCAGCTCCCCATCTAAGGTGCATCTAACATGAAAAGGAGAACACTTATGAAGCCATCACATTGAATAACATGTCTTGTTTCTCCAATCCCTATTGAGAGATATCTCTTCCCACCTTGTATCTACACTATTTAGAAAAAAAGGTTTGAAAAGGGTTCTGCCCCTCTCCTGATACGAGAACACTTTTGGATCTCATATGGGGACAGCCGAAGAACCTTTTTAGGTTCTAGTTAGTACCTTCTTTTCTTAGTGTACTGCCTATTACCTTCAGGGTTGGGGGGGTAAACAGATTACATGTAATAAGTAACATGTAAGGGATTACACAAATTGGTAACTGTGATCTGTTACGTTACCAGCAAAAATGTTTTAATCATATTACAGACACTTTTGAAAAACTAGATTACTTCGAGGATTACTTTTAAATTCAGAAAGGATGTTTGCAAAAACATATTTGGCAACTCTCTGTTTTTAAATGACATTCAAATCAGCATTGAAAAAATGCTCAAATGTAAGTTTGTTCCACCTGAGTGTCTGACCACAAGCCAGAGACCACTATGATGACACACCAAATGTGTTGGATGTGGGAATGGATCGTGGGAAAAGAGCAGGAATAGGCTTATACAGTATATCTACATGATGTATTGTTACACCATGTAGGAGCAAGGCACTGTATAGTCTACAGTCCAAGATATGTATCCAATGGTGTGACTACTGCTGGCATACAAAGATTATCCAACTTGAACAAATGCTTGGAGGTAAGGATAACAACAGTTTTGTAGTCTATGGCAAAACGGATATCAATTATTATTAATATCTACATAGCGCATTGATGCGTGTTTTATTGCTCAATATAAATCATGCTGATAAGAAAAGAAAATACATAGGCCTAATGGCCACATGCTCAAATTCACACACTTTTGATAGACTTAAAGGGGCAATATATATTTGCTACATCCATTTTTGGACTAATAAATCCATTGATTCTTGATTAATAAAACTTTTAAATGCCTCATGAGCTTAGTTTAACTGTCACACTCCATAAGAAACCAAAATATAAGCTTGTTTTTCTCCATTGTTTGTAAACATTGTAAATGTAAACAAACAAGGTATATATACAGTGGGGATATAACTCCCTCCCACTGTATATATTTTTATTTCACCTTTTTTTAACCAGGTAGGCTAGTTGAGAACAAGTTCTTATTTACAACTGCGACCTGGCCAAGATAAAGCAAAGCAGTGCGATACAAACAACAACACAGAGTTACACATGGAATAAAACATGCAGTCAATAACACAATAGAGAAAAAAGTCAATAAACAGTGTGTGCAAATGAGGTAAGATAAGGGAGGTACAGCAATAAATAGGCCATAGCGTTGAAATAATTACAATTTAGCAATTAAACACTGGAGTGATAGATGTGCAGAAGATGAATGAGCAAGTAGAGATACTGGGGTGCAAATGAGCAAAAAAAAAGAAATAACAGTATGGGGATGAGGTAGTTGGATGGGCTATTTACAGATGGGCTATGTACAGGTGCAGTGATCTGTGAGCTGCTCTGACAGCTGCTGCTTAAAGCTAGTGAGGGAGATATGGGTCTCCAGCTTCAGTGATTTTTGCAGTTCGTTCCAGTCACTGGCAGCAGAGAACTGGAAGGAAAGGCGGCCAAAGTAGGAAAGTGGCTTTGGGGGTGACCAGTGAAATATACCTGCTGGATCACGTACCAAGGGTGGGTGCTACTATGGTGACCAGTGAGCTGAGATAAGATGGGTTTTTACCTAGCAAAGACTTATAGATGACCTGGAGCCAGTGGGTTTGGCGATGAATATAAAGCGAGGGCCAGCCAACGAGAGCATAGAGGTTGCAGTGCTGGGTAGTGTATGGGGCTTTGGTGACAAAACGGATGGCACTCTGATAGACTGCAACCAATTTGCTGAGTAGAGTGTTGGAGGCTATTTTGTAAATGACATCGCCGAAGTCAAGGATCGGTAGGATAGTCAGTTTTACGAGGGTATGTTTGGCAGCATGAGTGAAGGAGTCTTTGTTTTGCGAAATAGGAAGCCGATTCTACATTTAATTTTGGATTGGAGATGCTTAATGTGAGTCTGGAAGGAGAGTTTACACTCTAACCAGACACGTAGGCATTTGTAGATGTCCACATATGCTAACTCAGAACCGACGAGAGTAGTGATGCAGGACGGGCGGGCAGGTGCTGGTAGTGATCGGTTGAAAAGCATGCATTTAGTTTTAACTGCATATAAGAGCAGTTGGAGGCCATGGAAGGAAAGTTGTATGGCATTGAAGCTCATCTGAAGGTTAGTTAACTTATTCGGGCTAGGGGGCAGTATTAGGAGGTTTGGATGAATGAGGTGCCCAAAGTAAACTGCCTCTTACTCAGGCCCAGATGCTATGATATGCAACTAATTGGTAGTATTGGATAGAAAACCCTCCACAGTTTCCAAAACCGATAAAATAATGTCTGTGAGTATAACAGAACTGATATGGCAGGCAAAAACCCGAGGACAATCTATCCAGAAATAGTTTTTCAGCTCACCACTGATTATAATGGCTGGGAATGGGAATATAAATGGAACACCTCCCAGATTGCAGTTCCTAGGGCTTCCACTAGATGTCAACAGTCTTTAGAAAAATGAGATAGAATTTGTAGTTTTTCTAAGTGGCTCCCATTTTGGCTGTCTTGTTTGTTGCGCGTTCCAGTGAGGGCATGCACTTTGTTATTTATCTCCGGTAATGTTATTCTCTGTCTTAAGTTTATTGTTTATTTACATAATAGGGTACCTGAGGATTGATTAGGAACATTGTTTGATATTTTTGGAAGAAGTTTATTGGTAACGTTTGGGATTCATTTGTATGCATTTTTAACCCCTATTAACTCCCCATCCCGGGTGCGGGAACGTAATCATCGACTGACACTAATTAGCATAACGCAACGGACATAAATATTCCAAGAAAATATTCGTATTCATGAAAATCACAAGTGAAATATATTGAGACACAGCTTAGCCTTTTGTTAATCACCCTGTCATCTCAGATTTTCAAAATATGCTTTTCAGCCAAAGCTAGACAAGCATTTGTGTAAGTTTATCGATAGCCTAGCATAGCATTTTGTCCAGCTAGCAGCAGGTAACTTGGTCACGGAAATCAAAAAAGCAATCAAATTAAATAGTTTACCTTTGATGAGCTTCGGATGTTTTCACTCACGAGACTCCCAGTTAGATAGCCAATGTTCCTTTTTTCCAAAAATATTATTTTTGTCGGCGAAATAGCTCCGTTTGTTCTTCACGTTAGGCTGAGAAATCGCCCGGAAATTGCAGTCACGAAAACGCAGAAAAATATTCCAAATTAGCTCCATAATATCGACAGAAACATGGCAAACATTGTTTATAATCAATCCTCAAGGTCTTTTTCAAAGATCTATTCGATAATATATCCAGCGGGACAATTGGTTTTTCAGTAGGACCGATTGGAATAATGGCTACCTCTATATTTTATGCGAGAATCACTCTTGGAGCCATCAGGTGACCAGTTGCGCAATGTAGCCGGTTACGGTTATTCTTCAACATAAATGTGTAAAACTACGTCACAATGCTGGAGACACCTTGGGGAATACGGAGAAAAAGTAATCTGGTTGATAGCCCATTCACTGCTCAATAGGGACGAATTGGAACGCAGAGCTTTCAAAAGATGAGTCACTTCCGAATTAGATTTTTCTCAGACTTTCGCCTGCAATATAGTTCTGTTATACTCACAGACCATATTTTTACAGTTTTGGAAACTTTAGAGTGTTTTCTATCCTAAGCTGTCAATTATATGCATATTCTAGCATCTTGTCCTGACAAAATATCCCGTTTACTACGGGAATGTTATTTTTCCAAAAATGAAAATACTGCCTCCTAGTCACACAAGGTTAATGAGCGAAACCAGTGGATTACGGAGTCAAGCGCGCCAATGGAACAGACTTTTTGGGGAAATAAAGAAGGAATTTATCAAACAAAATGACCATTTGTTATGCAGCTGGGACCCTTGTGATTGCAACCAGATGAAGATCTTCAAAGGTAAATTATAAATTTTATCCCTATTTCTGACTTTCTTGACTACTCTGCTCGGTTGGAAAATGAGTGTAATGCTTTTGTGTGCGGTGCGCTGTCCTCAGATAATCGCATGGTGCCGTAAAGCCTTTTTGAAATCTGACAAAGCGGCTGGATTAACAAGAAGTTAAGCTTTTAACTGACACTTGTATTTTCATGAATGTTTAATATTAGAATTTTTGTAATTTGAATTTTGCGCTCTAGAATTTCACAGGATGCTGGCCAGGTGGGACGGTAGCGTCCCAATGATCCACAAGAAGTTTTAACACAGTGTCCAAAGAAGGGCCAGAAGTACACAGAATGGTATCGTCTGTGTAGAGGTGGGATCATAGAATCACCAGCAGCAAGAGAGACATCATTGATGTATACAGAGAAAAGAGTCGGCCCGAGAATGGAACCCTGTGGCACCCCCATAGAGAATGCCAGAGGTCCGACCTAGTAGTTGGTGAGCCAGGCGAGGCAGTCATTTGAGAAACCAAGATGCCGATAAGGATGTGGTGATTGACAGAGTCGAAAGCCTTGGCAAGGTCAATGAAGACAATTGCACAGTACTGTCTTGTATTGATGGTGATTGTGATATCGTTTAGGACCTGGAGCATGGATGAGGTGCACCCATGACCAGCTCGGAAGTCAGATTACATAGCGGAGAATGTATGGTTGGATTCGAAATAGTCGGTGATCTGTTTGTTAACTTCGCTTTCGAAGACCTTAGAAAGGCAGGGTAGGATAGATATAGGTTGGTAGCAGTTTGGGTCTAGACTGGGTCTAGAGTGTCTCCCGCTTTCTTATCTTTGGGGATCTTGGGGTTGGGGGTTGCATTGTTTTTGATCTTGGGGTTGGGGGTTGCAAAGGGGTTGCAATGGGGTTGCAATGTTTTTGGCTGATAATTTTAGAAAGAGAGGGTCCAGATTGTCTAGCCCTGCTGATTTGTAAGAGTCATCAGAACATCAGCTATCTGGATTTGGGTGAAGGAGAAATGGGGTAGGCTTGGGCAAGTTTCTGTGGGGTGTGCAGGGCAGTTGACCAGGGTAGGGGTAGCCAGGTGGAAAGCATGGCCAGCCGTAGAAAAATGCTTCTTGAAATGTTCAATTATCGTGGATTTATCAGTGGTGACAGTGTTTCCTATCTTCAGTGCAGTGGGCAGCTGGGAGGAGGTGCTCTTATTCTCCATGGACTTTACAGTGTCCCAGAACTTTTTTGGAGTTTGTGCTGCAGGATGCAAATTTCTGTTTGAAAAAGCCATTCTTTCCTTTACTAACTGCGTGTTTATATTGGTTCCTGACCTCCCTTAAAAGTTGCGGGGGCTATTCGATGCTAATGCAGTATGCCAAAGGATGTTTTTGTTCTGGTCAAAGGCAGACAGGTCTGGAGTGAACCATGGGCTATATCTGTTCCTGGTTCAATTTTTTGGGGAATGAAGCGTACTTATTTAAGATTGTGAGGAAAGCACCTTTAAATAATTACCAGGCTTCTTCTACTGACAGAATGAGGTCAATATCCTTCTAGGATACCCGGGCCAGGTCGAATAGAAAGGCGTGCTCGCTGAAGTGTTTCAGGGAGCGTTTGACAGCGATGAGGGGTGGTTGTTTGCATGCAGACACATTGGTTGAAGACAGCAGAGGTGAATTTGGAGGGTTGGTTGGTTAGGATGATATCTATGAAGGTGCCTGTGTTTACGGATTTGGGGTTGTACCTGGTAGGTTCATTGATAATTTGTGTGAGATTGAGAGCATCATGCTTAGATTGTAGGATGGTCGGGGTGTTAAGCATGTCCCAGTTTAGGTCACCTAACAGCACAAGCTCTGAAGATAGAGGAGGGCAATCAATTCACATATGGTGACCAGGGCACAGTTGGGGGCAGAAGGTGGTCTATAGCAAGCGGCAACGGTGAGAGACTTGTTTCTGGAAAGGTAGATTTTGACCTGGATAATAAGACAGAGCTCTGCAGCCTATCTCTGCAGTAGATTGCAACACCGCCCCCTTTGGCAGTTCTATCTTGTCGGAAAATGTTATAGCTAGGGATGGAAATTTCAAGGTTTTTGGTGGACTTCCTAAGCCAGGATTCAGACACGACTAGGACATCCGGGTTGGCAGAGTGTGTTACAGCAGTGAATAAAACAATCTTAGGGTGGAGGCTTAACATACATGTTAACATGCATGAAACAAAGGCTTTTTACGGTTACAGAAGTCAACAAATGAGATCGCCAGGGGAATGGGAGTGGAGATAGGCACTGGATTAACCTCTACATCACTAGAGGAGCAGAGGAGGAGTAGGATAAGGGTACGGCTGAAGGCTATAAGAACTGGTCGTCTAGTACATTTGGAACAGAGAGTAAAAGGAGCAGGTTTCTGGGTGCGGTAGAATAGATTCAATGCATAATTTACAGACAAAGGTATGGTAGGATGTGAGTACAGTGGAGGTAAACCTAGGCATTGAGTGATGATGAGAGAGGTATTGTCTCTAGAGACATCAATTTAACCAGCTGTGGTCACCGCATGTGTGGAAGGTGGGACAAGAAGGTTAGCTGAGGCATATTGAGCAGGGCTGGAGGCTCGACAGTGAAATAAGACAATGATCACTAACCAAAACAGCAATGGACAAGGCATTTTGACATTAGGGAGAGGCATGCGTAGCCAAGTGATCATGGGGTCCAGTGAGTAGCTGGGCGGGCTGGAGACACAGCTATTCAGACAGCTAGCGGGCATGGGCAGGCAGGCTAGCAGATGGGCCTGCTCGTGCGGTTACGTTGGCAGACCAGTCGTGATGGATCAGCAGGGGTCGATGTAGTAGAAGGGTCCAGGCCAATTGGCAAAATAGGACCTCTTCAGCTAACAGTCTGGTATGCTCTAGACAGCTAGCGGGCCATGGCTAGCAGATGGAAAATTCAGGGACGTCGTGACGGAGGAACCTGTTGAAAAATCCCCTCAGGCGGATTACGTCAGTAGTTCAGTTGTGATGGATTGGCGGGGCTCCGCATCGGCAATAAATTGGGGTCCAGGCCAATTGGCAAAAATAGGTATTGTAGCCCAAGGAGTGGCTGATGGAATTGTTCAGCTCGCCGGGAGATGGGCCTAGCATAGGCGAGCTCCAGGCTAATTGGTGCTTGCTTCGGGACAGAGACGTTTTCCAGGAGAAGCCAATCGGATAGCAGCTAGCTAGCGGGAATTATCCAGGTTAAGAGGTTCAGAGCTTGTGGTAGGAATCCGGGGATATGGAGAAAAAGTCAGATAAGCTCTGGGTTGAATCGTGCTGTGCAGACTGGCAGGAGTTGTCCGGGCTAAAGGTTAGCTGATGACTGCTAGCAGTGGCTAGCTGACTACTAGCTAGGAGCTGGCTAGCTTCTGTGTGGGGTTCTGGTTCTCAATTAGGGAAAATAGCAGATCCATACCACTATGGGTGAGGCGGGTTGCAGGAGAGTATGTTGAAGTTGGGTTTAAGAAAAATATCAAAAATATATTTGAAGAAAAAATATTTAAATATACGTATACTGTATATATACAGTATATGTATACACATGGGACACGACAAGACGAAGAAAAAAGATGCCTGACTGGTACGCCATCTTGGATTCTGTATAGACTTATAAGATGCTAAAAACAATAATTGTGATATCATGGATGGTCAGCCCTTGCATCCATAGCTCTGTCTATTAATCTGAGAGTGGTTATATTTCTCAAGGCCCCTCCGTCAGCTTTTTACCAAAACAGAGGCGGGGAAACAGTTTTGTTATTGCTTCATCTGTGGATTTGTCCTTTAAACAGCTGCATATTATCAAGATATCAAAGGTTCACCAACAAAAAGGTAAATAATAGGCCTTTTGCAAATGCAGCACATGGCATTAATTATTCACATGTAAATAGCACTTTTCAGTAGCGCTCAAAGCCTGCAATTCCATGAGCGCAGCATTTATTTTTCAACTCGACTCAATGAGCCCACCATGACCACAAAATAATTAACAACAGAGTAGGGATAGCTAAGAAGTTTTGGGGTGATGCTCAGGTAAAACCTTTCCAGAAACAAGTCTCTCACTGTTATCTCACTCACTCACTCACTCTCACTGGTCATCCCCAAAGCCAACACTTACTTTGGCAGCCTTTCCTTCCAGTTCTCTGCTGCCAATGACTGGAACGAATTGCAAAAATCAGTGAAGCTGGAGTCTTATATCCCCCTCTCTAACTTTAAGCATCGGCTGTCAGAGCAGCTTACCGATCACTGTACCTGTACACAGCCAATCTGTAAATAGCACACCCAACTACCTCATCCCCATATTGTTATTTAACCTCTTGCTCTTTTGCACCCCTGTATCTCTACTTGCACATCATCATCTGCACATCGATCACTCCAGTGTTAATGCTAAATTGTAATTATTTAGCCTCAATGGCCTATTTATTACCCTATCTTCCTACTCTTCTACATTTGCACATGTATACATATATTTTTCTATTGTGTTATTGACTGTACGTTTGTTTATATGTAACTCTGTGTTGTTGTTTTTGTCGCACTGCTTTGCTTTATCTTGGCCAGGTTGCATTTGCAAATGAGAACTTGTTCTCAACTGGCTTACCTGGTTAAATAAATGTGAAATAAAGAAATATTAACAATTTGGCTAATCTATACTTCCATATTTCCAAGTCGTATACTTGAAGATCATGGAGTATATAATTTATTGGACTGACTGGAATTGTGATAGACTTTGGTTTTCCATGTAAAGATATAATTTAATCGTATTATTATATGTAGTAGAACGCGATGGGTTTGAAGAAGCCTACATAACCAACCCATAAAGTAAAATTGAACATCCATATATGGCCAGCTATGTAAACTTTAACATTGATTAGTCCTGCAATAGATGTTGTTCAATTGGTAACATACATTTTTGTCTTCTTCTAATGCCTCTTAAGGGGAAAGTAATCTCAAATTAACTCAATGTAATAAGATTACGTTACCGAGTTTGGCTAATCCAAAAGTTAAATTACTGATTACAATTTTGGACTGTTAACTATTAACAGACTACATTTAGAAGGTAACCTACCCAACCCTGATTACCTTTAGCTGCTCCTGCCGGACCTTATCCACATTTGCATCTGTGCACAACTTCCAGTTGGCCTCCGCCCCAATCTGAGACACGATCAGCTGGGTGTTGTCCATCTGGGCAGCAGGGGTGTAGAAAGCAGCTGCTTCGTAACCCTCTGGATTTGTGTTGCCACTCATGGCCAGAACCTTGATGGTGAACACTGGTTCAGAATTGCCATTCCAAGCCTGAGGAGGAGTACAAGAAGGCACAAAGGTCCTTATACTGCCATCACTGTTTTGTAAACACAACTAGGTTTCAGAGTGAAAAACATAATACTTTCGTCATGTCTGAAATAATTCAGACAGTGATAACACTGTCTTTGAATATTGATTGATATGAATATATCCCCCTTAAAACAACAACCACAACAAAAAGTAACAGTATTCAGTGGTACACTTCAGCCATAGCCCTACCTCAGAAGCAGAAGCTTCTTTGGCTTTGAAGCTTGCTTGATGAGATGTTCTGCTGCTTGAGGAACTAGTGGAGTGATGGCAACTCTTGGTTGCGTACTGCAAACACAAAAATAGAGTAGAAATGGTCACATGCTGTATGAACTTAGCAATGTATGTGTGCAGATCATGACAGTACAACCATGACCAAGTACCTTGGGAAGCTTCTGCAGGGTGTCAAGCAGGTTGCGGACACTAACTGGGTACTTGGTTGGGCTGGCGTTCATCTCAATGTGAATCTTGTCAACAGGTTTGTTGGACTGGACTGATAATGAAAGAGAGGAATTCGATTTTAATAGTCACACATATGAAATCTAATGAGGCTTGTTATTGTTGTAGAATTCCATTTCCCTTTCAAATGTTGGTGCTTTATTGTGAAAGAATGAAAGGCGAAGATAGATTAGAGGAATGTATATAATAGGTCCAGTTAAGTAAGGTGTAAGCAAGGACTGAACCCTGCCACAGGGCTGATGTACAGTCTGGGGTCGACAGCACAAACGGTGGACCAGTTCCTTGCACATCCAATAAGGCTCAATAAATGACGGTCCAAAACAATGTACAAGAAAAAGCCTATTACGTCATACTTTATACTTGTATATGCTGATACCTGGTTGAATTGTACATGCAAAGTTGGTGTATCCCAAGAAGTAGTAAAGGGGGTATTCATCAATGTAGTGTGATCTCGTTGCCTCAAACTCAACACAGAAATCTGCCCCATAGATGTTAGCCTCTGCACACACCTTTACTTGTGGATGGTAAATGTCAAATTTTACAATCTATTTGGCAAAAAAGAAAGCATATTAGGAGTGCACACATATCTCTCTTACTTTGCGTGTAATAATCTTTGCCTTGGAGAGTGATTGTACCTTTTGTCCAGAGGTCAAATATCTTTGCTTAGGTGGCTCTATATCCTTATTAGCCTCAACAGAGTCAGGCATCATTGGGGTCATTTTAGCACGTGATGGCTCCTCAATATTCCTTGAGACCGCATATACGTCAAACCTATTGTAACAAAAAGAAAACTAGCATCTGTTAAGTTACTATCCATTGCGACACTTAAAATATTGTTTTTGACAGGTCTAATGAAATGTGAGAAACATACTTGACTGAGAAAAGTTTAGTCTCCTCTTTGCAAGCAGGAAGGTCAATTTCAAATGTTTTTTGTTTGACGTTCATTTTCATGCTGAATTCCCATGGTATGGCAAGTACTGTTTTACTCTTCAGTTCCGCACCACACTGGAAAATGTCAGTGTTTATCCCATGGAAGACAAATTGGTCCTTTGAGAAACTGCAGCAAAATTACATATAGAACACAATCAGTTATATTAGCATTGAACAATAATTGAGCCATGAAAACACTCTGTAAAATGAAGCCATTGATATGGGAGGGTTCCTCATAGTATTGTTCTTCTTATAATATGATGCAACATATTGAATAAATACTTGCCGAGGCCTGGAGGGGTCCAGCTGTGTAAGCCGCTGCCCTCAGTGCCTCCAGATCACACTTACTTGGTAGTTCTGCAAGCAACCCATTGCTCTAGCACTACCTCTCTTTCTCACTATCCTTTACAAGAAACATACAAATATGCAAGTTTGACTGCCCCAGCTACCAAAACATAAATACATATTTTACCCAGCAAATCCATCAGTCTCTAGTGAAACATCTGAGGTCAACAGTTGTCCCAGGCGATCAGTCAGTGGTGGGCTGATTGCAGCCTTAGCTACATAAGAGAAAATGTTTGCATTTTATTGATTTTGTATATATATACACATTTATTTAAAAAATGGTATTCTGCATTGTAATTCAAATGGCCTTGGTATTCAATGTTTACCATTGACGGTAATGGTTGTTACTGTGTTATAATATTTGCTGATTTCCAGTGGGAGACCAAGGGAGGTGGCTTGGATGTAACGGGTCTCAAACATAAGGAAGGGCTTGGTCCAGTGCCATGACATCCCATTCTGAAGATTTTCAATCATACTCCAGACTGGGCTCTCTTTGCCTGCAGATGGACTGACAGTCTGCATGGAGATACCGTGGCAGAAGAGCACAGTGTGTAACAGCTTATTGAGACCACAGGAAATGTGTATCATGAGGTTTTGTTATTGCCCAGAGTGGATAGAGAGGGACATGATGTTATACTGAGTAACATGCAATACTTGATTGACTAGAAATCTCACCTTGATAACACTCTGAATTAAGTCATTGTTCAAATCCGCGAAGAAGAACTCTTGACCAAAGATTCGTGTATAGGCAGACAAAAGAGGCTTATCCCCGGGCAATGTCTTCCAATCTTGCAGCTGAAAGAAGATGATTCAATAGAACAAAGTTGAGTTTGAAGGGATGGTACAGTACATTTGAGGGTACTTTCTTAATGCCCGCAACTGTGCAGTATGCGTTTTGAAAAGTCATGAACTCACCACTTTGAATATGGCCTCGAAGTCAACGTAGCTGAGATGGCCGTTAAAAACTTGAATGTTCTGTCTAAACAGTTCCTTAATTCCGTCAGCACGGAAACCAAGCTTTATGACAGAAACAATAGTCAAATAATGTTTTACTTCAGCATGAAACTGAACAAGTACAAAACAATTAATATGAACATTACCGATTACCTCCACAAGTTGTAATATTTTGCCAATGAAATGGAATTTCCCTTTAGTCACTATTTCTGTTGGGATGTAGCTTGCAGCATTTTTCAGCATGAAGATCTCAGTGGCTGTACCAATCAAGAAGTCGTCTGGATATTCAAGAGATATGTGGTCAGTCAATGTTTTTGCGAAGAAAACAGTTTCCTCAGCCTTTCATATACTGTATGTTCTCAAAGTAAACCCATGCCGCTTACAGGTGTTTTGAACTTACCATTAAACCAATCTAGGTGCATGGCTTTGCTGTAGTGGTAACTGACACGACCAAATTTAGGGGCCAGGATTTTCACAGCGACACTGCAGGCTGTTGAGCTTTAACAAAGATAACAAAACAGCCACAGTTTAAATGCAAAATCAGAAGCATTGACACAACAAATTTGACTCTGCCCTGACAGAAACACTCACAGGAAGTGGTTGTCCGGAGTGCTTGATTTGGCAATGCTCCCAATGAGAGAGTAAGAAAAGCTAGCCACATGCATGTCAGCCTCTTCCAGTAGGAATGCAGTCACTGTAGACACCAAAGCCAAAGGTGGCTTAGTTTCAAACAGAATCATACATGCCAGCATGCGGATCTCAGTGGGAAGGTGCCTCTGCACAAACAGGCTCACTGTGATGTCCTGGACCTGAAAACACATACGTAAGACATACAGTAGCTAAAGTCATATTATCAAAGAGATTAGACTGGGACTAATACAAAATCCGACTGTATGTCAACTGGTCATCATTTTGTCTGATATAAAGTCAATTTAGTAAATCAATAGATACTCAGTTGCATATTTTTCAATGGGGTCTTTAATTAATTTTCATTTGGGGAATTGACTTGATATCATAAAGTGAGTGGGTCGAAATGTTATTGACACCAATTTAACTCTGACACCAGAACCACAATATCTATGACCGACTTCCTAAATATTATCACCTTTTTAATTTTTTGGTTCGTATTCTGGAATTCAGATTTTAGTTGTGAATGTGTACACAATGAAATAAACTGAACTACTGCTACTACTAGTACTGCTACTACTACTAACGCTGTGGGGGTCTCTGACTGCCAGGTGTCTCAGAGACTGCACGGCTGCACTTAGCACACGGGCTGGGAGGGTCACAGGAGTGGCAGACACTCCGGGGAGGAAGCGCCTGATGGTCTTAATGCTGGAGGGGTGGCCTGCATTCCCAATGGCCTTCAGGGCTAGCACCATGTCCAATTCATTGTTTCTCTTCAGGCCATCGATCACCAGGTCCAACAGGGGCTGTTTGAGACGGACGTGTCACATCTTGAATTCTGTAATCTGCAGTGATTTGCAGCTAATATCTATTCAGAAAGAGTCTGAACAACAGCAAAACTACACAAGATTATCAAAGCAGTAGTCATACCATTCACAATACCATCTTCTGCCATATAACCAGAATAAACTGGAACATAGATTATGCATTTGGTTTCTTTACCAGTAAGTAATGCAATGGTAATTGAGCCAATTACCTGAACAACTGCCACCGGACAAGACCGACCATACTCATAGGTACAGTACCTGTAGACCAGTGATCCATAGGACAACACCACAGTGTTCCACAGCATTGGGTGGGACTTACTGAAGGGCATGGACAGAAACTCCTACAGAGGGACGATTGATTATGAATCACTCTGAACACATCACATCGACCACAAGATTTTGTCATCTAGCGTAAAAAATATAATGTTAAATGGCCCATAAGCCCATGTAGGGAATATGTACTCTTTGTCCTTCTACTGTATAACAATAATACCTCCTGTAATGTAGTCAACATTATGCCAAAATCCAGTCTGTGTATTAGTACGGTGGGATTCCAGTTCCATGTTTTACAGTAGCCAGACAGTGGGAGTGATATGCCATGTGTACTATGTAATACCAGCATATTTACTTCTGAGTAAAGTTAAACTAAAGTATACGAACGCCCCAACCACAATTCTTATAAACATATGCAATTTAAATAACTGTATGTTACACCTCCAACCAAGACAATCACCTTGGCCATCTCCATCAAGTCAGTCTCTGCTGCTACATGATTAAATGCGATCAGAAGTGTTTGTCCAGCCTCGTTGGCTGATACATCACCGGCATTGAATCTGTTCTTCAGGAATTTGAGGACTCTTGCATCTGCAACTTCAACAATCGTGTCCAAAAGCCACCGTCTGACAAGAGAGAAGGATGACAATAAAAAAAAACTTTGTAGCAAACATAGAAATGTTTACCATGGCAACCATAGAATGTTTAAATTAATATAAAAATATGCCTATATATACACACACTACCGTTCAAACTTAGAAATGTCCTTGTTTGAAAAACACATTTTTTGGTCCATTAAAATAACATAAAATTCATCAGAAATACAGTGTAGACATTGTTCATGTTGTAATTGACTATTGTAGCTGGGAACGGTAGATTTTTAATGGAATATCTACATAGGCATACAGAGGCCCATTATCATTTTAGAAGGCTAGTTGATCATTAGAGAACCCGTTTGCTATTATGTTAGCATAGCTAAAAACTGTTGTTCTGATTAAAGAAGCAATTAAACTGGTCTTATTTAGACTAGTTGAGTATCTGGAGCATCAGCATTTGTGGGTTTGATTACAGGCTCAAAATGGCCAGAAACAAAGACCTTTCTTCTGAAACTTGTCAGGCTATTCCATGCGAGAAATTGCCAAGAAATTGAAGATCTCGTACAACGCTGTGTACCTCCCCCTTCACAGAACAAAGCAAACTGTCTCTAACTAGAACAGAAAGAGCAGTGGGAGACCCCGGTGCACAACTGAGCGGGAGGACAAGTATATTACGGTGTCTAGTTTGAGAAACAGAGACCTCACAAGTCCTCAACTGGCAGCGTAATTAAATAGTACCCACAAAACACCAGTCTCAACGTCAACAGTGAAGAGGCGACTCCGGGATGCTGGCCTTCTAGGCAGAGTTGCAAAGAAAACGCCATATCTCAGACTCGCCAATAAAAATAAAAGATTAAGATAGGCAAAATAACACAGACACTGGACAAAGGAATTCTGCCTAGAAGGCCAGCATCCCAGAGTTCCAGCTACAATAGTCATTTACAACAATAACAATGTCTACACTGTTATTCTGATCAATTTGATGTAATTTTAATGGACAAAAAACAAGGACATTTCTAGGTAACCCCAAACTTTTGAACGATTGTGTACATACAGTAAAACATATACATTTGATTATAAATTAAATAAACATGAATATGCACCTGTGTTCATCATTCCCTGAGAGCTGTTTCCACAGAACCTCGTGGTTTTCTAGCGATGTCACACGCAGGAGTTGGAAAAGAACAACAACATCCTCACTTGTTGCACTGTCCGTCTGGTAGATGTTCGCTTGGGCCAAACGTTTGATCATGTCTGCAATCTGTGAACAACAATGTGGTTGCATTTGTTTGTGGCATATCACGTTAGCAGTAAATAATCATGAGCCATAAACATCTTCATGACAGGGTGAGGAAAAAAACATTTTTAGAGCAAGTTTTGAGTATTATTGATACCATGTTCTTTACCTTGGGCACTGGATCATCCAACTTCTTCATCAAAATGGGGATTTGGGCCAACACTTTCACAAACTTGTAAACTAGATTCCCTCGGCTAATCATGGGACCAACAGCAGGGGTCACCACTGTGTCAGTTACACTGAGCAGCACAAGCTCTTTCCTAAAGGAGAGTCAACAAGAATAGCACCTAACACATACAAACTTTGGCATCCTGGTGAGTATGCCTCACTATAGCCCCAGGGCTGAGAACCTCTCAGTGAACCTCTTCGCTGCACTTCATCTAAGACTGTGTTTACAGGGAGCCAAATTCTTATCTTTTTTATCAATATTTTTTCTTTTGACCAATTAGATCAGCTGTTTTGCCAATAATCGGGCAAGAAATCTGAATTGGGCTGCCTGTGTAATCGCAGCCCTATAACTCATGTCTGGACATCTCCTCCTGGACATTCCTTCACATAATTTAGTGTTAGGCTGTGTTTTCACTGCGGAAGCCCAATTATTGGCAAAAGATCTTATTGGTCAAAAAAACAATTAGTGGATTTCATCAATTATCAGAGTTGGGCTGCCTGTGTAAACGCATCCTTAGTGTGTACATGGCAAATAAACCACATTCACCTATTATTCTGTATGTTGGTGTTTAGTCATTACGCCTCTAACCGTGTCATCTCTTTCAAGTCCTCCAACTACAAGGTGGTTCTCATTTTCAGACACCCAATTTTATATAGTGAAATGAAAGAAAACAATGAGATTTGCCATACGTGGCTTGCAGTTTGGAGTTCCCCCCTTTCACGTTGAATGGGGAGAAATGCTGGCGCTCCAATGCGTGAGCCTTCTTGATCAGGCCTCCGTCAACTGTTGGTTTCACTGTGTAGACATATCTCACTGTTGAAATGACGGAGTCACCTCTCTAGATACAAAAATTATTGAAAGTGAGTGACTGTTAAAGTATACTATTTACCTCGATGGTCTCTGTAGTATTGGCACTGTATACTCGTTTAAATAGAATTGTGCATGTTCACATATAGGTCTATGGATTGGAAAGACAAACCTCTTTGGAAAGTTTGTTGTCGACAGCAAGTGCCATTCCTCTGTAAATGGCTGCCTTTTTTTTGCAGTTATTAATGTCAACAATTTGGGTGACCGACAATTCTTGGGAGTTGGCATCCTCCTCATTGGCATACGTACTCTGGCACAATCCATGGATCCCGAACTGATAACAAATACATAGAATAAACCTCACATTAACAGTGCTCTCTGCAATTTCTTTACAGATGAAAATGCAATATAACGTAAGCATTGTTTATGTAAAACCTGTTTTAGTTACCTCCTCAAGCTCATACACTCTTTGGGTGGTCTTGACTGTGACTTGGAAGAACCCAAGTATGCCTCTCACAATATTGACGATGGTGTCAGATATTTCAGCAGAGGTGCGAATGTCACCAACCCGTCCCTTGGCGTACTCGAACATGAAGGGTTTGCTGAGCTCGGCAGCAATCCGTTTGGTAAGCTTTGGTGAGGTATCAAATGCATTCTTCCCTGGGATGCCATTGAACTCCTCGAAGTTCAAGTTTGAAACCTTAAAACAAGAAAATATAATTGGATCACCAGGTAGAATTAATTGCTTAGTTACG
Organism: Oncorhynchus kisutch; assembly: GCF_002021735.2. NCBI lineage: Eukaryota > Metazoa > Chordata > Actinopteri > Salmoniformes > Salmonidae > Oncorhynchus > Oncorhynchus kisutch. The sequence continues at coordinate 5,630,277 of NC_034194.2, forward strand.
ATTAAAAAACGTTTTTCAAAGGAGTTTGTTTAAATTCCCAGGATATTGACACATTTTATGTTCATCAAAAGAAACGTAGATCCTTAAAATAACACATGCAGTATATTTCTCTTCTGAAAAATTAGGTAAAGGTCTATGAAGTACATTGCATTGGTAATTTGTATTGAATGCATACCCGGAGAAGGAATGTTTGTGCAGACACACCAATGATCTTGACTTTGCACACAAGTCTCACACCAGACTCTGCAAGGTTTGGCATGCCACGCCCAATATTCACCATTCCCTCATATCTGTACTCATAGGTTTTCTTAGGGTTCAAGCCAGGCTCTACAATACATCATTGAATTATAATTATTCATGAAAACATGCTCATTTGAATGTAGGGTTAGTTTTAAATGATACATTTCAAATCACTTGATAAAGAACTCACCATAACTGATATGTGCACATGCTGAAATGAAGAAATGAAAAAATAATCAAAAATTGTCATAAGTAGCTAATTAAAATTATTTCCAAATGTTTGTTTCTCTGCACACTTACCGGCCAAGGCCACAAGGTGACAAAGAAGGAACCCCCACATGGTGAAATCCAGGAGTGGGATCCTGCAGATCAACGTTTCCTTTTATATGCAATGCTGTGTTCTCAATGACTAAACGAGTACATGACCCAGTGTCTGCACAGCACATCTTTGGCATCAATGAGGGGCATAAAGTAACAAGGGGGCAAAGGTATGTCAGACGAGTGTAACCAGTGACGTTGACAGTGGTCAGTATGACATGGAAAAGGAGGACATTTCAGGAAAAATAAACAGTGATCTAAAATGGACACTAATAATCAGTGCTTTGTGAAACTCACATATTGTATATTACAAAGAATGGTTTAAAATTCAACATCTTTGACCTTATTTGAATGCACAAAGTGTGCTGCTTGCACAAATAATATATTCACAGGATGTACACAACATGTACACAACATGTCCATGACATAGACTAACCAGGTGAAAGCTATGATCCCTTATTGATATTAATTCCACTTCAATCAGTGTAATGAAGGGGAGGAGACAGCAAGGAGAAGGCTTTTTACGCCTTGATAAAATTGAGACATGGATTGTGGTTGTGTGCAATTCAGAGGGTGGATGGGTATGACTAAATATTTAATATGCATTTGAACAGGATATGCTGGTAGATACCAGGTGCAGCGTTTTTCAAAGCTCAACAGTTTCCTCTTTGTATCAAGAATGGTCCACCATCCAAAGGACATCCAGACAATTTCAGGTCAGTTGTCGAAAACGGGTCATTGATGAAAGAGGATAAAAGACTGACACAAGTTTTGCAGAGCAACAGACGGGCTACAGTTACTCAACTGACAGTCAAAATCAAATCAAATCAAACTCTATTTGTCACATGCACCAAATACAACAAGTGTAGACCTTACATGCTTACTCACAAGCCCTTAACCATCAGTGCAGTTGAAGAAGAGTTAAGAAAATATTTACCAAATAAACTAAAGTAAAAAATAAATAAAAAGTAACTAAATTAAATAACAATAATGAGGCTATATACAAGGTGTACCGGTACCGAGTCAATGTGCGGGGGTACAGGTTAGTCGAGGTAATTTATACATGTAGGTGGGGGTGAAGTGACTATGCATAGATAATAAACATTGAGTAGCAGCAGTGTACAAAACAATTGGAGGGGGGTCAATGTAAATAGTCCAGTGGCCATTTGTTTAATTGTTAAGCAGTCTTATGGCTTGGGGGTAGAAGCTGTTAAGGAGCCTTTTGGTCCAAGACTTGGCGCTCTGGTACCACTTGCTGTGTGGTAGCAGAGCCATACGCACTACCCTCTGTAACGCCTTATGGTCAGATGCCGAGCAGTTGCCACACCAGGCAGTGATGCAACCGATCAGGATGCTCTCGATGTTGCAGCTGTAGAAGGTTTTGGGGATCTGGGAACCTATGTCAAATATTTTCAGTCTCCTGAGGTGGTGGTGTCGTGCTCTCTTCATGACTGTCTTAGTGTGTTTCAACTGTGATCGTCTGTTGGAGATGTGGACACCAATGAACTTGAAACTACATCCCTGTCGATGTTAATGGGGGCATGTTCAGCCCGCCTTTTCCTGTAGTCCACAATAAGCTCCTTTGTCTTGCTCACATTGGGGAAGAGGTTGTTGTCCTGGCACCACACTGCCAGGTCTCTGCCCTCCTCCCTATAAGCTGTCTCATCATTGTTGGTGATCAGGTTTACCAACTTAATGATGGTGTTGGAGTCGTGTTTGGCTACGCAGTCATGGGTGATCAGGGAGTACAGGAGGGGACTAGGTACACACCCCTGATGTCCCCACAGTTGAGGATCAGCGTGGCAGACATGTTGTTGCCTACCCTTACCCCCTGGGGGTGGCCCGTCAGCCAGTCCAGGATCCAGTTGCAGAAGGAGGTGTTTAGTTCCATGGTACTTAGCTTAGTGACTAGCTTTGTGGGCCCTATGGTGTTGAACGCTGGGTCTGGGGTTTCTGGGATAATGGTATTGATATGATCCATGATTAGCCTTTCAAAGCACTTCATGGCTACATACGTGAGTGCTATGGTGCGGTAATTATTTTGGTAGGTTACCTTCGCTTCCTTAGCCACAGGGACTATGGTGGTCTGCTTAAACCTGTACGTATTGCAGACTCGGTCAGAGAGAGGTTAAAAAAGTCAGTGAATACACATGCCAGTTGGTCAGCACATGCTTTGAGTACATGTCCTGGTAATCTGTCTGGCCCCGCGGCTTTGTGATGTTGACCTGTTTAACTTTGGGGTAGGGGGCAGTATTTTCACGTCCGGATGAAAAGCATGCCCAGAGTAAATGGCCTGCTACAAAGTCATAAAGCATATTATAAGTAGATTTGGATAGAAAACACTCTGAAGTTTCTAAAACTGTTTGAATGATGTCTGTGAGTATAACAGAACTCATACGGCAGGCAAAAACCTGAGAAACAAATCCAACCAGGAAATCTGGGAAATCTGAGGTTGGTTGATTTTCAACTGAGCTCCAATTGAAGATACAGTGGGATATATTAATGTTGCACTTCCTAAGGCTTCCACTAGATGTCAACAGTCTTCAGAACCTTGTCTGATGCTTCTACTGTGAAGTGGGGCCGAAGGAGAAGGGAATGAGTAAGGTCTGCCATGAGCTGACCATGCTCTGACCATGCGCGTTCACATGAGAGGGAGCTCTGTTCCATCGCACTTCTGAAGACAATGGAATTCTCCGGTTGGAATATTATTGAAGATTTATGTTAAAAACATCCTAAAGATTGATTTAATACATTGTTTGACATGCTTCTACTGACTGTTACGAAACTTTTTGACATTTCGTCTTCTTTTAGTGAACGCACTTCGTGACTTTGGATTTGTTTACCAAATGCGCTAACAAAAGTAACTATTTGGACATAAATGATGGACATTACCGAACAAAACAACATTTCTTGTGGAAGTGGGAGTCCTGGGAGTGCATTCCGATGAAGATCAGCAAAGGTAAGTGAATATTTATTATGCTATTTATGACTTTTGTTGACTGCATAATATGGCAGATATATTTGTGTCTTGATTGGGCTCTGAGCGCCGACTCAGATTATTGCATGGTTTGATTTTTCTGTAAAGCTTTTTTGAAATCTGACACAGCAGTTGCATTAAGGTGAAGTGCATCTAAAATTCCATGCATAACACTTGTATCTTTTAGCAATGTTTATTATGAGTATTTCTGTAAATTGATGTGGCTTGCTGCAAAATCAAAGGATGTTTTGGAACTTCTGAACGTAAGGCGCCAATGTAAACTCAGATTGTTGGATATAAATATGAACTTTACCGAACAAAACATACATATATTGTGTAACATGAAGTCTTATGAGTGTCATCTGATGAAGATCTCAAAGGTTAGTGATTCATTTTATCTATATTTCTGCTTTTTGTGAATCCTCTCTTTGGCTGGAAAAATGGCTGTGTTATTCTGTGAATAGGCACTCACTTAGTTTGGTTTGCTTTCGTCGTAAAGCCTTTTTGAAATCGAAAACTGTGGCTGGATTTACAACAAGTGTATCTTTACAATGGGGTAAAATACATGTATGTTTGAGGAATTTTAATGATGGGATTTTGGTTGTTTTGAATTTGGCGCCCTGCAGGTTCACTGGCTGTTGAAGAGATGGGACGCTACCGTCTCACGTACCCTAGAGAGGTTAAAGGACTTATCACACTCTCGTCTAGAACAGCTGGTGCTCTCGTGCATGCTTCAGTGTTGCTTTCCTCGAAGCGAGCAAAAAATGCATTTAGCAGGTAGGCTCGCGTCACTGGGCAGCTTGCGTCCGGGTTTCCCTTTGTAGTCCATAATAGTTTTTAAGCCCTGCCACATCCGACGAGTGTCAGAGCCGGTGTAGTAAGATTCAATATCAATCGTGTATTGACACTTTGCTTGTTTGATGGTACATCTGAGGGCCTAGTGGGATTTCTTATATGCGTCCGGATTAGTGTCCAGCTCCTTGAAAGTGGCAGTTCTAGCATTTAGCTCGATGCGGACGTTGCCTGTAATCCATGGCTTCTAGTTGGGATATGTACGTACGGTCACTGTGGGGACGAAGTCGTCGATGCACTTATTGATGAAGCTAATGACTGAGGTGGTATACTCCTCTATGACATTGGATGAATCCTGGAACATTTTCCAGTCTGTGCTTGCAAAACAGTCTTGTAGCATGGCATCCAGGTCATCTGACCATTTCCGTATTGAGCGAGTCACTGGTACTTCCTGCTTTAGTTTTTGCTTGTAAGCAGGAATCAGGAGGTTAGAATTATGGTCAGATTTGCCAAATGAGAACGGGGAGAGCTTTGTATGCATCTCTGTGTGTGGAGTTATGGTGGTATAGAGTTTTCTTTCCTCTGGTTGCACATTTAACATGCTGGTAGAAATGTGAGGTGAAACTGTTTTAAGTTTGCCTGCATTAAAGTCCCCGGCCACTAAGAGCGCCGCTTTCAGATGAGCATTTTTTTGTTTGCTTATGGCCTTATAGAGTTGGTCTTAGTGCAAGCATCGGTTTGAGTTGGTATATAGATGGCTATGAATAATATAGATGAGAACTTTCTTGGTAGACAGTGTGGTCTACAGCTTATCGTAAGGTACTCTACCTCAGGCAAGCAATACCTCAAGACTTCTTTAATATTAGACATTGCGCACCAGCTGTTATTCGACAAATAAACACACCCCCACCCCTCGTCTTACCCCTCGTCTTAGCTTCTCTGTTCAGCCAGTGCATGGAAAATCCCGCCAGCTCTATATTATCCATGTCATCGTCCAGCCACGACTCAGTGAAACACAAGATCTTACAGTTTTTAATAAAGATTAATAATCTTGATCGTAGGTCATCAATTTTATTTTCCAATGATTGCTTATTGGCCAATAGAACGGATGGCAGTGGGAGTTTACTCGCTCTCCTACAAATTCTCAGAAGGCAGCCCGACCTCCGCCCTCTTTTTCTCCGTATTTTCTTCAAGTAATGACAGGATGTTGGCCTGTTCCCGTGAAAGCAGTATATCCTTTGCGTCAAACTCGTTAAGGAAAAAGCTTCTTCCAGTTCGAGGTGAGTAATTGCTGTTTTGATCCAGAAGTTCCTTTCGGTCATAAGAGACGGTAGCAGCAACATTATGTACAAAATAAGTTACAAACAACGCAAAAAAAACCTAACAAAATAGCACAGTTGGTTTGGAGCATGTAAAACGTCAGCCATCCTCTCCGGCGTCATTTTGTGTACAACATTGGTGGCCAAAGACCAATAAAAGAATGCACAACTAGTCGCACATTGACACGAATAGGGTATGGCAGCATTCAACCTTACAGTGTTCCACTTCTTTCAGCAAAAAACAACAGTTACAATGGGCTAAGGAATGAAACCAGTGGACACGGGAGAATTCGAAAAACATTGACTGGTCTGATAAATCCCAGTTCCTGCTTTTTCACGCTGATGGGAGGACTAGGGTATGGAGAAAACCCCATGAGTACATGCATCCATCATGCCTTGTTTTCAAGGCCACATTGGGCCCCTTGTTAAAAGTTGAGCAACATTTGAATGCCACAGGATATCTGAACATCATTGCCAATCAGGTGCATCCCATCATGGCAGCAGTGTATCCATCTGCAATTTATACTTTTTTCAGCAGGATAATGCCAGAAGGCTAGGATTGTCCAGGAATGGTTCCATGAACATGACAGTGAATTCAGCTTACTGCAGTGGCCTACTCAATCCAATTGAGCATCTGTGGGATGAGATGGAACAAGCTAACTTAGAGACCCACTACCAGCCAATTTGTGGCTGTGGGAAGCATCGGACTCAACATGGGCCAGTATCACAGTGGAACGCTTTCGACACCTTTTAGAGTCCATACTCGACAAATTGAGTCTGATGGCAAAAGGGGGTTCAACTCAATATTAGGAAGGTGTTCCTAATGTATTGTAGACACAGTGTATGTCTTAGGCATTTGGATTGATGTGGATTTGGCATTTAAAAACCATGGTTAAGAAGCTAAGATTTAAAGTTGTATTTGTCTACAGTAACAGATCGTGCCTCTCTCTAAGCAGTAGGAAGCAGATTATTCAGTCTACTTTTTTATATGTTCTTGATTATGGTGATATTATTTATCAAAGAGCAGCTGCTACTATTCTTAAACCTTTGGATGCCATCTATCATAGTGCACTTTGTTTTGTTACAGATAACAGTTTTGATACCCACCTCTGCATCCTGTATCAAAAGGTTGGCTGGATTTGCTAAGGACCTGTAGATCTCTACATTAATCTCTTTTTGTTTATAAACTCCCATCTGATCTAACTTTGCTGTTGACGTATAGATATCTGAGTTGCCTAACCCATTCACAGGATTGGTTAACTCGTGAGGTTCCTAGGGTCTCCACCGAGCTAGGTAAATCTGCTTTTTATAACGACACAAGGCGAGACCCAGATGCAGACACAGGAGTCAGATGGTTTGAGCTCTGGTATTTATTATAATCCAAGGGATAAACAAAAGGCAGGTCAGGGACAGGCAAGAATTCATAACCAGGGCAGAGTCCAAAATGGTACAGGGTGGCTGGCATGCTTGAGGTCAGTGGCAGGCAGAGTGATCAGGCAGGCAAGGATCAAAACCAGGAGGATGAGAAAAAGAGAGACGGGAAAAAACAGGAGCTAAGAGAAAACCATTGGTTGACCTGGCAAACAAGACGAACTGGCACAGACTGAATCACAGGTATAAATACCCAGGGGATAATGGGGAAGATGGGTGACACCTGGAGGAGGGTGGAGACAACCACAAGGACAAGTGAAACAGATCAGGGTGTGACACTTTTAGTTTTAATGCACCGTATTGCTCAAACAAAATTCAAAACGTATTTCCTCTTGATGTTCTTGTGCCGTTCGGGTCATTTCAAGCATTTATTGGGGATTTATTTTTTGAGGTATGTATCCGTTTTGCTGGTTGATTGATGTTTTATTTGTGCTTCCCATGACTGAGGTAAAAAAAAAAAAATGCATATTATTATATTTGGTAACACAGATTTTTTTTTCCTTCGCCTCCAACCCCTTTCGATGCGTGGAACAAATGTGAGTGTGGCTAAGTCTACATAAGGGTCCCCATGGGCTAGTGGTCCCGCAAGCGGGACAACTTCCAGTAAAACTGGATGGTGCACAATTGAAATAAATAATCATAAATAATATGGATTTTAAATATTAATGTATATGTATATCGGATGAAACCTTAAATTATTGTTAAAATAACTGCACTGTCCAATTTACAGTAGCTATTACAGCAAAAACATGCCATGCGATTGTTTGAGGACGGCGCCCCACATCAAAATATTTCATACTTATCTTCCTCTGATTTGTCAACCAAGAGGTCCCAGCTATAACATGTAGTGTCGTTTTGTTAGATAAAAGCCTTCTTTATATACCAAAACGTCAGTTTAGTTGGCGCTATCGATTTGAGTAATCCACTCGTTCAAAATGCAGAGAAAGGGTTCCAAAAATCTACCTCTAAACTTTGTTTCAACAAGTCAAAATACGTTTTTATTCACTCCTAAGATACCCTATAATGTAATCAAACTATAATATTTCTTATGGAAATAAGTATGTTCAATAGGAAACTGATTTTAGCAGGTGCGTAATTTCTTCAGTGCGTGCTCAAACACGAATTTCCAAGACTGTGTCCTTCTGCTAAAACTATTTCTTATTCGGTTTTGAAGTTACAAGCCTGAAACCTTGAACATGGACTGCTGACACCCTGTGGAAACCATAGGAATTGCATCCAGGGAGCTAATTTTCAATATGACCTTTTACTTGCCTTTCTACGAGGATGGTCTCTCCAAAAAAAAGATTCTGGTTGTTTTGTCTTTAGATTGTCTCCAACCATATCTATTGTGTTATATTCTCCTACATTATTTTAACATTTCTACAAACTTCAGAGTGTTTTCTTTCCAATGGTACCAATTATATGCATATCCTGGCATCAGGGCCTGAGCTAGGGCCAGGCAGTGTACTTTGGGCATGTCATTCAGACAGGAAGTGTAGAAAAAAGGGGCCTATCCCTAAGAAGTAAAAAAACTCACAAAAGCTCTGACGGCCGTGATGCCGATACATTAAGCTTATTAAAGATCAGTGATACGATCAAGGGCAGTGTTCGGGTTCCTTCATCTTTTTCCTCATCTTATCCGGCTGTTGCCATGCACCTGCAAAGAATATAGCTCAGATGTGCGAGTGCCTTTTGAAAGAGGGCTTAATTGGAGTCTATTTCTTCGGAGCCTAGACCTATATAAAATAACTTAACTGGCTGAAGTAGGCTGTGAGGCTTAACAGCCAGGGCTTAATTGGAGTCTATTTCTTCGGAGCCTAGACCTATATAAAATAACTTAACTGGCTGAAGTAGGCTGTGAGGCTTAACAGCCTAATAGAAGTATGATTTTTTTTATTAGCCCTACTTACAATTGCAACTGGTCAAAAATGTAGCATCCCACATAAAACAATAATTCAAAGAAAAAAGTGTGCACGTTTGAACTAAAACAATGTAACTAAAAAGAAAGCGCACATTTGTAATTCCCATACTCTAAATGTAATTGGAAAGGTAGATACAAATGTGTGACACTGTGTTACAATGAAGAATGTAGCCCATCATGCAAATGATTCCTATTAGCAGGACAATATACTTTTTACAGACGGCTACTGTTGTGAAAATCCCTCAACTTGCAATGTATTCGATGCTTAGGTACTCTAAAGTGTTACATTTCTAACTCAAAACAGCATTTCTTCATCAACATCTTTATGCTTTCGTTAATCTTCTTGATTAACGAATATAATGTGATATAATAAAGTTAGGTTTCTCCAGAAATAAAGCATTCTGAACAACTGGCTTTATTTACAAATTAGTAAGAATGTCTCACCCCATGTTCAAGAATTTTCTTTTTCTCACTCTAGGTTAAATGAAAACGAAATCTCCAAAATATTGTTACTTTTTAAACATAGCGATTATTATTATTAATGAATTTAGAATTATATAAAAGCCTGTTAGATATTCTCACAGATCCTAACGGAAAATGCCCCTTAGAAATTAATATAGAGTCCTCCAATCCTCTAAATGTAATTATTGGCACAATATACTTTTTAGTACCCGGCTACTGTTTTGAAAATCCCTCAACTTGAAATGTATTCGATGTTTAATCCCCATTTGGATATTGGTTAGACAAGAATTAGAAAATTAGAGTGCAGAAATGTTATGCTCTTAGTGTAACCTTGATTTAACTAGGCAAATCAGTTAAGAACAAATTCTTATTTACAAGAACAGCCTACTCCATCCTCGTAAATAGCCCAGTACTGTACTGCCGACCGTCATTTTCCATCCCAGCAAGTACAAGTCAAAAGTTTTGTGCTCAGTGCTAACACTATTTGGAAAGACACACACCAGTCACACAGTTGACAGTGCATGTCAGAACAAAAAGGAAAAAGGAATTGTCCGTAGAGCTCCGAGACAGGATTGTGTCGAGGCACAGATCTGGGGAAGGGTATCAAAACATTTCTGCAGCATTGAAGATCCCTTAGAACACAGTGGCCTCCGTTTTATGACAGGAGACAGTTTTATTACTCATCACTGTATTATTTACCAAAAGGTCGCTGGACCTCTTTGAAGTCACGTAGATCACATCATTACGCTCTTTTTTTTACAAAGCTCTGCTCCACAAGCTTCCTACTTACCTAACTTCACTATTAAGATTTGAAATGACAAGTTATCAAAACCAGTTCACAGGGTTTGTTAACTCTGGAGACTCCTTTAGTGTCTTCAGAGTTAGGTAAATCAAATGCTTGTTTTTTCTGCTCCATATCTTTGGAATAATCACCAAAAAAAACAGTACACATAGATGCCTTTGTGTCCCTGGGGCAGTTTAGAGTGTGGACAGAGGAATTTCATAATGAAGAATAAAATACAAATAATAAATCTATATAGTGTCATACGTTACAAAATCAATAATTGACCTTGTCTAACAATTCAGTGTACAGGAAGTATCTGCAAAACATATTGTATAAAATCAAAATGGGTAATTGAATAGCTTTGGGTGTTGGAGTCAGATGTTAGAGACACGATTGCGCTCTTCTTACCAATTTCACTCTCTCTGATCTCAATCTCAGTTGTCATTCTATAATTCCTGGCCAAGGTCAGATTACTTTCCTCCAATGTGTATAAGAGTTTGGTGATTGTGTAGCCCCAGTGCTCCACTTTTATTATGTTTAATGACACAAACTCATCCTTCTCAATCAAATTGTTTGCCACATTTAAAAATGACTGTGGAAACTAAAGGAAGGCAGAACAACATCATTTATGAGGGAACAATACAATGCATATTGTGATGATGACAATGATGACATATACTGTACATACTCCTAGGCCTAGAACATTTAGTATCCTACTCCTAAAAATAGTAATAGCTGAGGGAAGTGAAGCTGAGAGTTGGGATGTGGAATTGGAGAGTAGAGTTGCTGGGAGGGGATAGAATGATGGTAAAAGATAAAAGTATAAAAAATAAAACATAATAGAAAGTTCGTTTGAATGACACTAAGGGGCACTGTTGTTACAGCTAATGCCGGTTTGCCTGAGGCTGATGCGGCCGTGCAGGTGTTTGTAAACATTAGGCTGACAACAGAACAGTGGTAGGCCTGATCACCGACAATGATGAGACGGCCTATAGGGAGGAGGTCAGAGTACTGGCAGTGTTTCTACACCTGCATTGCTTGCTGTTTTGGGTTTTAGGCTGGGTTTCTGTACAGCACTTTGAGATATCAGCTGGTGTACGAAGGGCTATATAAATAAATTTGATTTGATTTGATTTGGTGCCAGGACAACAACCTCTTCCTCAACATGAGCAAGATGAAGGAGCTGATCATGGACTACAGGAAAAGGCGGGCCGAACAGGCCCCTATTAACATCGACGGGGCTGTAGTGGAGCAGGTCGAGAGTTTCAAGTTCCTTGGTGTCCACATCACCAACGAACTATCATGGTCCAAACATACCAAGGCAGTCGTGAAGAGGGCACGACAAAACCTTTCCCCCCTCAGGAGACTGAAAAGATTTGGGTCACCAGATCCTCAAAAGGTTCTACAGCTGCACCATCGAGAGCATTGGTTGCATCACCGCCTGGTATGGCAACTGCTCGGCATCTGAACGTAAGGCGCTACAGAGGGTAGTGCGAATGGCGCAGGACCTATATAATAGGCGGTGTCAGAGGAAAGCCCGTAAAATTGTCAGATTCTCCAGTCACCCAAGTTAAAGACTGTTTTCTCTGCTACCGCACGGCAAGCGGTACTGGAGTGCCAAATCCAGGACCAAAAGGTTTCTCAACAGCTTCTACCCCCAAGCCATAAAACGGCTGAACAATTCATTCGCAACCGGACAATTTACATTGACTCCCCCCTTCCTTTTGTACACTGCTGCACCTACATGTACAGATTACCTCAACTAGCATGTACACTGACATGGTACCGGTGCCCCCTGTATATGGTCTCGTTATTGTTATTCTTATTGAGTAACTTTTCATTATTACTTTTCATTTTAGTCTTGAACTGCACTGTTGGTTAAAGTTTGATTTGATTTTGATGTGCACATACACGGACACACACACGTGTAAATAGTGCAATACATGCACTCAAACATACTCAGTTGGACTTGCTGTTATGATTTTTGTTCTCCTTGATGTTTTTTGCATTATTGTTTTTTGTTGGTTGTTGGTGCATTGGGTTGGGGGGGGGGGGTATTGGGTGTGGGGAATTATTATTATTTTAGTTATTTATCTTTTCTGGGGGGTCACTGTGGGGGGGTCTTGGATAGTTGAGGGGCAGCTTTTGGGGAACTGTGGGGGGGATCTTGGAGGGCTGGTGGCCTGGAGGTTGGGAGCTTGTGCCGGTGGCTGATGGATCGCAGGTTCGGCTCCCCGTTTTTGACTTTTTTTTATAACAAATGTAATTAAGTTTAATAAAAGAGTATAAGCAATGCTAGTGGAAATAAAGATTACTCTGAGACTTGTTTTGATCACGGCCAGAGAGAGGGCCTTCAGATAGGAGATCACATCCACTGAGGACAGCTCCCCTGACATCTGTCTCATTCTCCACCAGCAGGCTCTGAGGATCCGTAAGGTTGCTGATATACAATTGGAAGACCAAGTTTTAGTAAGCTCCTAAGAGGAGAAATAGGATGGTCCATTTAAAATTGTGTTCTAAAGGCAAAGCTGACAATTTAATAAGCGCATTACGCTTATTACAGATTTTCCCACACAAAATGTTCAGGCCAATGCCTGGAAATCCTGATTGACAAACCTATGTACCAATTGAATACCATATCTATAAAGAAAATACATCTATGCCTTGACAGTGACCATCAGAGGGCAGTGTCCTCCTATAAATAATTGTATAAGTGGTACGACTTCCCTAGTTCATGTTTTGGAGTACCTACATATTGTTGACACTTTGTGTTATGCACACAATATTGTCATGGTAATTTTTCTGGGATGCTCTGGAAAACATATGAATCAACATACTAATTTGACAGTCGACCAGAGTAACCTCAAAACTGCAGTTTTTTTTCCTATATCACCAGGACATACTAAAATTGTTACATATTTAAGTTTTAAAAGATAATTATGATAACACTCCTCACAATTTTTTATTAACTCTCAGAAAATATTTTATATTATATGGTAACATCAAATAATTAGCATATTGTATCCTCCCATTATCAATTCACCGATAGTTCATGCAGATTTGCATCCAGATGCTTACTTTGACATATATTCCATTCTTCCATTCCATTCTTAGTGCCTCAAGTAGAGATAAAAATATATTTGGCAGCTGCAAAAGAAAGAACCATTTGTATTGTGGCAACGTGAAAATGGTCCACAGATTTGGCTGTTCTTGCATTCATCAATATCTAAAAGTAAAAAGCAAAACAGGGTGTTTTTGGGGGGAAATGAAAGACATAAACAACCTGGGTCTGGTAGTGTTCCAGTCCTCCCTGTCATAATTAGCAACAGAGGACATGGAATGCATATTTTGTTTTCCGTGGTGCGGTTAATTTCTGTTCCTTTACCTCCCCTGAATACCTCTGTAAATACAGCAGCTATCCAAGTTTGGTTTATTGAATGTAAGATCTATAAAAAATAAGTTGTTCATATGCAGTGATTTTATTATTTCCAGTGACATTGATATTTTCATGCTAAATGAGACTTGCCTTAAAACCGAGGATTTTAGTTCTCTAAATTAAACTATCCCTCCAGCCTTTTCTTATCTACAGGAATCCAGACCGTCTGGCCATGGTGGTGGGGTAGCCGTCAATCATAGAGACAAGTTTATATGTGGCCCTGTGTCATGTTGTGAATTTTCCTAATTTGAGAGCCTTATGTTTAGCTTGAACAAGAAACAGCCCACATTGTATATTGTTGTGTTCCACCCTCCTAAACCTAATATTTTGTTATTTGCAGAATTTTCTGACCTGATTTCTTTGGTTACTCCTGAATATAACAGGGTTGTTATTCTTGGAGATCTAAACAATGTGTTGCCCAAACAATGCTACCAGCTGGGGAGTTTATTAACCTGTTAGAATCCTTTAACTTTGTGCTACATGCCACAGGGCTTACACACAACAAAGACCATACTCTTGATCTCATGCTGTCCTATAGTCTGAATATTGATAACTTGGAAATCATTGACGCGTGTGTCTCTGACCATCTCAGTATTGTTTTTAAAATGCTTTCTCCTTCCTCTATCTCCTAAAAATGTGTCTGTCCCCACTCACTCTCGCATCATTAACTCGACAACTGCTAGTAAATGTATGAATGCTTTTCTATCCCCTACCACTGATCCTGTTCTTTGTCTTCACAACAATGATTTGTTGAACAGTTCCAATGACATATGTCAGGCTACTTTAGATTCAGTGGCACCAGTTAAAACCAATAATAGATTGTCTGCCAGTGTATCACCCTGGTTGAATTACCACACTTGTGCTTTCAAAAGTTAACTTAGAAAGGTTGAATGTGTCACGTTCTGACCTTTATTTCCTTTGTTTTGTATTTATTTAGTATGGTCAGGGCGTGAGTTGGGTGGGCAGTCTATGTTTGTTTTTCTATCATTTGGGTATTTCTATGTTTCGGCCTAGTATGGTTCTCAATCAGAGGCAGGTGTCATTAGTTGTCTCTGATTGAGAATCATACTTAGGTAGCCTGGGTTTCACTGTGTCTTTGTGTTTGCACCAGATGGGACTGTTTTAGGTTTTCTCACATTTTTTGTTAGTTATCTCATGTGTAGTTTCTTTATCAATTAAAGAATATGAATAACCACCACGCTGCGCTTTGGTCCGCCTCTCCTTCAGATGAAGAGAACCATTACAGAATCACCCACCAACCAAGGACCAAGCGGCGTGGTAACGGGCAACGGCAAAAGCAGCAGCAGGAGAAGCAACAGAGGCAGCAGCAGCAGGAGCAGCAGCAGTGGGAGAGGCTGCACTATTTGGAGAGATGGACTTGGGAGGAGATTCTAGACGGTAAAGGACCCTGGGCAGAGCCAGGAGAATATTGCCGCCCCAAGGCCGAGCTGGAGGCAGCAAAAGCAGAGAGGCGGCATTATGAGGAACTAGCACGGCAGAGCGGATGGAAGCCCGAGAGTCAGCCCCAAAAATTTCTTGGGGGGGGGGCTCACAGGGAGTATGGCTATGCCAGGTAGGAGACCTGTGCAAACTCCCTGTGGTTACTGGGGGGCAAGAGAGACCGGGCAGGCACCGTGTTATGCGGTGGAGCGCACGGTGTCCCCAGTGCGGGTGCACAGCCCGGTGCGGTACATTCCAGCTCCGCGTATCGGCCGGGCTAGAGTGGGCATCGAGCCAAGTGCCATGAAGCCGGCTCTACGCATCTGGTCTCCAGTGCGTCTCCTTGGGCCGGCTTACATGGCACCAACCTTGCGCACGGTGTCCCCGGTTCGCCTGCATAGCCCAGTGCGGGCTATTCCACCTCGCCGCACTGGCAGGGCGACCGGGACCATTCAACCGGGTAAGGTTGGGCAGGCTCGGTGCTCAAGAGCTCCAGTGCGCCTGCACGGCCCGGTCTATCCGTCACCACCTCCATGCACCAGCCCTCCGGTGGCATCCCCCCGCACCAGGCTGTCTCTCCGGCCCATCCTTTCAGGGGCTCCCTCCTCTCCAGCGCTGCCGGAGCCTCCCGCCTGTCCGGCGCCGCTGCCGGAGCCTCCCGCCTGTCCGGCGCCGCTGCCGGAGTCTGAGGCGCCAGATCCCCTCAGCCCAGAGGCGCCAGAGCTTCTGCCCCTCTGTCCAGAGCTTCCGCCCCTCTGTCCCGAGCTGCCCCTCTGTCCAGTGGGGTCATTGAGAGGGGTGGCCATGGTTAGAAAGCCACGGCGGCGGACAATGAGGCGGACTAAGACAATGGTTAAGTGGGGTCCGCGTCCCGCGCCAGAGCCGCCACCGCGGACAGACGCCCACCCAGACCCTCCCCTATAGGTCAAGGTTTTGCGGCCGGAGTCCGCACCTTTGGGGGGGGGTACTGTCACGTTCTGACCTTTATTTCCTTTGTTTTGTATTTATTTAGTATGGTCAGGGCGTGAGTTGGGTGGGCAGTCTATGTTTGTTTTTCTATCATTTGGGTATTTCTATGTTTCGGCCTAGTATGGTTCTCAATCAGAGGCAGGTGTCATTAGTTGTCTCTGATTGAGAATCATACTTAGGTAGCCTGGGTTTCACTGTGTGTTTGTGGGTGATTGTTCCTGTCTTTGTGTTTGCACCAGATGGGACTGTTTTAGGTTTTCTCACATTTTGTTGTTTTTGTTAGTTATCTCATGTGTAGTTTCTTTATCAATTAAAGAATATGAATAACCACCACGCTGCACTTTAGTCCGCCTCTTTCAGATGAAGAGAACCATTACAGAATGTAAATTGAAGGCATGTAAACGGATGATCTGTTGACAAATTACAATGACATGCTCGCATTCCCTGATCTCTGTGAACAGTTTTTACGATTCTTTACAGAAAATATTTCGAAAATGTTAGATCCCAAATTGACAGTAGCCTGCCCCATACCAGCATTTCTGGTCAGCAGGCACTTGAGGCAACTACACCGTAAACTCCAAAGTATTTTTAACTGAAATACTTCTAGTAAGTTGAACTCAAAGTCAACGAAAAGTAATAATTACTTAATGTTTATGGTACTGACTCAAAACGAAATGAGAAGTCACATCAACTCTATTTTTTAAATTTATGATAACAAATTTACTTTTTTACCCAGCATGCTCTACAGCAGGTAGTTTTTAATATATGTGCTTTTGCATGTACATTGAGTGATTGATATAATGCTACACAAAGATAAATCATATTTTTCTGAAACGAATCCAATCACTTAGTCAGATTTTTTGCACCAGTTACTGAAATGGTTGTTCCAGTTTAAATGTCTTAGGTAGTCTCCTCACGCTGTTCCAAACCCTGGCCTCATTATGGATGCAGGTTATGGGTGAATAACAATTCCTACTATTGGATATCCTGACTCTGGCTGGATTCCAATAGGAATATATATCACTTTGCAAGCAGGATTGTAAAATTCTGGTGCATTTTCCAAGTTTTCTAGAAATCCCGGATGGGAGATTCCTGGAAATCCTCCCAATTTTTGTTTGTTTTTTTTAACCAATGAATTTAGGTAAAACTGGAATTGTGCAACCCTACTCTTTATGATGGTTTTTATACCTTACATATCTCATCAGGCCTTATTTTGAGGCCTAGATTTACACAAATCCAGTGGCCGGAAACTCATGGTTTTACAGGCCTGTAAAACTGTAAAACAGGCCTGTAAAACCATGAGTTTCCGGCCACTGGTTACTCCATCATAAAGAGTTTAATTATACAATTTGCCTAGGAACTCACTTAGTGAAGGCCACAGGACAGAAAATGAATACATTTTGTTGGAATCTAGCTTGAAAAAGACTTATTCATGTTACCATACTAGAACTTATTGATTACTTTACATGATGGGGTCAATGAAGGGGAGATAGTAACTTTCCAAACACCCAGTCCCGAAGGGCAGAAAGTTCATACTCTGTCCCATGTTTCTAACGAGGGAGTCGAAGGGCAATAATTAGTGTCTGATAAGGCAGGCCAGCTGCGGAAATAGGGAGGAGCGAGGAATGCGTCTCGAGGTCAAGTCAACAGATGAAGTTAGAAGAAACCTATGTGAGGGGGGCCAGAGAGTGCCACCACAACAACTCTCCTACTACAGTCCTATTTCACACATACACTTCCATGCCCACAAAGGTTCTAGTATCAGGCAGGGCTATGACTACACCAGTGAGAGGAACCATTAAGTTCCTGCCTAGCAACAGAGATGTATTGGCTATCTAGATGGGCTCCCAAGTGGCACAGCAGTCTAAGGCACTGCAACTCAGTGCTAGAGGTGTCACTACAGACCCTGGTTCAATTCCAGGCTGTATCACAACCACCCATGATGATGATGATGATAAAGAGAGACCTAAGACAGCATGGCTGCAACACATGACAACACAGCATGGTATCAACACAACATGACAACAACATGGTAGCAACACAACATGGCAGCAGCACCACATGGTAGCAGCACAAAGGACAAAAAGTTAGAGACAACCGTATATCACACGAAGCAGCCACAAATGTCAGTAAAAGTATCCATGATTGAGTCTTTGAATGTAGAGAGGGAAATAAAACTGTCCAGTTTGTATTTGTATTTATTAAGGTTCCCCATTAGCTGGTGCCAAGGCAGCAGTTACTCTTCCTGGGGTCCAGCAACATTAAGGCAGTTAAATACAATTTAAAATATTACATGACATTTCATAACCCTTTTCACAACACATTGTGTTCCCTCAGGCCACTACTCTACTACCACATATCTACAATACAAAATCCATGTGTACGTGTATGTAGAATGCTTGTCTTATCATGTGTATGTGTGTCTGTGCCTGTGTGTATGTCTCTTCACATTCCCCGCTGTTCCATAAGACCCAAATCTAAGCTTCCTTTATAGCCAAGATTTTAGAAAAAGTTGTTTTTTTAAGCAATTGATGGCTCATTTAAGTATGAACAACTTATTAAAACAATTCCAGTGTGGCTTCCGATCACTTTGCAGCATGGACACTAATTCATTTAAAGTCAGTAATTACATTCTGTTTGTATTTGTATTTATTTGGGATCCCCATTCTTCTTGGGATCCAAACACATTAAGGCACTTACATCATACTGTACATAAAACAAAATATAAAACAGTACATCATATAACATTATTACACCGCTACATATCTACAATACCACCATACAACAATATTACAATGTACATGTGTGTAGAGTGCGTGTGCTAGCATTTGTGTGTGTATGCGTGTGTTTGTGCCTGTGTGTGTGTCTCTTCACAGTACCTGCTGTTCCATAAGGTGTATTTTTTATATTTTTTTATATATATAATTCTTCTGCTTGCATCAGTTAACTGATGTGGAATAGAGTTCCACGTAGCCATGGCTCTATATAGTAATGTTTGCCTCCCATAGTGTGTTCTTGACTTTTTGAAGAGACCTTTGGTGGCATGTCTTGTGGTGCATTCATGGGTGTCTGAGCTGTGTGCTAGTAGTTTAAACAGATTCAGCATGTCAACACTTCGTATGAAGTCACGCTCTCCTCCACTTTGAGCCATGAGTGATTTACATGCATACTATTAATGTTAGCTCTATGTGTACATTTTAGGGCCAGCAGTGTGAAACTGTTCTGAGCCAACTGTAATTTTCAGAGGTTCCTCTTTCTGTCACCTGACCACACGACTGAACAGTAGTCCAGGTGTGACAAAACTAGTGCCTGTAGGACCTGCCTTGTTGACGCTTTATAATGGACAGACATATACTCCTATCTTAGGTATTGTTGTGTCAACATGTTTTTAACATGACAGTTTACAGTCCAGGGTTACTCCAAGTGGTTTAGTCACCTCTTACTCAACTTGCTCAATTTCCACATTATTTATTACAATATTTAGTTGAGGTTTAGGGTTTAGTGAATGATTTGTCCCAAATACAATGCTTTTAGTTTTGAAATATCCATGACTAATGTATTCCTTGCTACCCATTCTGAAACTAACTGCAGCTCTTTGATAAGTGTTGGAGTCATTTCAGTCACTGTAGTAGCTGACTTGTATAGTGTTGTCATCTGCATACATAGACACACTGGTTTTAATCAAAGCCAGTGCCATGTCATTTGTAAAGAATGAAACAAGTAAGTGGCCTAGACAGGTGTTTCTACCTGGATTATGTTGGAGAGGCTACCATTAAAGAACACCCTCTGTGTTCTGGTAGACAGGTAAGTCTTTATCCATACTATAGCAGGGGGTGTAAAGCCATAACACATCCTGTACGTTTTTCCAGCAGCAGACTATGATCAATGTCAAAAGCCGCACTGAAGTCTAACACAGCCCCCACAATCTTTTTATCATACATTTCTCTCGGCCAATCATTTGAGTAATTGCTGTGCTTGTTGAATGTCCTTTCCTATTAGCGTGCTGAAAGCCGGTTGTCAATTTGTTTACTGTGAAATGCCTAGTTAAATAAAGGTTACATTTATCTGGTAAACATTTTTTTCCAAAAGTTTACTGACGGTAATTGGTCAGCTATTAGAGCCAGTAAATGGGTCTTTACTATTATTTGGTAGCGGGATGAGTTTTGCTTCCCTCCAGGCCCGAGGGCACACACTTTCTAGTAGACTTAGATTGAAGATATGACAAATAGGAGTGGCAATATTGTCCGCTATAATTCTCAGTAATTTTCCAAACAAGTTGTCAGATCCGGGAGGCTTGTCATTGTTGATAGACAATAATTGTTTCACCTCTTCCACACTCACTTTACAGAATTCAAAATGACAGTTCTTGTCTTTCATAATTTAGTCAGGTATACTTGGATGTGTAAGTTTCAGACTGATCCAGTGAAATATTGCATTGCTGCACAAAATGTTGTATCATGTCTGCCCAAATGTGCCGAATTGGTCAATTGATCCATTTTCCGGAACACAAATATAGAGAACATACAAAAATGATATGGTAATACATTTTTTATTGTTTACACACACAGGAAGGTCATACATGATGGAAAATGAGCTTCCCTACAGAAAAGACACTAACCTTCATACATCTAGATGGATGTGGGTGTGGGGTCAGAAACAGCAGGGGTTCAAACTTTAGAATCCAGTTCCAACATTTGAATAGAAAAATGTATTTTATCAAACTAAACTATGCTACATTTAATCTCTGGGATCCTCAGGATGACAAATCAGAGCAAGATTACTGAATGTACCGTAAGTATTATCTCCCTCACATGCACCACTAACCATAGAATGGAATGTGGCTGGTCATTTTTATCACCAAGATATCAAAGAATTATTACTATCTCTAGTAAAACCATACACCCAAATTAGCTGCAGGTTGCTAGAGTGGAGACACTAAAACACAGCATTAGTAGGACAGAAATATCTTACAGTATGTTAAGTACTGTAAATAATTGTTAAATACCCAACAAATTAGGTAAATATGTACTTTTTCTGTCACAGCACTCTCCTCAAACAATAGCATGGTATCTTTTCACTGTAATAGCTACTGTAATTGGACAGTGCAGTTAGATTAACAGGAATTTAAGATATCTGCAAATATAAGACATGTCTATGTCCTGGAAAATTTGATGTTACTTACAACATCATTCTAGTCATGTTAGTGCACAATAGCAACAACCGTCCCGGTATAGGGACACAGATCCCATAGAGGTTTTAACACAGTGTCCAAAGAAGGGCCAGAAGTATACAGAATGGTGTCATCTGCGTAGAGGTGGATCAGAGAATCACCAGCAGCAAGAGCGACATCACAGTCGGCCCGAGAATTGAACCTTGTGGCACCACCATAGAGACTGTCAGAGGTCCGGACAACAGGTCCTCTGATTTGACACACTGAGCTCTATCAGAGAAGTAGTTTGTGAACCAGGCGAGGCAATCATTAGAGAAACCAAGGCTGTTGAGTCTGCCAATAAGAATGTGGTGATTGACAGAGTCGAAAGCCTTGGACAGGTCGATGAATACAGCTGCACAGTAATGTCTCTTATCGATGGCGGTTATGATATCGTTAAGGACCTTGAGCGTGGCTGATGTGCACCCATGACCGGCTCGGAAAACAGATTGCATAGCGAGAAGGTACGATTGCAACAATTTCGGCAGATCATTTTAGAAAGAGAGGGTCCAGACTGTCTCGGCTGATTTGTAGGGGTCCAGATTTTGCAGCTCTTTCAGAATATCAGCTATCTGGATATGGGTGAAGGAGAAATGGTGGGGGCTTGGGCGGGTTGCTGTGGAGGGTGCCGGGCAGTTGACCGGGGTAGGGGTAGCCAGGTGGAAAGCATGGCCAGCCGTGCTTAGTGGATTTATCGTCGGTTGTAACAGTGTTTCCTAGCCTCAGAGCAGTGGGTAGCTGGGGGGAGGTGCTCTTATTCTCCATGGACTTTACAGTGTCACAGAACGTTTTTGAGTTTGTGTTGCAGGATCCACATTTCTGTTTAAAAAAGATAGCCTTAGCCTTCCTAACTGCCTGTGTATATTGGTTCCTAACGTCCCTGAAAAGTTGCACACCACAGGATGTTTTTGTGCTGGTCAAGGGCAGACAGGTCTGGAGTGAACCAAGGGCTATATCTATTCCTGGTTCTACATTTTTTGAACGGGGCATGCCTATTTAAAAGAAATAGAATAAAACGGAAACTGAATGTCCGAGAGACTTCGTTCGATGACTTCCTGGAAGCCCTGGCTCCCGTGCACGGCCTGCCGCCGTCCGCAAATTTTAGAAACGTTCGCGGACGTTATGGACTTTCTCACTAACCATATGGCAAATGTCAAAATGTTCCCTTCATTTGTGGGAAGGAAACCAGTACCCTGGAAGATTACAACTTGTTCAGAAGGAGTTTGACGTAGTCAGGTAATTTTCAGGTCAATGCCTGGAGGTCAGTCAGAATTGGTGTCGAGTCTGTAGTGGATTTACTGTCTTCCACTATTGTAGTGGCGGTAGGTATGAAGAAGTATACTTCATAGCTATGTTATTCACGGAGGAGCTAACCTCATGACGGAAGTACTATTTAAGTATTAGACCAGTCGGACGTGGTGTGATCGTGGTTCATGACTTCTAATAACTTTTCTCCTGAACGGAGGGTTCTATTTATTAGTGGCGTGTGTAATGTGTGCAATGGAGATTCCCTACCCCGTGTTGCACTCTGAGTGACTCCTATGTCGCTATTATCAATAGCAATTTAACTTGTGAGGTTACTAATCCTCTTTCTGAGTGTTGCTGGGCTGACTGTGGTATTGGTACTGGTACTCAAGGGGTCCAGTTGTCCTACCGATTTATTCTGAAACGTTATCCTACAGGAATACATGATTAGAGCATTTTACTAGTTGTCTTGTAGTGACTACTACACATGGCAAGGAATGATTATTGTTGCCATTTGTTTTGGAGGTGGACAAGTCCACTGGACTTCCTTTATGACCAGTGTGGTACACCTCAGTACTATCTTAGATGTCTTCTAAGATAATCCCCGCCTAGGGGCCTGTCTGCTCCTCACTGTTCTCAAAGGGGAGTTTACAACTAGATTTGATATATGCTCTGGCGGCCTCGTACGGTGTTGTCCGTAGTCTCGACCCCCCCACTGGCCTCAATAAGGCTCATCATGGGTCTGGGCTACTATTCCCCCCCTTTGTGTCTCTCCCACCAGCTGGTGGTGTTGGTATCCGAGGCGCAAACTAAAAGTTTGAACCCTATGTACGAGTTGTCAGTGGCCTCGTTATTATGAGAGGGGCTGTAACCTTTCAACCAAATCTCCTGGTGTTTGTGCTTCAACACCCTCAGTGGCTGTCGAGGTCTGTCAGTCACCACCGCGTCAGCGTGTGGCAACCTCTTCAGTACCTGCGAACTGAGACGAGGATTACGGTCTGTGATATCGCAAAGTGTTTCACCAATGGGAGTCATCGGGTCAGTTGCTGGACTGACACCATTAGTGTCATTGTAAGGGTTGACAGTTCCCCACAAAGCAGAAGGTGTGTCATCGGAAGCAGAGTATACCTTGCGCATCAAAGTTTTTTTTTGCTGAGACGGCCGCAGTGTTTGTGGAAGTGTCCGAAGGGCACGAGAAGTTCATCTCGACTACCGTATTGCACGATTGAAAGGAGGAGGGAACTTGCTCATTCACAGAGACAGCTGGCTCGAAATCATGAAAATAATTTTCAATCAGATTGACTGATGGATTGTGTAGAAATATCGGAATATCTCCTTGGATCGGATTCTGCACCAAGGGTTTTCTAAACGTCTTTTTCCCAAGGGGCACTTTCGACAGATACCCCTCGTGAATGACTGCGTTGCAGCTAGCGTTAGGGGAAGAGAGTGTGGTCGGTGGAGAAGGCACTGTAGCCTGTGACCATACCAGGTTGGTTTTCCAATCCATCAATGGGAGTAACCGATCCATCAAGTCTGCTCCAAGTAGCAGGGGTACAGTTTAGAGGCTGGTAACATACACAGGGTGAACGAGCGATACGTCCTTGAAGTGTAGTTTCAGCATGACTCTCAATGTGAGAGGCGAGGTAGTCTGAGTGACCCCTCAAAGTGTAGTGTCGCATCGTTCCACTTTTAACCAACGTTTAGTTGGCTTCAAAGCCCTTTTAAGATCATCAAACAATGTTTGAGAGATGAGTGATATTGTCGCACCCGAATCAATTAGCGCATGACAAGTTATGGCTGCAACCCTTTGTTCTCAATTTCCGCCTGAAGACACACCCAAATCTAACTGCCTGTAGCTCAGCCCCAGAGGCAAGGATATGCATATTCTGGTATCATTTTAATGGAAACCTTCTGAAGTTTGAGGAAATGTTAATTGAATGTAGGAGAATATAACACAGTAGATCTGGTGGAAGAAAAGAGAAAGAAAGAGCATACGTTTTCTGTTTTTTATTGTTGTAGTATCATCTTTCACATGTACTAGAATAGCCACACAGTCAGATAGGATGCTAGAGATAATTGTGATGGATAACGCAAGAGGGCAACTCTATGTATGCAAAGTTTGAGACTGATAACTTCAGGAATGGGTGAGCTACATGACATTTAGCATAAAGTCACCCAGGTGTCCCACACAAGTTGCCCAAATGTACCCAAGTGGCCGAATTGGTGAAATGACCTATAACTATATACAGCAGTGCAAATAACTATATACAACATATCAAAAAGCAATTCTAACACACACACACACACAAAATAAATATAAAAAATAAAAACAGTACACACCCCTTGGAAGTCCTCGTCATAATATTTTGCTGCCTGTGCCATGTCCCATAGCAGTCTCTTTCTGATGTAAAGCAGAGGCAAACTGAACAAGTGGTGCATTTCATGCGACACAGAACACAACGACGCCTCCATGCTGTGCCCTTTTGGCTCTGAGGCACAGTCATGCCTGCAGTAATGAATTGTGGCATATGAACACCACTGGGGGCACAGGTAGAGCGAGCAGCTTGGCACCGGGGCCTCCCAGTCGCTATCACTGTGAAAGAAAACATAAAAAAAATATTTATATTGTATGAGCCTTTTATCATCACATAAAATAAACAGATATGTATTGATTGTATAGAGCAGAGGGAACAGTCACTAAGGTGTTCCATTCAACTCCGGCCATTGTTGTGTGTGTATATATATATATACACACACACACACACACACACACACACACCCAAACAAACCAACACACACACACACACACACAAAAACAAACTACACATTTAATTGCAAAAAATACATTTATATATGTTTTATTTTTTTATATATAATATATATATATTTTTTATATTTCATAAAACAGCATTAGCACTTACCCGTCCAGAAGTACGTCCTGTCCTTGCAGAAACAGCTCCTCAGTTCGTTTGAATGATAACACTCCAAGATTCCTCAAACCAAAAATCTATCTCACTTTCACTTTTACTTTAGAGTTTGACTTCGCTTTACATGAAGTATTCGCCAGGATATCGTCAATGAAATCGTTGAAACTACAACTTTCCGAAATACAGTTGTGCGTAAAAAGCCTTACAGCAACCCCTCTGATCGTAAAGGCGAAAATGGAGTTCCCTGCGATGCGATTACAACCAAGGAATTGGGGTCCAACCCCAAACCATTACATACTGCCGTTTACCTCAGCTCATTGGCTATCTACCCAGCTAGATTTCAAGAAGATCAGTGGTCATTGGGCAGAAATATAGTCAATAAATGAAACTTCGCTAAAATTATTGGTGTGTCAGGTAGTCATTTATCGTTGTTCAAATCAGCTCACTTCGGTCAATTCTCCCCGCAAAAAAAACAACGTTGTTTGACTGTGTTGCAAACATCCAGAGGAATGCACTGACACCCACCATGACTATCTAAATTATTGTTTACAGGGGCGAATCACGCTGAATGCTCCGTAAAAAAATTATAGAGATGGAATTCACTGCACAAACAGTTTACAAAATGTTTAGATTTAGGCTATAAAAATGGATTTTATCAAAGAAAACGGCACTTCATTTGATCAATGGGATACTCAGGAAGAGAAATAAGAGCAAGATATCAGAATGTAAGTCATCATTTTACCTTCAGATGTAAATGTAAAAACTGTCATGGCGGAAAATGTTTCTGTTCTTGATTGCTCTTCTCAAACATGGGATTTGTTCTCTGTAATAGCTATTTTAAATTGGAAAACGTAGTTTGATTACCAAGATTCTAATCTTTTGAAGGGTGTAAGACACTTGCATTTTCAAGAATGTTTAATGTTACGAAATTGTATTTTTAGTTGTCACTCTGAAATTTCCCCTGATGTTGGTCCCTGTACAGGGACAGCAACCATAACAGGTTTTAATGCAACCGCTTTGTCAGATTTCAAAAAAGCTTCACCAAAAAAGCACACCATGCAATAATCTGAGTCCAGCGCTCAGACAACAAAACTAGCCATACAGATATACGCCAACAGAAGTCAGAAGTAGCATTATAAATATTCACTTACCTTTGATGTTCTTCATCAGAATGCACTCCCAGGAATCCCAGTTCCACAATAAATGTTTGATTTGTTCGATAAAGTCCATCATTTATGTCCAAATACCTCCTTTTTGTTCACGCATTTAGTACAGTAATCCAAATGCGCAGGCACTAGGTCCAGACAAAGTCAAAACAGTTATATTACAGTTCGTAGAAACATGTCAAACGAAGTATAGAATCAATCTTTAGGATGTTTTTAACATAAATCTTCAATTATATTCTGTAGAAATGCGATGGAACGCAGCTAACTCTCACGTGGGCGCGCGTGATCAGCTCGTGGCACTCTGCCAGACCCATGACTCAATCAGCTCTCATTCCCTCCTCCTTCACAGTAGAATCCTCAAACCCGGTTCTAAAGAGTGTTGACATCTAATGGAAGCCTTAGGAAGTGCAATATGACCCCATAGACACTGTATATTCGATAGGCATATAAAAACTACAAACTTCCCGCTTCCTGGTTGGATTTTCTTCTCAGGATTCTGCCTGCCATGTGATACTCACATACATCATTCAAACAGTTTTAGAAACTGTTTTCTATCCAGGTCTACTAATTATAGACCTGGATATCCAGGTCTACTAATTATATGCATATTCTAGCTTTCAGGACTGAGTAGCAGGCAGTTTACTCTGGGCACCTTTTTGTCCAAGCTACTCAATACTGCTGAAGTTAAGGAAAACAAAGTCAAGGTATTGAAGTGGCCATCACAACGCCCTGACCTCATTCCTAAAGAAAAATGTGCGGGCAGAATTGAAAAAGCGTGTGCGAGCAAGGAGGCCTACAATCCTGACTCAGTTACGCCAGCTCTGTCAGGAGGAATGGGCCAAAATTCACCCAACTTATTGTGGGAAGCTTGTGGAAGGCCAGCTGAAACGTTTGACCGAAGTTAAACCATTTAAAGGCAATGTTACCAAATACTAATTGAGTGTATGTAAACGTCTGACATAAAAGCTGAAATTAATCATTCTCTCTATTATTATTCTGACATTTCACTTTCTTAAAATGAAGTGGTGATCCTAACAGACCTAAGACAGGGAATTCTTACGAGGATTAAATGTCAGGAATTGTGAAAACTGAGTATAAATGCATTTGGCTAAGGTGTATGTAAGCCTACAACTGTACATGTCAGCTGTGCTCTAGGAACGCCACAGGCCTCACAAGACTCGTCTGAAGGTCCCCCAGAAAATATTTATTGCAGTACAGTATATATGGGACCCGATTCAGGAAACTTAGATTCCAAGAACACAGGATGAGATGTTACTATCCTTTGTGCTAGCACTTCCAAGAGTTAATGAACAGTGAGCCTGGTGAAATTTGGGGAGCGCATCATCAGTAGTGTACCTTTGGTTCCTAGGGTGTTTCGGCCTTTCACACTATACACCCTCCCCAAAGGCGGCCAGCGACAGGGTGATCAATCCTACGCTTGCGTCCCATTCGCAATTAGTCATAGGAGTTGCCTTGTTGATGATAGCCAACATCCCATGGGACTATGCATGGCAGGGGCGTCCTCCTCCCTGAGTCAAGCATTGTTGACCGCATACCTCCTGGCCCTCTCACTTCGGGGCCCAGCTGGGGTCTTTCCTCTTCATCCAGAGCCACTGACTGCTGCCTTCTGCCGCCTCCGATACAGCTTTGATTGCCGAACGCTGGCTCTGGCCCTTAATTCCAAGGTCTCTAAGCAGTCTGGTTGTAGATGTTGCCACAAAACCTCTGCAGCCCACCTCCACTGGTCGGACTTCTGTGTTCCAGCCATGATGCCGTGCTTCGGCAGCTAGATCGGCATAGCGCAGATGTTTTCGCTCATAAGCCTCATCTACTGAGTCCTCCCAGGGTACTGTGAGCTCAATGATGAAGACCTTCTTGAGCGAACGGGACCAGAGCACCATGTCAGGTCTTAGGGTGGTGGTTGCAATCTCCGGAGGAGACACAAGTTGCCGGCCAATGTCAGCTAGCATTTTCCAGTCGCGGGCCAAGCGCAGCTGGTCTCGCTCTAATGGTGTCGAGCCGCGCTTCGGTGGTTTAGCCCCTTCGCGGACAAAGTTTGTCCGTAAGGGGTGTGATGCTGCTGGGGGTGGTAGGGAGTTGGTGGCAGCTCGCTTGTCCTCCAGGGCGGACGCAAGGTTTTTAAGGACTTGGTTGTGACGCCAAGTGTAGCGTCCTTGGGTGAGGCTTGTTTTACACCCCGTGAGAATGTGCCTGAGGTTGGCTGGCATGGAACAGAGGGCACAGTCCGGATCTTCACCATACCATTGGTGAAGATTAACTGGAGTTGGAAGGACGTCATATGTTGCTCTGATGGAAAAGCTCAACCGCCTCGCTTCCATGGCCCACAGATCCTTCCAGCTGATCTTCCTCTTCTCCACACTGTCCCATCGAGTCCACTGTTCCTGTTTGGAAAGAGAGACTGCCTTGGCCCACCTTGCAGCCTCCTCCTGATGGCGTACTTCCTGCACTACCATCTTCCGCCGCTCTGGTGCAGTGGCCTTACTCCAAGCAGCACGGCTAGTTAGCCCAAGGCCTCCTCTCCCTTGCTGAACATGACCCACAATGTCAGCATGTCTGAGGGCTGCTGTTGCCTCCTGGACTGCTTTTCCTGGCCTCCATTTGCGCCCAGTTGCCAAGGTCGGCGCGTTGTTGCTCACCACTGGGTCTCGAGATTCATTCAGTGTCATCTGGAGCCTGGTTTTTGAACACTTGAATTCCTCTGTTAGACTGGTGAGGGGCAGCTTGAGGACACCATCTCCATAGAGGCCGATGGTGGTAAGGCATCGTGGAACTCCGAGCTACTTCTTTAAGTAGCCTGTGACTCCTCTTTCCATCTTCTCCACTGTTGAGATTGGAACCTCATACACTGCTAAGGGCCACAACACCCGGGGTAGGAGACCAAACTGCAGACACCAGGCCTTTAACTTTCCAGGTAGCTGGGTGTTGTCGATGGACTGTAGGCTACTACTGATGTCTTTACGCAGCTGTTGCACCTGGTCTTTGTCCTTCAGGCTTGCATCATACCACCTTCCAAGGCTTTTTACCGGCTGCTCAGACACTGTTGGGATTTGGTCATCTCCGATGAAGAATTTCAGGTCAGAGAGTACTCCCTTCACAATCGAGATGCTGCGTGACTTGGATGGTTTAATCTTCATAGGGGCCCAGCTGATGTTCTCCTCGAGTTTTCTGAGCAGTCTCCTGGTGCATGGGACAGTGGTAGTCAATGTTGTAATGTCGTCCATGTAGGCTCTGAGTGGAGGGAGGCGGAAACCAGAGTCGACTCGCTGTCCACCAGCAACCCATTTTGAGGATCTGATGATAACCTCCATTGCCATTATGAATGCCAACGGAGAAATGGTACATCCTGCCATTATACCTACATTCAGGCACTGCCATGAGGTGGTGAACTCTGAGGTGGTGAAGCAGAACTGCAGATCCTGGAAGTACGACTTCAACAGGGTTGTGATGGTGTCCGGTATGTGGAAAAATCTGAAGGCAGACCACAGGAGTTCATGGGGCACAGAGCCAAATGTATTGGCGAGGTCGAGAAAGACTACATGGAGGTCCCTTTTCTCCACCTTGGCCATTTGGATCTGGTGCCAGATCATGCTGGAATGTTCCAAGCAGCCAGAGAACCCTGATATTCCTGCCTTCTGTACAGATGTATCGACGTACGCATTCCTTTGCAGGTACTCGGCCATCCTCTGGGCAATGACCCTAAAGAAGATTTTACCCTCGACATTCAGTAAGGAGATTGGGCGGAATTGGCTGATGTTCACTGCATCCTTCTCCTTAGGGATCAGGACCCCGCCTGCCCTACGCCACACTTTGGGTATTATCTTATTTTTCCAAGCTGTTCTCATAAGCCTCCAGAGGAACCTCAGGACGTCTGGTGCGTTCTTATACACTTTGTACGGGACTCCATTTGGCCCCGGGGCTGATGCTGTTCTTGCCCGTCGAACTGTGTTTTCCACCTCTTTCCATGTCGGAGGGCTGGTCTCAATATGATGTTCCGGGGGTTCAATGGGTGGGATATCTGATGGGATGGCCAGATGTTCATGTCGCTTTGAGTCAAAGTTTGTTGTTCTCAGGTGCTCCTCTAGGTCTTTCTTTGTTGTTTTTAGAGCTCCACTTTTTTCCTTCGTGAAGAGACTTTTAAGGAACTTGAAGGGATCTTTATAGAATCGAGTTCTAGTTTGTTCTTTCTTCCTTCTGCGTTTCCGTAGGTTCTCTGCTCTACGGAGGGATGCCAACCGGGTTTTGATATCAGCCTGAAGTGCCTCTATGCCCTCCTTCTCCACTTCCAAGGCCTTCTTCCACTGTTTCTTAAGCTGTCGCCTTTCTTGAACGAGGCGCTTGATTTCTTGTTGCCTCCTGGAAACTGAGGTATGCTGCACATCACAGGAGAGCCGTTTGAACGTAAAAAATATATATTTTTTCGGTAGAAATGCCTTCTCAAACTTGTGAACTTTCATGTGCCTTAATAACAAACTGGTATGCCATATGTAAATACTAATACATGTTTTAACTTCTCTAGGGTAGGGGGAAGCATTTGGAATTTTGGATGAAAAGCGTGCCCAAATTATATTGCCTTCTACTCAGGCCCAGAAGATAGGATATGCATATAATTGGGAGATTTGGATAGAACACACTCTAAAGTTTCTGTCTGAGTATAACAGAACTGATTTGGCAGGCGAAGACCTGAGAATAATCTATTCAGAAAGTAGGATGTTTTTGTTGTTTTTGTTGTTGTAGTTTTCTATTCAATGCCATTACAGTATCCATTAACTTAGGACTCAAATTGCAGTTCCTATACATTCCACTAGATGTCCACAGTCTTTAGAAATTGTTTCAGGCTTGTGTTCTGAAAAATTAGGAAGTAAGAGCAGTCTGAATGAGTGTCGTGTCGCAGAGCTTTTTCATGCACGAGACCGAGAGAGTGCCTTTCTTGTTTACCTTTTATATTGACAACGTTATTGTCCGGTTGAAATATTATCGATTATTTAGGCTAAAAACAACCTGAGGGTTGAATATAAACATCGTTTGTCATGTTTATAAGAACTTCACGGATACAATTTAGATTTTTAGTCTGACTGTTGTGACTGCGTTTGAGCCTGTGGATTACTGAAGAAAATGCGCAAACAGAACAAAAGTTTTTTAATATAAAGAGACTTTATCGAACAAAAGGAACATTTATTGAATAAAGTAATGTCTTCTGAGTGCAACCATATGAAGATCATCAAAGGTAAGTGATTAATGTTATCTATATTTCTGACTTAAGTAACTCTTCTACTTGGCTGGTTACTGTTTGTAATGATTTGTCTGCTGGGCTATGTTCTCAAATTACTGTAATAATTGCTTTCGCTGTAAATCATTTTTTAAATCTGACACCGTGGTTGGATTCACAATAAGTTCATCTTTAAACCTATGTAAAATAGTTGTATCTTTTCTGAATTTTTATAATGAGTATTTCTGTATTTGAAGTTGGCGCTCTGCAATCTCACTGGATGTTAGCCAGGTGGGACGTTCACGTCCCACATACCCTAGAGAGGTTAAATTACGAGCCGAGTTAAGCCACAGAAATTCAGCAACTGTTATGGGTGTGTACGGGAGGCAAAGTCAGGTGTATGAGAGCAGAGTAGAGTTAACAGGTGCACTTTTATTCCGGACAATAAATAAGCACAAAATGACATCGAAGTGCCCAAAACACAGAACATGTACAA
The DNA here is from genome assembly GCF_002021735.2 of Oncorhynchus kisutch. Lineage (NCBI taxonomy): Eukaryota > Metazoa > Chordata > Actinopteri > Salmoniformes > Salmonidae > Oncorhynchus > Oncorhynchus kisutch. Next base: position 5,662,636 of record NC_034194.2, read on the forward strand.
AAGTCTAGCGCCCAAACAGGTGGCCCAATGCCGCATCATCTTCTCCCACATGGCGTTTGCCCACTCCAGTGCTCTCCCTGAGAGGCATGAGACGAGGGCAGACACTCTCTTCCTTCCCGAGGGAGCTGGGTCCACAGTGGCCAGGTAAAGATCCAGTTGTAACAGGAATCCCTGAAATGTGTGGCCGTCCCATCATACTCCACTTGGACTGGCTCTGGATGGGACGGGTAGAGGCAACCCCGGTTGTGCTGGTGGAGGCACTGGAGAGACTTCCTGTCTCTCCCAGCGGTCCATAGTCTGGAAAATGCAATCCATCTTGGCACCAAGATTATGTAACATAGCCGAATGTTCCTGGACGAGCTCCTCAACTCCTCTATCCGGGGGACCTGCTCCTGCTGACTCCATCGTAGGGTGTGTAATTCTGTTACGGGTATGTATGGGAGGCGAAGTCAGGTGCAGGAGAGCAGAGTAGAGTATAACAGGCGTACGTTTATTCCTGTCAATAAATAAGCACAAAGTGACATTAAAGTTCCCAAAACATGGAAAATGTATAAAAGTCTAGCTTGTGAACATACCCACATAACAATAAACAATTACACACAAAGACATGGAGGGGAACAGAGGAATAAATACATACAGTGTGATTAGGTAATGAAAACCAGGTGTGTATGGAAACAAGACAAATATACATATAAAAAATAGAGCGGCGATGGCTAGAAAGCCGGTGATGTTGATCGCCGAACACCGCCCGAACAAGGAGAGGAGCCGACTTCGGTGGAAGTCATGACAGCAACCTTCCCAATAAGCATGATTAGCTGAGATAATGAGTGGCCTGGACATGCCGAGAGATGAGCTCGAGTTGGTCTGCCGTATAGAAGGCTTCTGTCTATTTGAGCTCCTCAGTTTGTGTTGGTAATCCTGTCAAACAAGCCTTTTTTTAAATGTATTTTGTAGTGGAGCTTCGTAAATGTGGCTCTCCACTTTCTGTAGGATCAAGTTTTGAAATCAGTGGAATTAGAGTATGATAGCTAAAGAGATGGAGAAAACACCTGTCTCCAGATTACATCTTCAAACTAAGGGCGACCGTGGTATGGCATTCCTGACAGGGAGACGCAACCATCATGCATGATGATGTATACAGGTAAGTTAGCTAGCTACATTTTCAGATATTACACATTTCTAATTATGACAAAGTGGTTTCATTTCAAACTAACGTGTACTGTTATTTAGCTAGCTAGCTAGCTAACGTTAACTGGCTGGCTCCCTTGCTGACGTTATTCGTATCCCAGAGTTGTATCATGCAGGGTAATAACGACATGATTTAGCACTGTGTTCATTGTTGTTTAACTAGCTAACGTTATCTGGCTGGCTCGTTAGCTAAAGTTACGTGACGTGTGTGAACTTACACTTTGTTTACCTAGCTAGCTATATGTCTTAAGCTAAAGTGTACTGTTAGCTAGCTAGCTAATTTTAGCTGGCTGGCTCCCTAGCTGATGTTATTATTCATATTCCTGAGCCGTTTGCTTTTCTAGTTAGAGCCTAATGTTAGTTAGCTACCATTGAACCTGGTTGGTTAGCTCCCAGCACTGTGGCATTGTTAAAACTGTTCATTGGTTTTTAACTAGCTAACATTAGCTGTCTGGCTCATTAGGTAACGTTATGAGACATGGGTACAACACCCATTGAATATGGTCGTGTCAGTAAACGTCTGCAAAAAAGCGTAATGAAATTGTTGCCAGCAGAGCTGGTTAGGCTGTTTTCATGTTATGCAGAGGTAAACAAATCATCGGCCAGATCGTCAAGTGTGCGCTCCGAGAGCAAAACGAGATAGGTGGGGCTAAAGCTTAAGAGGGCTCGCGAGCGCTTACAGGCTGACTACACCACTCGTGTCACAAAATACATTTCGAAATCTATGTTATTCAATTACTGCACCCACACTGCTCATGCGCGCCAATGAGCGTCTGCGTTGCCAAGGGCAAAAATAGATCGTGCTGCCTCCCATCTCCTCATTGGATTATGGAAGCAGGTTCCTACGTGCCATGTCCTCATTGGTTATACCCACGTGGGTGACTGAAACACGAATGAGGTCAATGGCGGTAATGCACCTAATTTATGAAAGTTGCCAATCGCAATATAAAGTCAAGAGAAGAAAAAGCCTGGAAGAAAGAGAGATGACTAGAAAATATTTGGTTAACTGTTTTATGTGTGGATTAATAGGCGGAATAGAGGACCTTGTGCATTTCAGGTAAAATAACAACTTCATGTTTATATCCCAGGACAAATTAGCTAGCAACAGCAAGCTAGCTAAATAGGACGAATTAGCTAGCAAGTGCAAGCTAGCTAGCTAAATTGCCATAAATGTTTAATGCTTTTCGACCTGTCCCCAAATGAATGTAATTGGTTCAGAGTTTGTTTTGATATTTTAACCTGTGTGTCGTGATCACGTTTGGTGTTGGGGACAAAATACATTTATGCATGATGGCGAACGTGCGCAGCCGGTTTGGGTTCCGTGTTAGATTTTAGGAATCCAATCACTTGTTTAAGGACCTAAATGAAACAAAAAATGTATTTCAATGTTTTTTTTACTAGACTAGTTGTCTTAATAGAATAAATACAAATTGACATGGGAAACACACCAGATGAACTGAATAGGCTTACAGACACTAACATGACTTTGGAAGTGTTGGAAACTATTTGTGAAAGCAAGTTTATGAAAGAAAGGCTACATAAGTAAGGTTCGACCAGGGGTCACCAGTGGCTAGGCTATGAGTTTGCAACTGAATTTGGACAATACCGCCTTTTGATGTGTGCATTTTTTATATTAAAAAAGGCCCTTAAAGAGTTATTTTTGCATTCTGTACTAGAATTCTATGCTATTTTTCTAGAATTTAATTGTTGCATTTTGCCACTATTTTCTGCATCCCTCACTGCATCAAAACCTAATTTACTGCTTCACATTAGGCTTAAGACTATTTTTTAAACCACTCAATCGTTTCTACCTATATAACGTAGCAGTGAGTCTCTATAGTATTATTGTCTGAAAGAGGCTTTGATGCTAGCCTGTCTGAGGGGCTGCGTGTGTGAGCTAGGGTGGGAAACCTGAGGCGTTAAGTCTGGTGTGTTTGACACAATAGTGGAAACAGAGTTAGAGTGGGGTATGATCATATATTACATATGCAGACCATGGCTAAGGGAAACGCTGGCATCCTAAACACTTTTTGTTCATTTTTTAAATTAATTTTGTTTATTCTCCCCTGGGAAAACTAGTTTACAGCTGTGCCCAAATTTTATAATCTTAACGTATCATTTCCACTGGATATGTAGCCTACAGATGCCTGCCTCGACACCAAGGCAGGAAAATATTTCACAATCATAAAATGCAGTGAGTATTTTGTATTTATTAGGGATCTCCATTAGCTGCTGACTCTTCTTGGGGTCCAAACACATTAAGGCGTTTACATCACACATAAAATAATCCAGTACATTATATAAAAACATTATTACACCACTACATATCTACAATATAAAATGCATAATCCCAACGTACGTGTGTACACTGTAATACGCTAATGCACACGCGCGCTAGAGTAGGTGTGCTAGCGTGTGTGCGCACGTATGCATGTGTCTGTTCCTGTGTGTGTTTCTCTTCAGTCCACACAGATCCATAAGGTGTATCTATGTGTTTTTTCAATCTGATTCTATTGCTTGCATACCTCATGTGGAATAGAGTTCCGTGTAGTCATGGCTCTGTGTAGTACTGTGCTGCTGCTCTAGTTTCAACTGTTCTGCCTTATTATTATTCGACCATGCTGGTCATTTATGAACATTGAACATCTTGACCATGTTCTGTTATAATCTCCACCCGGCACAGCCAGAAGAGGACTGGCCACCCCACATAGCCTGGTTCCTCTCTAGGTTTCTTCCTAGGTATTGGCCTTTCTAGGGAGTTTTTCCTAGCCACTGTGCTTCTCCACCTGCATTGCTTGCTGTTTGGGGTTTTAGGCTGGGTTTCTGTACAGCACTTTGAGATATCAGCTGATGTACGAAGGGCTATATAAATAAATTTGATTTGATTTGATTTGATACTGTGCGTATCCCATAGTCTGTTCTTGACTTGGGGATTGTGAAGAGACCTCTGGTGACATGACTTGTGCGGTGGGCATTGGCGTCTGAGCTGTGTGCTAGTACTTTAAAACAGACACCTCGGTGCATTCAGCGTGTCAATCTCTCCTTCACTTTGTGCCATGAGAGATTTACAAGCACAATATTATTGTTAGCTCAACGTGTACATTTCAGTGCCAGCCGTTCTACCCTGTTCTGAGCCAAATACATTTCAGAGTTCCATCTATGTGGTACCTGACCACACGACTAAACAGTAGTCCTGGCGCGACAAATGAGGATCTGCAAGACCTGCCTTGTTGATAGTGTTGTTAAGAAGGTAGAGTTAAGCTTTGACAGACAGACTTCTCCCCATTTTAGCTACTATTGTATCAACATGTTTTGACCATGACAGTTTACCATTCAGGGTTACTCCAAGCAGTTCACTACACTCAACTTGCTCAATTTCCACATTATCTATCAAGATTTAGTTGAGGTTTAGGGTTTAATTAATGATTTGTCCCAAATACAGTGCTTTTACTTTTTGATATATTTAGGAATGAATTATTCCTTGCCACCCATTCTAAAACTAACTGCAGTAATTTAACTCGCTAAAGTAGCTGACGTGTATAGTTATCCGCATACATAGACACACTGGTTTTACTCAAAGCCAGCGGCATGTCATTCATAAAGATTTAAATAAGGGGCCTAGACAGCTGCTCCGGGGAGTTCCTGATTCTACCTGGATTGTGTTAGAGAGTCTTTCATTGAAGAACACCCTCTGTGTTCTGTTAGACAGGTAACTCTTTATTCACAATATAGCAGGGGGTTTAAAGCCATTACACATACGTTTTTCCAAAAGCAGACTATGATCGATAATGTCAAACTTCGCACTGAAGTCCAACAAAACAGCTACCACAATCTTTTATCATCAATTTCTCTCAGCCAATCATCAGCCATTTATGTAAGTGCCGTGCTTGTTGAATGTCCTTCCCTATAATCGTGCTGAAAGTCTGTCAATTTGTTTACTGTATAATAGCATTGTATCTTGGCATTGTATATTTTTTTTCAAAAGTTTACTAAGGTTTCGTAACAGGCTGATTGGTCAGCCATTTGCCTTTTGTCTCATCCCTCTCAACCATACAATGTTTTAATTCATCAATCAACTGGGATTTAACTGTTTTTAGTCATTTTATTAATGGATGCATGCTTATTAGAAAGTGGAATAAGCAATTTCATAAATGTGTCAAGTGCAGCGTCTGGTTGCTCCTCATTACACACCAGACCAGGAAATATTCAACATAGGAATCACTACAAAACGTATTGTATGACCTCTTATACACTATATTAGGCCCAGCCTTTGGAAATGTGGTTTTACTAAATATGTCTACTATATTGTGATCAGTATAGCCGATGATTTTGAATATAGCTTTAAAGCTTATTTCTGCAGCATTATTAAAGATTTGATAATTTTACCTGTATTTAACTAGGCAAGTCAGTTAATTAAGAACAAATTAGTGGGTTAACCCATTTGTACCTTGTCAGCTTGGGGATTTGAACTTGCAACCTTCCGGTTACTAGTCCAACACCCTAACCACTAGGCTACCCTGCCGCCCCAATACATGTTGATGATTTCATTCCTTGGTTGCAGGTTGCAGGCACTGGTTAGAGTTTGAAGCTTTTTCTTGAGTGGGCAGCTTGATGAAAGCGAGTCAATATTTCACCCAGAAAATATACCTCTCAATTGATATTACATGCATTTCACACATTATCCAGATTCTGATTGTTAGCAGTTGGTGGTCTATAACATCTTCCCACAATAATCGGGCTTTACTTGAGGCAGATGAAACTGTAGCTATATCACTTCAACAGTATTTAACAAGATATCCTCTCCAAGCTTTACAGGAAAGTGGTTCTGAATATAAACACCAACACCTCCACCGTTGGTTTTTTACTTTTCTGCCGATGTTATAATCATGAGCTGCACACAGTGGACTTCTAACTTTCTACTACTCCTCAGTTCTAACAGTATAACTCTGGTTCATAGGCGGCAAATGTTTCATTGCAGGTAACCATTGTTGACAGAGGAAGAACAATGATCACAAGGACCACCCTCCTTTTGAAGCTTCCAGTCTGTTATTCGAACTCAATCAGCATGACAGAGTGATCTCCAGCCTTGTCCTCATCAACATTCACACCTGTGTTAACGAGAGAATCACTGACATGATGTCAGCTGGTCCTTTTGTGGAAGGGCTGAAATGCAGTAGAAATGTTTTTTTTAGGATTCAGTTCATTTGCATGGCAAAGAGTGACTTTGCAATTAAATGCAATTCATCTCATCACTCTTCACAACATTCTGGAGTATATTCAAATTGCCATCATACAAACTGAGGCAGCAGGATTTGTGAAAGTAATTTTTTTTGCCACGACCGTAGGTCCAAAAGGCTTCTTAAAAGCTACTCCCCCAAGCCATAGGACTGCTGAACAAATAATAAAATGGCACCCGGACAATTTGCATTGATCCCCTTTGTTTTTAAACTGCTCTTACTCGCTGTTTATCTATGCATTGTCACTTTACCCCTACCTACATGTACAAATTACCTTGACTAATCTGTATCCTGCACATTGTCCCGGTACCCTCTGTACACTGTCTCATTATTATTTTATTGTTACTTTATTTTTTAAACTTTAGTTTAGTAAGTAAATATTTTCTATTTTCTTAACTGCATTGTTGGTTGGGCTTGTAAGTAAGCATTTCACAGTAAAGTCTGCACCTTGTATTCGGCACATACAATTAAATTGTATTCACCCCTGAGAAATAAAATTGTATTTGATCTATTGCTACCACTATCATCAGATGTATTATCTAAGTGAGTTTTAGAGATACTCAGAATATGAATATCATTTGTTACTAGCAAGATAATGATTTCATTAACATTGTTTCATAAGATACATAGGTTAATCTGGGATATTAATAGCACTTCTGTGATGCTTTACTAGGAAGCTTTGCAGAAGTAGATATGCTCATTTTAATTTATGTTACACCCATTCAGCTGCAATAATCCCGTAGCCAGTTGTGAAGAGAGAATCCTGCTAAAGCGTTCAATGCAGAGATTGCACAGGGCCAGATATGAGTATTTATGGGTATTTTATTAGTGTCTAGGAGATTAGCTCTTTCAAATCCAGTTTCAACTGTTCAGAGCTACCCTTCATAATGTCATTAAAACCCACATGGACTACGATAGAATCAATGTTCATGTCCTTGTGTAGTACATTCGGGAGCAGCTTAGTAATGTAATTTACTCAAGCTCTGAGATAGCACAGTGTTATTGCACCAGGAGAAGTTCTTACCACGTAGCTGCCCAAAATCACGGCTGGCGAGAAGGATGAGAAAATCAACACTCCCACACTTCACAGGATTCGGAGAACCCTTTAAGGACGGGCGAGAGGCAGAATAACTTGAGGCCATAACTCCCGGCATCTGGTGCAGGCCTCCGACAGATGAAGAGGCCCTGCTCGAACTAGAGGAGGGACGGAAGGTTGCTGACGGCTCGTTGATTGGCATGCTCCTCCTGCTGTTCTCCTTCGACTCCGCTATCAGATGGGGGAGGAGAGGAAGGAGATTGCTCCCCTGTTGATCATACTCAAGGTAACACCAGCATTTTGGGAAAAAGACAAATGGCAATGCGGCGATACATCCAACAAGCCCAAACATTGTCCAGCCACCGGCTTAGAAAAGGTAAACATTACACTCTGCGTTTCTTACGTAGACTGGCGAGCTGCTTGATCAATGAAGCCACATCAATCCTTGGCAACAAACTGCCGCTGCATTGTAACTACGATTGATCCAGCTTGCCCCGAAACAAAGAGTAGTAGATACAGCTCCTACAGCACTGTAAATGTTAATTTACTTCTCCAGACAAGGAAGGGCTCTATTGCAAAACTCATCTGGGACTAACTTTGTTAGCTTGATGGCTTGCAGTTTAGAAGCCTGTCAAGCAGGCTTCAACCTGCCTGTTAAGCAGGAATCTGGGACAATGAATTCAAATAAGTTAAAAGCTAAACGCGCCTTGGAACTCATGCAAAAACATGTTCAGTATTTATATTTAACTGAGATTAGTTACTTTTAGTGGTTTTTCCAGCATATGAACAAACCAAGTGTTCAAGTATTGCCAGCATACAGTGTTCAGCTGTGCACTCTGATTGATTATTATGGCTTGGATAAGTTTTAGCTTGGTCGTTGCGGTGGAGAGTGAGAACAGGGTGGATCAAGTCATGTAAGCAACAAAGAGACAAAGTTTATGCGGATGGTTAGATGGAATGGTATGTGCTTGTAAATCAGCTGTATTGTGTGCAGAGACCGTGGCATGAGTGAGGCGAGGTTGTAGATATAATGGGTTATCGTAAACTATGGAGCTAGACAGGATAATCAAGGTTTATGCTATGGCGTCATCAATGGGCTGAATTTTACGTGGTCACATTTGCATAAAACTTCAAGAATTACTGAATACAAACCCCAATAAAAATGGTTTCACCCAAATCTGGCAACCGTGTTTAGCTTTGTACTACAGCTAGGCTACACAGTTGGCTTGTATTTGAGGTGATAATCTGTGAGAACATTTTATTTGCTTTGTGATTTGTCAAAAACTGTAAATTACATGTCAAGTCATATGCTCCGGTTCTTGTATAGACTGTAAAAAGCACATTGAAGATTTGTAATATGCTGAAAAGTGGCCTAAATAAGTTTTCGGTCAATGGGTGCAGGCAGCCATCTTCGACCTTGTTTATTTGTGTCTTATAGTGAAAGGCATTCTGGGATTAGGGAGCTTTCACTTGTCAAACATAAACAAACATGGCTGCAATCGTAAAGAATTCAGTCGCTATTAGCTTAGCTGACACATATCTCTTTTCTAAACATTACATTTCTCCATTGTGCTCACTAGAGATCTGGTACATTGTAAACAAGTGTAGCTGTTAGGCCGCTAATTTGTGTTTTTGTTTTTGTTGTCAGCGCATCCTGTTATTTAGACTGATTTATGGAATGAGTGTCTGTGGATGTGTTCCGTCTGATGCTTGGATGAAGTTCGCATTTATCTTTTACAATAAAAGGTGAAATTGAGGAATAAAGTTGTGAAGTCCTTTATTTCCCATCAGGTCAAAAAATTGTTTAGATGCTTTTCAGACAACCATGCTGTTTAGACGCGTTTGTTGCATCATACGTTCTGTTGCTACAATTCCAATCAGATATTTACGATGGTATGCTGCAAGGACCCCTCAACAATGATCACAAATATGTGATCGTATGCATCAAAGGGTTAACAGTCTTAATGTAATCAGCTCCTGTGAGCACGTTTAAACAGACACAGCATCACACTGGGGAGAGATGGCGGAGTGGTAGGCAGGGAAAACGGAACCAGTGGTCTTGGTGTTGGGGCTTTCAGTCAAAGGACCTGCTTACCTCTCGTAGGAGCTCATGCATATGCTCACCTTTCTTTCTCGGTTCAGTTCTCAATTTGTTCAGTCCAAAGCGATAAAGTTTAAGACACTGGCGTTTAACTTCTTATGGCTGCAGGGGCAGCATTGAGTAACTTGGATGAAAAGGTCGACAGAGTAAACTGCCTGCTCCTCAGTCCCAGTTGCTAATATATGCATATTATTATTAGTATTGGATAGAAAACACTGAAGTTTCTAAAACTGTTTGAATGATATATGTGAGTATAGCAGAACTCATATGGCAGGCGAAAACCTGAGAATAAATCCAACCAGTAAGTGGGAAATCTGAGGTTGGTTGATTTTCAACTCAGCCCCTATTGAAGTTACAGTGGAATATTGGGCTTCCACTAGATGTCACCCATCTTTAGAAACTTGTTTGAGGTTTCTACTGTGAAGTGGGGCCGAATGAGATTGGATTGAGTCAGATTTCTGGCAGCAGTCACGCACTGATCACGTGCATTTTACATGAGAGGTATCTCACGTTCCTTTGCTTTTCTGAAGACAAAGGAATTCTCCAGTTGGTAATATTATTGAAGATTTATGTTAAAAACAACCTAAAGATTGATTCTATACATCGTTTGACAAGTTTCTACGGTCTGTAATGGAACTGAAATTTAGTCTGCAACTAGTGAACACGCTTCGTGAGTTTTGATTTGTTTACCAAACGCGCTAACAAAAGTAGCAATTTGGACATAAATTATGGACATTATCGAACAAATCAAACATTTACTGTGGACCTGTGATTCTTGGGAGTGCATTCTGAAAGGTAAGTGAATATTTACAATGTTATTCTGACTTCTGTTGACTCCAACATGGCAGATATATGTATTTGTTCTCTGAGCGCTGTTCTCAGATTATAGCATGGTTTGCTTTTTCCGTAAAGCTTTTTTGGTTGCTTTTTTGGCATTAAGGAGAAGTATATTTTTAATTCCATGTATAACACTTTTGTATTTTCATCAACATTTATGATGAGTATTTCTGTAAATTGATGTGGCTCTCTGCAAATTCACCGGATGTTTTTGGAACTACTGAACATAACGCGTCCAATGTAAACTGAGATTTTTTTATATAAATATGAACTTTATTGAACAAAACATACATGTATTGTCTAACGTGAAGTCCTATGAGTGTTATCTGATGAAGATCATCAAAGGTTAGTGATTCATTTTATGTCTATTTGTGCTTTTTGTGACTCCTCTCTTTGGCTGGAAAAATGGCTGTTTTTCTGTGGCTTTACTCTGACCTAACATAATCGTTTGTGAAGACAAGTCCTTTTTCTCTCTGGGTCATTTTCTCTGTTGCTGAGAAAAAGGGGAGAGAAGGTTCCTTTGTTGGAGCATAGCAGTAGCACCAAAAGCCTCTGACCTCCCTCTTCATAACATGTGGGTCATAAAGGGGGTCTGATAATTATCTCCTGACCTTCAGCAGACCATTCTGAGTCATATCAGGATGTTGGGGAAAAACTGCTTTGTTTGCCTTGTGATAGGCTTGAAAGGAGCGCTGTCGATTACAGAATCTGTCAATCTTGCCACAGAATGTCATGAGAGATCCACTCGTGGGATCACAACACAACAAGTCTCAGTAGGAATTTACACAGAATCTCTTAGATCTTTTTCTCCTATCCTATTCCTCCTATTATTTCCGTCCTTCCTTCTTCTCTAACCTTCCCCACTTTTGCTTTCCTAGCTGCCTTTCTTCCGATCAATTCCTCGCTTCCTTTCCCAAATTCCCATCCATCACAATTTCATTTACTAGCTTTTCCTTTCCTCATTTCCTAGCTCTTTTCCTCTTATCCTTTCCAAGCATCCTTTCCTTCCTCATTTCCTAGTGCTCCTTCATCTTTTCCTAGATTACTTTCCTCCTTTCCTAGCTTCCTTTCCTGAATCCGTTATACAAGTTCACATGTACAGTATAAGGTACACTGTAAAACCTAACAGTATATCTTGCTAAATAAATTAAGTACGATCTACTCAAAGGTTACACTTCCTCACTTTCACTCAGTAGTTATTTCTCAATGATTAATTATTGTAGATTGGACTCAGATCGAATGCAATTTAATAGAACAAATTAGTGTATCGAACTTGTGTAATAGTTTGACCTTGATTATATCTGCCGTAATCTACACTGATGTGTGATGTTCCTCAAAGGGACATTCTCAACAAATATTTCCATCATCAAATCAAATCAAATGTATTTACACTGCTCATAAAAATTAAGGGAACACTTAAACAACACAATGTAACTTCAAGTCAATCACACTTCTGTGAAATTAAACTGTCCACTTAGGAAGCAACACTGATTGACACAAAATTTCACATGCTGTTGTGCAAATGGAATAGACAACATGTGGAAATTATAGGCAATTAGCAAGACACCCCCCAATAAAGGAGGGGCTCTGCAGGTGGTGACCACAGACCACTTCTCGGTTCCTATGCTTCCTGGCTGATGTTTTGGTCACTTTTGAATGCTGGCTGTGCTTTCACTCTAGTGGTAGCATGAGACGGAGTCTACAACCCACACAAGTGGCTCAGGTAGTGCAGCTCATCCAGGTTGGAACATCATTGCGAGCTGTGGCAAGAAGGTTTGCTGTGTCTGTCAGCGTAGTGTCCAGAGCAAGGAGGCGCTACCAGGAGACAGGCCAGTACATCAGGAGACGTGGAGGAGGCCGTAAGAGGGCAACAACCCAGCAGCAGGACCGCTACCTCCGCCTTTGTGCAAGGAGGAGCAGGAGGAGCACTGCCATCTTCACAGATGAAAGCAGGTTCACACTGAGCACGTGACTGATGTGACAGAGTCTGGAGACGCCGTAGAGAACGTTCTGCTGCCTGAAACATCCTCCAGCATGACCGGTTTGGCGGTGGATCTGTCATGGTGTGGGGTGGCATTTCTTTGGGGGGCCGCACAGCCCTCCATGTGCTCGCCAGAGGTAGCTTGACTGCCATTAGGTACCGAGATGAGATCCTCAGACCCCTTGTGAGACCATATGCTGGTGCGGCCCCCCAAAGGGGCTAGACCTGTGGCTGGAGTGTGTCAGCACTCGCCCGCCCGTTCCCCAGACCTGAATCCAATTGAGCACATCTGGGACATCATGTCTATCTCCATCCACCAACCAATCCATCCACCAACGCCACGTTGCACCACAGTGGCCAGTCCTCTTCTGACTGTGCCAGGTGGAGATTATAACAGAACATGGCCAAGATATTCAAATGTTCATAAATGACCAGCATGGTCAAATAATATGTCTGGGACAGGTAGTACATCCGGTGACCAGGTCAGGATTCCATAGCCGCAGGCAGAACAGTTGAAAATGGAGCAGCAGCACGGCCAGATGGACTGGGGACAGCAAGGAGTCATCATGCCAGGTAGTCCTTTTTTAAATTAAATTTTATTTCAACTTTATTTAACCAGGTAGGCTAGTTGAGAACAAGTTCTCATTTACAGCTGCGACCTAGCCAAGATAAAGCATAGCAGTGTGACAGACAACAACACAGAGTTACACATGGAGTAAACAATAAAGAAGTCAATAAAACAGAAAAAAAGAAAAAAAGAGTCTATATACATTGTGTACAAAAGACATGAGGAGGTAGGCGAATAATTACAGTTTAGCAGATTAACACTGGAGTGATGATCAGATGGTCATGTGCAGGTAGAGATACTGGTGTGCAAAAGAGCAGAAAAGTAAATAAATAAAAACAGTATGGGGATGAGATAGGTAAATTGGGTGGGCTATTTACCGATGGGCTATGTACAGCTGCAGCGATCGGTTAGCTGCTCAGATAGCAGATGTTTAAAGTTGGTGAGGGCGATAAAAGTCTCTAACTTCAGCGATTTTTGCAATTCGTTCCAGTCACAGGCAGCAGAGAACTGGAAGGAAAGGCGGCCAAATGAGGTGTTGGCTTTAGGGATGATCAGTGAGATACACCTTCTGGAGCGTGTGCTACGGGTGGGTGTTGCCATCGTGACCAGTGAACTGAGATAAGGCGGAGCTTTACCTAGCATGGACTTGTAGATGACCTGGAGTCAGTGGGTCTGGCGACGAATATGTAGCGTGGACCAGCCCACTAGAGCATACAGGTCGCAGTGGTGGGTGGTATAAGGTGCTTTAGTAACAAAACGGATGGCACTGTGATAAACTGCATCCAGTTTGCTGAGTAGAGTATTGGAAGCTATTTTGTAGATGACTTCGCCGAAGTCGATAATCGGTAGGATAGTCAGTTTTACTAGGGTAAGTTTGGCGGCGTGAGTGAAGGAGGCTTTGTTGCGGAATAGAAAGTCAACTCTAGATTTGATTTTAGATTGGAGATGTTTGATATGAGTCTGGAAGGAGAGTTTACAGTCTAGCCATACACCTAATTATAGATGTACTTATAGATGTCCACATATTCTAGGTCGGAACCATCCAGGGTGGTGATGCTAGTAGGGCGTGGGGGTGCAGGCAGCGAACGATTGAAAAGCATGCATTTGGTTTTACTAGCGTTTAAGAGCAGTTGGAGGCCACGGAAGGAGTGTTGTATGGCATTGAAGCTCGTGTGGAGGTTAGCACAGTGTCCAAGGAAGGGCCAGAAGAATGGTGTCGTCTGCGTAGAGGTGGATCAGGGAATCGCCCGCAGCAAGTGCAACATCATTGATATATACAGAGAAAAGAGTCAGCCCGAGAATTGAACCCTGTGGCACCCCCGTAGAGACTGCCAGAGGACATGTCCTCTGATTTGACACACTGAACTCTGTCTGCAAAGTAGTTGGTGAACCAGGCAAGGCAGTCATTAGAAAAACCGAGGCTACTGAGTCTGCCAATGAGAATATGGTGATTGACAGAGTCGAAAGCCTTGTCCAGGTCGATGAAGACGGCTGCACAGTACTGTCTTTTATCGATGGCGGTTATGATATCGTTTAGTACCTTGAGCGTGGCTGAGGTGCACCCGTGACCGGCTCGGAAACCAGATTGCACAGCGGAGAAGGTACGGTGGGATTCGAGATGGTCAGTGATCTGTTGGTTGACTAGGCTTTGGAAGACCTTAGATAGGCAGGGCAGGATGGATATAGGTCTGTAACAGTTTGGTTCTAGGGTGTCTCCCCCTTTGAAGAGGGGGATGACTGCGGCAGCTTTCCAATCCTTTGGGATCTCAGACGATATGAAAGAGAGGTTGAACAGGCTGGTAGTAGGGGTTGCGACAATGGCGGCGGATAGTTTCAGAAATGGAGGGTTCAGATTGTCAAGACCAGCTGATTTGTACGGGTCCAGGTTTTGCAGCTCTTTCAGAACATCTGCTATCTGGATTTGGGTAAAGTAGAAGCTGGGGAGGCTTGGGCGAGTAGTTGCGGGGAGGGGTGGAGGTGTTGGCTGAGGTTGGAGTAGCCAGCCATTGAGAAATGCTTGTTGAAGTTTTCGATTATCATGGATTTATCAGTGGTGACCGTGTTACCTAGCCTCAGTGCAGTGGGCAGCTGGGAGGAGATGCTCTTGTTCTCCATGGACTTTACCGTTTTTTTTATTTTACCTTTATTTAACTAAGCAAGTCAGTTAAGAACAATTTCTTATTTTCAATGACGGCCTAGGAACAGTGGGTTAACTGCCTGTTCAGGGGCAGAATGACAGATTTGTACCTTGTCAGCTCGGGGGTTTGAACTTGCAACCTTCCGGTTACTAGTCCAACGCTCTAACCACTAGGCTACGCTGCCGCCCAGTGTCCCAGGAGGTGGTACATAGGAGGTATCAGAGGTATGAAGAGTGGAACTAGGGGCTCCATTGTAAACTAAAACAATGATAACTAACCTGAACAACAGTATACAAGGCATATTGACATTTGAGAGAGACATACAGCGAGGCATAAAGTAATCACAGGTGTTGATTAGGAGAGCTTGCTAAAACAACAGGTGAGACAACAACAGCTAATCAGCTAACACAACAACAGCAGGTAAAATTGCGATGACTGGGCAGAGAGGGTCGGATTAAATGCACACAGAGCCTGAGTTCGCGGCTGGGGCCGACAATAAAAAATAAATAAACAGAATGGAGTATCATGATTAATGGACAGTCCAGCAGGCATCAGCTATGTAGCCAAGTTATCAGTGTCCAGGGGGCAGCAGTAGATGGAACAGGGGAGCCGCCACTACACTAGTACTCGGGCGACACGGCGTTTAAAGTTAGTAGCCCTCCGACGGAGGCCGGTTGAAGGCACAGCGGATGGAGTATTCGTCGGCAGACCAGTCGTGTTGGTGCGGCGGGGGGCCATGTCGACAGAGAAATCAGAGCCAGATGGCGAAAGAGGTATTGTAGAATTTAGTTTGCTAGCCGGGAGATGCGCCTGGCTCACGGCTAACTGGTGCTAGCTTCGTGGCCAATCGGTAGCAGCGGTGAACCGGTGCCAAGGTCTAGCGTTTACAGCAAGGATCCGGTGGAGTATTGGGCTCTAGCCGTGTATGAGTGGGGTTCGGGTAACAGCTGAGTAGGCCGTGAGGCCTCAGGGATAGCTTCGGTACTGGATACCACGGTGAGTGCAAGCTAGCTGTGAGCTAGCTAGCTGCAAGCTGTGAGCTAGCTAGCTGCAAGCTAGCTATGAAAATCAGAAGTAGTGGTCCAGGGATTACGGCAGGAATCCGGCGTAGGTTGTGGAGAGACAGTCCGATACTGGTAGACTGGCGAGTATTATCCAGGCTAAGAACAGGGCTGGTATCTGTGCAGAAGGTAAAAGCCGCTAGCAGTGGCTAACAATGACTAAATAGCTTGTAGCTTCTGGAGGTTCTTGAATGTGTTCTAAAATTAAAACATTTAAAATAATAGCGATAACGTATCACATTGGGTGAGGCAGGTTACAGGAAGGTATAATCAAATTAAAAATCGAAAAGAGATTGAAAATAAAGTTGAAATATATATACATTTTTTTTTTTTTAAGTTAATGTTAAAGAAAAATATAAAAGTACACGAGACACGAACAAAACACGTCTTCACTGCTACGCCATCTTGGATCAATCTGAGGCATGGAGCTAGAGCTCAGGTCCTCCGAGAGAGAGAAAGAAAGAGAGAAAGAGAGAATTAGAGAGAGCATACTTAAATTCACACAGGACACCGGATAAGACAGAAGAAGTACTCCAGATTTAACTTGTTATGGCTGCAATCCCGTTAACGGGATAAGTGTCATCAACAACCGCTGAATAGCATAGCATTAATATTACAAAAAATATTTATATTCATGAAATCACAAGTGCAATATAGGAAAACACAGTTTAGCCTTTTGTTAATACACCTGTCGTGTCAGATTTTGAAATGATGCGTTACAGCGAAAGCAATCCAAGCGTTTGTGTAAGTTTATCGATCGCACGACAAAACATTAAGGACACTTAAGTAGCTTGGTCTCAAATCAGAAAAGCAATCAAATTAATCTTTTACCTTTGATGATCTTCGGATGTTTTCACTCACGAGACTCCCAGTTACACAACAAAGGTTCCTTTTGTTCCATAAAGATTATTTTTATATCCAAAATACCTCCGTTTGTTTGGCGCGTTATGTTCAGAAATCCACAGGAAAGAGCCGTCACGACAACGCAGACAAATTCCAAATAGTTTCCATAATGTCCACAGAAACATGTCAAACGTTTTTATAATAATTCCTCAGGTTGTTTTAAAAATATATAATCGATAATATATCAACCGCAAATGTCTTTCACAGTAGGAGAGGGAAAAGCAATAGCTGTCCAAACTCTGTTGCGCGAGCAAAACTCTTGTGACAACTTGACGCGATGTTATCTTTCTGGCTCATTTTTCAAAATAAAAGCCTGAAACTATGTCTGAAGACTGTTGGCACCTTGAGGAAGTGATAGGAAAAGGAATCTGGTTGATATCCCTTTAAATGGAGCGAAGGCAGGCTATGGAACATGGAGTTTTGACAGTTATTTTGACAGTTTTGGAAACGTTAGAGTGTTTTCTATCCAATACTAATAATAATATGCATATATTAGCAACTGAGACTGAGGAGCTGGCCGTTTACAATGGGCACCTTTTTATCCAAGCTACTCAATACTGCCCCTGCAGCCATATGAAGTTAAAGTTATTTTGTGAGGTAGTCAGATCTTTCCATGATGGAGTGTGTTGTTCCTCCATAGTATAAAGCTGTTGGTACTCATTCATTTTCCTCAGGATCTCCTTCGTGTCCAGGTTGGCTCTTTGCTGCAATCACTTTTTTTAATGAAAGATAACAATCAGTCTTTTCCACGATGACAACAGGTGTCTGGAGTACAGCCAGCTAGCACTCGTGGAACATACGCAAAATCAATTTCATGAAAAATATTTAATAGAAGAAACAACAAACCGAGTGTAGACAGTACAATGTTCTGTTGCACACTCTGATGACTTATGTTACACGATGACGGGTATCAAGGGAGTTTTTGAGCTGCTCTTGCTTTAATATGGGCTTGGTCTTTTACCAAGTAGGGCTATCTTCTTTATACCACCCCTACCTTGTCACAACACAACTGATTGGCTCAAATGCATTAACCTCTCTGTGATCGTTCGGGATGCTAGCATCCCACCTCGCCAACAGCCAGTGAAATTGCAGGGCACCAAATTCAAAACAACAGAAATCTCATAATTAAAATTCCTCAACCATACAAGTATTTTACACCATTTTAAAGATACACTTCTCGTTAATCCAACCACAGTGTCCGATTTCAAAAATACTTTTCGGTGAAAGCAAAACATATCATTATGTTAGGTCAGCAACTAGTCACAGAAAGCATTCAGCCATTTTCCAACCAAAGAGAGGTGTCACAAAAAGCAGAAATATTGATTAAATGAATCACTAACCTTTGACCATCTTCATCAGATGACACTCCCAGGACTCAATGTTACACAATACATGTATGTTTTGTTCGATCAAATTCATATTTAAATCAAAAAACCTCAGTTTACATTGGCTCCATGTTCAGAAATGCCTCCAAAACATCCGGGAAATTGCAGAGAGCCACATCAAATAACAGAAATACTCGTCATAAACTTTGATGAAAGATGTTTTACATAGAATTAAAGATAAACTTTTTCTTAATGTAACCGCGGTGTCAGATTTTAAAAAAAAGCTTTACGGCAAAAGCACAATATTCAATAATCTGAGAACAGAGTAAAGCCACACAAGCAAGCCATACAGTTATCCGCCAAATTGTGGAGTCAACAAAAGTCATAAATAGCATTATAAATCTTCACTTACCTTTGCTGATCTTCGTCGGAATACACTCCCAGGACTCCCACAAGAAATGTTCGCTTTGTTCGATTACGTCCATATTTGTGTCCAAATACCTCCGTTTTGTTCGCATTTAGTTCACTATTTAGTTCACTAAAGGCACAATACGCGGGCGCAAAATCCAGACGATAAGTCAAAAGAGTTCCATTACAGTTTGTAGAAACATGTCAAACGATGTTTACAATCAATCCGTAGGGTCTTTTTATAATAAATCTTCAATAATATTCCAACTGGACAATAGCGTATTCATTACAGAGGAAAAAGAAGGAACGGTGCGCCCGAGTGACCACACGGTAAATAACTGATTGGCCTCAGTCTAGTCCACTTGTTGAAACAGCTCTTATTTGACACCCTTCCACAATAGAAGCCTCAAACAACTTTCTAACAACTGTTGACATCTGCTGGAAGCCTTGGGAAGTACAATCTGGCCCCATAGACACAGCATATTGGATTGGCAATCACTTAAATGAAACTACAAACCTCAGATTTCCCACTTCCTGGTTGGATTTGTCTCAGGTTTTCGCCTGCCATATGAGTTCTGTTATACTCACAGACATCATTCAAACAGTTTTAGAAACTTCAGCGTGTTTTCTATCCAATACTACTACTAATTTGCATACATTAGCATCTGGGACAGAGTAGCAGGCAGTTTACTCTGGGCACTCATTCACCCAAGCTACTGTTATATAAATATTCATACACATAACTCATATATTATACAGCGCTAAGCTAAACCGCCTGACTCAAGTCATCTTACGTACCCTTGCTAAAACAGGAACTAGCTCACACAGCCAGCAATAAAACTACCCCCCTAAAACTATCCCCTCAGCTTGGTTGTCTCCCGACCCCAGGAAACAAAGACATTCCATCGCATGAACACATACACCCAGCAATAAAAAACTGCCCTCTACCTCACGAACCCCTGACACAAACATCTCCTAGTATAAACACATCTCCCCCCTCTACTGGTCGGGGGCTCAGAGAACAAGACTCTGTTCTGTACCAATGGGGCTCATGCTCTGGATTAGAGCAGGTCCGCCTCCAACTTTTTGGGGCCAATCAGAAGACAAAAACGACAAGCCTTTACCTACTTTATTCTATGTATAAAAATGAATGTAACCTTTGTATAAGGCCTCTTTTTCACCTGACTCCTTGCCGAGTTGTATGAAATAGATCCGTGCACGTAAAACTGCAGGACAAGATATCTTTGACTCGCCATCCAAGATGGCGTAGCAGTAAGTCGTCCTGTCGTGTCGTGTCCCTGTATATTTTGTTTATATTTTGTTTATTTTTCGTTTTTTTACATATTTTTCGTTTTTTACATAGCTATCCCTTTAAAAACATTTTGCTAAACCTAAGCTTCCAAATACGCTGGATCTTCACAACTAGCTATCTAGCTAAACTGCAACCCTGGATGATTACCCCTGGCTAGCGTTTCCACCCACTTAGCTTGAAGCTAGCCCGGCCTGCGCTACCACCGTAGCATACTCCTGAGCTACAATACCCGGGCCCACGACCGGCCTATCGATGTCACCGCATGAAGAGGAATAAACAGACTCACCCCATCGCGACGTCCCCCAAAGGCTAACTCTCTAGCCCTCGCTATCTCCCTGCTTGCTAATTCGGCCTGCTAACTGCTAGCTTGTCCAGCTCCGGTCCGCTAACTGCTACCTTGTCTAGCCCGGGCCTACAAACTGTTAGCTTGTTAGCACAGGCCTGCTAACCGCCTGAATCGCCGCGTCCCAAACGCCCACCGGACCCATATTTACTTTCTATCTCTTTTGACTTTTAATTTGTTTATACCTTCCGGAAACCTGCCTCACCCAATGTGATACGGAATCGCTATTATTTTTTATTTATTTTTAGAACACACTCAAGAACCTCCAGAAGCTAACCAGCTAACTAGCTACAAGCTATTTAGTCATTGTTCGTTTTTTTAACCTGGATAACATTCGCCAGTCCAGCTTCCCTTCCCCATCCACCGCAGCCCCCTGGACACTGATCTCTTGGCTACATAGCTGATGCACGCTGGACTGTCCATAAATCACGGTACTCCATTCTGCTTGTTTGTTTTATCTGTTGGCCCCGTTGCCTAGTCTACGCCATTTTACCTGCTGTTGTTGTGCTAGCTGATTAGCTGTTGTCTCACCTACTGTTTTAGCTAGCTTTCCCAATTCAACACCTGTGATTACTGTATGCCTCGCTGTATGTCTCTCTCAAATGTCAATATGCCTTGTATACTGTTGTTCAGGTTAGTTATCATTGTTTTAGTTCACAATGGAGCCCCTAGTTCCACTCTTCATACCCCTGATAACTCCTTTGTCCCACCTCCCACACATGCGGTGACCTCACCCATTACTACCAGCATGTCCAGAGATACAACCTCTCTCATCATCACCCAGTGCCTGGGCTTACCTCCGCTGTACCCGCACCCCACCATACCCCTGTCTGCGCATTATGCCCTGAATATATTCTACCATGCCCAGAAACCTGCTCCTCTTATTCTCTGTCCCCAACGCTCTAGGCGACCAGTTTTGATAGCCTTTAGCCGCACCCTCATACTACTCCTTCTCTGTTCCGCGGGTGATGTGGAGGTAAACCCAGGCCCTGCATGTCCCCAGGCACCCTCATTTGTTGACTTCTGTGTTCGAAAAAGCCTTGGTTTCATGCATGTCAACATCAGAAGCCTCCTCCCTAAGTTTGTCTTACTCACTGCTTTAGCACACTCTGCTAACCCTGATGTCCTTGCTGTGTCTGAATCCTGGCTCAGGAAGGCCACCAAAAATTCAGAGATTTCCATACCCAACTATAACATCTTCCGTCAAGATAGAACTGCCAAAGGGGGAGGAGTTGCAGTTTACTGCAGAGATGGCCTGCAAAGTAATGTCATACTTTCCAGGTCCATACCCAAACAGTTCGAACTACTAATTTTGAAAATTACTCTCTCCAGAAATAAGTCTCTCACGGTTGCCGCCTGCTACCGACCCCCCTCAGCTCCCAGCTGTGCCCTGGACACCATTTGTGAATTGATCGCCCCCCATCTAGCTTCAGAGTTTGTTCTGTTAGGTGACCTAAACTGGGATATGCTTAACACCCCGCCAGTCCTACAATCTAAGCTAGATGCCCTCAATCTCACACAAATCATCAAGGAACCCACCAGGTACAACCCTAACTCTGTAAACAAGGGCACCCTCATAGACGTCATCCTGACCAACTGGCCCTCCAAATACACCTCCGCTGTCTTCAACCAGGATCTCAGCGATCACTGCCTCATTGCCTGTATCCGCTACGGAGCCGCAGTCAAACGACCACCCCTCATCACTGTCAAACGCTCCCTAAAACACTTCTGTGAGCAGGCCTTTCTAATCGACCTGGCCCGGGTATCCTGGAAGGACATTGACCTCATCCCGTCAGTTGAGGATGCCTGGTCATTCTTTAAAAGTAACTTCCTCACCATTTTAGATAAGCATGCTCCGTTCAAAAAATGCAGAACTAAGAACAGATACAGCCCTTGGTTCACCCCAGACCTGACTGCCCTCGACCAGCACAAAAACATCCTGTGGCGGACTGCAATAGCATCGAATAGTCCCCGTGATATGCAACTGTTCAGGGAAGTCCGGAACCAATACACGCAGTCAGTCAGGAAAGCTAAGGCCAGCTTCTTCAGGCAGAAGTTTGCATCCTGTAGCTCCAACTCCAAAAAGTTCTGGGACACCGTGAAGTCCATGGAGAACAAGAGCACCTCCTCCCAGCTGCCCACTGCACTGAGGCTAGGTAACACGGTCACCACTGATAAATCCATGATTATCGAAAACTTCAATAAGCATTTCTCAACGGCTGGCCATGCCTTCCGCCTGGCTACTTCAACCTCGGCCAACAGCTCCGCCCCCCCCGCAGCTCCTCGCCCAAGCCTCTCCAGGTTCTCCTTTACCCAAATCCAGATAGCAGATGTTCTGAAAGAGCTGCAAAACCTGGACCCGTACAAATCAGCTGGGCTTGACAATCTGGACCCTCTATTTCTGAAACTATCTGCCACCATTGTCGCAACCCCTATTACCAGCCTGTTCAACCTCTCTTTCATCTCGTCTGAGATCCCCAAGGATTGGAAAGCTGCCGCAGTCATCCCCCTCTTCAAAGGGGGAGACACCCTGGACCCAAACTGTTACAGACCTATATCCATCCTGCCCTGCCTATCTAAGGTCTTCGAAAGCCAAGTCAACAAACAGGTCACTGACCATCTCGAATCCCACCGTACCTTCTCCGCTGTGCAATCTGGTTTCCGAGCCGGTCATGGGTGCACCTCAGCCACACTCAAGGTACTAAACGACATCATAACCGCCATCGATAAAAGACAGTACTGTGCAGCCGTCTTCATCGACCTCGCCAAGGCTTTCGACTCTGTCAATCACCATATTCTTATCGGCAGACTCAGTAGCCTCGGTTTTTCGGATGACTGCCTTGCCTGGTTCACCAATTACTTTGCAGACAGAGTTCAGTGTGTCAAATCGGAGGGCATGCTGTCCGGTCCTCTGGCAGTCTCTATGGGGGTGCCACAGGGTTCAATTCTCGGGCCGACTCTTTTCTCTGTGTATATCAATGATGTTGCTCTTGCTGCGGGCGATTCCCTGATCCACCTCTACGCAGACGACACCATTCTATATACTTTCGGCCCGTCTTTGGACACTGTGCTATCTAACCTCCAAACAAGCTTCAATGCCATACAACACTCCTTCCGTGGCCTCCAACTGCTCTTAAACGCTAGTAAAACCAAATGCATGCTTTTCAACCGGTCGCTGCCTGCACCTGCATGCCCGACTAGCATCACCACCCTGGATGGTTCCGACCTAGAATATGTGGACGTCTATAAGTACCTAGGTGTCTGGCTAGACTGCAAACTCTCCTTCCAGACTCATATCAAACATCTCCAATCGAAAATCAAATCAAGAGTCGGCTTTCTATTCCGCAACAAAGCCTCCTTCACTCAAGCCGCCAAGCTTACCCTAGTAAAACTGACTATCCTACCGATCCTCGACTTCGGCGATGTCATCTACAAAATGGCTTCCAACACTCTACTCAGCAAACTGGATGCAGTCTATCACAGTGCCATCCGTTTTGTCACTAAAGCACCTTATACTACCCACCACTGCGACTTGTATGCTCTAGTCGGCTGGCCCTCGCTACATATTCGTCGCCAGACCCACTGGCTCCAGGTCATCTACAAGTCTATGCTAGGTAAAGCTCCGCCTTATCTCAGCTCACTGGTCACGATGGCAACACCCATCCGTAGCACGCGCTCCAGCAGGTGTATCTCACTGATCATCCCTAAAGCCAACACCTCATTTGGCCGCCTTTCGTTCCAGTACTCTGCTGCCTGTGACTGGAACGAATTGCAAAAATCGCTGAAGTTGGAGACTTTTATCTCCCTCACCAACTTCAAACATCAGCTATCTGAGCAGCTAACCGATCGCTGCAGCTGTACATAGTCTATTGGTAAATAGCCCACCCTTTTCACCTACCTCATCCCCGTACTGTTTTTATTTATTTACTTTTCTGCTCTTCTGCACTCCAATATCTCTACCTGTACATGACCATCTGATCTTTTATCACTCCAGTGTTAATCTGCAAAATTGTAATTATTTGCCTACCTCCTCATGCCTTTTGCACACATTGTATATAGACCCCCCCTTCGTTTTCTACTGTGTTATTGACTTGTTAATTGTTTACTCCATGTGTAACTCTTTGTTGTATGCTCACACTGCTATGCTTTATCTTGGCCAGGTCGCAGTTGCAAATGAGAACTTGTTCTCAACTAGCCTACCTGGTTAAATAAAGGTGAAATAAAAAATAAAAAATAAAAATTAAAACTGCCTTTTGTTACAACTGAAATCCACTCTGTCCAGCGTCCGTGATTTGGTCTCAACTCTCCAGTATTTAAACACTAACACTACTCAATACTACCCCCCTGTCACCAAGAAGATAAGAAGGTAAAAAATTATGCCAATTAACTTTCAACAATGCACATCCATTCCAGGTGACTACCTCATGAAGCTGGTTGAGAGAATGCCAAGTGTGCAAAGCTGTCATCAAGGCAAAAGGGTGGCTACTATACAATATATTTTGATTTCCTTAACACTTTTTTGGTTACTACATGATTCTATATGTTGTTATTTATAGTTTTGATGTCTTCAGTATTGTTCTACAATGTAGAAAATAGTAAAAATAAAGAACTTGATTGAGTTGGTGTCCAAACCTTTGTTTCTGTTCATATTGTAGCTGCATAACAATATTAAATAAACCATTTATTTTGGAAATATCAGGTCTGTTTTCTTCATTACCATGCTGATAATTTCAAGTTTTATTGGATCTGTTGAAGACATTGAATACATGTTGTTTAGTATATTTACTACATTTAGTATGTTTCATTTTTTTATGAAGTAAATTCATTTAAAGTTGTGATTGTGTTTATGTTGATAGACTTCAATATTTTTTTATTGGAAAATTCATACTGAGTTTGCAACAAACAGAATGTTTGCCACAAGTTGCTGCAAATTGACACAAAACTAATTTGCATGCGAAAATATGAGCCTGCCGCAAATTTGTGGCAAATTGGCCAAAGGTTTGCCACAACTGTTTGCCAGAAGCCTGTTTTTTTCAGTAAGGAATTCTAAATCTTCATTATACTTCTTATTGTTATTTGAAATGCCACTCCTCCTACACCATCAAAGCTAGAAACGTCACTCAAACTTAAAAACGTGCAGATGGAATTATTGACGACTAGAGCTGGAATCAGATGGCTTCCACAATGTGAAAATTATCAGAAAAATAAGTGGTATTGATAGATTTAACAACTAGAAATGGGCAGATGTTTTGGTAAGTGGTGTCAGGTGTGGTCACGGGATGTTTCCAAGTCTCTGAGCCAGGGGGCAATAGTTTGCATTACGCATAAAAGGTTCTAGGACTTGCTTTGCCTCACCCAGATCAACTGTATGTCCCTGGAAAGCTTATCTCATTGGCTACAAGACTGCCAAGGTGCCATAGTAGCCAATCCCCTGTGTAATGGATCCCTACAGCGCGTAAGCAGTCAACATCATATTTTTGATATAGTCACTTGGTGGACGTTAAGATGTTGCCATTAAGTCATACATCATCAGATAACATTGGCAACTTAAGGATGAATTTGATACCCCCATGTAGCTATAGCTCAAACATAAATTGAAGCTTACCTTGTAAGGTGTTTGCTGTTCGGTGAAAACATTGTGCAAAATAAAAATTTTGAATCTCGGGGCTGGTGATCAATAACGCTAGGTCACAGGCAGACAAATTAGATATCCTCATGATCAGTGGAGTCCCGGGTTTTGGTGTGCATCAATGTATTTCGTGCTTATTTCATTTAAGCTTCACATAGCAAAATGGAACGTAGGTACAAGCCATCTTGAAATGAGGTCATCGGCTCAGCCTAACAAAAGCAGGGTGTCTGCAGAAAGCTAAGCATCTTGGCTATTGCCTTCAAATCTTTGGTATGATGTACTACCATGTATGGGCATACAAATGTATGATTTGTATGCCCATATATGGTAGTACGTCATACCAAAGATTTGAAGGCAATAGCCAAGATGCTTAGCTTTCTGCAGACACCCTGCTTTTGCAGATAGGGGCTAACGTTCTCATACAGACTGAATTGAAGTCCCCAAATATGGATATTTTCATTTAAGAGGTTTTAAACTATTACACTTTTTTTGGTCCATCTTCCTTCGCTTTCATGTTAAGGCCCAATTTTGAAATTGGTTGCAGCTGTTTTAGTAACCGCATCAACAACAATTTCAGTCACTTTTTATAAACAACTGAAATGTTGACCACTTCCTCAACAAGTTAGACAA
The DNA here is from genome assembly GCF_002021735.2 of Oncorhynchus kisutch. Lineage (NCBI taxonomy): Eukaryota > Metazoa > Chordata > Actinopteri > Salmoniformes > Salmonidae > Oncorhynchus > Oncorhynchus kisutch. The sequence goes on from NC_034194.2 coordinate 5,689,333, forward strand.
AAAGTTAGAGGGTATGACATCTACCTCTCTGCTATTTAAATCTGTTTGTGGAACAAAAATGTACTCTACGGCTCTAACAATACAGTTGTTTTAGTAACTGCATTAAAACATTTTTACAAACTTTTTCCAAACAACTGCCATTTTGACCACTCCCCGAGCAAGTCAGACAAAATCTTAGAGCATACAGTGCCTTTAGAAATTATTCAGACCCATTGACTTTTTCCACATTTTGTTATGTTACAGCGTTATTATAAAATTGATTTTTTTAAATCCTCAGCAATCTCCACACAATCCCTCTTAAAGACAGTGGACACAGATTTTTATAAATTTTTGCAAAATTATAAAAATATAAACAGAAATACCTTATTTAGGTAAGTATTCAGATCCTTTGCCATGAGACAAAAAAATTTGCTCAGGTGAATCCTGTTTCCATTGATCCTTGAGATGTTTCTACAACTTGATTGGAGTCCACCTGTGGTAAATGCAATTGATTGGACATAATTTGAAAAGAAACACACCTGTCTATATAAGGTCCCACAGTTGACAGTGCATGCTGGAGCAAAAACCAAGCCATGAGGTCGAAGGAATTGTCTGTAGAGTTCCGAGACTGGATTACGTCAAGGCACAGATCTGGGGAATGGTATAAAAAATGTCGACAGCATTGAAGGTCCCCAAGAACACAGTGGCCTCCATCATTATTAAAAGGAATACGTTTGGAACAACCAAAACTCTTCCTACAGCTGGTCGCCCAGCCAAACTGAGCAATCGGGGGAGAAGAGCTCCAGAGTTCCTCTATGGAGATGTGAGAACTTTCCAGAAGGACAACCATCTCTGCAGCACTCCACCAATCAGAACTTTATGGCCAGATGGAAGCCACTCCTCAGTAAAAGGCACATGACAGCCTGCTTGGAGTTTGACAAAAGGCACCTAAAGACTCTCAGACCATGAGAAACAAGATTCTCTGGTCTGATGAAACCAAGTTTGAACCCTTTGGCCTGAATGACAAGTGTTAAGTCTGGAGAAAACCTGGCACCGTCCCTACAGTGAAGCATGGTGGTGGCAGCATCATGCTGTGGTGATGTTTTTCAACTGCAGGGACTGTGAGACTAGTCAGGATCGAGGGAAAGATGAACGGAACAAAGTACAGAGAGATCCTTGATGAAAGCCTGCTCCAGAGCGTTCAGGACCTCAGACTGGGGGCGAAGGGTCACCTTCCAACGGGACAACGACCCTAAGCACACAGCCAAGACAAAGCAGGAGTGGCTTCGGGTCAAGTCTCTGAATGTCCTTGAGTGGCCCAGCCAGAGCCCTGACTTGAACCTGATCGAACATCTCTGGAGAGACCTGAAAAAAGCTACTCAGCGACCCTCCCTATTCCAATCTGACTGAGCTTGAGAGGATCATTAGAGAAGATTGGGAGAAACTTCCCAAAAACAGGTGTGCCAAGCTTGTAGCGTCATACCCAAGAAGACTCGAGGCTGTAATTGCTGCCAAAGGTGCTTCAACAAAGTACTGAGTAAAGAATCTGAATACCCATGGAAATTTGATATTTAGTTTATTTTTATTATACATTTGCAAAAATAAAACATGTTTTTGCTTTGTCATTATAGGGTATGGTGTGTAGATTGATGAGGAATATAAAAATGTAATACACTTTAGAATAAGGCTATTATGTAAGAAAAGGTGGAAAAAGTCAAGGGGATGAATACTTTCCGATTGCACTGTATGTCAATGATGTATACTGGTATTAGTAGGAGACCTACAGTGGGGCAAAAAAGTATTTAGTCAGTCACCAATTGTGCAAGTTCTCCCATTCAAAAATATGAGAGAGGCCTGTAATTTTCATCATAGGTAGACTTCACCTATGACAGACAAAATTAGAAGAAACAAATCCAGAAAATCACATTGTAGGATTTTTTATGAATTTATTTGCAAGTTATGGTGGAAAATAAGTATTTGGTCAATAACAAAAGTTTATCTCAATACTTTGTTATATACCCTTTGTTGGCAATGACAGAGTTCAAACGTTTTCTGTAAGTCTTCACAAGGTTTTCACACACTGTTGCTGGTATTTTGGCCCATTCCTCCATGCAGATCTCCTCTAGAGCAGTGATGTTTTGGGGCTGTTGCTGGGCAACACGGACTTTCAACTCCCTCCAAAGATTTTCTATGGGGTTGAGATCTGGAGACTGGCTAGGCCACTCCAGGACCTTGAAATGCTTATTACGAAGCCACTCCTTCATTGCCCGGGTGGTGTGTTTGGGATCATTGTCATACTGAAAGACCCAGACACATTTCATCTTCAATGCCCTTGCTGATGGAAGGAGGTTTTCACTCAAAATCCCACGATTCATGGCCCCATTCATTCTTTACTTTACACGGAGCAGTCGTCCTGGTCCCTTTGCAGAAATACAGCCCCAAAGCATGATGCTTCACAGTAGGTATGGTGTTCTTTGGATGCAACTCAGCATTCTTTGTCCTCCAAACACGACGAGTTGAGTTTTTACAAAAAAGGTCTATTTTGGTTTCATCTGACCATATGACATTCTCCCAATCTTCTTCTTCTTCTTCTGGATCATCCAAATGCTATCTAGCAAACTTCAGATGGGCCTGGACATGTACTGGCTTAATAAGCAGGGGGACACGTCTAGCACTGCAGGATTTGAGTCCCTGGCGGCGTAGTGTGTTACTGATAGTAGGCTTTGTTACTTTTGTCCCAGCTCTCTGCAGGTCATTCACTAGGTCCCCCCGTGTGGTTCTGGTATTTTTGCTCACCGTTCTTGTGATCATTTTGACCCCACGGGGTGAGACCTTGCGTGGAGCCCCAGATCGAGGGAGATTATCAGTGGTCTTCCATTTCCTAATAATTGCTCCCACAGTTGATTTATTCAAACCAAGCTGCTTACCTATTGCAGATTCAGTCTTCCCAGCCTGGTGCAGGTCTACAATTTTGTTTCTGGTGTCCTTTGACAGCTCTTTGGTCTTGGCCATAATGGAGTTTGGAGTGTGACTGTTTGAGGTTGTGTACAGGTGTCTTTTATACTGATAACAAGTTCAAACAGGTGCCATTAATACAGGTAACGAGTGGAGGACAGATGAGCTTCTTAAAGAAGAAATCTTGCTTGTTTGTAGGTGACCAAATACTTATTTTCCATCATCATTTGTTTCTGGTGTCCTTTGACAGCTCTTTGGTCTTGGGTCAACAGGTGCCATTAATACAGGTAACAAGTAGAGGACAGGGGAGCCTCTTAAAGAAGAAGTTACAGGTCTGTGAGAGCCAGAAATCTTGCTTGTTTGTAGGTGACCAAATACTTATTTTCCACCATAATTTGCAAATAAATTCATTAAAAATCCTACAATGTGATTTTCTGGATTTTGTTTCTAATTTTGTCTGTCATAGTTGAAGTGTACCTATGATGAACATTACAGGCCTCGCTCATCTTTATAAGTGGGAGAACTTGCACAATTGGTGGCTGACTAAATACTTTTTTGCCCCACTGTACATCACAACATTGTAAAATACATTGTAGTTTTATCAACACATTTTCATGTAATAATATTCGCACAATGGATAAAAGAAATGGACATCAAATAACACATACTAGTACAAAAAGTATGTTGATTGGAAAGGTGGATGAGAATTGTTACTTGACTGCTGTTGATGATTTTACCAGACCGTTTTAAAGCATTTCTGTTAAAACATGTATCAGTTTTTGTTTCATGTATCAGTATCAGTTTTTGTTTGTTTGTGATGTTACCTAGCTGACTTCTTATGAAAATATCGGGTAAGGTACTGCCTGGTAACTGGAAAATATTTGCTACTGGCAGAGACAGACATGAGACCATAGTTGATTTGGTAATATACATTTTTGTCTTCTTCTAATGCCTCTTAAGGGGGAAATTATTTAAAAGTAACTGAAAGTAATCAGATTACTTTAGGGAGTTTGGGTATGGCTGTTATTGTCATGCAAAAGTCTCCCTTGCTCACTGTAATTGACTGTTAATTAACATAAACACATTTAGCATCTCCAGGCCTCCACGCATACAAGCCACTGATGCATGCCTTTGGAACACTACATTTTTTTACCTCTTTTCTTCGATCATGTCTCATTGCTGCATCTCCCCAATGGGCTAGGGAGGCGAAGGTTGAGTCATGACTTGCCAAACAACGCTTCTTAACACCTGACCGCTTAACCCGAAAGCCAGCCACACCAATGTGTCTGAAGAAACAATGTTCAACTGACAAAGGAGGTCAGCCTGCAGGCACCACAAGGAGTCTCTAGAGTGCGATGTGCCAAGAGGTGTGCAATTGGCCCAGCATTGTCCGGGTTTGGGGAGAGTTTGGCCAGGGGGGGGCCAAACTCTCCCCAAACCCAAACAATGCTGGGCCAATTGTGCACCTCCCTATGGGACTCCCAATTACGGCCGGTTGTGACACAGCCTGGGCTCGAACCTGGGTCTGTTGTGGCATCTCTAGCACTGCAATGCACCAAATTACGTACCAAAGACATCTTAAATCAGTTTATATAATGTTTTCCTGCAGTGCATAATATGTGGTAGGGTATTTATTGTATAATGGCACAATACATTTTCTGGGCTTGGGCTCATATTTTGGCCTATTTATATGCATAAGCTCTAATATGTCTATGGGTGTTTTTAATTAGTCATCACCTTAGAAAGCGCTGTCCATTTCATTGATAGGCTTTGAAACAACATCCACAATGACCATGTTTTCCACTCAGTTTCAACCGGTTGTTGAACTTCTATATTCAAATTGATAATTCACGGTGAGTTTTATAGGCATGATACTGTTTTGATGATGTGTTTCATGTGATTTGCAATTGCATTTGTATAGATGTCAGAGTGGTTAGAGAGACAAAAAAAGCCTTGAGGAACAGGCCATTAGCAACCTGATGGTCATTAGCGAGTTGGGAACTACCAACGCATGTCCATGATATTTGCAAGCCTCATGACTGCAGGTGTGATGGTAATATGTTCACCGCCACAGCTCTAAATTGATTACAATTTTGGACAGGTAACTAGTAACTGTAATGGATTACATTTAGAAAGTAACCTACCCAACCTTGTGGACAACTTTATGACCAAGGATTTCAATCTTCTGTGGTAAAATATTACAGGGAATGAGATGGGTTGAACATATGAAAGGTTTTCTGGGTTACCGATTTCCATTTGTTATATTGAGATATCTTATTAAGGTCAGAGCCATTTATATTTGCTAAATTGTTTCTGGGGCAAAAGGTTTGCCCAGAAAATCTGACAGGTTTTAATAACACACTTCAGGCATCCTGCAGTAATTGTGAAAATAATTAAATGTGTGGGCAGACTAAAGTTCCTGGATGTGATTGTAAGGGAGAGGAAAGAGGTCAGACATCTTCTTATCTATATGGACGAATGAAGTCCTGTGCAGTTGACGAGCTCTTAATATAAAATTAAAGATGCTTGATTTCAGTTATTTTAAAGGTGAAGTTCACGTTCAATACATGGCAAGGCTGCATATTCTTCTTTTAATTTATGATCATTGACAACCTTAGTTTGCGTTTTGGCAAAGGTGATTGTCATTGGCTAACACTGGTCGTCCTTTTAGAGACGTTTTCATTTCGTTTGGAATATTTAACATTTAGGATTTTCAGTTACACAAAGTATCTTTGCTCATCTCAACAGACATGGAAAATAAATCAATCTTGTTATTTTTTTCACTTTTTCACCTAAAGATGACAAATGTATCTACTATTGATGCTTTGTGACTATATGAATATAACAACATGCAACTGTAATTATTAAAACAAATGTGATGACAGTTGTTCAGCTAATGGGCAAATTACAATGACATTTTAACAGTCAAAATTATTTAAATTGCAGACACTCAAACTATACTTTCTTTCGTAAGTTTAACTGACAAGATACAAATGGTGTGCACATGTAGACTTTCAAACAACTACTCAACTAAAACATGAGAGGGGAAGAGGAATTGTTGGAAGACTTTTTACTCTATTATAACATTGCAAACCCAAACCCCCCAAATCTGGTTTTGCCAGAGAGGGATTTTGTATAATTGTATATAAAACATACATTGTTCAGTGACAGCTCTGCCCAGGCTTGAAACAGAAACGAGGGCAAATGCTCAGACCTGTGTGCAATTTACAAATGAATTTCCCTAACGCCTCAGTGCTTCATAAAAGCATTTGTCCTGACTCAGATTGAACACAGCTGAATGATCTTATCCATATTCCTAACGTCTTTACATGAAAATGTTTTCCATTTTCTGAAACACATAGTTACATTTTCATATTCATATTCTCAGGTGCAACAAGCGTTACTGATTGCCCTTTTTTTCCATCTAACCTCTTGTTAGGTTATGAAGTGGAACTGAGTGGCAGCAAAATCCGACTTCGCCAGCTTGACTGGAATTGGAAACCCCTTGAGGTGGCACATGCACCATAGTCTTGCTTTACACCGTGAACTTTATAATTTCCATTGCAACATGTAATGCATCTGCCTTTTGAGATTGGTTTTTCATTGACATGAAATAAAATGCACATACATGCTAGTTATTAGCATGTAAGAAAGGCCCGAAAAAATTGCATGGACTGTTCTCTCTGTATCCGTCCAGTAGGTGGTACCGGAGCATTGGGCCTCGGACCAACTGGCTCCAAGACAGCTTCTTAATGACAAGCCATTAGACTCTTGAAAAGAAAACAACTGTTGAAAAGAAAAAAATCTGCCTGCCACCCTCTCCCACGGACTATCTGCACTGAATTTCTGCACTGACTTTATGCTCACCCACAGGTCTATATATTTCTATAAAAAGCCCTCTTGCATAAACTTCCGCCATACCTTACCTCGTTATTAACCTTCAGACGTATAAGTTACCAGACCCGGACTCAGGGATGGTTAACCCTGAAGATCTTTTCAACCTCTACAAGTTAGGTGAATCTCCTTTTAGTTTCATTTGGAATGATCTTCAAAAGTCCTTAAAGTTGGTGGATTTGGTGCCCTCAAGGGCAATTCAGGCAGATGTTTGAGTGCCTTTTTACTGAAGAATTGATTGTGTTTTCCTTTTATTGTTTGTATTTGCTTTTCATGTATTAAATAATTGATGTGTACCATAGATACTATGTTAGGTTGAATTGTTGTTTATTGATTTATTGACTATTGATATGTTTGACAGGTTGTCATTGTAAATAAGAATTGGTTCTTAATTGACTTAAGCCCTATTCACACGGATTAGTTTTACTGGGGGAGAAAGGGTTATGTAATTATGCACAAATCACCACATCTGTAATTTTTTTATTTTGTATTAATTGGTTTACAAATTTGGGAGCCAAACTCTAGTTATCAGTGTAGCCGGATATCGCCTGGACATGTAGAAAAATCACACCTAGAATAAAAACCTCCAGGCTTCCATCATAACGGTAAATTTATATTAAAGAGGGCAGTTTAATTTTTTTAATCTTGTCTGAATCATCCTCTGGAATAATGGACATTCTGGGGTAATAATCAATACCTATACTATACCTATAGTTGTATTACAAAAGTAGTTTGAAATGTTTTGGCAAAGTTTACAGGTAACATTTGAGATATTTTGTAGCGACTTTGTCGGTTGGAAGCAGTGTTTTTCTGGATCAAACGCGCCAAATAAATTGACATTTTGGATATATTGACGGAATTAATCGAACAAAAGGACCATTTGTGATGTTTATGGGACATATAGGAGTGCCAACAAAAGAATCTCGTCAAAGGTAAGGCATGATTTATATTTTATTTCTGAATTTTGAAATATGCTACTCTCTCATTCTTTACTGTTATGCTATCAGCAGATAATAGCATCTTATGCTTTCGCTAAAAAGCATTTTTTAAATCTGACATGTTGGCTGGATTCATAGCGGGTGTACCTTTAATTTGCTATCTTGCATGTGTAATTTAATGAAAGTTTGATTTTTATAGAAATGTATTTGAATTTGGCGCTCTGCATTTTCCCTGGCTATTGGCCATGTGGGACGCAAGCGTCCCATCTACCCCAGAGAGGTTAAGGACAACAAAGTCAAGGTATTGGAGTGGCCATCACAAAGCCCTGACCTCAATCCTATAGAAAATTTGTGGGCAGAACTGAAAAAGCGTATGCAGGCAAGGAGGCCTTACAAACCTGACTCAGTTACACCAGGTCTGTCTGTAGGAATGGGCCAAAATTCACCCAACTTATTGTGGGAAGCTTGTGGAAAGCTACCCGATACGTTTGACCCAAGTTAAACAATTTAAAGGTAATGCTACCAAATACTAATTGAGTGTATGTAAACTTCTAAGCCACTGGGATTGTGATTAAATAAATAAAACCTGAAATAAATCATTCTCTCTACTATTATTCTGACATTTCACATTCTTAAAATAAAGTGGTGATCCTAACTGACCTAGAGTATGGCATTTTTACTAGGATTATATGTCAGGAATTGTGAAAAACGGAGTTTAAATGTAGTTTGGCTAAGCTATATGTAAACTTCTGACTTCAACTGTATCCCAAAAGAAAGATATGATCTTACTACAATACATTTTAACACAAAGTTAGCAAAAATAGATAGCTACCATGGAAAGGAAAATGGAAAGGAAAATACCTGTATATTGTAGAAAAATATCCCAGTTTACCTATTTACTTTTGGTCTTGCGTAGACCTAGCAACCTTTTTTTAATTATATGAGCAAAAAAGATTCAATTTTATTTGGAATGGCAAGCGAGACAAAATTAAATGGGTCTATAAATATAATGAACATGAATTTGAAGGGAAGAAATGATTAAATATTAAAGCATTAGATTTCTCACTAAAGTCGTCAGTCATACCAAAGTTATATTTAAATCCGAACTGGTTCTCTAGCAGATTAGTAAGAATGTCTCACCCCATGTTCAAGAATTGCCTTTTTCCCTTTATTCAGATTACAACCTCTCACCTTTGGTTATATGAAAATGAAATAATCTCCAAAATATCTCTATTTTTAAAACAAGCCATAGAAAGATGGTTGCAATTTCAGTTTAATCCACCAGAAAAGACAGAACAAATAATACAATAAATATTGTGGTTAAACTCAAATACGTACACTAATTCATAGAAAAAAATATTTGTAAATGATATCTTAAATTAGACGGTGTAGTTATGTCACACATGCAGCTAACTAAACTGTATTGAAATGTTTGCTTTACCCAAGAGTCAAATGGAAGGGGGGGAAAGTAAGGATCTTGTCTGTTGGCCCTGCATTATAACCCAAAATTGGTGAAAGAAAATTGTAATAAATAAAAAGTATACTTCTTTAATATAAGGACCAAGGAACTGACATCTGTGCCATTGTCACACCCTGACCATAGTTTGCTTTGTATGTTTCTATGTTTTGTTTGGTCAGGGTGTGATCTGAGTGGGCATTCTATGTTGTGTGTTTAGTTTGTCTGTTTCTGTGTTTGGCCTGATATGGTTCTCAATCAGAGGCAGGTGTTAGTCATTGTCTCTGATTGGGAACCATATTTAGGTAGCCTGTTTGGTGTTTGTTTGGGGGTGATTGTTCCTGTCTCTGTGTTTGCACCAGATAGGGCTGTTTTGGTTTTTCACATTTCTTGTTTTGTTAGTCTATTCATGTATAGTTTCTTTATTAAAGAACCATGAATAATAACCACGCTGCGTTTTGGTCCGCCTCTCCTTCAACTCAAGAAAACCGTTACAGCCATATAGATTGCAAAATAGTTGGGAAGAGATTTTCACACCGATTCCATGACACATGGTTTATGAACTGATACACAAAGCAATGCTAGATTTAAAACGTATCATTTTTCATTTTAAATCGTTATACAAAATTCTTTCAACCAATAGAATGTTCTATATATGGAGGATACAACCATCCCAGCTCTACAGATTTAGCTGTGAAGAGACAGAATCATTAGATAACTTGTTTTGGTACTGTCCATATGTTGTTTGGTTTTGGTAGCAGGTCCAGGAATGGTTGAATAAGTACATTTACCTGGAGCTAACTTTGCAGCTGGCACTACCGGGTGATTTTAAAAGTCATAGTTAGTCGATCAATAATATAATACTACTTTTATACCACTTTTAGCCAAAATGCGTATCTTTTAAACTGGCTCTCGTGATGACCGGCACAGGAAAGGAAGACCCAGAGTTACCCCTGCTGCAGAGGATAAGTTCATTATTTTATTTTATAACTGATTTATTAACCTTTATTTAACTAGGCAAGTCAGTAAATAACAAATTCTTATTTTCAATGACGGCCTACCAAAAGGCAAAAGGCCTACTGCGGGGACGGGGGCTGGGATAAAAAAAAAAGAAATATATATATATATATATATATATATATATATATATATATATATATATATATATATATATATATATATATAGGACAAAACACACATCGCAACAAGAGAGACTCCACAACACTACATAAAGAGAGACGTAAAGACAACAACATAGCATGGCAGCAACACATGACAACACAGCATGGTAGCAGCACAACATGGCAGCAGCACAACAGGGTAGCAGCACAAAACATGGTACAAACATTATTGGGCACAGACAACAGCAAAAATGACAAGAAGGTAGAGACAACAATACATCATGCAAAGCAGCCACAACTGTCAGAGTGTCCATGATTGAGTCTTTGAATGAAGATATTCAGATACAAATGTCCAGTTTGAATAAGCATCAACCAGTGGGTCTTGCGACGGGTATACAGAGATGACCAGTTTACAGAAGAGTATAGAGTGCAGTGATGTGTCCTATCAGGAGAATTGGTGAAAAATCTGATGGCCAAATGGTAAAGACCATCTAGCGGCTCAAGAGCACCATTACCTGGTGAACTATAAATGACGTCTCCGTAATCTAGCATGGGTAGGATGGTCATCTGAATCAGGGTTAGTTTGGCAGCTGGGGTGAAAGAGGAGCAATTACAATAGAGGAAACCTAGTCTAGATTTAACTTTATTCTGCAGCTTTGATATGTGCTGAGAGAAGGACAGTGTACTGTCTAGCCATTCTCCCAAGTACATGTATGAGGTGACTACCTCAAGCTCTAAACCCTCAGAGGTAGTAATCACACCTGTGGGGAGAGAGACATTATTTTTACCAAACCACATGACCTTTGTTTTGGAGGTGTTCAGAACAAGGTTAAGGGAGATAATGCGTTTTAACACAAAATCCAGTGAGGGGCCAGCTGAATATAAGACTGTATAATCTGCATATAAATGGATGAGAGAGCTTCCTACTGCCTGAGCTATGTTGTTGATATAAATTGAGAAGACAGTGCTAGCTAGAATTGAGCCTTGGGGGTACTCCCTTGGTGACAGGCAATGGCTGAGACAGCAGATATTCTGACTTTATACACTGCATTCTCTGAGAGAGGTAGTTACCAAACCAGGCCAAAGACCCCTCGGAGACACCAATACTCCTTAACCTACCAATAAGAATGGAACGATCTACCGTATCAAAAGCTTTGGCCAAGTCAATAAAACTAGCAGCACAACATTGCTTAGTATCAAGGGCAATGGTGACATCATTGAGGACCTTTTAAGGTTGTAGTGACACATCCATAACCTGAGCGGAAACCAGATTGCATACCAGAGAGAATACTATAGACATCAACAAAATTTGTCAGTTGATTATTGACAAGTTTTTCCAACACGTTTGATAAACACAGGGCAAAATCAGAATACGCCTATAACAGTACGGATTAGCTTGATCTCCCCCTTTAAATAAAGGACGCACTGTGGCTGCCTTCCAAGCAATGTGAACCTCCCCAGAAAGGAGAGACAGGCTAAAAATGTCAGAGATAGGATTGGCGATGATAGGGGCAGCAACCTTAAAGAAGAAAGGGTCTGAACCATCTGACCCAGATGTTTTTTGGGGTTCAAGTTTAAGGAGCTCCTTCAGCACCTCGGACTCAGTGACTGCAAGCAGGGAGAAACTTTGAGCGGGGCAGGGGAAAAAGAGGGAGGAGCATCGGGGCCACATGGTCAAGGTTAGGCTTACACGGATCGGGAGGACCTCATGAACGTACCTGGGGTCGAATTGTGCTTCTCACCCTAACGGTTCTCTCACTGTAAACCAAAAGCAAATGACGTTGGTGGGCAGGCTTCATTTTGGGACTACTTTTCTCATGGTCGCTTAAATCAGACCGAGCGAGCTATGGTCAAGCGGGATATCTCGTTGAACTCGGCACGGCCTAGAGATTATGGTAATGCCATTGCCTGCTCTCTGTCTTTAAGCATCACACTTTGTCACTCCATCCTTGCTGTGTGTGTGTGTGTGTGTGTGTGTGTGTGTGTGTGTGTGTGTGTATGTGTGTGTGTGTGTGTGTGTGTGTGTGTGTGTGTGTGTGTGTGTGTGTGTGTGTGTGTGTGTGTGTGTGTGTGTGTGTGAGAGAGAGCTTTTCTTTGACATCTGTTGGGGGAAATGACTGACTTACAGTTCATGGGGGTTGCCTAATCACACAGATGAGGCTTTGAAAAGGTCTGACCATTTTAACCCTTCAAAAGTTATTTACGGAGGGTTTAGTGAGTGTGTGTTATTTCAGAAAATCACAGAAATCTCGCAGACCTCCGCAGCATACTTTAAAAAGATTTGTATGAACACCCTGCAACTGGATCTGTAACTGTTAAAAAAAAAAAATATTTTTGAACATCACCAATTTGACATTGTTCAATTTCTCTTAAACAACGATAGATAAATGTCTGGTTCTTTTTTTATTGACACCATAGGTTCCTTTACTTTGACGTGAAGCGGAAAAATTATTGCTCTATTTTCATTTTGGACCTTTAATCCCAGAAAAAATGGCCATAACTCAAAAACCGCTGAGGCTTAGATGCCATCTTGTTCGGGGCCAACTGCCCATTATGCCAAACCTACGCTTACCAAGTTTCTGCTTCGAAGTCTTTTCCGTTTTGGAGATAAGGCCACGTCGTGATTCGTGATGTTTTGTACATTTGCAATATGATTCCATTCGCCCTCTTGTGGGATTTATCGGGACAGCGGCCCGACGCCGTCCGTTAATTTTACAAACGTTTTCGGACGTCTGGTAAGGGACCGTACATTTGCAATATGGACTTTCTCACTAACCATACGGCGAATGTCAAAATGTTCCCTTAAGGTATGTAAACTTCTGATTTCAACTGTATTATTCAGATACTGACTGTTAGCACTTGGTGGTCTCTAGCAGCTTTCAACAAGAATGGTCTTCAGGTGAGTCAGATGAACCTGTAGCCATATTACTTCAACAATATTTAACATGAGATTCTCTCTAAGCTTTACAGGAATGTGGTTCTGAATATAGACCGTAACACCGCCCCCATTGGCATTTCTGTCTTTTCTGTAGATCTTATAAACATGTATTGCTACCAAAGTATCATCAAAGTTATTATCTAAGTGAGTTTTAGAGATAGTCATAATATGAATGTCATCTGTTGCTAATAAGTTATTGATTTCATTAACCTTGTTTCTTAGGCTACATATGTTAATGAGGTCATTTTAGGCACTTTTCTGCAATGCTTAAATGTTTGTATTGTTTTACTGGGAAGCTTATCAGAAGTAAACATGCTCATGTTAATCATATTTGAGCTGATAGTGCAGGGTGAGCTGCACACAGTGGACTTCCTTCTAGGGCACACCGCCTCAGTGCTAACTGTATGACTCTGGTTCATAGGCACGTAATTACTGCATACAATTGCTGTAGGGTCAACAGCAGCATTTTCACTTTTGGATGAATGGCGTGCCCAGAGTGAACTGCCTCCTACTCTGTCCCAGATGCTAATATATGCATATTATTATTAGTATTGGATAGAAAACACTCTGAAGTTTGAATGATGTCTGTGAGTATAACAGAACTCATATGGCAGGCGAAAACCTGAGAAAAATCCAACCAGGAAGTGGGACATATGAGGTTTGTAGTTTTTCAAAGCTTTGCCTACCAAGTACACATTGAGATATGGATGAGGTTGCACTTCCTAGGATTTCTACTAGATGTCAACTGTCTTTGAAAGTTGAATGAGGATTCTACTATAAAGGAGGGGCTCATGAGACCTGTTTTTGTCAGCTGTCTGGCAGAGAGCCTCGGTCTCATGATGCGTGCTCCCGACAGAGTTACCTCGCGTCCAGTGCTTTTTCTGAAGACAGAAATTCTCCGGTTGGAACATTATTGAAGTTTTATGTTAAAAACATCCTAACGATTGATTCCATACATCGTTTGACATGTTTCTAAAGGTCTGTAACGGAACTTTTCAAGTTTTTGTCTGGATGCAATGATCACGCCTCATGAAGATGGATTACTGGGCTGAACACGCTAACAACAAGTGGCTATTTGGACATAAATGATGGAACTTTATGGAACAAATCAGTAATTTATTGTCAAACTGGGATTCCTGGGAGTGCCTTCTGATGAAGATCATCAAAGGTAAGTGAATATTTATGGTGTTGTTTATAACTTTGTTGATTCCAAAATGGCAGATATTCCTCTGGCTGTTTTGGGTTCTGAGCGCCGTTCTCAGATTATGGTTTTTCCGTAAAGTTTTTTTAAAATCTTACAGTCTATCTTTAAATCTGTGAATAACACTAGTATCTTTTATCAATGTTTATTATGAGAATTTCTGCTAAAATCACCGGATGATTGACCTCTGACCTCAGCAGTGATACCAACCCTAATTATGCCATTAGCGAAAAAACAGCCAAAATTACAAATGCTCTCCAAAATCAACCATCAAACACAGGCTTTGTGACGGTTCTCCCCACTTTTGCACTGATGAATCGCCATAAAAATGTGGCATCGGTCCAATACCACAGTGCACAGCTGAAGCACGTGCCAGACATGGCTAACATGAGGGGACAGGTGGAGAGAACTTAGCAACTATTGACAAAAGCAGGATATTAAAACATTCTGCTAGTCGAGGAACTGCGTTTGAAATCTGAACAATTAAAAGTAATTGCAAATACTTATGCCGATGAACGAGCACAAGCTCTTCAACAAAATCGTTGTTTCCAGGAACAACTCGATAAAGCCAAAACTATATAGGAGGAAGTCCACTCCAAACTAGATAAGTCTGTTGAGTTATCTACAAACAGGAGCGCACAATTTGATAACAAGAAGGCAGTTTTGTTGAACGTTACTCAGAGTAACAATGTTCTACTCCAAATTCTGCAGACCAAGACGATCAGTTGATGAACACAATGACTAAGTTGGATGACAAATCAGCAGAACTCATTGAAGTCCCTGACCAGATGAATGATGAGAAAACTCAGGTGATGAAGATGGTAATCCTGATTTCTAAGCAAGCGGAAGAAATCTCATCACTGAATCTCTTGCTCCGTACTCAAGACCTATATCTGCAAACCATGACAGAAAGTTTGAGACCAAAAGGAGCAAGTGCGACACTTACGTGTCAAAAATCAGTCCTCTAAGCGCTCAAGTGGACTCTGCAATGCAGCAGAATACCACCCTTAGGGACCATCTGGAGGAAGTCCAGAATGGTCATGCTCTACAGCGTGACTATCCATCCAAGCAACCCGAGCCTAGTACTCAAAGGAGTCAAGATTATACGTTTCAGACATTGCCTCCATCATGTGTCCCTCAGTCTTCTCCTCTTGGCCATATGGCACTGAGTAATATGGCGCCTCTTGGCCAACAAAGCCAAAGCTTGGCTTCGCCTCTTGGCCTTTCGGCCCCACTTACCCCACAGGATGAAGCCAACCATCTCCGCCCGCTTGATGCGGAATACCTTAACAAACATGTCAAGAATTTCCCCACCTCTGACCCCATTCCAGGTCAGCCAGTGGGAGTTTAGCCAGTGGGAGTTCTCAGATCGGCTGTACCAACTTCAAACAAGTCCCATGACATTTACAGGCTGACCACACCGCCCGCGTCGCGTGTGCGAATGTTGCGAAATAAATGTAGAAATCTATGTTAATCAATTATTGCACCCACACTGCTCACGCACGCCAACGAGCGTCTGCGTTGCCAAGGGCAAAAATAGAAATCAGTTCTATTTGTGACACAGATCGCTCTGCAAGTCCTGCCTCTCCCATCTCCTCATTGGGTTATGGAAGCGGGTACCCACATGCCCTCTCCTCATTGGTTATACCCACGTGGGGACTGAAAGACAAACGAGGTCAGTGGCGGTAATGCACCTAATTTATGAAAGTTGCCAATAGCAATATAAAGTCGAGAAGAAAAAGCCTGGAAGGAAGAGAGATGACTAGAAACAATTTGGTTGACAGTTATGTGTGGATGGCGGAGTAGAGGACCTTGTGCATTTCAGGTAAAATAACAACTCAATGTTTATATCCCACGACAAATTAGCTAGCAACAGCAAGCTAGCTAAATAGAACAAATGAACTAGCAAGTGCAAATGAACTAGCAAAATTGCCATAAATGTTTCATGCTTTTCGACCTGTCCTCAAATTAATATAATTGGTTCAGAGTTTATTATTGATTTTTTTAACCTGTGTCGTGTCTTTACTATCATTAAATGAAGACTTTTAGTGTTTATCAAATATTCTCTGTAATTGGTATTACGCGATTAAACTGATTAATCATGTAACTGTAATTAACTAGGAAGTCGGGGCACCAAGGAAAATATTCAGATTACAAAGTCATAATTTTCCTAATATAACTTTTCAGATATTTTCATATCTGATCAAAAGTCTTCTGAATTAATTATTTATTTATTTTACCTCATGTTAGTCTCATTCCAAATGTCGTAAATTGTTGGTTATCTGCACAAACCCAGTCTTCACTATGAGTCATCCATACATCAATTGTCTTAAATAATTCATTTATTAACTAACTAAACAATCAATCACAGAAGTGCACACACAAACAAAGTAAATATGGTTACAAGTAATGATAGGGGAATGTGCCCTAGTGGGCTAAACCGGCATCGCAGCTTGTTAGACAAAAGGGGAGTGGGGGTCAGCTGAAAAGTCACTACAGAGTTGATATATAACAATTGAAATGCTTATCTTTTTCACATGAACGCTCATTCACTCTGGAACAATTGCAATCAATATATATATTTACGCTCAGTGTGTCGTCGGGATCTCTGTTTAAAAGTTTGTTTCTGTTGGAGAGTGTCCGTCCTCTCGCTCTGTCGTGGTTAGAGTGGATAGTTCAGAGTGACATTCATTCATGTCGTTATAGAATAGATGTTTCGGTTGTCGGTCTTCCCGTTCAATGATACCGAATTCCTAGCTGCAGACTAGTAATTAATATCAAAGACTTGTTCTTATTCTGTCGGTATCGATAGTCTAAGAGTTTAACCATGTGGGATGGTTAAAAGATTCAGCAGTCTGGTCTCAACCTTGGCCCTCTCATTATCGAGGTAAGCTGGTCTGCAACCTTTGTCCTCTCGTAATTGAGAGAAACATGGTCTATTGAGAAATTCTCAAAGTGGGGGTTTTATTCGGGAGTTGCAGAAAAGGGGCTGTCCCAGGATGCCCGACCCTAACTGGCTCATGGGCGGTCCTCTGATTTAGTTAAACTCAAAAGGGAATTGGAGTTTCCTTCATTAAACAGTCCAAAATCACATTACACAGATTTACAAACAGTATCATCCTCACTCATTCATCTTATACAACAATTAGATGTAAACCTCATATCTGAGGCTATTATATAAACAGCGTTATGGTAATGTGGTTGTATTGTCTCCCATGAGTTCACCAAATCGTATCAAACGGACTAGTCCGTAGTTGGATTCTTCACTGATCTTTTATACCTTCTCCAGAACATAAATGTTGTTCGAACCTCAAGTTCTGTGAGGTGGAAGAAATTCCTTTGTTCTCTATGAAAATTCACTCTGTCTCTATACTGTGGCCATGAGGAGATAATCTCCTCCAGGAATTTACGACCTCTCTCTGACCACAGCAGCCTGTGTGTAGGAGACAGGGAGAGGGGGATGGGGCTTGCTGTACCCAAAGAGGGCAATGTCATGACACCTGCGTGTCGTGATCGCGTTTGGTGTGGGGGGACAAAATAAATGTATGCATGATGGCGTGCGAGCAGAGCCGGTTTGGGTTAAGTATAACTGATAAGAGTTAATTCAAGGGAAACGAATAAATAATAAAAATAATTACTATGCCCCTGCTTGAATAATTTGGATAGGATAACAAAATTACAATAAATAAGATCAATTAAATATCAAATCTCCATAGCCAAAGTCACAACAGACTGATACAACACCTACTGAGGTTGAGAACTCCTGCTGACAAAGATTCAATTCCTGCTGACAAAGATTCAATTCCTGTTGAGATGGACATAACTTCTACTGACACTGACTCAACTCCAACCAAGAAGGACTCAACCCCTACTAACGATGCAATTCTGTCAATATGGACACTATACTTTTAACCCAAATGCTGGTTGTCAGTGACAGAATCTCTACAACCAAAATGTTGTTTGAACACTCAAATGTACGGGAACAGTAAAACTTCAGATTTGCCTGAGAACAGACAAGCTAAAAGGAGAAGCCACACCTATTTAAGATAGGGATTACCAACAGATTTGAAGAAAAACTGGACAGGGGAAAACCACCTGATGAGGGCTTTTTTTTAGGCTCTCTGAAGTGGACAGGCTAAAGTGAGGTGTAGCTCTTGCCAACTGAGGCACTGGACAAACAGGTCTTAAATACCAGCTGGTCCTGCGCAGGTGAAACCCATCCTGACTAACGAGGGGACTCCACTCAGTGCCTACCACAACGTGCTAATGTGGTAGGTTAGACATGCTAAAATGGAGAGAATTCAAAGCCTGTAACACGATGGCGGTGGTAGAGCGGAAACTAGGGAGGAAGATGGCGGAAGTGGAGTCGGAGTTCGAATTAAGCAGCACGTCGAGTAAATTTGGTGAAGACATTTGGTGAATGTTCTGAATGGACAACAATAATATAAAAAACTGGAACAAAAAATAAATAGTCTAAAATTGGATTGGAGGATACATCTGTAAATAGAAATTAATCACTTCTTAGGATGCGTTTGTTGAGTAAGGATGCGTATGTGGGAAAACCCGTTTGAGGTGGTGAAGTATGCGCTTGGAAAACTGGAGTCTGTTAGAGTGCCTAGGGGTGGTCTTATTTTGATTCATTGTATTTCTGAAGAGCAGAGGAAGATTGCAGTGGGCCTCAAAAGAATCCGGACAACAGAAAATTTGTGTTTTGAACCTCGGAGTAGAGCACCCATCAAAGGAGTCATCTAAGCGGTGATGAAGGGTGTTCAGGTTGAATACCTGAAGAGAATTCCTGGTGTGGTTGGTGCCCTGCATCTGACCTGCTGAGTGAATGGAGAAAAAGAAAGTCTGTTGTTTTTTGATGAAGAGCAAATACCTACACATGTGAAGTTTGGTTATGTAAGATACGCCGTAAGGGCTTTCACCCCCAAGCCACTGCAGTGTACGAATTGTAAAGGATTTGGCCATGTTTCAAGTGTGTGCAGACGAACAGAGTATACTGAAAATAGTTGTGTGTGTGTGTGTGTGTGTTTAGAAGGACGACGTTGTTGCAATTGATCCTGAGTTCTTGGAGTGCCCTGTAAGGGTGAAATAAATTGAGGTGGCAAAAGTTAGTGGTCAATCGAATCTCCTATTAAAATGATGATTAAAATAATTGAGAAAATAAGTAATTCTAGTGAATTGATGGTAGTTGAGACTCCACAGCCTGTAGTAAATGTTTGCTGCCAGACAAAAGATACCCTGTGTGTTAAAATGGTGGATTTTGTTGCGTTCATTGCCACAGTTAAAAACTGTACAGAGCAAGTCTCAAAAGTTGAAGAAACTAGACGTTATTGTGGCTGCAGCAGAAACGTTTTTGGGACTCAAGGATTTTACATCAAAAGACTCCCATTGAGCCTGTGTAGGGATCATATGTTTTATTTATAAAAATTATTATTTTTTGGGGGGGATCCTGTTTCCATCCTGCATAGTAGGTGGCGGGATGCACATTAAATAGTGTGATTGGCAATATACCATAGAAGAGAAGAAGCATGACGTCAATACCTGTTTCCTAAATAGTGACGGTAAGTCCGTTAATTAAATATTATTTGACATGTGGGATGTTGATGGAACATATTCAGAAAACATTACTCATATGTACGCATGTTGCATATAAATTAATATGCCCCACTGGTGTGTTTCATTTTGAACCGGTCTTTTGAACTGTTTCTTTACCAGCAGAGGATGCTCATGGCATTCCAGACTACAGGAGAAGAATCTCTCCCCCCTATTCCCTGACAGTTCAACCTCCACTGCTGAGACCCAGCTAATAAGATCCCTGGGCTCTCTCCAACCTGCTTTTATCTCCATTTAATGCAATGGAATATATAAACACTATAATTGTACATTTTGACATTTTAGCAGAAATACTATCAGTATAGTGTATACTACCACATAGTGTTTAGTCAGGACAAAAGTACATTTGTACTGCTGAATTTAAAAAAAAGAGCATCTATGTGTTCAGGAGAGGAAATTGCTATGTCGTGTTTGGGTCTACATAATGTTTTGTAAGGACATATAAATTGTATTAAATAAACATATACATTGTATTAAAATACTTGGTGAGGGTTGTGCTATCCCCTTGTCATATTTCCACAACTTAAACCTGAAATGGAAATGAAAGGGGAAGTTATAGGATTTTTTGCCATATTTAATAATATTACTCTGTGAGCTTGGTATTCTTACGATGCGAAAGCCTTGTTTGAGGTAGCCTTGTTGAAAGTTGCACAGGCTCATATTTGTATTTCCGCTTGAAAGAAGAACTTGTTTGGGCTATAACCTCTGTAGAGGGCTTTGTGTGTTCAACTCACACTGTTTTTTTAGCAGTGTCAGGGTTTGACTGTCCAGGTGTGGACACACTATCTGCCTGGCTGACACAGTAGGCTTTTATGGGCTTCGGTGTCATTTCTGTTGGGAAAACACAATCCATTTCCCCCATGAAGAACCAGCTGACAGCTGTCATTAATACAATGTCTCTTTTGTTGAGAGAGAAATGGGCACGTCTCTCACATTTAATTGAAATGTAATAATAAGAGTACTTTCAGAGGACTGAACTCTTGACTTCCAGTTGCTTTACTCAGATGTGGCCAATCAAATTCTTTATTTGGTTCGGGGGCCCCCCACCTCACGACAAAACATTTTAATGGCTCCCCTCTTGACGGTGGAGAGAAATGTTTTGTCTTTATGTTCATTTCCTGCAGTTTTATGTTGCCAAGGGGTATAGGGGTGTAAAATTGTTGCAGTTTAAAATTCTACCCATTTTGCCATGTGGTGGTGAGACCATTGCTGTTTTAAAGCTAACTTCCAACAACCACTGATGCACAACCACATTTAGCAATTGCACCTGGAGTATTCTACTATTCTTACTCTCGATAGTAAGTTGACAACTC
The DNA here is from genome assembly GCF_002021735.2 of Oncorhynchus kisutch. Lineage (NCBI taxonomy): Eukaryota > Metazoa > Chordata > Actinopteri > Salmoniformes > Salmonidae > Oncorhynchus > Oncorhynchus kisutch. The sequence continues at coordinate 5,710,747 of NC_034194.2, forward strand.
GACTGAGTTTCTTAAAAAAGTTTGGAGGCCCCCTGGCGGTCGGGGGCCTTAAGCGACTGCTTATTGCTGATTCCGGCCCCGAGTATCAATGTTATTTGATCTTACTTATACATACTTAAATTAATTGTATGTATCATTTTTGTAAAGCCAAAGATTGAACACACAACTGTGACTTCTGTAGACATTTAATTAGTGGTTCCACATGTTCTAAGGTACACGTTCTTTAGGTGCTCAAATCCTCCAAACTGCTCCTGACAACACTTCATCTTTAAAATGTTGTGAGTGATAGTTGTTGACATGTCTCTGGACTCGGCCAAGCCGCCTCCATACATGGATTGCTGTCCACATGCTTGTGAAGTTATCGCCTGCTGGAGTTAAAAGGCAGTTAGTACATTATTTATGCACTGCTGAAAGGTGACTCATTCAGAAGAGACAGTCAAACAAAACACAGTAAATCAAGTTAGTCTTCATTCTGAAATAATGATTAATTTTAATATAGTTCTCTCAAAATGAAAAATAGTGAAATTAAGAGGCTGCGACTTCTGGCTATCCCTTTTATATTAGCTCATTTAAATGTTCAGTTTTGGTGTTTTCTTTCTCAATTTAGGAAGATATGCAATGGGGGTAATATTTGTGTAACAACATTGTCAATTTAAGCCTTTACTGATAATCAAAATAAGCAAGGAAGACATTTTAGAGCTAATTTGAGAGAACATTTTTATCGAAAAAAATACTGAATACTGAAAACTAAATGGAATAGGCAAACTTTTTAAAATACCTCTCCCCACACATGGTACAGCCCGGGCCTCAGCAACTGCCCAGGCTTGTCCCAGAGCACATCCTTAAGGATTTGCTGAAGAAAGACTGAAGGTACCCGTTTGCTTCTCAATAATCCTTGGCCTAAGGCAACCACATATCTCAGTAAGTCCTAACTCTTCTCACATTGTAAGTGTAGATATATTCTGCATCATTAATTTGGTCTAACTTCCCGAGGCAGTTGTTTGATATGTGGTATTTTACTGAAGGTTGATAAGCTAAAGTTAATTGCAATAAGTAGACTACAGATACTGCTTGGAAATGTAAGTTGAAATCTGGAGGAGACATATCCTTGTTTCCACAGTCAGTTAGCACGTAACTAATAAAAAAAAACATGGGAGGACATGGATTTCATGTGAAGAGTGATTTGTATTCAGAAATAAATCAGATGGCATACAATACAGAATCAAAGCAGAGTTCCCCAAAACCAACTCAAAGGCTCAGTCTCTGATTTACAAATGCAAAATCAAGTCTCTGTTTTATTTAAGAAGTCTATAACTAGGCCTTTACACTTTGGATATTGGAAGTCGATTGTCCACACAAAGGAAACGTATCTTGATGATCAATACAAATATCCCATACAAGTCTTTGAAAATGTTCTCACTTGTATGAAGTGAGAACTAGACATTAAAACTGTAAACAGTTCCCGAAATTAGTAATAATTTCTGACCACAACATCCAGTCAGCCAAGATGGCTGCCCTTTTCTTGACACACCCACTCCTTTTTTCACTCAAATCAAGAAGTGCAACAGGTATTAAAACATTATCCGGCTAAAACAATGAAGAGCCTGAGGTTAGATTTGATAGTCTATACAAGTCTGAGGTCTGAAGGCTGAAGGATTTTATGCAAGGCGATACAACTATAGTACTATAATGAATTGGACAACTAACCTTTCATCACGAGCTGTTTTATATTCAGATGAAAAACAGATTCTGCAGCAAAAGTTGAAATCTTTAACCGTCATGAAATTGGATTGTGTTTGTGTGTTAGGTCACCCATTCGTCCTCTTGTTTTTTTCTCATATTTCCTCCTTGTGCTTCTTGTATGTTTGGAGAGATAAGTCTTCTAGCAATCAATCAGACTCGACTGCCCTGGCATACCTTCCAACACTGATGAAGCAGGAACCAAGATTGAATTACAATTCCTGTTCTATTTATCACATTTCCAGAAACTTGAATAAAAAGAAACGCTCTGAATTGCAACCTACCTAACAATAAGGTAATCTGAGATGAAGGAAGAGGTGCTCTTAGACCCCTTTTTTGAAGGGCTAAGTGTTTTTCACTCAAATAGACCATAGGGAGACTCAAATGACTCAAAAGGCTATATCGCCAAGCACTTGTGGTTTGCTTTATTTATTTATTCATTTGAGGTCCGGACACTGACATATCTGACTGCATCTGAATTGCTGTGAATTGACACCGGTTACTGTTCATAATGTGAGCTTGGGTGTCTTTCCTGACCACAGTTCATTCAACCTCCCCTCACTGCAATTTAACTGCCCTTAAAATGTATTGATGGCAACACAGGAGCTGTGGGGCGAGACAGGATTATCAGTCTTTGTTGTGTGAGTGTGTCTATTATCCTGACCTCTATTCACAATGGGCCTTTAGGAGTGTCGCTTCCAGCCACATAGCAAAGTACCCATAGACAAACAACATGTGAACCAGAGATCTCCCTTTGTCCCAATGCACTAGACACTTACGGTCCAACTCTGAACAAAGCACTCAACTTCAGGTAAGGCTCTCCAACAAATATTGATTTCATAAACTGAAGTGCACTCTTTAAGTTGTTATTGTTTTCCTTGAATATCAATGGTAATATTGTGTCATCTGTATGCTGCATATTCACAGCCATAGAAAAAGTCCATTATCTGTGGTTGGCCTCTGTGAATTAAAATGCATCCATGTGCTTTAGGGGGCACATTCTGTACTGTGTGTTAAACTGAATGACACTGAAATGTATCCAGTATTGTGGCCGATGCACATGCTGTTGTACTGACTGTAGCAATGTGTGAGGGAGACAGCCTCTTTTCAGCCCAAGGGACTGGGAAAGCAAGGTGTTTTTATCCCCTGTGGTCACTAACCTAGAAGTAGTACATTACTAGCCTGCTGCGTAATTTATTCATGCTGACTAATTTATTCATGATAATCTCTAGAAATGCTTTCTTCTGGTATGTTACTTAAAAAAAATTATTACCCATTGAGTTAATGCTTATTAAAACAAATTAGCTGTGTAACATCTATACTTAGTCTAAATTGAGGATAACATAATCAAGATCTGCTTTGAAAGCAACTTGACGAAAAACATCCAGAATCATGTGAGAGGAAGTCCTTTAGCCACAGTTATCTGAACTACTGTTATTATTTTAAAGTTTTAAGTCCAGTTTTAAGTCCAGACCAGTTTTAGTTTTATGACTCAAGCTCTAGAAATAAGGTGGAACATATTTGAGAATTGATCTTGTTTAAATGGTAGTCTTTGCACTAAAGTTGTTCAGCCATTTTAAATCATTTTTGCTATAATCTATTGCCTTTGATCTGACCATTATTACAGTAAAATTAATAACATAACATAAGCATCAAGTACACATTCTGCACAATTTGTCTAAAGTATTATGTTCTTATCTATAGAAGAGGTATTTACCCCCTTGGATTTTTTTTCCTTTTCAAATCACATCTTTTTGGTGTATTACAGTGTGGAAGTAAAATGGATTTGTATTTTTTTTGTCACTAATCTACAACAAATACTTGACAATGGCAAAGTGAAAAAACTATTCAAGAAATGTTTGCAAATTACAAAATTTGCAAACTCACTGTCATCCTTAACCCTAACCGAAAATCTGAAAAGAGGAAAAGGACGATAACATGTAATGCAAATGATAATGGAACAATTCATTCGATAAAAAAGTAAATAAATAAGACAATCTTTATGCTGACAATTATTTGATAGTTGGTATTCAGTAAGGTGACCAATTTATTTGTACTTTATTTTGAATTCTGAAAGTTATGAAGCAGGACTATGTATGCTTTTCAAAATTAATCTTTGAGTCCTTACCTGTATGTGGACTTGCAGTATTCTCAAGCTTTCCATTTTATGTTAAAAGTACAGGATCAATATTGAGGTCAAATATGCACATATTAAGTCCCTATACTAAACAAATCTAAGGAGATGGAATCTCCAAAAAAGACCATCACAGCAAAAGTTTGTTGCATAGGTGTTCTTTAATTTATTTTTTAAACTCCTGTTTCGATCTCAATCGGTCCTTGTTGTTACTGTCTTTTTGGGAGATCCCTTCACCTTGGTCCAGATGGCTACCACATTCGGTAGTTAAGATAATGCCGGTGCTACTAAATGTCTCTAAGTCCATACACTTTGGAGTAGCAAAATTCAGGCAAAGCAAAGTCTTTTCATCACGTCATTTGAGAGGTCAGAATTCTCATATTCCTTAAATACAGTTGATGTCGGAAGTTAACATACACCTTAGCCAAATACATTTAAATTCAGTTATTCACAATTCCTGACATTTAATCCTAATAAAAATTCCCTGTTTTATGTCAGTTAGGATTACCACTTTATTTTAAGAATGTGAAATGTCAGAATAATAGTAGAGAGAATTATTTATTTCAGCTTTAATTTCTTTCATCACATTCCCAGTGTGTCAGAAGTTTACATACACTCAAATAGTATTTGGTAGCATTGCCTATAAATTGTTTAACCTCTCTGCGAGTAAGGCAAGTTTCCTGAATTTCCGCAAGTCTGATGTGCCCAAAGTAAACTGCCTGTTACTCAGGCCTAGAAGCTAAGATATGCATATACTTGGTAGAATTGGATAGAAAACACTCTGAAGTTTCTCAAACTGTTAAAGTAATGTCGGTGAGTATAACAGAACTTATATAGCAGGCGAAAACCCGGGGAAAATCGATCCTGAATTTTTGTTGAGCTTGGAATGATTTCCAATGCAATGCTATTGAAAGATCTCATTTCTGCCTCCCAGATTGCAGTTCCTATGGCATCTACTAGACTTCAACAGTCTTTATACCAGGTTTTAGATATGTTTTTTTTATTTTATTAAGAATTAGTTCTTGTCGTTCCAATTTGAGCGCCAGGGCAAAAGTTGTATTTTTGTGCGCGTGAATGTGGGCGCGCTATTCGTTCTTTTCCTTTGCTATTGAACATACTATTCTCCGTCTGAAATATTATCATTTATTTAGATATTAGACAACCTGAGGATTCATAAAAACATTGTTGAACTTGTGGATACCATTTTTTTGTGTCTCTTGGTGCAGTTTGAAGGAAGTTGCTAAGGGACAGTATGTTATTTACAGTATAATGAGGGATACCTGGAGAAAATCGGACCTCTGAAATTAAAATGGATGGCCCTCCCTTCAGCAAATTAAATGTTTATCAGACCCTCTCTGAACACAAAATACTCAGTAAAACAAAGTGGATAGCAGAGAACTGGGAAACTATAATTTCCAAATGTATTCTATTTTATTTGATATTGTTTTTACAAAATAGATTGTGTTGACTGTAATTAAGGTAATGGGAATATAAGAGCATCTGCTAGGCTAAATGAACAAACTAGGCATGCAAAGCTCACCACATGATACTCAAACCAAAGACTGGCCAAACTCGTGCTAAAAGGGAATTCAAAGGCACTGTAGAATGACTGTATAGCCTAATAAGGCATTTTGTTTCATTGTTCTTTTAGTCCAAGTAATTACACAGCTTAAATGACAAATGTATAGGCATGCTGTTGAAGTGCTGTTGTTGAAATGCTAAGTGCTCCTGCCAGTCTGTAGCATGTCACACATGCTTCAAAATGTATTACTTAAATGGCAGAACTTGAAATAATACTAATAAAACAGCCTGAATAATTCATTTTTTTTTCTTAGGCTACCTGTCTTGCTCCTGAATGATTTAGTTAGCATGTTGTTTAAAAGCCTATTGAAATGTTGAACATCAATTAATAGTGACAGAATCGCACATTACTTCCCAAGCAAAGTAAATGTCCTGTCTCCTCGGCTATAGAAAGTCATAGGGCAGCTTCTGAATGTCATAGAGACAAACCAAAGATATCCCATATGCATTGTCTTTCCCAGGCATTTTACAGCTTGTTTCTACTGCAGCATAAAGCATTGTAGACTAAAGCTTTGTTATTGATCGCTTCATATAATCAGGTCCATTCTTTTTTTTTACTGACAAGGGGTAAGCCTATGCTTTTGGCCATTTTCTTTAACAAATGCCACTATCTTCACGTACCCCCTCAGTTCGAGCCCTGGTTTTAACTTAACACACCAAACCCTTCACTGACACTGAGATATTTAGGGAGTGCATGGTGACTGAAGGAATTGGGTGACAATCTATGGATATAATCATAATTCCATCTGTCAAACAGGTAGGCCAACCTCTTGTTTCTTGAATAGGAAGAGATAGTCTCCAACACAAACCCCTCTTGTAGTTAGTATCCTGAAGTCAAATAAAAATGAAGACTGTTTAAAAGAATTAGGCCTTTTTTTTACTCTCAACAACAAAAAATGTATGTTCTAAATACACAATCACGCCAGATTTGTGAGGTCTGGAAAAATAAACAGAGAAAATTTGATTTTTAAGTGTAATTTCCCATTTATTGTGCATCTAAAAAGAGAGGAATATGGCTATGTTTCTGCTGTTAGGCCTACTGTTGCAACACATGTCATGGCAGAGTTTTCAAAACATTGTCACCCAATTGATATACAAATAATCATAATATTGTTCTGTCAGGTAATCCTACATTGCAGTTAACATTTAATTGAGTAGGTTTTTGGGGAAAGTATTTCTGTCTACCCACAGACTGTTATCATTAGCATCACTAACTGTCTACATACCGAGTGATAGACAAACACGTGCAGCAAACAAACAGACAGGAGAGATATTGCTGGAAATGAATTGGGTTTTTAAGCCAACAGTGGCTAAACAGGGGTGGGATAATGTCAATGTGGTTTTGATTGGATATTAGGCGGGAGCTTTATGTTTGGCAGTTTGCGATGGAACACATAAAAATAATGCATGTACATTCAGAATTGATTGCCGAACTACTAATAGGTGGGCTCGTGGATACCTGTTGGAGACCCCTGACCTATAGTATAGGCTATGGATCATCGAATTGATACCACACTAGGTTCACTTGATATTACACTCCCAGCAGAGAATCAGGGATGAGGGGCATCATTATCATGATATAATAAGCAACTAATTCTCAAACCCTGAGCAATATGACATTTAATCAAATTACATGACCCTCCCCTGGACTAAAAAACAAAATCCTCTCCCTGACGGAAATGGAAAAATCTCTACCGCTTCCTAACTAGCGCTAGCGCAATTGCTAACTATGACTGGAAGTATATAGTATCTGCTAGTTAGCATTGGCTCCCAAAACTACCTCTAATTTCATACTGGACCCAGAAACAGAAAAATGGTATCCACGAGTTCATCTGACACTGGGGAAGTAGATAAAGGGTCTCATTGCTAAAATAAAGAAGTATCCCTTTAACAATTGAAACTATTTGTTTATGTTTCCATGCATTTCAAACGAAAGGTGGACCTGGGCCTGGGCTAACACTTGCGTTAAATGCTATATGAAACTTGAACATTTGTAACAAATAGGGTAACAAGCATTCACCACCTGTTACATGCTGTTAGTACAGTGTAACTATGGATTATTACAATTAATTACAATACTTGTTAGTGTATTTTCATATATATAATTACACTGTAATAAGGGCCTCTTAAAATGTGTCCAAGGTAAAGTAAATTGAAATGTTTATGCTGTCATTGGAAATTGAAATTGAGAAGGACATCCAAGTTCACTTCCTCACTCAATAAGCAGTTGCTAAGACCAAATGTGCAGAGCTTTACTTTTTGCAGCTATTTATCAGTGAGGGTATATTGTCCCCTTGATTGCTCTCCACCATTGAGTGTGTGAATGTGATTTTATTTCTGTTTGTCTTGATTCACCACAAATTGCTTATTTTCGCAATCTGTGATTGCTTCATAAATGTTTTGTTACTTTTAAATTAATGATATGTATCCATTGACTTTCGAATAGTGCCTCGTGAGCTCAATTCAACTGTCGCACCGCACCCTATCAGAAGCCAAAATATTTTTTTAAATTATAAAATAATTGTTAAACACTTAGTAGCCTCAACATGGTTAAAACTATCATTTTGATCTAATGGATGGTTGTCAGGCCTTGATCAATAGCTCTGTCAATTCATTTAAAAGTGGTTACAATTCTTAATGTGGCAATATTTAACTTTTTGGGCGACCCAACCAAATTCACCTAGGAATGTGAGTTATAGATTTATTGTTCTAATTCAAAGCAAGTCTAATAATACATCACTTCTCTGTACTGTTGAATAAGACACTGTGTAAAATACAGCCACAAAGGTGATGCTGTTGTTGTGTTGCGTTATCTACAGATAGTCACTGTATATTAAAAGACAGGTATTCAAGGTTCCCTTTAGATCCAGGTTCCTTTTAGATCACAATCCATTATCCCATGTATGCAATGGAGTGGATGCATACAACTTTGAATATGTCATTTCACATCAAGGAATTTCAACAGCAACTTTGTAATGAAATTGGTCAGGACATCAAATCAATACAGCTTTTCAACTAAACCGGTCATCAAAACATCTATTTTAATAAAATTTCCACTCACTTTGGGTAAAATCTATTTAAATCCTGTGTCTGGACTCAAATGAGAAGTGACAATGATGTGGCAGCCAGTGGTTATAGTGAATCGGACCATTACTCCCATTAGATGGATAGTTTGTACAGAGGTTATTTAGAACTTGTCCTGCTGTCAGATTGTGCCTGCCTTAAGCCAGAAGAGACTCCATTATCCTCCCTCTACCCACTACATCAGATGGAGAATGATTGCAGACTTGAAATCAATGAAACCACAAGCCTCCCTGATAATATTCCCACTTGGGATGCAATGGAGGATACAGTCAAAGTACTATCTAATGCCTTAACTGGCATTTGCTGGTTGAAATCTGGGGATATTGTACAAAACAGATGACATTTAATCTTGGTATATTTATCATTATAACTTGTGTGAGGAAAATACTGATAATTTATAAAAATGCATCATTGAAGGTGATAATTTATCAATTTAATGTCATTTGACATTTATCCAAATGTATCTTTACATTGAGAATTCAAAACGTATCATAAAAGTGAGAATTTATTAATTAACTGTGTCAAAATCATCATGGGACATTGGACGACTCAGAGGTGGTTTGTTAGTCACATATGAACATTATTGAGATGTGATTATGTGTTCCCCATTTTTCTTTTCAATGATCTTTTATTGTCCTTGAGAATTGTAAGGAAACACACTCATGCTCTAGATGATTGCAAGACACTTTCATGGGTTTTTGGTTTATTGTGAGCTCCACTGCCCCTTGAGAAATGTTCCGAGCTCTTATAATGGAATGATTGGGTAATATTGGACAAACAGTCTCTCAAGCTCCCAATCAGTCATTTCTCTCCAAGCGTACAGAGCATTATTCCCCAAACAATACAAAGACAATACCAGATTGATATATTGTCTGTTTGGGGGTTCAGCTTTAGCCTTGCGGGGTGAAAACATGCTCTTGTCTGAAGTCCCCTAAGCACAGTGGTTCTTCCTTTAAAAGTTGCGTCATACTGCAGCACACCTTGCCGCATAATTCTATGGCACGTTATTTAATTGTCAGCCATTGTTACCATTAATGCTAGTTTGACCACCAGAGGGCATCTTTGAGAAGCATTTGATAGCCTTCAATATTGGCTGTACTTTGTAAGAACATATTATATTAGATTGATTTTAAGAAATGTAGCTTAATTAATTAGAATAATATCATGGTGTTCCTACTCCAAGAAAAACAAAACCATCAGGTTTTCCATTAGGATGGAATGGAAAATATGGCACTGTACAACATGACGGTCAGGAGTAGACTACAGTATTAAGAGCATAACATTTCTACACCTTAATGGTAGTCTAACGAATACCCAAACGGATTCAGTGAAAATAAAAATCTCATTGACTTATCAAGACTAGTCCCCATGCTTGTCTCAGAGCAGCGCGAAATGTCGCTAAAATAGTTGACCACAGTGGGTAGGCTATTGCTTCAAATCCTATTGCTTCTAAGTTCAATATGCTTTTTAAGTAAGACCAACACCACTTTTAACAGCACATTACTAAGCACTAGTGAGACTCAAGTCGCCTACAGTATGTCTAAAAATATATATTTTTCAATGATGTGACTCTCTCTCTTCCAATAATTGTATTTAGAGTATTGGAGGATTCTAAATGAATATCTAAGGGGCATTTTATCAATTAGTATATTTGAGTTTAACCACAAGATTTGTATTATTTGTTCTGTCTTTTCTGTTGGATTAAACTGAAATTGCAACCAACTTTCAATGGCTTGTTTAAAAAAAAATATGATATTTTGGAGAAAATGTTGTTTTCAAATAACCTAAAGTGAGCGAGAAAAAGGCCATTCTTGAACACAGGGTGAGACGTTGTTACTAATTTGTAAATAAAGCCAGTTTGTTGTTTTTTCTGTTTTTAGAGGGAGAGAAACCAAAAGCTGAGAAACCCAGTCGCGGCTGACACAAGTATTGAAGCAGCATCTATAGTAACGCAGTTTGCACTGTGATGCAGTGTCTTAGACCGCTGCACCACACGGGCACTGTACAACGTGACTGGTCGGGAGTAAGCTACATTACTATAGTAAGAGCAAAATAATCCTAACATTTCCACACCCTAATTGTAGTCTAAATTGCTTTTAGAATAAAAACCTTAGTGTAACAACAGTTTAAGTAAGTGCACAATTATCAGTTTCTATTTGGTTTATGTCACCCATTAATTTTCAGGTAGAGACACAGTAGGACCCAAAAGCATAATCAGTGCTCTAACTTTCCCTTGCACTGGTCTGGAGCAATGAAGTAGTGACGCAGAGTACTGTAATAAACCACAAATTGCCTCTAAGTCCTGCAGCATAATCGCAAAACTTTAAGTTGAGCAACCACTGTAGGAGGATTTGGTTGAAAGAGCATAGTAGGCCCAGAGATGTCTCTATCCGAGGTCACTGGTGTAAAGCCAAATTATCTAAAGCCACATTTTGCGTTAATTGTTCTCGCCTCAGAGTGAGAGACAGAGATTAGTGGCATGTTCATCCTCTGTGACCTCTCAGAGCTAGAGAGGTGCTGCCTTCCCATGTTGCAACACATCACACAATGCTGGGATAGGACTGTCAACTCAATGCTATGCCCCTACAGCCGGATCCCTTTGATGCACAGCAGAATGGTGGCCTTGCATGGAGATCAGGTGCTCCCCTATGCAGATCAGATCACAGGCAGGCATATCTCCCTCTGCCCTTAGTATCAGTGATGAGAAGGCCTTATGCTGCCTTGTGGTGACATCACAGCAGACAGGAAGGCTCTAGATCCATGTTATTTTATCCGTTTTGCATTATTAAATAAAAACATAGGCTAGAACAGGACATTGAGGGTTCATAATTGACTTGCTTTGGATGAATTAATGTCATAATTGCATGCCTCCTCCGTTACAGGAAGGAAGTACTATACACTCTGTTCCAGAATAGCTCACTAATCGCTCTGAAGAAAAAATAAGAAATCCACCACAAATAAATACAAAATGCTCTAACAGTGCTATCTTTCTTGCTGTATTGAGTTCTACAATCTTCATTGATGATGTCTTAAGTGTGATGAATGTGGTAATGAGTGAAAGACCGTTATCAATGTGTCTTAGGACTGTTTCAGTTTAAGATATGTTTACTCTGCTGAGATTGCAATTATCAAAAGCAAATATGGAGATCTGTTGTAAAAGGATCATGCTCAATTTAATTGGAAAAATTAAGAACTAAGAATATCAGCTCTGTTTACCAAATAGATAGCAGTGTCAGGGCACAAGGTGAGATGCAGATGGTTGGAGTCTTACAATGTTTATTAATTCAAAAAGGTTCTGAACTGGCTTTGACCTTTTGCCTGTTCACGACCAATAGGTACCGAAGGGCAGGCAGATTCAAGGTCAGGGCAGGCAGGATGATCAGGCAGGCGGGAAAGTAGTCCAGAGTCAGGCAGTGGTCAAAACCGGGAAGACTAACAAAAGAGAAGAGAAAAGGAGTACGGGAAAACCACACAGAGAGACAGTAAACACAGGGATAAATACACTGGGGAAAATAAGCAGCACCTGGAGGGTGTGGAGACAATCACAGGGACAGGTGAAACAGATCAGGGTGTGACAAGCAGATTTTGTTTTTAGAAATCTCATTGGGTTTTCTGAAACTACATATGCTTACCTACACTGAATCTCTCTCTCTCTCTCTCTCTCTGTGTGTGCGGACATTATTTCTATAAGTTTATCATTGTCAAGTCACTTATATTATTAATTTCAAGGAAAATTATATCTCCACAGTAGGAGATATGAAACCTTTTCATATTAAGATATAGCTAATGCCTGACGATCACACTTATTTAAAAGTAATGCACAAGGTTAGACCTTCTGACCCTAGTAGTTTAGCAAAATGTTGATTGACAGGGGTGTCCACAAACCAATAGAAAATCAACAAATGTCTTTATCAAATCTCTCCAAGGATTCTGTATTCCCTGGCCAAAACCACAAAGCTCAATACAGTCAGGAAACTGGCAGAAATAGCACTGTAATATATCTGACATTTCTATTTATCTAAGGATGTCAGGTTTTCTCATAGTTCTGCCACTTTCTGAAGCACACTACATGACACAAAGAAAATTTGGACACCTGCTCGTCGAACATCTCATTCTAAAATCATGGGCATTTAATATGGAGTTTGTCCCCCCTTTGCTGCTATAACAGCTTCCACTCTTCTGGGAAGGCTTTCCACTAGATGTTGGAACATTGCTGCAGCGTTTCAATTCATCCCAAAGGTGTTCGATGGTGTTGAGTTCAGGGCGCTGTACAAGCAATTTCTTCCACAACAATTTCGTCAAACCATTTCTGTATGGACCTCACATTCTGCACGGGGGCATTGTCATGCTGAAACAGGAAACGGCCTTCCGCCTTCCATTCAGGCAGGTAATGTTCTCCTGGCATCCGCCAAACCCAGATTAGTCCATCGGACTGCCAGATGGTGAAGCGTGATTCATCACTCCAGAGAATGCGTTTCCACTGCTCCAGAGTCCAATGGCGGTGAGCTTTACACCACTCCAACCTGCATAGAAATCTTAAGCTTGTGTGTGGCTGCTCAGCCATGGAAACCCATTTCATGAAGCTCCTGGCAAACAGTTATTGTGGCCTTGTGTGGCCTACCACTTTGCGGCTGAGCCGTTGTTGCTCCTAGACGTTTCCATTTCACAATCACAGCACTTACAGTTGACCGGGACAGCTCTTGCAGGGCAGAAATTGGACAAACTGACTTGTTGGAAAGAAGGCATCCTGTGACGGTGCCACGTTGAAAGTCCCTGAGCTCTTCAGTAAGGCCACTTTACTGTCAATGTTTGTCTATGGAGATTGCATGGTGGTGTGTTCATTTTTTTTTTACACCTGTCAGCAACAGGTGTGGCTGAAATAGCCAAATCCACATATAGTGTATAAATAATTTCCAAAAGAGTTTAGAGCCACTTCTAATACCGTAGGTTCCTCTCAGTATTTAAGGCAAATAGTCAGCACACCAAGAAGCATGTTGCATGGTAGATCCATCATGAGATCAGTCCAGATCCCCTTTGTTAGAAATTACTGATCAAATGTTAGCATATGTCACAAAATAGAAGAGTGTCTAAAAATGTGAGAATCTGTCTCACAGTAGAGACAGTTATACCAAGTAGTTAGACCACATGAGCACTTTCTCACAGCTTGTGTAAGCTAATGTTGTGTGGAGAGAGCCCCATACTGCATGGAACATCCTCATTTTGCAGAAAGCAATGCAACTTTGCACAGATTAATGGGTTACACTGTGCAGTGAAGGTGTTCTAATAGTATGAAATTGCCCCATAAGGTCATCAATCATTATGAATTTAGATTGGACAACTTAAAAAACGCTAGGAATTTAGCGAGTACATGGAGTATGTGAGGACTGAAAACTGGACTGTGGGTGCTACATATGAAATGTATCCATATGTTACACTTCATTGATGGTTTGGTTACACGTAAAGCTGTGCATTACGTTAATAATGCACGTTGGCAGTGCTTTGTGTGTCAGTGTTTCCTATTCAAATGCTATACCTACTGTACTGTATTTCCCCTGTGATTCAGAGACATAATGGGAGTATAAGAAATGAATGAGACACAATAACATAACTTGGATGCGCCCATTCCAATGAAAGACAATGAATTTAACACTAACAAATGGCACATCTAAGTATGTACATGCATGATAATCCTTGACGGCAGTGTGCCACATGTTTGGTGAGCTTGATCATTACATGAACCAGTATACTGTAAGAACATTTTTAAATCCGGTGGAGGGCTTTATAATTTAATCACAGATAGTAGGCAGCTTGGCTATGGAATCTGTTGAACTGAAGCAGCTTTTGATTATATCTGCACTGTGAGTGCCAAGTGGATTTGGACGTGATGGGTCAGGTTTTGTTTGGAGGTGTCAGCAGGTCCCCATAGCCAGACGATGCCAGCAATGACCATGTAATTCAAGTAGTCAGCTCTATTCCATGTTCCAACCTGACACAACATAGAAAACAACTGTCAGTCTGCTTCAGTGTCTTGGATTCTAAAACGGTGCAATTCATTTGTGGAATGGTGTTAATAGTCTGTGTGCTAAAATTCTATTTTTTCATTGTTCACGAATACCTCAGTTGTTCAGTGCTCTTATAAAATGCTGCATCTCCTAAAATGTACACCGTACTGGCAATGACATGGATTTGCCTCAGTGAGGGATGAAATGTGTGCCAGCTAGGCCAGTCAATCAGGAGTGATGACTATTGGAAGGATCAGGCATTATCTGCTTAGTGCTCATCTTGAAGAGCACTATATCTCATTTTCTACCTGAGCCTTGGGCATAATCTCTGTTTGTCGAAAGATAGAACCCCTGCTGAGTGTTCCCTGCAGATAGTGAGGCACAAAAGAGCCATGACAAAAAGGGTTATAATGGAATCAGTGACATTTGATATGTTTACATAATAACCCTTCTTTGAGACAAATTTTTTAGTTATCTATTCGTCGATTTACTGTCTTGGTTAAGAGAGCATTTGAATTTCCAGCTCCGGGGACATAATTCAACATATTTATTTGATTGTATAATTTGTGTAGGACTGTTGTAATGCTATGTCAACAACTGTTTTGGGTAGAACTTTGGGTCAATCACAGTGCCTACGACCACTAGTTTTTAAAATATAAAAAATACCAAGATGTCTGACAAAAGTTTCATAAGCACTCCATTTCTGTATGTGCTTACTAATTATTACATATGTTATTAAACTGTAGTTACTCTGATATCAGGCCTATGTAAATTAAATTAGGGCCATTTTAACTCTGTGTCACACCCTGACCATAGAGAGCCCTTGTTTCTCTATGGTGTAGTGGGTCAGGGCGTGACTAAGGGGTATTCTAGTTTATCATTTCTATCTTGTGTTCTAGTTTATATTTTCTATGTTGGTGTTTTGTATGATTCCCAAATAGAGGCAGCTGGTAATCTTTGTCTCTATTTGGGGATCATATTTAAATATTTAAGCTATTTTTCCCACCTGTGTCTGTGGGATATTGTTTTGTGTTTGTGCATGTGCACCAAGTAGTCACATTTCGTTTATTGATATATTTGGTTTATTTTCACTTTGAAATAAATATGTGGAACTCAACATCCGCTGCGCCTTGGTCCCATTCTTACGACAACCGTGACACTCTGTCACTGTTCAGGACAAGGAACAACCGTCCATTACAGTGATAATACCTAAAAGGCCCAATATTTTCTATTGAATAATCAAATAAAATCCGATTCTATTTGAATAGTGTTTTTGATAAAGCCATTTCTCACAGGTACGCTTGAAAGAACATCAAAGGTAAATTCATCAAGGTAAAACATTTACAGAATGCTAAACAATTACAAACACTGCACTACTATAGGAAAAAATACTGCATAATACTGCATAATCCTAGTCAGAGATCAACGAAGCGTGATATGGGACTACAGATATAATCAGCACCTACAAATTAGTTTCTTATTTGAACAGAACTCTAAGAAAATATTTCTATGCAGGATGGCGATCTTCCTTGAATCGACTTCAGAGCATGCAGTTTTCAGATGCCAGTCCAAGTAGTACTCTGTACCATATTTAATTCAGAAGTAATATATGTTAATGTATGTTAATCTTTGTCCCTGATATGCTAATAGATACCAAACTCCCATAATCCAACTTGTCACTGGTGGCAACACGCTTATTAAGGAGGCCATGTTGGAAAACCTTTGCTTACTCAGTACTATGCCCTACTGGATCTTTAATATGACATAACTTGGTAAATTAAACTACATGTTTACCTTGTTTTGTAAATATTTCAAGCATTTATTCAAGTCCTCATTGTATGCTTGGTAACACTTCAATACCCTCTTTATAATTAATATATAATGCCTTATTATAGCAATGCACTATAATGCATGACATAGATGCTAATAGTTGTTCAAAAACATTATGAGCAAGCATAATGCGGTGTGAAGCAAAATGCTATAATGCTCTTTATAAACTTGATGGTTCGAGCCCTTAATGCTGATTGGCTGACATCCATATACCACGGGTATGATAAAACATGTATTTTTACTGCTCTAATTACGTTGTTAACCAGTTTATAATAGCAATAAGGCACCCGGGGGATTTTGATATATGGCCAATATCCAGGCACTCCACGTTGCGTCATGCGTAACAACAGCCCTTAGCCGTGGTATATTAGTCATATACCACACCCCCTCTGAAATTGTGTCAAGGGGTCATGAATGGTCATAATACCCTGTGATGCCAAATGTTATAATGTTCTATGAAATGCTCAGTAGGAAATTGTGTCAAGGGGTTCTGCAATCGTGTTTGGTGTGTAAGACAAAGTAAAGTGTTTTGAGAATCTACAAAAATATAATAAATTAGTTGTATTATTATAACATTCGTGAGAGGGTGTGAAGGGGAATGGGAACATACCCCCTGACAAGCACATAATGCTCTATCTCTAAATGAGCTTGTTTAAAACACTTAATAAATAACGCATTTTACAGCCTTGGTCCTAATGTTACATTAAAGTAGTCATAGGTGTTTATGAGAGGTTATTAGCACCTATGTTGTGCCTGTCCATGAAACATGAAGGAAATGTCTTCACTTCAATTTTGAGAATTGTGAAGGATGTAGTAATATTTGTTTTGAAACATCACCAAAACCGTGATGTTGTTATTTACAAAATTGAATTTGAGCAATGTGAATTTTATTAACAGTAGATGGCACTAAATCATCATGTTTTCCAAGTGAATTCAGTGCCTTCTGTCACTCTGCAGAATTGGGTTACTGTAATAGAGTAAATATGTTATTTTATTTTAACCTGCTCACTGATATAATTTTAATTAAGTTTAGGTAAATGCTCCTTTTAGGAAAACTCATGTGCTAAATGGTGAAAAGGATGACACTAATTCCTATTAGGAATCTACACAACATGTCCTAAAGTATGTGGACACCTACTTGTCGAACATCTCATCATAAAATCAAGGGCATTAATATGGAGTTGGTCCCCCTTCTCCTGCTTTAACAGCCTCCAATCTTCTTTCAAAAACAAGGACATTTCTAAGTGACCCCAAACTTTTGAACGGTAGTGTAAATCTACTTGAAAATCTATTGCAAATCTTGAAAATGGCTGTCTAGCAATGGTGAATAACCAACTTGAAGAATTTTGAAAATAATAATGGGTAAATGTAGCATAATTCAGGTGTGGAAAGCTCTTAGAGATGTACCCAGAAAGGCTGACAGCTGTAATGTCTGCAAAAGGTGCTTCTACAAAGTACCGATGTAAATTAGATATTTCTGTATTTCATTTTCAAAAAATTTGACATGTTTTCACATTTTCATTTTGGGGTATTGTGTGTAGATGGGTGAGGGGAAAAATATATTTAATATATTTTGAATTCAGTCTGTAACACAGCAAAATGTGAAATAAGTCAAGGCATATGAATACTTTCTGAAGGCACTGTATGTTCATGTATTTTCACCAATCAACTGCATTTTAAACACAACAACAAAAAATAAATAGATGCTAACAAATGCTAACCATAAGATACTGTTGTCTAATGCTAGTTAGGTTCATCCAAAATAAGTGTTTGCAACAATAAATGACAAGTTTAATCTTAGCAACTGTCTTAAACAACAGTCCAATCAACATGCTGTTAGAAAACAACATTTATTATGAAATTTACAGGTAACTCACTACAGAATCCGAGTATCTCATGATGCTTGTGTAACATCTGCTTCCCAACTCACACCCTCAAACATGTAGATCCCCTGAACGCAGCTCACTTTCCAGCTCACACTCTCAAACACCTAGATCCCTGAACGCAGCTCACACTCCAGATTCCAATCACCTGAATTCTAATCACCTGTTCACACATTATTTAGTTCAGTTCTTTGCACCCCCTCAGTGTGAGGTATTGTTTATTTGGGGGGGGGGGGGGGGGGGCTGTGTTTTCTGTGATTTACTTCTCCTGTGTATGATAGTTTTGATGCCTTTTGCCTATTCCCTGCCTGTACTTTAGCCTATTGTATTTCCTGTTATCTACCTATTTTCTGATCTCCCGGACTACATCACTAGCCTTCTCCCTTCCTGTACTGTTGCTCTTTTGGACCCCCTGTGTATGACCTTGCCCCTGGACCTAGCTATCTGCCTCCTCCTGTGGTCCTTTGCAATAAACACCTGCTGCGCCCTGCACTTGAAACCAGCTAGCTAACTAAGTAGCTAACCCTGCTATATCTGAAATAAAGTGTTTAAAAAAAGAACAACCAAATACAGCCTTAGTCTGTGCAAGCAACCATCTAACAATAGAGTAGGCCTATTGGAACTAATAAAAAGTATGAAGTTTACAAGTCATTCACTATGAAAATATAGGCTATTGGGAAAGTGTGCAATGGTTGCTGGAGCTGCAACTTCGAACGTGTGTGGTTTTGCAGAATGGAATCATGGGAGTTTGAACCTAGAACAACAGAAACATATTTGAGTAAGCGGACTGGAAATATCATTCCACAGGTTGTTGAGCATCTATTTAAAATATTGACAGATGTTATTAGATGAAGACAACCAGAGCATCATACACAAGAGAGTTACAATTAGAGGTCGACCGATTAATCGGAATGGGCGATAAATTAGGGCCGATTCCAAGTTTTCATAACAATCGGTAATTGGCATTTTTGGACACAGATTATGGCCGATTACATTGCACTCCACAAGGAGACTAGTGCAGGTAGGAGCCAAGGTAAGGTGCTATCTAGCATTAAACTTATCCTATAAAAAACAACCAATCTTAACATAATCACTAGTTAACTACACATGGTTGATGATATTACTAGTTTATCTAGCTTGTCCTATGTTGCATATAATCGATGCGGTGCCTGTTAATTTATCATTGAATGACAGCCTACTTCGCCAAACGGGTGATTTAACAAGCACATTCGCAATAAAAGCACTGTCGTTGCACCAATGTGTACCTAACCATAAACATCAACCCCTTTCATAAAATCAACACACATGTATATATTATTAAACCTGCATATTTAGTTAATATTGCCTGCTAACATTAATTAATTTTAACTAGAGAAAATGTCACTTCTCTTGCGTTCTGTGCAACAGAGTCAGGGTATATGCAGCAGTTTGGGCCGCCTGGCCCGTTCCGAACTGTGTGAAGACCATTTCTTCCTAACAAAGACAGCCAACTTCGCCAAACGGGGGGTGATTTGACAAAAGCGCATTTGGTAGAAGCACAAATCGTTGCCCGAATGTACCTAACCATAAACATCAATGCCTTTCTTAAAATCAATACACAGAAGTATATATTTTTTAACCTACATATTTAGTTAAAAATAAATTAATGTTAGTAGGCAATATTGACTAGGTAAATTGTGTCACTTCTCTTGCATTCATTGCACGCAGAATCAGGGTATATGCAACCGTTTGGGCCGCCTGGCTCGTTGCGAACTAATTTGCCAGAATTTTACATAATTATGACATAACATTGAAGGTTGTGCAATGTAACAGCAAAATTTAGACTTATGGATGCCACCTGTTAGATAAAATATGGAACGGTTTTGTTTTCATGAATGACCTAAGGCTCATATTTCTGTGTGTTTGTCACGCCCTGGCCTTAGTTATCTTTGTTTTCTTTATTATTTTGGTTAGGTCAGGGTGTGACATGGGGGATTTATGTGTTTTGTCTGGTCTAGGGGTTTTGTATGTTTATGGGGTGTTTCTAGTCTAGGTGTTTATGTAAGTCTATGGTTGCCTAGATTAGAGGCAGGTGTTTATCGTTGTCTCTTATTGGGAACCATATTTAGGCAGCCATGTTCTTTGGGTATTTTGTGGGTGATTGTTTCCTGTGTCTGTGTTTGTGCGTCACGGGACTGTTTCATTGGCAGTTCACTTTGTTATTTTGTATTTGTGTTCATGTTCAGTTGTTCCCTATTAAACATGGACACCTACACGCTGAATATTGGTCCGATCCTTGTTTCACCTCTTCTGAGGAAGAGGAGGAAATCTGCCGTGACAGAACCACCCACCACAAAAGGACCAAGCGGCGTGGCAATGGGCAGCAGCAGCGATGTCAGGATTTCTGGACATGGGAGCAAGATCTGGACTGTGTCACTACTTGGGAGGAGATAGACAGGTGGGCGGTCGACCCAGGGAGAGTGCTGGAGCCCGCCTGGGATTCTCTGGAGCAGTGTGAGGAGGGATACCGGTGAATGGAATCAGCAAGGCGGCGCTGTAGGAAGCCCGAGAGGCAGACCCAAAAATGTATTGGGGGGGGGAACACAGGGAGTATGGCGAAGCCAGGTAGGAGACCTGCACCAACTTTCTGTGCTTACCGGAGAGCGAGAGAGACCGGGCAGGCACGTGTTATGCTGTGGAGCGCACGGTGTCTCCAGTGCGGGTGCATAGCCCAGTGCAGTACATACCAGCTCCTCTTATCGGCCGGGCTAGAGTGGGCATCGAGCCAGGTAAGGTTGGGCAGGCTCGGTGCTCAAGAGCTCCAGTCCGGTCTATCCAGTGCCACCTACACGCACCAGCCCTCCGGTGGCAGCCCCCCGCACCAGGCTTACTGTGCATGTCCAGAGCCCAGTAATCCCTGTTTCTCCTCCCTGCACTCGCCCTGAGGTGCGTGTCCTCGACCCAGTACCACCAGTGCCGGCACCACGCATCAGGCCTATAGTGCGTCCTGCCTGTCCAGCGCTGCTAGAGCCTTCCTCCTCTCCAGCGCAGCCGGAGTCTCCCGCCTGTCCGGCGCTGCCAGAGCTCCCGCCCCTCAGTCCAGAGGCGCCAGAGCCCCTCAGTCCAGAGGCGCCAGAGCCCCTCAGTCCAGAGGCGCCAGAGCCCCTCAGTCCAGAGGCGCTAGAGCCTCTCAGTCAAGAGGCGCCAGAGCCTCTCAGTCAAGAGGCGCCAGAGCCCCTCAGTCCAGAGGCGCCAGAGCCCCTCAATCCAGAGGCGCCAGAGCCCCTCAGTCCAGAGGCGCCAGAGCCCCTCAGTCCAGCGCTGCCAGAGCCTTCCTCTCCAGCATTGCCGGAGCTGCCCGTCTGCCCAGCGCTGCCTGAGCTGCCTGTGTGTCCAGAGCCGCTAGAGTCTCCTGTCTGTCCAGAGCTGCTAGAGTCTCCCGTCTGTCCAGAGCCGCTAGAGTCTCCCGTCTGTCCAGAGCCGCTAGAGTCTCCCGTCTGTCTAGAGCCGCTAGAGTGTCCCGTCTGGCCAAAGCCGCTAGAGTCTCCCGGCTGTCCAGAGCCGCTAGAGTCTCCCGGCTGTCCAGAGCCGCTAGAGTCTCCTGTCTGTCCAGAGCCGCTAGAGTCTCCCGTCTGTCATGAGCCGCCAGAGTCTCCCGTCTGTCATGAGCCGCCAGAGTCTCCCGTCTGTCATGAGCCGCCAGAGCCGCCAGTCAGCATGGAGCCGCCAGAGCCGCCAGTCAGCATGGAGCCGCCAGAGCCGCCAGTCAGCATGGAGCCGCCAGAGCCGCCAGTCAGCCAGGATCCTCCAGAGCCGCCAGTCAGCCAGGATCTACCAGAGCCGCCAGTCAGCCAGGAGCTGCCAGAGCCGCCAGTCAGCCAGGAGCTGCCAGAGCCGCCAGTCAGCCAGGAGCTGCCAGAGCCGTCAGTCAGCCAGAAGCTGCCAGAGCTGTCAACCAGCCTGAGTTACCTCTCAGTCCTGAGCTACCTCTCAGTCCTGAGCTACCTCTCAGTCCTGAGCTACCTCTCAGTCCTGAGCTACCCCTCAGTCCTGAGCTACCCCTCAGTCCTGAGCTACCCCTCAGTCCCGAGCTACCTCAGTCCCGAGCTGCCCCTCTGTACCGAGCTGCCCCTCTGTCCCGAGCTGCCCCGCTGTCCCAAGCTGCCCCTCAGTCCAGTGGGGTCATGTAGAAGGGTCGCCGTGGTTAGGAGGCCACGGAGGCGGACAATGACGCGGACTAAGACTATGGTCAAGTGGGGGCCACGTCCAGCAACAGAGCCGCCACCGCGGACAGATGCCCACCCAGACCCTCCCCAATAGGTTCAGTTTTTGCGGCCGGAGTCCACACCTTGGGGGGGGGGGGGGTGCTGTCACACCCTGACCATAGTTTGCTTTGTATGTTTCTATGTTTTGTTTGGTCAGGGTGTGATCTGAGTGGGCATTCTATGTTGTGTGTCTAGTTTGTCTGTTCCTGTGTTTGGCCTGATATGGTTCTCAATCAGAGGCAGGTGTTAGTCATTGTCTCTGATTGGGAACCATATTTAGGTAGCCTGTTTTGTGTTGGGTTTTGTGGGTTGTTGTTTCCCTGTCTGTGTTTGTTTCACCACACAGGACTGTTTCGGTTTTCAAATGTATTGTTTTGTACATTTGTAGTGTTTTTCCCGGTATTCGTCCTGAATAAAGATGTTTAACCCTAACCACGCTGCGTTTTGGTCCGCTTCTCCTTCCCAGGAGAAAAACCGTTACAAAATTTAACATGTTTCATTATTATTTTGAGACTAAATTGATTTCATGGATGTATTATATTAGGTTAAAATAAGTGTATTGTTCATTCAGTATTGTCATTTTGACATTGGCCGATACCGCTTTTTTTTGGTCCTCCAATAATCGGCATCGCTGTTGAAAAATCATAAGTCGACCTCTAGTTACAATATGATAAGAAAACTACAGACGGGTTATATAGATAGGTGTAAATGACATTCCATCATTTATTTTATTAGTAATCTCAGGGATCCTACTTGAAAACGTCACAGAGAAGCTATTTCCATTTTTTTCATCACTAAACAGTCAATAGACATGAAATCATAAAATGGCACTAAATCTAAATGTTCAAATATGTGATTTATAATGAACTTATTTCACACGTGTAACCTTTACAAACGTAACCTGTACAAACCTTATATAAATGTGTAACCTGTAGAAAAAGGTTGGAAGTGTATTTTTTGCAAATTCCTGTCCCGCTGAGAGACCCTCGGAGTGTGGGGTCACAGCCAGGGATCAGATTGACGGTGACACTGGAGAAATTTGGGTTAAGTGACTTGCTCACGGGGGGATCGGCAGATTTTTATCTCGTCGGCTCCGGGACTCGAACTAGCAACCTTTCGGATACTAGCCCAATGCTCTAACCACTCTAACACCCTTTATAATAACGACCCAAATGTTCAAAGTGGCGGAGTTGTCCTTTGGTTTTTGACCTTTTCTGCATGAGGACACGGCTGATCATACCAAAAGTGACATTGGAATTCATTTCCTGTTAGAAAGGCACTATTAAAGTGAATATTTTATGATCCTTCTCTCACTCTATTTATCTAGGATATGAGACAATCAAGTCATTGAGATAACTATTAATAATTCAAAATCTGTTTAACAAGGTTCAGCAAGGATGACAAGGTTTACCAAGGATGCATTGTCATACAGCTGCTGTTTATTGTATCTATTGTAAGATATCAAAAACGAATGATTCAAGTAGGTTGACATTCTGTGGGACCAATAGTAAATATCAAGATGATCAAACTTTGTGCCACATCTAATTTATTTTAATCAAAGTAAATACATTGATGACACAGTGGGAAGCACCTCTTTCACACAATTCACACCACTGTAAAAAAAAATATATGTATATATAGACATTGATTCAGTGTATAGCTGCAATAGGATTGTGAGTTTGCTCAACATTTGGGCAAATTGCTGAACCATCATACACCCTCAATTTTAGGTTGAGTGAACAAACAGTGCATTCAGAAAGCATTCAGACCCTTTGACTTTTTCCACATTTTGTCACATTACAACCTTATTCTAAAATGGATTAAATAAAAACATCCTCATAAATCTATATACAATACCCCACAATGACAAAGCAAAAACAGATTTTTTGAATTTCTTTCATATGTATTACAACTAAAAAACAGATACCTTATTTACGAAAGTATTCAGACCCTTTGCAATGAGACTCAAAATTTAGCAGGAGTGGCTTCGGGACAAGTCTCTGAATGTTCTGAGTGGCCCAGCCAGAGCCCGGACTTAAACCTAATCAAACATCTCTGGAGAGACCAGAAAATAACTGTGCAGCAATGCTTCCCATCCAACCTGACAGAGCTTGAGAGGATCTGCAGAGAAGAATGGGAGAAACTCCCCAAATACCGGTGTGCTTAGCTTGTAGCATAATGCCAAAGAAGACTCGAGGCTGTAATCACTGCCAAAGGTGGTTAAACAAAGTACTCAGTAAAGGGTCTGAATACTTATGTGAATGTGATATAAATCTTTTTTTTATTGCTAAAATTGCTAAAATTTGTCTTGTCATTATGGGATATTGTGTGTAGATTGATGGTGGGAAACTATTTAATCCATTTTAGATTAAGGCTGTAATGTAACAAAATGTAGAAAAGTCCATGGGTCTGAACACTTTCCGAATGCACTGTGCCTTTCCTTTTGAGTGAATTGTAGTTACCCTCGTTGACTTAATTTGTTAGTGACAGAGAAATGGTTGTTGAATTCAAGGGTTTTAAGTAATGTAGCCTTCACCAAGTGAGTGTCTAAGTGAATGTTATCTTAAGAATGGAAGTCTTTATCACAATAAAGACAATTACATGTTGTGTATCATAAGCTGTTCCTTGAAGGCCTAGTTACACTCTAACACAGTGGTCTGAAACTCCTGGTTTACAGGCCACATCACATCTGCAAGTCACAAAATGCCCACCTGAAAAGTGGTGTAAATCCTATTGGAATCTAGCCAAGCCAGAGTGAGGATATCCAACTATTTGAACTTTTGGTCACTTGCAACCTGCATTCATAATGATTGCCGTGGTAGAGAAGATTGATTATTGAGACTACCTAAATCATACAAACTGCAACAGCCATCTCAGTAATGGGTGCAGTAAATCCAACAAGTAAAAGATATGATTCGTTTAGAAAAATGCTCTTTACGTTTTTGTAGGATAAGATTAATCAATGAATCAAAGTACACGCAAAAACACACGTATTGAAAAACATTCTAACCCTAACCCTAACCCATAATTCTGAAAATTAATCTGCAAGAAAGCATGCTGGGAAATGATCGGTGTGGTTTTGAGTTGTTTTGAGCAAACATGAATTAGTAATTTTACTCAACAAGCTTGTTCAAATTCAGCTGACTTCGAGCAGAGCTCAAAACTCCCTGAGATCAAATATGCCTGCCACACAGCACAGATGCTAACCATTCTTCAATGTCTCAATCCAGGGTTTCATGACCAGAATTGTATCCTACCAAACTCCCTCCAACCCAGAAGATGGCAAGCACAGCAGATCACCCTTGCATTTCATTATGGATGAACAGCACTTCCCCTGCCAGAGAGCATTATTACTAATGACTCGTAAACCTATCATAAATTTTGGACTGACCATCTGCTCGCTGCCCTTTACGTATTAAAGGTTCATGTAATAATCATTACATCTATCTAGATATATTTAACTAGGAGTTAATAGAATTGATCGGGAGCCATGTCTCACTGTCCCCCTTGCGAAAGTAGTCTTGTGTCTAGCTATTCACAGTTCCCTGATAGTCAGCTCCATTGCTTCCATGCAGTACTACTGTGGGACATTTTGGTCAAAATTTTGGCAGTGATAGGAACTGCCCTTGATTGAGAGCGATATACCTTTCTTATTTTTGTGCTGTATGACACTTGGGTGTTGTTTTGTATTGGAGAAAGGGAATGTGCATTACCAAGTATATTCTTATAGGGATAGTTCTCCAAAAAAGTTCAGCCAGTTTTTCTTAGTCTGTAAGCAGTCAATGGACACGGTAAAACAGCGATCCATGCTTTGGTTCTTTTCTTTAGCTGGCCACTGTCTCTGAATGTTTTCATCCAAAAACCCAAAACAGTTAGCATTTTTCATGCTTCATGATATGAGTGAGATCACTTTATGGGAAGTTGCCAAGCGGATTCACTACAGGAAGAATCACACAAAATCTGCCGGAGACCGCACACTGGTTAATCTCAAGCATGTCTTTCTTCCTTGCATTCTGTGAGGAAGGAAATGCGTTAATAGGTAGTCTAGTGGTTAGAGCGTAGGACTGGTAACCAAAAGGTTGCAAGATTGAATCCCTGAGCTGACAAGGTGAAAATCTGTTGTTCTGCCCTTGAACTAGGCACTGTTCCTAAGCCTTCATTGAAAATCAGATTTTTTCTAAACTTGACTTGCCTAGTTAATTAAATAAAGGTAAGAAAATATATATAATACATCTCACTCATATTATCAAAGAACCGGGATTATGAAAGTAACTTTGAGTTCTCTTTCAAGTATTTGTTTTGATCTATCACTTTGTGAGAAATGGCCAACTCCCTTATCGCAGACATTCTCCCCGAAACCAGGGTAGTCTTCCAACAATACCAACACTCAGAGGCTCTGACACTGAAGACAGTATGCGCCAATGAAGTTGCAGTTTATTTATTTGATTTTACCTTTATTTATCTAGGCAAGTCAGTTAAGAACAAATTCTTATTTTCAATGGCGGCCTAGGAACAGTGGGTTAACTGCCAGTTCAGGGGCAGAACGACAGATTTGTACCTTGTCAGCTCGGGAATTTGAACTTGCAACCTTTCGGTTACTAGTCCAACACTCTAACCTAGGTGCAGTGACATCCAGCCAGTAAAGCCTCATAAAGATATGAGGGGTAGCCTAACATCCTGCATCACAAATCTCTTGTAAAGAGGTGACATTTGTTTGAGGAGAGATTGACTGCATCACTGCTTGTCTTTGTGAGTGGTATTGACATGTTTAAATCACAAGCTGTCTGTTTAAACTACTAGAGCACAGCTCAGACACCCATACCTATCCCACAAGACATGCTTTCAGAGGTCTCTTCACACTGGACCCAAGTCCAGAACAGTCTACGGGAAATGCACATTATTACATAGAGCCATGACTACATGGAACTCTATTCCACTCATGTAACTCAGTCAAGCAGTAAAATCAGATAAAAGAAAACAGATAAAACTACACCCAATGGAACAGCACAGACTGTGAAAAGAGACACAGGCACACACACAGCATTTGCAAATACATGCTAAAACACACACTAAACACGTGCATTTTAATATTGTTATTTTGCAGTATTGCTGATTTTGTATTGCAGATAGGTTATGGTAGAGTAGTGTGTAATAATGTGTTGTGATATGTATTGTATTGTTTTAGCGTATGTTGTCACAGCAGCTTTCGCTTTGGCTCCCCCTTCTGTCCAGCTCAGGAGTTCGGCATCGCTGTCCTTCTAGCTACTGCCGAACCTACTGCTAGCAAACACCATTCACTCATCAATCCCAGACTTGTCTCATTGTAATTACACACACCTGGTTTCCAATTCCCACTCTGTCACTGTATATATACTCCCTCTGCCAATTGTCTTTGTCGGTAATTGTAAATGATACTTGTTTTCCTGACAGGAATCTCTCCTACTATTTCCTGAGGACTTTATATTTTGTACTTTGGGTTCGCCCTATGACTTTTATGAAGATATATTTTGAGCACAACAGTGTTTAGGTTTCGTCCAGCTTTGATCTATGTTGCTTAAATAAATTATGTAGTTCTTAAACTTCAACTTCCTCCTGCCTACACCTCTCTAACCCAGTGACAGAATGACCAACCCGCGAAATCAGGAATCAGTGGGTTTTCCGCAGCGGACTACAGGCAGACGTCCAGACCGAGCTGGCCTGTCATGATGAGGAACTCAAGCTGGACCAGCTCATCACCATGGCCATCCGCCTGGATAATCTCCTGCATGCCCATCCCGGGGGTTCGGGTCTCTCCCAGGAACCGAGACTGAGCCCATGGATGTGAGCACGACGCATCTTTCCCCTAAGGAACGTCAACACCGCCGTCAACAGGGTTTCTGCTCCTACTGCAGGGATTCGGACCACCCTGGAACACCTGTCCCAGAAAAAGAACCAGGCGAAGAAGCGACATGCCGAGGTGCGCTCCTGCACCATCCCAGGTAGGCGTGGTCCCTTTACAACCCCTTATCCCAGTCCTTGCCCTGGACAACCGTCCCCTAGGAACAGGATTGGTGCACCAGACCACAATTCCCATTTCCCTCACAGTTACTCACAACCACCATGAGTGCATCCCTTTCCTCATCTTAGACTCTCCTGCACACCCCGTAGTTTTAGGTCCCTGGCTACAGTTACATAACCCCAGTATATTGTTGACAGAGAGGAGGTTGTAAATAAGCCTCAAGCACAATAGACAGGTCCCAGGACCTGCTAAATGCTTGGAGACAGGACATAAGCGGTTTTCACCCTTCATGAAACGACATAGATGTGCTCTGCTCAACAGAATAATCTGGACAACTAGTCTGTGTAGCTGCAGTGATTGAGAGTTACCCTGGCGGTTGATGTATGCCGAGAGGAAGGGATTATGGGTGCATTCTGGACAGGACCCTCTCCCGAATCGTAGAGACAGGACAGGGCATCGGCTTTGGTGTCAAATCTTGTAAATTTGCTTGGGTCAGATTCAGCCTCCTCGCTGTCCATATGTACTCCAGGTTCTGATGGTCGGTGAGGATGACGAAGGGGTCCTTGGCGCCCTCCAGCCAGTGTCTCCACTCCTCTAATGCCAACTTCACCACCAGGATCTCTCGATCCCCAACGTCGTGATTTGTTAGAGTAATACGCACACTGATACAATTTCTGTGGATTACCTTGTCGTTGAGACAGAACTGCACCCATGCCTACCTCTGAAGCATCCACCTCCACCACAAAGGATATTGTGGGATCTGTGTGTTTGAGCAATGGGGTGGAGGTGAAAGTCCCTTCAGTAGGCCAAAGGCCTCATCAGCTGCTGGACTCCACACCAACCTTCGGGGACCACCCTTGAGGAGAGAGGTGAGAGGAGTGACAATGGAGCTGAAGTTCCTGATGAAATAGCGGTAGAAGTTGGATAACCCCAAAAACCGTTGTAACCCCTTAATAATGGTTGGGACTGGCCATGACCTGACCGCATCTACCTTCTTGAGGTCCATCTTCACTTCTTGAGGGTTGATTTGGTAGCCAAGGAAAGAGACGTCCCCCCGAAGAAACTTGCACTTCTCAGCCTTGGCAAACAGTTGGTTAGCCATGAGCTGGACGTGAGCGACGTGATCTTCCCAAGGTAGCCGAGTCGACCAGAATGTCTTCAATATACATGACCACCTGGCGTCCGAGCATGTCCTGAACACATTCGTTGACGAATGCCTGGAGCATTGGCTAAGCGAAATGGCATCACTCGTAGTGACCAGACATCGTGCTAAAAGCTGTCTTCCATTCATCCCCCTCCCGGATGTGGATGAGATTGTATGCACACCGCAGGTCCTGCTGAGCAGTTTGATGGCTGCCGGCACCAACGGGAGAGGGTAACGGTACTTTGTGGTGATTTCAGTGAGTTCTCTGTAATCAATACATGGGCGTAACCCTCCATCCTTCTTGGCCACGGAGACAGGAACCTGCCGACGCAGGAGAAGTGGACGTGCGGATGACACCTTGTACTCCTCCATGGCCTGGGTTTCAGCTACTGACAGAGGGTAGATGCATCTGCAGGGGGAGGGGCAGTCTCTCACCCAGCTTCGTGAAGTAGTCACCTGGAATGCATTTCAAATGTTTAATTATTTTTATTTTACCTTTTATTTAACTAGGCAAGTCAGTTA
Source organism: Oncorhynchus kisutch (assembly GCF_002021735.2). NCBI lineage: Eukaryota > Metazoa > Chordata > Actinopteri > Salmoniformes > Salmonidae > Oncorhynchus > Oncorhynchus kisutch. Next base: position 5,740,909 of record NC_034194.2, read on the forward strand.
AGAACAAATTCTTATTTTCAATGACAGCCTAGGAACAGTGGGTTAACTGCCTGTTCAGGGGCAGAACGACAGATTTGTACCTTGTCAGCTCGGGGGTTTGAACTTGCAACCTTCCGGTTACTAGTCCAATGCTCTAACCACTAGACTACCCTGCCGCCCCGGGTGTGCCTTGTTAATTTGTGTTAATTTGTGAAATTTCTTAACCTCTCTGGGATATGTGGGACGCTAGCCTTACCTTTGACGAGCTTCTTTTGTTAACACTCCAATATGTCCCATAAACATCACAAATGGTCCTTTTGTTGGATTCATTCCGTCGATATATATCCAAAATGTCCATTTATTTGGTGCGTTTGATCCAGAAAAACACAGGTTCCAACTTACGCAACGTGAATACAAAAGTTACCTGTAAACTTTGCCAAAACATTTCAAACTACTTTCGTAATACAACTTTAGGTATTTTTTAACATAAATAATCAATCAAATTGAAGACGGGATGATCTGTGTTCAATACAGGAGGAAAACAAACTGTAGTTAGCTTTCTGGTCACGCTCCTCTATCTAACAGTACACTTCCAGTGACCCTCGTTCAAGATGGCCGTACATCTTCATTACACAAAGGAAAAACCTCAACCAATTTCTAAAGACTGGTGACATACAGTGGAAGCCGTAGGAACTGCAAGAAGGTCCCTTAGAAATCTGTATTCCCAATGAAATATCATTGAAAAGAGAGTGACCTCAAGAAAAAGAAAATCTGAATGGTTTGTCCTCTGGGTTTCGGCTGCTAAATAAGTTATGTTATACTCACAGACATGATTCGAACAGTTTTAGAAAATTCAGAGTGTTTTCTATACAAACCTATATTTGCATATCTTATATTCTGTGGACGAGTAGCAGGCAGTTGGATGTGGGCATGCATTTCATCCGGATGTGAAAATACTGCCCCCTGTCACCAAAAAGTTAATGGTGTTGTCTTCTCCTAAAGAACCCCGCGTCCTCGGTAACCCCTGGCTAAGCCTTCACGACCCTGCCATCTCCTGGCGGCAAGGGGAACTGCTGTCATGGTCTCCCGCCTGTTATAAGAACTGCTTCAGTCTACCCTGTCGAGCCACCTCTATAGAAGAATCGGAGTCTGCCATTCCAACCCACTTCCCACCTGTACATGCCCAGTTCCTGAGTGTCTTCGGCAAGAAACAGTTGTCCATTCTGCTCCCTCATCGCCCGGAGTACTGCACAATCAACCTCCTTCCTGGGGCATCGCCCCATACCCCTTGTCTATCCCAGAGAATGAAGCTATGGACACCTATATAGACGAGGCTGTCGACATGGGAGTCATCCGTCCATCCACTTCTCCGGCTGCATCCAGTTTCTTTTTTGTAGAAAAAAAGGATGATAGTCTCTGTCCCTGCATAGATTACCAACCCCTCAGTGACCTTACCATCAAGAATCGCTTCCGTCTTCCTCTGATTCCGGCCATACTAGAACAAGTTGGGCAGGCTGTCATCTACTCCAAACTGGACCTACGTAGTGCTCACACCCTGGTCCGTATCTGAAGTGGGGATGAATGGAAGACGGCATTCATCATCTTTAGGGGTCACTACAAATACCTGGTTATTCCCATCTCCCAGTCCTTCATGAATGAAATTTTCCATGAAATGAGCAATCAGTTCCTCTCAGCTCTCACCAGTCAAAAAACCCATACCCTCCAATGGATCCACACAACCCTTACTGCATTTGAGACCTTGAAACGCCTCTTCACCTCTGCACCCATCCTTAGACAGCCAGATCCTAGCCTTCCTTTTGTTTGCAAGGTGGATTCAGCTGAGGTCGGCGTGGGAGCGGTTCTCTCTGTGGGTCGGGATACCTCCCAAATTACACGTGTGGATTCTTTTCCAAGAAACTGTCCCCCGCCGAGAGGAACTATGATGTCGGGAACAGAGAGATCCTCGCCATTTAGCTGGCTATCGAAGAGTGGCGCTACTGGTTAGAGGGAGCTCATCACCCATTCCTTGTCCTTAGCGACCACCGCAATTTGGAGTACTTTAGAAGTTTTAAGAGGCTCAACCCTAGACAAGCTCGCTGGGCACTCTTCTCCACCCGCTTCAACTTCACCGTCACTTATCTGCCTAGCAAGAAATATCCTGTCTACTTTACGCCCCTTCCTCTAACCCATATCCTGAGCCCATCCTGCCTCTTTCTTGTTTCGTGGGACCCAAACAATAGGAAATCTAAGCAGCCGTCCAAGAGGCCCTATGCCATGACCCAGCACCTCCCCACACCCCTGCAGGCAAGACCAACGTTCCTGCATCCGTCAGACCCAAACTAATGCAATGGTGCCACACCTCGCTGAGTTCTGACCATCCTGGAATCACCCGGACCACGGAGCTACTGACACGCAAGTTCTGGTGGTCATTCCTAACAGCCGACGTCCGCGATTATGTTCTTTCCTGTCCCGTCTGTGCTTGGGCAAAGAGCCCTCACCAACCGGTAAGCTCGAGCCTTGACCTACAACACAGAGACCATGGTTCCACATCGCCATGGATTTCCTCACAGATCTGCCGGACTCTTCTTACTTCACGACTACTTTAGTTTTAGTGGACCGGTTTTCCAAGATGAGCCGACTTATCCCCCCCTTCCGCATCTACCTAAGTGCATGTTCCAACAGGTGTTTTGTCTGTATGGGATCCCGGGAAGACATCGTTTCGGAGACCCCAGTTTGTCTCCAGGGTAGGGCGAGCCTTCTGCAACCAACTGGAGATCTCCATCAGCCTATCCTCCGGATACCATCCCCAAACCAATGGGCAGATGGACGTCTAAATCAGGAAATAGAGAAGTACCTTCTCCAACCCTGCACCCACCAACCACCCGAGTGGAGTCGCTATCTAGCCTTGGCCAAAAACGCACAGATCTCCTTGGTGCATTCCTCACTCTCTCATTCCTTTTCAGTGTGTCCTCGGATACCAACCCCCCGTTACTAGCCTTCTCCCTGCCTGTACTGTTGCCCTTTTGGAGCCCCTGTGTATGACTTTGCCCCTGGACCCAGCTACCTGCCTCCTCCTGTGGTCCTTTGCAATATACTCCTGCTGCACCCTGCGCTTGAAACCAGCTCTCTGTCTCCCCTCGTGTTCATTAAATGTAGTCATTGTATGTTTCAAATCCAAAGTGCAGAGTACAGAGCCAAAACAACAAAAATGGTCACTGTCCCAAGACTTTGAGCTCACTGTATGTGAACAAAAAGGAACACAATTTTAGTTATTTTCTCCACTATGTTCCAACATGAACGTTTCAGTGAATTCCTCTCAAACACAAAATATGGCCTTTGGATATTATTGTTCCCAAAGGTGTATTTTTCACAATATATTCTCACAAAAATGCTTATGAATGAATGTGAATGTATGGAACAATACCAAATGACATGGCTTTCAATGTGCTTCTAATAACAGCAGGCAGAATTCACTGTATCATTGTTGAGGCTAAACTAATTAAGGTTATAGTAATGCCCATGTCGGGAATGAATATCTCTGATATAGTGTGTTGTTTAAAGTGTCCGAAGTCATTCATAGTTTGCTGGAACCGTCACCTTATTGGGTGTGATGTTTGTGTCTATAACTGGTTCATTGACAAAATGAATGTATTATGTACCACAACTTCAATTTTGTAATACCAAGAGTTAAAAGTATTGGGCATGCATAGTAAATCATACTAACCATTATATTATTAATAGCATACTAAATACAATCCATTACAAAGCCCTATAATAAAGCCCAGGTATTGGTCATAACCTTTTGAGAGAAGATGTGTTTACGATTGAATGGTCTTAACTGGTAATGTAGACATTACCATGATGGATCAATTTAATAACACCTTATGGGTATTACTACCCAGTAAATTGGGGGTTCCTCATTATTATTATTTTTATTTAACCTTTTCAGTTAAGAACAAATTCTTATTTTACAATGACGGACTACACCAGCCAAACCCTCTCCTAACCCGGGAGACGCTGGGCCCCCAATGGGACTCCGGTTGTGATATAGCACAGGATCGAACCAGGGTCTGTAGTGACGCCTCTAGCGCTAAGATGCTGCGCCACACGGGACAAGACTAACGTGTTACAAAAAGGTCTAACGTTATCCCATTCCCTCAAGAGTATGAAAAAAAATGAATGGCAAATGTCATATTTGAATTACCATGAGAGCTATTTTGTCATGGACATCGTGCACCTTGTTTGAATTAGTTCAGCCTTGCCCTCATTCCTGTAATTACTGCACCATCTCTGAATGGACTTAGCAGGCTTGTGTAAAGAAGGCCCCAGCGTGGGTCTTTTCAGACCAGTATATTCAGGGCTGCCATTTCCCAAAAATGTATTATCCCCTTGGATCCCTGATAAATGTCATGCCATTTTCTCCTGGGTCGGAGGGGTTGCAACTATGGTGGTGGTCAAAGAGCCTGTGCCTTTATATACCAACAGGAGGGCCAGACATTTAAAAAAATAGGTGTAAATGTATTAATAATGCCTCTGCTCATCGATATATCTGATCTTTCATTAGAAAGGGAGAGGGGGGGAGTTGGTAGATGCCAGGACCAGGGTGTGTATATAAAAGTACGCTACTGTGAGCTGTTTTTTCCTTCATCTTTTAAAGAATTGATGGAATACAGATCCATAGTCACAATTCCGAAGCTTGGCTATACATTAAAATCCAAGATGGCGTAGCAATCAGACGTATTTGTCTTGTCTCGTCCCATGTATATCTCTTTTTCTTCGCATTCTTTTGTATATTTTTCCGAAACCTCAACTTAAAAATACTCTCCTGCAACCCGCCTCACCCAATGTGGTGTGGATCTGTTTTTTTTCTAAAGTATTTCTATTTACCTTCCGAACTGGAATACCTCAACTGAAGCTAGCTAGCTAACAGTCAGCTAACCACTGCTAGCGGTCATCAGCTAACCTTTAGCTCGGAAAGCTCTCGCCAGCTCGTACAACGCGTTTCAAACCAGAGCATACCGGAGCTATTTTTCTCTCCATATCCCCGGATTCGTACCGCAAACTCTGAACCTTTTCATCTGGATCATCACAGCTAGCTAACCTTGAACCCGGATTGACTACTCCTGGCTAACGTTTCCATCCCGGAGCTAGCACCAACTAGCCTGGAGCTAGCCCATGCTAGACCCATCTCCCGGCTAGGGCTCCTGGGCTACTCCTGAAGCCCACTCCTCGGCTACAATATCTGGACCCCTTCTACTGCCGGTACGGGGCATGGAACCCCGCCGATCCATCACGACTGGAATACTGACATAATCTCCCCGAGGATCCCAACAGGCCCCTCTGGCGCAACTTCCCCTGAAGGCCCATTCTGCTAACCGTGGCCTGCTAGCTATCTAGAGCATATTGGGCTGTTCGCTGACCATCGGCCAGTTTCTTGGACCACTATACCCATTTAGCCAAATGGACTTGGACCTCTCTATCGACGTCACCGCATGAGGAGGCAAAAACAAACTTTACACCATCACGACGTCAATCTAAGGCCCTTATGCTTGCTTGCTAGCCCCGGCCCGCTAACTGCTAACTTGCTAGCTGTCTGAATCACTGTGTCCCCAGCCACTGGACCCATACGATCACTTGGCTATGCATGCCACTCCCTAATATCAATATGCCTTGTCCATTACTGTCAAGGTTAGTGATTACGGTCTTTTTTCACTGTATAGCCTCTAGGCCTGCTCAATATGCCTTAACCAACCATGTTGTTCCACCTCCCACATATGGAATGACATCACCTGGTTTAAACGTCTCTAGAGACTCTCTCTCTCATCATTACTCAATGCCTAGGTTTACCTCCAATGTACTCTCTTCCTACTATGCCTTGAATCTATGCTATCGTGGCCAGAAACCGGCACCCTTTATTCTCTGTTCCAAATATGCTAGACGGCCAGATCTTATAGCCTTTAGCCGTACCCTTATCCTACTTCTCTTCTGTTCCTCTGGTGATGTAGAGGCTAATCCAGGACCTGCAGTGCCTAGCTCCACTCCTACTCCCCAGGGGCTCTGATTTGTTGACTTCTGTAACCGTAAAAGCCTTGGTTTCATGCATGTTAACATTAGGAGCCTACTCCCTAAGTTCGCTTTAGCACATTCTGCTAGCCCGGATGTCTTAGCCGTGTGTGAATTCTGGCTTACGAAAAACACGAAAAACCCTGAAATTTCCATCCCTAACTATTAGATTTTACGCCAAGATAGAACTGCCAGACGGGGCGGTGTTGCAATCTACTGCAGAGAGAGCCTGCAGAGTTCTATCTTACTATCCAGGTCTGTACCAAAACAATTCGAGCTTCTACTTCAAAAAATTCACCTTTCCAGAAACAAGTCTCTCACAATTGCCGCTTGCTATAGACCACCCTCTGCCCCCAGCTGTGCCCTCGATACCATATGTGAATTGATTGCCCCCCATCTATCTTCAGAACTCATGCTGCTAGGTGACCTAAACTGGGACATGCTTAACCTCTCTAGGGTATCTGGCCAACATCCAGGGAGTTTGCGGAGCGCCAAATTCAATTAAAGAAATGCTCATTAAAACATATTTTACATAGGTTTGAAGATGAACTTCTTGTTAAACCAACCACAGTGTCATATTTTTTAAATGCTTTTCGGCGAAAGCGTACCTAGCCCAGAACATAGCCCAGTTGACAAATTATTACAAACAGTAACCAGCCAAGCAGAAGCGTTACAAAACTCAGAAATAGAGATAAAATTAGTCCCTTACCTTTGATGATCTTCATATGGTGGCAATCAGAAGACATTCATTAACTCAATAAATGTTCCTTTTGTTCGATGAAGTCTCTTTATATCCAAAAACCTCCATTTTGTTAGCGCGTTTTCTTCACTAATCCACAGGCTCAAACTCAGTCAAAACAATCAGACATAAAATCCAAATTGTATCCGTAAAGTTCATAGAAACATGTCAAACGATGTTTATATTCAATCGTCAGGTTGTTTTTTAGCCTAAATGATCTATAATATTTCAACCGGACAATAACGTTGTCAATATAAAATGTAAACAAGAAATGCACATAAGCCTGAAAAAACTCTGCGTCACGTTAGGGTCCACTCGTTCAGACTGGTCCTACTCCCTCATGTATAAGAATACAAGCCTGAAACGATTTCTAAAGACTGTTGACATCTAGTGGAAGGCATAGGAACTGAAAATGGAGTCCTAAGGCAATGGATACTGTAATGGCATTGAATAGAAAACTCCAAAACAAAACAAAAAAATACTTCCTGAATGGATTTTTCTCAGGTTTACTCTGTTATACTCACAGACACTATTTTAACAGTTTTGGAAACTTTAGAGTGTTTTCTATTCAAATCTATATGCATATCATATCTTCTGCGCCCGAGTAGCAGGCCATTTAATTTAGGCATGCTTTTCATCCAAAATTTAGAATGCTGCCCCCTACCCTAGATAGGTTCAAACTTCTTTACGCTACCCATCCCGGTACCGGGATAATTGTCATCAGCAACCGCTGAATAGCATAGCGCCAGAGTCAAATAATATTACAAAAAAATATGAATATTCATGAAATCACAAGTGCAATATTGCAAAACACAGCTTAGCCTTTTGTTAATCCACCTGTCATCTCAGATTTTGAAATTATGCTGGTTGGTCCGCAGGGTAGCCTAGTGGTTAGAGCGTTGGACTAGTAATCGGAAGGTTTCAAGTTCAAACCCCCGAGCTGACAAGGTACAAATCTGTCGTTCTGCCCCTGAACAGCCTGTTCCTAGGCTGTCATTGAAAATAAGAATTTGTTCTTAACTGACTTGCCTGGTTAAATAAAGGTAAATTAAATAGCCTAGCATAACATTATGTACACTAAGCATTAAGTAGCTAGGTCACGAAAAGCAATCAAAAAATAATTTACCTTTGATGATCTTCGGATGTTTTCACTCACGAGACTCTCAGTTACACAATAAATGTTCCTTTTTTTCCATAAAGTTTATTTTTATACCCAAAATACCGAAGTTTGTTTGTTGCGTTATGTTCAGAAATCCACAGAAAAGAGCGGTCACGACAACGCAGACGTATATACCAAATAATATCCATAATGTCCACAGAAACATGTCAAACGTTTTTTATAATCATACCTCAAGTTGTTTTTAAAATATATATTAGAGTGTGTAGCTTTTTCAATAACAGCGGGAGAAACAATGGCCGCCTTACTCAGTTGCACAAAACTCACTGTGAGAGCCCCCACCTATCCACTTACGCAATGTGATACTTCATGCTCAACTTTCAAAATAAATGCCTGAAACTATGTCTAAAGACTGTTGACACCTTAGGGAAGACATAGAAAAAAGAATCTGGTTGATATCCCTTTAAATCGAGGATAGGCATGCATAGGAACAGAGAGGTTTCAAAATAAGAGGCACTTCCTGATGGGATTTTCCTCAGGCTTTCGCCTGCAATATCAGTTCTGTTATACTCACAGACAATATTTTTACAGTTTTGGAAAATTTAGTGTGTTCCATCCTAATATGACAATTATATGCATATTATAGTTTCTGGGGATGAGAAATAGGCAGTTTCAAATGGGTATGTTTTTTAGCCAAAAACGAAAATACTGCCCCCTGCATGCAAAAGGTTAACACCCTGGCCATCCTACAATCTAAGATTGATGCCCTCAATCTCCCACAAATTATCTATGAACCGACCAGGTACAACCCCAAATCTGTAAACATGGGTACCCTCATAGATATCATCCTAACTAACTCGCCCTCCAAATACACCTCTGCTGTTTTCAACCAAGATCTCAGCGATCACTGCCTCATTGCCTGCATCTTTAATGGGTCTGCGGTCAAATGACCACCCCTCACCACTGTCAAACGCTCCCTAAAAAACTTCAGAGAACTGGCCGTTCTAATCGACCTGGCCGGGGTATCCTGGAACGACATTGACCTCATCCCGTCAGTAGAGGATGCCTGGTTATTCATTAAAAGTGCCTTCCTCACCATTTTAAATAAGCATATCCTCAATTCACAGGGTTGCATTCCCTTTAGACCCGGAGGTCTGTCTACTGGGTAACTTTACTAACACCAATCTTAGGCAAAGCCATACTATAAAGCTAACAGAAATATTGCTAGCGATTGCCAAGAAATGTATTGCCTTGAAATGGAAATTGGATATCTCCCTGCCAGTTGCAATGTGGCTATCGGAAGTTAATAGTTGTATCCCTTTGGAGAAAATCACTTACTGCTTGAGGAATAAGTTAAAGACATTTTACAGAATTCGGCAACCTTTTATTGACTATATGGAGAATCTCCCCCCACATCTCATTGACTGAATCTATATATAATCCTCACATAAACGACTACCGCCCCGTAGCACTCACTTCCGTCATCATGAAGTGCTTTGAGAGACTAGTCAAGGACCATATCACCTCCACCCTACCTGATACCCTAGACCCACTCCAATTTGCTTACCGCCCAAATAGGTCCACAGACGATGCAATCTCAACCACACTGCCCTAACCCATCTGGACAAGAGGAATACCTATGTGAGAATGCTGTTCATCGACTACAGCTCGGCATTCAACACCATAGTACACTCCAAGCTCGTCATCAAGCTCGAGACCCTGGGTCTCGACCCCGCCCTGTGCAACTGGGTACTGGACTTCCTGATGGGCCGCCCCCAGGTGGTGAGGGTAGGCAACAACATCTCCTCCCCGCTGATCCTCAACACTGGGGCCCCACAAGGGTGCGTTCTGAGCCCTCTCCTGTACTCCCTGTACACCCATGACTGCGTGGCCACGCACGCCTCCAACTCAATCATCAAGTTTGCGGACGACACAACAGTGGTAGGCTTGATTACCAACAACGATGAGACGGCCTACAGGGAGGAGGTGAGGGCCCTCGGAGTGTGGTGTCAGGAAAATAACCTCACACTCAACGTCAACAAAACTAAGGAGATGATTGTGGACTTCAGGAAACAGCAGAGGGAACACCCCCCTATCCACATCGACGGAACAGTAGTGGAGAGGGTAGCAAGTTTTAAGTTCCTCGGCATACACATCACAGACAAACTGAATTGGTCCACTCACACAGACAGCATTGTGAAGAAGGCGCAGCAGCGCCTCTTCAACCTCAGGAGGCTGAAGAAATTTGGCTTGTCACCAAAAGCACTCACAAACTTCTACAGATGCACAATCGAGAGCATCCTGGCGGGCTGTATCACCGCCTGGTACGGCAACTGCTCCGTCCACAACCGTAAGGCTCTCCAGAGGGTAGTGAGGTCTGCACAACGCATCACCGGGGGCAAACTACCTGCCCTCCAGGACACCTACACCACCCGATGTTACAGGAAGGCCATAAAGATCATCAAGGACATCAACCACCCGAGCCACTGCCTGTTCACCCCGCTATCATCCAGAAGGCGAGGTCAGTACAGGTGCATCAAAGCTGGGACCGAGAGACTGAAAAACAGCTTCTATCTCAAGGCCATCAGACTGTTAAACAGCCACCACTAACATTGAGTGGCTGCTGCCAACACACTGACTCAACTCTTTAATAATGGGAATTGATGGGAATTGATGTAAAATATATCACTAGCCACTTTAAACAATGCTACTTAATATAATGTTTACATATCCTACATGATTTATCTCATATGTATACCTATATACTGTACTCTATATCATCTACTGCATCTTTATGTAATACATGTACCACTAGCCACTTTAAACTATGCCACTTTGTTTACATACTCATCTCATATGTATATACTGTACTCGATACCATCTACTGCATCTTGCCTATGCCGCTCTGTACCATCACTCATTCATATATCTTTATGTACATATTCTTTATCACTTTACACTTGTGTCTATAAGGTAGTAGTTTTGGAATTGTTAGCTAGATTACTCGTTGGTTATTACTGCATTGTCGGAACTAGAAGCACAAGCATTTCGCTACACTCGCATTAACATCTGCTAACCATGTGTATGTGACAAATAACATTTGATTTGATTTGGTAAGTCTATGGTTACCTAGATTGGTTCTCAATCAGAGGCAGGTGTTTATTATTGTCTCGGATTGGGAACCATATTTAGGCAGCCATATTCTTTGGGTATTTTGTGGGTGATTGTTTCCTGTCTTTGCGTTTTCTGCACCAGTTAGGACTGTTTCGGTTTTCACGTTTATTGTTTTGTAGTTAGTTAGTTAAGTGTCTCTTATTAAAGAACCATGAACTATAACCACGCTGCGATTTGGTCCGCCTCTCCTTCCCAGGAAGAAAGCCGTGACACTATGCATGCCAGTCTCTCTTGGCAAAGAGTTGAGGAAAGATAGACTGCATTGTTTCTTGTTTGTATGAAACACGAATGTGTTGGAAATTACAAATTGTTTGCATTGTTGCAAAAGTTGTTATGTAGAGCACTGACACACAAACACTTACCCCACCAGACTTGCCACCAGGGGTCTTTTCACAGTCCCCAGGATCAGAACAATTTCAAAGAAATGTACAATATTATACAGAGCCATGATTGCATGGAACTCCCATCTCATTTAGTGCAAGTAAACAGCAAACCTGGTTTCAAAAAACAAATAAAGCAACACCTCACAGCACAACGTATCTCCCCTACGACTTACTTGTTGTGTGTGCATACTGACGTTTGTGTAACTGTTAGATACAAACACACATACATGTTAATGTTTTTAAATGTATGTTGAAAGTATTTTGTCTGTAATGTATTTTCGTTATGTGTCAGACCCCAGTAAGACATGCTATGGTCATTGGCGTAGGCCAATGGGGATCCTAATAAAATATAAATTAAACATGAATGTGCATTTATGGACTACACTCAGTTTGTCCAGACCATGTTGCACCGATTACCATAGTCTTACTTCTCAGTGCATAGTCTTGATGCCAGTCAGAACCTGAATTACATTTTTAGCATCTGTCCTCAGCGATTACTGTATATGGTTTGAAAATGTGTATTGTGTTGATGTTTTTGCATCATTACAATGAAACAGAAGATATTGTGTAGGTAAACCTGCTGTAATTCCGGTAGCATAACCCCATGTCCATCAATTACTCAGATGCACTTGGTCATATGACTGTTTAGAATGATGCAACAATGGAGATTTGTTGCATTGCCTCCGCTTTGAGCAGCGGCAGTACTGTAAAACCAGTCACCATGGTGCAGTCTGGTCCTCAGAGCTTGAAGACATGGAGCTAATGGAGAGAGAGTGCATCTCTGTTTCAGTAGTCGTGTACACAGAGAGGGTGAAATAGAGGTTATGGAGGCTCTTTAATATTTTACAGGGGAACCCCTCCCAGGCCATAATTAGACAGATTACCTGTTAGCCATGCTTCTCTGTACTGAAATGTATTAAAACTGGTCTATCCTCGAGGCAAATGGAAAGGCAAGTCAAAAAGAATTACATGCTGTCTGGGCAACGGTGAATCTTCTATTAATGGCCATGGCAAAAATTAAACTTTCTCATGTGGAGTAGTGCTAAAAAATTTATCGGTTTGAGTACAAAAGGTTTGGTTAAATATTTAGAGGCCTTGTGGCTGTCAGTGGCATTCAGATGTCCAGATGAGTTCATTCACTCAAACGTTGATTTGTTTGGGGAAGTTCTACTGTAGACACATGAAATCGACCACAAACTGTTGGTGTAAAAATATTTTCTCTTTTATGAAAAATAAATAAAGAATATCGGTATTTGGGTTCTAGTATCTAAAATAATTGTCATAATTTTGATGCCATTCAATTTGGCTTTAAATGTAATTTATTAATTTACTCAAACCCATAGTCACTGCAAAGTACACCTCTTTCAAAATGTGTTTGAGTAAATTAATAATTAAATCTAAAACCAAATTTAAATGGCAGGATAATTATTTTAGATACTATAACAATAATAGCTACACCTTACAAGCAGACATGCCAACATATTTACTTTGCTGAGTAATAGAGAATCTGTTTTTCTGTTCTCCACAACAGCTCAGTTGACTAACTGCATTGACCCTTCTTTGCACAAACTCTATACACACACACAGGACTCTACCCACACTCTAACACAGTCTTACACTGACACCCCAACACACACATACACTTTTTTGCACTAACTCTATGCACACACACACTGTACTCTACCCTCACACTGACACTCCAACACACAAACACTTTCACCACATACATTGCTGCTACTGTCTTATCTATCCTGTTGCCTAGTCACTTTACCCCTACCTACACTGAGTGTACAAAACATTGTGAACCCCTCGTTCCATAACATAGACTGAAATGTTTAAATGGGCACAGACAACAGCACAAAGGGCAAAAAGGTAGAGACAGAAATACATCACGTGAAGCAGACAACTGTCAGTAAGTGTCCATGATTGAGTCTTTAAATGAAGAGATGGACATAAAACTGTCCAGGTTGAGTGTTTTTTGCAGCTCGTTCCAGTCGCTAGCTGCAGCGAACTGAAAAGAGGAGCAACCCAGGGATGTGTATGCTTTGGGGACCTTTAACAGAATGTGACTGGCAGAATGGGTGTTGTATGTGAAGGATGAGGGCTGTAATATGTATCTCAGATAGGGGGAGGGAGGCCTAAGAGTGTTTTATAAATAAGCATCAACCAGTGGGTCTTGCGAAGTGTATACAGAGAAGTATAGTGTGCAGTGATGTGTCCTATTAGGAGCATTAGTGCCAAATCTGATGGCCGAAAGGTAAACAACATCTTTCCGCTTGAGAGCACCCTCACCTGCCGATCTATAAATTACGTCTCCATAATCTATCATGGGTAGGATGGTCATCTGAATCAGGGTTAGTTTGGCAGCTGTGGTGAACGAGGAGCGATTACGATAGAGGGAACCATGTCTAGATTTAACCTTAGCCTGCAGCTTTGATATGTACTGAGAGAAGGACAGCTATACTCCCAAGTACTTGTATGAGTTAACTATCTCAAGATCCCTCATAATCCCTCAGAGGTAGTAATCACACCGGTGGGGAGAGGGGCATTCCTTTGTTTTGGAGGTGTTCAGAACAAAGTTAAGGGCATAGAAAGACTGTTGGACACTAAGAAAGCTTTGTTGTAGAGCATTTAACACAACATCCGGGGAGGGGCCAGTTTAGTATAAGACTGTATAATCTGCATATAAATGGATGAGAGAGCTTCTTACTGCTTGAGCTATGTTGTTGATGTAAATTGAGAAGAGCGTAGGACCCCTCCCAAAAATAGAAGATTCAGGGAATAATGGACAGGGAAATAGGCATTATTACCATATTTCTCTATGTCAAACCAGAGTGTCTTGTTTGAAACACTGTTTGCAGGGAATTACATTTTAGACATCCTTATGAATCTAAGCATGGCACTTTCAAAATTTACCTTTCCACCAAGACGGAGCAGAAAAATGTAACATTCAACTGCTGGCTACTCATCCTTTGTACAACCCAACAACAGAAGTGCTTTCCTAAAAGCTGCCTGGGTTTAAATAAACATCTTCTCTTTTCAGAGAAAATATCTCCTTGAATATTATAGGCTGCAGCTCAGCTTCAGAATGTCACAGAGAGGAATCAATCTATCCCCATATGTGTCAGTCACATATTTCGCAGGCATTTTAGAGCTTGTTTTTATCATAAGGCATCACCGATTTTATGTATTTATTTCAAAACATAAAACTAACAATAGATACCCTTTTTGCCCTTTTCTTTAACTTTACCCTCACTCAATTTGAGCCCTGGTTTTTTAACCAAACACACCAAGTCCTTCCCAGACACAGAGTTATTTAAATCAGTGCATGCGACAGTATTGGAGTATTTGGCTATACCGAAATCTATGAATAGCATAATTTTGTCTGTCAAACAGGTAGGCTTACCACATAAATAGGCTCCAATCAAATGTTATTTCTATAATTACGCCCATAGAAAATGTTGGTGCACACATGCACATATAGTAGGAGGTCCCTTACGAGGCAGAAGATAATTTTACTTTAATCCCTGCATTGGAGAGTTACAATGTTGCTATCACTATGCAGCCAACTGCCTATAGTAGGAAACCAAGTTTCTTATTAATAATATGCCACCTGTTATCACACATGGCACGATCCCATCATTGTAACAATAAAAACAACACTTTTATATAAATATTTAACCTATGTTTTTATATTCCCGTAGAACTGTAAAAAAAGCATAAGAGAATTTGAGCTTTGGAAAGAAGTGCATTCATAAAATAATGCCGGGCCTCATTTCGCTGAAGCAGTGTAAAATAACATTTATGTCAATGACTCAGCCTTAACAAATGTATTTTTATTTATTTGATTGTCAGTGTGCACTACGCCCGGCCCGCCACAGGAGTCGCTAGTGCGCGATGGGACAAGGACATCCATGCCGGCCAAACCCTCCCCGAACGATGCTGGGCCAATTGTGCACTGCCCCATTGGTCTCCCGGTCCCAGCTGGCTGCGACAGAGCCTGGACTCGTACCCAGCATCTCTTGTGGCACAGCTGCAGCACCTGCTGCCAGTGGAGAGTCTCTCTGTCAATAGATTGATAGATTCCTTGGACACCCGCCTGATCTCCAGCTCCTTCCACCTTTTTGAAACTATGTCGGTGGTCATGCAACTTCTCATGCGAGCTGAGGAGGTGGCACAGATTCTTCCAGTCCCTGGTTCCATCCGTGACCAGGGCAGATTTGCACTCCTGTGAATAACGTTTGCAACAAAAACAGAAGGCTGCGGCGTTTTGATAGGAATAGACAAGCAATGGTATCTCCACTCTCTCCCTGTTCGCCATCCTCCTATTTTATGGGCCACCGAAAACTTTCGTTGCCCCTCATTTCTTGGGAAATTTCCCTCTTTATCCTGTGGCCCAGCCTGCACTAACATATCCCGTAATGATTCATTCATATATTTGGCTGCTCACCGGGATCTTTTATGTCTTTTGTCTGGGAGTCGGATTTAGCAGCATTATCACCACTGTCATCGGGGACAAGGAGCGACAAATAAGATAGTAGGGTCTTCGCTGACATTGTTTGGAGGTGTGGCTAGGCCTGGTGCAACCACCTGTCCTTTTCCAGCCAGAGAGCTATCATCATCGGTGGAAGTGCATGGCTCGGAATCCTCCGGTTTGCCCTCTTCGCTGCTAGAATCAGTGAACGGGGGCTCGTTGTTCCCTGTAAATAAATGGCCTGTTCTCGGAGGCTTATCATTCACCGGCTGATGGACATTACTGCATGCTGGTACATTTCAGCAGCAAATATCTTTGGTTTAGAGATTGTGCCATTTTTCTCATTAGTTTTTAAAAATGTTCGCTTCCAGAAAGATGCCTGTTTCTGTCGGCCCAATTCGTGAAGAAACCAGCTGGCTGCATCGACTCCAATAGAGTGTCTCGAGTGAGCCATGTTTCCGTGAAGCAAAGAACGTTACAGTCTCTTATGTCTCTCTGGAATGCTACCCTTGCTCGGATATCATCAACCTTGTTGTCAAGAGACTAGACATTGGCGAGTAGCATGCTCCGAAAGCGGTACGCAATGTGTCCGTCTCCGGAGCCTGACCAGAAGACCCCTTCATCTGCCCCTTTTATGGCGTCATTGTTTTGGTTCGCCGGCTGGGATCCGATCCATATTCCTGGGTGGTAGGCTCAACAGAGGATCCGCTTCGGGAAAGTTGTAATCCTGGTCGTAATGATGGTGAGTTGACGTTGCTCTTATATCCAGTAGTTCCTCCCGACTGTATGTAATAAAACCTAAGATTACCTGGGGTACCAATGTAAGAAATAACACATAAAAAAACTAAATACTGCATAGTTTCCTAGGAACGCGAAGCGAGGCAGCCATCTCTGTCGGTGCCGAAAGTACATTATCTACCAAGAGAATTCTCTTCGATTAAAATCACAGCTGCATATATTCCCCCCAAAGCAGACACGTCGATGGCCCTGAACAAACTTTATTTGACTATATGTAAACTGGAAACCACATATCCCCTGAGGCTGCATTCATTCTAGCTGGGGATTTTAACAAGTCTAATCTGAAAACAAGACTACCTAAATTCTATCAGCAAATCGATTGTGCTACCAGGGCTGGTAAAACGCTGGATCATTGTTATTCTAACTTCCGCGATGCATATAAGGCCCTCCCCCGCCCTCCCACGACTCCATTTTGTTGCACCCTGCCTACAGACAGAGACTAAAACAGGAAGCTCCCGCCCTCAGATCTGTTCAATGTTGGTCCGAACAATCTGATTCCATGCTTCAAAATTGCTTCGATCATGTGGATTGGGATATGTTCTTCATTCCATCAAACAACATCATTGACGAATACGCTGACTCGGTGAGCGAGTTTATTATCAAGTGCATCGGCGATGTCTTACCCAAAGCAACTATTAAAACATTCCCAACCCAGAAACCGTGGATTGATGGCGGCATTCGCGAGAAACTGAAAGCGTGAACCACTGCTTTTAACCAGGGCAAGGTGACCGGAAACATGACCTAATACAAACAGTGTAGCTATTCCCTCCGCAAGGCAATCAAACAAGCTAAGTGTCAGTATAGAGACAAAGTAGAGTCACATTTCAACGGCTCAGACACAAGAGGTATGTGGCAGGGTCTACAGTCAATCACGGATTACAAAAAGAAAACCAGCCCCGTTGCGGACCAGGATGTCTTGCTCCCAGACAGACTAAACAACTTCTTTGCTCGCTTTGAGGACAATACAGTGCCAATGACACTGCCTGCTACCAAAACCTGCGGACTCTCCTTCACTGCAGCTGACGTGAGTAAAACATTTAAACGTGTCAACCCTCGCAAGGCTGCAGGCCCAGACGGCATCCCCAGCCGTGTCCTCAGAGCATGAGCAGACCAGCTGGCTGGTGTGTTTACTGACATATTCAATCAATCCTTATACCAGTCTGCTGTTCCCACATTCTCTTCCGGTGCCGACAGAGATGGCCGCCTCGCTTCGCGTTCCTAGGAAACTATGCAGTTTTTTGTTTTTTTACGTGTTATTTCTTACACTAGTACCCCAGGTCATCTTAGGTTTCATCACATACAGCCGAGAAGAACTACTGAATATAAGATCAGCGTCAACTCACCACCAGTACGACCAAGAATATGTTTTTCGCGATGCGGATCCTGTGTTCTGCCTTACAACCAGTGCCACGGGATGGTTCCCATGCAGCGACCCAAAAAAACGACTCAGAAAAAGAGGGAAACGAAGCGGTCTTCTGGTCAGACTCCGGAGACGGGCACATCGTGCACCACTCCCTAGCATTCTTCTTGCCAATGTCCAGTCTCTTGACAACAAGGTTGATGAAATCCGAGCAAGGGTAGCATTCCAGAGGGACATCAGAGACTGTAACGTTCTCGGCTTCACGGAAACGTGGCTCACTGGAGAGACGCAATCCGAAGCGGTGCAGCCAGCGGGTTTCTCCACGCATCGCGCGGACAGAAACGAACATCTTTCTGGTAAGAAGAGGGGCGGGGGCGTATGCCTTATGGCCAATGTGACATGGTGTGATGAAAGAAACATACAGGAACTCAAATCCTTCTGTTCACCTGATTTAGAATTCCTCACAATCAAATGTCGACCGCATTATCTACCAAGAGAATTCTCTTCGATTATAATCACAGCCGTATATATCCCCCCCCAAGCAGACACATCAATGGCTCTGAACGAACTTTATTTAACTCTCTGCAAACTGGAAACGATTTATCCGGAGGCTGCATTCATTGTAGCTGGGGATTTTAACAAGGCTAATCTGAAAACAAGACTCCCTAAATTTTATCAGCATATCGATTGCGCAACCAGGGGTGGAAAGACCCTGGATCATTGTTACTCTAACTTCCGCGACGCATATAAGGCCCTGCCCCGCCCCCCTTTCGGAAAAGCTGACCACGACTCCATTTTGTTGATCCCTGCCTACAGACAGAAACTAAAACAAGAAGCTCCCACGCTGAGGTCTGTCCAACGCTGGTCCGACCAAGCTGACTCCACACTCCAAGACTGCTTCCATCACGTGGACTGGGAGATGTTTCGTATTGCGTCAGCCAACAACATTGACGAATACGCTGATTCGGTGTGCGAGTTCATTAGAACGTGCGTTGAAGATGTCGTTCCCATAGCAACGATTAAAACATTCCCCAACCAGAAACCGTGGATTGATGGCAGCATTCGTGTGGAACTGAAGGCGCGAACCACTGCTTTTAATCAGGGCAAGGTGTCTGGTAACATGACTGAATACAAACAGTGCAGCTATTCCCTCCGCAAGGCTATCAAACAAGCTAAGCGCCAGTACAGAGACAAAGTAGAATCTCAATTCAACGGCTCAGACACAAGAGGCATGTGGCAGGGTCTACAGTCAATCACGGACTACAGGAAGAAACCCAGCCCAGTCACGGACCAGGATGTCTTGCTCCCAGGCAGACTAAACAACTTTTTTGCCCGCTTTGAGGACAATACAGTGCCACTGACACGGCCTGCAACGAAAACATGCGGTCTCTCCTTCACTGCAGCCGAAGTGAGTAAGACATTTAAACGTGTTAACCCTCGCAAGGCTGCAGGCCCAGACGGCATCCCCAGCCGCGCCCTCAGAGCATGCGCAGACCAGCTGGCCGGTGTGTTTACGGACATATTCAACCAATCCCTATACCAGTCTGCTGTTCCTACATGCTTCAAGAGGGCCACCATTGTTCCTGTTCCCAAGAAAGCTAAGGTAACTGAGCTAAACGACTACCGCCCCGTAGCACTCACATCCGTCATCATGAAGTGCTTTGAGAGACTAGTCAAGGACCATATCACCTCCACCCTACCTGACACCCTTGACCCACTCCAATTTGCTTACCGCCCAAATAGGTCCACAGACGATGCAATCTCAACCACACTGCACACTGCCCTAACCCATCTGGACAAGAGGAATACCTATGTGAGAATGCTGTTCATCGACTACAGCTCGGCATTCAACACTATAGTACCCTCCAAGCCCGCCCTGTGCAACTGGGTACTGGACTTCCTGACGGGCCGCCCCCAGGTGGTGAGGGTAGGCAACAACATCTCCTCCCCGCTGATCCTCAACACTGGGGCCCCACAAGGGTGCGTTCTGAGCCCTCTCATGTACCCTCTGTTCACCCACGACTGCGTGGCCACGCACGACTCCAACTCAATCATCAAGTTTGCGGACGACACAACAGTGGTAGGCTTGATTACCAACAACGACGAGACGGCCTACAGGGAGGAGGTGAGGGCCCTCGGAGTGTGGTGTCAGGAAAATAACCTCACACTCAACGTCAACAAAACTAAGGAGATGATTGTGGACTTCAGGAAACAGCAGAGGGAACACCCCCCCCATCCACATCGATGGAACAGTAGTGGAGAGGGTAGCAAGTTTTAAGTTCCTCGGCATACACATCACAGACAAACTGAATTGGTCCACTCACACAGACAGCATCGTGAGGAAGGCGCAGCAGCGCCTCTTCAACCTCAGGAGGCTGAAGAAATTTGGCTTGTCACCAAAAGCACTCACAAACTTCTACAGATGCACAATCGAGAGCATCCTGGCGGGCTGTATCACCGCCTGGTATGGCAACTGCACCGCCCTCAACCGTAAGGCTCTCCAGAGGGTAGTGAGGTCTGCACAACGCATCACCGGGGGCAAACTACCTGCCCTCCAGGACACCTACACCACCCGATGCTACAGGAAGGCCATAAAGATCATCAAGGACATCAACCACCCGAGCCACTGCCTGTTCACCCCGCTGTCATCCAGAAGGCGAGGTCAGTACAGGTGCATCAAAGCTGGGACCGAGAGACTGAAAAACAGCTTCTATCTCAAGGCCATCAGACTGTTAAACAGCCACCACTAACATTGAGTGGCTACTGCCAACACACTGTCAATGCCACTGACTCTACTCCAGCCACTTTAATCATGGGAATTGATGGGAAATGATGTAAATATATCACTAGTCACTTTAAACAATGCTACCTTATATAATGTTACTTACCCTACATTATTCATCTCATATGCATACGTAGATACTGTACTCTATATCATCAACTGCATCCTTATGTAATACATGTATCACTAGCCACTTTAAATATGCCACTTGGTTTACATACTCATCTCATATGTATATACTGTACTCGATATCATCTACTGTATCTTGCCTATGCTGCTCTGTACCATCACTCATTCATATATCCTTATGTACATATTCTTTATCCCCTTACATTGTGTATAAGACAGTAGTTTTTTTTTGAATTGTTAGTTAGATTACTTGTTCGTTATTACTGCATTGTCGGAACTAGAAGCACAAGCATTTCGCTACACTCGCATTAACATCTGCTAACCATGTGTATGTGACAAATAAATTTGATTTGATTTGATTTTGATTTGACATTCTCCAGAAGGCGAGGTCAGTACAGGTGCATCAAAGCAGGGACCGAGAGACTGAAAAACAGCTTCTATCTCAAGGCCATCAGACTGTTATTAACATATACCTTCAATAAAGTTCCAACCAGACTAGTCCTTATTGTCTTCATGAGCCATGGAACGCAAGTGACTACCATGAGGAATAATTATGATCAGAAAATGGCTGACTGACAGACACCTGACTGAATCTGCTATCATTCTCTTCCACAACACCATAGAAGTGTCATTATAATTTCTATTGATGGTTGGCATCTAGTGGAACCTCTAGGCAGTGCAACATCCTTCATTTCTCAAGTGGATTTCATTGGGGACTCTGGTGAGTACATACAAAGCTCAGATTTCTCACATCCTGTTTTGATTTCTCCTCAGGATTTTGCTAGCCATAGGAGTTCTGTTATACTAACAGACATCATTCAAACAGTTTTAGAAACTTTAGAGTGTTGTCTTTTCAATACTACTAATAATATACATATATTAGCAACTGAGACTGAGGAGTAGGCCGTTTACTTTGGGCAACTTATTAATTCCTCCACAAATTCAAACTCCGCCATAGGCGGCTGCCTAATCTTGCCAAAAGGGAGGGCGGGCCCTGCTTAGGGAACTCCCTTGGTGACGGGCAGTGGTTGAGGCAGCAGATGTTCTGACTTTATACACTACACACTTTGAGAGAGGTAATTAGCAAACTAGGCCAAAGACCCCTCAGAGACAACAATACTCTACATCCCACTCACAAGACTGGAATGGTCTACCGTATCAAAAGCTTTGGCCAAGTTAAAAGTAGCAGCACAATATTTCTTAGAATCAAGGGCAATGGTGACGTCAATTAGGACCTTTTAGGTTGCAGTGACACATCCATAACCTGAGCAGAAACCAGATTGCATACCAGAGAGAATTCTATAGACATCAAGAGAGCCAGTCAGTAGATTTAGCTTTTTTTCCAACACCTTTAATAAACAGGGTAAAATAGAAATTGGCCTATAACAGTTAGGATCAGCTTGATCTCCCCCTTTAAATAAAGGTTGTAGCGTGGCTGCCATCCAAAGGTCAGAGATAGGCTTGGCGATGATAGGGGCAGCATCCTTAAAAAAGAAAGGGTGTAAACCATCTGAACCAAATCTTTTGGGGGGTCATAGAAAATCATACCTGTGGAGAAAGACCCATGCGGAACGCTTTTGACCGCAATGAATTGAGGTTGTTCTGATGAAAAGAATGGCGGGGGGAAGGGGGGTATTCATGTTTTGTACACCCAGTGTATATGTACAGTGGGGCAAAAAAGTATTTAGTCAGCCACCAATTGTGCAAGTTCTCCCACTTCAACTATGACAGACAAAATGAGAAAAAAAATCCCAGAAAATAACATTGTAGGATTTTTTATGAATTTATTTGCAAATTATGGTGGAAAATAAGTATATGGTCACCTACAAACAAGCAAGATTTCTGGCTCTCATAGACCTGTAACTTCTTCTTTAAGAGGCTCCTCTGTCCTCCACTCGTTACCTGTATTAATGGCACCTGTTTGAACTTGTTATCAGTATAAAAGACACCTGTCCACAACCTCAAACAGTCACTCTCCAAACTCCACTATGGCCAAGACCAAAGAGCTCTCAAAGGACACCAGAAACAAAATTGTAGACCTGCACCAGGCTTGGAAGACTGAATCTGCAATAGGTAAGCAGCTTGGTTTGAAGAAATCAACTGTGGAAGCAATTATTAGGAAATGGAAGACATACAAGACCACTGATAATCTCCCTCGACCTGTGGCTCCACGCAAGATCTCACCCCGTGGGGTCAAAATGATCACAAGAATGGTGAGCAAAGATCCCAGAACCACACGGGGGGACCTAAGTGAATGACCTGCAGAGAGCTGGGAACAAAGTAACAAAGCCTACCATCAGTAACACACTACGCCGCCAGGGACTCAGATCCTGCAGTGCCAGACATGTCCCCCTGCTTAAGCCAGTACATGTCCAGGCCCGTCTGAAGTTTGCTAGAGAGCATTTGGATGATCCAGAAGAAGATTGGGAGAATGTCATATCGTCAGATGAAACCAAAATATAACTTTTTGGTAAAAACGAAACTCTTCGTGTTTGGAAGACAAAGAATGCTGAGTTGCATCCAAAGAACACAATACCTACTGTGAAGCATGGGGGTGGAAACATCATGCTTTGGGGCTGTTTTTCTGCAAAGGGACCAGGACGACTGATCCGTGTAAAGGAAAGAATGAATGGGGCCATGTATCATGAGATTTTGAGTGAAAACATCCTTCCATCAGCAAGGGCATTGAAGATGAAACTTGGCTGGGTCTTTCAGCATGACAATGATCCCAAACACACCACCCGGGCAATGAAGGAGTGGCTTCGTAAGAAGCATTTCAAGGTCCTGGAGTGGCCTAGCCAGTCTCCAGATCTCAATCCCATAGATAATCTTTGGAGGGAGTTGAAAGTCTGTGTTGCCCAGCAACAGCCCCAAAACATCACTGCTCTAGAGGAGATCTGCATGGAGGAATGGGCCAAAATACCAGCAACAGTGTGTGAAAACCTTGTGAAGACTTACAGAAAACGTTTGACCTCTGTCATTGCCAACAAAGGGTATATAACAAAGTATTGAGATAAACTTTTGTTATTGACCAAATACTTATTTTCCACCATAATTTGCAAATAAATCCTACAATGTGATTTTCTGGATTTTTCTTCAAATTTTGTCTGTCATAGTTGAAGTGTACCTATGATGAAAATTACTTGCCCCACTGTATGTAGCGACCTCAATTGCTTTGCACCACTGCACATATACTCGATACTAGTACTCCCTGTATATCGCCATGCTATTTTTACTCATTATTGTTATGTAATTCAATGTGTATTCATTAGAATTCTTTTACTATTTCTATATATACTATTGAAGTCAGAAGTTTACATACACCTTAGCCAACTACATTTAAACTCAGTTTTTCACAATTCCTGACATTTAATCCCAGTAAAAATTCCCTGTTTTAGGTATTAGGATCACCACTTTATTTTAAGAATGTGAAATGTCAGAATAATAGTAGAGAGAATGATTGATTTCAGCTTTTATTTCTTTCATCACTTTCCCAGTGGGTCAGAAGTTTACATACACTCAATTAGTATTTGGTAGAATTGCCTTTAAATTGTTTAACTTGGGTCAAACGTTTCGGGTAGCCTTCCACAAGCTTCCAACAGTAAGTTGGGTGAATTTTGGCCCATTCTTCCTGACAGAGTTGATGTAACTGACTCAGGTTTGTAGGCCTCCTTGCTCACACACTAATGTTCTATGGGATTGAAGTATGGGCTTTGTGATGGCCACTCCAATGCCTTGAGGCTTCCATAGCCGTAGGCAGAACAGTTGAAACTGGAGCAGCAGCACGGCCAGGTGGACTGGGGACAGCAAGGAGTCATTATGCCAGGTAGTCCTGAGACATGGAGCTAGGGCTCAGGTTCTCCGAGAGAAAGAGAGAATTAGAGAGAGCATACTTAAATTCACACAGGACACCGGATAAGACAGGAGAAGTACTCCAGATATAACAAACTGACCCTAGCCCCCCGACACAAACTACTGCATCATAAATACTGGACGCTGAGACTGGAGGGGTCAGAAGACACTGTGGCCCCATCCGATGATACCCCCGAACAGGGCCAAACAGGAATGATATAACTCCACCCACTTTGCCAAAGCACAGCCCCCCACACCACTAGTGTGATATCTTCAACCACCAACTTACCATCCTGAGACAAGGTCGAGTATAGCCCACAAAGATCTCCCCCATGGCACAACCCAAGGGGGAGTCAACCCAGACAGGAAGATCACGTCAGTGACTCAACCCACTCAAGTGACGCACCCCTCCAAACCCACTTGGTGGCAGCTAGCTAGCTATGATGATCAGGAGTAATGGTCCAGGGTTTACGGCAGGGATCCAACGTTGTAGTGGAGAAAACAGTCCGATGCTGGCAAGTATTGTCCAGGCTAAAATAATACGGCTGGTGTCTGTGCAGAAGGAAAGGCTGCTAGCAGTGGCTAACAATGGCTAATAGCTAGTAGCTAATTAGTTGGCTCGCATCTGATTGAGGTTCTGGCTATAAGGTCCAAAAAAAATTGCGGATCCGTGTCACATTGGGTGAGGCGGGTTACCGGAAGATATATTTAATTTAAAAATGGACACCACGTATGCACTGCTACGCCATATTGGATTACTCATATGGGTAACAATGAACAAGCTATGTTAGCTAGCTAGTTAACATGAGCCTACTAGGCTACATCTAGACTACATAGTGAACTTAAATCGTATCAGGCTAGTGTCACAATATATTCATTTATGGTTAGATCAGAATGGCCGTTATAATCATTGGCCTGTATGGAGACTTAAGTCAAAAGCACAAGTTATGGCTTAGGAAAGGTATGATTTAGCTAGCTAGATACTGCAGGACAACACAAGCAGACCAGTAACAGACCTGTATTTTAGACAATTACATTTAGCTTTTGACGTGATTAGATTGGTGTGAAGCCAAATCCAAACTGACACTCCTTGTAGGGTGGTTTTGCTGCTCCAGGACTACCCAGAGCTGATTGGTTAATTATTTTGGCACCTCTTGGCAAAATTTGAAATTGTGCTTTTTACATTGGATAAAAGTGCAGACTCAGAGCTACAGAATGGTATATCATGCACTGCAGTTGAGGAGCAATGGGAAAGTAATTCTGCTTTGAAATATGATACATTTATAATCCCACTTTATAAGACAAATCGCCCTTGAATGTTTTGGTATGCTTACTGAAGAGCTCTTCTTTGTCAACACCCATTCAGCATAATTCCCACCCTCATAAACCTTTGCCCCATCTCTTCAACACTAGAACAACCTTCGTCCAATGGCCACTGACATTTGATTTTGTACATAAAAACATTTGCTAAAAAAATGTCCGCCCCTTCCCTGACTTTTCCTAAATGTTTGTATTTCACACTGCTCATTTGTCAGAATTTTTACATTACAAACAGAAAAGTATTTAGTGCCTTTTTCCAGTTTTTTCACACCTATTCCTAACTTAATAACCTGCCAAGACAATGTGCTGTAGGACGTTGAATGACAAATAGTTGAATCGGTGATAATTATACACCTTACTTCAAAATTGAATTTAAATTAGGCCTAACTGAATGACAAGGAGGGTGAAGAGGTTGTAAGAAAAATAAGCTGTAATGGGATGTTTTAATTACTATAACTCTATTACTAATGGAATGTATTGTAAGGGAAACAAAAACATGTTACATGTTGCAGTAGTCGTTTAGAATAATGCTAAACATATCCCTGACTATCCAGGGAAGCAAACAATGCCAGCCCACTTAATGAATGACAAATGAATGGAATGGGAGATAATTGTGCACCTTACTTCAAAATTGAAGTTAAATGAGGCCTAACTGAATAATAAGGAGGTTGATTTAATTTAGAAAGACAATAGTGCAATGATGAGTTTGTGTTATGCCTATTTATCAGCAGCAAATCCTTTGACCATGCGTCTTGGGGGTTGATACCGTTCTCTTACTTTGTAAAAAGAAGCTGTTAGAAGGACTTTTATTTACTGTAACTCTATTATTAATCGAATTTATTGTAAGGGAAACAAAAACATTCTATGTGTTGCAGTAGGCCTTTAGAATAATGCAAACCATATCCCTGACTCTATCTAATTTGATGAGCGAAAAACAAACAATGCCAGTCAGCCTGCACAGCTGGCCAATCGAAACTAAACCTAAACTATACCGAACATGATTTCAGTCATAATAAGAGTTAGCCTATTGACAATATTAAATTGACAATCTGTTGAGCAGATTCTGCAGTTACTATTACACTATCCGTTGTCAAATAACTCTCATAATTCAAGAGGTGCAGCACTATTTCCACATTCATATTTTTCCAAGAATATCCGTGCTGTCCATGCATTCAGCACATGACCACTCGTGCAGCAGCACTGCTCTGCCTACTAAGCAAAAACTAGTAATATAAAGAACTTAAAATTAAAATGCTATTCTGTGGTCAATGGATGAATGGGCGATATAAACCAGATAGAAACTGATAATGGTGCATGTGACTTCAATGAACTGAATAAGGAGGAGGGTGAAGAGGGTGATTGAATTTAGAACAATAGTTAAATGATGAAGAATTGTGGGCGATCTCATTATTTTATTATGAAAGGTTGTAAATAGTATATAATCATCCCTCAGAGAGTCAATTCAGACTGAGTACTCAGAGTACTCAGAGTATTCAGACTGAGTACAACATACAGTGTTTACAATAGCAAGCAGAACCAAACTAATGGATGCACTGACAGCATTGCAAACACTGCAGAATTTAGAAGAGTCTTCATCTGATTCTGATGTTAACTTCTAGCCTCTGCCTCCGATACCTCGCTGCAGCCTCGCTGCAGATGAACCAGAACAGAACCAACTGAGACAGTGATCCCAACTGCCTAGGTGAGACAGGAGTCTGGGAGGGATGGCATGGTTTGGGTATAAAATAGGGACGAGAGCACAACAGGAAGGCGACCTTCCTAGAATATTCTCACAGAGAGAGCAGGCCCTACACGTTACGCAAAGAGACAAATGCCTGCGCACTAAGAATTTTTCTTTGTTTATGTGACATGCAGATGTTGTAGCACATCAGAGATTGTACTGTCGCTCATTCACACATAAAAGGAAACAGTACGTGGGACATGTCTATGGATGAACTCAAAGCATTTATTGCACTCTTATATGTCCTCTGAGCATTTTGAGGAAAGAGCATGGATGTGGAGCCATTTTGGTCTGATGGGTATGGGGTGGACTTCTTCAGCGAGACCATGACACGCAATCGCTTCAGAGATTGTCACCTGCGTTTTGATGACAGACAAGTTTACCAAACGTCTCACACCTAGAAAGGTTATGTAAATAATTGCATCGCTTGTTGATGAGCAACTGTTCCAACGGAGGTTTGGTGCCATTTTACCCAATACATAGCCAACACACCGGACAATTTTGAAATTAAGTTTTGATTAGCCACCGATGTCGAACTCTGTAACTGTCTGTAGCCATGAAGTGCTTTGAAAGGCTGGTCATGGTTCACATCAATACCATTATCCCAGAAACCCTAGACCCACTCCAATTTGCACACCGCCCCAAAAGATACACAGATGATGCCATCTCTATTGCACTCCACACTGCCCTTTTACACCTGGACAAAAGGAACACTATGTGAGAATGTTATTTATTGACGACAACTCAGCGTTCAACACCATAGTGCCCTCTAAACTAAGGACCCTGGGACTAAACACGTCCCTTGGCAACTAGATCCTGAACTTCCTGGCGGAACCCCCCCCCCCCCCAGGTGGTAAGAGTAGGTAACACCGGGGCCTCTCGGGGGTGTGTGCTCAGTCCCCTCATGTACTCCCGGTTCACCCATGGCTGCACGGCCAGGCACAACGCCAACACCATCATTAAATTGGTCAAGGTCATTTCTAAGTGACCCCAAACTTTTGAACGGTAGTGTATATTTCTGCCATATACAGATAGCCTTTCCATCTGCCAAACACCAAATATGATCTCCTTTATTATATTAAATTCATCTTGTTATTACTATTAGTAGTATTATTCTATATAATTCTAACATGTTCTATTTTATGCAGTAGGTTGGTGTGGATGCACTCGACCAGATGGCAAGACTGTAGTCTGTAAAAGGAGGTACTCACCGATGACTTGTTGCAGTGTTATACAACGTACTCGACATGGCTGCTATCAATGTGCACGTGTTATACAAGCTATGCCTTGACAAGAGAGTCAGCAGGAGAGATTTCATCATGGATCATCTGGCATGTGAGCTTTGTGACAACCACATGGACGCCAAGAAAGAAGCTACAGCTACCAAGCAGGCCACCAAGGCAGCAGCAGAGTCTGCTCTCTCTCTTAACACAAGCATCACAGATCCCACTCGGGAAATGTCAAGTCGATAGGTGCACACAAAACAAGGCCCATGAAAACTGTGTGCAGTACAACCAATTTTGTTTGTGAGGCTTGCTCACACAAAATCCAAAGCTGTTTGCTGACTGTGGACCTGACGCATAAAGAGATGAAGAAATTGATTGGTGGGTCCCCTCTGGGACAGTTGAGCTAACGTAGGCTAATGCAATTAGCATGAGGTTGTAAGTAACAAGAACATTTCCCAGCACATAGACATATCTAATATTGGCAGAAAGCTTAAATTATTGGTAATCTAACTGCACTGTCCAAATTACAGTAGCTATTACAGTGAAATAATACCATTCTATTGTTTGAGGAGAGTACACAGTTTTGAACATGAAAAGTGATTAAGTATTTATTATTATTATTATTATTAGGCACATTTGGGCAGTCTTGATACAACATTTTGACAGAAATACAATGAATCATTGGATTAGTCTAAATCTTTGTACATGCACTACTGCCATCTAATGGCCAAAATCTAAATTGCACATGGGCTGGTATAATGCATTTTGGCCTTTCTCTTGCATTTCAATGATGATGGTTGATTGGGGACACTGACCTGTATAGGGTGCCGTCTTTCGGATGGGACGTTAAACAGGTGTCCTGACTCTCTGAGGTCATTAAAGATCCCATGGCACTTATCGTAAGAGTAGGGGTGTTAACCCCGGTGTCTTGGCTAAATTCCCAATCTGGCCCTTGAACCATCATGGTCACCTAATAATCCCCAGTTTACAATAGGCTCATTCATCCCCTCCTCTCCCCTGTAACTATTCCCCGGGTCATTGCTGCAAATGAGAACGTGTTCTCAGTCAACTTACCTGGTAAAATAAGTAAATAAATGGTACAAAAAAAAGTTACTTTTTTCTTTGTATTATCAAATCAATCAAATCAAATTTTTATTTGTCACATACACATGGTTAGCAGATGTTAATGCGAGTGTAGCGAAATGCTTGTGCTTCTAGTTCCGACAATGCAGTAATAACCAACAAGTAATCTAGCTAACAATTCCAAAACTACTACCTTATAGACACAAGTGTAAGGGGATAAAGAATATGTGCATAAAGATATATGAGTGAGTGATGGTACAGAGCGGCATAGGCAAGATACAGTAGATGGTATTGAGTGCAGTATATACATATGAGATGAGTATGTAAACAAAGTGGCATAGTTAAAGTGGCTAGTGATACATGTATTACATAAAGATGCAGTAGATGATATAGAGTATAGTATAT
This sequence comes from Oncorhynchus kisutch, assembly GCF_002021735.2. NCBI lineage: Eukaryota > Metazoa > Chordata > Actinopteri > Salmoniformes > Salmonidae > Oncorhynchus > Oncorhynchus kisutch. The sequence continues at coordinate 5,771,534 of NC_034194.2, forward strand.
ACATATGAGATGAATAATGTAGGGTATGTAAACATTATATTAGGTAGCATTGTTTAACGTGGCTAGTGATATATTTTACATCATTTCTCATCAATTCCCATTATTAAAGTGGCTGGAGTTGAGTCAGTGTGTTGGAAGCAGCCACTCAATGTTAGTGGTGGCTGTTTAACAGTCTGATGGCCTTGAGATAGAAACTGTTTTTCAGTCTCTCGGTCCCAGCTTTGATGCACCTGTACTGACCTCGCCTTCTGGATGATAGCGGGGTGAACAGGCAGTGGCTCGGGTGGTTGTTGTCCTTGATGATCTTTATGGCCTTCCTGTGACATCGGGTGGTGTAGGTGTCCTGGAGGGCAGGTAGTTTGCCCCCGGTGATGCGTTGTGCAGACCTCACTACCCTCTGGAGAGCCTTACGGTTGTGGGCGGAGCAGTTGCCGTACCAGGCGGTGATACAGCCCGACAGGATGCTCTCGATTGTGCATCTGTAGAAGTTTGTGAGTGCTTTTGGTGACAAGCCGAATTTCTTCAGCCTCCTGAGGTTGAAGATGCGCTGCTACGCCTTCTTCACGATGCTGTCTATGTGGGTGGACCAATTCAGTTTGTCTGTGATGAGGAACTTAAAACTTAGCACCCTCTCCACTACTGTTCCATCAATGTGGATAGGGGGGTGTTCCCTCTACTGTTTCCTGAAGTCCACAATCATCTCCTTAGTTTTGTTGACGTTGAGTGTGAGGTTATTTTCCTGACACCACACTCCGAGGGCCCTCACCTCCTCCCTGTAGGCCGTCTCGTCATTGTTGGTAATCAAGCCTACCACTGTTGTGTCGTCCGCAAACTTGATGATTGAGTTGGAGGCATGCATGACCACGCAGTCATGGGTGAACAGGGAGTACAGGAGAGGGCTCAGAACGCACCCTTGTGGGGCCCCAGTGTTGAGGATCAGCGGGGTGGAAATGTTGTTGCCTACCCTCACCACCTGGGGGCGGCCCGTCAGGAAGTCCAGTACCCAGTTGCACAGGGCGGGGTCGAGACCCAGGGTCCCGAGCTTGATGATGAGCTTGGAGGGTACTATGGTGTTAAATGCCGAGCTGTAGTCGATGAACAGCATTCTCACATAGGTATTCCTCTTGTCCAGATGGGTTAGGGCAGTGTGCAGTGTGGTTGAGATTGCATCGTCTGTGGACCTATTTGGGCGGTAAGCAAATTGGAGTGGATCTAGGGTGTCAGGTAGGGTGGAGGTGATATGGTCATTGTCTAGTCTCTCAAAGCACTTCATGATGACGGAAGTGAGTGCTACGGGGCGGTAGTCGTTTAGCTCAGTTACCTTAGCTTTCTTGGGAACAGGAACAATGGTGGCCCGCTTGAAGCATGTGGGAACAACAGACTGGGATAGGGATTGATTGAATATGTCCGTAAACACACCAGCCAGCTGGTCTGCGCATGCTCTGAGGGCGCGGCTGGGGATGCCGTCTGGGCCTGCAGCCTTGCAAGGGTTGACACGTTTAAATGTTTTCCTCACGTCGGCTGCAGTGAAGGAGAGTCCGCATGTTTTATTTGCGGGACGTGTCAGTGTCACTGTATTGTCCTCAAAGCGGGCAAAAAAGTTATTTAGTCTGCCTGGGAGCAAGACATCCTGGTCCGTGACTGGGCTGGTTTTCTTTTTGTAATCCGTGATTGACTGTAGACCCTGCCACATACCTTTTGTGTCTGAGCCGTTGAATTGAGATTCTACTTTGTCTCTCTACTGACGCTTAGCTTGTTTGATTGCCTTGCGGAGGGAATAGTTACACTGTTTGTATTCGGTCATGTTTCCGGTCACCTTGACATGATTAAAAGCAGTGGTCCGGGCTTTCAGTTTCACGCGAATGCTGCCATCAATCCGCAGTTCCTGGTTTGGGAATGTTTTAATCGTTGCTATGGGAACGACATCTTCAACGCACGTTCTAATGAACTCGCTCACCGAATCAGCGTATTCGTCAATGTTGTTGTCTGACGCAATACGAAACATATCCCAGTCCACGTGATGGAAGCAGTCTTGGAGTGTGGAATCAGATTGGTCGGACCAGCGTTGAACAGACCTCAGCGCAGGAGCTTCTTGTTTTATTTTCTGTCTGTAGGCAGGGATCAACAAAATGGAGTCGTGGTCAGCTTTTCCGAAAGGAGGGCGGGGCAGGGCCTTATATGCGTCGCAGAAGTTAGAATAGCAGTGATCCAAGGTTTTTCCAGCCCTGGTTGCGCAATCGATATGCTGATAAAATTTAGGGAGTCTTGTTTTCAGATTAGCCTTGTTAAAATCCCCAGCTACAATGAATGCAGCCTCCGGATAAATGGATTCCAGTTTGCGAAGAGTCAAAGAAAGTTCGTTCAGAGCCATCGATGTGTCTGCTTGGGGTGAATATATACGGCTGTGATTATAATCGAAGAGAATTCCCTTGGTAGATAATGCGGTCGACATTTGATTGTGAGGAATTCTAAATCAGGTGAACAGAAGGACTTGAGTACCTGTATGTTGTTATGATCACACCACGTCACGTTAACCATGAAGCATACGCCCCCGCCCCTCTTCTTACCAGAAAGATGTTTGTTTCGGTCTTCGCGATGCGTGGAGAAACCAGCTGGCTGCACCGATTCCGATAGCGTCTCTCCAGTGAGCCATGTTTCCGTGAAGCAAAGAACGTTACAGTCTCTGATGTCCCTCTGGAATGCTATCCTTGCTCGGATTTCATCAACCTTGTTGTCAAGAGACTGGACATTGGCGAGAAGAATGCTAGGGAGTGGTGCACGATGTGCCCGTCTCCGGAGTCTGACCAGAAGACCGCTCCGTTTCCCCCTTTTATGAAGTCGTTTTTTTGGGTCGCCGGCTGGGATCCATTCCGTTGTCCTGGGTGAAAGGCAGAACACAGGATCCGCTTCGCGAAAGTCATATTCTTGGTCGTACTGATGGTGAGTTGCCGCTGCTCTTATGTTCAGTAGTTCTTCTCGACTGTATGTAATGAAACCTATGATGACCTGGGGTACTAATGTAAGAAATAACATGTAAAAAAAACGGCCATCTCTGTCGGTGCCGGAAGTACAAAAAACATTATCTTTTACCAGATCTAATGTGTTATATTCTCCTATATTCCTTTCACGTTTCCTCAAACTTTAGTGTTTCCTTTCAAATGGTTCCAATAATATGCATATCCTTGCTTCAGGGCCTGAGCTACAGGCAATTAGATTTAGGTATGTCATTTTAGGTGAAAATTTAAATTGAAAATGGGCGGATCCTTAAGAGGTTTTTAAAAAAGCAATAAAACACTAACGTTCTTTAGACTAGTTGAGTATCTGCAGTATCAGCATTTGTAGGTTTGATTACAAGCTCAAAAAGGCCAGAAACAAAGAACTTTCTTCTGAAACTCTATTATTTGTTGAAGACATGAAGGCTTTTCCATGCGAGAATTTGCCAAGAAACTTAAGATCTGTTACAGCGCTGTGTACTACACCCTTCACAGAACAGCGCAAACTGTCTCTAACCAAAATAGAAAGAGGCGTGGGAGGACCCGGTGCATAACTGAGCAAGAGGACAAGTGTATTAGTGTCTAGTTTGAGAAAGAGACGCCTCACAAATCCTCAACTGGCAGCTTCATTAAATAGTAACTGCAAAACACCAGTCTCAATGTCAACAGTGAAGAGGCGACTCTGGGATGCTGGCCTTGTAGGCAGAGTTGCAAAGAAAAAGCCATATCTCAGACTGGCCAATAAAAAGCAGAAATTAAGATGGGCAAAAAAACACAGACACTGGACAGAGGAACTCTGCCTAGAAGGCCAGCATCCCGGAGTAGCTACTTCACTGTTGACTTTGAGACTGGTGTTTGCGGGTACTATTTAATGATGCTGCCAGTTGATGACTTCTGAGGCATCTGTTTCTCAAACTAGAGCCTGTAACCGAACCCACAAATGCTGATGCTCCAGATACTCAACTTGTCTAAAGGCGAACAGTTTTATTGCTTCTTTAATCAGGACAACAGTTTTCAGTTGTGCTAACATCATTGCAAAAGGGCTTGCTAATGATCAATTAGCCTTTTAAAATGACTAACTTGGATTAGCTAACACAACGTGCCATTGGAACACAGGAGTGGAGTGATGGTTGCTGATAATGGGCCTCTGTACACCTATGTAGATATTCCATAAAAAATGTGCCGTTTCCAGCTCCAATAGTCATTTACAACAGTCTACACTGTATTTCTGATCAATTTGATGTTATTTTAATGGACAAAAATGTTGATTTTCTTTCAAAACCAAGGTAATTTCTAAGTGATCCCAAATGTTTGAATGGTAGTGTATATATTTTATTTTTCAGAACATTAACCATGTCTGTTCTCTTGTTTTGTAGTGTTCTGTAGTTTTGACCAAATGATTCGTCTGACAAACAAATAACTTCACTTCCTGCAGGACCAGGCATGGATCCAAGCTGGCGAGACATTCAATGACTCCATCTTCAAAGATGAATCAACTGTGGCCTTTGAGCTATTTGCTCAAAGTTGCAACAGGAAAAAAAGGAAGAAGATCAAGCAGGCCAAAACCCAAAAGATATACTTGGATGTGTAGTGTTCATTGCTGGCATGGTTTGCCAAAATGTGCTAATCTTGCCAATTTAAAAACATCATTGGAGTTGATTTTGGGTTTTGTGATGAAATGAGCCATCTGATTCAATGAATGACCGAGCTGTCTTTTTGCCCAAAATATTATTTAAGGTGCTCCAAAGCTTTTTACTATCAATCTTTGTCATTTATCTTTGTTTCATTGTATAGTTTCATCTTTATTCAGTTCAGTCACATGGTTTCTCAATTTGTAGTATGTTTGCCAATCAGTTGTGCTGCCAAACTAATTTGCCATACCTTTTGCCTCGTCGCTCTCAACCATAACATTTCTCAATTCTTCATCAATCCAAGGGGATGTAACTGTTTTACAGTCATTTTCTTAATGGGTGCGTGCTTTTTAGTCATTGTAAAAAACTATTTCAGAAATTTGTCAAGAGCAGCATCTGGTTGCTCCTCATTTCACACCAGACCAGCAAATAATATTTACATCAACAACATAGGAATGACTACAAAACGTATTTATTTCACCTTTATTTAACCATGTAGGCTAGTTGAGAACAAGTTCTCATTTACAACTGCGCCCTGGCCAAAATAAAGCAGTGCGACACATACAACCCAGAGTTACACATTGAATGAACAAACATACAGTCAATAATACAGTAGAAAAAATGAAGTCTATATACAGTGTGTGCAAATGAGTTGAGGAGGTAAGGCAGAAAATTGTCAATAGTAGCAAGAAATTACAAATTAGCAAATTAACACTGGAGTGATAGATGTGCAGATGATGATGTGCAAGTAGAAATACTGGTGTGCAAAAGAGGAGAAAAGTCATTTAAACATTTTTTAAAACAATATGGGGATGAGGTAGGTAGATTGGGTGGGCTATTTACAGATGGGTTATGTACGGCTGCAGCGATCGCTTAGCTGTTCAGATAGCTGATGTTTAAAGTTAGTGAGGGAAATATAAGTCTTTGGCTTCAGCAATTTTTGCAATTTGTTCCAGTCATTGGCAGCAGAGAACTGGAAGGAAAGTCAGCCAAAGGAGGTGTTGGCTTTGGGAACGACTTGCTGGAGTGCATGCTACGAGTGAATATGTAGCGAGTGCCAACCGACTAGAGCATACAGGTCACAGTGGTGGGTGGTATATGGGGCTTTGGTGACAAAACGGATGGCACTGAGATAGACTGCATCCAGTCTGCTGAGTAGAGTGTTGGAGGTTATTTTGTAAATGACACCGCCTAAGTCGAGCATCGGTAGGATAGTCAGTTTCACTGTTTGGCTGCGTAAGTGAAGGAGGCTTTGTTGCGAAATAGAAAGCAGGTTCTAGATTTAATTTTGGATTGGAAATATGAGTCTGGAAGGAGAGTTTACAGTCTAACCAGACATCTAGGTATTTGTAGTTGTCCACATAATCTAAGTCAGAACCATCCAGGTTAGCGATGCTAGTCGGGCAGGCGGGTAGCGAAAGGTTGAAAAGCATGCATTTAGTTTTACTAGCCTCTAAGAGCAGTTGGAGGCCACGGAAGGAGTATTGTATTGCATTGAAGCTCGTTTGGAGGTTTGTTAACATAGTCCAAAGAAGGGCCAGATGGATACAGAATGGTGTCATCTGCGTAGAGGTGGCTCAGGGAATCACCCGCAGCAAGAGCGACATTATTGATATGCACAAAGAAAAGTCGGACACGATAATTGAACCCTGTGGCACCCCCATGGAGACTGCCAGCGGTCCGGACAACAGGCCCTCCGATTTTACACACTGATCTCTGTCTGAGAAGTAGTTGGTGAACCAGGCAAGGCAGTCATTTGAGAAACCAAGGCTATTTATTCTGCCAATAAGAATACGGTGATTGACAGAGTCGAATGCCTTGGCCAGTTCGATGAAGACTGCACAGTACAATCTTTTATCGATGGCTGTTATGATATCATTTAGTACCTTGAGCGTGACTGAGTTGCACCCGTGACCAGCTCGGAAACCGGATTGCACAGCGGAGAAGGTACGGTGGGATTCTAAAATGGTCAGTGATCTGTTTATTAACTTGGCTTTCAAAGACTTTAGAAAGAAGTCTGCAGAGCAGAATGGATATAGGTCTTTAACAGTTTGGGTCTAGAGTGTCATCCCCTTTGAAGAGGGGGAAGATCGCGGCAGCTTTCCAATCTTTAGGGATCTCAGACGATATGAAAGAGAAGTTGAACAGAATGGTAATAAGGGTTGCAACAATGTCGGCGGATAATTTTAGATAGAGAGGGTCCAGATTGTCTAGCCCAGCTGATTTGAACAGGTCCAGGTTTTGCAGCTCTTTCAGAACATCTGCTATTTGGATTTGGGTGAAGGAGAAGCTGGGGAGGCTTGGGCAAGTAGCTGCGGGGGGGTGTTAGAGCTGTTGGCCGGGGTTGGGGTATCCAGGAGGAAAGCATGGCCAGCCCTAGAGAAACGCTTATTGAAATTCTCAATTATCGTGGATTTATCGGTGCTATTGTATTTCCTCTTATATAAACTTGTGGCTTGCGAAAGTATACACCCCCCTTGGCATTTTCCCTATTTTTTTTGTCTTACAACCTGGAATTAAAATGGATATTTGAGGGGGTTATCATTTGATTTACACAACATGCAAAATATATTTTCTTGTGAAACAAACAAGAAATAAGACAAAAAAAACAGAACTTGAGCGTTCAAGTGTGGTTTTAGCAGTATGCTTAGGGTTATTGTCCTGCTGGACGGTGAACCTCCGTGGAAGGTGAACCTCAGGTTTCCCTCAAGAATTTCCCTGTATTTAGCGCCTTCCATCATTCCTTCAATTCTAACCAGTCCTTGTCGATGAAAAACATCCCCACAGCATGATGCTGCCACGACCATGATGGTGTCCTCGGGGTGATGAGAGATGTTGGGTTTGCGCCAGGCATAGCGTTTTCCTTGATGGCCAAAAATCTAAATGTTTGTTTTATCTAACCAGAGTACCTTCTTCTAAATGTTTGGCGAGTCTCCCACATACCTTTTGGTGAACAACGAAAGTGTTTGCTTATTTTTTTTTAAAGCAATTACTTTTTTTCTGGACACCCTTCCTTAAATCCCAGCTCTGTGGCGTGTACGGTTTAAAGTGGTCCTATGGACAGATACTCCAATCTCCTCTCTGGTGCTTTGCAGCTCCTTCAGGGTTATCTTTGGTGTCTTTGTTGCCGCTCTGATTTATGCCATCCTTGCCTGGTCCATGAGATTTGGTGGTCAGCCCTCTCTTGGCAGATTTGTTGTCGTGCCACATTCTTTCCATTTTTTGATAATGGATTTAATGTTGTTCCGTGGGATGTTCCAAATTTCTGATATTTTTTTTTACTATAACCCAATACTGATCTGTACTTCTCCACAACGTTGTCCCTGACCTGTTTGGCAAGTTCCTTGTTCTTCATGGTGCTGCTTGCTTGGTGGTGCCCCTTGCTTAGTGATGTGGGGCCTTTCAGAACAGGTGTGTATATACTGAGATCATGTGAGACTTAGATTGCACACAGATGGATTTTATTTAACTAATTATGTGAATTCTGAAAGTAATTGGTTGCACCAGATCTTATTTGAGGGCTTCATAGCAAAGGGGGTGAGTACATATGCACGCACCAATTTTCTGTTTTCATTTTTTAATAATCAAGTAATTTTTTTTCATTTCACCAAATTGTACTATTTTCTGTATGTCATGAAATCCAAATAAAAATCTATTGAAATTACAGAATGTAATCCAACAAAATAGGAAAAATGCTAAGGGGGATGAATACTTTTACAGGCACTGTATTTTAGGCCCAGTCTTTGGAACTTTGGTTTTCCTAGATATGGCTGCAGTATTCTACAATATTAGTAATAATTTGATCAATACTTGTGGAAGATGTCTCGTCCAGAACATATACTTCTCTGTTGATATCACATACATTATCAAGCCTTTCAAACATATCATTCAGATACTGACTCTTAGCACTTGGTGGTCTATAGCAACTTCCCACAAGAATAGGCAGAAGAATAAGGCAGATGAACCTCTAGCCATATTACTTCATTAGTATTTAACATGAAATCGCCTCTAAGCTTTACAGGAATGTGGTTCTTAATATAGCCGGTAACACCGCCCCCATTGGCACTTCTGTCTTTTCTGTAGATGTTATAACCATGTATTGCTACCACTGAATCATCAACGGTATTATCTAAGTGAGTTTCAAAGAAATACAGAATAGGAATGTCATCAGTTACTAGCAAGTTATGACTTCATGAACCTTGTTTCTTAGGCTACATACAGTGCCCTCGGAAAGTATTTAGACCACTTTAATTTCCACATTTTCTTAGGGTACAGCCTTATTTAAAAATGTATTAAATAGTTGTTTTTCTCATCAATCTACACATACCACCCCATCATGATGAAACAAGAACAGGATTATAGAAATGTTGCCAATTAAATTAATTAAATATACATTTACATAAGTATTTAGACCTTTACCTCTGTAATTTCTTGAAGCACCTTTGGCAGTGATTACAACCTCGGGATTTCTTGGGTAGCATTGCTGCACAGCTATTTTCAGGTCTATCCAGATATGTAAGACCACGGGTTCAAGTCCGGGCTTTGGTTGGGACACTGAAGGACATTCAGTGACTTGTTGCTTAAGCCACACCTGCAAAGTCTTGTCCCAATGGCCACACCTGTGTTGTCTTGGCTGTGTGCTTAGGCTCGTTGTCCCGTTGGAAAGTGAACCTTCCGCCCCAGTCTGAGGTCCTAAGCGCTCTGGAGCAGGTTTTCACCAAGGATCGCACTGTACTTTGCTTCGTTCATCTTTGCCTCAATCTTGACTAGTCTCCTAGAACCTGCCGCTGAAAAACATCCACACAGCATGATGCTTCCATTAGCATGCGTCACCACAGGGATATGGTGCTACGTTTCCTTTGGAAGTGACACTTGACATTCAGGCCAGAGTTCAATCTTGGTTTCATCAGACTAGAGAATCTTGTTTCTGAGAGTATTTAGCTGCCTTTTGGCAAACTCCAAGCGGGCTGTCATGTGCCTTTTACTGAGGAGTGGCTTCTGTCTGGCCACTCTACCATAAAGGCCTGATTGGTTTAGTGCTCCAGAGATGGTTGTCCTTCTGGAAGGTTCTCCCATTTCCACAGAGGATCTCTAGACCTATGTCAGAGTGACCATCGTGTTCTTGGTCACCTCCTTACCAAGGCCCTTCTCTCCCGATTTCTCAGTTTGGCCTGGCAGCTAGCTCTAGGAAGAGTCTTCAATTTAAGGATGATGGAGACCACTGTGATCTTCAGGCTCTTCAATGCTGCAGAAATTGTTGGAACACTTTCCCAGATCTGTTCCTAGAACCAGTCCTGTCTCGGAGCTCCACTGACAATTTTTTTATGGCTTGGTTTTCGCTCTGACATGAACTGTCAACTGTTGGACCTTATATAGACAGGTGTGTGCCTTTCCAAAACATTTTCAATCAATTGAATTTACCACAGGTGGACTCCAATCAAGTTGCAGAAACATCCCAGGGATGATCAATGGGAAACAGGATGCACCTGAGCTCAATTTTGAGTCTCATGTCAAAGGGTCTGAATGCTTATGTAAATAAGGTATATGTTTGTTATGTTCAATAAATTAGCAACAATTTCAAAACAGGTTTTTTTGCGTTGTCATTATGGGGTATTGTGTTTAGATTGCTGAGTATTTTTTTATTAAATCCCTTTTAAAATAGGGCTGTAAATGTAACAAAAGTCAAGGTGTCTGATTACTTTATGAAGGAACTGTAAGTTATTGTAGGCTATTTTTAGCACTCACATGGATTGCTTGATTGTTTTCATTGCTTTACTGGGAAGCTTAGCAGAAGTAGATATTCTCGTGCTATTTATGTTAGTGCAGGGTGAGCAGCACACAGTGAACTTCCAATTCAGGCAAACCGCATCAGTGCTAATAATATTACCTGGTTCATAGGCTCATGATTACTGCATTCAACAGCTGTGGGATAAGCAGAGGCATTCAGGCCAGTTAGAGGAACATAAATTAGGTTACTTACATTGTGTCTTCCAACTCCCCTGGGATAATATGTATTCGCTGAAGTATTATGACAACTCAGCGTCACAATGGTAGGGATTAACTGAGCTGGGCTTGGGTCAATGATAAGTAATTGTCTCAACGCAGCCTTATAACAGCTTGCACTGCTAGGTGACCTAAACTGGGACATGCTTAACACCCTGGCCATCCTTCAATCTAAGCTTGATGCCCTCAATCTCACACAAATTATCAATGAACCACCAGGTACAACCCCAAATCCGTAAACACGGGCACCCACGTAGATATCGTCCTAAACAACTTGCCCTCCAAATACACCTCTGCTGTTTTCAACCAAGATCTCACCGATCACTGCCTCATTGCCTGCATCCGTAATGGGTCTGCGGTTAAACGACCACCCCTTATCACCGTCAAACGCTCCCTAAAACACTTCAGCGAGCAGGCCTTTCTAATCGACCTGGAATGGAATGATATTGACCTCATCTCGTCAGTAGAGGATGCCTGAGTATTCTTTGAAAGTACCTTCCTCACCATCCTAAATAAGCATGCCCCATTCAAAATATTTAGAACCAAGGCATCTGTTCCTGGTTCTAAATGTTTTGAATGGGGCATGCTTATTTAGGATGGTGGGGAAGGCACTTTTAAAGAATACTCAGGCATCCTCTACTGACCTGACTGCAATTGACCAGCACAAAAACATCCTGTTGTATTCTGCATGTGGCATTCTGCATTAGCATCGAATAGCCCTCGTGATATGCAGCTTTTCAGGGAAGTTAGGAACCAATATACACAGGCAGTTGGGAAAGCAAAGGCTAGCTTTTTCAAGCAGAAATTGACATCCTGTAGTACAAACTCAAAGTTCTGGGACACTGTAAAGTCCATGGAGAATAAGAGCACTTCCTCCCAGCTGCCCACTGCACTGAGGCTAGGAAACACTGTCACCACCGATAAATCCACTATAATTGAGAATTTCAACAAGCATTTTTCTACGGCCGGCCATGCTTTCCACCTGGTTACCCCTACCCCGATCAACAGCCCTCCACTCCTCACAGCAACTCGCCCAAGCCTCCCACATTTCTCCTTCACCCGAATCCAGATAGCTTATGTTCTGAAAGAGCTGCAAAATCTGTACCAATACAAAATCTGGACCCGTACGGGCTAGAAAATATGGACCCTCTCTTTCTAAAATGTTCTGCCGAAATTGTTGCAACCCCTATCACTAGCCTGTTCATCCTCTCTTTAGTATCATCTGAGATTCCCAAAGACTGGAAAGCTGCCGCAGTCATCCCCCTCTTCAAAGGGCTGAGACACTCTAAACCCAAACTGCTACAGACCTATATCTATCCTACCTTGTCTTTCTAAGGTCCTCGAAAGCCAAGTTAACAAACAGGCCACCAACCAATTTGAATCCCACCGTACCTTCTCTACATTGCAATCTGGTTTCAGAGCTGGTCATGGGTGCACCTCAGCCATGCTCAAGGTCCTAAACAATATCATAACCGCCATCGATAAGAGACATTACTGTGGAGCCGTATTCATCGACTTTTGACTCTGTAAATCCCCACATTCTTATCGGCAGACTCAACAGCCTTGGTTCCTCAAATGCCTGACTCACCTGGTTCACCAACTACTTCTCTGATAGTGTTCAGTGTGGCAAATGGGAGGGCTTGTTATCTGGACCTCTGGCAGTCTCTATGGGCGTGCCACAGGGTTCAATTCTCAGGCCAACTTTTCTCTGTATATATCAATGATGTCGCTCTTGCTGCTATTCAGACGACACCATTCTGTATATATCTGGCCCTTCTTTGGACACTGTGCTAACAAACCTCCAAACAAGATTCAACACCATACAACACTCCTTCCGTGGCCTCCAACTGCTCTTAAATGCAAGTAAAAATAAATGCATGCTCTTCAACCTGCCAGCTGTTATGAATTTTATGAATAATGACTAAATGATGTATACATTTAATGTAGAACTATAACTAACAGAATTCTACCCGGTCACAGTATGATTGTATGAAATTCATTAGAATCATAAATCTAAATCTGTTGTGTGTAGTTCTAGTCAGAATTAGAACTAGGACCTTTTGTTCCTTTTTAGTATGTAAGCAGTGTGCAAGTGTGAAACAAATGATAAGTGGAGCTATCGACAGACAAGCTGTACTACTGTGTTCCTTACAGGACATTCTGTCCCTACCCAGGGAGGGGAGAGACCTTGGGCTTGTAGTAGATTGTACAACGGGTGGCAAACAATGTATGAGTAGGAGAAGACTTGTGAACTATATTGTCATTGTTTCTGAGAGGAGGGACATTTATGACGAAATGTGAGGAGCTCTCGTAAATAAACCTGCTGACTAAGTAGACTGGCCTCTGTGTGTTTAATTTTAGTAAGAACCTTACAAATCTTTAGTAACAGACAGAGGATTTAAATTGAATTGGTTAATGAACATGAGAACATAATTCTCTTAACAATTGGTCCTTCGAGAGCCAGAACCCAATACCTGTCCCTGCCGTCCTAAGGTACCACGCCGTCATTGACCCGTAAATGAAAGACCTGTCCCCTGACATTGGGGTTCCATAACAGGCTGGTAGATACCTAAGGTCGGCAGAGACGGTGACGGGATCCAACCTACATTGCTTTTCCCAGTCTACAAGACAGGTCAGTAAATCTTTGTTTACGAATTTGGGGGGAATGATTCAAGATATCTTTGATTTGAAGTTCAGAAATGCTAAGAATTCATCAATAATAAGTGCTTAATTATTCTGAATTAGGTTTACTTTGTGTTGTAACCAAAATCGATAGGCGGCAGGTCCGCGATGACCTGAGGTAAGGTGCACTACCATAAATAAAACTAATTGAGGTCTGTGAAGAATGGCCGAAAGGTTATTAGAGGTATGGCCGAGAGGTTATTGAGTAGGGATAGTAAATATGTGTTGTTAGGACGGTTGTTTTGTACAAATAGGATAACTTATGGTTAATTGGCATGCGGTAAATTAGCCATAGACCCAATTCAAAAGACTTACCTAAATAACATCATAATACCTAAATAGTCTATCTGTATATGGGAAGTAGTCTGAGACTATGAAAAGTAGCGATAGATATATTAACCTCTGAGCACGGAACCCAGTAGCGGGCTGAAATTCCACAACATACGGTGATCGCTACATAAATAGTCATATTAAACATTCATGAAAATACAAGTGTCGAAAGCCTGGAATCTTGCTAATCCAACTGCGTTGTCAGATTTAAAAAAGGATTTACTGCGAAAGAAGACGATGCGATTATCTGAGCATAGAGCCCCATAAAAAATAACTATTTCAACCAGCACAGGCGTAACATAATCACAAACACATTCCAGGAAAATAACCCACACAGAACGTGACTTTTCCAGTCATGTTTGGTTTCACTGCAATCAACTGGTTTGTTTGTAACACAATCAAAACTGATGGGTCATTTCGCGGGACGTATTGACTGAAAGAAACCGATTTGAAGACAACAAGTCATGATATCATTGAGCACCAATGATTTGCCCAAGGTTTCGTTGATTGACTATATTTTAACCCAATGACCACTGATCGTCTTAGCCAATGAGCATGTTTATGTGTTGCAAGACCAACCAATGTAGTAAGCTCCAGCGTAAAGAGAGTCATTCGCTATTGAAGTTTCATACCGGAAGGAGAAACACATATTATGCACTGCATTGTTTGGTAAAAGCACATTTTCAGCTGTTTATCTTGTTGAGGATAGGGGGCAGTATTTTCACTTTGGATGAATTGCGTGCCCATAATGAACTGCATCCTACTCTGTCCTAGATTGCATATATGCATATTATTATTACCATTGGATAGAAAACACTCTGAAGTTTCTACAACTGTTTGAATTATGTCTGTGAGTATAACAGAACTCATAAGGCAGGCAATCTTCCAAACAAGAAGTGAAATTCTGAATGTGGGTCAACTTTGACATCATCGCGCCCTCCTTTCCCAACAAGATATGGATCTGGTAGCACTTCCTACGCCTTCCACTAGATGTCCTCATTCAGTAGAAAGTGGAATGGAGCATTTGCTGTGAATTTTGACCGAATCGGAGGGGAAATAGTCACTGTCCCGACAGAAGGCCATTTTCCTGTGGTGCATTTCTCTGTGGGTGCTACCGCCGTTCCATTTGGCTGCAGCTGAAAACGTATGATCCGGTTGGAACGTTATTGTATATATATGAAAATAACACCCTGAAGATTGATTCTCTACTTAGTTTGACCAGTTTATTCGACCTGGAATATATCTTTTTGAAGTTTTCGTGCGAGTTGTCCTGGACCAGCAGTCAGTATTTGGGCACGTGAGCTGAAATTAATAGCAAATGCAGCTACTTGGACACTAGTATTGGACATTATGGAACAAAATAACGATTTATTGTGGAACTAGGACTCCTTGCACTACATTCTGATGAAAGATCATCAAAGGTAATGGAATATTTATGATGTAATTTTGTATTTCTGTGGACTCCAACATGGCGGAGAAATACTTTTTCATCTGAGCGCTGTCTCAGATAATTGCATGGTAGGCTTTTTCAGTAATGTTTAAAAAAAATCTGACACAGCGGTTGCATTAAGAAGCAGTGTATCTTTAATTATATGTAGAACATGTATCTTTAGTCAAAGTTTATGATGAGTATTTCGGTTATCTGGCGTAGCTTTCTATAATTCCTCTGGATATTTTGGAGGCAATTCTGAACATGGCGTCAATGTAAACCGAGATTTGTGGATATAAATATGCATATTATCGAACAAAACATAAATGTATTGTGTAACATGTCATATGAGTGTCATCTGATGAGATTTTCAAAAGGTTAGTGATTCATTTTTATCTCTAATCCTGCTTTTGTGAATATCTTTGGCTGGAAAAAATGGCTGCGTTTTCCCGTTTGATTTGGTGGTGGTCTAACAAATATATGTTGTGTTTTCGCTGTAAAACATTAAAAAAATCGGCCATGATGGGTAGATGAACAAGATGTTTATCTTTCATTTGAGGTATTGGGCTTGTTAATGTGTGAAAGTAAAATATGAATATGTTTGAATTCCCTGCGCCACCTTTTCAGCTGAATGGGGGGGTGGAGTTCCCCTCATAACAAGATTTATATATCAATCAGTATAGCGACTAAGTCAGGGAAAGCTAAATCTAAGTCTAGATATAGAGATGTATACACAATTTTAGAATAAATTGAATGGGAAAGTGAGACAGAGATTGTTATAGGACGATTCATTTAGCGATTGTGGAGGAATATTTTTTGAACAGGAGAGGACATCGTTTTGGACTGGTAAGTTCTTATCATGCTAATGCCCTTGTTTGAAATTCATAATATAAAATATTATTTGTGATTTTTTTTAAATTTTAGAAGCAATATATAAACATGTAATTTCATGAAATGTGAGATGAGTGTGTCTTCCGCCCCACCCCAACCCACATGAAATAGCCTATTTGATGCTGTTGAGGGGAGGGCAGGCCCACAACAATGGCCAAAGTGAAATGGAGACAGTAGATACAGCTGGTCTGCTGTAATATAATAAAGACAGGAGATCTAGCTGGTCTGTCATAATATAATAGAGACAGTAGATCTAGCTGAAATGTCATAATATAAAAGAGACAGTAGATCTAGCAGGTCATAATAATATATTCAACCTCATGTTCCCTGTACTCTATATATATATATATATATATATATATATATATATATATATTTATTATACCTGTTGATACAGGGCTCATATGTGAAACTATTCTAACTGAACATTTTCTTTCACAGTGACACTGACTCCGAATGGCAGCCCCCAGGGCCAAGGTTTCCATCCCGCACTGAGGCTGGTTCATCCAGCTCCTGCCACAAGTGGTGTTCATCTGCCCAAATTTATTTCTGCCGGCATGGATGTGCCTCAGGGCCAAAAGAGCACAGCATGTAGCTGTCGCTGTGTTCTTTGCAAAATTAAGTCCCCCATCACCTGCGCCACATGCTTGGTGACCCTCTGCTTTACAGCAGAAAGAGACTGCTATGGCACCTGGCATCAGCAGCACAATATTGTGTAGAGCTTTGGCAAAGTCGGTGGGGTTATATCCTTTCTGTTTGGCCCTGTCCGGGGGTCTCAGCGGATGGGGTCCACAGTGTCTCCTGACCCCTCCTGTCTCAGCCTCCAGTATTAATGCTGCACTAGTTTATGTGTCGGGGGGCTAGGGTCAGTTTGTTATATCTGGAGTACTTCTTCTGTCTTATCCGGTGTCCTGTGTGAATTTAAGTATGCTCTCTCTAATTCTCTCTTTCTCTCTCTCAGAGGACCTGAGCCCTAGGACCATGCATCAGGACTACCTGGCATGATAACTCCTTGCTGTCCCCAGTCCACCTGGCCTTGCTGCTGTTTCAGTTTCAACTGTTCTGCCTGCGGCTATGGAACCCTAAACTGTTCATATTTACTCTAGAGGTGCTGTCCTGTTGCATCCTCTACAACTACTGTGATTATTATTATTTGACCCTGCTGGTCATCTATGAACGTTTGAAAATCTTGGCCATGTTCTGTTATAATCTCCACCCGGCACAGCCAGAAGAGGACTGGCCACACCTCATAGCCTGGTTCCTCTCTAGGTTTCTTCCTAGGTTTTGGCCTTTTTCGGGAGTTTTTCCTAGCCACCGTGCTTCTACACCTGCATTGCTTGCTGATTGGGGTTTTAGGCTGGGTTTCTGTACAGCACTTTGAGATATTAGGTGATGTACGAAGGGCTATATAAATACATGTGATTTGATAGAGGACTGAGGGTCTTCCAAATATTGAAAGTGTGTAAATAGTTACCCATATATACATTTTGTAAATGTATATCTTTTTTTCTCCATTTTTGGGGGAGGGGGGGGGGGCGTGTTAGAATACCATTTTGGCATTTAGTATATAGTTATTTGGCCACTTGGGTACATTTGTGCTACTTGTGTGGGGCATCTGGGTGACTTCATGATAAATGTAATGTAGCACACTCATTTTGGAAGTTATCGTTCTAAAACTTTGCACAAGTACTGTTGCCCTCTTATATATTTTTAATATCCCCATCATCCTATCTGAATGTTTGTTTCATCTTGTTCATTTTAAAGGTGATGATAAAACAATAAAAATGTTATTATCTAAACCAGTTCTATTGTGTTATATTCTCCTACATTCAATTCACATTTACACAAACTTCAGATTGTTTTCTTTCAAATGGTACCAGGAATATGCATATCCTTGCTTCTGGGCCAGAGCTACAGGCAGTTAGATTTGGGTATATCTTCAGGCAGAAATTGAAAAGGGGGGTAGCTCTAAGAGGTAGCTCAAAAGGCTAAGCTGTGTTTTCCTATATTGCACTTGTGATATCATGAATATAAATATTGAAAGTAATATGTATTGTATGTAGCGCTATGCTATTCAGCGGTTGTTGATGACACTTATCCCGATAGGGGTATTGCAGCCATAACAGGTTAACCTATGTTTCTTGCAACTTTATCTACAGTTGTGTCGATCGGACATTAGGTCTCACCGTTTACAACCTATAAGCTATTTTCCAGGGTTCATAAATCCCTAGCCAGCAGCCTATTTTTCGGTTGTTGCTTGTTCTTTTTATGTCAATATCTCCTATCTCACTCCGCTATATTAGGTTTCCCTTCCTTTCTCCATTTTTTTACTTTATTTCTGTATTGAATAGGTTAGTTAAGTTATCTTGTTCGCATATAATTACCTTCCTTTCTCACCAAGCCTAGTTTATATCCACCTGTCATGTCAGATTTTGAAATTATGCTTTACAGCGAAAGCAATCCAAGCATTTGTGTAATCAGAAAAGCAATCAAATTAATCGTTTACCTTTGATGATCTTTGGATGTTTTCACTTACGAGACTCCCAGTTACACAACAAATGTTCCGTTTGTTCCATAAAGGTGATTTATATCCAAAATACCTCAGTTT
This sequence comes from Oncorhynchus kisutch, assembly GCF_002021735.2. Lineage (NCBI taxonomy): Eukaryota > Metazoa > Chordata > Actinopteri > Salmoniformes > Salmonidae > Oncorhynchus > Oncorhynchus kisutch. The sequence continues at coordinate 5,790,101 of NC_034194.2, forward strand.
GTTTGTCGCGTTATGTTCAGAAATCCACAGGAAAGAGCGGTCACGACAATGCAGACGAAAATTCCAAATAGTTTCCATTATGTCCACAGAAACTTGTCAAACGTTTTTAATAATCAATGCTCAGGTTGTTTTTAAAATATATAATTGATAATATATCAACCACAACTGTCTTTTGCAGTAGGAGAGGGAAAGGCAATGGCTGCCCAAACTCTGTTGCGCCAAGAAAAACACTGCTGGCACCCGGCCATACAATGACGGGATGTTATCTTTCTCGCTCATTTTTCAACTGAAACTATGTCTAAAGACTGTTGACACCTTGAGGAAGCGACAGCAAAAATTCATCTGGTTGATATCCCTTTAAATGGAGCAAAGGCAGGCTATGGAACATGGAGTTTTCAAAGTAGAAGCCACTTCTGGGTTTGATTTTCCTCAGGGTTTCGCCTACAATATCAGTTATGTTATACTCACAGAAAATATTTTGAAAACTTTAGAGTGTTTTCTATCCAATACTAATAATAATATGCATATATTAGAAACTGAGACTGAGGAGCAGACCGTTTAGTTTGGGAAACTTATTCATCCAAGCTACTCAATACTGCCCCCCAGCCATAAGAAGTTAAAAGTTCCTTCACCTGTGATAAAGGGACACCACTGTCCTCAACGGTGCTACTGTAGGCTTTGGTCTTTGTCATGGTAGCAATGTAGGTTAAGCTGTTACTCCTCGCAGTTCCAGACAGGTCAGGTCGCAGGGAAGATTGGAAACAACAACCGGGACAATCCGCAGTTCCAGCCACAATAGCTAACCGCCTCACGGGCTGCTTTCCAGCCCTCAAGAAAACCTGCTAGCTTGATAGTCAGCTAGCTAGCGGCTAGGCTAGTTGCTACGCCAAGCAGCTCCTCAGACCCGGCCTTAAAACCTTTTGTGACTAGTTGGCAGTATTTTCATTTTTGGAAAAATAACGTTTCCGTAGTAAACGGGATATTTTGTCAGGACAAGATGCTAGAATATGCGTATAATTGACAGCTTAGGATAGAAAACCCTCTAAATTCTCCAAAACTGTAAAAATATTGTCTGTGAGTATAACAGAACTGATATTGCAGGCGAAAGCCTGAGAGAAATCCAATCCGGAAGTGCCTCATGTTTTGAAATTTCTGCGTTCCAATGCGTCCCTATTGGGCAGTGAATGGGCTATCAACCAGATGACTTTTTCTCCGTATTCCCCAAGGTGTCTACAGCATTGTGACGTAGTTTTACGCATTTATGTTGAAGTATACCCATAAGTGGCTACATTGCGCAACTGTTCACCTGATGGCTCCCAGAGTGATTCTTGCATAAAATACAGAGGTAGCCATTATTTCAATCGGTAATACTGAAAAAACAATTGTCCCGGTGGATATATTATCGAATAGATATTTGAAAAATACCTTGAGGATTGATTATAAACAACGTTTGCCATGTTTTTGTCGATATTATGGAGCTCATTTGGAATATTTTTTTGCGTTTTCGTGACTGCAATTTCCGGGTGATTTCTCAGCCAACGTGAAGAACAAACGGAGCTATTTCGCCTACAAAAATAATATTTTTGGAAAAAAGGAACATTGGCTATCTAACTGTGAGTCTCGTGAGTGAAAACATCCGAAGCTCATCAAAGGTAAACAATTTAATTTGATTGCTTTTATGATTTCTGTGACCAAGTTACCTGCTGCTAGCTGGACAAAATGCTATGCTAGGCTATCGATAAACTTACACAAATGCTTGTCTAGCTTTGGCTGTAAAGCATATTTTGAAAATATGAGATGACAGGGTGATTAACAAAAGGCTAAGCTGTGTGTCAATATATTTAACTTGTGATTTTCATGAATAGGAATATTTTCTAGGAATATTTATGTCCGTTGCATTATGCTAATTAGTGTCAGTCGATGATTACTCTCCCTCATGTGGGATGGGGAGTCGATAGTTAATCAGAAGGATCAGTGGACATCAGTAACTGATGCCAACCGCGTCCAAACTCAAAAGGTAGCTAGATATTAACCAAACTTTCGAAAACAACAAAGCAAAGCCCACCACATGCATCGTTTTCTTAACCACAACTGAATGGATCCATAAAGAATTACTGAGGGAATAAATATCCTTGATTGATGAAAATATTGTAATAAAGTAGACAAATGCAATTGAAGTCAATAAATTCTTGCTTACTGAAACTCCCAAAGTCAATCCAATTGTTATAATACATTTGAAGAAATAGCCTACCAGTGTGTGTTCAACTATTTCAGCACCGCTTCACGCAGCTTTGAGACAGGCGTTTGGACTCGTCTTGATAAATCATTGTACCAGCTGTGAGAGAAGCACCATCTGTGAAAGACCTGATTACTGTAGCGTTAGTGGTGGAGTTACTGACCACTCTCTCACACACTAACACTCTCTCGCTGCCTGTCTCTTTCTCTCTCTCTTTATCTCATTTTATATTTATTGTTCTCTCTCTCTCTTTGGTACTTATCTCACAGCTGGTACTTCCACATTTCCACCACACACAGTTTGCACAGACTTACCAATGCTGAGTACTTCGTTATGTGGTTAGACAATTCTGGCTTGCTGAGTCAGTGGCTAAATGGTCAGGGTGAGGACTGCAGAAAGTCAGGTACAAGAGCTGTGGCTCATCTGGCTGCTCTAGGATGCAAGAGGTGGCAGGGAGATGCTCACGCTGGCTGTCATTCTTTTATAAAAGGAACGGCAACCTAATAGCCGATACTAATAATATAAAATATATACCCAATACACACAGGTGTTCCCACTTCTGCAATCAATGAGTCTAGCTTAAAACAATTCAGTCATTAGCAGGAGCTCTGTAACAATTTACAATGAAGTGCATTCAATCAAAGTACACTGAACAATAATATGAACTTAACATGTAAAGTGTTGGTCCTATGTTTCATGAGCTGAAATAAAAGATAGCACAAAAATGTCTCTCACTGAACAAAAATATAAATGCAAGATTTTACTGAGTTACAGTTCAAATAAGGAAATCAGTCTATTGAAATAAATAAATTAGTCCTTGGTCTATGTATTTCACATGATTGGGAGACAGATATGCATATGTTTGCCACAGATAAAGGTAGGGGCGTGGATCAGAAAACCAGTCAGTATCTGGTGTGACCACAGTTTGCCTCATGCAGCGTGAAACATCACCTTCAAATAGAGTTGATCAGGCTGTTGATTGTGGCATGTGGAATATTGTCCCACTCCTCTTCAAAGGCTGTGTGAAGTGGCTGGATATTGGCGGGAACTGGAACATGCTGTCATACACTTCAATTCAGAGCATCCATAATATGCTCTATGGGTCCATATGCAGGCCATTGAAGATCTGGGAAATTATCAGCTTCCTGGAATTGTGCACATATCCTTGCGACATGGGGCCGTGCATCGTCATGCTGAAACATGAGGTGAGGGCGGTGGATGAATAGCACAACAATGGGCCTCATCATCTCATCACGGTATCTCTGTGCATTGAAATCATTGACAAAATGTAATTGTGTTTGTTGTCCATAGCGTAGGTCTGCCCATACCATAACCCCACCGCCACCATGGGGCACTCTGTTCACAACGTTGACATCAGCAAACCGCTCGCTTACACAACACCATCTGCCCAGTACAGTTGAAACCAGGATTAATCCGTGAAAATCATACTTCTCCAGCGTGCCGTTAGCCATTGAATGTGGGAATAAACATAAACTGTCCGTGTGGCTGGTCTCAGACAATCCCGCAGGTAAAGAAGCCGCATGTTGAGGTCCTGGGCTGGCGTGGTTACACGTGGTCTGCGGTTGTGGGGCCGGTTGGACGTACTGCCAAAAGAGAAATTAACATTCATCAGCTCTGGTGGACATTCCAGCAGTCATTTTCGATGATTCTGTGCTTCCAAATTTGTGGCAACAGTTTGGGGAAGGTTCTTTCCTGTTTCAGCATGAAATACACAGAAATGGTTTGTCAAGATTGGTGAGGAAGAACTTGACTGGCTTGCACAGAGCCCTGACCTCATCCCCATCGAACACCTTTGGGATTCATTGGAACGCCAACTGTGAGCCAGGCCTAAACGCCAAACGTCCGTGCCCGACTTCACTAATGCTCTTGTGGCTGAATAAAAGCAAGTCCCCTCAGCAATGTTCCAACATCTAGTGGAAAGCGTTCCCAGAAAAGTGGAGCTGTTATACAGGAAAGGGGATTTTGGAATGAGATGTTCGACGAGCAGGTGTGCATATACTTTGTGTTATGTAGTGTACATTAAAGATTCAATAACATTGCTTTAATGCATTCTATGTAAGATTGTTCACATAAGGTGGACAATGATGGTGTTATTTAAACTCAACATAATGGGAATAAACTGAAAAAGTGCAATGATGGTAGATAATGTGACATACTGTTCTTCCATAAATAGAAGTTGTCATTTGAGATATGCTGTTTTTTTCCACAGTCAAAATGTTTAGGAAGCATTAAGGGCTAAGGAAGGGTTAAGTGGGATGCATGTACATTGAAGGTGTAAAACTCCAGATTTGGTACACAAACAAACAAAAAATATGATTTTATTGAATATCTGAAAATGAGGATTGATGCACAGAAACAGTTGAGGTCGGAAGCGTACACACATTTAAACTCTGTTTTACACAATTCCTGACATTTAATCCTAGTAAAAATCCCACCACTTTATTTTAAGAATATGAAATGTCAGAATAATAGTAGAGAGAATTATTTAATTCAGCTTTTATTTCTTTCATCACATTTCCAATGGGTCAGAAGTTTATATACACTCAGTTAGTATTTGGTAGCATTGCCTTTAAATTGTTTCACTTGGGTCAAATGTATAGGGTAGCATTCCACAAGCTTCCCACAATATATTGGGTGAATTTTGGCCCATTCCTCCTGACAGAGCTGATGTAACTGAGTCAGTTTTGTAGGCCTCCTTGCTCACACACGCTTTTTCAGTTCCGCCCACAAATGTTCTATAGGATGAGGTCAGGGCTTTTTGATGGCCACTCCAATACCTTGACTTTGTTGTCCTTAAGCCATTTTCCACAGCTTGGGAAGTATGATTGTGGTCATTGCCCATTTGGAAGACCCATTTGCGACCAGGCGGTGTCAGAGGAAGGCCCTTAAAATTGTCAAAGACTCGAGCCACCCATATCTTCTTTGGGGTACCCCCGCCCTTCTTCTCAATTTCCACCCAAAGACATACCCTAATCTAACTGCCTGTAGCTCAGGCCCAGAGGCAAGGATATGCATATTATTGGTATCATTTGAAAGGAAACACTCTGACTTTTGTGGAAATGTGAATTGAATGTAGGAGAATATAACACAATAGATCTGGTAGAAGAAAATACAAGGAAATAAACATACGTTTTCAGTTTTTTATTGTTACTGCATCATCTTTCAAATGACCAAGAACACCCAAACATACAGATAGGATGCTGTGGATGATTTTAATGAAGAACATAAGATGGCAACAAGAGCTGAGCAAAACGTTTGACAGATAACTTCAAAAATGAGCGAGCTACATGACATTGAGCATGAAGTCACCCAGGTGTCCCACACAAATGTACCCCAATGTACCCAAGTGGCCGAATTGGTACAGTGATACATTTTGAAGGAAATACCTATATACAAAATACACAAATGCTATTCTAACACACAAAAAAATATATATTTAAAAAAATATATAAATAATAATAATAATAAAACAAACAATTAACAAGGGTAACTATTTACATATTTTCTATTTACAATATTGTGAAGACCCTCAGTCCTCTACACAATATTGTGCTGCTGGTGCCATGGTCCATAGCAGTCTCTTTCTGCTGTAAAGGAAAGGCTTACTGAACAGTTGGTGCTGGTGATGGGGCATTTCCTGTGACAAAGGGCACAACGATGTCTCCCTACTGTGCCCTTTTTGCCCTGAGGCACATTCATGCCTGCAGCGATGAATCTGGACAGGTGAACACCACTGGTTGGAGCAGAAGGGACAGAGGTAGAGGGGACAGAAGGTGCTACAATGGACTTGCTGTAGCTAGCAAGCTCCTGGATGAGCAGCTCCCTGAAGGCTAGCTGGGAGATGGGGGGCTGTCCACAGCTCTTAGCCATTGCCTTCTGGAGGATGAAGGCATTCACCACAGCAATGTCAATGAAATGATAGAAAAATGTATTTTACCATTTCATGGTCTTGTTGAGAATATTGAAGTATCCTGTCAGCGAATCTGACAAGTCCACACCTCCCATGCTCTTGTTGTTGTCCTTCACAGCAGCTGGAATGGGGAAATTTTTTGTGGTCCATGCCCCGGCACCGTCCTTCACACGCCTGGCGACGTATCTATCTATTTCCTCTATAATTTGGGTTAAATCTGTATACCTAGACTTTATTTGAGCTTTTCCTGATTTATTCGCCACATTTTAAATATATAAACTTGTTGAAAATGCTATTGAATATGTACTGCTATGCGTAACACCCGTGGCTCCGTCAAGTAGGATTTGCAATGGCCAATGAACCTATTTTACGCCAGAGTTTACGACAAAGGCTGGTCTTCAAACGTATAACCATTACATATTGCTGTTTACCTCAGCTCATTGTCTATCTTCCAAGCTATATTTCAAGATGGGTCATTGGGGCAAAATACAGTCAATCAACGATAGACCGGTCCTACCATTGGTGCGCAATGATGTCATTGATTGGTGTCTTCAAATAGGTTTGTTTCGGTCAATATGTCCCGGGAAAAGTTTGGTTGTGTTAGTAACAACAAGAGGATTGCAATGAAACCAACCATGACTGGATCAACGTTTGTTTAGTGTGTGTAATTACCACGAACGCATCTTCCAAAGTTGAAAGAGACGGAAATCATGATGCAAGCAGTTTACAAATGTTTTGTGTTAGGCTATAAAAAGGGATTTTATCAAACAAAATGAACATTCACTGTGTAGTTAGGACACTTGGCATTGCCACCAGAGGAAGATCTTCAAATTGGTAAGCAATTTATTATATTGTTATTTCTGACTTTCATGACGCTAATGCTTGGTTGGAAAATGCTAGTAATACTTCTGTGTGCGTGCCGCCGTCCTCAGAAAATAGCATGTTTGCTTTCACAGTAACAGCTTTTTGAAATCTGACACAGCGGCTGGATTAATAAGACGTTCATCTTTTAACCTCTTACAGGCCCCCTCCCCTACTTTGTGAAATTTCCGCCTGAAGACATAGCCAAATCTAACAGCCTGTAGCTCAGGCACAGAACCAAGGATATGCATATTCTTGGTACCATTTGAAAGACAACACTCTAAAGTGTGTGTAAATGTGAATTGAATGTAGGAGAATATAAGACAATAGATCTGGTTTAGATAAAACAATTTTAAAAAACATACGTTTTTAATTTTTATTTTTGTATCATCATCTTTAAAATGAACAAGATAAAACAAACATTCAGATAGGATGATGGGGGACAATTTCAGTGGAAAATATAAGAAGGTAACATTACATCCAAAATGAGTGTACTACGTGACATTTATCATGAAGTCACCCAGGTGTCCCACACAAGTAGCCCAAATGTAACCAAGTGGCCAAATTGGTGAAGGTATACATTTTGAAACAAATAACTATATACAATATACCAAAATGGTATTCTAACACACCCCCCCCCCCAAAAAGAGAAAAATGAATGAAAAAAAAGGAAATTATTATTATTATTGAAAAAAAAAAATTTATATATATACATTTACAAAATAACATGGGTAACTATTTACACACTTTCAATATTTGGAAGACCCTCAGTCCTCTATCAAATCAAATCAATGCAGGTGTAGAAGTACGGTGGCTAGGAAAAACTCCCTAGAAAGGCAAAAACCTAGGAAGAAACCTAGAGAGGAACCAGGCTATGAGGGGTGGCCAGTCCTCTTCTGGCTGTGCAGGTTTGGAGATCATAGTGGTTGTAGAGGGTGCTTCAGGACAGCACCTCGAGTAAAAATTAACAGTTTAGGGTTCCATAGCCGCAGGCAGAACAGTTGAAACTGGAACAGCGGCAAGGCCAGGTGGACTGGGGACAGAAAGGAGTCATCATGCCAGGTAGTCCTGACGCATGGTCCTAGGGCTCAGGTCCTCCGGGAGAGAGAAAGAGAGAATTACTGTGTCACTGTGAAAGAACATTTTCAGTTAGAATAGTTTCACATATGAGCCCTGTATCAACAGGTATAATAAACAGATATATATAGAGAATTGAAGGTTGAAGGTTGAATATATTAGGTTGAATATATTATTATATTATTTTTACCTGCTAGATCTACTGTCTCTATTATATTATGACAGACCAGCTAGATCTACTGTCTCCATTTCACTTTGGCCATTAATGTGGTCCTGCCCTCTACTCAACAGCCTCAAATAGGCTATTGGGTTGGGGTGGCAGACACACGCATCTCACATTTCATGTTTATATATTGATTCTAAAATAAATAAAAAAAACACACAAATAATATTTATATTATTAATTTCAAACAAGGGCATTAGCATGATAAGAACTTACCAGTCCAAAACGATGTCCTCTCCTGTTCCAAAAATATTCCTCCACAATCGCTGAGTGAATCGTCCTACAACAGTCTCTGTCTCACCTTCCCAATCAATTTATTATAACATTTTGTGTAGATCTGTATATCTAGACTTAGATTTAGCTTTCCCTGACTCAGTCGCCATAATGATTGATATATAAACAGCTGAATCTGCGCGTTCACCAAACAATGCAGTACGTAACATGTGTTTCTCTTTCCTGTATGAAACTTCAATAGAGAATGACTCACTTTACGCTGGAGCTTACTACATGGGTTGGTCTTGCAACACATAAACATAGCGTATTGCCATTTAGCTCAGCTCATTGGCTATCTACCCAGCTAGATTTCAAGACGATCAGTGGTCATTAGGTCAAAAGACAGTCAATCAACGAAACAGCGGGCAAATCATTGGTGCATAATCATGACTTGTTGTTTTCAAATCGGTTTCTTTCAGTCAATACATCCCGCGAAATGGCCTATCAGGTTTGATTGTGTTACAAACAAACCAGTTGATTGCAGTGAAACCCAACATGACTGGAAAAGTCACGTTCTGTGTGGGTTATTTACCTGGAATGTGTCGTCGAAAATGGAATGAGACGAAACGGTTCACAAAATGTTTCGTAATTAGTCTATAAAAACGGATTTTATCAAACAAAGGATCATTCATTGTGTAACAATGAGCATTGGAATTGCAAACAGACGAAGATTGTCAAAGTTAAACGATTTATTTTAATGCAGTTTGTGATTATGTTACTGTTTTTTTTTAGAATTGTATGGGGCTCTATGCTCAGATATCGTATTCGCATCGTATTATTTTGCAGCAAATCCTTTTTCAAATCTGACAACGCAGTTGGATTAGCAAGATTCTAGGCTTTCGATACATGTGAGACACTTGTATTTTCATGAATGTTTAATATGACTATTTATGTAGCGATCACCGTATGTTGTGGAATTTCAGCCCCAGAAAGCACAGAGAGGTTAAATGATGTAAGATACATGTATTTACAATAATGTTTCCTATAACAAATGGTGTATTTAGAATGTTAGCTCTCTGCAGTTTCACCGGATGTTGGCCTGGTGGGACGTTAGCGTCTCACCTACCCTAGAGAGGATAACATATACTGTTATCTCTGCTTCTGCACGGCAAGCGGTATCGGAGCGCCAAGTCTAGGTCCAAGAGGCTTCTAAACAAATGGCTACCCAGACTATTTGCATTGTCCCCCCACCCCCTTCCACGCTGTTGCTACTCTCTGTTATTATCTATGCATTGTCACTTTAATAACTTTACCTACAGTGGGGAGAACAAGTATTTGATACACTGCCGATTTTGCAGGTTTTCCTACTTACAAAGCATGTAGAGGTCTGTAATTTTTATCATAGGTACACTTCAACTGTGAGAGACTAAAACAAAAATCCAGAAAATCACATTGTAAGATTTTTACGTAATTCATTTGCATTTTATTGCATTACATCAGTATATGATTACCTACCAACCAGTAAGACTTCCGGCTCTCACAGACCTGTTAGTTTTTCTTTAAGCTGCCCTCCTGTTCTCCACTCATTACCTGTATTAACTGCACCTGTTTGAACTCGTTACCTGTATAAAATACACCTGTCCACACACTCAATCAGACAGACTCCAACCTCTCCACAATGGCCAAGACCAGAGAGCTGTGTAAAGACAGCAGTAACATGTACATATTACCTCAATTACCTCAATTACCTGTACTGGTACCCCCTGTATATAGCCTTCGCTATTGTTACTTGTTCTCAACTAGCCTACCTGGTTAAATATATAATATATATTTTTTTACTGCTGCTCTTTAATAATTTGTTATTCTTATCTCTTACTTTTTTTGGGGTATTTTTTTAAATAACTGCATTTCCAACAATGCAGACTTGCATTATGTTTTATCATTGACAAACAGTTCAATATAACTGTCACACCCTGACCATAGTTTGCTTTGTATGTTTCTATGTTTTGGTTGGTCAGGGTGTGATCTGAGTGGGCATTCTATGTTGGATGTCTTGTTTGTCTATTTCTATGTCTGGCCTGATATGGTTCTCAATCAGAGGCAGGTGTTAGTCATTGTCTATGATTGGGAACCATATTTAGGTAGCCTGGGTTTCACTGTGTGTTTGTGGGTGATTGGTCCTGTCTCTGTGTTTTGCACCAAATAGGGCTGTTTTTGGTTTTCCATGTTTGTTTTTGTAGTGTTGGTGTTTATCTTTTGTTATTAAACATGAATCAAAGAAACCACGCTGCATTTTGGTCCGCCTCTCCTTCACCACTAGAGAACCGTTACGATAACAAAAAAATATATGACTTGTAACTACTTGTCATTTTAAAGTGATTTTCATGGTTTGCAAAGGCAAGTGGTGCAAATGCCACCTCAATTCAAAAGCCACCTTCATTTCAGAGGAGATGCTGCTGTAAGTCTTAGATCAATGTTTTTCTGCTCTTTTGCACACCAGTATCTTTACCTGCACATGACCATCTGATCATTTATCACTCCAGTGTTAATCTGCTAAATTGTCATTGTTCGCCTACCTTCTCATGCCTTTTGCACACAATGTATATAGACAAATTTTTTTCCTTTTTTTCTACTGTGTTATTGACTTGTTTATTGTTTACTCCATGTGTAACTCTGTCTGTTCACTGCTATGCTTTATCTTGGCCAATTCGCAGTTGTAAATGAGAACTTGTTCTCAACTAGCCTACCTGGTTAAATAAAGGTGAAATAAAAAAATATATCTAAAAATGAGGTTTCACTTTTTATATTTGTAGGTTTAGTTTTTTTATTTAACATACTGTATCTTATTGCTTGGCCAAGCTCTGTATTCATTCAATACATTTAATTACCCCTGTGTGGTGGAAGATATTGATTTGACTCCCTAACCTGTTTGTCACGTCCTGACCTTAGTTCCTTTTTTATGTCTCTGTTTTAGTTTGGTCAGGGCGTGAGTTGGGGTGGGCATTCTAGGTTTTGTATTTCTCTGTTTGGTCTGGTATGGTTCCCAATCAGAGGCAGCTGTCGATCGTTGTCTCTGATTGAGAATCATACTTAGGCAGCCTGTTTTCCCACTATGGGTTGTGGGTAGTTGTCGTCTGTGTTTTACCATACAGAACTATTTCGGTTTTCAATTTATTTCTCTTGTTCTTTTGTATTCAGTGTTCAGTTATATTTCATTAAAATATGGACACTTACCACGCTGCGCATTGGTCCGATCTTTCCTACTCCTCAGAAGAGGAGGAAAACCGTTACACTGTTACTTACATTAGTATTATACATTTCACACACACCATCCATCACTACATGATACTGCTGGTTTGCTAGGGTTGGGTTCAGAATTTATACTTGTTCATTATATTTTGCATGTCCAAAGGCTGAGATTTCTTAATAATCAAACAGTATTTTTTTGTTATAATCCATCATGTGCTGGAAATGCCCTGCCCACGTTCATTGAATTTAGGGTAGGTCAGTTGGATGGAAATAAAGAATATGTTTCAAATGCAAGGACATGAGAAAAATCCTGATGCAATCGATCACCTTATCAGGGCAGATAATGTCTAATGAAAAGTGTGTCAATGTGCGTACTGTAGAGATCAGTGGGTTTCATGCCCCCACACTGTATACAAAGGATCCGATGATATCTCAAAGTGCTGTACAGAAACCCAGCCTAAAACCCCAAACAGCAAGCAATGCAGGTTTAGAAGCTCGGTGGCTAGGAAAAACTCCCTAGAAAGGCAAAAATCTAGGAAGACACCTAGAGAGGAATTAGGCTATGACGGGTGGCCAGTCCTCTTCTGGCTGTGCCGGGTGGAGACTATAACAGAACATGGCCAAGATGTTGAAATGTTCATAAATGACCAGCATGGTCAAATAATAATAATCACAGTAGTTGTAGAGGGTGCAGAAAGTCAGCACCTCAGGAGTCAGTTGGCTTTTCATAGCCGATCATTAGGGGTATCTCTACCGCTCCTGATGTATCTAGAGAGTTGAAAATGCAGGTCTGGGACAGGTAGTAGCACTTTAAAATATAACCTTATGGGACTTTATGATAGCGCTTGAGGATACCCAAATACCTTTCTCACATCTGCACTAAACTCCTGTCTCATCATTCAGGATTGGGATTTGAAAAGATGCTTAGAGAGATGTCAGCTATAGAGGGAATGTGATGCTTGTAACTAACAGACGATCTAGAGTCAACCCTCTGCTCTGCTCTGTCATAATCAGCGGCCTGTTTCGAGTCAAGGAACACACACACACACACACACACACACACACACACACACACACACACACACACACACACACACACACACACACACACACACACACACACACACACACCCCCATTAGAGAAATCCTCTGGTTGATACCACTGGTTGATACTTACTGGCTTAATCATTGGACACTGTGTGTGTACCAAGAGCAGTGTAACCCTGCACCGGACTGTTAAGGAATGCTTTAAAGTGCAAATCAAGTGAATAGATTAGGTAACACTTGTCAAATGCAATCGCATCTTGGGGTACAGCTTTCAGAAACAGTCATGTCGTGCCGTGGCTTACAAAAATATATCACCAAAGAAGTATCACAATATTGCAATCTGCCATTGACCAATGCTCTAATAAGGGGAACCTCAAATAATAAGACCTACAGTTTTGAATCATCGATCATGGTGTTAATTAGCATGTCAAGTTTCATATCTTATGCTGTGGTACTTTACTTTGGCTGAAGTTAACTCGGCTTCAGAATCTCCTCAGCGATCGAGTGAAGGGCAGATAAGCTACTGTAATAAACCAAGCATTATGTAAAAAAAAAATATCTACATAATGAACATATATTTTACAAGCTCAGTTCAGAGAAGACACACACATACATAGCAATAGAGAATTGTGCTAGCTAGATGCAAGCCCATTCCCTTATGTGTCGGGTGGAAGGGAAAAGGTATTTTGTGAAGAGACCTTAACGCCAAGATGATGGAGAGTACTCCTTTGCTGATTTTCCCTTAAGTGTCTCAAAGTCAGGAGTCTAAAGAGGGAAAAGCTCACAGTGACACCTTGACTGGCAATTGGGGGAAAAATTCCACTCGTATGATGTTCTGTGGGTTTAAAACATTATAATTATGGTCTGGAGTGCTCTGTCCTTTGCAAACATTCATTTTTTCTCATCCTGGTGAGATTATTGCTTGTGGGGTTTCTGTATGACAATATTTGTGAAGAGTTTACATTTTCCTCCAGGAATCCCTAACTTTGTTCAATAACCAAGGCAATTCTTTCTGGCTGCAGTATTAGGACAGCTGGTAATCTAGCTGCCAGTTGATTAAAACTAAGGTATAAAACATCTTAAAAAAATTTCCAGGACTTTCTGAAGGGTACTACTATTTAGAAATAGTAATACGTGCTATGGCACGTCTTTTGTCTAAAGCAATCGCATGTACTGTGTCCCTTGTCTCTGTGTACAATGCGTGAGTGACTGTGTGTACAAAATTCTACAGATTTGCTTTAGCTGAAAAGGTTAATGAGCAGTGAATTTTATACAATTACAGTATGTAGATTGTTGTTGTTGATGAAAAAGTGCAGTGTCATGAAAAAAGTTTGGTCCTCAGGCACAGCTCTTGTTTTACTAAGCATATGAACCTATGATCCATTGCAACAATAGGTATTTTTCACTTGGAATGTGGATTTATATTGAAGTTGAGGGACTCCCCCTTTAAAGTTCTCTTTCAATCTCTGTTGCAGGGATCAAACACAGATCATTGTGTTTGTCACTTTATACATTTGCTGGGAGCACTTTGATTTACAATTAAGTGATAAGCCGGTGTTTCGAGGATATATTGGCAGGGGTGATTGACATAGTTTTTCCAGAAAAACATACTATTTCATCCATCCACAATATATAGTCCCGACACAAATCTAGGGTTGCTAGAGACGCGACCCCTTCGTTCAGTCTTTTCGTTCTATATCAATGGACGTGACCCAGCCGTTCGTTCTAAATGCTCCATTGCCATACTGGCTGGCAACATTCTTATACCTGGCTTGTTAGCTGGCCAACTATGGCTAATTTACAGTCACGTCAAAAAGTGCAGACAGAATAAGTAGCTGTTTTCAAGTTGGATTTATTTCAATACATCCAAAACAATGAGCTAATGATGTGTAATTTTGCCTGGCAGAGTAAATGTGTTCTCTTGTCAGGACATTGTTCAGACAAAAGAAAGACAATCCAGTACATTCATATGAGCTGATTTTAATAAATTAAACCATACATACTCCTTGTTATCCACCACAGCTAAGATATAGTTGAAGTCAGAATTTTGCATACACCTTAGCCAAATACATTTAAACTCAGTTTTTCACAATTTAATCCTAGTACAAATTCCATACTCTAGGTCAGATAGGATCACCACTTTATTTTAAGAATGTGAAATGTCCGAATAATAGTTGAGAGAATTATTTATTTCTGCTTTTATTTATTTCGTCACATTCCCAGTGGGTCAGAAGTTTACATACACTCAATTAGTATTTGGTAGAATTGCCTTTAAATTGTTTAACTTGGGTCAAACGTTTCAGGTGGCCTTCCACAAGCTTGCCACAATAAGTTGGGTAAGTTTTGACCCATTCCTCCTGACAGAGCTGGTGTAACTGAGTCAGGTTTGTAGGACTCCTTGCTCGCACACACTTTTTCAGTTCTGCCCACAAATTTTCCAAAGGATTGAGGTAAGGGATTTGTGATGGCCACACCAATTCCTTGACTTTGTTGTCCTTAAGTCATTTTGCCACAACTTTGGAAGTCTGCTTGGGGTCATTGCCCATATGGAAGACCCATTTGTGACCAAGCTTTAACTTGCTGACTGATATCTTGAGATGTTACTTCAATATATTCGCATAATTTTCATCCCTCAAGATGCCATCTGTTTTGTGATGTAAACTAGTCAGTCCTGCAGCAAAGCACCCCCACAACATGATGCTGCCACCCCCATGCTTCACGGTTGGGATGGTAATTATTTTGCTTGCAAGCCTCCCCCTTTTTCCTCCAAACATAACAATGGTCATTATGGCCAAACAGTATAATTTTTGTTTCATCAGACCAGAGGACATTTCTCCAAAAAAGTATGATCTTTGTCCCCATGTGCAGTTGCAAACCGTAGTCTGCTTTTTTATGGCAGTTTTGAAGCAGTGGCTTCTTCCTTGCTGAGCGGCCTTTCAGGTTATGTCGATATAGGACTCATTTTACTGTGGAGATAGATACTTTTGTACCTGTTTCCTCCAACATCTTCACAGGGTCCTTTGCTGTTGTTCTGGGATTGATTTGCACTTTTCGCAACCAAAGTACGTTCATCTCTAGGAGACAGAATGCGTCTCCTTCCTGAGCGGTATGACGGCTGCATGGTCCCATGGTGTTTATACTTGTGTACTATTTTTTGTACAGATGAACCTGGTACCTTCAGGCATTTGGAAATTGCTCCCAAGGATGAACCAGACTTGTAGGGGTCTACAATTTTTTCTGAGGTCTTGGCTGATTTATTTTGATTTTCCCATGATGGCAAGGAAAGAGGCACTGAGTTTGAAGGTAGGCCTTGAAATACATCCACAAGTATACCTCCAATTGACTCAAATGATGTCAATTAGCCTATCAGAAGCTTCTAAAGCCATGACATAATTTTTTTTTCTTTTTCGAAGCTGTTTAAAGGCACAGTCAACTTAGTGTATGTAAACTTCTGACCCACTGGAATTGTGATACAGTGAAATAATCTGTCTGTAAACAATTGTTGGAAAAATTACTTGTGTCATGCACAAAGTAGATGTCCTAACCGACTTGCCAAAACTATAGTTTTTAATTAACAAGAAATTTGTGGAGTGGTTGAAAAACAAATGTTAATGACTCCAACCTAAGTGCATGTAAACTTACGACTTCAACTGTATCTAATCAAGACATATTCATGATTTTTCTTCATTAAATACATTTTAATCCCACTTTTTAAAACAACAAATTGTGGAAAAAGTCAAGGGGTGTGAATACTTTCTGAAGCCTCTTTAGCTAGCTAATATTGAACCTAGTTGGATAGCTTCAGCTACCTGCAGATTCATATTACTTCATTTCATGCATGGTGGCTAGCTATGACAATGTGTTTGTAAATTCTACTGCATCGATTGGGTTTATGGATCATTGTTTAGCTAGCTAGTTACATGTCTAAACAAACAACTCCACTTAGCCAGATGATTACATGAACCATCAATTTAGCCAGGTGTGTCTGGGGGTGATTAAGGACATCTACATGTGAACAGGTCTAGACAATAGAGACCAATGCACTTTGCTAGATGTGTCTGGGTGGTGGTTATAGCCTCTCTTTCATGTGACCCATCAATTTAGACAATTTTGTTTAATAATTATAAAATATACACTACCATTCAAGGTCACTTAGAAATGTCCTTGTTTTTTAAAGAAAAGCACATTTTCTGTCCATTAAAGTAACATTAAATTGATCAGAAATACAGTGTAGACATCGTTAATGTTGTAAATGACTATTGTAGCAGGAAACGGCAGATTATTTATGGAAAATCTACATAGGCGTACAAAGGCTCATTATCAGCAACCGTCACTCCTGTGTTCCAATGGCACATTGTGTTAGCTAATCCAAGTTTATCATTTTCAAAGGTTAATTGATCATTAGAAAACCCTTTTGCAATTATGTTAGCACAGCTGAAAACTGTTGTCCTGATTAAAGAAGCAATAAAACTGGCCTTCTTTAGACTAGTTGAGTATCTGGAGCATCAGCATTTGTGGGTTTGATTACAGGCTCAAAATGGCCAGAAACAAATACCTTTCTTCTGAAACTGTAATGCTCTGGGAGTAGTGGGTGCGAAGTCAGGCGCAGGAAGCAGAGAGTACAGGGTAGTACTTTTAATTGCACACATGGCGAACATAAGCCACCCCACGAAACACATGGCGCACACAAAACAAATGCCCCAAACACGGGGACTCAAACAGTCTGGATAAAATCCCACGAACTAAAACACGTCAACCTCAAATGTGCACAGTAGCAACACAAAACAACCCCACACAAAGAGCAGGCGGGTCTACTGGCTAACATAGCCCGACTAATCAGCCTACACACAAAACAAGTGAAACCAATAATCAGAAAGGAGAAAAGGGATCAGTGGCAGCTAGTAGGCCGGTGACGACCACCGCCTAGCGTCACCCGAACAGGAAGGGAAGCCACCTTCGGTAGGAGTCGTGACAGAAACCCGTCAGTCTATACTTGTTCTGAGAAATGATGGCTAATCCATGCGAGAAATTGCCAAGAAACTGAAGATCTCATACGCTGTGTACTACTCCCTTCATAGAACAGCACCAACTTGCTCTAAACAGAATAGAAAGCGGAATGGGAGGCCCCGGTGCACAGCTGAGCAAAAGGACACAAAATGTTGCTGTAGCCTTAGACTGCTGCGCCACTCAGGAGGTCATGATAAAATATTTCTATCTGGAATTTGTCTTTCAGTATCAGCAGAACATGCCTGACTCTCCTCCCATCAATAAAAGTGCCGGCCCAAGCAAGCATAGGATACACCTGAAGCATGAGGACTTGCAGCATGGGACACAAACACTTTGGTGGAAAGCTGCTGCCATCTCATGTGACAAAAGCAGTCATGTGAACTCTACAAGTTATCGAGGACAACACTTGGTATGTAAAGCATAAACAACACATCTTTTGATTATTTATATTTACCGCCAACATGAACACTTACTGATCATACATTTTTGTGTATTCTCTAGAACAACTTGCAGTCGGGTTTTGCTGCCCCACATCTCGAGCACGAAGCCCAGGACAGACCTATGCTGGCAGTGACAGAGGAACAACTATCAGATCTTCCGATCTAACAAACTGCCAAGCTGTAAATCAGCCAAGCTGAAGAAGCAAGAGCAACTTCTCCAACTTGTTCAGAGTGTGTGGTCTGTCTACCAGAAGATTGTTGCTGACTACAAGACCACCTGTCAAGACCTGCAGTTGTCTCTGGGGGTTCTTACTGAACCAGCAAGCAAAGACATCAGGATGCATTACAGCTTTGATTTTGTTAAAAAGTTAAGCAACATTTCCTCCTTTAATAATGGGAAACAGGCATGCATCTTGCACTGACCTGTGTAAAAACAGACTGACAGGGATGTGTCAATTCATTTTCATTACTTTAATGTCCTTTCTTATTGTTTGCAGGTGCACTATCCTTCTGATCCTATGCAGCTAGGTCCCATCTACTATTTAACCCTTAGCAAGTGTGGCTTGTTTGGTATCTGCTGTGAAGGAATGCCACAACAAAGTCAACTACTTGATTAATGAAGGTATGTCATCCAGCAAAGGCAGCTGCGCAGTCATCAACTACATGCACCATTTCTTCACCAACTACGGAGTTGAAGAAATACGTGTGGACCTGAATTGTGACAACTGCAGTGGCCAAAACAAGAACAAGTTTGTACAGTGTTATTGTGCCTGGCGGACCATTCACAAGCTACACCATTGTCTGGACCTTCACTTCCTGATCACAGGACACACCAAGTTTGCCCCAGACTGGTGTTGCAGACTCATCAAGCAGAGCATCAGAAAGATCAGAGATTGCTGGTGTGGTGAAGGACAACACTGTCACAGGGCCAACATCCCACAGCTGGTTGGACTGGATGATGGTATGGTGCTGGTGGAAATAACACCTGACTCCATACTTCAGGTCGCTGCTACAGACCAGCACTTCAGGTTAATATAATTTTAATTGCATTGTATGAGCTTATTCTTATTATCTAAACATGGGAGGTGAATTGATGTTATGCAAGGATGTAATGTTTTGTCTATTTTCCTGTTTTACAGCTTCGATGCTCTGGAGCCTGGTGTTGTAGCCAAGGAGCATTCCGACTCAGTAGGGACCAGGTTTCAGCTGCTGTGCAACACTGACATCATTCCTCCCATAAATGGTCTGCCTGTACAAGCACCACCTGGACTGGATACAACAAGACAAACTTGTCTTTTTGAGAAGTTACAGGGAGTTTTGCAACGAAGAGGTCATGGAAATCACATCCTGCATCTAAGTAAAGTGCAGTACAGAAACAAGATCTTTAAATACAGGTTCCATTGTGGTGCTGACTGCCCAGTTCATCACTGGTGGTGAGTTCCCAGTCATTCGGCCTATGTGCACATTCATATGACTCTACCCTAACACACACACACACACACACACACACGTTGCTGCTACTATTTATTTTTGTATTCTGCTACTCAGCCACTGTCAATTAGAGTAGGCCAGAATGCTAAACTGAAAAACCTAACCTCTATCAACTAAAAATTTGGCGGAGCCGCAAAAACACTTCTGTTCAAGGGTATTTATTTTACATAGTGAATACCGAAGAGAAACAGCGACCTGGCCAAGATAAAGCAAAGCAGTGCGACACATGAAATAAAAAATCGTACAGTCAATAACACAATAGAAAAAAAGAAAGTCTATACCCAATGTGTGCAAATGGCGTGAGGAGGTAGGCAAAAAATAGGCCATAGTAGCAAGTAATTACAATTTAGCAAATTAACGCTGGAGTGATAGATGAGCAGATGATGATGTGCAAGTAGAAATACTTGTATGCAAAAGAGAAGAAAAGTAAATAAAACAATATGGGAATGAGTTAGGTAGATTGGGTGGGCTATTTACAGATGGCTATGTACAGCAGCAGCAAATTGATAGCTGATGTTTAAAGTTGGCGAGGGAAAGATAAGGCTCCAGCGATGATTATTATTCTCTTTTTTTGAATTTGTTCCAGTCATTGGCAGCAGAGAACTGTAAGGAAAGGCGGACAAAGGAGGTGTTGGCTTTGGAGATGACCAGTGATATATACCTGCTGGAGCGTGTTGTTATCATGATCAGTGAGTTGAGATAAGGCAGAGCTTTACCTAGCATAGACTTATAGATGACCTGGAGCCAGTGGGTCTGGAGACGAATATGTAGCGAGTACCAGCCGACTAGAGCATACAGGTCGCAGTGGTGGGTGGTATATGGGGCTTTGGTGACAAAACAGATGGCACTGTGATAGACTGCATCCAGTTTACTGAGTAGAGTGTTCGAAGATCGGTAGGATAATCAGTTTTACGAGGGTATGTTTGGTGGCGTGAGTGAAAGAGGCTTTTTTGCAAAATAGGAAACCGATCCTAGATTTAATTTTGAATTGGAGATGTTTAGTATGAGTCTGGAAGGAGAGTTTACAGTCTAGCCAGACACCTAGGTATTTGTAGTTGTCCACATATTCTAAGTCAGAACCGTCCAGAGTAGTGATGCTAGTCGGGTGGGCGGTTGCGAGCAGCGAACGGTTGAAAAGCTTGCATTTGGTTTTACTAGTGTTTAATATGGTGAGTAAATTTATTTTACAGAATGGCCAGCAATCCTCGAATGACGGGATGAGGTCAATATCCTTCCAGGATACCTTTGCCAGGTCAATTAGAAAAGCCTTCTCGCAGAAGGGTTTTAACTTCTTCACGCTACCGATCCCTTAAGCGGTATACTTGTCACCAGCAACCGCTGAATAGCACAGTCAAATAATATGACAAAAAATATTCATATTCATGAAATCACAAGTGCAATATTGCAAAACACAGCTTTGCCTATTGTTAATCCACCTGTTGTCTCTGATTGTGAAATTATGCTTTACAGCGAAAGCAATCCAAGCGTTTGTGTAAGTTGATCAATCGTATGACAAAACATTAAGTACACTTAGCTTCAGGTAGCTTGGTCATGGAAATCAGAAAAGCAATCAAATTAATCGTTTACCTTTGAGCTTTGGATGTTTTCACTCACGAGACTCCCAGTTACACAACAAATGTTCCTTTTGTTCCATAAAGATTATTTTTATATCCAAAATACCTCCCTATGTTTGTTGCGTTATGTTCAGAAATCCACAGGAAAGATTGGTCACGACAACGCAGACAAATTCCAAAGAATATCCGTAATGTCCACAGAAACATGTCAAACGTTTTTTATAATCAATCCTCAGGTGGTTTTTAAAATATATATTCGATAATATATCAACCAGGAGTGTAGGTTTTTCAATAGAACAGGGAGAAACAATGGCCGCTTTACTCTATTGCGCAAAACTCACTCTGAGAGCCCACACCTATCCACTTACGCAATGTGATCTTTCTCGTTCGTTTTTCAAAATAAAAGCCTGAAACTATGTCTAAAGACTGTTGACACCTTAGGGAAGCCATATAAAATGAAGCTGGTTGATAGCCCTTTAAATGGAGGATAGGCATGCATAGGAACAGAGAGGTTTCAAAATAAGAGGCAATTCCTGATTGGATTTTCCTCAGGTTTTCGCCTGCAATATCAGTTCTGTTATACCCACAGACAATATTTTGACAGTTTTGGAAACTTTAGTGTTTTCTATCCTAATCTGACAATTATATACATATTCTAGTTTCTGGGGCTGAGAAATAGGCAGTTTCAAATGGGTACGTTTTTTAGCCAAAAAACAAAAATACTGCCCCCTACACGCAAAAGCTTAAGGAACGTTTGACAGTGATGAGGGGTGGTCGTTTGACCGCGGACCCATAGTGGATGCAAGCAATGAGGCAGTGATCGCTAAGATTCTGGTTGAAAACAGTAGAGGTGTATTTGGAGGGCAAGTTGGTCAGGATAATATCTACGAGGGTGCCCATGTTTATGGATTTAGGGTTGTACCTGTGGGTTCCTTGATAATTTATGTGAGATTGAGGGCATCTACCTTAGATTGTAGGACTGCCGGGGTGTTAAGCATATCCCAGTTTAGGTCACCTAACAGTGGAACTCTGAAGATAGATGGGGGGCAAAGGGGCTGAGGGGGGGGTCTATAACAGGCGGCAACAGAGAGAGACTTATTTCTGGAGAGATACATTTTTAAAATAAGGAGCACGGACTGTTTGGGCATAGACCTGGAAAGTATGACAGATCTCTGGAGTAGATTGCAACTCCTCCCTTTTTGGCAGTTCTATCTTGACGGAAAATGTTGTAATTGGGCATGGAAATCTCAAATTTTGGCCTTCCTAAACCAAGATTCAGACACGGCATGGACATCAGGGTTGGCGGAGTGTGCTAAATCAGTGAGTAAAACAAACTTAGGGAGGAGATAATGTGATAATGATAATGTGATAATGTGCATGAAACCAAGGCTTTTTCAGTTACAGAATGCCTGGGGACACGCAGGGCCTGGGTAAACCTCCACATCACCCGAGGAACAGAGGACTAGGATGAGGGTACGGCTAAAGGCTATCAAGACTGGTAGTCTAGTGCATTGGGAACAGAATAAAAGGAGCAGATTTCTGGGCGTGGAAGATAGATTGAGGGCATAATGTACAGACAGTGGTATGGTGGGGTGCGGGTACACTGGAGGTAAACCCAGGCACGGAGTGAAAAGAGAGGTTGCAGAGAGGTCTCTGGACGTGCTAGTTATGCTGGTTGAGGTCACCACATGTGTGGGAGGTGAGACAAAGGAGGTATCTGAGGCATGTTGAGTGGGACTAGGGCCTCCGCAATAAAACTAAAAGAATGATAACTATCAAAATTGTTATTTTACCAGGCAAGTCAGTTATGAACAAATTCTTATTTTCAATGACGGCCTCGTGGGTTAACTGCCTTGTTCAGGGGAAGAACGATAGATTTGTACCTTGTCAGGGGATTTGATCTTCCAACGCTCTAACCACTAGGCTACCCTGCCATCCCAAACAACAGTATACAAGGCATATTGTCATTTGAGAGAGACATACAGCAATCAGTTGTTGATTGGGAGAACTAGCTAAGACAACAACGGGTAAGACAATAGCTAATCAGCTAAAACAACAGGTTAAATGGCGATGAATGGGCAGAGAGGGTCGGTTACTACACACAGGGCCTGAGTTCGAGGCTGGAGCCGACAGAACTCTTTGTCCTTTGAAGAATGTCCCTGCTGGTAAATTGGATATGTTGTGGTAGACGGAATACTCTGTCTGTTCCTTCCAAACCTGCGTTTAGAGCTGCTGTTGCTAACTCAACGGCTAGGAGGTATCACTTCTGTAGTGAATAAGAGTTCAAAGTTCATACCATTCGCAACCAAAGCTCACGCTGATGTTGGCTTCGTTCTGTAGTTATTATCTGAACCATTCTGACATCCAACCGTCGTCCTCAGATCCTCGTAACAGGAGGTTACATTGTCGTCAAGGCTTTATATAAGAAGGGAGAGGAGGGCGTGTTTGAAAAGTTTTATAGCTCATGTCCCTTCACAGGGGCGGGCCCATGATTGAGCATAGCCCTAACCTTATGAAAACCCAAATCTCACATTTTAGAAGCTAAAATCACATTTCATCCCATCACAAATAATTTAATATTCAAACATTTACATTGAACAACAATTCCATGTGAATCCGATAACTCTGATGTGTAGACTTTCCATTGTAGAGCTTATGTAATCTTATCATTGATGAGAATGTCTCAGATTACAACCGAACTGACATCATATTCATTAAGTACCACCGCCTATGTTCAATTCGTCGGATTACCAGAATATAGTTAATTTCACCCCACCTTCTGATGTTTCCAGAATCTCTATGTTAACCAAGGGTTTTGCAAATGTAACATCAGTAGGGTAGAGCGAGAGGAAAAAGGGGGGAAGAGGTATTTATGACTGTCATAAACCTACCCCCAGGCCAACTTCATGACAATTGAAATATATACAAAAAGTACACAAGAGACCGAAAAATCATGTCTGCACTGCTACGCCATCTTCTTGAACTGAAAGAGAGGCCCTCCTATCAGAACATACCAAACATTAATTAATTAAGCAATTACCATCAAAGCCTATATTTTCCACTAAGCTAAACATAATGAATTATATACATTGCAACACGTTTCTCATGATACAATATACCAATATAACATTTACAAATCACATCACTACTGACATGGTGTCTTTCAATATGCCCATTCACATGAACGAGCCATTCGGGACAGACACGACAAAGTCAGCCCGATTACCGTAGCTCTGGTCCTTATCCATGAACTACAGAGAGGGAGAGAGAGCAACAGAACCAAACAACGTGCTCATGCATAACATTGATAAGTACAATAAACGTTGCTCAAATTAAACATAAACGCTTGTCTGTATATCCTTTATACCATAAACTGTTAATGACGGGACGTAAGAATAAAGTGTGTAATGTATGTACTAAGATAGGGAAGTTAACTTGTGTGATAACGGAGCAGGGAGGCACGATGAGTGTGTGTACTCGTGTACCAAACACTGCCTGTGGCCAGTGACACTTTACACATGATTATATGCATATAACTACCTCATCTATCAAGTCTCACTGCTATCGTTATTGTTGTTGATGTTGTTGTTGTTGTACCTATTGTATAATTATTCTGTTATTTCGCTACTGGCATTGACAATTGCTACTATTCAAATATGCAAGTAACCATTTTACTCTACCATTTACAGTTTCTGTATTCTGTGCATATGACAAATAAACTTTAATTTGGTATTGTATGTGCTAACAGTAATGTGAAAAACAACATGACCTGCACCAAAGTCAGATTAAGATATAGGCCATATTTTTACCTGGAGTTTATCCTTATTGTAGGCTACTACGTTCCACACTTTAGCCTTGAAATCTTTGTTTGTTCACCATTCTATCTTACTGATTCTATTTAGCACATGGCATCACATGTGCATCCTTAAAGAGATGGGTGGGGCTTAAGAGGGTGTGAAAGTTGCTGAATGGCTATGAACCAGGCCCTCAGTGTGCGGCCTGGAGCGTGAAGTCACTAGCTCTGCGTAGCAACCTATTGGGTGCCAAAAGCCCTGGTCTGCCCTGGTCTGGGTTCTAAAATGTGTTTATGATCAAGTTCGATCCCAACTGTGAATTATTTTAAAGTAAACTACAAATTGAGATTTTTTATTAAATAGTGATCCATTCTGACTACTACATTTGTCGTCACACAGGAACACATGGTGACACAGACCAATCACTTGCTGGCAGGCTATGAGGAGGCTCCAGTTGACGTTCTCAGGCAGGATGAAAACAACTACATTGACCATGGTCCTTTGCTGGTTACGGCCACTTTCACCATGATCCTACGTGAATTTTTTTTTGTGCCATTCAGCCCCATTCAGCAATAAGGCGAGCTTCAAACTCAAATACTTATGGCTTGGGAGTTTTCCAAATAAATATGTGGATGACGTCAGCGCTGTCACTATCTACAGGTTTAATGTCTATGGTGTGAATAAGAGACATTTTTCAAAAGTGGGGTTACAAGTTTATCAACTTTTCTCCAATGTCAAAAATACAATTTCAAATTATTTTCTAACATAAGACCAAAAAGAGATGGGGGAGGGGGTCAAAAATGTGATCATTGGCGGCCCACCCATTAGGGCGGTAGGGGCAGGGCCCCACTTGTGATTGTTAATGTTTCAAAAATCAAACATTCAAAACATGCTTTTCAGTTACCTACTATCCTGCCAGTAGCAGCTCAGTGGTTGGATCACATTGCCATCATTGCTAGCTATTTGATAAGAGGGGGGACTCTGCCAATAGGGATTGAAGGATTTCAGGTCACAGCACAAGGTAAACTGACCGTCTTGAGGTGGTGAATCTTCTGGATCTGCTCTATCAGGTACTCAACTTGACAGATGGCGCTACTGAGCAAATCACTATTAACTTGTAATAAAATCCATCATAACAGTCATTCCCATCACTGTGGCAGCCCCAGCTCTGTCGCCTAAGGATATAGAGCCACTTCTGAAAACCCAATTTGAAAGGCTAACCCTTCGAGATAAATGTAAAATCAAGTAGCTGGTACCTGATAAACCGGACAGCCACATCCAACAACAGTCGAAGGGAGGTTAAAGGGAGACTATACATAAGAACTTTCTCACGGACCTGGTATGACAAAAAAGCATGTCTCTCTGGCTGCGCAATTCGCAACACTGTGTTTTGTTTCCCCTGCCTTCTATCCCGTTTGTCAGATGCTAGCTAGTGAACAGGGTGACGTGTTGTGGACTAAAACGGGATGAAACCGGATGTATCACAAAGCATGCATAAATTAATTAGCCAGCTACATGTACATTCATTTTGTTAAACATTCAGAAATAGGTAGATTTTTGGGTCAAATTAAGCAGTTATCGTTGATAAGCTATGGTGCTAGCATGCCAATTATAACGTCTATTTGAACCCCTATATGAAGTTATTTTAGAACATTTATGTTAACTGGCTAGCTCATCCTGCTTTATGTTAACTGGCTAGCTCATCCTGCTTTATGTCTTGTGCTAGCTGTCACCAGTAAGATAATTTGCCAGCAGCACACCACCCTGCATACCACTGCTGGCTTGCTTCTGAAGCTAAGCAGGGTTGGTCCTGGTCAGTTCATTGATGGGAGACCAGATGCTGCTGGAAGTGGTGTTGGAGGCACTCTTTCCTCTGGTCTAAAAGAAATATCCCAATGCCCCAGGCCAGTGATTGGGGACACTGCCCTGTGTAGGGTGCCATCTTTCGGATGGGACATTAAACGGGTGTCCTGACTCTCTACGGTCATTAAAGAGTCCATGGCACTTATCGTAAGAGTAGGGGTGTTTACCCCGGTGTCCTGGCTAAATTCCCAATCTGGCCATCAAACCATCACGGTCACCTAATAATCTCCAGTTTACAATTGGCTCATTCATCCCCCTCCTCTCCCCTGTAACTATTCCCCAGGTCGTTGCTGCAAATGAGAACGTGTTCTCAGTCAACTTACCTGGTAAAATAACGGATAAATAAATAAATACTTTTTGTTTTCACTGTGCTTGTTGTGTTTTCCCTTTATCAATCAATCAAAGTCACTGGTGCACTCACTTATGAGCTGGCTGCTCACACTAAATAGTTGGTAATCTGTTAAAAACAATGGCGAGTCCTTTTTTGTTTTGCATGCAAAAGCGAAATAGGTCTATTTATGCTGTTGTTCATACATAGTCCATTTATAAGCAGTACGTAAGCATAACCACAAGTTGATATTTTTGTTATGTCATGTGCGGTTCTTGGCAAAAGCATTCATGAAATGTTTATGCATTGCTTATAAATATATTATGTAGAGATTATGCATGTTTTAGGAAGTCCTTTTGTAATCCAAGCATTAGACTTCAGGCTAATAGGAGCACCACAGCATGCCTGGGCGTCATGCACCCCAAAATCTGTGAGGATGGCTGGGGAGTGGTCTGGAGCGGGGCTAGGCCACCCATCCATACATTTGAGGAATTTTCAACACCTGAAACAGCTCTTTCCTGCAATCTAGAGCTATAATCATTATTTTTAATTCTTTCTTAAAAAAAATTAAGTGTATTTTTCTGCATATCTTACCATACCTCTTGAGCTGTCTGTTTTCTCCTGACAGGTGGTTCTGTTTTTTAAAGACCCTAAATATGCTTCTCTAAATCTCTACTAAAATCTGGGTAAAATGATTTAAGGAATGTGATTATTCAGTATTAAGAATAAGTTATTGTTTGCTTATCTAAAGTCTACCAACCTGGCATCTGTGACGGGGAGGAGTAGTAAGGATCGGAGGACCAATGAGCAGTGTGGTACGTGTTCATGCTCTTTATTAACACAAGCGAACACTGAAACAAGACAATAAACGACACGTGAAATAACCAACCAAAACAGTTCCGTGTGGAATATGTTGAGCAGACCTCTGGAGGTTTTTGCGGTTGTGGGTGGTGCAGTTGCCATACCAGGCGGTGCTACAGCCCTACAGGATGCTTTCAATTGTGCATCACACCCTTTGACTGATTCCACATTGTGTTGTGTTACAGCCTGAATTGAAAATGTATTAAATATTTGTTTTTAAATCTTACTCATCTACACACAATATTCCATAATGGCAAAGCAATAACAGGGTTTTAGACCTTAGAGCACATTTACTGATAATAAAATGCAAAAATGTCTTATTTACAAGTCAAGGATCGGTAGGATAGTCAGTTTTACGAGGGTTTGTTTGGCAGCATGAGTGAAGGAGGCTTTGTTGCAAAATAGGAAGACAAATCTAGATTTAATTTTGGATTGGAGATGCTTAATGTGAGTCTGGAAGGAGAGTTTACAGTCTAACCAGACACCTAGGTATTTGTAGTTGTCCACATATTCTAAGTCAGAACCGTCCAGACTAGTGATGCTAGACGGGTGGGCTGTCATGCCCTGGGTGTGATCAGGGTGTGATTTGGGTGGGCATTCTAGTTTGTCTGTTTCTTTGTTGGCCGGGTATGGTTCCCAATCAGAGTCAGCTGTCTATCATTGTCTCTGATTGGGAATCATACTTAGGCAGCCTTTTTCACTCCTGTGTTTGTGGGTAATTATTTATTTTCTGTGAGTGTTTGTGTGCGCCACGGTTGCGTCACGTTCGGTTTCTGTTTACCTGTTTTTTTTGTGAAGGTTTCACGCTGATTTACGATGTGGAATTACATGCACGCTGCACCTTGGCTCATTTATGACAGGGAGTTTGAAGACAGTGAACGTGACATGGGCAGGTGTGGGCAGCGATCGGTTGAAGAGCATGCATTTAGTTTTACTTGCATTTAAGAGAAGTTGGAGGCCACGGAAGGAGAGTTGTATGGCATTGAAGTTCGTCTCGAGGTTAGTTAGCACAGTGTCCAACGAAGGGCCAGAAGTATACAAAATGGTGTCGGAGGCATGGGCAAGTTGCTGTGGGGGTGCAGAGCTGTTGACCGGGGTAGGGGTAGCCAGGTGGAAAGCATGGCCAGCCGTAGAAAAATGCTTAATGAAATTCTAGATTATCGTAGATTTATCGGTGATGACAGTGTTTCCTAGCCTCAGTGCATTGGGCAGCTGGGAGGAGGTGCTCTTATTCTCCATGGACTTTACAGTGTCCCAGAACTTTTTTGAGTTTGTGCGACAGGATGCAAATTTCTGTTTTAAAAAGCTATCCTTTGCCTTCCTAGCTGCCTGTGTATATTGGTTCCTAACTTTCCTGAAAAATTGCATATCGTGGTGGATATTTTATGCTAATGCAGTACGCCACAGGATGTTTTTGTGCTGGTCAATGGCAGTCAGGTCTGGAGTGAACCAAGGGCTATATCTGTTTTTGTTCTAGATTTTTTTGAATGGGGCATGCTTATTTAAGATGGTGAGGAAGGCACTTTTAAAAATAACCAGAAGTCCTCTACTGACGGAATGAGGTCAATATCCTTCCAGAATACCCGGGCAGGTCGATTAGAAAGGCCTGCTCGCTGAAGTGTTTTAGGGAGCGTTTGACAGTGATGAGGGATGGTCGTTTGACCGCAGACCCATTACGGACGTAGGAAATGAGGAAGTGATTGCTGAGATCCTGGTTGAAAACAGCAGAGGTGTATTTAGAGGGTGAGTTAGTTAGGATGATATCTATGAGGGTGCCCGTGTTTATGGATTTAGGGTTGTACCTGGTAGCTTCCATGATAATTTGTGTGAGATTGAGGGCATCTAGCTTAGATTGTAGGATGCCCAGGGTGTTAAGCATATCCCAGTTTAGGTCACACAAAAGTACAAACTCTGAAGATAAATGGGGGGGCGATTAATTCAAATATGGTGTCCAGGGCACAGCTGGGAGTTGAGGGGGGGTCTATAACAAGTGCCAATAGTGAGAGACTTATTTCTGGAAAGGTTGATTTTCAAAATTAGAAGCTTGGATTGTTTGGGCACAGACCTAGATAGCATGACAGAACTCTGCAGCCTGTCTCTGCAGTAGATTGCAACTCCACCCCCTTTGGCAGTTCTATCTTGGCGGAAAACGTTGTAGTTGGGGATGAAAATTTCAGAATTTTTGGTTGCTTTCCGAAGCCAGGATTCAGACACAGCTAGGACATCAGGTTTGGCGGAGTGTGCTAAAGCAGTGAAAAAATATATCTTAGGGAGGAGGCTTCTGATGTTAACGTGCATGAAACCAAGACTTTAACGGTTACAGAAGTCAACAAATGATAGAGCCTGGGGAATAGGTGTAGGACTGCGGGCTACAGGGCCTGGGTTAACCTCTACATCACCAGAGGAACAGAGGAAGAGTAGGATAAGGGTACAGCTAAAGGCTTTTAAGAACTGGTCATCTCGTGCGTTCGGGACAGAGAATAAAAGGAGCAGATTTCTGGGCATGGTAGAATAGATTCAAGGCATAATGTACAGACAAGGGTATGGTAGGATGTGAGTACAGTGGAGGTAAACCTATGCATTGGGTGACGATGAGAGACGTTTCGTCTCTGGAAGCATCAGTTAACTTAGGTGAGGTCTCCAGCATGTGTGGGGTGGGACAAAATAGTTATCTTAGGCATTTTTAGCGGGACTATGGGGTCTACATTGAAATAAAACAATTAAAACTAACCCAGACAGTGGTTGTTGATCATTGCTAGAAAACAATTTTCAAGTCTTTATTTCACCTTTATTTAACCAGGTAGGCAAGTTGAGAACAAGTTCTCATTTACAATTGAGACCTGGCCAAGATAAAGCAAAGCAGTTTGACACATACAACGACACAGAGTTACACATGGAGTAAAACAAACATACAGCCAATAATACAGTATAAACAAGTCTATATACAATGTGAGCAAATGAGGTGCGATGAGGGAGGCAAAGGCAAAAAAGGCCATGGTGGCAAATTAAATACAATATAGCAAGTAAAACACTGGAATGGTAGATTTGCAGTGGAAGAATGTGCAAAGGAGCAAAATAAATAAATAAATAAAATAAAAACAGTAGGGAAAGAGGTAGTTGTTTGGGCTAAATTATAGGTGGGCTATGTACAGGTGCAGTAATCTGTGAGCTGCTCTGACAGTTGGTGCATAAAGCTAGTGATGGAGATAAGTGTTTCCAGTTTCAGAGATTTTTGTAGTTCGTTCCAGTCATTGGCAGCAGAGAACTGGAAGGAGAGGCGGCCAAAGAAAGAATTGGTTTTGGGGGTGACTAGAGAGATATACCTGCTGGAGCGTGTGCTACAGGTGGGAGATGCTATGGTGACCAGCGAGCTGAGATAAGGGGGGACTTTACCTAGCAGGGTCTTGTAGATGACATGGAGCCAGTGGGTTTGGTGACGAGTAAGAAGCGAGGGCCAGCCAACGAGAGCGTACAGGTCGCAATGGTGGGTAGTATATGGGGCTTTGGTGACAAAACGGATTGCACTGTGAAAGACTGCATCCAATTTGCTGAGTAGGGTATTGGAGAGTATTTTGTAAATGACATCGCCGAAGTCGAGGATTGGTAGGATGGTCAGTTTTACAAGGGTATGTTTGGCAGTAATGAGTGAAGGATGCTTTGTTGCGAAATAGGAAGCCAATTCTAGATTTAACTTTGGATTGGAGATGTTTGATGTGGGTCTGGAAGGAGAGTTTACAGTCAGACACCTAGGTATTTGTAGTTGTCCACATATTCTAAGTCAGAACCGCCCAGAGTAGTGATGTTGGACAGGCGGGCAGGTGCAGGCAGCGATCGGTTGAAGAGCATGCATTTAGTTTTACTTGTAGTGAAGAGCAATTGGAGGCCACGGAAGGAGAGTTGTATGGCATTGAAGCTTGCCTGGTGGGTTGTTAACACAGTGTCCAAAGAAGGGCCAGAAGTATACAGAATGGTGTCGTCTGCGCAGAGGTGGATCAGAGACTCACCAGCAGCAAGATCGACATCATTGATGTATACAGAGAAGAGAGTCGGTCCAAGAATTGAACCCTGTGGCACCCCTATAGAGACTGCCAGAGGTTCGGACAGCAGACCCTCCGATTTGACACACTGAACTCTATCAGAGAAGTAGTTGGTGAACCAGGCGAGGCAATCATTTGAGAAACCAAGGCCGTCGAGTCTGCCGATGAGGATGTGGTGATTGACAGAGTCGAAAGCCTTGACCAGATCAATGAATACGGCTGCACAGTAATGTTTCTTATCGATGGCGGTTAAGATATCGTTTAGGACCTTGAGCGTGGCTGAGGTGCACCCATGACCAGCTCTGAAACCAGATTGCATAGCAGAGAAGGTATGGTGAGATTCGAAATGATCTGCAATCTGTTTGTTGACTTGGCTTTCGAAGAACTTAGAAAGGCAGGGTAGGATAGATATAGGTCTATAGCAGTTTGGGTCAAGAGTGTCCCCCCCTTTGAAGAGGGGGATGACCGCAGCTGCTTTCCAATCTTTGGGAATCTCAGATGACACGAAAGAGAGGTTGAACAGGCTAGTAATAGGGGTGGCAACAATTTCGGCAGATCATTTTAGAAAGAAAGGGTCAAGATTGTCTAGCCCGGCTGATTTGTAGGGGTCCAGATTTTGCAGCTCTTTCAGAACATCAGCTGACTGGATTTGGGAGAAGGAGAAATGGGGAAGGCTTGGGCGAGTTGCTGTGGGGGGTGCAGTGCTGTTGACCGGGGTAGGAGTAGCCAGGTGGAAAGCATGGCCAGCCGTAAAAAAAATGCTTATTGAAATTCTCAATTATGGTGGATTTATCAGTGGTGACAGTGTTTCCTGTCTTCAGTGCAGTGGGCAGCTGGGAGGAGGTGTTCTTATTCTCCATGGACTTTACAGTGTCCCAGAACTTTTTTGAGTTAGTGTTGCAGGAAACAAATTTCTGCTTTAAAAAGCTAGCCTTGGCTTTTCTAACTCCCTGTGTATAATGGTTTCTAGCTTCCCTGAACAGCTGCATATCACGGGGGCTGTTCGATGCTAATGCAGAACGCCATAGGATGTTTTTGTGTTGGTTAAGGGCAGTCAGGTCTGGGGAGAACCAAGGGCTATATCTGTTCCGGGTTATACATTTCTAGAATGGGGCATGCTTATTTAAGATGGTTAGGAAGGCATTTAAAAAAAATACCCAGGCATCCTCTACTGACGGGATGAGATCAATATCCTTCCAGGATACCCCGGCCAGGTCGATTAGAAAGGCGTGCTCGCTGAAGTGTTTCAGGGAGCGTTTGACAGTGATGAGTGGAGGTCGTTTGACCGCTGACCCATTACGGATGCAGGCAATGAGGCAGTGATCACTGGGATCTTGGTTGAAGACAGCAGAGATGTATTTAGAGGGTAAGTTGGTTAGGATCATATCTATGAGGGTGCCCGTGTTTAAGGCTTTGGGGAGGTACCTGGTAGGTTCATTGATCATTTGTGTGAGATTGAGGGCATCAATCTTAGATTGTAGGATGGCTGGGGTGTTAAGCATGTTCCAGTTTAGGTCGCCTAGCAGCAGGAGCTCTGAAGATAGATGGGGGCAATCAGTTCACATATGGTGCCCAGAGCACAGCTGGGGGCAGAGGGTGGTCTATACCAGGCGGCAACGGTGAGAGACTTGTTTTTAGAGATGTGGATTTTTGAAAGTAGAAGTTCAAATTGTTTGGGTACAGACCTGGTAGGTAGGACAGAACTCTGCAGGCTATCTTTGCGGTAGATTGCAACACCGCCCCCTTTGGCAGTTCTATCTTGTCTGAGAATGTTGTCGTTTGGGATGAAAATTTCAGAATTTTTGGTGGTCTTCCTAAGCCAGGATTCAGACACAGCTAGAACATCCGGGTTGGCAGAGTGTGCTAAAGCAGTGAATAGAACAAACTTAGGGAGGAGGCTTCTAATGTTAACATGCATGAAACCAAGGCTATTACGGTTACAGAAGTCATCAAAAGAGAGTGCCTGGGGAATAGGAGTGGAGCTAGGCACTGCAGGGCCTGGATTCACCTCTACATCGCCAGAGGAACAGAGGAGGAGTAAGATAAGGGTACGGCTAAAAGCAATAAGAATTGGTCGTCTAGAACGTCTGGAACAGAGAGTAAAAGGAGGTTTCTGGGGGCAATAAAATAGCTTCAAGGTATAATGTACAGACAAAGGTATGGTAGGATGTGAATACAGTGGAGGTAAACCTAGGTATTGAGTGATGAAGAGAGAGATATTGTCTCTAGAAACATCATTGAAACCAGGAGATGTCATCGCATGTGTGGGTGGTGGAACTAATAGGTTGGATAAGGTATAGTGAGCAGGACTAGAGGCTCTACAGTGAAATAAGCCAATAAACTCTAACCAGAACAGCAATGGACATATTGGCATATTGACATTAAAGAGAGGCATGCTTAGTCGAGTGATCAAAAGGGTCCAGTGAGTAGAGAGGTTGGTTGGGGTCACGGAGATTTAGACAGCTAGCCGGGCCATCGGTAGCAAGCTAGCATAGGATGGAGGTCTGTTATTAGCCACCTCGTGCGTTTCCGTCGGTAGGATTAGTGGGGTTCCGTGTGGTAGAGGGGATGAATCCAAATCACACACAAAAAAAACAATAGATATAGTTATAGAGGCCCAAGAAAAAAAAAAGAAAAAGAAAATCTGATAGGTCTATTCAGATAGCAGCCGATAAGACAGCCAACGGTTAGCGGACCGCAGATGGGCGTTCAGGTAACGTCGCGACGGAGGAGCCAGCCGGATAACTCCTTCGGGTAGATAACGTCGGTAGTCCAGTTGTGAATGCCCGGTGGGGCTCCATGTTGGCAGTAAAACGGGTCCGGATAGGTGATTGAGGCCCAGGAGTGATTGATGGAACTCTTCAGCTGGCTAGCTCTGGAATAATTGATGTTTTCTCCGGAATCGACGAAAGCCGATAGTCACACGGATAGCAGCTAGCTAGCTGTGAGATCCAGGTATGAATGTCCAGAGTTAGCGGTTGAAATCCAGGGACATGGAGAGAAAAATAGGTCCAGTATGTTCCGTTCCGAGCCGCGCCGTACAAAACTGGCGATAGATTTTCAAGCTAAAGGATAGCTGATGACCACAAACCGTGGTTAGCTGAACACTAACGATTAGCCGAATACTAACGATTAGCCAGTAAATAAGCTAACTAGCTTCTGATTAGCTTCTGGCTAGCTTCTGGATTAGCTTCTGGCTAGCTTCTGGTTAGGTTCTATGGAGGATTACAGATTTGAGGTAAATAAATACTTTCTTTTTTTAAATAAATATAAATTGGTGAGGCAGGTTGCAGCAGAATGTTTTGAAGATGAGTTTATGGAAAATAAAAAAATATATATAAAAAGGTATGTGAAAAAAAGTTGTAAATATATATATATATATTTATACGGGACACGACAAGACGAGGACAAAAGACGTCTGAACTGCTATGCCATCTTGGAACAATAATCTTGCCAAGCAGATTTATGTAAAAACTAATTCAGACACAGGAACATTAACTGTCTTCTTGGTAAGCACCTCTAGTGTAGTTTTGGCCTTGTGTTGTATAGTGGCTTGTGAAAGTGTTCACCCTCCTTGGCATTTTCCCTATTTTAATGCCTTACAATCTGGAATTCATATTGATTTTGGGGGGGTTTGTGTCATTTGATGTAATCCGAAGACAGGTGTTTTAAGCAACAGCCTTCTGTGTTCTCTTTTCGACTTCCTCCACATTTGTAATCAAACATTAGAATTTTCTTCCATCTCCTTCCATCGTGCATTCCACTGATATCAAAACTTGGTCAACTTCTTCTGTGACAACAATTTCATCCCCATCACTGTCGTCAGATGACTGTACAGTACAATGTCTGGTTCAATTAAAATGTTTTTCTTACGTCATGGATTTCCTCATCGTCTGATTCATTTTCAGAGTCAGAGAGCCAGCATGGCATGATCGTCCTCCAGAGAGTAGTCAATCACAACTTTTCCCCACTGATCTTTGTCGACAGTTCATGGTAAATTCAGGGCAGCAATATTATTGAGGGCAGTAGCAAGACTTTTGCAGTTTTCCATGGCTATGTCTTTTAAAAAAGCAGCTGTAGCAAGGATTATCTACACATACTGAGCAGCCTATGTTATAGAAAGAAGACTGCGACATGGCAGACCTAACCTTTATCTTAGCCAATCATGGCTGGCGGGAAGGTTTCTCACTTTTTCCATGGCTAAACCAACTGAGCTTGTAATTAAAAAATATATATTTGTATCTACAGATGACATTATAGTATGTTATTAACGCTTTAGACCTAAATATAATTTGAGAATGCAGCATTAACAGCTTGACTACTGTTAGAGTACTGTAGCTTTAATGATCTACTGTACTTTAACAACAGATGTACTCACATTGGATGGTTGATTAGGATTCAAACCTTCTCTCAAACAGCCTAATACATACAATCTGGAATTAAAATGGATTTTGGGGGGGTTGTATAATTTGATTTACACAACATGCCTTACCACTTTGAAAATGCAACATATTTTTTATTGTGAAACAAAGACAAACAAACAGAAAAGTTGAGCGTGCAGAACTATTCACCCCCCCCCCACCCCGAAGTCAATACTTTGTAGAGCCATCTCTGGAGCAGGGTGCCGCTAAAAGGGGTGATCAGTGAGTAGCGTTGAGTGTAGAGGAGGATCCAATGAAAATAAATATGTCTAGTGTTTGTGACAGGATGGCATAGTCAGAAGTAGTGAACATTTGGGATAGAAATAGCACTGTGTGTCAACTGTGGGCATGCCTATGCAGATGGGGATCCCAAGTGCCCTGTGTGAGAAAGACAGGTTGAGATTGCCAGAGTTCAAGTGGGGCTGAGGCAGTGAAGAGGGTAGAGGAGAGCCCAAGGGTGAGTTAGTCGACTGGGAGGCCCCCAGTGTGTAGGCCTGAAGAGAGAGAGCCAGAGAGGATGATTTTTAATATTTACATTTTAGTCATTTAGCAGATGCTCTTATCCAGAGTGACGTATAGGAGCAATTAGGGTTAAGTGCCTTCGACCCATTAACTGGGGTTAAGTGCACATCGACAGTTTTTGCAGGTTGGATTTCTTGCATTTATAGCAATGGTGATCCACTGCGCTGCACTGATGAAGTGGAAATCACAGAAATGGTAGTTGCAGCAGAAGGTGTGAGAGATTTTAGTGCAAAAGACATACAGGGAGATTTGAATGAAGGGGTTCCATCATTCCAGGCCGATGGCCTGGTATAGGATCGTTTAGGGCCAAGAAGTGGGATGGGTTGGTGTTTTTGGGGGGATAGTGTAGGTGCAGCGTTAGATGGTGGTGCAATTTAAGTTTTCCCTTTTTTTGGTGACCAAAATGTGCAATCTACACTCTGACCTGCGAAAGGCAGCATTATGCAACAAAGTGTCTAGTCTGCCAGAAAGCCACACAAAGAAGAAGGCACACCGCTTCGAAGTTAGCTGTTTAGTGATTTTAATTCATGCCTCGGAGCTCCAGGATTGAACGTAACATCAAATCAAAATCATAATAAACTTTATTTTATGCCCCGAATACAACAAGTGTAGACCTTACTGTAAAATGCTTACTTACAAGCCCTTAAAACCTCTTAAGGTTATAGGGGGCAGCATTTTCACTTTTGGATAAATAGCGTGCCCAATTTCAACTTCCTGCTACTCATGCCAAGAATATAAGATATGCATATTATTAGTATATTTGGATAGAAAACACTCTGAAGTTTCTAAAACTGTTTGAATCATGTGTAACAGAACTTATGTAGCAGGCAAAACCCCAAGGACTAACCGTTCAGAATTTCTTTTTTTTTAGGTCTCTGTCTGTTCAGTGTGTTCTCATTGGGAAACGATATTTCTTAGGAACTTGTTTTCAGTTCCTACCACTTCCACTGGATGTCACCAGTCTTTGGAATTTGGTTGAGTTTCTTAATTTGTGCAATGTAGAAGTACGGCCATCTAGGAACTCCGTAACACTGTTGAGAGTTGCGCAAGACTTAAAAAGTAGCTTGGTTTGTTGTCTTCCTGTTTTGAACACAGATAGACCAGTCTTCAATTTGACTGATTATTAACATTTAAAAATACCTAAAGTAGTTTAAATGTTTCTGCAAAGTTTACAGGCATTTTTTTTTAGATTTTGTAGTGACGTTGCGCAATTTGGAAGCTGTTTTTTCCTGGATCAAACGCGCAAAATAAATGGATATATATGGACGGAATTAATCGAACTAAAGGACCAATTGCGATGTTTATGGGACATATTGGAGAGCCAATAAGAGAAGCTTGTCAAAGGTAAGGCATGTTTTATATTTTATTTCAGCGTTTTGTGAAATATGCTACCCTCTTTGTTTACTGCTGAGCTATCGTCAGATAATAGCTTCCTATGCTTTCGCCGAAAAGCCTTTTCAAAATCTGACATATTGGCTGGATTCACAACGAGTGTAGCTTTAATTTAGTATCTTACATGTGTGATTTAATGAAAGTTTGAATTTTATGTCATTTATTTGAATCTGCTGCGCTGCATTTTCCCTGGCTTTTGGCAGAGTGGGACGCAAGCGTCCCCTATACCATAAGAATTTAACCAACTGTGCAGTTCAAGAAGAGGAAAACTTCTTCAGGTTTGTTGGGTCCCCTGTGAGACGTTGAGCTAACGTGATTATCATGAGGTTGTCAGTAACAAGAACATTTCCCAGGACAAAGACATATCTGATATTGGCAGAAAGCTTAAATTCTTGTCAATCTAACTGCACTGTCCAATTTACAGTAGCTATTACAGTGAAAGAATACCATGCTATTGTTTAAGGTGAGTGCACAGTTTTGAAAATGAAAAGTTATTAATAAACATATTAGACACATTTGGGCAGTCTTGATACAACATTTTGAACAGAAATACAATGGTTCATTGGATCACTCTAAAAATGTAGCATATACACTGCCTCCATCTAGTGGCAAAAATCTAAATTGCACCTGGGCTGGAATAATATATGATGGCCCTTCTCTTGCATTTCAAAGATGATAATAAATAAATATATAAAATAATAAAATAAAAAGTTTTTTTTTCTTTCTTTGCATTATCTTTTACCAGATCTAATATGTTATATTCTCCTTACATTCCTTTCACATTAACACCAACTTCAAAGTGTTTCCTTTCAAATGGTACCATGAATATGCATATCCTTGCTTCAGGGCCTGAGCTACAGGCAGTTAGATTTGGGTTTGTCACTGTAGGCGAAAATTGAAAAAAAGGGGCAGATCCTTATTTAATTAAATAAAATATTTACCAAATTGACTAAAGTAAAAAATGATAAAAAGTAAAACAATAAAGAGACTATATTCAGGTGGTAACCGGTATCGAGTCAAGGTGCGGGGGTACAGGAGAGTTAGCTAGGGGTAAGGTGACTATGCATAGATAATGAACAGTGAAAAGCAGCAGTGTACAAAAAATAATGGAAGGGTGGAGAGGTCAATGTAATAGTCCGGTGGCAAATGATTAATTGTTCAGCAATCTTATGGCTTGGGGGTAAAAACTTTTAAGGAGCCTTTTGGTCCTAGACTTGGCGTTCCGGTACCGCTTGCCATGCGGTAGCAGAGAAAACAGTCTATGACTTTGGTGACTGGAGTCCTTGACAATTTTATGGGCTTTCCTCTGACACAGCCTATTATATACAATTGAAGTAGGAAGTCTACATATACTTAGGTTGGAGTCATTAACAACCTCTATGGGATATATGGGACGGTAGCGTCCCACCTTGCCAACAGCCAGTGAAAATGCAGTGTGCCATATTCAAAACAACAAAAATCTCAAAATTAAAATTCCTCAAGCATACAAGTATTTTACACCATTTTAAAGATACAAGTTGTGTTAATCCAGCCACAGTGTCTGATATCAAAAAGGCTTTACAGGAAAAGCACCACAAACGATTCTGTTAGGTCACCACCATAGAAAAACACAGCCATTTTTCCAGGCAAAGAGAGGAGTCACAAAAAGCACAAATAGAGATCAAATTAATCACTAACCTTGGATGATCTTCATCAGATGACAGTCATAGGATGTCATGTTACACAATACATGTATGTTTTGTTCGATAAAGTGCATATTTATATAAAAAAAATCTCATTTTACAATGGCGCTTTACGTTCAGTAGTTCTAAAACATGTGATGATTTTGCAGAGAGCCACATCAATTTTACAGAAATACTCATCATAAATGTTGATGAAAATACAAGTGTTAAATATGGAATTAGAGATATACTTCTCCTTAACCTTTTTGCGATAGGAGGCAGCATTTTCACTTTTGGATGAATAGCGTGCCCAGAGTAAACTGCCTCTTACTCTGTCCCAGATGCTAATATATGCATAGTATTATTAGTATTGGATAGAAAACACTCTGAAGTTTCTAAAACTTTTTGAATGATGTCTGCGAGTATAACAGAACCCATATGGCAGGTGAAAACCTGAGAAAAATCCAACCAGGAAGTGGGACATCTGAGATTTGTAGTTTTTCAACTCAGCCCCCATTGATGATACATGGTGATATTAGTTATGTTTCACTTCCCAGGGCTTCCACTAGATGTCAACAGTATTTAGAACCTGTCTTGAGGATTCTACTCTAAAGGAGGAGCTCATAAAGGCTCTTTGAGTGAGTGGTCTGGCAGAGTGCCACAGCCTTGGTCTGGCACGCTCACATGAAAGGTAGCTACGTTCCACTTCATTTGTACAGACAAAGGAATTGTCCGGTTGGAACATTAATTAAGTTTTATGTTAAAAAAAATCCTAAAGATTGATGTTGCTACGGGCTGTAACGGAACTTTTTGAACTTTTCGTCCAACGTTCGGTGCGACCTGATGGATTTGTTCACCAAACGCCCTAACAAAAGAAGATATTTGGACATAACTGATGGACATTATCAAACAAATAAAAACATTCATGTGGACCTGGGATTCCTGGGAGTGCATTCTGATGAAGATCAAAGGTAAGTGATTATTTAAAATGCTATTTCTGAGTAATGTTGACTACCCAATATGGCGGCGGGTATCTTTTTGGCTGCTTTGTTGTCTAAAGGCTGTACTCAGATTATTGCATGGTTTGCTTTCTCAGTAAAGTTAAAAAAAATCTGAGACAGTGGTTGTATTAAGGAGAAGTTTATCTAAAGTTCCATGTATAATAGTCGTATCTTTATCAATGTTTATTATGTGTATTTCTGTAAATTGATGTGGCTCTCTGCAATATCACCGCATGTTTTAGAACTACTGAACGTAACGCGCCAATGTAAACTCAGATGTTTTTATATAAATATGAACTTCATCAAACAAAACGTACATGTATGTGTAACATGATGTCCTATGAGTGTCATCTGATGAAGATCAAAGGTTAATGATTAATTGTATCTATATTTCTGCTTTTTGTGACTTCTATCTTTGACTGGAAAAAAACGGCTATGTTTTTTCCGACTTGGCTATGACCTAACATAAACATATGTTGTGCTTTAGCTGTAAAGCCTTTTTTAAACTGGACACGATGGGCAGCTCGCATCTGGGCTTCCCTTTGTAGTCTGTAATTGTTTTTAGCTCAATGCGGCTGTTGCTTGTTACGGTCACATGGCTTCTGGTTGGGATATGTACTTACGGTCACTGTGGGGACGATGTCGTCAATGCACTTATTGTTTAAGCCGATGACTGATGTGGTATGCTCCTCAATGTCTTTTGATGAGTCCCGGAACACATTCCAGTCTGTGCTAGCAAAACAGTCCTGTAGCATAGCATCCACGTCATCTGACCACTTCCATATTGAGTGATTCACTGGTACTTCCTGCTTTAGTTTTTGTTTGTACGTAGGAGTCAGGAGGATAGAATTATGGTCAGATTTGCCAAATGGAGGTCGGGGGAGAGCTTTGTATGCGTCTTTGTGTGTGGTTGCATATGCGGTTGCACATGTGACATGCTGGTATAAATTTGGTAACGCTGATTTAAGTTTGTCTGCATTAAAGTCCCCGGGCCACTAGGAAAGCCACTTCTGGATGAGCATTTTCTTGTTTGCTTATGGCCTTATAGAGTTGGTTGATTGTGGTTTTAGTGCCAGCATCGGTCTGTGGTGGTAAATAGACAGCTATGAATAGTATGGATGAGAACTCTCTTCGTAGACAGTGTGGTCTACAGCTTTTCATAAGGTACTCTACCTCAGGCGAGCAATATTAGACATCGCACACCAGCTGTTATTGACAAAAAGACACATTCCCACCCCTCGTTTTACCAGACGTACCATGTCTTGTTCTGCCGGTACATGGAAAATTCTGCCAGCTCTATATTATCCGTGTCGTCGTTCAGCCACTACTCAGTGAAACATAAGATAATATCCTAACAATGTCCAATTGGTAGGATAATCTTAGGTCATCAATTTTATTTTCCAATGATTGCATGTTAGCAAGTTGAACGTAAGGCAATGGAAGTTTACTCGCTCGCCTACGAATTCTCCGAAGGCAGCCCGATCTGCGCACTCTTTTCCTCCGCCTTTTCTTCGTGCAAATGACGGTGATTTGGGTCTGTTACCGGGAGAGCAGTATATCCTTCTCGCCGGACTCGTTAAAGGAAAAAGTTTCTTCCAGTTCGTGGTGAGTAATCGCTGTTCTGATGTCCAGAAGTTATTTTCAGTCATAAGCAGCAGCAAGGTAGCAGCAACATTATGTGCAAAAATGTAGTTACAAACAATGCTAAAAAACTAAGAAAATAGTACAGTTGGTTAGGAGCATGTAAAATGTCAGCCATCCTCTTCAGCGCCATCACCACTAACTAGCTATTATGTTCAAGTAAGAATTATCTAAAGTAAAAAGTTGTTTATTTGTTTGTTGACACTGTCTCTGGGCAGTTAGCTGGCTAACATTAGCTTGCTAGTTAGCTAACTTTAGTTAAAATAGACGAAAGGGGGTTAGTTAGATAATAGACCTTGCTTTGTTGCCTTTTTGTGCAGATTATTCTATGTATCATTCTGTTTGTGTCTAGCTAACAACGTTACATGTTGAACATAGCTGTACTAGTTAGCTATGTTAGCTAGCTAGGTTAGGGAACGTTTGAATATTGATAACTAGCTAACTAGCTATCAATGTTATCAATGCTATCAACTAGCTATACAGTGCCTTGCGAAAGTATTCGGCCCCCTTGAACTTTGTGACCTTTTGCCACATTTCAGGCTTCAAACATAAAGATATAAAACTGTATTTTTTTGTGAAGAATCAACAACAAGTGGGACACAATCATGAAGTGGAACGGCATTTATTGGATATTTCTAACTTTTTTAACAAATCCAAAACTGAAAAATTGGACGTGCAAAATTATTCAGCCCCTTTACTTTCAGTGCAGCAAACTCTCTCCAGAAGTTCAGTGAGGATCTCTGAATGATTCAATGTTGACCTAAATGACTAATGATGATAAATACAATCCACCTGTGTGTAATCAAGTCCCTGTATAAATGCACCTGCACTGTGATAGTCTCAGAGGTCCGTTAAAAAGCGCAGAGAGCATCATGAAGAACAAGGAACACACCAGGCAGGTCCGAGATACTGTTGTGAAGAAGTTTAAAGCCGAATTTGGATACAAAAAGATTTCCCAAGCTTTAAACATCCCAAGGAGCACTGTGCAAGCGATAATATTGAAATGGAAGGAGTATCAGA
Organism: Oncorhynchus kisutch; assembly: GCF_002021735.2. Taxonomy (NCBI): domain Eukaryota; kingdom Metazoa; phylum Chordata; class Actinopteri; order Salmoniformes; family Salmonidae; genus Oncorhynchus; species Oncorhynchus kisutch. Next base: position 5,833,991 of record NC_034194.2, read on the forward strand.
CCACTGCAAATCTACCAAGACCTGGCCGTCCCTCTAAACTTTCAGCTCATACAAGGAGAAGACTGATCAGAGATGCAGCCAAGAGGCCCATGATCACTCTGGATGAACTGCAGAGATCTACAGCTGAGGTGGGAGACTCTGTCCATAGGACAACAATCAGTCGTATATTGACAACAATCAGTCGTACAAATCTGGCCTTTATGGAAGAGTGGCAAGAAGAAAGCCATTTCTTAAAGATATCCATAAAAAGTGTTGTTTAAAGTTTGCCACAAGCCACCAGGAAGACACACAAAACATGTGGAAGAAGGTGCTCTGGTCAGATGAAACCAAAATTGAACTTTTTGGCAACAATGCAAAACGTTATGTTTGGCGTAAAAGCAACACAGCTCATCACCCTGAACACACCATCCCACTGTCAAACATGGTGGTGGCAGCATCATGGTTTGGGCTTCCTTTTTTTCAGCAGGGACAGGGAAGATGGTTAAAATTGATGGGAAGATGGATGGAGCCAAATACAGGACCATTCTGGAAGAAAACCTGATGGAGTCTGCAAATGACCTGAGACTGGGACGGAGATTTGTCTTCCAACAAGACAATGAAGCAAAATCTACAATGGAATGGTTCAAAAATAAACATATCCAGGTGTTAGAATGGCCAAGTCAAAGTCCAGACCTGAATCCAATCGAGAATCTGTGGAAAGAACTGAAAACTGCTGTTCACAAATGCTCTCCATCCAACCTCACTGAGCTCGAGCTGTTTTGCAAGGAGGAATGGGAAAAAATGTCAGTCTCTCGATGTGCAAAACTGATAGAGACATACCCCAAGCGACTTACAGCTGTAATCGCAGCAAAAGGTGGCGCTACAAAGTATTAACTTAAGGGGGCTGAATAATTTTGATTTGTTAAAAAAGTTTGAAATATCCAATAAATGTCGTTCCACTTCATGATTGTGTCCCACTTCTTGTTGATTCTTCACAAAAAAATACAGTTTTATATCTTTATTGTTGAAGCCTGAAATGTGGCAAAAGGTCGCAAAGTTCAAGGGGGCCGAATACTTTCGCAAGGCACTGTAACTATTGCCCCCAATAAGATACACAGCTAGCTAGTTTGATAGGGCCTTCAGTCACTGTTACCAAATAAGTCCATTATAGTCCCTTTTGATCTATGTTAACGTTTTAGCTAGTTATGCAATGTTAGCTAGTTAAGTTAGCGAATGGTGCCATTGTATCGCCGATATTAGTGGACACTACATATAGCTAGTTAGCTAAGGTTAACTAGCTAGCTAGCAAATGATCTAAGTATCTAATTAGCTTGCGTTAGGTCACAAACAACCAAACTAGCCAAGTTATTGCACTACCTGGTTATCTAGCTAGATGCAGACTTGCTAGTTAGCGTTACGTTCCTCCTACTTGTAGCCTCTTCACTCCAGGAGACCTGTACAAATTGGATACACCCATGTGTAAGAGGTCCCCTGGAGTGAAGAGGCTATCGCTGATGTTAACAATAATAGTTTTTCCTGTCAGCGAACACGTCTAGGTTAAAAAATTATAATGTTAGCTACCTAGCCAGTTATTTAGCTAGCTAGCAATTTATGACAATGCCTGAAATACTAATATCTGGTTATACATTGCTTTGACCTAGCTAGTTAATGTTGTCAACCAGAGAGACATTCAAGTCTTAGTTACGATTCCTACCTAGTTGTCTAATGCTAGTTGTAAACAGCCGAGTTGACTTCCTATTTTAAAAGGCCATGATGAGTAGAATAACTACTAATAGCTAGGTAGCTAAATAATAGCTAATTCAAGTTAATATTTGAAACCAATATTTGAAACCATCCTATTCTTAAATATAATTTACAAAGTGTTATTTGTTATAGTGTAGACTGATATTGTTTTTTTTACCACATTCTCTAGATCAAGGATATCCCCCTGTAATCTGCAAACACATTTGAAAGTACAATACAACCCAAATCAAAGTAAGTACATAATAACTTATTTTCTTGTACATTTACCCTTTTTAATAACAAGATGTTCTATTGGAAACCTGATTTTTATCTATGTACGTGGGTGTACAGTATAATAATGTGTACATCTCCCTATAATGTGACACCCCCAGGTGTGAGCCTCTAGAGGAGGTGACTCGCTTCACCCTTCGATACATTGATAATTACTGATTGTTGTTAATTGTTTGTGGATAGTGTTAGTGTATGGTTGATTTACAGTTATGTTTCTGTTTGTGTGGATGGATTGATTCACAAAGACAGTGATCAGCTTGTTGGGGTGAACTGGGAGCACAGTGCTGTAGCAATGGGACAGCAATGGGACTCCTCAAATCCTACAAATCATGTTTGAGGAGTTAGCGAGGTAACTTTGGTCAACTCTGTGTTCAACTTTGCCTGAAAACCCAACATTGAATAGCATTGAGTTCTACTTCGGGCAGAAATAAGCGTTTGAATCAGGATGTATTTTTATATTGTGATATCAAATCAAATCAAATGTATTTATATAGCCCTTCGTACATCAGCTGATATCTCAAAGTGCTGTACAGAAACCCAGCCTAAAACCCCAAACAGCAAGCAATGCAGGTGTAGAAGCACGGTGGCTAGGAAAAACTCCCTAGAAAGGCCAAAACCTAGGAAGAAACCTAGAGAGGAACCAGGCTATGTGGGGTGGCCAGTCCTCTTCTGGCTGTGCCGGGTGGAGATTATAACAGAACATGGCCAAGATGTTCAAATGTTCATAAATGATCAGCATGTTCGAATAATAATAAGGCAGAACAGTTGAAACTGGAGCAGCAGCACAGCCAGGTGGACTGGGGACAGAAAGGAGTCATTATGTCAGGTAATCCTGGGGCATGGTCCTAGGGCTCAGGTCCTTCGAGAGAGAGAAGGAGCGAATTAGAGAACGCACACTTAGATTCACACAGGACACCGAATAGGACAGGAGAAGTACTCCAGATATAACAAACTGACCCTAGCCCCCCGACACAAACTACTGCAGCATAAAATACTGGAGGTTGAGACAGGAGGGATCAGGCGACACTGTGGACCCATCCGAGGACACCCCCGGACAGGGCCAAACAGGAAGGATATAACCCCACCCACTTTGCCAAAGCACAGCCCCCACACCACTAGAGGGATATCTTCAACCACCAACTTACCATCCTGAGACAGGGCCGAGTATAGCCCACAAAGATCTCCGCCATGGCACAACCCAAGGGGGGGCGCCAACCCAGACAGGATGACCACATCAGTGAATCAACCCACTCAGGTGACGCACCCCTTCCAGGGACGGCATGAGAGAGCCCCAGTAAGCCAGTGACTCAGCCCCTGTAATAGGGTTAGAGGCAGAGAATCCCAGTGGAAAGAGGGGAACCGGCCAGGCAGAGACAGCAAGGGCGGTTCGTTGCTCCAGAGCCTTTCCGTTCACCTTCCCATTCCTGGGCCAGACTACACTCAATCATATGACCCACTGAAGAGATGAGTCTTCAGTAAAGACTTAAAGGTTGAGACCGAGTTTGCGTCTCTGACATGGGTAGGCAGATCGTTCCATAAAAATGGAGCTCTATAGGAGAAAGCCCTGCCTCCAGCTGTTTGCTTAGAAATTCTAGGGACAATTAGGAGGCCTGCGTCTTGGGACCGTAGCGTACGTGTAGGTATGTACGGCAGGACCAAATCAGAGAGATAGGTAGGAGCAAGCCCATGTAATGCTTTGTAGGTTAGCAGTAAAACCTTGAAATCAGCCCTTGCTTTGACAGGAAGCCAGTGTAGAGAGGCTAGCACTGGAGTAATATGATCCAATTTTTTGGTTCTAGTCAGGATTCTAGCAGCCGTATTTAGCACCAACTGAAGTTTATTTAGTGCTTTATCCGGGTAGCCGGAAAGTAGAGCATTGCAGTAGTCTAACCTAGAAGTGACAAAAGCATGGATTAATTTTTCTGCATCATTTTTGGACAGAAAGTTTCAGATTTTTGCAATGTTACGTAGATGGAAAAAAGCTGTCCTTGAAATGGTCTTGATATGTTCTTCAAAAGAGAGATCAGGATCCAGAGTAATGCCGAGGTCCTTCACAGTTTTATTTGAGACAACTGTACCAGCATTAAGATTAATTGTCAGATTCAACAGAAGATCTCTTTGTTTCTTGGGACCTAGAACAAGCATCTCTGTTTTGTCCGAGTTTAAAAGTAGAAAGTTTGCAGCCATCCACTTCCTTATGTCTGAAACACATGCTTCTAGCAAGGGCAATTTTGGGGCTTCACCATGTTTCATTGAAATGTACAGCTGTGTGTCATCCGCATAGCAGTGAAAGTTAACATTATGTTTTCGAATAACATCCCCAAGAGGTAAAATATATTGTGAAAACAATAGTGGTCCTAAAATGGAACCTTGAGGAACACCGAAATTTACAGTTGATTTGTCAGAGGACAAACCATTCACAGAGACAAACTGATACCTTTCCGACAGATAAGATCTAAACCAGGCCAGAACTTGTATATCGGGTGACAGAAATCTGACCGCCCTACCAGCACTTTCAAAAGTTGTTGTAATTATGCTTTTATATTTTCCTTAGTATATATTGTCTCACATTCCTACCTCAGAAAGAACCAACTGCATGGACAGCCGGAAAAGTATGTTACATATAACTGTATTCAACTTTCTGGCCTGTAGAGGTCGTGAGAGGAATCTGCCCGATGGAGAATTCAATACAATTCAAAGTCGGGTTTCCAAGTTTAAATCACGATAACTTGTACCGCGAAGCGGCTCGACTTTTAGCTAGGTACATTTCAATGACAACGAATCTTTCAGAACTAACCTGCTCCGGGGTAGGCTTACTAAGGGGCTAACTCCATTTATTTTGAATGAAGTGTCTGAGCTACGAGTTGAGGATCAATTAAATCAGATACCCTCCCTCTAGCAAAGATTGTATTCACCCCTCACTTGAGGAAGATGACTTTTTTGTGTGAAAAAAAATGTAATGTTAAAATACAAATCACATTACACATTTAGTCAGTACAACATTTGCTTTCCAAACTGTACATTTTTTGCACGATTGAATTTTGAAATTTGCAAAAAGCAAACTGACAGCCGCAACCAACCATAGACATAGAATCCGTAGATGGCTGTTGCCATTCAAGTCAAGACTGGCAGCCATTGCTAGTGTGCCAATGAGTGTAACAGTCAAATTGCCAGGGTTAGAGGTTCCGAAATGGTTGTGTGGATTACATGTCTACGGTCACAACGCAACAAGTTGTTCCACAGATAGAAGGAGCAATAGGAGTGGGAAAAGGTTGCTAGTGTATTGATAAGCACAGCAAAGACGACATTAATGATAAATAATAAGATATAGACGACACTTCTTAAAACCTATTTCACACCATAGCCTGCTGCATTTGCACGATAACTTTTCTTTCATTTTGATTTCGTCACAAATGAAAATGTAGCGCTGACTCACGCATGGATTGATATTTCAGCATTGTGTGAATGAAGAGTTCAGCATTCGACTATCCATGTGCAACATGCACAAGCAGTTACAAGCCTGCTAGAGTTTGCTGCAGGTGGGCGAGCAATATCCACTGTCGTAGTACAGATGAAGCCTAACCTTGAATGTGAAGCTAACTGAAGATGGCTAGCTTTATAAAAGCCTGAGTAATATACCACTCTGGGACACACAGTGAGACACACACACACTAACCCCCATTCCCTTAGATCTATCTGTTAGTCTAATGGCTGCCAGTGAGATAATGTTCCACGAGGAGACAACTCCACCTATGGCTTCCTCTCCATGTACACGTGAGTATCCCCTCAGCTGCTCAATGGCTCCTCAATGTATTTTTAGAATTTTTAATAATGCAACATTTTCTTCAACAAGCATCCCATTTCCAACCAGAATACCTGCATTTATACTGGTATGCCTTACTGATAAGACCGTTTCTATTTTCTCTCCCCCTTCAGTGTTCCTCTGGAGAGGCTTGCCTCGGTTGAATAAGACCGTAGGCAATACCCCAGTACTACCACCTCGTCTCACTGAAAAACAACGAAGGCAAGACTGAGGATTAAAATTACAGTACCATGGTCTAAGAGAGAGAGGCAACATGAACGTGTAGTGCCGAGGGCAGGTGGGTCATGAGAGGAATCACAGACATACACTAATACATGATCACATACAAATGTGCAACTGAGTTCATTAAGAACAGTGCCATAAACTCACTCCGCACCTAGCTTGAAATGTTGTGGATGGAGCCATCCACATGGTATCTTTTGGGTGGCTCAAACCGTTGCTGCGTTATCAAGGAGGATGGTCACGTGTGTTTGCGAGCAGAAGATCACTGGTTCGAGCCCAGAGTGGAACGGACAGTGGAGGAAGATATACTGTTTTTGCATTAGCACTACATACCTGATTCAAGTCATCAACACATGATGATACATTGATCATTTAAATCGGCTGGGTAGGGCTAGGGCAAAAACTAAAATGTGCAACCCTTTTGGTCCACAGGAACAGGATTAAGAAAAACTGTTCAATCCAGACTAAACACATTCCCCACCTCACCTATCCCTGGCTACTGTATGTAGACAAGATCCAACTCTGTGAACACATTGATTATACTGTACTTAAGTGAATGTTTGTTATGTGTGTTATGTGTATTTTCTTTCTTTGCCGACCACAAGCATGTAGGTTAGATATGAGAGCCTTGCTTGGTTTTTAAAAAGTGTCAGTGTTGCTACACTTTGCAAACAATGTAATTGTGACACTATTTATGTTTTTCAGGTGATTCTTTAGAGTAATTTAGTCTTCAGAATGCAAATTGTTTAATCAGGTGTCTTAGGTATGGCTGGGGGAAAAGTATGTCACCAATCAGGCCCCTGAGTGCTGGAGTACCACGATGAGGATTGAGATGGAATCAACAGAATCAACAGACTTAACGCAAGATCCAACTTGATCTGATACAGGGCACTCTTGGAGAGTTTCTCCAACCCTAGTCTAACCCTAGTCTAACCTTTACCTAGTCCCCCCACATTTTTCTCTTGAAACTTCTCTCCCTCTACTATAGCCGTCTTTGGTCATTGGCCCAAGAGAGTGATCAAAACACAGACAGTTTGCAGCTACCATATTAAACAATGTGTGATTCATTCATCATCATTTAAAATAAAGTGAATAATCTCCAGTTCGTTTTTTGTGTCAAGGAGGTGCAGTAGGTTAATATGAATAGTACTGATGCTTGTATTACAATTATATTGGTATGGTTGACTTGAGTGAAATATAATATTTTGGTATTATAATACACCTGTTGCTTGCATTTTAACAGCAAAGTTGTTTATGAATTACACAGTGTGGGGCCACTCTAGCCTTTTGGGGACCCTTAGCGAGATTTGGTTGTGACATTATTCATTTTTGCCATTTAGCAGACGGTCTCGACAGATTATTCACTGGGCCCCCTGGAGGAGAGGGCCCCTGGGCACGTGCCCTGCATTCCCGATTGGTATTTGGTCATGATTGCTACATGTTTAGATAGTTGGCTAGACTAACTACCAATCTAACAATTGTTAGCTGACATGGCTAATTGAGTGACTGTCAGTGACAGACATAACATCTACTATTCTTACTCTGAATAGTTGAGACCACACTGAGTTCCTACATTTGTTAAATATTTTTTGAATCGGGCCCCCCATGAGCCGGGGACCCTAAGCGACTGCTTATGTCACTTATGGCTGGAGTCGGCCCTGATTACACAATTGCCAAAAAGTAAGGATAAATCAGGCTAAAATACTTCAACATCAATCAACAGCCAGGTTAGCGCAGAACAACATTCCCTGGACACTTACTGTATACAGTGTAGAAGTCGACCGATTAATCGGAAGGGCCGATTAATCAGTGCTGATTTCAAGTTTTCATAACAATTTTTTTTACATGTATTTTTATTTAAATATATTTTTATTTTTATTTTTATACCTTTATTTAACTAGGCAAGTCAGTTAAGAACACAGTCTTATTTTCAATGACGGCCTAGGAACGGTGGGTTAACTGCCTAGTTCAGGGACAGAACGACAGATTTTCACCTTGTCACCTCGGGGGATTCAAACTTGCAACCTTACAGTTAACTCGTCCAACGCAATAACGACCTGCCTCTCTCTCGTTGCACTCCACAAGGAGACTGCCTGTTACGCGAATGCAGTAAGCCAAGGTAAGTTGCTAGCTAGCATTAAACTTATCTTATAAAAAACAATCAATCATAATCACTAGTTAACTACACATGGTTGATGATATTACTAGATATTATCTAGCATGTCCTGCTTTGCATATAATCTGACTGAGCATACAAGCATACAAGTATCTAAGTATCTGACTGAGCGGTGATAGGCAGAAGCAGGCGGTAAACATTCATTCAAACAGCACTTTCGTGCGTTTTGCCAGCAGCTCTTCATTGTGCGTCAAGCATTGCGCTGTTTATGACTTCAAGCATATCAACTCCCGAGATGAGGCTGGTATAACCGAAGTGAAATGGCTAGCTAGTTAGCGCTCGCTAATAGCGTTTTAAACGTCACTCGCTCTGAGCCTTCTAGTAGTTGTTCCCCTTGCTCTGCATGGGTAACGCTGCTTCAATGGTGGCTGTTGTAGTTGTGTTGCTGGTTCGAGCCCAGGGAGGAGTGAGGAGAGGGACGGAAGCTATACTGTTACACTGGCAATACTAAAGTGCCTATAAGAACATCTAATTGTCAAAGGTTAACGAAATACAAATGGTATAGAGGGAAATAGTCCTATGATTCCTATAATAACTGCAACCTAAAACGTCTTACCTGGGATAATTGAAGACTCATGTTAAAAGGAAACATCAGCTTTCATATGTTCTCATGTTCTGAGCAAAGAACTGCAACGTTAGCTTTATTACATAGAACATATTGCACTTTTACTTTCTTCTCCAACACTTTTATTTTGCATTATTTAAACCAAATTAAAAATGTTTCACTATTTACTTGAGGCTAAATAGATTTTATTGATGTATTATATTAAGATAAAATAAGTGTTTATTCAGTATTGTTGTAATTGTCATTACTACAAATACATTTTTTTTTTATCGACCGATTAATCGTTATCGGCTTTTTTGGTCCTCCAATAATTGGTATCGGTATCAGCATCGAAAAATCATAAATCGGTCGACCTCTACTACAGTGCATTCGAAAATGATTCAGACCGCATTACTTTTTCCACATTTTGTTATGTTACAGTTTTATTCTAAAATTGAAGAAATTAAAAATGTTCCTCATCAATCTCATCAATACCCCATTGGGATATATTTTTTGACCTGAGGAAAGAGTACCTCATACTGGCCCTCCAGCATCACTTCCAGCAGCATCTGGTCTCCCATCTAGGGACCGACCAGGACCAACCCTGCTTAACTTCAGAAGCAAGCCAGCAGTGGGATGCAGGGTGGTATGCTGTTGACTTCATGGTCGAATTGTGCCAAAGAAACCACTACTAAAGGACAACAAAAAGAAGAAGAGACTAGCTTGGGCCAAGAAACACGAGCAGTGGACATTAGACCGGTGGAAATCTGTCCTTTGGTTAGATGAGTCCGAATTTGAGATTTTTGGTTCCGACCGCCATGTCTTTGTGAGACGCAGAGTAGGTGTACAGATGATCTCTGGATGTGTGGTTCCCACAGTGAAGCATGGAGGAGGACGTATGATGGTGTGGGGATGCTTTGCTGGTGACAGTGTCTGTGATTTTACCTAGAATTCAAAGCACACTTAACCAGCATGGCTACCACAGCATTCTGCAGCGATACGCCAGCCCATCTGGTTTGCGCTTAGTGGGACTGCCATTTGTTTTTCAACAGGACAATGACGCAACACACCTCCAGGCTGTGTAAGGGATATTTTACCAAGAAGGAGAGTGATGGAGTGTTGTATCAGATTACCTGGCCTCCACAATCACCCAACTTCAACCCAATTAAGATGGTTTGGGATGAGTTGGACTACAGAGTGAAGGAAAAGCAGCCAACAAGTGCTCAGCATATGTGGTAACTCCTTTAAGACTGTTAGAAAACCATCCCAGGTGAGGCTGGTTGAGAGAATGCCAAGAGTGTGCAAAACTGTCGTCAAGGCAAAGGGTGGCTACCTTGAAGAATCTAAAACCAAAAATATATTTGGATTTGTTAAAAAAAAAAGTGGTTACTACATGATTCCATATGTATTCTTTTATACTGTTGATGTCGTCACCATTATTCCACAATGTAGAAAATAGTACAAATAAAGAAAAACCCTTGAATGAGTAGGTGTGTCCAAACTTTTGACAGGCACTGTCTGTCTGAATTGTGTAGTTTGTTAAGAAAACATCTATGTTTATAAATGGTGCTTAAAGCTTTTTGAAATGGGGATAGAGTTGGAGCAATGATGGATTGAACAGTGCTTTGGTTTTCCAGTTTTAACCAAAAACATTTTGTTTTAAATCTGTTTAGCTGCCTAGTTTGCCTGACTTACGATATCATCACCTTTTAGCCAGGCCTTCTAATAAAAAAGGGTTGATCAGTCAATGTCTCCTTAAAATATCATCAGTCCTAAAAATCATGCCCTGTTCTGTTTGTTACCCATAATGCTGTTTGTCAGAGTTGCAACGCCCTCTCACTGTTGTCACAAAGGCTCTGTGCCGCATCTCCCCCAGACTGCATTACTGTCAGTGACTGCTTCACTCTCCTTATTATGTGTAATCTTTGCTTTGTCACCCATGCCCTGACACACACCTCGCTGCATGCTACTTCCACAATCCCAGCAGTCTTTCCCCAAATCTCAGCTGCTGTCCACTCTCACCTAAAGGGGTTGATGTGACACTGAAAAGGCCAGGCTTGCTATGCCTGACAATGTATGTATTTGTACTAGTGAGATGCAAATGTTTCCCACTGTTATTATTTTGTCAGCTAATGGTGACCCCCACTTGTTCTCTGTTGAGAAGGAAGGCCTTCACAGTCCTCAAGAAACAAGCCATCTGCAAACCCATCACCACAGGGCATTTTCAAGGGTTTTTGTTATCCATGTGCCATTGTAACCCATTGTCTGGTTTATTCTCCCCCCACTGCATGCTCTTGCTAGCAACCCACGGGGGGGGCTACACGACGCTCTGATAATCACAACGCTGTTGAAAAACGTGCATCTTTGTGTTTGATCCAACTTCTGTTTTAAGACACCTAAGAATAACCACATCATATTACAGGCATCTCTTCTAGTGCTCAGCGATTAGTGCTTTTTGAGGTCGGTTCGGTTTCAATTAGTTTAATAAAAAACAATACCAGTTTTGGATTTAGATTTAAATGGTGACATGAACATTATTTAAGAGCATTTTAACATAAATTCCAAAGCCAAAACATTGATTACTTTATTATTTTTCATTCCTAAAAGTCATCGTCTCATCTATGCTCAGGCAGTCGCAGCCAGACAATCATCTAAAGTTGTGTCTGTGCTTCCCATACTGTACTGTCTTTGATTCATCCTTTTTAGCTATGCTAGTATCTAGCTGACTAGCTAGTAGCTGCCTAAGTATCCTGCTGAGCGGTCTGATAAAATTGTTTTACTTGTTTTTTTATATTCAAAGGGCACTCGCACATCTGAACTATCTTTTTTGCAGCTGCATGGTAACAGTTGAATAAAATGAGAAAATATAAGAAGTTTTTCTAAGCACGTAAGGCATACTTTCAAAACTGCTTATTATAAACTGCTACAACTATCAATTGGGTGCAGCTACCTCACGAATTGTCTCTATGCCTCTCGTTGTTGTGTTGTGTACATTTATCTCTCATGTGGTCTAGGCTAGGCTATCTGTCTCAGTCTGAGCCGAGAAGAAGAATCACAATGGATTATGGTTGTTGCAGTTCATTTTCATGTTTCTGCAATGTACTAGTTGAATATATGCCTAATGTAAACTCCCTTAAGCCCAGCATCCCATGTACTGTAGTTCTTGACTTAATAGCACTCATTAATTATTTGATTTCTCTCTAGAGAAACAGCACGTTGAGTTCACAAACAAATGAATGAAATTTCAGTCATTGAGCTGACGTCGATCAATTAGTTGTTTAATAACAACAACAACCAAAATGTAATGTAGGTTAATTGCTCAGCGCTAATGATTTCCAGTTCAATTTTAGACCAATACATTGTAAACAAAAAAAATGCAGCATGACCCTAAAATGTACAACAAATGTCTCCAAAAATCCCAAACTTTATGTAAACTCTAATAAATCATTTTTTTTTCCAGTTTTCTATTACTTGCAGCATATTTACAAACATGTTTCCCTATGCTTTTGGTGCTACACAAAGGTTTGCCCACTATGTACCATCCCTCATTGTCACTTGCATCATGGTGATATGAATATATTCTAATGATAATCCGTTGTCAGTAGGATAATTTATCATGTAAACTATTGGTAACACTTTACATTTATGAGCCATATGAGGCATGCACATTTACAAATGTTTAGCAAATCATTAATGCTTGAAAAATTGTTTTTATTATAAGGTGTTACCCCAAAAAATTAACACCAACTACTTAAAAACAGTTTCATTATTTTCAGTTGGAGTCATCCATTTGTCGACTTCGGCCACAGTTGAATGATATTGAGATAGTCATACCAAGCTCTGTTATGAATGAGACAGTTCCCAAACGGCGTCTGTCCTTGAAAGCTTCATTGTAAGAAATAATTACTCCTACACACACAATATTACCTCTGCACATTGTTTAGTGTGTCGGTCAGAGACTTTTCATATTGAAAGCTAAATAACTGGTTCTGTAAAGTCTATTGTAATGTCGTTGCACAGCAGAGAGATCTTGAATTGCTATACACATATTTATGCTCGCTGATCTGAAATTGTATGTGCTGTATACGCACAAGCAAGCCTTTATTGTCATCTTGTTTAACATTCCCATAGTATAAAGTCAGACATATTAATTTAATCTATTCAAGTTCTTACACGTGCCACTTAGCAACAGTGAAAGGCCTTGTCTACAGATGTAGGATCTTAAATGGATCACTCTTTTGTTGCTGAGAATTTTCCTGCACCGCAGGCATTGTAGCTTCATGATTTACATAAATGAACTGAATACATACAATAACAACTCATGGTTAAGTTAACAGTATTGCTCTTTTCATGTAGCCTAATTTAGGCCAGGTAATAGCCTAACCTCTGATCAAGCAACATTAAGGATTAAACTTTCAACTCCTGTTGCTCAGGATTATTTTGTTATGACAATACTGGTCAAATTAAAATCCCACATCTGTATATTTTATGCAAAAGTTGAGAGTGCATCAAACAAGTATGCTGTCTTTGACACCTTGTTGCCTTCAAGGACATGCCATATATAAAGCATGCATACCTGGGGGATTCTCATTTTAAAAATAACATTCTTTACAGTAGATAAACCCATCCCTCCTCCCCTATTACTTTTAATTAATTGCAAAGACTATGATACCTGCATACTAACATGGCTGGAACTCTAAATAGGTAGCTTGCAGCACAGCAACCATATGGTGTTGTCTGACATGAAGAAATTAGGCCACCGATGCTGTCTGCTCCTTGTCACCATCCTGGCCATCTGCTATGTTTTGCGGAGCAGGTAAAAAATGTAAGTATGTCTTCGTAACAATGGCCGTAGTGGTAAACTCAAAGCTTTACATGCTGTCACACAAGTTTCTGTGAGAATGTTGTAGAATTTGTCTTTCTAAATCTAAGTTATGGTGATGCAGATGGTTAACTTCGGCACTGTCAACAGTTCTATAGGTCATGTCTTCGACCTTGCCATGCTGAGAAGGAGTGCCAAAGACCAAAGCACAGGGTGTATCATTAAAATCCACTCCAGCAGACTTTTAACTCTTTATACAAAAAGTTTCCCCCTCAAAAATAATATTTTATATGGAGGACCATATAAACACATTTATTTACATCAACTGATATGACATGAAAATAACTTTGGAGGGGCTTGAGAAGGATGTGATCTCTGCATGACCCTTTAGAATCCAGAGTGTACTTGTACAATACATGATTTACAGTACAGTGCCCTGGTTGGAATAGATAAGCATTTAAAAAAGATTGTCATGGAAAGCAAATTGAATTAACAAACATTGAACTGCGTCTACACAGCATTAAGCAGACATTGTAGATAGAGAGATGTATAGAGCAGTTGGTTTGAATTTCAAAATGTATTGTACAGTCATGACCCTGTGAAAATGGTGTCCTGTAGCCTTTTACACTCACATCTCTTATAAAGTATGAAAATGATACATTTGGTCATGTTAAAGCGCTTTAATTGGGACACAGTGGCTGTAAAGTTAACACACTATACATTACGTCAGAGCTCTGGGTTTACACTTCACAGCAATGTATGGGATTCAAATGACTTTCAATTCCTTTCAATTACTTCCTTGGTTAAATTTGGCTCTGTCCATATAGTCCAATTCCCCCGTGTGTAAAAGGTTAATTATTTACTGTTACAAAATCACTAAGTTCCAATTTACAATTTTTTTCCTAACATGACTATACACCAAGTATCAAAAACACATATGTTATGTAGTGTCATGAGTCAGGCTTTCCAAATGCCTCCAGTCCTTGCAGAAGTTGTTCGTTTTTGACTGAGCGATTAGGTTGAGTCGATTTGAAAAGAAGGTCTTCCAATTGATTTCATCTGTTTGAACCTTGAATCTGCATGATTTAGGCCTCGTTCTGGTTTGGAGGTGAGGTTTAACTCACAAGGCCCCATGGAGTCTTGGAAAGATTGAATAGCGCTCTCAGAATTTGTTTATTGCTCCGAAGGCCTCTGCATGTGTTATGCGTGGGATGATTGTGTTGGTGCTTAGCCTCGAAGATCATGAGACTACTGGACATGTAATTGTTTGACAATTAAGGGTTTTCCTATGCAAAGTATAAATGAGATGGATTGGACATATATTGTGAATAACCTAAGTTCAACCAAGTGATGCTCCCAAATTGTGATTATTAATGTGATTATTAATGTGAATGTGAAGTCGATAGACAGTAAGCAAAAATAGTGATATTGTAAGTTTGGGGAAATGCATAGAGAAATGTGATTGAATGTTATATGAAGTCTCATGCCTTGAAGTCAAAACCTGCCCAATACTAGAAACTAACATAAGTTAATCAAGGAAATGTTTCACATTATGCAAATGAGACTTTACAGATATTAGTGAAGTGCACTTGTGATACAAACTAGCATTTTATTTAACATTTGTTTAACTAGGCAAGTCAGTTAAGAACAAATTCTTATTTAAAATTACGGCCTACCCTGGCCAAACCTGGACGACTCTGGGCCAATTGTGCACTGCCCTATGGGACTCCCAATCATGGCCAGATGTGGTTCAACCTGGATTTGAACCAGGGACTATAGTGACACCTCTTGCACTAAGATGCAGTGCCTTAGACCGCTGTCCCACTCGGGAGCCCAATTTAGAATCCAGATTGGACAATGCATTGGACAATGCCACGCTGTAGAGTAGGTGTAAAATAAAGATATTAACAGGAAAGAGTGTCCTCACCAGCTGGCAGACAGTTACTTAGGTCACATTACAAGTGGTTTGGCTGGGCTAAGAATAGATGCATTTGAAGCAGACATCAATGTCAAGAGAACACACTCCAGGGACGGACAACAGACTCTTTTAAAGGCACTTAATTTTTGGTGCCTGAATTAATATTTCATTATTGTGCTGTAGATTCAGCGAAGCTATATGGTTTCACTGATCTACACTGATCTACTGCAGAGCAACTGTCGTCTCCAGTTGGCAATGACACAGCGGCTACACCCAGCTGCATCCCCAACACAGAGAGAGGTGTGAGGTGCTAACAGCACCGGCTTTACTACCGGGGAAATTAATGATCTGCTGGACATAGATTTAATAGCTGCGCCATCTGTAAGAAATTACTTTATGTATCTGTCTATTAAGCCGTAACTCACTGGGAAAATAAATCAGTAAGCAAATTTCTATTGTTTCAATAAACAGCTATACCACCAAGGTTTGAAAACTTTATGATCCAACTGTTTGTATGCATTTTTTAAACATACTTTTATTTGTGCTTAAGGTTTCATCTATCCATGCGTTACTCAGTACTTCCCTATTACTTGACACTTAATTACAGCAGCTATTGAATAATACTTTCATAATATCATAGATGAATGGACATTTACAGATTGCCCGTTTTATCATTGATGTTTTCGAAAATACATTTTGAAATACAGTAAATAGATGAGACTGACAAAGATACATTTTAATTGGAGACCATCCTTACAACTCTTCAATGATATGTCCAACTTTTACCTAAAGGAGAAATGGTTTTCCTAATATATCCACATTTATGTAGTAAAGTTCCGTCTCATTAATTACCGTTGTAGTTGTATTAGTGTCCATTACAACACAGCTAAAAGTCCTTACTCGATGTAGAATATAAATCAACCTGGCTGTATGTTTGTTGTAGCCTTTTCTGTGGAACACCATTCTGGCTTGATTCAAACTGTATGAGCTGTTAGGGGTGTTTAGGGGATAGGCAATAGATAGATACACATATTTAATGCACAGATATTGAGCCAAGAGGCTGAAGCACCCCCTGTTGCATGATTTTAGTATTTCCTCTCTGCACTTTCCAGGTTCCATCCCTTGTTCCACGGTGACACATTAGTCTGTAGTTTGTGCAGATCACGGCCTAAAAGTGTGGGCTTCCAACAGGCTCATGCGCCAATGCAGCAATAAAAGGGGGTTATGCAGAAATGGCCATTCACAATTGTCAGTATTGTCAATACAGTAGCTTTTGTGAGCTCTGATGGAGTTGTGGGAATCGTCGGTTTGTCATTGGACATTTGCGCATCGATCACTCTGAGCTGCGTGGGTGAAACCTGATAGGACTATGGTGATTACAAGTTATGGGGTGGTACTAGTGATGGAAAATAAACTATTTCAACTAAATTAATTGCTGTGTGTATCCATTGTATGAAGAATATGAAGCCATTACAGTAGCAATACTATGGTATTAATATGAACAATTATATTATCTCTTATCAACTATTCAGCTGTAACTGAGGCTTTATTAACTTTAAATAAGGAATTCAACTATTTACATGAATGTGCCATAGGCAATATTTGAATAATAGCAAGTATAACTTTTCAATATTAAGTTGCAAAAATTGTGAATGATAAAATTCTGAATCCCCACTGTATTAGACTATCTTTTCTATCACTTGTACTGAATGCTCACACTGTACAGCCAACATTTTCACACCCGAGTCATCCTTTTGACCAGTTATGTCCATGGTACCCTGTTTGTCAAATGCCTTGTGTATTTGAGTTACTAGGCAGATTGCTGTCATGTCTGACTACAGTCTATATGCGGTTCATGCAGTAGAGAGAGAGCAACCAAGGAGATTCCCAAAACTATGTGCTCTGACCTTTTGTGGTGCAATCAAATGGGGCTGCCTTGGTCTTTGTCTCTGAATAATTAATCGCTCCCCACAGTAGGAGTGTTTGCTAAACAGTGGGGTCCTCTGCAGTTCACTTCTTCTGCACCACTGCCACTGCACCCTTGGGGAGAGACAAGTGTATGCTTTAGTGAGAGTTAAGATGTGCCTCCTGTTTTCTGAGGAGAGACAGTCTCTCAACATTTGAAGATCTGCTCTCTTACAGAGCAAAGAGAGTATGATAAATATATAGCCAGCTATACTGTGTAATGTGATGCATTTTCTTTTATGCTATTTACACATAGTTTATATAATTTCTTGCCATCATTATTTCCGTCGAAAACAAAGTCCCAATTATATATTATGTCTATAGTTGAGTATACACTTTTTTGTGAGTTTGTTGAAATGATAAATTACTGTTATTGCTGTACATGGGTAATATGATAATAACACACAGCATGAACCAGCAAAGGTTAAATTTAGTTTGGAGTCCTTCAGTAACTTCCTCCCTCCCCCTCGCAGCATCATCTCCACCCCCGGTATACAGTCTTTCATAGAGGAATAATATATTGCAGAGAGACGCTCCTGAGCTGTCCTCCGCTGGCAGCATGTGACAACCACTTTGATCTCACTGTGAGGGGCTGAAGCTCCAGGAGAAATAATCAATGAGGTGGGGAAAGAGGGGGAAAAAAATAAAACATTGGCCCGGCCAATTAGATCGAGTTATTTATTATTCAGAGCAGTGCAGGGCTCCCTCGAGTCTATGTTTAAAGTGTGGATGAAAATTAAAATGTGTCATAATATTTATAAAGTTATTTTTATAACATTACTGGCCATTCCTATGAGGAATATTCATGTGCACTTCATGCAGTATTAAGTTAGAGTATTGCATGCTTTCATGTCCTTTTCGTCCCCCCAAAATTCACTTAATCATTTGCTATACTATGAGGTACTGAAAAGACTGTAGCGTAATTATTAGTAATTTTAATTCAAGGGGGCAGTATTGGACTATTTTTGCAATTGGCAAAAAATCTCTATCCATCATATCAGAGGGACCTGTTTGTGCCAGGTCTCAACTAATCTCAGTTCAGGTTATTCAAAGCTAAACTGTATGATGGAATTCCAATATTAACGGCAGACATTCTTATTTTCATCTGCAAATATTGAACATGATCAAATGGTTTCCTAATAGGAGGTAACTGATATCTGCTGAGGTTGTTGTATAACTACGGTGCAATCATTATGTAATTCTAGTGCTTTGAGGTATAATTGACCGATTGGACATTTCGCCAAACATCACTGTTTTTGCTCACAGATCTAATTAATGGTATTGGGTAGTCAACAAACAAGAACCTAAATAATATATTACAATATTTTTTTTTATTATTTAATTTAATTTTGGACATTGTGTGTGTGTGTTACACATTTACACTTGTTGAGAAGAGAAAGAAGTTACCCACAAAATAAAACATGTCCAAAACATGATGATATCCTACACACAATGCACTGACTATAATACTTTACAGTATGATTGTTTATGCTTGAGGATGATCAAATGCAACATTGTCATGCGACATTGTCATTTTGCGCTCAAAGTTTTGATCACAGTTTGTGCTTCATCAATAGTTTTTTATACATGAAGACATCCACATCCACACACATTAAAAGCAGCTAAACAAGATATAGGTCAAAGAGAAAGGATGATTCGCACATCGAGTATGAATGAAAATTATGTGCATGTATTGCAAACAGTTATTTATCATTTGCCACAAAGCTGGAAGCTGAGTATCTGTCAGACTCATCACTTGCTCATATGCACATAGGAAACCAATATGGAACCAATTATACTTTAGGATTGACCTACATAAAAAACCTGAAGAGTTCATCCATAAAATCAATGTCACCAAACAAATATATTGAGCATTCGATTAATCACTCTAAGCGGTGTATGAAATATCCTTATCTTATGTAAAAACAATGTGTTGTAAAAAAATGTATGTAAAAAAATGACCTTATAAAACAACATGGTCCACAGAAGAAAAATGTACCCCTGTGTTTTCTTGTTTTAAAAATTGTGTAATGAAGACATAATCCACATACAAAAATATGATCAATGCTGAAGGGAGATGGTTTTAGTGCATGGGGGATCAGAGGCTGTGCTCTGGCCTCAGAATTTGTGAGTTCCGTGTCCTGATCTCATCTGTTTGGCATGAAGGGGGAGCTGTGGCTCCTTCTGTCCGTCCAAGGTTACTGCTCAGGGTTCACCCACGGCTTGACTTGCACATTTTCTCACACTTTTCTGGCTCTACTGTGCCACATTGATTTAAGTGTATCTGTTTAAGGGAAAATAATCAATGCAAATTAGCAGCAATTCGCCTCACATGTAAGACATGTTTGGTTCACCAAGCGGACATTGATATAAAGGCCACTCTTACTTATTTGTCCCGTTTACTTTTTTTCTCTACCTCTGTCCACCTTCATCCTCTCGTGCCTGCCTCCAGATCCACTCATTTGCAAACTGCTGAGGTTTATGACTTTGAACAGCATGTTCATTACCCACCAAATCTAATTTATGGAATGCAACGTAACATATTTATAAAGGTAGGTGCAGTGAAATTTATAAAGTACTATCTGGGAAATCAGTTATTTTAAATTATTATTGCACGATACAACAATTGTATGTAGCACAGTATTTGCTTTAAAGCAGGATTGAAGCAGGATTTTCATACAATGCAATATTTGTGGAATTTCATTAATGAAAATATAAAAATATACAGACAATAAAAAAACATGTTGAGTATCATTCTAGTTTAACAGCTCTTTGTGTAGAAATAAAATAAAGACATCTCAAATCTCAATATTAAATGCAGGAGTGCTAGCTAGTGCTTTACACACAAACATAAAAGCATATAACCAGGTTGAGCAGGAAAGCAGGAAGTCTCACCTGAAGTTTAATCTTAACATTTAGTTTTCAGCCAGTTTAATCACGGTCAAATGGTTTGGGTCCAATTAAGGTCGGTGTGTATGTAAATTCAGTACATGTGTGAGAGAGAAAAAGCAGGGCTATTTGGAAATTCCTGTGTGATGAAAGGAAAATAATATCCCCCAAAAATGATTAATGTGGTGTTCAGGTACACAGAAGATTGAGTGATCCTGTCATCACACCATATGGTACTAATTTATTCCAGCAAGCGAAAAGCAAACTCACCCGAGAAGTTCTCACGACTGTGTCTGCACCACTACCATGTATACACATGAATTGTAATAAAAGTAAAACACAGATACGACCAAAATGGGGAGGCAATACGTTTAACTGAATCATAATTAGGAACAGGCATGTATTTGAATGAGAGTAGATCATACATTTCCGCACAGTATATTAAAATGTCATAATTATAGTTCACATTTAAGGGGAAACAACAGAGTACATGTTTGTTCATCATGCATCATTTCTGTTCTATGAATCCCAATGGTAAAGAAAAATAGGGGGAGTTGCATTTTCTCCCAGGTCCCTAAACATCTTTGATCTACAAAAGCAGCAGTGATGACAGAGAACTTTCCCAAAGTCAACTAGATTGAAGCATTCATTATATCAATTTATGACTTTATTCTGGTGTGCAAATGGTTTATTAAGCCTTCTTGAGCAACACATAATGACAGAAGAGAAGGTGCATGTACCTAATTATAGACAAGTTGAATAACAAATAGCCTACCAAAATTTCGAAAATGATATATATCTAAAACATATCTAAATTAGGCCCAAAAAATCCTGTACCCCCTGTCAAAAAATATGACTACAGTAGCCTACAGTGTGATTTCTATATTTGCGTGTTACGGTCGAGTCTGGGCCTTTATCACATATAGTCCGGCGGGTTATTAGTTATTGTGGGCGGGTGCGGGAGAACATCACTATCGACTGTACCGAGTCCAGGTTAGCTGAGCCAGGCTTGTCAAATTAGGTTGAAGTATATAATTTGACATGCTTTGAGTTTCATCCTCTACTTCTTAAATAAGGTCTTTGCCCAGAAAAATAGATTTTGAAAAGCTGAGGAGTCTATATTACTCACTCACTTTAAATTGATAACATGAGAAAGACTTGGAGGTCGCAACGTGTATATACAGTAGGGGATATATGACCACAGGCTGTATAGGCATTTAACTTCCATGGTAAAGAATGTGCAAATTCTGTTTTTGTAGAATCTCTATTGCTATCCATGCTGGATAAACAGCAGGCCTTAGCGTAGTAATATGGCTCTATATTTGCTTTTTAGATGCTCTTTTTGGTAAGATTATATCATCCATTTAGAAAAAACTTGCTACCTTATTCCATCAAGATTGGTTTGGCATGTGCTCTTTAAAGATGCAGGTATTGTGGTGAATGCATTGCTTGGCATTTATAAAGTTTCTGCGGGCTTCTCTGAATGATCAATTTCCTTTATCTCCACCTAATGATCCTAAAATGTTATTTTTAAGTTTACAGCCCCCAATCTCTAACAGCTATCATCGGGTAAATGGGTGTTTGTTTAAATGCAGATAGGCAATACACAGAGAGGGAAACAGATTAAGCTAGACTCCCACTACTTTCATTCTCCTCAATGTACAGTAGTTTCTTCCCCTCATACCTGCAGGGCACAGTGACAAGGCTAGATAAACCTCTTTATGGGCAAAACTCAATTGGCTCCCATTATCTTCTAAGGTGTGGATCATGGTTTAAATGGAAGTATTTATCCATTGCTTAATCTCCTACCAATCTGTCTCTCCTCTTAGAGCTTTCCATAAAGCGGCATTCCATTTTTAGGTGTGATGATTATGGCCAGGTTTGAAATAGTACATTTCAAAGAGACAGTTAGTTTTGTTGGAATTCTGCATCCTTTTAGCTTTTTCTATGAATTAAGGGTGCCCTCTATATCATCATTTAGATAATGGGGATGGTAAAATGTTGTAAATATAATTTTTGTGTGAACTTTTATCATGTTGTAATGTTGTAGCCTAACTTCATCAAGTTCACTGATAAGACTCAAATAGAGTTTAAGTTAACTGTGTGAAAATGTCTTGCGAAATGCCATGCTTGCCATGGAAATAATCCTGTTTCGGCTTGATACTTACTGATGTTGTGCCACATATTTAATTGTATTTACATTGTAGTACAATAGAATCTACAAAGCTCAGAGTTCCGGACCGACCAGCCTACCAAACGGGCTGTATCTGATCCGGAAATGTATCAAACACACAAAAATATTTACTTTCTAGGTTGTCGAAAAATGTAAATGTTGATTTCAATTCCAAAAAGCATATCAGACATTTACAGAATAAAGCTAAATGATAAGAAAACATGTAAATATGCTATTCATATTTACTAGAAAGGTTTGATGCATTTTTTTAAGTGAACTTTTTTGACATTTCAGTATTTCCGAACTACCTCCAATTCTGATGTGTTTGTATCGCTGATGTCCTGCTGTATACACAATACACTACAATTAAATTCAAGCCTATGAGTAATCAAAGTGTCAAGTATATGAGTAATCAAATGTGAGAGTAAATCAATGCCAATATTGAAGTGGTAGGCCTAAATCTAGTTGTTTTCTTACAGTGACCAAGAGCCAAATCCATTATGTTTCAGATATAATCAAGGAAGTAAGACCCAGCTAATATTTGGCACTCCTCTTTTGTGGTATTTGGCCCTTTAACAGACCTTCTAGTGATGCCAAAGGCAACATATCATTTTAACATCAATTTGCATGTAGAATCTGTATTTTGGAAAATAGATTCCTTCTGTCCACAGATACATTTATAATGCAAAATGTTCAGTGAAATCATTTGAAGAATGTTATGACCAGTGGCAGTGGCATACCTTGTAACTGTGTTTACTCAAATGAATAATAATGTTTTCTCATTAACATGTATTATCTTTTGGATCTTTGTAGTAGGTGTTGGCATGAATGTAGCTGTATTCTGTTTTAGTGATCATAGGTGGTAATACTCAATGTCAAAATTATAATTTTTGTGCATGGGTTTTCCATGTAGATAGGAAGCTATAATCGTGAAGGACACAAAGGACATCAATTTTTCAACATTCAACAATCACTACACATTTCCTTGTGCAGATGACATGCTTGGTAAGTGAAGTATTGGTCTGTGTCATATACGTAGCTTACATGCATTCATGCATTCCTACAGCGTTCTTCCATGTCATCTTCCATGTTCTAAAAAGTACAGATGAGAGAACTATATTTGGTGATTTTGGTTCTATTCCAGGGTTTTTCTTTATTTTGACTATTTCCTACATTGTAGAATAATAGTGAAGACATCACAACTATGAAATAACACATATGGAATCATGTAGTAACCAAAAAAGTGTTAAACAAATAAAAATACATTTTATATTCTTCAAAGTCGCCACCCTTTGCCTTTGACACCTTTGCACACTTGTGTCTGGAGGGGTAATTGTTTGTGGCAGTGCTGTGTGTAAGATGACTTTGCAAACAATTAGGAATTTCTGACACATTCATGTTTTCTAATAAAAACAAGAAGCGATGCAGCCAGTCTTTACTCAACTCTTAGTCAAGAGAGACTGGCATACATAGTCTTGATATTAGCCCTTTGATTAAAATGAAGAGCAAAATGTGCCACTCTGTTCTGAGCCAGCTGCAGCTTACCTAGGTCCTTTGGGGCACTTGACCATATGACAGGACTATAATCAAATTAGGTCAAACTAGAACCTACAGGACTTGTTTTGTGGAGTGGTCTCAAAAAAGCAGAGGATCTCTTTATCATGAACCGATCTCTCCCCATCTTTAAAACCATTTATTCCATATGTTTTGAACATTACAGTTTACAATCTAAGTTAACACCAAGTAATTTAGTCTCTTTAACTTGCTAAACAGTCATTACCTGAGGTCTAGAACTTAGAGAATGATTTGTACCAAATACAAGCCCCTTCCTTTTCAGAGATGTTCAGGACCAGTTTATTTCTGGCCACCCATTCCAAAACTGACTGCAACTCTTTGTTAAGGGTTTCAGTGACTTCCCTAGTTGTGGTTGCTGACATGTATATATTTGAATCATCAGCATACATGAACATACAGGGTCTGTTTAATGCCAGTGGCAGGTCCTTCAGTACACCAGACTTTACATGTTTAACATTAGAAAAGCTTCCATAAAACATTTAAACTCTGTGTTCAATTAGATGCTGTAGATAGCTCTGAATCCAGTGGTTGAAAAGCCATAATACATAAATGTTTCAAATAAAAGGTTATTGTAATAATATCAAAGGCTGCACTGAAATCTAACAGTACAATTTCTTTCAACCAAGCATCTGTAAATGGTATCAGTGCAGTGCATGTTGAGTGCTCTTCTCTATAAGCATGCTGTTCATTTGTTTTCATAGAAATATCATTGTATTTGGTCAAACACAATTTTTTCCAATGGTTTGCTAAGAGCTGGCAGCAAGCTGATAGGTCGGCTGCTTAAGACCGCTTAACCATTCTTGGGTAGCGGAAATACTTTGGTTTCCCTCCAGGCCTGAGGACAAACACTTTCCTCTAGGCTCAGATTAAAGATCTGAGCAGATAGGAGAGGCTATAGCCTGACTATAGCCTCTCCTATCCTATGACAAATAGGACAGGCTAGAGTAATCTACCATCCTCAGTAACTCCCTATCTAAGTTGTCAATGACAGGAGGTTTGCCATTATTAATCAATCCTAATAATGTTTCCACCTGTCCATCACAAATTTACAAAATCCAAACTTACAATGCTTTTCTTACATTTTTAGGTGTTTTTATACATGAATACAATGGCACGCTGTTCGTTGTCATTTCCTGCCATTTCCTGCCCACTTTGCCAATGAAGTAATCATTAAAATAATTGACAACATCAAATGGTTTTGTGATGAATAAGCCATCTCATTCGATGAAATTTTAATTTGTCTTTCTGCCCATAATTTCATTTAAAGCACTCACCCACCCAAAAAGTGTTCTTTATGTCTTTGATCTTGACTTTAGTCACATCATTTCTCAATTTGAAGTAAGTCAGTCAAATTCATCAAGTGCAGCATCTAGATGCTCCTTATTAACCACATCAACAAACATTTTTAACATCATCCACATAAGAGTCAGAGCAAAATCTTTTGTATGATCTCTTATATAGGCCCATCTTTTGGAACCATGACTTTCTTGGATATAGCCAATATATTGTGATCATTGCATTCAATGGGTATGGATACAGCTTAAGAACAAAGTTTTACAGTATTAGTAAAAATGTGATCAATACAAGTGGATGTGTAGTGTTTTTAAACACCCTGGTAGGTTGATATATAACCCGAACCAGATTAAAGACACTGGCTACAGTGTAAAGCTGACATCTTGATGAAAACCAATCAATATCCAAGTCCCCAAGAAGGTAGACCTCTCTGTTTACATAATATACACTATCAAGCAGTTCACACACATTATCAAGATTACTGACTGTTAGCAACAACCTAAAATAATAGGCTTTAGATGAGGCAGGTGAACCTACAACCACAACACTTCAATACTTACCCCCTGTATATAGACTTGTTATTGTTATTTTATTGTGCTACTTTTTATAATTATTTACTTTAGTTTATTTGGTAAACATTTTATGTTCTTGAACTGCACTGTTGGTTAAGGGCTTGTAAGTAAGCATTTTACGGTAAGGTCTACAATTCTTGTATTCGGCGCATGTGACAATTTTTTAATTGAACCTTTATTTAACTAGGGAAGTCAGTTAAGAACAAATTCTTATTTACAATGACGGCCTACCAAAAGACCTCTTGCAGGTACTGGGGCTGGGATAAAAAATAAAAAAATAAAAAAATAAGAGTGTCCATGATTGAGTCTTTGAATGAAGAGATGGAGATAAAACTGTCCAGTTGGAATGTTTGTTGCAGCTAATTCCAGTCGCTAGCTGCAGCGAACTGAAAAGACAAGTGACCCAGGCACGTGTGTGCTTGGGGACCTTCATCAGAATGTGACTGGCAGAATGGGTGTTGTATGTGGAGGATGAGGGCTGCAGTAGATATCTCAGATAGGGAGCAGTGAGGCCTAAGAGAGGTTTAATAAATAAGCATCAACCAGTATGTCTTGCGATGGGTATACAGAGAAAACCAGTTTACAGAGGAGGTAGGCCAGGTAGGCCAGTTGAGAACAAGTTCTCATTTACAACTGCGACCTGGCCAAGATAAAGCAAAGCAGTGCGACAAAAACAACAACACGGAGTTACATATAAACAAACGTACAGTCAATAACACAATAGAAAAATCTATGTACAGTGTGTGCAAATGTAGAAGAATGAGTAAGGCAAAAAATAGGCAATAGAGGCAAAATAATTACAATTTAGTATTAACACTGGAGTGATAGATGTGCAGATGATTATGTGCAAGTATAGATACTGGGGTGCAAAATAGCAAGAGGATAAATAACTATACGGGGATGAGGTAGTTGGGTGTGCTATTTACAGATTGGCTGTGTACAGGTACAGTGATCGGTAAGCTGCTCTGACAGCTGATGCTTAAAGTTAGAGAGGGAGATTTCAGACTCCAGCTTCAGTGATTTTTGCATTTCGTTCCAGTCATTGGCAGCAGACAACTGGAAGGAAAGGCGGAAAAATGAAGTGTTGGCTTTGGGGATGACCAGTGCAATATACCTGCTGGAGCGCGTGCTACGGGTGGGTGTTGCTATGGTGACCAGTGAGTTGAGATAAGGCGAGGCTTTACCTAGTAGAGATGTATAGATAACCTGGAGCCAGTGGATATGGCGACGAATATGTAGTAAGGGCCAGCCAACAAGAGCATACAGGCCGCAGTGGTGGGTAGTATATGGGGCTTTGGTGACAAAACGGATGGCACTGCGATAGACTACATCCAGTTTGCTGAGTAGAGTGTTGGAGCCTATTTGTAAATGACAATGCCAAAGTCAAGGATCAGTAGGATAGTCAGTTTTAGGAGGGTATGTTTGTCAGCATGAGTGAAAGAGGCTTTGTTGTGAAATAGAAGGCAGATTCTAGATTTAATTTTGGATTGGAGATGCTTAATGTGAGTCTGGAAGGAGAGTTTACAGTCTAACCAGACACCTAGGTATTTGTAGTTGTCCACATATTCTAAGTCAGGACCGTCCAGAGTAGTGATGCTAGTCGGGCGGGTGGGTGCGGGCAGCAAATCGGTTGAAGGGCATGCATTTAGTATTACTAGCATTTAAAAGCAGTTGGAGGCCACGGAAGGAGTGTTGTAAGGCATTGAAGCTCGTTTGGAGGTTTGTTAGCACAGTGTTCAATGAAGTGCCAGATATATACAGAATAAGGTGGATCAGAGAATCATTAGCAGCAGGAGCGACATCATTGATATGTACAGAGAAAAGAGTCAGCTCGAGAATTGAACCCTGTGGCATCCCCATAAAGACTGCCAGGGGTCCGGACATCACGCCCTCTGATTTGACACACTGAACTCTTTCTGAGAAGTAGTTGGTGAACCAGGCGAGGCAGTCTTTTGAGAAGCCAAGGCTAGTGAGTCTGCCGATAAGAATGCGGTGACTGACAGCGTCAAAAGCCTTGGACAGGTTGATGAAGACGGCTGCACAGTACTCTCTTTTATTGATGGCGGTTATGATAACGTTTAGTACCTTGAGCGTGGCTGAGGTGCACCCATGACCACCTCGGAAACCAGATTACATAGTGGAGCAGGTACGGTGGGATTCGAAATGGTGGGTGATCTGTTTCTCATCTTGACTTTCAAAGATTTTAGAATAGCAGGGCAGGATGGATATAGGTGAAGGAGAAGCGGGGGGGGGGGGGGGCTTGGGCCAAATGCTGCAGGGGGTGGTGGGATGTTGGCCGGGGTATGGGTAGCAGGTTGAAAGCAAGGCCAGCCGTAGAAAATGCTTATTGAAATTATCGATTATTGTAGATTTATCGGTGGTGACAGTGTTTCCTATCCTCTGGGAGGAGGTGCTCTTATTCTCCATGGACTTTACAGTATCCCAAAACATTTTGGAATTAGTGATACAGGATGCAAATTTCTGTTTGAAAAAGCTAGCATTAGCTTTCCTAACTGACTGAGTATATTGGTTCCTGACTTCCCTGAAAGGAGCATTTGTGGCCAATCTGATGGCCGAATGGTAAAGAACATCTAGCCGCTCGAGAGCACCCTTACCTGCTGATCTATAAATTATGTCTCCGTAATCTATCATGGGTATGATGGTCACCTGAATCAGGGTTAGTTTTTCAGTTGTGGTGAAAGAGGAGCAATTACGATAGAGGAAACCAATTCTAGATTTAACTTTAGCCTTTGATATGTACTGAGAAAAGGACAGTGTACTGTCTAGCCATACTCCAAAGTACATGTATGAGGTGACTACCTCAAGCTCTAAACCCTCAGAGGTAGTAATTACACCTGTGGGGAGAGGGGCATTCTTCTTTCCAAACCACATGACAAAAAGTTTGATTTGATATGGCAATTTTTTTCTATGGCTACATACATATATTAATAAGGGCTATTTGTAGCCCTTTTCCTGGTAGCTTATCAGCGATAGACACAATACTGAAAATAACAAGCAGTCCATCAATCAGTTGGTGTGTGTCTGCTGTGGGGTTGAAGCAATGAAGCAATGGGCTTGGCTCTCTCAGCCTTTCCAGGCTTTTGGGAGGGAGGGTGTGTGGACAATGAGCCTGTCATAGCGGATGTAAGTAATGTCCCCACACATTCCGGCAGCTTTCACGGCTGGAATAATTTGTTTCATCTTCTAGCACATAGCTTCAGGACAGTTCTCATTGAGGAAAATGTAAGTTCTTCTCAAGTTCTTGGCTCTTTCCAGAGCAGCTACCTTGTCCTTCAACCTCAGGAACTTGACCACTATTGGCCTGGGCCTGTTTCCTGTTCCAGTGGTCGGTTTTCCCGTCCTGTGGGCATGCTCCACCTCAATCTTCCTGTGGTCCATCTTCAGTTTTTCATGGATCATTTGCCTGACTTTGTCATCAGACTCAGTCCAGGTCTCATGTGGAGATTCTGCAATTCCATCCACAACAATGTTTTTCCACCTTAATTGTCCCTCGAGATAATCAGATTTCTCTGTCATTGTTATCATGAACTCACCTACAGAACTGCGCCAACGAGAGAACAATGAGCTACTTCTCTGAAGCAAAACAGACCCACTTTGTTTCCAGTAATAGACCTGCTATTGTATTTATAAGTGTTTATTTATGTACAGGGCACTGTTTTCTATCAGCATTTGAACTCTGCCACTTTCTAGTGTGTTTTGTATTTATGTATTTATTAAAAATGAACCTTGAATTTTGAGAAAAAAACTGTTTTTTATGTGAAGGGCATCGACTAGCCTTCTCTCCTGTGGTGGCAGCAGGGGATCCTTTTCCCTAGCACCCAACGGGAGGACCCACAAATGTAATTAGCCTCCACTTTGTTTTGAAAGGAGTCCAGAAAACAGTCACAGAGGTCAGTGGTGATTGTAAGAGAGGAGTTGTCCAATGGGAGGAGAAGTTTGTTGATGGTTGAATAGAGTACTCTTGGGTTTCCTTGTTCAATTATTATGATGTTAGAGAAATGGGCAGATTTAGCTGTGGCAAGTGAGTCCTTGTAATTGTGAATGTGGTCTTATTATGGATAATGAGCCCTGTCTGTTTGTAGAGCCGTTCTAGTTGTTGTCCTGTGGCGTTCATGACATGCAGCTCAGGAGTGTACCATAGCACTGGGATTTGGAGGAGACCACCCTTGTTTTAAGGGGGCGGGGGAGCTCACTGTTGTAATGAGCCACCAGGTCAGTCACTGAGAATACATGAGGGTCAGAGGTGTCATGTGGTAGCAGCATATCCATTAGGGTCAGCAGTGTTAATCCTTTTCATGTTTCTGTAAGTGATGGTATGCTTGTTGGTAGGCTTGGGCATGGGGGCAGGCACACTGAACAGTATGGCCTTGTGGTCAGAGATGGGTATGTCCGGACCTGAGAGGTTGGCGGGAGTCATGCCAGTTGTGCACACAAAATCAAGTACATGGCCTATGTCATGGGTGGGGAAGTTGACATGCTCTGTGAAGTTGAAGTAATTTAACAGGGCCATAAATTCTCTGGCAAAAGCACATCCATCAGAGTCCACATGAATGTTACAGTCCCCTAGCAATAGTGTGGCAGGACAAAAGGAGCAGACAGATGTTAGGAGCTCAGCTAACTCAAAAAGGAAGACTGTAGAGGTGTTAGGTGACCGGTAGCTGAGGACTATAAGCAGTGGTTGAAGGTCAGATATTGTACAGGCTTTGCATTCAAAGGAGTACCTGTAGTACAGGTGTGACTTTCATCTCTAACAAACTGAACACTGGAAAAAAACTATAAACGATGTGAACAAAACAAAACAGTACCATGTGGCGACAAACACTCACACGGAAGACAAACACCCACAACTCAAAAGTGAAACCCAGGCTACTTAAGTATGATTGTCAATCAGGGACAACAATTGACAGCTGCCTCTGATTGAGAACCATACTAGGCCGAACTCAAAAACCAACATAGAAAAACAAACATAGACTGCCCACCCCAACTCACGCCCTGACCATACTAAAACAAAGACAAAAACAAAGGAACTAAGGTCAGAACGTGACACATTGTCATTCAAACCTACTTTTTTTTGTATATTTAGACTTTATTTTTGACTTTTGTCTTTGACTGTCATTCTACTCACCGCCCAGAACCTCCCCTCCCACTTGTCTCCAGTTCCACATCCCAACTCTCAGTTTCCCTCAACCCATCCCACTTATCTCTGCTGGCCACCCTCTTTGAATTTCTACACACCATATATCTTTCAACTATGCTGTGTTGTTTAAAAATGTGAATCCATCTAATCGAATACAATCCACAGATTGTATTCGAGTTGAAGTCGAAGTTAATTACTTTTACTAAGAGTATTTGTATATTAGTATCTGACTTACCAGGTCTCTCCAAATCTCCCAACAATGCTATTTCTAGGGTTAATTTTATATTAATGTTATGCTTTTTCAGCCATTCCTGAATATGAGACCAGAAACAGGCTCCCTGAGGGCAATACCAGAATGAATGGTCTATTGATTCTGTATCCTTGCAACCCAAAAAATAATTATGCAGAGCTGCGATGATTGTATGCCCCAAATTGTCAACATTGTTTGGGTGGCAAGAATTCTGTAGAATAATTTTTGCTGAAAAGTACAAAATCTTCTATTTTGCGTTGCTTTATTTATCAACTCATTCACACATTGCCATTGAATCAGTAGTCTTCAAATTAAACTGGTATACTGTCTTATTATGGCACAGCTGTCAACATCCTGGTCCTCAAATTAAACTGGTATACTTTCTTATTATGGCACAGCTGTCAACATCCTGGTACTCATATGAAACTGGTATACTTTCCTATTTATGCTATTTTTGTTCCTCTGCCAATTTTGATCCTTTATATTGGGAAGACAGACCAGTTCCCTACCTCCTCCTGCTGCCACCTGTCTCCTCCATTTTTGGGGTAATGCTGTAATCAATTAGTTGTAATCTTGGATTGATCAGACCTTCCCATACAATTCCGATAGCTCCATGAAAGACATAACTCTACCATTCCAATTTACAATGTAATTGAAAAACAAAATACAATTTTCAAAAATATTTTCAATAAATACAGGTCTTTTATCAACAAGAACCTTTTCTGGGGGCTGAAATTGAAATTGCAACCAGCTCTGCATGGCTTGTTCGAAAAAAGAGAGATACTTTGAACAAGGTTTCATTTTAAATCAATCGAGTAACTTTTGGAGAGAGGTTCAGTGCTTTTATATTTAATCATCTCAGCCCACCCAGTTCATATTCATTATATAGATTGGCATGATTTTTCTTGTCTGGTTTAGCATCCCAGATATAACAAAATCTTTTTTTCTCATATGATTTGAAAAATGAATCATCAGGAGTAAGCAAAACCATAAGTGAGTAAACTGAGATATGACTAAGGAGTTAATCAGATACATTTGTCCATAAATAGACAGGTATTTACCTCTCCATGGTTGCAGGATCTTGTCTATCTCTACTAGTTTTCTATCGAAATTCATTGTGGAGAGCTCATTTATATATTTTGTGATTAATACCAAGTATGTCTACTTCACCGTCAGCCCATTTTATAGGTAAACTCCAAGGTAATGTAAAAGTTGTGTTTTTTAAAGATCCAATACGTAATATGGTACACTTGTTATAATTAGGTTTTAGTCCAGGTGCCATAAAAGTTGTCTAGATCTTCAATGATATATTGGAGGGATCTAGCTTGTGGACTAAATATAAAACTTGAGTCATCAGCATACAGGAACACCTTTGTTTTTAAGCCTTGGATTTCTAATCCTCTAATGTTGTTATTTGATCTAAATGTAATAGCTAGCATTTCAATGGCCATAACGAATCAATATGGTGATAGCGGACACCCTTGTTTAACTCCTCTTGACAGTTCAAAACTCTCTGAGAAGTAGCCGCTATTTACTATTTTACACCTGGGGTTGCTGTACATTACTTTTACCCATTGAATAAGAGACTCACAGACATTTAAAAAAATACAGGAATGTATATATAAAATCCAGTCTTACTTTATCAAAGGCCTTTTCAAAATCCACTATGAATACCAGCCTTGGCTTCTTAGATGTTTCATGTGGTTCTATTATTTCTAGTAGTTGTTGTATATTATCTCCAATGCATCATCCATGTAAAAAACAAGTTATTTAAGTCCTTTGTAGTCCTCCAGGAGATAATAGGTGAATCACTTCATGGCAGGTGTTTAAAGCAGCAATTCAAATCAGCTGGCTCTAGACTTTGTTGACTAGATCAAAGCGATCCGTAATTGATTAGCTACTCAAAAACAAAATGTTATTCAAGAAAAATGCACAATAAAAAAACACTATGAATTACTAATAAAATAGCAGAGTAATCATCTTATTGTGCCATAAGCGCACCATGACAACAATGTATAATCCAATATCCAATATATTTATACCATATTTGGTCCAGTATATTCTATATATTACATTATTATTATAATACACTGTGTGAATCAGTATTTTATTTATTTATTTTATTTTTATTTTATTTAACTAGGCAAGTCAGTTAAGAACAAATTCTTATTTTCAATGACAGCCTAGGAACAGTGGATTAACTGCCTGTTCAGTGGCAGAACAACAGATTTGTACCTTGTCAGCTCGGGGGTTTGAACTTGCAACGTTCCAGTTACTAGTCCAACGCTCTAACCACTAGGCTACGCTGCCGCTGTATTGTGTTGGAATACTCACTTCTGTTCAGAAATCTGAAACCACATTGAAAATGGCTACGGACAAGCTGAAAGAAAAATTCCTCTAACTGCAAATTTTGGAGCAGTGAAGTCGCTGACCAAAACAATCTGAAACCTGAGTTGTTGACCAGATCAAACCATGTATTTTTAAGTACCATGTCAGCTCTCTTTTAGACCTCATATTTATACCATATTTGGCTAAGTAGTTTTCACCAGTCAGCTCTATAATTATCGGTTGTAGTAACGATCAGGGAACTTTCACCTGTCGACCAATCAAATGTATGGGCAGTTTTGGGCCTACCAATTTTGTGAGTTGATAGCATACAAAACATGTATCTGGACATTTATTTTCAAGGTGTTTGTTGAAGCACGCAACCCTTCCACCGTGGTGTATTAAAACAATATTAGATATGGAAAACCTGTAAGAGATTACTTGAGTCATCTTAACGCTCATCTATACATCTGAATTCCATATTTAATATTTACTATAGTTTACTATAATTTACTATAATATTTACTATAGTTTACTATAGAATTATGTAGTAGTGTAGTATTCTATATAAAACTGTAATATTTTTTCATGTGGAAATCCTTGAGTTGGGACAAGCTTTGGAGTACTGTATGTCTTCCCAAGCAAAGTGAAAAATGAGCATCCAGATATGGTCAAATATGGATAGTCTGGTGTATTGTAGACAGTGTTTGTGTTCAATACCAAGACTGTAACTGGACTCAGTCCTCATGAGAGCACGCCTAGCCACCAGAAGGGTTCAGACGATTTCATCTCCATTCCACCTCTGAAAGGAAGACATGTTCTGGTGAGAAAGGACAACACCACAGTGGTGGCTTACATCAAACATCAGGGTGTACTGAGGTCCCAACGCCTCAATCTTATAGCACGGGTGCTCCGTCTCTGGGCTCAGGGACGTCTAGCGTCTCTACGAGCAGTTCACATTTCCGGGGACTGTGCCGGGACCCCCTTCCACATTGACAGACCCTGACGGGCCCACACTGGGACTTTGCCGCTGGCTGGCCAGGTCCCTCTAGCACCGACTAATCTGGTACGAGTGATCCAATATAGTGAAACATAACAAAGCTTACATATGTAACCACGGTTATGTGAGCTATATGGACCTCTCCAATCCTCTACGGTGCTAGAGGTGCCTCAAAATTTATGTAGAGAACATGTGTCGCGGCCATGGGGTCTATATATAGGGGCGGACCCCAGCCGTGACACAGGTGTACACGGGAGTAAATCTGTAAATCCTCACTTCGGCTGTAACCCTCTGCCGCAGAGTGATACCAATATATTGGAGTGATCCACATAGCTCACATAACCATGGTTGCATACTTAACCTTCGGTTTTCTCATGGTCTAGCAAGCTAGCTTTTGTTGTAGACTAGTTTGAGGCGGCTGCAGCAGATGTTATCAAAGAGGATGTTGTTGCTAATTTGTTAGCTTCTCTCTTTTTGAGAATAACTTTCAACATGAAGTTAAGTTTATTCTGGTGAGTGGAATTGTTTTTTATAACCGCATGCTTGCTGTTGTTATGTTCTTTGAAAATAACTTGTGTGTGAAACATTGTTTTATTTAAATTGGAACTGACAGCATTTTAGCAACATGACATTTTCAAAAAATCTGTTCATATTTTTCATTTATTTAATTTTTATTTCACCTTTATTTAACCAGG
The DNA here is from genome assembly GCF_002021735.2 of Oncorhynchus kisutch. NCBI lineage: Eukaryota > Metazoa > Chordata > Actinopteri > Salmoniformes > Salmonidae > Oncorhynchus > Oncorhynchus kisutch. Next base: position 5,869,404 of record NC_034194.2, read on the forward strand.
TAGGCTAGTTGAGAACAAGTTCTCATTTGCAACTGCGACCTGGCCAAGATAAAGCATAGCAGTGTGAACAGACAACACAGAGTTACACATGGAGTAAACAATTAACAAGTCAATAACACAGTAGAAAAAAAAGAGAGTCTATATACATTGTGTGCAAAAGGCATGAGGAGGTAGGCGAATAATTACAATTTTGCAGATTAACACTGGAGTGATAAATGATCAGATGGTCATGTACAGGTAGAGATATTGGTGTGCAAAAGAGCAGAAAAGTAAATAAATATAAACAGTATGGGGATGAGGTAGGTAAAAATGGGTGGGCTATTTACCGATAGACTGTGTACAGCTGCAGCGATCGGTTAGCTGCTCAGATAGCAGATGTTTGAAGCTGGTGAGGGAGATAAAAGTCTTCAACTTCAGAGATGTTTGCAATTTGTTCCAGTCACAGGCAGCAGAGAACTGGAACGAAAGGCGGCCAAATGAGGTGTTGGCTTTAGGGATGATCAGTGAGATACACCTGCTGGAGCACGTGCTACGGGTGGGTGTTGCCATCGTGACCAGTGAACTGAGATAAGGCGGAGCTTTACCTAGCATGGACTTGTAGATGACCTGGAGCCAGTGGGTCTGGCGACGAATATGTAGCGAGGGCCAGCCGACTAGATCATACAGGTCGCAGTGGTATAAGGTGCTTTAGTAACAAAACGGATGGCACTGTGATTACTCAGCAAACTGGAAGCAGTTTGAGTGTTGGAAGTTATTTTGCAGATGACATCGCCGAAGTCGAGGATCGGTAGGATAGTCATTTTTACTAGGGTAAGTTTGGCAGCGTGAGTGAAGGAGGCTTTGTTGCGGAATAGAAAGTCGACTCTAGATTTGATTTTAGATTGGAGATGTTTGATATGAGTCTGGAAGGAGAGTTTACAGTCTAGCCAGACACCTAGGTACTTATAGATGTCCACATATTCTAGGTCAGAACCATCCAGGGTGGTGATGCTAGTCGGGCGTGCGGGTGCTGGCAGCGAGCATGCATTTGGTTTTACTAGCGTTTAAGAGCCGTTGGAGGCCACGGAAGGAGTGTTGTATGGCATTGAAGCTCGTTTGAAGGTTAGATAGCACAGTGTCCAAGGACGGGCCGGAAGTATACAGAATGGTGTCGTCTGCGTAGAGGTGGATCAGGGAATTGCCCGCAGCAAGAGCAACATCATTTATATATACAGAGAAAAGAGTCTGCCCGAGAATTGAACCCTGTGGCACCCCCATAGACTGCCAGAGGACCGGACAGCATGCCCTCCGATTTGACACACTGAACTCTGTCTGCAAAGTAGTTGGTGAACCAGGCAAGGCAGTTATCAGAAAAACCGAGGCTACTGAGTCTGCCGATAAGAATATGGTGATTGACAGAGTCGAAAGCCTTCGCAAGGTCGATGAAGACGGCTGCACAGTACTGTCTTTTATCGATAGCGGTTATGATATCGTTTAGTACCTTGAGCGTGGCTGAGGTGCACCCGTGACCGGCTCGGAAACCAGATTGCACAGCGGAGAAGGTACGGTGGGATTCGAGATGGTCAGTGACCTGTTTGTTGACTTGGCTTTCAAAGACCTTAGATAGGCAGGGCAGGATAGATCTAGGTCAGTAACAGTTTGGGTCCAGGTTGTCTCCCCCTTTGAAGAGGGGGATGACTGCGGCAACTTTCCAATCCTTGGGGATCTCAGACTATATGAAAGAGAGGTTGAACAGGCTGGTAATAGGGGTTGCGACAATGGCGGGGGATAGTTTCAGAAATAGAGGGTCCAGATTGTCAAGCCCAGCTGATTTGTACAGGTCCAGGTTTTGCAGTTCTTTCAGAACATCTGCTATCTGGATTTGGGTAAAGGAGAACCTAGAGAGGCTTGGGCGAGTAGCTGCGGGGGGGGGCGGAGCTGTTGGCCGAGGTTGGAGTAGCCAGGAGGAAGGCATGGCCAGCCGTTGAGAAATGCTTGTTGAAGTTTTCGAGAATCATGGTTTTATCGGTGGTGACCGTGTTACCTAGCCTCAGTGCCTTTGACAGCTGGGAGGAGGTGCTCTTGTTCTCCATGGACTTCACAGTGTCCCAGAACTTTTTGGAGTTAGAGCTACAGGATGCAAATTTCTGCCTGAAGAAGCTGACCTTTGCTTTCCTGACTGACTGGGTGTATTGGTTCCTGACTTCCCTGAACAGTTGCATTTCGCGGGGACTATTCGATGCTATTGCAGTCCGCCACAGGATGTTTTTGTGCTGGGCGAGGGCAGTCAGGTCTGGAGTGAACCAAGGGCTATATCTGTTCTTAGTTCTGCATTTTTTTAACGGAGCATGCTTATCTAAAATGGTGAGGAAGATACTTTTAAAGAATAACCAGGCATCCTCAACTGACGGGATGAGGTCAATGTCCTTCCAGGATACCCGGGCCAGGTCGATTAGAAAGGCCTGCTCACAGAAGTGTTTTAGGGAGCGTTTGACAGTGATGAGGGGTGGTTGTTTGACTGCGGATCCGTAGCGGATACAGGCAATGAGGCAGTAATCGCTGAGATCCTGGTTGAAGACAGCGGAGGTGTATTTGGAGGGCCAGTTGGTCAGGATGACGTCTATGAGGGTGCCCTTGTTTACAGATTTAGGGTTGTACCTGGTGGGTTCCTTGATGATTTGTGTGAGAGTTTGAGGGCATCTAGCTTAGATTGTAGGACTGCCGGGGTGTAAAGCATATCCCAGTTTAGGTCACCTAACAGAACAAACGCTGAAGCTAGATGGGGGCAATCAATTCACAAATGGTGTCCAGGGCACAGCTGGGAGCTGAGGGGGGTCGGTAGCAGGCGGCAACAGTGATAGACTTATTTCTGGAGAGAGTAATTTTTTAAATTAGTAGTTCGAACTGTTTGGGTATGGACCTGGAAAGTATGACATTACTTTGCAGGCTATCTCTGCAGTAGACTGCAACTCCTCCCCCTTTGGCAGTTCTATCTTGACGGAAAATGTTATAGTTGGGTATGGAAATCTCAGAATTTTTGGTGGCCTTCCTAAGCCAGGATTCAGACACGACAAGGACATCAGGGTTGGCAGAGTGTGCTAAAGCAGTGAGTAAAACAAACTTAGGGAGGAGGCTTCTGATGTTGACATGCATGAAACCAAGGCTTTTTCGATCACAGAAGTCAACAAATGAGGGTGCCTGGGGACATGCAGGGCCTGGGCTTACCTCCACATCACCCGCGAAACAGAGGAGGAGTAGTATGAGGGTGCGTCTAAAGGCTATCAACACTGGTCGCCTAGAGCGTTGGGGACAAAGAATAAAAGGAGCAGATTTATGGGCATGGTAGAATATATTCAGGGCATAATGCGCAGACAGGGGTATGGTGGGGTGCGGGTACAGCGGAGGTAAGCCCAGGCACTGGGTGATGATAAGAGAGGTTGTATCTCTGGACATGCTGGTTGTAATGGGTGAGGTCACCGCATGTGCGCTGTGCAGCCGTATTCATTGATCTGGCCAAGGCTTTCGACTGTCAATCACCACATCCTCATCGGCAGACTCGACAGCCTTGGTTTCTCAAATGATTGCCTTGCCTGGTTCACCAACTACTTCTCTGATAGAGTTCAGTGTGTCAAATCGGAGGGTCTGCTGTCCGGACCTCTGGCAGTCTCTATGGGGGTGCCACAGGGTTCAATTCTTGGACCGACTCTCTTCTCTGTATACATCAATGAGGTCGCTCTTGCTGCTGGTGAGTCTCTGATCCACCTCTATGCAGACGACACCATTCTGTATACTTCCGGCCCTTCTTTGGACACTGTGTTAACAACCCTCCGGGCAATCTTCATTGCCATACAACTCTCCTTCTGTGGCCTCCAATTGCTCTTAAATACAAGTAAAACTAAATGCATGCTCTTCAACCGATCGCTACCTGCACCTACCCGCCTGTCCAACATCACTACTCTGGACGGCTCTGACATAGAATACGTGGACAACTACAAATACTTAGGTGTCTGGTTAGACTGTAAACTCTCCTTCCAGACCCATATCAAACATCTCCAATCCAAAGTTAAATCTAGAATTGGCTTCCTATTTCGCAACAAAGCATCCTTCACTCATGCTGCCAAACATACCCTTGTAAAACTGACCATCCTACCAATCCTCGACTTTGGCGATGTCATTTACAAAATAGCCTCCAATACCCTACTCAACAAATTGGATGCAGTCTATCACAGTGCAATCCGTTTTGTCACCAAAGCCCATATACTACCCACCATTGCGACCTGTACGCTCTCGTTGGCTGGCCCTCGCTTCATACTCGTTGCCAAACCCACTGGCTCCATGTCATCTACAAGACCCTGCTAGGTAAAGTCCCCCCTTATCTCAGCTCGCTGGTCACCATAGCATCTCCCACCTGTAGCACACGCTCCAGCAGGTATATCTCTCTAGTCACCCCCAAAACCAATTCTTTCTTTGGCAGCCTCTCCTTCCAGTTCTCTGCTGCCAATGACTGGAACGAACTACAAAAATCTCTGAAACTGGAAACACTTATCTCCCTCACTAGCTTTAAGCACCAACTGTCAGAGCAGCTCACAGATTACTGCACCTGTACATAGCCCACCTATAATTTAGCCCAAACAACTACCTCTTTCCCAACTGTATTTTATTTATTTATTTATTTTGCTCCTTTGCACCCCATTATTTTTATTTCTACTTTGCACATTCTTCCACTGCAAAACTACCATTCCAGTGTTTTACTTGCTATATTGTATTTACTTTGACACCATGGCCTTTTTTGCCTTTACCTCCCTTCTCACCTCATTTGCTCACATTGTATATAGACTTGTTTATACTGTATTATTGACTGTATGTTTGTTTTACTCCATGTGTAACTCTGTGTCGTTGTATCTGTCGAACTGCTTTGCTTTATCTTGGCCAGGTCGCAATTGTAAATGAGAACTTGTTCTCAACTTGCCTACCTGGTTAAATAAAGGTAAATAAATAAATAAATGTGTGGGAGGTGGGACAAAGGAGGTATTACGGGTATGATGAGTGGAACTAGGGGCTCCATTGTAAACTAAAACAATGATAACTAACCTGAACAACAGTATTCAAGGCATATTGACATTTGAGAGAGACATACAGCGAGGCATACAGTAATCGTAAAGGTGTTGATTGGGAGAGCTAGCTAAAACAGTAGATGAGACAACAACAGCTAATCAGCTAGCACAACAACAGCAGGTAAAATGGCGTTGAGTAGACAGAGAGGGTCGGATTAACTACACACAGAGCCTGAGTGCGGCTGAGGCCGACAGATAAAACATAAACAAACAGAAAGGAGTACCGTGATTAATGGACAGTCCAGCAGGCATCAGCTATGTAGCCAAGTGTCCAGGGGGCAGCGGTGGATGGGACAGGGAAGCTAGACTGGCGAATTTTATCCAGGCTAAAAAAACTGGTTGGCTGTGCAGAAGGTAAAAGCCGCTAGCAGTGGCTAACAATGACTAAATAGCTTGTAGCTAGTTAGCTGGTTGGCTTCTGGAGGTTCTTGAATGTGTTCTAAAAATTAAAAATAATAGCGATTCCGTATCACATTGGGTGAGGTAGGTTACCGGATGGTATAATCAAATTAAAAATCGAAAAGAGATTGAAAGTAAATGTGGGTCCAGTGAGTGGATGGGCTGGCTGGGGACGCGGCGATTCAGACAGTTAGCAGGCCTGTGCTAACAAGCTAACAGTTAGTAGGCCGGGGCTAAACAAGCTAGCAGTTAGCAGGCCGAATTAGCAAGCAAGCAGATAGCAAGGGCTAGAAAGTTAGCCTTTGGGGGACGTCGCGATGGGGGTTAAGTCTGTTTATGCCTCTTCATGTGGTGACATCGATAGACCGGTCGTGGGTCCGGATATTGTAGCCCAGGAGTATACTTCGGTGGTAGCACAGGAGCTCTGGCCAGGCTAGCTTCAAGCTAAGTGGATGGAAACGCTAGCCAGGAGTAATCATCCGGGGTTGTGGTTAGCTAGTTAGCTAGTTGTGAAGATCCAGATGAAAAAGTTCCGTTGCGGTGGGAAACCGGGGATAAAAATAAAAGGTCCGTTATGCCATGGTTAGAGTCACGTTGTTCGAACTGGCGAGAGCTTTCTGAGCTAAAGGTTAGCTAATGACCGCTAGCAATGGTTTGCTGACTGATAGCTGGTAGTTAGCTGGCTAGCTTCAGTTGAGGGGTTCCGGATCCGAAGTAAATATAAATACTTTTGAAAAAAAAGCAGATCCCCGCTACATTGGGTGAGGCGGGTTGCAGGAGAGTATTTAGATGTTGAGGTTTAGAAAAATGTTTTAAAAGATGCGAAGAAAAATATGAATATATACAAGGGACACGACACGACAAGACACGACAAGACACGACAAGACGTCTGACTGCTACGCCATCTTGGGAGAATATTACACTTTTTTTTACACTTTTTGTTTTATATTTCCTGACAAGCGACCACTTAGATATGGTCATTTTCACGTTTTCAAAATTTCTTAGAATTTGGACTGGGAAAGAGGACGGAAGTTTGGACAATAAATAAACACTGCAGTAAATAAAACCAAATAAAACATCTGTCTTATCCAGGACCGAAGTCTACACAGACTGGTGAGCTGTAGCCAATGAGAGCGACAGTAGCCCTTTATACAAACATGATCAACAACTTATGCTAGCCAGAGCAAGATGAGCTAAAATCTAAAGTAGGAACATTAGATAAACCCAATCTAACTTTTTCAGCTAGTTGGCCATCAAAATTGCACTGATAAACAATGGGGATTTGTAGCATCCTTGTTATCTGCAGCTTCCCTAACAATGTATGCTTGTCCAAACCAAACACCCAAGCGAAATGGCTAAAGTTGGTTAGCTTGCTAGCTAGCTACTTCGAGACACAAATGAGAGAACACCTCACTCTGACCATTTTACTTGCCATAGCAGAGCTGGTTAGGCTGTTTACATGGTATCTAGAACTTTCTTGACTAACTATTACTTTTTTAGTCTACGTTTACTGACACCTATTCAGCAGGTGTTGCACGTTAGTAAATTCACCAGTTGTTCTGCGCTCTGGCACACAAAGACAAGAGTGCTCAAAAATCGGCGTAGATAGCTAGAGTAAATTTGCGAACGCAAGATATATGCTAACTGGATGACAGTGGTTCAAGTTCTTGCTAGCTAACCAAATGACACCTGAATCTCTCTGTATAGCTACAGAAAAAATATATGAGGGGTAAGTGTCAGTTACTCACCCACTCCTCCAAGGGCATGACATGACATTCTCCTAGCAGCTAGATAGCTATCTAGCTAACATTAGGCTCAGTGTTTTTAGTGTGCTACATAAATAGATATTCTAGCCGGTTAGTCAAGTTATGAGTGACTTGTTATCATTGCCCTTGCTCATTAGAATGTTTTGTCATTCCCAGCGTTAGTGACATTCTTCCGTTTTTGTCCATAATAGAGTAATTGGAACTGAAACAGTGCATCCCAAATGGAAGCAGCAGGCCAGCTGTGATTTATCACCTGATAGCAATATTTTTGGACTGCCAAGAAATGTATTGGTGAATTATATTAATCATACATTGAACTGTGCCCATCTATTCTGCCAACAATGCCTTAGTGTACGTCATGGAACTCCCCTATGGACTCGGGAGAGGCAAAGGTCAAGAGCCATGCATCCTCCCAAACACAACTCTGCTAAGCCGCACTGCTTCTTGACACAATCCTCGCTTAACCCGAAAGCCAGCCTCACCAATGTGTCAGAGGAAACATCGTCCAGTTGGTGACCAAAGTCAGCTTGCTGACCCGGCTCACCACAAGTAATCGCTAGGGCACGATGGGACAAGGACATCCTGGCCGGCCAAATCCTTCCCTAACCTGGACAGCGCTGGGCCAATTGTGTGCCGCCTCATGGTCTCCCAGTCACGGCCAGCTGTAACACTGCCTGGGATCGAAGCTGGGTCTGTCGTGACGCCTCAGTGCCTTAGTCCCCTGCGCCCCTTGGGAGGCCTTAAATAACCAATTTTTTAAACCTCTTGGGAAGTTAGTTTTGTGGTGTAAACTGGGAATTATATATTTCTAACTGATAAAATGATTGATTTTATAAATATATATATATATTTGTTTTATATACAGGTATGCGAAGTAGGTAAAACGCTGTCAGTTTTACTTTAAACTTTAGGTCACCTGTTACTTTGTGTGCTAAACATGAAATGCTTTTTGCAATGGGAAGTAATAGTTGTAAACTTCGATTGGGAAATGCTTAATGGTAGTGTTTTTGTATTCTTATGATTGGGTCTTACTGGTTTATGGACTGCTTATCATAATTGTTGTGTGTGACTACTGTCTTTACATCGACCATATGCAGTGGTGTAGTGGTGCCAGGAGAAGAAGGTATATGCCCGGCCCAGCAAAGGAAAGGCACCCTGTGAGAAAAATCCTATGTTTTCCAGTTTTTTAAAAAGATTTCTATTCTCAAAATCACATCCCTTTTTTAATGGAAAAAATACAATAAATTGACGGTCTAAGTCCAGATCAATCTGATTAGGTGGAGCTGTCAGGGCCTGGCTCCCCAGTGGTTGGGCATCTGTTCACCCAGGCCCATCCATGTCTAAGTCCCTGATGCAAACAGTGCATGATAGCAATTGCGCATCCCAAATAACCTACTAACCAACACTTCGGACTAAACTTTTTCAATACCTGGTTTGCATACCCATTGGTTCCATAGTTAGCATTTACTAGTAGATATCAGAAGTTGAAACGCCTTTCCTTACCAACTGGCTACAACTGTCATTCCTCTGTGAGCTGCTCCATGCCAAAACCTTTTGAGAGCAGCACATTCTTGCTGCCTGCAGAATATATTTGGCTGAAACTAGGCTGAATACCGTATATACAAAAGTATTCAGACCCTTTGTTATGAGAATCAAAATTGAGCTCAGGTGGATCCTGTTTCCATTGAGCATCCTTGAGATGTTTCTACAACTTGATTGGAGTTCACTTGTGGTAATTGTATTGATTGGCCATGATTTGCAAAGGCACACACCGGTCTATATTAGGTCCCAAAACCAAGGCATGAGGTCGAAGGACTTGTCCATAAAGCTCCGAGACAGGATAGGGAAGGGTACCAAAAAGTTCCCCAAGAACACAGTGGCCTCCATCATTCTTAAAAGCAATACGTTTGGAACCACCAAGAGTCTTTCTAGAGCTGGTTGCCTGATCAAACTGAGCAAAAGGGGGAAAAAGGCCTTGGTCACTCTGACAGAGCTCCAGAGTTCCTCTGTGGAGATGGGAGAACCTTCCAGAAGGACAACCATCTCTGCAGCAGTCCACCAATCAGGCCTTTACAGTAGAGTGTCCAGACCGAAGCCACTCCTCAGTAAAAGGCACACAACAGCCCGCTTGGAGTTTGTCAAAACGCACCTAAAGGACTCTCAGACAATGAGAAACAAGATTCTCTGGTCTGATAAAACCAAGATTGAACTCTTTGGCCTGAATGCCAAGCATCATGTCTGGATGAAACCTGGCGCCATCCCTACGGTAAAGCATGGTCGTGGTATCACCATGCTGTGGGGATGTTTTCAGTGGTAGGGACTGGGAGACAAGTCAGGATTGAGGGAAAGATAAACCTGCTCCAACGCATTCAGGACCTTAGACTGGGGCAAAGGATCACCTTTCAACAGGACAATGACCCTGAGCACACAGCCAAGACAACGTAGGAGTGGCTTCAGGATAAGTCTCTGAATATCCTTGAGTCGCCCAGCCAGAGCCCAGACCTGAACATCTCTGGAGAGACCTGAAAATAGCTGTGCAGCGACCCTCCCCATCCAACCTGGCAGAGCTTGATAAGATCTGCCGAGATAATTGTGAGTGACTCCCCAAATACAGGTGTGCCAAGCTTTTAGTGTCATACCCAAGAAGACTCGAGGCTCTAATCTCTTCCAAAGGTCCTTCAACAAAGTACTGAGTAAAGGGTCTGAATACTTATGTAATTGTGATTTTCATTTTTTTTTTATATATACAGTGCCTTGCGAAAGTACTCGGCCCCCTTGAACTTTGCGACCTTTTGCCACATTTCAGGCTTCAAACATAAATATATAAAACTGTATTTTTTTTGTGAAGAATCAACAACAAGTGGGACACAATCATGAAGTGTAACGACATTTATTGGATATTTCTAACTTTTTTAACAAATCAAAAACTGAAAAATTGGGCGTGCAAAATTATTCAGCCCCCTTAAGTTAATACTTTGTAGTGCCACCTTTTGCTGCGATTACAGCTGTAAGTCGCTTGGGGTATGTCTCTATCAGTTTTGCACATCGAGAGACTGAAATTTTTCCCCATTCCTCCTTGCAAAACAGCTCGAGCTCAGTGAGGTTGGATGGAGAGCATTTGTGAACAGCAGTTTTCAGTTCTTTCCACAGATTCTCGATTGGATTCAGGTCTGGACTTTGACTTGGCCATTCTAACACCTGGATATGTTTATTTTTGAACCATTCCATTGTAGATTTTGCTTTATGTTTTTGATCATTGTCTTGTTGGAAGACAAATCTCCGTCCCAGTCTCAGGTCTTTTGCAGACTCCATCGGGTTTTCTTCCAGAATGGTCCTGTATTTGGCTCCATCCATCTTCCCATCAATTTTAACCATCTTCCCTGTCCCTGCTGAAGAAAAGCAGGCCCAAACCATGATGCTGCCACCACCATGTTTGACAGTGGGGATGGTGTGTTCAGGGTGATGAGCTGTGTTGCTTTTACGCCAAACATAACGTTTTGCATTGTTGCCAAAAAGTTCAATTTTGGTTTAATCTGACCAGAGCACCTTCTTCCACATGTTTGGTGTGTCTCCCAGGTGGCTTGTGGCAAACTTTAAACAACACTTTATGGATATCTTTAAGAAATGGCTTTCATCTTGCCACTCTTCCATAAAGCCCAGATTTGTGCAATATACGACTGATTGTTGTCCTATGGACAGAGTCTCCCACCTCAGCTGTAGATCTCTGCAGTTCATCCAGAGTGATCATGGGCCTCTTGGCTGCATCTCTGATCAGTCTTCTCCTTGTATGAATGAAAGTTTAGAGGGATGGCCAGGTCTTGGTAGATTTGCAGTGGTCTGATACTCCTTCCATTTCAATATTATCGCTTGCACAGTGCTCCTTGGGATGTTTAAAGCTTGGGAAATCTTTTTGTATCCAAATCCGGCTTTAAACTTCTTCACAACAGTATCTCGGACCTGCCTGGTATGTTCCTTGTTCTTCATGATGCTCTCTGCGCTTTTAACGGACCTCTGAGACTATCACAGTGCAGGTGCATTTATACGGAGACTTGATTACACACAGGTGGATTGTATAGGTCAACATTGGATCATTCAGAGATCCTCACTGAACTTCTGGAGAGAGTTTGCTGCACTGAAAGTAAAGGGGCTGAATAATTTTGCACGCTCAATTTTTCAGTTCTTGATTTGTTAAAAAAAATAAAAATATCCAATAAATGTTGTTACACTTCATGATTGTGTCCCACTTGTTGTTGATTCTTCACAAAAAAATACAGTTTTATATCTTTATGTTTGAAGCCTGAAATGTGGCAAAAGGTCGCAAAGTTCAATGGGGCCGAATACTTTCGCAAGGCACTGTATTTGCAGAAATGTAAATAAAAATGTCATTATGGGCTATTGTGTGTAGATTGAGGAGAGACATTTTTTAAAATACATTTTAGAATAAGGCTAACATAACAAATGTGAAAAATGTCAAGGAGTCTATATACTTTCCGAATGCACTGTATAAAGGCAGCTAAAATAATTTTTCTAGAAAGGATTGGATACAGTATATTTGGCCTGGCGAAGCGGTTTTATGTACTGACTGAATGGAAGCTGATAATTATGAATGTTTTACTCTGCTGGTCTTGGCTGGTGTCACTGTCCGAGACCGAGTCAAGACCAAATAATTGTTTTTATCTGACATCAAGACAAGACCTGGACTCGAGAGCTTTGGCCCGCTTTAAGTGAGGTCCCAAAACCATCTGCCTGAACCTAGGGGGTCAGGTATGATTTAATATAGTGATAAAATAAGAAAATGTAATGGAACTTAAGTCAAGAACAATGCATCAATGCCTCCTTGATTCCTTCAACCAGTTCACGCAAGCCTTTTATCAAAGAAGGAGATAACACTAAGGCATTTTTGGCAGAATAGATGGACACAGTTCAATGTATGATTAATAATACAGAACACAGGTCACTTTTGGGGTGGCATTTTAAATAGCAGTTGACTTGTAAGGACACAGGAGGGTTTGGCAGTATAAAGTAATTAAATAAAAAATACACAAGTACAACTTGAGTATTTTAGGGGGTATCTGTACTTCACTACCGTATTTATTTTTTGGGTCAACTTTTACTTTAAAACCTCTTAGCGTCCCCTGAGACGTCTGCGTCCCACCCAGCCATCTGGAAATGCAAATGCGCTACGCTAAATCCTAATAGCACTCGTTAAAACTCAAACGTTCATTAAAACACACATGCAGGGTACTGAATTAAAGCTACACTCGTTGTGAATCTAGCCAACAAGTCAGATTATTAAAATGCTTTTCGGCGAAAGCATGAGAAGCTATTATCTGATAGCATGCAACACCCCGAAATACCTGAATGCGACGTAAACAAAAGAATTAGCGTAGCCGGCGCTACACAAATAGCAGAAATAAAATATAAAACTTTCATTACCTTTGACGATCTTCTTTGTTGGCACTCCTATATGTCCCATAAACATCACTATTGGGTCTTTTTTTCGATTAAATCGGTCCATATATGCCCAAAATATCCATCTATGGAAACTGTGTGATTCAGAAAAAAACACTGTTTCAAAACGCTACGTCATTTTTTTTATTAAAAAAGTTGACGATAAACTTTCACAAAACACTTCGAAATACTTTTGTAATCCAACTTTAGGTATTAGTAAACGTTAATAATCTATCAAATTGATCACGGGGCGATGTGTATTCAATAGCTCCACGTCTTCAAATCATGTTCCGAAATCTCTCTTCCAAAACTTCCTGTCGGAGACCGGATGGAAAGTGGTCTCTCTTCTTCGTTTGACCAAGAAACAACGTCCAGGCAATTGACAAGACTGGCGACATCGTGTGGAAGCTGTAGGACTTGCAATCTCAGCCCCATTTAATTTGGTCTCCCATAGATAATACATGCAAGTGGCGCATTGATATTTTTTCCAGTTTTCAGTTATCAGTTTTTCTTGCGCTTTTCGATGAAACACACTCTGTTATAGTCACAGCCGTGATTTAACCAGTTTTAGAAACGTGAGAGTGTTTTCTATCCACACATACTAATCATATGCATATACTATATTCCTGGCATGAGTAGCAGGTCGCTGAAATGTTGCGCGATTTTTGACAGAATGTTCGAAAAAGTAGGGGGTAGGCTTAACAGGTTATAACTCCATTACATTTACTCTGACACCCAAAGGAACTCGTTACCTTTGGAATGCTCAGGCAGGACAGCAACGAACCTACAGTACCCATATGTGACTGACCGTCTTGATTCTTCGGTCTTATGTAGAAAAATTGGAAAGGTTTTACATTGGATAAAAGCAGAGACACAGAGCTACAAAATAGTATATCATACAATGCATTTGAGGTTATTTGGTTAACTACCTGCAGATTCATGCAGGGTAGTAACATCATGAGCTGGGATTATGCTTAATTGTTTACCTATCTAGCTAGCTACATGTCTTAACAAAAATGTAAGTAACCATTTCGGGTGCGTTCGTAAATTTAGTCTGGTCATCTACTCCGATTTCAGAGCACTCTCTTCTGAGTGTGCCAGAGCGCAGAATAACTGATGAATTTATGAACACTCAACACCCGTTCAAAAGTGTCAGTAAAAGTGTCAAAAATTGTAATTCAATTGTTGCAATCAGCACAGTTACAGTCATCAACGCTCTGGATAACATGACAACTGCCTAACCAGCTCTGCTAGGGCGAGTGAAATGGTCAGAGTGGAGTGTTCTCTCATTTGTGTCTGGAAGTAGCTAGCAAGCTAGCCAATGCTTGACTGCAAGGTCAGAATGTTCAGATCAACCCTACCGATCGGCCAGAGCGTCCAGTGTTTGCTCTGAACGCTCCGAGTGCAAACTTCTCTGAATTTACTAACGGACAATCTGACTGCATAGTTGCAGTCACTAATGCTCTGGATAACATAACAGGCTAACCAGCTCTGCTAGGGCGAGTAATGTTCAGTGAGCTGTTCTCTCATTTGTGTCTGGAAGTAGCTAGCAAGTTAGCTTGGCTTTTTGACTGCTGTTAGTACAGAATGATCTGATTAACCCTTTATTTTGATAGGAAGTCAATGCTGAGACCAATGTCTATTGTCCTGCATTGTCATTCTTACTGTGTCTGATCTAGCGGACTCATTAAACACAAATACTGAATTTGTAAATTAAGTTAGTGTTGGATTGAGCCCGTCTGTCTGTAAATTTAAAAAACAAGAACATCCTGCTCTCTGGTTTGCTTAATATAAGTAATTTGATGTATACCATTTACTTTTACTTTGTAGTTTTAGTCAGGTATGATAATTGAGTACTGTACTTAAGGACATTTAAAATCAGATACTTTTAGACTTTTACTCAAATAATATTTTACTGGGTGACTCACTTTTATTGAGTCATTTTCTATTAAGGTATCTTTACTTTTACTGAAGTATGACAATTCAGTACTTTTTCCACCGATGATGAGTATTGTGTTCACTTACGATATTGATGCATTCCATTACCACCTACTATGACCCTTAAATGGGGACATTATGGTAAGGAGCCATTTCTGTTTATAAGAGTGTGACTCTTTCTAATCTTAAAGATGATGGGATTTGTTGTATTAAGCAGTGTTTTAAACGATTTCATTTGATTAGTATTTTGATTGGTACAACATCAGTACTGTATGTTAAAATGCGTAGTGCCCTTGGCAATATGTTTGGATTTACATGTTCAAACAATTCACCTATACATCAATATACTTCACAGTCTAATGGTGTCAAACAGGGCCCACTACATTCTTACCAGTTAAATTATTTTAATTAAATTTAACTGAGCTAATCTCATGTTTTACAGAGAGCGTAACAACAATGTGGAAAATGGCCAATGCCTTTTATTTCAGACTAATAAACGCATTTCCTTTTCAAACCAGTCATCTGAGCATCATTAATAGTTGAAGGACCATCTTAGCTTGATTCAGTGTAATGACAATGTTTAATGATTTACTGATTGTGTTTAACAACCTTTTATATCCTTATAAGTTAGCAAAATAAGAGTTTCTACGTGAGTGACAAAGGTAGAGCGAAACAGTATGTGTAAAATACCACAACATTTTCACCAAGCCATAGTAGGCCTATAATGCCAAGCACCTCCTCATATATGTTTGCTCTTGAAGAGACCCAAAGGCCATGTAAATCAACTGGGAGATTTCATATCCTATAGTTCATCTCTGAGATAGCTCAAGCCATTCTCCAGAATGCATTTACTTAGCACAGTTAATTATAACAAACCTTATGCCAAGAACTTTCATTTCATTGAGAACGTTGAACTTTATTAAACATTTCTTTTATTAGGTTTCTGTCTTTCAGGTCAATGAGAGGTATGTGTCCTAGTTTGTACATTTTCAAAATGAGTAAAAAAATGTGCAACAGTAATATTGTCTCCAGTTAATCATGTGTTATCACACTCTGCTACATTCCCCTTCCTTTAAGCTTTCTTCAGAGTATTTGGAGCCTCACAAAAAGCATGATGCACTCAACCTTGAGAATGTATCAATAATTCAAACACATCATCCTCTCATGCTGTAGCTGTCTGAAATTGGGAAGACTGTGTCTGAAGGATAATATTGCACTCTGTCACATCCAACTAGCTGTCAACCGTGAGAGGAAGGGACACAGCCAATGAGTTGAGTGGGCAGTCAGCGGAACTCTCATTTCCATGATTTACAGTAACTATAGTAATCAGGAGGCTAAAACAGACTGTTCTGGCCAAAATGCTATTTTGATCACTATCAGAGTGATCACTGATAATTGGACTGATAATTGGAAGTCTGAGGTGAATCAAACCTGATACGCTGTGCAATTTTAAGATTGTATGTAATATCAGTTATAGTGTAATGTTGGTTGTTTCATGGAATTAAATGACATTTATTAGTGAATAAAGTATTTAACCATCCTGTTGTGTTTGTTTCATGTTAACTAATTCTGTGTTCCCGGTCCAAAATGACCGCCCCATTATAGCTGATTATAAATCCATAATAATACATATATTATCACCTAATGTTGTGTTAGATCTTTTTATCAACTTACATTATTTTGAACATTACAAATGTTGAACTTCAATTTGCTATTTATGGCCTGTAGGCCTCATTGACCTGAGCTCATGCAACCCATTTTTGAGTAGAAAAAGCATATTGTATGGATTATGTTGACTATAACAAATACTCAGATGAAAGATATTTATAACAGATGTATCACTATTTATCACAGACTACTTCACTGTCAGTTTCCTGGCCTCTCTCCTCCTCAGCAGTGTCATGATCAAAGATATGATCAAGAGCCTCAAATAGAGTATATCGTTTGGTCATTGTGCTACAACAGAATGAATTGTGAGCAATGCCTCAAAAAAGCTTTTTATACCAGAGCTGTGAGAAAACTTCTATATATTATTGAAACAATGTTGCGATTGTTTGTGAGAATGCCAACAGGTGTGGTTCCCGTGGGGGAAAGATTCTATTGGGGAAAGGTCCCTGTGGGGGTTGCCATGGAAGCCAAGAAGGGGAGTGTGTGTGTGTGTGTGTGTGTGTGTGTGTGTGTGTGTGTGTGTGTGTGTGTGTGTGTGTGTGTGTGTGTGTGTGTACTCAAACACACATGCATGTGGGAGTCTGGGAGAGGAGGTGTGTTCATCTGATGAATGGGCATGTGCCTGAACTCAATTTTGTACACTAATTGTAGTTTCACCCATTAATTTCTAATGACAGGTAATTTTTGACCCGGGAACACCACAGGTGTACAAAAGTTAAATAAAATACCCCAAATGTAATGAAAATCATCTAAATGTATTTTGTGTTTTCAGATGTCCTGTGTGGACAAAGTCATGGATCCTTATGACAATCAGATTAAATGAACTACATTTTTCAGAGAGAAAACTTGTAAATCACCATGAAGATTGAGGTTAAATATAATACTAACTAATCATGTTAACTTAACAAGTAATCGTAGAGCAGAAATATTATAGAGGATTCCATGCAAAAATAGCAATAATCCTGGTAAAGGTATTGTTACATATCAATTTACCGATAACAAACATTTTGGAGTGACTTATCTGATGAAAAGCTGATTAATTCCATAATCTGCCGCCCCTCGTAGTGTTACGCTAAATTCAACACCTTAACATACTGTACACTTAAACAAGTTGTGCCCCTCAAAATGAATATAAGGCAAGGTATTGCTCCCATAGGATTAGAGAGGATCAAGTGTACACAGCGTACAAAACATTAGGAACACCTTCATAATATTGAGTTACACCCCCCTTTTCCCTCAGTACAGCCTCAATGCTTCAGGGCAAGGACTCTACAAGGTGTCAAAATCCTTCCACAGGGATGCTGGCCCGTGTTTACTTCAATGCTACCCACAGTTGTGTCAAGTTGACTGGATGTCCTTTGGGTGGTGGACCATTCTTGATACACACGGGAAACTGTTGAGTGTGAAAAACCCAGGTGCATTGCAGTTCTTGACACACTCAAACCGATGCGCCTGGCACTCAGTGTACACTGCCTGCCAAGACAGTGGGTATTGACACAAATGTGTTTTATTTATTTATTTGTATTATCTTTTACCAGATCTAATGTGCTATATTCTCCTATACTAATTTAACATTTCCACAAACTTCCAAGTGTTTCCTTTCAAATGGTATCAAAATTATGCATATCCTTGCTTCAGGTCCTGAGCTACAAGCAGTTAGATTTGGGTATGTCACAAAAAAGTGGCGGATCCTTATTAAATGTAAGGTATCTGTTCATTTGTATAGAGTATAGGACCATCATTATGATTTTGTTGGGGAATTCATTATTTTTACAATGAGTTATGAAATATCATTGATGAGCTCAGAGTTTGGTCATCTGTTTGGTCATCAGTTCATAAACAAACTTCACATTTCACAAAATCATCAATGATTATAGTCTGTGCTTGATAAAAAATCTATTCAGCAATTAGATGGTGCTGGATTTGACTTGATTAATCAATTAAGCTATTTTGGTGGAAAATCTTCATGCTTGATAGTAAATAACAAATCTACTTGATCAATTTTGCCCCGTCTCTGCTGTGTCTGCTATCAAACCCATACATGGATAATTCTTAGATTTATGAAATTATGACTCACTGGCAATCAAGGAGGGAAGTTAGCTCTCTTCATTACCATACTTTTATCAAAGTGTGCATGGACTCTTGTGAGACAATATGAATATTTCACTGATATAATGTAATCAGAGAAGTCACCTCTCTGAGAAGTTTTCCCTCAATTAGTCCTCCAGAACACTCAAGACTGAGCACTGCTCTAATTTTGGCGCCCACCTGCAGTGCAGAAAATGCACTGTTACTGAAACTATAAAACACTTTACAATGACAATATTCAGAAAGGGTACAAAGAAGAATCAGCTATTTGTATAAAATGTAATATTGAGGATTACAGATTTTGAAAACCTGGAGCATTGACAGGATGATAAATACAATATTATGTGGATTATTTCTATGTAAACAACCAAGGATGGCTGTTTCAGAGAACATAGCAATGCTCATCTTTGTCTGTGGGATAATCTTGTTTAGTATTCCTCCTATAAATAGTAATGAAAACAAATATTCCCAGAAAGATAATACCTTCCATTTCAGTGAGATGTGCTCACTGCTCTCACTCCCCAGGGTTGAGCGATATATTTGGATGGCTGAATGAAGAATTGCTCATAATTCTGACCAACGAATCGTTTTATGCATCTTGTTAATGCATTTCATAAATTATCTGGCAGAGAAGGTAATTAGTGCAGGTGTTTTACACGTATTTATGCCATCAGGGTGCATAGTAGGATAGGATCACAGTCGGCTGGGTGAGATCCAGGGTATTAAATTAAGCCCAAGGTAACTGGAAGAAATATGGCCTCCAGTTGATGAGGAATGGGTAATAACATATTAGCCTATTCATCATCAAAATAAAAATAAATATATATAGAAAATTATGAAAGCAATTTTTTTACAAACATTTTAGAGACATATTAAAGCTGAGATCTGCGAAAGGCTAAACAGCCCCACTGGCCGCCTCATGTGCATTTGTTACTGTTTTTGTTTTGAGGAAATGCATATCCAGCATCATGGTAAAATGAATCGTAGTACATACTCTGATGTTAATTGCGCGTGCAATGATGTCAGAGGGATAAAAACTGTGATGGTGTTTTGAAGTAATGTCTTTGTTGTTGTAATATCACAAACAGACATGGCAGTTTCACCTCTATGGATTCAAGCTTTAAGTGAAATACTCTAACATAAACCTTATTTGATCTGTAGTTAAACCTAGAACATTTTTCATTTTGCAGCATTTATTGTATTAGCAGTCTACCACTGAACTATACAGTAGGATGATCAAAGTACACAAACTGCATGATGGTCAGCATGAAGGTCAAGTCATGTCATATACTGTACACTGTGTCTTGTATCTTGCATTTCAACTACCATGTCCACATGATGTGTTATAGCCAACAAGTTGTAATCAACAGATATAGCAACAAATATATAAATGTTCTCTCTGTAGGCAGATGTAGGACTACTGCTTCTACTGGAAGATATTGAGAACCGATCATTGACAGGACATTGAGAAGTAGTTCTGGATCCCAGTGTATTTAAGACATATTTGGGCAGCAATAACGTTGCTGGATTCTGAGCAGTGTTTTTCTAACCTAGCCAAATAATTTGCTCAAGGAGGAAAAATGATCAATGGACAGGGAAGCAGTATACCTGTCAGCTATTGCATAGTGTCATACTGACATACAGTTTATATACACTTAGTTGGAGTCCATAAAACTCGTTTTACAACCACTCCACACATTTCTTATTAACAAACTATAGTTTTGGCAAGTCGGTTAGGACATCTGCTTTGTGCATGACACAAGTAATTTTTCCAACAATTTTTTACAGACAGATTATTTCACATAATTCCAGTGGGTCAGAAGTTTACATACACTAAGTTGACTGTGCCTTTAATGTTACGAAGTTGTATTTTTAGTTGTCACTCTGAAATTTCCCCTGATGTTGGTCCCTGTACGGGGATCGCAGCCATAACAGGTTACAGCTTGGAAAATTCCAGAAAACAATGTTATGGCTTTAGAAGCTTCTGATAGGCTAATAGACATAATTTGAGTCAATTGGACCTGTGGATGTATTTCAAGGCTTACCTTCAAACTCAGTGCCTCTGCTTGACATCATGGAAAAATCCAAAGAAATCAGCCAAGACCTCAGAAAAAAACCTCCACAAGTCTGGTTCATTCTTGGGAGCAATTTCCAAACGCCTGAAGGTACCACGTAAATCTGTACAAACAATAGTACGCAAGTGTAAACACCATGGGACTGCACAGCCATCATACCGCTCAGGAAGGAGACGCTTTTTGTCTCCTAGAGATGAACGTACTTTGGTGCAAAAAGTCGAAATCAATCCCAGAACAACAGCAAAGGACATTGTGAAGATGCTGGAGGAAACAGGTACAAAAGTATCTATATCCACCTATATCTACAGAACCTGAAAGGCCGCTCAGCAAGGAAGAAGCCACTGCTCCAAAACCGCCATAAAAACGCCAGACTACGGTTTGCAACTGCACATGGGGACAAAGATCGTACTTTTTGGAGAAATGTCCACTTGTCTGATGAAACAAAAATAGAACAGTTTGGCCATAATGACCATCGTTATGTTTGGAGGAAAAAGGGGGAGGCTTGCAGGCCGAAGAACACCATCCGAACCGTGCACTTCACAAAATACATGGCATCATGAGGGATGAAAATTATTTGGATATATCGAAGCAACATCTCAAGACATCAGTCAGGAAGTTAAAGCTTGGTTACAAATGGACAGTGACTCCAAGCAATCTTTCAAAGTTGTGGCAAAATTAAGGACAACAAAGTCAAGGTATTGGAGTGGCCCTCACAAAACCCTACCCTCAATCCTACAGAAAATCTGTGGGCAGAACGGAAAATGCATGTGTGAGTAAGTAGCCTTAAAAACCTGACTCAGTTACACCGGCTCTGTCAGGAGGAATGGGCCAAAATTCACCCAACTTATTGTGGGAAGATTGTGGAAGGATACCCAAAATGTTTGACCCAAGTTAAACAATTTAAAGGCAATGCTACCAAATACTAAATGAGTGTATGTAAACGTCTGACCCATTGGGAATGTGATGAAAGAAATAAAATCTATTCTGATATTTCACATTCTTAAAATAAAGTGGTGATCCTAACTGACCTAAGACAGGGAATATTTACTAGGATTAAATGTCAGGAAATGTGAAAAACTGAGTTTAAATGTATTTGGCTAAGGTATATTTAAACTTCTGACTTCAACTGTAGATGGTGCGTGACGGATGCCCTTACCAGCAAGAGTCTGTTGTGCCTTGTTGTGGGAGCCTTGGTCCATTTGGTAGCATACCATAGCAAGCCATCAGTCAAGGCTGGCTTGTCTGTAGGGAAAATCCTCAACTAAGCATGGTGGTGACCCGCATATGCCGTCTGGTGCGTGCATATACCTCACTGCAAATGCAGTTAAAACATCACTGCTTCTCAATGTAGCATCTACTCCACAGGTGACAATAGCTCCCGGGTGAACCAGGTATTTCCACTCCCTTCTCTTCAGCAGAGATGTGGGAGAGCAGCAGTTGATTTTGTTGTTTTCAGTGTGGATACTTATAACTGGGTTGTGTTTATTAGGCACAAAACAGAAGGAAACAGCCTGACATTGAAAAAGGGAGGGACAACATGGTCCAAAAATAAATTATTAGTTTAGTTTTAAGTTGCAAAATGTTTCAAGTGTATTCCGTTGGGTGTCCTAATGAACACAACCCTGATCCATAGACTGCATTTGTGTGAATTAACGGTGTTCATTAGCAAGGGGTCTTTTGAGTCGGGTCATGTCTCAACGGCAGAAACTGAGAGTGCAAAGCCTTTCCCTGTGATGGGATTCGGAATCAGGGTTAACCAATTGTTGTCTTAGCACTTAGAGTACATCTAAGTGCATGCATATTGTTGGGTCTTCAATGATATAGGATGTGCACCATTATAAATACAGTTTAACTGATATTCTATATTGAATGGATTGCTGTGGCTCTGCATATTAAAATAACTCATGGAAAAGGACTAATAAATAATGCTTGTCTTACAACATTGTTTTTATTAGCTTTGCGTGCAAAATATCCAAACCTCTTGGGAATAAATGATTGACCACAACATAGTAAATTAATCAATCTTTTGGAGATCATAGATATGGGTAGATGGGGACATTAAATATCTAATTTGACATGAATATGTTAGATTCAAAATAATAGACAGATCATGTTGATGGCATATCATTTTGATCTATCTGCCTTAATTTGTATAGTAATTAAATGTGATGATGCCAAGACCAGGCATGTGGAACAATATGAAGAATCACAACAAAATGTCAGACAGTGATGGCAGGTGGGTAGCATGAATGGCTACAGAGAGCATTCATATCTCAAAAATACATTTCATCACTCACTACATGATGCAATTGGCGAGAGATGAAACCCATTCTAACAAGACTGCTTGAAGTGGAAGTTTTACTTACAATATTTTTTGAAAACATAATCACAATCAATACAGAGCTATTGTATGATGAGTGACAGACCCATGGATGTCATTGTAATTAAAATCTCATTGGTAATGAAGTCAGTGACGTATAAATTCACCTACTATGAATGCACATTCTAGGGCCCATCAGATTGCTCCTCATGGAATGTGGAGGCTTTGCCACGGAACATAACTCTAATTAGAATAGTAGCCTACGTTTTGAAGTTGTGCTAGGGGTATCTAGGGTACAGAAAGTATATATTTTTCAGATTTTGGGGAAAGAATGTAGTTTCCACTTTCAAAGCATTGGACAATATATATATTATATATATATCTAAATTATATATAATATATATATATATATATATATATACACAGTTGAAGTCGGAAGTTTACATACACCTTAGCCAAATACATGTAAACTCAGTTTTTCAAAATCCCTGACATTTAATCCTAGTAAAAATGTTCTGTCCTGGGTCAGTTAGGATCATCACTTTATTTTAAGAATGTGAAATGTCAGAATAATAGTAGAGAGAATGATTTATTTCAGCTTTTATTTATTTCATCGCATTCTCAGTGGGTCAGAAGTTTACATACACTCAATTAGTATTTGGTAGCATTGCCTTTAAATTGTTTAACTTGGGTCAAACATTTTGGGTAGCCTTCCACAATCTTCCCACAATGAGTTGGGTGAATTTTGGCCCATTCCTCCTGACAGAGCTGGTGTAACTGAGTCAGGGTTGTCATCCTCCTTGCTGGCTTTTTCAGTTCTGCCAACCAATTTCTATAGGATTGAGGTCAGGGCTTTGTGATGGCCACTCCAATACCTTGACTTTGTTGTCCTACATTTTGCAACAACTTTGGAGGTATGCTTGGGGTCATTGTCCATTTGGAAGAGACATTTGTGACCAAGCTTGAACTGATGTCTTGAGATGTTGCTTCACTATATCCACGTAATTTTCATCCCTCATGATGCCATCTATTTTGTGAAGTGCACCAGTCCCTCCTGCAGCAAAGCACCCCCACAACATGATGCTGCCACCCCAGTGCTTCACGGTTGGGATGGTGTTCTTCAGCTTGCAAGCCTCGCCCTTTTTCCTCCAAACATAACGATGGTCATTATGGCCAAACAGTTCTATTTTTGTTTCATCAGACCAGAGGAAATGTCTCCAAAAAGAATGATTTTTGTCCCCTTGTGCAGTTGCAAACCGTAGTCTGTCTTTTTTATGGCGGTTTTGGAGCAGTGGCTTCTTCCTTGCTGAGCGGCCTTTCAGGTTATGTTGATATAGGACTCGTTTTTACTGTGGATATAGATACTTTTGTACCTATTTCCTCCAGCATCTTCACAAGGTCCTTTGCCGTTGTTCTGGGATTGATTTCCACTTTTCACACCAAAGTGCGGTCATCTCTAGGAGACGGAACACGTCTTCTTCCTGACCTGTATGACCGCTGCGTGGTCCCATGGTGTTTATACTTGCGTACTATTGTTTGTACAGATGAACGTGATACCTTCAGGCATTTGGAAATTGCTCCCAAGGATGAACCAGACTTGTTGAGGTCTACAATTGACTTTCTGATATATATACACACATCAAAGGGTCCAGCACAGATGGACAAATTAGATTTCAGGAATGCTTCTCCTGACATAGTTGATCTGTCTGTTCTCAAACTTCACATCAGCATTCAATTACCTATCTTTGTAATGATTTTTGAGCTGAGGATAATATTAGAAATATCTGTTAAAAGAGTAGATATTGAGAATGTTTTAATATAAAGTAGCTCTTGACAAATTTAAGGTTGACTATTTTTGGCACCTGCAGTAGTTATTTCCTTATAGATTGTATTTGTAGGCAGCAGCTACTTTTCCTGGGGTCTAAACATTTTAAAGCACTTACATTCGCCCGCACAAAAAAAACAAAAAACAAAACGGAATGGTGACATTTGCGCGATCGGTTTTCTAACGCTCATTTGCACGTCTCGTCAATGATATCATGTCACCGTGTGGGACTGTGGGTCAATTAAACTTGTCAGAGTGGGCACCCTGATTCTAGTTTGTGAGCTAGTCAGGCTTCTGCCTGGGAAGGTCTCCCACTCAGATGTACAAGATGGGGAGGGGGCAGGGGTAGGTTGACCTCAGGTCTCCACACTGGAAGCCCGAGGTAGGGAAGGGAATCTATCAAATAGCGCACCTCTAACTTTGTGTGATATAGGATTTGTGCAATTTAGTGCAATTTAGTTTTATTTGTGTGTTTTTTGTTAGCAATAGAGTAATAGTGTAATAATTCGATTCTCTTTTTTATTTGTATTTATATACTACAGTACACTTTGTTCACTTCTTTTTGATATTCTTTTTTGATATTTATGAGTCTTATTTTTGTATATATTTTATATAGTTTTAGTTGTCGCCCAGGGAGCCATACAAGCTAGAAACGCTACAGCATACAACAATATCACAATGCATGCATATGCATGTGTTTGTACCTTTGTGTGTGTCTCATCACAGTCCCCGTTGTTCCATTAGGTGTATTTTCACCAGTTAAAAAATCTGATTCTACTGCTTGCATCAGTTACCTGATGTGGAATAGAGTTCCATGTAGTTATGGCTCTATGTAGTACTGTGCGCCACCCATAGTCCGTTCTGAACTTGGGGACAGTGAAGAGACCTCTAGTGGCATGGCCTCTTACAAAAACAAGTAGTGATGAACTCAATCTCTTTTCCACCTTGAGCCATAAGATATTGACTTGCATGCCATTCATGTTAGCTCTTCCTGTACTTTTAAGGGCCAGCTGTGCTGCCCTATTCTGAGTCAACTGCAATTTTCCCAAGTCCCTCTTTGTGGCATTTGACCACATTACTGAACAGTAGTCCAGGTGCAACAAAACCAGGGCCTGTAGGACCTACCTTGTTGATACCTTGTTTGAACATGACAGTTTACAATCCAGGGTTATTCCAAGCAGTTTAGTCACCTCAATTTGCTCAATTTCCACAATATTCATTAAAACTTGTTGAGGGTAGGGGGCAGTATTTTCACTTTGGATGAATTGCGTGCCCATAGTGAACTGCATCCTACTCTGTCCTAGATTGCTAATATATGCATATTATTATTACTATTGGATAGAAAACACTGAAGTTTCTAAAACTGTTTGAATTATATCTGTAAGTATAACAGAACTCATAGGGCAGGCAATCTTCCAAACAAGAAGTTAAATTATGAATGTGGGTCAACTTTGACGTCATCGCCCCCTCCTTTCCCAACAAGTTATGGATCTGGTAGCACTTCCTACGCCTTCCACTAGATGTCCTCATTCAGTAGAAAGTGGAATGGAGCTTTTGATGTGAACTTTGACCGAATGGGAGGGGAAATAGTCACTGTCCCGACAGAATGCCATTTTCCTGTGGCGCATTTCTCTGTGGGTGCCACCATCGTTCCATTTGGCTGCAGTTGAAAACGTATGATCCGGTTGGAACGTTATTGGATATATATGAAAATAACATCCTGAAGATTGATTCTCTACTTAGTTTGTCCAGTTTATTCGACCTGGAATATATATTTTTGAAGTTTTCGTACGAGTTGTCCTGGACCAGCAGTCAGTTTTTGGGCACGTGAGCAGAAAGTGGGAGCAAATGCAGGTAATTGGACACTAGGATTGGACATTATGGAACAAAACAATGATTTATTGTGGAACTAGGACTCCTTGCACTGCATTCTGATGAAAGATCATCAAAGGTAAGGGAATATTTATGATGTAATTTCGTATTTCTGTTGACTCCAACATGGCGGAGAAATACTTTTACATCTGAGCGCTGTCTCAGATTATTACATGGTAGGTTTTTTCCGTAACGTTTTAAAAAAATCTGACACAGCGGTTGCATTAAGAACCAGTGTATCTTTAATTATATGTCGAACATGTATCTTTAGTCAAAGTTTAGGATGAGTATTTGTTGTCTGGCATAGCTTTCTATAATTCCTCAATGTAAACCGAGATTTGTGGATATAACTATGCATATTATCGAACAAAACATAAATGTATTGTGTAACATGTCATATGAGTGTCATCTGATGAAGATTTCCAAAAGGTTAGTGATTCATTTTCTCTCTAGTCCTGCTTTTGTGACTCTATCTTTGTCTGGAAAAAATGGCTGCGTTTTCCCTTTGATTTGGTGGTGGTCTAACATAAATATATGTTGTGTTTTCGCTGTAAAACATTTAAAAAATCTGATATAATGGGTAGATGAACAGGATGTCTATCTTTCATTTGAGGTATTGGTAATGTGTGAAAGTTAAATATTTCTAAAGAATATTTTTTAATTCCCTGCGCCACCTTTTCAGCTGAATGGGGGGGTGGAGTTCCCCTCTGGATTTCCCCTTCCACTCCTTGCCATAACAGGTTGATGTTGTTGTGGTTAAGGTTTTAGTGAGTGATTTGTGCCAAATTACAATGCTTTTAGTTTTGGCAATATTTATGACTAACATTCCTTGCTAACCCTTCCGAAATGAACTCTTTGTAAAGTGTTGCAGTAATTTTAGTCGCTGTAGTAGCTGACGTGTATAGTGTTGAGTCACTGCATACATAGACGCACTGGCCTTACTCAAAGCCAGTGGCATGTCGTTAGTAAAGATTGAAAAAAGTAAGGGGCCTAAACAGCTACTCTGTGGAATTCCTGATTCTAGCTGGATTATATTTGAGAGGCTTCCATTAAAGAGCACCCTCTGTGTTCTGTTAGAGAAGTAACTCTATATTCACATTATATCAGAGAGTGTGAAGCCATAACACATACGTTTTCCAGCAGCACACTATGATCAATAATGTCAAAAGCTGCACTGAAGTCTGACAAGACAGCCCCCACAATAATTTGATCATACATTTCTCTCAGCCAATCGTCAGCATTTTTTGTATGTGCTGTGCTTGTTGAGTGCCCTTCCCTATAAGCGTGCAGAAAGTCTGTTGTCTACTAGGCAAAACTGTGGTCCTATGGACAGATACTCCAATCTCCGCTGTGGAGCTTTGCAGCTCCTTCAGGGTTATCTTTGGTCTCTTTGTTGCCTTTGATTAATGCCCTCCTTGCCTGGTCTGTGAGTTTTGGTGGGTGGCCCTCTCTTGGCAGGTTTGTTGTGGTGCCATATTTTTTCAATTTTTTTTATAATGGATTTAAATGGTGATCAGTGGGATGTTCAAATTTTCTGATATTTTGTTCTAACCCAGCCCTGATCTGTACTTCTCCACAACTTTTTCCCTGACCTGTTTGGAGAGCTCCTTGGTCTTCATGGTGCTGCTTTCTTGGTGGTGCCCCTTGCTTATTGGTGTTGAAGACTCTGGGACCGACAATAGACAATTGGCCTGATTGGACAGCTCAGAGCTTTTGCTCTTTCCTGTCCATTAAGGGGCAGTCCGGGGGCAAGGAAGGAGGGTGTGGTCAAGCAAGGCATCCCCCGAGTCTAAATGCCCTAAGGTTTTTATCAGAACAGGCATAGATTAGTTACTGTTTTTTCCTTTCCCGACATGAGTTTGTTGTGATTAAAACCAGCTTTATTAAAATGACAGCTCACAGCTATGCGGGGAGAGGGGTGGGGGTGCTAAGGAATGCATCCACACTTTTATACACACACATTTTTTTTGTATTTTGTAAATTGTATTTTTGTATATTTTATGTTATTATGATTATTTTTGACTTTTTTGGGGGTCAGTTTCAGCATTATGGACATGGGTGTGTCTGTGGTCCATTTGGCCTGTCCCACAGCTTCTTTCAATGATGGATTATGAGTGGCTCTGTTGATGAACCTCTGGTCAATGATTGACTGTCTATTATTAATTGATGTCCAGATATGCTGTAAACAGACTCTGGGGCCTTTCGGCACAGGTGTAAATATACTGAGATCATGTGGCACTTAAATAAAGTCCACCTGTGTGCAATCTAACTAATTATGTGGCTCTTGAAGGTAATTGGTTGCACCAGATCATATGCACACACCACTTTTATTTTTATTTTTTTTATTTTTTATTTTTTTTGAAACAAGCTATTTTTTAAATTTCTCTTCACACATTTAGACTATTTTGTGTATGTCCATCAAATGAAATAAAAATAAAAATCCATTTAAATTACAGGGTGTAATGAAAAATAATAGGAAAACGCCAAGGGGGATGAATACTTTTGCAAGGCACTGTACTTAGATGTGTAGTGTCAGTGTTTGTTGCTGGCATGTCATACATAAGTTTACTTATCTTGCCAATGAAAAGTAGTTGGCAATATCAGTGGGTTTTGTGATGAATGAGCCATCTGATTCAATAAATGATGGAGCCGAGTTAGCCTTTTTTCCCAAAATGCCATTTAAGGTGCTCCAAAGATTTTTACGATTGGGCTGCCAGACTTATTTCCCATACCTTTTGCCTCATCTTCTCAGCCATACACATTTTTAATTCCTCATCAGTCCAATGGGATTTAACAGTTGTACAGTCATTTTCTTAATGGGTGTGTGCTTATTAGTAACTGGAATAAGCAATTTCATAAAGCTGACAAGTGCAGCATCTGGTTGCTCCTCATTACACACCACAGACCAGCAAATATGCTTTACATCATCAACATATGAATCATTACAAAATGTATTGCATGACCTCTTATACATTATATTAGGCCCAGCCTTTGGAACTTTGGTTTTCCTAGATATGGCTACTATAGTGTGATCACCACATCCTATAGATTTGGATACTGCTTTAAAGCAAATGTCTGCAGCATTAGTAAAGATGTGATCAATACATGTTCATGATTTCATTCCTATGCTGTCTGTAAATACCCTGGCAGGTTGACTCACAACCTGAACTAGGTTGCAAGCACTGGTTACAGTTTTTTCTTTAGTGGGCAGCTTGAGGAGAGCCAGTCAATATTTAAATCACCCAGAAAATATATTTACCTGTTGATATCACATACATTATCAAGCATTTAACACATATTATCCAGATACTGACTGTTAGCACTTGGTGGTCTATAGCAGCTTCCCCTTGTATCAGGCACAGTGGTATACTGCACAACAAGGTTGATGCCTATCAATGCACCATTGCCTGAGAGGAGAGGGCATGTCACTCAAATCCAAACCCATTAACCTTTCTAGGGCAGGCGTTCTGCTAGCGGAACCCCTCGACAACATTCCGCTGAAAAGGCAGCGCGCGAAATTCAAAAATATTTTTGGGAAATATGTACATTTCACACATTAACAAGTCCAATACAGCAAATGAAAGATAAACTTCTTGTTAATGTACCCATCATGTCCGATTTCAAAAAGGCTTTACAGCAAAAGCACAACATATGAATATGTTAGGTCAGAGCCAAGTCACAAAAACACACACAGCCATTTTTCCAGCCAAAGAGAGGAGTCACAAAAAGCAGATATATAGATAAAGTTAACCATGAACCTTTGATGATCTTCATCAGATGACACTCATAAGACATCATGTTACTCTATACAAGTATGTTTTGTTCGATAATGTTAATATTTATATCCAAAAATCTCAGTTTACATTGGCGTGTTGTGTAGTAATGTTTTGATTCCAAAACATCTTGTGATTTTGCATAATAAACATTGATAAAAGATACAAGTGTTATTCACAGAATTAAAGAGA
Organism: Oncorhynchus kisutch; assembly: GCF_002021735.2. NCBI lineage: Eukaryota > Metazoa > Chordata > Actinopteri > Salmoniformes > Salmonidae > Oncorhynchus > Oncorhynchus kisutch. The sequence goes on from NC_034194.2 coordinate 5,899,864, forward strand.
GACTTCTCCTTAAACTTCTTAGAGATGGGGGGCAGCATTTCCACTTTTTGATAAATAGCGTGCACAATTTCAACTTCCTGCTACTCATGCCAGGAATAAATTATATGCATATGATTAGTAGGTGTGGATAGAAAACACTCTGAGTTTCTAAAACTGGTTCAATCATGTCTGTGACTATAACAGAACTTATGTAGCAGGCAAAATCCCAAGGAAAAACTGTTCAGAATAAAACATTTTTTTTCCCTCTGACAGTTCCCTCAGTTGTCTTTGCCAAGGGAAATTAGATAGCGCCCATTTTACAGTTCCTACGACTTCCACAGGATGTCACCAGTCTTTGGAATTGGGTTGAAGTTAATCATTGGTGAAACAAAGAAGAGGCACTTCCTGGAACAACGTTACACTTTTGATAGTTACGCTTGAGTGAAAAAGGAGCATGTTTTGTTTACTTTCTCTATCGAATACAGTTTGCCCCGTCTACAATTTGATCGATTATTAATGTTTAAAAACACCTAAAGTTGTATTACAAAAGTAGTTTGAAATATTTTGGCAAAGTTTATAGGCAACTTTTGAAATGTTTTGGAGTGACGTTGTGTTTTGGAAAGCAGTTTTTTTCCGGATCAAACCTGCTTTATAAATGGACATTTGGGTATACATGGACGGAATTAATCGGGGAAAAAAATGACAAATTGTGATGTTTATGGGACATATTGGAGTGCCAACAAAGAGGCTCGTCAAAGATAATGCATGTTTTATATTTTATTTCAGCGTTTTGTGTAGCGCCGGCTACGCAAATTATTTTGTTTTACAACTCGTTCAGGTGGTTCAGGGGGGGTGCATGCTATCAGATAATAGCTTCTCATGCTTACGCAGAAAAGCATTTTTAAAATCGGACATGTTGGCTGGATTCACATCGAGTGTAGCTTTAATTGAGTACCCTGCATGTGTGATTCAATGAAAGTTAGAGTTTTATCGCGTTTTATTTGAATTTGGCGCTATGCATTTCCAGAGGCTATTGGCCACTTGAGACGCTAGCGTCTCACTATCCGCAACCGCTGTGTCCTATTTCTAAAAAACTTTACGGAAAAAGCATAATCTGAGCACTGGCGCTCAGAGCCCAATCCAGCCAAAGAAATATCCGGCATGTTGGAGTCAACAGAAGTTAGAAATAACATTATAAATATTCACTTACCTTTGATGATCTTCATCAGAATGCACTCCCAGGAATCCCAGTTCGACAACAAATTACTGATTTGTTCCATAAAGTTATATAAAGTCCATCATGTATGTCCAAATAGCCCCTTGTTGTTAGCGTGTTCAGCCCAGTAATTCATCTTCATGAGGCGCGACCACTGCATCCAGACAAAAAACTTGAAAGTTTCCGTTACAGGTCGTAAAAACATGTCAAACGATGTATGGAATCAATCTTTAGGATGTTTTTCACATAAATTATCAATAAGGTTCCAACCATAGGATTCCATTGTCTGTAGAAAAGCACTGGAACGAGAGCTAACTCTGTCGGGACCGCGCGTCATGAGCCTGAGACACTCTGCCAGACCCATGACTCATTCAGCTCCCATTCCCCCCTCCTTTATAGCAGAAGCCTGAAACAAGTTTTAAAGACGGTTGACATCTAGTGGAAGCCTTAGGAAGTGCAATTTGACCCCATAGACACGGTGTATTCGGTAGGCCAAGCTTTGAAAAACGACAAACCTCAGATTTCCCACATCCTGGTTGGATTTTTCTCAGGTTTTTTCTGTTATACTCACAGACATCATTCAAACAGTTTTAGAAACTTCAGAGTGTTTTCTATCCAATACTAATAATAATATGCATATATTGTAACGGTTTTCTAGTGGTGATGAAGGAGAGTCGGACCAAACTGCAGCTTGTCGATTGAGATTCATGTTTAATCAAATAAAGAAACACGAACACTACACAAAACAATAAACTTAATCGAAACCGAAACAGCCTATCTAGTGCAAACTAACCGAGAGTACACATAGGACACTAAGGACAATCACCCACGACAAACTCAAAGAATATGGCTGCCTAAATATGGTTCCCAATCAGAGACAACGATAAGCACCTGCCTCTGATTGAGAACCATTCCAGACAGCCATAGACTTTGCTAGATAACCCACTAAGCTACAATCCCAATACCACCACCAAAACCCCAAGACAAACACACCACAATTACAAAAACCCCATGCCACACCCTGGCCTGACCAAATACATAAAGATAAACACAAAATACTTTGACCAGGGCGTGACATATATTAGCATCTGGGACAGAGTAGGAGGCAGTTCACTCTGGGCATGCTCTTCATTCAAAAGTGACAATGCTGCCCCCTATCCCAAAAAGGTTAAACAGAACCAAGTCTTCACAAGCACAAAGCAGGGTTGGAAATTTAACATTACCATCTTTTCATAACAGTGAGGCTGCCAGATGATGACTTTGTCTTAAAATGGCACCATGGTCCCCTTTTCTCTCTGTCATCCGTCTCTCATTACAAGGTAATGTGTGGAACCTGTGAAAGAGAAACCGGTGCCGTAAGTTTTCAAATGCAGTTCATAGCGAATGCAGTAGAGGTCTCTTTAATTACAATGTGAACAATAGGTCAATTGTCTGCATACAGTTCTGAGAGTAGCAGATTTACAACATGGGAGCACCATGGAGAAAGCAGCTGTCAGCAAGGATTTTCTTTTTGGGACAGCTAATATGTTGCTAAGGATTCCAGTGAGCTACCCCTTGTGAAGATGCAGGAAACTAAAACTTATATTATGGTGTGCTCATTGCATGTGGGAAATCACTTTGCATTTGTGTACGTGTTCCTAGTGCATGAGCGGAGGTACTTGCCAAGGGGGTATATGTATGCTCAATGGAATGAATATCACCATCCTAAATGTTCAATGGTCTGACAGTTCCGATTTCTATCAGCAGCTCACCTAACTAAATACATGGTAGCTTCTCAGTCTCAATAAACATCTGTTTTTTCTCTCTATTTATTAACTTCAAAGTGTATTTCATGTACAGTGACAGTCAATGTATTTTGAGGGCTTTTCTGGATGAACATCCATGGGAAATTAAAATAAATTGTATCTCTAAACAATAAACCATTGTTGGCAACATGTAAAGCTTAATACAAGACAAACATAAACAGTAGAGAATTGAGACAAAATCAGACTTGCAGAGATGATCAAGTGATATGTATCTGGTACAAGGGACAACACAGGAAAAGACACATACCTTAAAACTACTCAAACAATGAACATGAAATAATTGAATTGGTTATCCCCCTGAGTCTGCTGCTTACTGTTGGTTTGAAAGGGGGATATAAAGCCAGAGAAGGAGCTCACTGTTGGTTTGAATCCGAAAATATAAAGCTATAGAGGGAGAGTTTTGCTGTGAAGTTTAGCCTGCTGTCATGATGTCCACCTCTAAGGATGCAGAGGCTTAATTTAGATTTTGGGGAGTAAAGTATGACACGGCATCAGACAGAAGAGTCTTCCACAATTAGAAAACAGTCCAAAATGTACTTATGGAAATCATTAAAGAGAAACTGAATGCACTGATTCTGCATGTGTTTCTCTGTTGTTCATTAAGAAAAAATTGATTTCAGTCTTGTGGGTGTGGTTCGATCAGGGACGGATTAATGCAGTGGCTTACCGGGGATGAAGCCCCTGGTCCAAGGCCCGTAGGGGGCCCAAAAGGCAGAAAAAAAACATACATAATATACACACTTTATGTTTGTCACACCCTGATCTGTTTCACCTGTCCTTGTGATTGTCTCCACCCTCTCCCCGGTGTTGCTTATTATCTCCGGTGTATATATCCCTGTGTTTCCTGTCTCTCTGTGCCAGTTTGTCTTGTTTGCCAAGTCAACCAGTGGTTTTCGTTGCTCCTATTATTTCCCCCCAGTCTCTTTTGGTTCTTGTCCTTCTGGTTTCAACCCTTGCCTGTCCTGACTCCAAACCCACCTGCCTGACCACTCTGCCTGCTCTGTCTTCAAGCCTGCCTATCCCCTTGTTACTGAATCTCTGCCTGGCCTGCCCTCGAGACTGCCCTTTGTCTTGTACTGTTTTGGACTCTGACCGCCTGTCCCCGAACTACGTTTTGCCTACCCCTTGGATTAATAAATATCAGAGCTCAACCATCTGCTTCCTGTGTCTGCATTTGGATCTCGCTTGGGGCCTTATAATGTTGATGTTTACTTTATTTTGACTGTTATGTGCTTGTGATAAAACCTAATCCACAGTTATTCGGAAAGTATTCAGACCTATACTTTTTCCACATTTTGTTACATTACAGCCATATTCTAAAATGTATTTTTTTTAAATGTCATCCGTCTACACACAATACCCCATGATGACAAAGCAAAAACTTGTAAAAAATGTTTTACACATTTTTGCAAATGTATTAAAAAATAAACAACTGAAATATTACATTTACATAAGTTTTCAGACCCTTTACTCAGTACTACCTTTGGCAGCGATTACAGCCTAGAGTCTTCTTCGGTATGACACTATAAGCTTGGCACACCTGTATTTGGGGTGTTTCTCCCATTCTTCTCTGCAGTTCCTCTCCAGCTCTGTCAGGTTGGAAGGGGAGCGTCGCTGCGCAGCTATTTTCCAGTCTCTCCAGAGATGTTCGATTATGTTCAAGTCTGGGCTCTGGCTAGGCCACTCAAGGACAATCAGAGACTTATCCTGAAGCCACTCCTGCGTGTCTTGGCTGTGTGCTTAGGGTCATTGTCCTGTTGGAAGGTGAACCGTCGACCGTTCTGAGCTCCTGATCAGGTTTTCATTAATAATCTCTCTGTACTTTTCTCCGTTACTTTTTCTAAGCAGACTGTCATGTGCCTTTTACTGATGAGTGGCTCAGAGACTTATGGCCAGAGGTGAGAGAGGTTGTTTCCTCTCCTTTCTTCTCACTCTTCCTTTTGAGTCCTTGGCTGGTCTCGCATGCTGTTTTTTTTTCATTCTTTTTTTTTTCATTCTTTTTTTTTTCATTGCACTAACAGAGTGACTAAAGGATGTGTCCTTTAAAGGCCCAATTGATGGAGTGCTGCAGATATAGTTGTCCTTCTGGAAGGTTCTTCCATCACCATAGAGGAACTCTGGAGCTCTATCAGTGTGACCATAATATTTGTATTTGTATACAAAACATATATGAATGTGTGATGGCCGAACGGCATAGGCATAGGCTAGATGCAGTTGATGGTATAGAGTACAGTATATACAGTACATATGAGATGAGTAATATAGGGTATGTAAACATTAAATAAAGTGTCTAGTGATACATTTATTACATCCAATTTTTTATTATTAAAGTGGCTAGAGTTGAGTCAGTATGTTGGCAGCAGCCACTCAATGTTAGTGATGGCTGTTTAACAGTCTGATGGTCTTGAGATAGAAGCTATTTTTCAGTCTCTCGGTCCCAGCTTTGATGCACCTGTACTGACCTTGCCTTCTGGATGATAGCGGGGTGAACAGGCAGTGGCTCGGGTGGTTGTTGTCCTTGATGATCTTTTTGGCCTTCCTGTGACATCGGGTGGTGTAGGTGTCCTGGAGGGCAGGTAATTTGCCCCCGGTGATGCGTTGTACAGAACACACTACCCTCTGGAGAGCCTTACGGTTGTGGGTCGAGCAGTTACCGTACCAGGCGGTGATGCAGCCTGACAGGATGCTCTCGATTGTGCATCTTTAAAAGTTTGTGAGTGTTTTTGATGACAAGACAACATTTCTTCAGCCTCCTGAGGTTGAAGAGGCGCTGCTGCGCCTTCTTCACCACGCTGTCTGTGTGAGTGGACCCTTTCAGTTTGTCCGTGATGTGTACGCCGAGGAACTTAAAACTTTCCACCTTCTCCACTACTGTTCTGTCGATGTGGATAGGGAGCTGCTCCCTCTGCTGTTTCCTGAAGTCCACGATCATCTCCTTAGTTTTGTTGACATTGAGTGTGAGTTTTTTTTCCTGACACCACACTCAGAGGGCCCTCACCTCCTCCCTGTAGGCCGTCTCGTCGTTGTTGAAAATCAAATCAAGCCTACCACTGTCATGTCGCCTGCAAACTTGATGATTGAGTTAGAGGCCTGCATGGCCATGCAGTCATGGGTGAACAGGGAGTACAGGAGAGGGCTGAGAATGCACCCTCGTGGGGCCCCAGTGTTGAGGATCAGCGGGGTGGAGATGTTGTTACTTACCCTCACCACCTGGGGGCGGCCCGTCAGGAATTCCAGGACCCAGTTGCACAGGGCAGGGTCAAGGCCCATGGTCTCGAGCTTAGAAGAGTTGTGGAACCTATTACCCGGATAATTTGACTGTTGAACTCTTAATCCCATGAGACATGGGAACAAAGCAGTATTTCTTTCTCAACATTATCGAAATGAATCTAAGATAACACAAGAAATCTGTAATTCATTCCTTTTTGCAGAGGACATTTTAGTTGTGCAATGTTATATGTAGCTAAGGTGTTTGGTGCATTATTTCTCAAGTAAAAAAATGTGCGACATGTTGTCTTATCCGCTGCACCACAGCTGTATATCCCGTCTTAGTGAGCATTGTCGAAGCAAAAACCCAATCCAACCCTCAAGTAAGTCATGACAAACTCTCTCATAAAGACTGACTAGACTTTGTAGTCAATTTGACACTAGAATAAATGTTTCTGACTAATATCGATGCCATATATGCCATTTTTTTTATCAGAGAAGATGTTTATTGCCTTCAGTTGCACTTTAAGTTATCAAAAGTGACTGAAATACGCAGTTGAATGGATGACCGAGACCAACTGTTCTGTCGGCAATGTTCACAATCTGGTGACACAAACTATGACAATTCATCTAAACCAATTAAAGCAACATGCAACAATTTCAGAAATGATAGCTGAATTTAAACCCATGGGACTATTATCCACAATAAAAAAAATCACAGCTCCATTTTTAGCCATACAGAATTACTTAAGCATTGCATCAAGGTATGTTAGATGGACGTAAGCCCAGATGGTTACATGTTACAGATAGATTCAAATTGAACAGAACATAGTGTTTAACTGTCACCCCTGCAGCTCTGAAATAATGACCCATCTCTGTGAAAGTGATGCGGCCTGCCTATCTCCCTCTCTCTCTATTTGCTGTCCTTCTCTCTTTGCCACATTTATTTTTAGCTAATCCAGACATGTAGCACAGCAGGGGAAAACTGCTGTATCTGGTGAAACAAGAGCATGAATAATTAAAACAGCGTTATTAATGAACTTCCAGACATTATGTTAATGAAACTGATTTCGAGTCTAATTTGTCAGCTTGATTTCTGTTGTCTGTTCTTGCTTTTTGTGCGCAATAAGATATTATCATAATAGCTATGACATTGACAGCCAGGCCTGCTGTGAGAGAGGTTTACTCATTCGGGGAGTGTTAGGCTTTTATAGTTTTCAGTGCTGATGCTCGCCAAGGAGGTGTGTTTCCCCCACCCAATCTTACTTTAGGTCAAGCATCCATCTCCCATCCAGGTACATTCTCTATCTGACTGTATTCAGTATTCAGAATTTGTGACTGATGAAGCAGTTCTGGGTGGAAGATTGAAATCAATGAGGCTAATTTTTTTGGGAATATTTCAACTTCACTCCCTTGCCATTGGTGACAATAATACCTTCTGTTGATTGATTAGATTTATAAAGGCCCAATGCAACCATTTTTAAATCAATATCAAATCCTTACTGGGTAACATTAAATAAGTACCTTGTTGTGATAGATTTCCATTAAATTTGCCAAAAAATTGCAATTTTATCAAAAATAATTCTCAAGAAAGACTTTTGCTAGGACTGTCTGTGAGTGGTCTGAATGGAAAGGGGAAAACTGAAAACTTGCTGATATTGGCAGAGAGGTTTAGAACTCTATTAATACATTTATCGCATTGTGATGTCACCATGAAAAGCCGAAACTCCCACCCATGCAAACCTGCTGATTAGAAGGTCCAGTGTACTGTAGATTGTATTTTCAACCAGCAACTATCCACTCGATCGACTATGGAAACGCTCTGTTCGGGGGCCTTCCAGCGAAATCACTTCAGAGGCTACAACTTCACCAGAATAGTGCTGCCAGAGTCCTGACTAGGACCAAGAAGTCAGCCCACATCACCCACAGCCTTGCTGAACTCCACTGGCTACCTGTCAACTATAGGATTGACTTTAAAATCCTCCTCCTAGTGTTGCCTTGAATGGATTGAGTCCCACCTACATCACAGACCTAATTTCTATTAATGAGCCATCTCACACTCTCCAGTCCAGCAACTCCCCACTGGTTCAAGTTCCCAAGACATGTCTCTGTACTATGGGGGACTGAGCCTTCTGGTGGTCAACCTAACACTAACCAGCATTAATAACCTTTTGTGACTAGGGGGCAGTATTTTCAATTTTGGAAAAATAACGTGCCCGTAGTAAACGGGATATTTGGTCAGGACAAGATCCTAGAAATGCATATAATTGACAGTTTAGGATAGAAAACACTCTAAAATTTCCAAAACTGTAAAAATATTGTCTGTGAGTATAACAGACATGTTGCAGGCGAAAGCCTGAGATAAATCCAATCCGGAAGTCCCTCATGTTTTGAAAGCGCTGCGTTCCAATGCTATCAACAAGATTACTTTTTCTCCGTATTCCCCAAGGGATCTACAGCATTGTGATGTAGTTTTACGCATTTATGTTGAAGAATGTCCGTAAGCGGCTACATTTCTCAAGTGGTCACATGATGCTCCCAGAGAGATTCTCGCATAAAATACAGAGGTAGCCATTATTCCAATCGGTCCTACTGAAAAACAAATTGTCCCGGTGGATATATTATCAAATATATATTTGAAAACACCTTGAGGATTGATTATAAACAACGTTTGCCATGTTTCTGTCGATATTATGGAGCTAATTTGGAATCTTTTTCAGCGTTTTCGTGACTGCAATTTCCGGGCTATTTTTCAGCCAAACGTGAAGAACAAATGGAGCTATTTCACCCACAAAAATAATATTTTTGGAAAAAAGAAACATTGGCTATCTAACTGAGAGTCTCGTGAGTGAAAACATCCGAAGCTCATCAAAGGTAAACGATTTAATTTGATTGCTTTTCTGATTTCCGTGACCAAGTTACCTGCTGCTATCTGGACAAAATGCTATGCTAGGCTATCGATAAACTTTAGCTTTGGATAGCTTTGGATGTAAAGCATATTTTGAAAATCTGAGATGACAGGGTGATTAACAAAACGCTAAACTGTGTCTCAATATATTTCACTTGTGATTTTCATGAATAGGAATATTTTCTAGGAATATTTATGTCCGTTGCATTATGCTAATTAGTGTCAGTCGATGATTATGCTCCCTCATGCGGGATGGGGAGTCACTAGAAGTTTCAACAATGGCTGACACTTAAATAACGTGCCATAGAATTCTGCGGCAGCCCGCAAGGTGTGTTGCAGTATGAGCAACTTTGACAGGAAGAACCACCGTACAGTGTCCATATTTGGACAGCATCACTTTAATATCATGAGCATACATAACACAACAGTTTAATCCCTACTCAGGAAATTATTTCCATTCACACTATTTCACAACCTTATCATCAAACTGTTACAGATAACCTTGGTCCAGGGGTATTGTCAGTAAAAATCTTGTGACAATTAAGTTGAATTCCAAGGTTAGCTGGGAAGCCCAATGTGGTAAGCTTTGCCAGTGCTTATACTTCAAATACCATAAATATGGATACGCCAACTGTTTTCAAGCCACATAAAGGTCTTGGGCTGTTACATATCAACGTGCAAAGTTTGATGTCAAAGATAGACCTTCTTGATATCTATGTGGAGGTTACAAGCCCCGATATGTTGGTTCTCACAGAGACTTGGCTAAATGCCTCGATCCATGTGGTGGCTCCAACTTCCTCCGGCTCCTCCATTTCAATCTCCTCATCTTCCCCATGAGGCGATGACACTTCAGCACATAAAAAGGGAATCATGAATGAAAGGGAATTGTACAAGTTATCAATCAGATTGCAAGGTGACAAAGTTTTCACTCAAAAATGTGAGAAAACATGTAACATTTCATATCTGATAGTCCATAACTGAAATAATTATAATTCATTCCTGTAAGGAGCAACGTCACAAACCAGCTAGACCAGGATGATTTAGTTACCAAGCTGACTACAAACCTGAGTGTCAAAAGTCATTATAGCTGGCTTTCATCAGAAGGGTACATACTGTAAATTCTACACTATATATACAAAAGTATGTGGACACCCCTTCAAATGAATGGTTATGGCTATTTCAGCCAAACCCGTTGCTGACAGGTATGTATTAGGTCAAGCACACAGCCATGTAATCTCCATAGACAAACATTGGAGGTAGAATGGCCTTACTGAAGAGCTCAGTGACTTTCAATGTTGCACCGTCATAGGATGCCACCTTTCCAGCAAGTCGACCACCGAGTGCTGAAGCGTGTATCGTGTAAAAATCATCTGTCCTGAGCTGCAACACTCACTACTTGAATTCCAAACTGTCTCTGGAAGCAACGTCAGCACAAGAACTGATCGTCTGGAGCTTCAGGAAATGGGTTTCCATGGCCGAGCAGCCACACACAAGCCTAATATCACCATTCGCATTGTCAAGCGTCGGCTGGAGTGGTGTAAAGCTTGCCACCATTAGACTCTGGGGCAGTGGAAATGCGTTCTCTGGAGTGATAAATTGCACTTCACCATCTGGCAGTCCGACAGATGAATCTGAGTTTGGCAGATGCCAGGAGAACGCAACCAGCCCGAATGCATAGTGCCAACTCTAAAGTTTGGCGGAGGAGGAAAAATGGCATGGGGCTGTTTTTATGGTTCGCTAATGCATAGAATGACTTTCAGGACAATTCTGTGATTCCAACTTTGCGGCAACAGTTTGAGTAAGTTCCTTTCCTGTTTCAGCATGACAATGCTCCTTGCACAAGGCGAGGTCCATACAGAAATGGTTTGTCGAGATCAGTGTCGAATAACTTGACTGTCCTGCACAGAGCCCTGACCTTAACCCCATTGAACAACTTTGGGATAATTTGGAACGCCGACTGCAAGCCAGGCTTAGACACTCAACATCAGTGCCCAACCTCCCTATTGCTCTTGTGGCTGAATGGATGCCCCCTCAGTAATGTTCCAACATCTAGTGGAAAGCCTTTGCAGACGAGTGGAGGCTGTTAATACACAAAGGGGGACCAACTGTATGTTATTGCCCATGCTTTTGGAATGGGATGTTCGACACGCAGGTGTCCACATACTTTTGGTAATATATTGTATTTTTAGGAATCATAGCCATCAGAGATACAATACACAATATATGTAGCTATGTAGCTAGTTAGCTAGCTAGCTAATACTTACTGTAGCTAGCTATTTATATGGGGATAATACAATTTACTGCAATCCTGCAGAAGTTCTTTCTTCTGCCTGGCTGGCTAGCCAACAATTTTTTATATTTTTTATTTCACCTTTATTTAACCAGGTAAGCTAATTGAGAACACGTTCTCATTTACAACTGCGACCTGGCCAAGATAAAGCATAGCAGTGTGAACAGACAACAAAACAGAGTTACACATGGAGTAAACAAGTCAATAACACAGTAGAAAAAAGAAAAAAGAAAAAAAGAGCATACATTGTCTGCAAAAGGCATGAGGAGGTAGGCGAATAATGACAATTTAGCAGATTAACACTGGAGTGATAAATGATCAGATGGTCATGTGCAGGTAGAGATACTGAGGTGCAAAAGACCAGAAAATTACATAAATAAATAAAGTATGGGGATGAGGTAGGTAAATTGGGTGGGCTATTTACCGATGGACTATGTACAGCTGCAGCCATCGGTTAGCTGCTCAGATAGCAGATGTTGGTGAGGGAGATAAATGTCTCCAACTTCGTTCCAGTCACAGGCAGCAGAGAACTGGAATGAAAGGCGGCCAAATGAGGTGTTGGCTTTAGGGGTGATCAGTGAGATACACCTGCTGGAGCGCGTGCTATGGGTGGGTGTTGCCATCATGACCAGTGAACTGAGATAAGGCGGAGCTTTACCTAGCATGGACTTGTAGATGACCTGGAGCCAGTGGGTCTGGCGACGAATATGTAGCGAGGGCCAGCCGACTAGAGCATACAGGTCGCAGTGGTGGGTGGTATAAGGTGCTTTAGTAACAAAACGGATGGCACTGTGATAAACTGTATCCAGTTTGCTGAGAAGAGTATTGGAAGCTATTTTGTAGATGACATCGCCGAAGTCGACGATCGGTAGGATAGTCAGTTTTACTAGGGTAAGTTTGGCGGCGTGAGTGAAGGAGGCTTTGTTGCGAAATAGAAAGCTGATTCTAGATTTGATTTTGGATTGGAGATGTTTGATATGAGTCTGGAAGGAGAGTTCACAGTCTAGTCAGACACCTAGGTACTTATAGATGTCCACATATTCTAGGTCGGAACCATCCAGGGTGGTGATGCTAGTCGGGCGTGCGGGTGCAGGCAGCAACTGGTTGAAAAGCATACATTTGGTTTTACTAGCGTTTAAGAGCAGTTGGAGGCAACGGAAGGAGTGTTGTATGGCATTGAAGCTCATTTTGAGGTTAGATAGCACAGTGTCCAAGGAAGGGCCAGAAGTATACAGAATGGTGTCGTCTGCGTAGAGGTGGATCAGGGAATCGCCCGCAGCAAGAGCAACATCATTGATATATACAGAGAAAAGAGTCGGCCCGAGAATTGAACCCTGTGGCACCCCCATAGAGACTGCCAGAGGACCGGACAACATGCCCTCCGATTTGACACACTGAACTCTGTCTGCAAAGTAGTTGGTGAACCAGGCAAGGCAGTCATTAGAAAAACCGAGGCTACTGAATCTGCCGATAAGAATATGGTGATTGACAGAGTCGAAAGCCTTGACCAGGTCGATGAAGATGGCTGCACAGTTTAGTGCCTTAAGCGTGGCTGAGGTGCACCCGTGACCGGCTCGGAAACCAGATTGCAATTGCACAGCGGAGAAGGTACGGTGGGAATCGAGATGGTCAGTGATCTGTTTCATGACTTGGCTTTGGAAGACCTTAGAAGGGCAGGGCAGGATGGATATAGGTCTGTAACAGTTTGGGTTCAGGGTGTCTCCCCCTTTGAAGAGGGGGATGACCGCGGCAGCTTTCCAGTCCTTGGGGATCTCAGACGATATGAAAGAGAGGTTGAACAGACTGGTAATATTCATATCTAATCACTAGCCAGTTCATTGTATGTAGCTCTAGCTCATACCTATGATAAACGCTCTTCAAATTGTCAATGTTTTTTATTTTGTACATTTAGCTACATCAAATAGAAAAGCCAAGAGAAGAGCTAAATCAAGTAGGCTAATTACCTAGCTCATTTTTTACTCGACTTGTTATATAAAAAAACACACTCATTTTCATCGGAAATGAAAATGTACTTTATATAATTACCAACACAAAAAAATTGTATACAGTTTCTTGCCTTAGTAATAACATTGTTGTCCTGATCTTAATGACAGAGCTGTCAAAGTTGTGAATGTCACGTTCTGACCTTTATTTCCTTTGTTTTGTATTTATTTAGTATGGTCAGGGCGTGAGTTGGGTGGGCAGTCTATGTTTGTTTTTCTATGATTTGGGTATTTCTATGTTTCAGCCTAGTATGGTTCTCAATCAGAGGCAGGTGTCATTAGTTGTCTCTGATTGAGAATCATACTTAGGTAGCCTGGGTTGCACTGTTTGTATGTGGGTGATTGTCTATGTTGTAGCTTCACGGTCGTCATTTGTTTATTGTTTTGTATACAGTGTCAGTACTTTCTTTATTAAAGATTTACCATGGACACTTACGATGCCGCATTTTGGTCCGATCCTTCTCGCCTCTCCTCTTCAGATGAAGAGGAGGACGGCCGTGACAGTGAAAACCTTTCAGATCCAGGCGAAATGCCTCCATCTGAAGATCAAAGGTAAACGATTACTTTGATTGCTTTTCTGATTTTTGTGACCTAGCTACTTAATGCTTAGTGTACATAATGTTATGCTATGCTATCGATAAACTTACACAAACGCTTGGATTGCTTTCGCTGTAAAGCATCATTTCAAAATCTGAGACGACAGGTGGATTAACAAAAGGCTAAGCTGTGTTTTGCAGTATTGCACTTGTGATTTCATGAATATGAATATTTTTTTGTAATATTATTTGCTATTCAGCGGTTGCTGATGAAAATGATCCCGCTAACGGGATGGGTAGCGTCAAGAAGTTAAAAGTCTCTCTTTAACTTGATACGGCTAGACGTTCTGCTAGCGGAACTCCTCGACAACAACCAGTGAAATGGCAGAGCGCCAAATTCAAATTAAATTACTATAAATATTAAACTTTCATGAAATCACACATGCAATACACCAAATTAAAGATACACTTGTTGTTAATCCAGCCAACGTGTCTGATTTCAAAAAGTCTTTACGGCGAAAGCAAACGTGCGATTATCTGAGGATAGCACCCCACCAAACAAACACATGACATTCATATTTCAACCGGCCAGGCAAGACACAAAATGCATAAATAACAATATAATTCATGCCTTACCTTCGAAGATCTTCTTTTGTTGGCACTCCAATATGTCCCATAAACATCACAAATGGTCCCTTTGTTCGATTAATTCCGTCGTTATATCTCCAAAAGGTTAATTTATTTGGCTCGTTTGATCCAGAAAAACACCGGTTCCAACTCATGCAACATGACTACAAAATATCTAATAAGATACATGTAAACTTGTTCCAAACATTTCAAACACCTTTCCTAATACAACATTGGGTATTTTCTATCGTAAATAATCAATACAATTTAAGATGGGATAAACTGCATTCAATAGCGGATAAAAACAATGTGGAGCGAGCTTTCAGGTCGCGCACCCCTAACAAACAGTACACTACACTCAACCCTCATTCTGAACAGCCCTACTTCTTCATTTCTCAAAGGAAAAACATCAACCAATTTCCAAAGACTGTTGACATCCAGTGGAAGCGATAGGAGCTGCAAGCAAGTGCCACAAGCAAGTGCCACAGAAATCTGAACCCCATTGAAAAGAGTGTCCTCAATTTTTGTTTTCCTGGGTGGATTTTTCTCAGGTTTCCGCCTGCCATATCAGTTCTGTTATACTCATAGACATTATTCAACAGTTTTAGAAACTTTAGAGTTTTCTATCTAAATCTACCAATTATATGCATATCCTAGCTTCTGGGCCTGAGTAGTAGGTAGTTTACATTGGACACGCTTTTAATTCAGAAGTGAAAATAGTGCCCCCTACCCTAGTGAAGTTAAACATCATGATCAATACTCAGGTGCACCTGGTGACAATAAAAGGCCACTCTAAAATGTGCAGTTTTGTAACACAACACAATGCCACAGATGGTCTCAAGTTTTGGGGGAGCATGCAATTGTCATGCTGACTGCAGGAATGTCCACCAAAGTTGTTGTCAGAGAGTTTAATGTTCATTTCTCTACCATAAGCTGCCTCCAACATCGTTTTTGAGACATTGGCAGTACGTCCAACTGGCCTCACAACTGCAGACCACGTGTAACCACGCCAGACCAGGACCTCCACATCTGGCTTCTTCACCTGCGATATCGTCTGAGACCAGCCACCCAGACGGCTGATGAAACTGAGTAGTATTTCTGTCTGCAATAAAGCCCTTTTGTGAGGAAAAACTCATTCTTATTGGCTGGGCCTGGCTCCCCAGTGGGTGGGCCTATGCCTTCCCAGACCCACCCATGGCTGCGCCCCTGCTCAGTCATGTGAAATCCATAGATTAGGGCCTAATGAATTCATTTTAATTGACTGATTTCCTTATAAAACTGTAACTCAGTAAAATCTTTGAAATTGTTGCATGTTGCGTTTAAAAATGTATCTGATTTATGCAAATGTACATTGGATTGTGGCCACATTGATCTTGTCCCTGCTTATAAGTATTGACAAAAAGCATATTGATGAGGAAGTTAAGAATTAAAATGGACTTCCTAGGGCATGCCTTTTGTTAAATAGCAGAAAACAAATAATTCAGTCAACATTTATTCCGGCTTTGGACTATGGCGATATTGTCTATAATGCAGCTGCTACTGTATTAATAAAGCAATTGGGATCAGTTTATAATAGCACACTTCTCTTTATTACGGACGACAGGTACGACAGTACACATCACTGCATTCTGTATCAGAAAGTAGGCTGGCCCTCTGTTAAGTCTCATAGATCAATACACTGCTTTCTTTTTGTTTATAAAGCCCTCTTGTGCAAACTTCCAACATACCTTACTTCATTTAAATTACAGACACACTGTAGAGTCACCAGACCCAATCAGAGGGATGGCTAACTCTGGAGATCCCTTTGATGTCTTTTGAGTTAGGTAGATCTGTGTTTATTTTTATTTTCGCCTCACTTGTGGAGTGATCTCTAGAGCTCTCTAAAGTTGGATGTTTTGGTGTCATTAGGGCAATTCAGACAGCTGCTTGATGACTTTTACAGAAGTTACAGTTTTTACAGAAGAATGTGTTTGTTTTTCAGAATCTTGTTTTGTAAGTTACTTTTCTTTTATTGCGTTGGAATTGTAAATATTATGAATTTGTATGTTTGTGTGCAGGAGTCCCTTGTATAAGAGTCCTTGATCTCATTCGGATTTCCATGTTTAAATACATTTAAATAAAAAACAATGATATATGACAATTGATTTATATGCTTTATTGTATGGCTATGTTATTGAGGACAATGAAATGTGCCATGTCCCACGTGAAAGAATACTATAGCATACTGTGGTATAAATACTATAGTATTTACAATAGTGTTTGTGCGGACTGTAGTATACTGTAGTATTTGCGTTAGTGTTTTTGTTTTATTATCTTCAACATAAAAGTGGAGGCTTTCTCCTTCAGGAACCCAACTGGAGAAATATTCAAAGAGTACATTTTCCATAATCTGTAGAACTAGGGTCTGAATTTCTATAACCTGTAGGGATCACAATATCTGGTATACTACACCAGTCTATAGAAAGTACTACACATGATCGAGCGATACCAGTGTGTAGTATAGTATTCTACAGTATACTACAGTTATAGAATTCTATAGAAATACTATATAATTCTATAGTAAGTACTGTGGTATTTTTTCATGTGGAGTGTAGCAGAATAACTAAGATGTTATCCGTATACAGCCATTTGTCCTGGGCCACCACAGCAGAGCTATTGATACCTTTTTGTGCCAGTGATGACTCCAACAGAACCACTATTAGCCTATTACGATGACAGGATGATGTGACAAAAGATAAGAAAGAGCCATTAGTCTCTCAAGGTTCATTTTAGTACTGACATCTGACTATCTACTGTCATTAAATGTCATATTACAACATCAACAGATCAGTTTATCTTTGTTTAGACACCTAATCTCTCTTAACTCAACCATGAGATATTCTTTTGTCACTGACCCCAGCTGGCAATGTCTTTATCGCTGCATCATCAAAGTTAATGATCCACTGATTCTGTACACTACATTTTCTCTCCTCATCACCTGCAGAGAGTATATCTCTATAAGAGAAGTCAACAGTTTCTCCCTCAGTTCAGGTTACCCCATACTGTGATTAATGTGTTCACAGGCCTGTCTACGTGTCAATATCTATAAACAGCTGGCCTCATCCATCATATTTTCCTGCTGACACCCACAACGTAAATCAGATCATATTGCAGAGGCCATTAATCACGCTCGTAAAGAAAGACATCTCGAATTAGCAACCCTGAATGCTCCTCATCACATAAAATAACAAAAATGTAATCATCTCATATTGTGTTTGATAGGCTAGGGTGAAACATTAACAGAGTCGTACAGTGCGCTGGATTCTAATGTGGGCACGTTTCTGTATTTTTTTAATGAATATAGACATTGTAGTGAGGTACGTTAGTTTGTATTGAACTACACAGAGTCATTCCCAGAGACAGTCTGAGGATGTCTCCTGACACTATTGTAGAGCTTTCGGTAAAACTTAATAGTACATTGTTATAGAATTGAAATACAAGTAAAAACATGGAATATAACCTTAAGGACAAAGGATTATACCATTTCATGTGTACAACATCTAAAGACCTGCATCACTATACTGAGAGATTTGCCGTTTCTAAAAGTACGTATTTGGGTGTTTTTGGGACCTCTATCAGTGGCCCCTTTACTATAGAATGAGCAATGAGGAAGTCTATTGCTGGTTCTGTAAGTTTCTCAAAACCAAGTGAAATTGCAAAAAAAGTGCCTGGACTCTTCTATGACATGCCATTTACATAAAAATGTTGATTTGATTTGGTTGATTTTTCCTTTAACATCTATTAATGCATTAAAAATGTATTACACACAGGTAAAATGATACACAGCATATCATATGTTTTTTTAATAAGCATTCATATGAGTGGCTCCATACAACATCCTTTACTGTATCGAAGCATTTTGCTAAATGCATTACAATGAGTCTGTCTTAATTGTTTAAAATATGTCCTCTCCTCATATCCTCCCCCTGACCTACACTGTTTGGGAAAGACTTGACAGGTGAAAACAATGGAAGAAGCTCATCATAAGGCTGGCTTTCACCTGGTTTGTTCTTAGTTTATCCAGATCAGCGCAATGGAGAAGAGGCCATGGGAGGATGGTTTAGGCAATTGAGACACAGTTTCTCACACAGGTAGCTTCCAGAAAGTGTTACAGTGTTGTTTCCTCTAGGGGGCAATAGAATCAGGGACACTTCTGTGTAGTTTCTCTCTAAGTGACTGCTCCGCTGTTGCTGCTCCTGCTGCTGGTTCTGCCAGTGCTGTGGATCGGATTAATAGGGCTGAGGCCAAAGGCCAGCTTACTCAGGATCAGCCCCATCCTGCTCTCCAGAGCCCCACTCTGCCGACCCCAGCACTCATTTCAGGCAGGGATTAAACTGGCAAGTACGCCACTGTTACGGGAGGGGCATGTGTGTTTAAAATAAAGATACTGTAGATTTAACCAACATCATTGTTGCAGAGTGAGATAGATGAATGTGGGGAAAAATATGCTTTTCATGTTGATGTCTGAAGTTATAATAAACTGACTTACAGGAGAAATTAGGGTTAAGTGCCTTGCTCAAGGGCATATCAACAGATTTTTTTACCTAGTCGGCTCAGGGATTCAAACCAGTGACTTTTCGATGACTGGCCCAACGCTCTTAACCGCTAGGCTATCTGCCTCATTTTGGAGATGGCAGCGAATTGTATCACCACCTCTATGTACCTCTTTTTGTTTCTTCTTTTTTTCAGTGGGAAAAGCAGAGATGCCCAGTGTAAAATTAGGATCTGTATCATGTGCATGGGGGAATGAGGCATAGAGGCCTGTAATCAAGGCGGTTAAATGGGAATAGTTTAATTTCCTTTTGTGTAAACAAATACTCTGAGTAGTCCCGTCCGGAGCTGTGGGTAATCGGCTGCTATAATACAACAGAACACCTTGTCCCGAGCTGAAAAGAATACTTCCTGCATTTAACAAAATCAATGTTTCTACTTTTAAAATGTGTCTTGATATGTCAATTGCTTGTTTTAAAAATGCCCTGTAAAGTTACAATTGCACAAATGATCAAACATGTAATGGTACTTTTTTCAAACATTAAAGTATTGTGTAGTGATGGCCTCTGGGTAGTAACCCTACACATGTACACTATCGGTAAAATGTTTTAGAACACCAACTAATTCAAGGGTTTTTCTTTATTTGTACTATTTTCTACATTGTATATTAATAATGAAGACAACAAAACTAGGAAATAACACATGGAATCATGTAGTAACCAAAAAAGTTGAAGATTCTTAAAATAGCCACCCTTTGCCTTGATGACAGCTTTGCACACTCTTGGCATTCTCTCAACCAGCTTCACCTGGAATGCTTTTCCAACAGTCTTGAAGGAGTTCCCACATATGCTGAGCACTTGCTGGCTGCATTTCCTTCACTCTGCGGTCTGACTCATCCCAAACCATTTGAATTTGGTTGCGGGTGGGGGATTGTGGAGGGCAGGTCCTCTGATACAGCACTCCATCACTCTCCTTCTTGGTCAAATAGCCCTTACACAGCCTGGAGGTGTATTGTGTATTTGTCCTGTTGAAAAACAAATGAATGTCCCACCAAGTGCAAACCAGAGTATCGCTGCAGAATGCTGTGGTAGCCATGCTGGTTAAGTGTGCCTTGAATTCTAAATAAATCACAGACAGCGTCACCATGAAAGCACCCCCACACCATAACACCTCCTCCTCCATGCTTTATGGTGGGAAATACACATGCGGAGAACATCTGTTCACCCACACCGCATCTCACAAAGACACGGCGGTTGGAACAAAACATCTAAAATTTGGACCCCAGAGGACAAATTTCCACCAGTCTAACATCCATTGCTCGTGTTTCTTGGCCCAAGCAAGTCTCTTCTTATTACTGGTGTCCTTTAGTAGTGGTCTCCTCTGAACAGTTGATGTTGAGATGTGTCTGTTAATTGAACTCTGTGAAGCATTTATTTGGGCTGCAATTAGCCTAGTGGTTAGAGTGATGGACTAGTAACCGAAAAGGTTAGAAGATCGAATCCCCGAACCGACAAGGTAAAAATCTGTTATTCTGCCCCTGAACAAGCCAGTTAATTAACCCACTGCTCCTAGGCCGTCATTGAAAATAAGAACATGTTCTTAACTGACTTGCATAGTTAAATAAAGGTAAGATAAAAACTCAAATGAATGTTTCCTCTGCAGCAGAGGGACCTCTGGGTCTTCCATTCCTGTGGCGGTCCTCGTGAGAGCAAGTTTGATCATTGCGCTCAATGGGTTTTGCCACTGCACTTGAAGAAATGTTCAAACTTCTTGAAAAGTTCCATATTGACTGACCTTCATGTCTTAAAGTAATGATGGACTGTTGTTTCCCTTTGCTTATTTGAGCTGTTCTTGCCATAATATAGACTTTGTATTTTACCAAATAGGGCTATCTTCTGTATATCCCCCTATCTTGTCACAACACAACTGATTGGCTCAAACACATAAAAAAAATCCACAAATTAACTTTAAAATAAAAAATTAAAATTCCACAAATTAACTTTTGACAAGGCACACCTGTTAATTGAAATGCATTCCAGGTGACTACCTCATGAAGCTGGTTGAGAGAATGCCAAGAGTGTGCAAAGTGTTCATCAAGGCAAAGGCAAGGTGGCTATTTAAGAATCTCAAATATAAAACTACATGATGTCATATGTGTTATTTCATAGTTTTGATGTATTCACTATTATTCTACAATGTAGAAAATAGTTTAAAAAATTGAAGACAAAGCCTTGAATGAGTAGGTGTTCTAAAAAGTTTGACCGGTAGTGTATTTGTAGTGTTTCACAAAAATAAAAAAAATCAGGGCATTAATAATACGATTTTCCCTGAAGTCTTATGAAAATAGCCCTTATGCTTAGGCTCCATGTACTATAGAGCACTACAATGCCCAGCCAGACAATTTTACCAATGCTCACTCTTGAGAACACAATGCTGATCTAAGTTAGTCACTGGAGCAGGTACATAGATACAGTATTATATTTTTTTAAATACACATTTTGGACGTGCAATGCATTTAAAAAAAAATTATAACCATTTCCAGATAGAGGGGTGGGGATAGTGAAGGGCATCTACTGTACTTGTGTGTGGCAGCAGGGAGGCAGCAGTCTGTGAAGGTGGAGATGAGATGTAGAGGGGGACAGATGACAAGTATTCACGGTCAGGTTCGGCTCATCATTCTGTATTTAGCACCTCATAGCTCTCAGATGTGCTACACACAGCTGAAGGGGAGAGGATTGCACCTCCACCGCGACAACAGCACAGCCTGTCTTTTCGCTCAGCTCAGGGCAACATGACTGCAGGGGGTGTGAATACCTCACCATTGTCACTCTTATACCCTTTTCAATATACTGAGCTGAGCAATACTGGGCTGGACCAGTTACGCATCCACCATGGTTGCTGGAACCACGCTGGAAAGGGCATTGTGAAAGAAGAATATCCAAGTTAGCCAAGTACAGTTTGGGTCTGCATGATAGTGTGGAAAGGCGACTACTGGATTGGGATTTAGGCCAGAGAGATTATTTTGCAGTGGATGGAGAAAATTGTGTATTTATTTGTTTGAAATGGCAACTACAGGATAAAACCTCTTTGATATACACCCCATTTCATTTTTAAGGGGGTACATTATATACGTTTAAATAGTCCTCTAAATACTGTTATATGATCAAGATGCATGGTTGAATTATTTCACAAGATACATTTACTGAATTAACTGTACAGTGTCATAAAAGTATCAAAACCTTTGACATCATTTGCTATCGCTTCCTGTAGGATTCACAGTATCTAGGTCCAACCAACCAACCAGTGTTTGCACAATTTGCTTGTCTGTGTCTTTGCAATGGCACCTACCCTTACCCTATTTTCACATGCTAATTAGTTTTGTGGCAAGCTGTTGTGGCAAATTTGCGGAGAACTTGGGACTTTTACGTTCAATCTGCATTTTTTCTAAATGTAGTTATACAGTACCAGCCAAAAGTTTGGACACACCTACTGTACTCATTCAAGGGTTTTTCTTTATATCGTCAATTTTCTACATTGGAGAATAATAGTGAAGACATCCACACTATGAAATAACACATATGGAATCATGTAGTAACCAAAAAAGTGTTAAACAAATCAAAATCTATTTTACATTTTACATTCTTCAAAGTAGACACCCTTTGTCTATGAATTTTAATGAATAAGTAAGACACTCACCGGACAACTTCGGTAGGTAACTTAAAACCTGTTGAGGATAGGGGGCAGTATTTTCACTTTGGATGAATTGCGTGCCCATAGTGAACTGCATCCTACTCTGTCCTAGATTGCTAATATATGCATATTATTATTACTATTGGATATAAAACACTCTGAAGTTTCTAAAACTGTTTGAATTATGTCTGTGAGTATAACAGAACTCATAGGGCAGGCAATCTTCCAAACAAGAGGTGAAATTCTGAATGTGGGTCAACTTTGACGTCATCGCGCCCTCCTTTCCCAACAATATATGGATCTGGTAGCACTTCCTACGCATTCCACTAGATGTCCTCATTCAGTAGAAAGTGGAATGGAGCTTTTGCTGTGAACTTTGACCGAATGGGAGGGGAAATAGTCAGTATCCTGACAGAATGCCATTTTTCTGTGGCGCATTTCTCTGTGGGTGCCACCGCCGTTCCATTTGGCTGCAGCTGAAAACGTATGATCCGGTTGGAACGTTATTGTATATATATGAAAATAACATCCTGAAGATTGATTCTCTACTTAGTTTGACCAGTTTATTCGACCTGGAATATATATTTTTGAAGTTTTCGTGCGAGTTGTCCTGGACCAGCAGTCAGTTTTTAGGCACGTGAGCTGAAAGTGTTAGCAAATGCAGCTAATTGGAAACTAGTATTGGACATTATGGAACAAAACAACGATTTATTGTGGAGCTAGGACCCCTTGCACTACATTCTGATGAAAGATCATCAAAGGTAAGGGAATATTTATGATGTAATTTTGTATTTCTGTTGACTCCAACATGGCGGAGAAATACTTTTACGTCTGAGCGCTGTCTCAGATAATTGCGTGGTAGGCTTTTTCCGTAACGTTTAAAAAAAATCTGACACAGCGGTTGCATTAAGAACCAGTGTATCTTTAATTATATTTAGAACATGTCTCTGTAGTCAAAGTTTATGATGAGTATTTCTCTTATCTGGCATAGCTTTCTATAATTCCTCCGGATATTTTGGAGGCAGTTCTGAACATGGCGTCAATGTAAACCGAGATTTGGGGATATAAATATGCATATTATCGAACAAAACATGAATGTATTGTGTAACATGTCATATGAGTGTCATCTGATTAAGATTTTCAAAAGGTTAGTGATTCATTTTATCTCTAATCCTGCTTTTGTGAATCTATCTTTGGCTGGTAAAAATGGCTGCGTTTTCCCTTTCATTTGGTGGTGGTCTAACATTAATATATGTTGTGTTTTCGCTGTAAAAAAAAATCGGACATGATGGGTAGGTGAACAAGTTGTTTATTTTTCATTTGAGGTATTGGACTTGTTAATGTGTGAAAGTTAAATATTTCTAAAGAATATATTTGAATTCCCTGTGACACCTTTTCAGCTGAATGGGGGGGTGGAGTTCCTCTCGGGGATCGCCTTGCCATAACAGGTTTTAAGTGACCACCATTTACCTTGCAGGTTAACTTATTAACTAGCTAGATATCTTTGTTTCCATTTTCCAAATAATTTTTATTCTCCCGATGACTGGTAGTCAATGGTTACTGGTCTTGAAACTCTTGTTCACCAGAAAAGTATTCTGTTAAATATTATGCAACAGATTCAAATAGAATCTCAAGAGAATTGTTTAATTAATAATATCCTCTTGAAGCTAGGGGGCACTATTTTTATGTTTGGAAAAATAACGTTCCCAAAGTAAAGGCCTATTTCTCATGACCAGATGCTAGAATATGCATATAATTGACAGATTAGGATAGAAAACACTCTACAGTTTCCATAACTGTAAAAATATTGTCTGTGAGTATAACAGAACTGATATTGCAGGCGAAAGCCTGAGGAAAATTATTTTGAAACCCCTGTGTTCCTATGCATGCCTATCCTCCATTTAAAGGGGTATCAACCAGATTCCCTAAGATGTCAACAGTCCTTAGACATAGTTTCAGGCTTTTATTTGGAAAAAATTAGCATGAAGGATCACATTGCGTAAGTGGAGAGGTGGGGTCTCTCAGATTGAGTTTTGCGCAATTGAGTAAACCGGCTATTGTTCCTCCCGCTGTTATGGAAAAAGCTACACACTCGGTTGATATATTATCGAATATATATTTTAAAAACTACCTGAGGATTGATTATAAAAAAAGTTTGACATGTTTCTGTGGACATTATGAAGACTATTTGGAATTTCCGTCTGCGTTGTCGTGACCGCTCTTTCCTGTGGATTTCTGAACATAACGCGACAGACAAACATCAGTATTTTGGGTGTAAAAATAATATTTTTGGAACAAAAGGAACATTTGCTGTGTAACTCGGAGTCTTGTGAGTGAAAACATGCGAAGATCATCAAATGTAAACGGTTAATTTGATTGCTTTTCTGATTTTTGTGACCAAGATTGATGATGCTAAGTGTACATAATGCTATGCTAGGCTATCGATAAACTTACACAAACGCTTGGATTGATTTCGTTGTAAAGCATAATTTCAAAATCTGAGACGACAGGGTGATTAACAAAAGGCTAAGCTGTGTTTCGCAATATTGCACTTGTGATTTCAAGAATATGAATATTTTCTAGTAATATTATTTGACTATTCAGCGGTTGCTGACGAAAATGATCCCGCTGCAGGGATGTGTGCGTCAAGAAGTTAACAGAAAAATAAATATTATTGTTGACAAAGGTTTGCCACAGATTCACCACTAGTGGCAAACATTTGCACATTTCTGGAAACATGGCACACTATTATTTAGTGTGCCGCAAATTTGACACAAACTTTTGGGACGTTTACTTTGTCCCTATTACCATGTAACTAACACAGTAATAATAGTGTTTACGTAGTATTTACAGATGTTTTACTATGTAAGGGAATACCCCCCTGAAATGGACAAAAATTAATGGGAAAACATTGGCATTGGACAAACCATATACACGGTGTCCAATACCACCCAATCCGGCGTTGATTCGTGTAAAGTTGATTGCAAATGCCATATGGCAAATGCCAGTTGTAACACTTTATAATTCCAACAGGTGGCGAGTGCGCTCCACCTTGGTTTTTCATATTGGAAATGCAACACGTTCGATTTTTGGGTCAATTACACATGTGTAAGAACTGTATGAATATACTTTTTTATTTTATTGTACTTGCGCACAAGGAATATGTTTTGTCCATTTGCAATATGATTTCATAGGAAGTCAAAAGTCAAAAGTAAAAAATAGCAAAATTTTATAAAAAACTTCACACATCCTTAAAAAAGTGCTTTCTGGACCGTTTTTCAAAATTCTTTCGATTTTTGTGTCAATTACACATGTATAAGAACTGTATCAACATACTTTAGTCGTATTTTATTATCATAATTATTATTTATTTTTTACTTGTGCATAAGGAATATGATTTGTCCATTTGCAATATGATTTCATAGGAAGTCAAAAGTCAAAGTCAAAAGTCACTTTTTTTGGGGCCAAATGCCATAAGAAATTTGACATGCTCAAAAATCTTGCAGAAATGCAAAATTTACTGGCCTGATGAACTCGGGATGGCCGGGCAGTGACAGTTGTTCCTTTCTATCACTCGTTGTGTTGATTTTATCATGTCCATTTGGTGATGTTTTTTTCACTATAGAATCATATTGCAAATGCACGTGACTTTGACGTGAAGTGGATTTTTTTTTCTCTCTATTTTCATTTTGGACCTTTAATCCCAGAGAAATGTCCATAACTCAAAAACCGTTGAGGCCTAGACGCCATATTGTTCGGGGCCAACTGCCCATTATGCCAAACCTACGCTCACCAAGTTTCGGCTTTGAAATATTTTCCATTTTGGAGATAAGGCCCTGTCGTGATTCGCGATGTATCATACAATTGCAATATGATTGCTTATGCCCTCTTGTGGGATTTTCCGGGACAGCGGAAAAATGATTATTTTATAAAACGGAAACCGAATGCCCGAGAAAGTTTGTTTGATGACTTCCCGGTAGGTCCGGCCCTGCCGCTCGTTTTCGGACGTCTAGTAAGGGACTGTACAGTTGCAATATGGACTTTCTCACTAACCATACAGCAAATGTCAAAATGTTCCCTTAAGGTATGTAATTACATGGTAATAGGGCTGTTTCAGAATCAATTATTACACAATTGCAAGGTGCCAGTACTATTGAATCCATACGTAATCCCAAGGTGGTTGATAAATAGGCTAGGACCTGGTAACAGCAATTGTAACAAGGAACATCCTGTCATTAACTATTGGCCATTTTTTATTTGTTTATTTCCATGTTATGACCTGGCTCAAAGGCAATACCGACTCAAGTGTAATCTAAGAACAATGTAGTTACATAGCATATACTTGTAATTATCATGTACCTACCCAGGAGAAAGCAATTTAAATAAAAGTGAAACCCAGTAGGGTAAACCTTTATAATTACTGTGTAGTTACAATGTAGCAACCTTTGCAGACAATAGGCTAACCAGCAGAAATTAGGAGACAGGATAATATTAGGTATAGCTAACCCTTTTAGTTAGATTGTAACTAAAATCTAACAATCTTTAACAACTAACTCTGTAATTACGAAGTTGTTACAAGGGATATACATGTACTGTAAGTCACTACCACCAAAATAATCTAGGCTATGACTCCGTCAGCTGTTGTAAAATGCACACCCTATTATTAACTACAGCTTCAGTTATCTTATTTCTATATTATCTGGCTCAAAATATGTACTGAATTAAATGTAAGAGCAATGTATTTAAAATGGATATGCATGTAACTATAACGTACCAACCAAGGATCAAGCAACTTCATGTAAAGTGAAACACATAATTGTATATCCTTTGTAAATATTATGTACCTGCCTTGAAAAGTTTTTGGGCTTTATTTCCCTAGCCTCAAATGTGTAATGTAAATTTAATGTTGTTCAAGTAAAGTGAAACACACTAGGGTAAACTTTTATAATTACTATGTAGTTGCAATGCAACAACCTTTGTAGACAATAGGCTAACCAGGAGAAATTAGGAGACAGGAGAATATTAGGTATAGCTAACCCTTTTAGTTATATTGTATAACTATATATTGTATATTGTTATATTGTACTTTTAGTTATAGCAATATTATATTGTACAATATTATATTGTACAATATATATTGTACTAATATTGTACTATTGTACTATATTGTACAATGTAACAATATTTAACAATGTAGTTACAAGGGATATACATGTACTGTATTTACAATGTACTTGTACAGTACAGGAGCAAGCAACTTAATGTAAAGTGAAGTGACATTTTAATTACTTAATAGTTACAATGTAACAAGCTTTGCAGACAATAGGCTAACCAGGAGAACATTTTCTGTACTAATTTTCTTTAATGGATTTGACAAAGACTTCTATTATTATTATTATTATTATTTTACATTTATTTAAGTAAATGTAAGTCAGTTAAGAACAAATTCTTATTTACAATGATGGCCTCCCAATCAGGGCCAGTTGTGATACAGCCTGGATGCGAACCAGGGTGTCTATAGTGATGCCTCATGCACTGAGATGCCGTGCCTTAGACTGCTGCGCCACTCGGTCAACCATTCAAGTTCAATTCCCCTTTCAGACTCAAAGCAATAAATATTTTAGTTAGTAAAATGTACTTTCCCCATCATTCACTAATGTAGTTAGCTAGCTAGCGAAGCACTAGCACAATGTCAACACGTTTTACAAAACCGTCATAACACTTATAAAACAAACACTGTTATTTCACTATTTTTAAGATTTGCATTGTACTTTTGCCAATTGCAACCCTTTATTAACATGGACAATTAAGAGACAGAAATAGTATGTGGCTAAAGACAGTACAGTATGAAGATAGGGAAAACTGCTTCTCCAATAGAAATTGCAGATCAAGCTTGTAGGCGATGTCATGGCGACGTTGGCTAGCTGAGCACATGTGCATATACACTGTATAGAGTCTAATTGTCATCCCGCACTGACCTGCGCATGTGCATGCCATCAAATCAAATGCACTCCTTTCAATATAAATATGACGAATATGAAAACATGTCAGTGTGCCACTTTCACAAGGTTGGAGTAGTAATACTTAAGATGTTGGCTTGCATCTAGGTTGTGCATAGGGTTGTTACGGTGACCGTATTACCGCCATACCAGCTGTCACAAGTGATGACGGCAGTCAAATTCCATGAGCTCATGTTGCGCAACATTTCTATAGTCTATGCAATTGCTTGAGGAATGTGATGGCCTCTATTAAAAATAGCAGGATACCATCAGCTTTTTATGGGCTGGGCCTACTGTATTTATTTCCCAACTTTCCTAATATTAATTAAGCACATTGCTTCTCTTTACAACAGTATGGTATGCCTGGCTGGCATGAAAATTATCCTCGGGAAAAGCGTTCTCCATTTGCTATTTAAGTGCATCGATTTTGTTTTCTGCTGCCCCTGTTTCTGGACAGGTACATAATAATGTTCCATTCTCAATCAAACAAATTTCACACATATATTATTTAGTAAATGTAAAGACAAGATCAACTCAAGAATAGTGTGATGGGTGACAATATTAACCTATCACTTGTGAATTATAGATTATCACTTGTGAAGGATTCCGTTACTGTGTGTGGGGTGTTACGGTAAGTAAACAGGAACCGGGGAAGCCTTTGGTGGATGGGCACAGACTGTACCTCGAGTCTAGTCCAGGCCTTCTTAAAGGTTTGCACGGCTCTCTCCGCTGCTCCGTTTGATGCCGGATGGTAAGGTGGTGACAGGATGTGCCTTACTCCGTTGTTCTTGAGAAACATTTCAAAATCGTTTGACGTGAACGGGGGGGCATTGTCCGATACGAGCTCCTTGACTAGTCCAAAGGATGCAAACAGGTGTCTGAGAAGATTGATGGTCTTCTCAGCTGTGGTCAGTTGAGTAGGGAACACTTCCATCCACTTGGAATGGACATCGACGACAACAAGGAAATGTTGCTTGTCAATTTCGACGTAATCCACATGGATGCGTTCCCAAGGTGTAGCAGCCCAGGACCATGGATGAAGAGGTGCAGCAGCAGGCTTGTTGCGAACAGCTTCACAGGGTGAGCAGTGATCCAGTGATCCAGTCCAGGCCACCACAGATAACTGCGAGCGAGTGCTTTCATTCGAGTGATCCCTGGATGTCCCTCATGCAGGTCAGATAGCAGTCTCCTCTGGAATTTGTGAGGTACCACCACCCTTGATCCCCACAGAACACACCCTTGATCAGTGGACAACTGGTCTTTCTTGTCGATGAATGGACGAAGGTTATCGTCATTTACAAAGGTTGGCCAACTGCCTAATGTTGAGTCCAAGACTTTGGAAAGCACTGGGTCTTTCCTTGTTTCCTCTTCCTTTCCACTCATTCACTGCACTCTTTCCACGTTCCTTCTTCCTTTTTTCTTTCTTCTTGCCAATATTTCTCCACTAAGATCGCCTAATTTCAATGGGTTCAATGAGACAGTTTCTTTTATTTAACCACCAGAGGGCAGTGTCGCTATTCTGGACTCCAATAGTCTTGCTACTTGGCAGCTCCTGAATACTGTACTAGCAGTGCTAGCAGTGGTTAGCCTTCTCTACTGGCGAAAGAAAATAAATATAACTGACGAATTACATAATTATTTTGAGTTTCATGACTCACGCAACATTCTTCCCTTCAAGCAATGTCCGTTTATGAAGTTTAATCACCTCGTCGCCACTGTAATATTTGTGTTGTGGAGAAATGACCAGGCAGGAGACGGGAGTACAGTTAGTTTTCGTTTAGTCAAAACCCCTCGTGCTCTATAGTTCGCGGCATTCTAGTGCGCATTTGCATTTCCTATTAGGTGTAGTAATGTAACACTGCCGTAATGCATTACTGCTTAGTAACAGCACAGTAACTAATATAAACAGATGTAGATCCCAGATACTACATATATCTGTCCAACGGGACATTAAATACTGTAATATCTTATGTTTCACAGAGTCGTGGCTGAATGAAGACATAGATAACATACAGCTGGCGGGTTTTATGTTGCATTATAGAACAGCTGCCTCCGGTAAGACAAGGGGTGGAGGTGTGTATATTTGTAAACAACAGCTGGTGCACAAAATCTAATAGTAAGGAAGTCTCAAGGTTTTGCTTGCCTGAGGTATCTCATGATAAGCTGTAGACCACACTATTTACCAAGAGAGTTTTCATCTATATTCTTCGTAGCTGTCTATTTACCACCAAAAACTGATGCTGGCACTAAGACAGCACTCAAAGAGCTGTATACAGCCATAAGCAAACAGGAAAACTCTCATCCAGTGGCGGCGCTCCTAGTGGCCTGGGACTTTAATGTAGGGAAACTTAAATCCGTTTTACCTAATTTCTACCAGCATGTTAAATGTGCAACCAGAGCAAGCAACACTGAAGCATGCATGAGAGCATCAGCTGTTCCAGATGACTGTGTGATCACGCTCTCTGTAGCCAATGTGAGTAAGACCTGCCTAAATGACTACGGGCCCGTAGCACTCACGTCTGTAGCCATGAAGTGCTATGAAAGGCTGGTCATGGCTCACAAAATTGTCAACGACCCCAGCCAACCTAGTCATAGACTGTTCTCTCTGCTACCACACGGCAAGCGGTACCGGAGCGTCAAGTCTAGGTCCAAAAGACTTCATAACAGCTTCTACCCATAAGACTCCTGAACATCTAATCAAATGGCATTGTGCACCCCCCCCCCCCATATTACTTGAATTACCTCAACTAACCTTGCCCCTGCACATTGACTCTGTACCGGTAGCCCCTGCATATAGCATCACTACTGTTATTTCATTGCTGCTCTTTAATTATTTTATTTTTACTTATTTAGTTCTTACTTAACTCTTATTTTTCTTAAAATTGCATTGTTAGTTAATTTTCATCCTACCCCCTCCTTTTTCGAACATTCTGTTAAAAATCGCGCAACATTTCAGCGCCCTGCTACTCATGCCAGGAATATAGTATATGTATATGATTAGTATGTGTGTATAGAAAACACTCTGACGTTTCTAAAACTGGTTAAATCACCGCTGTGACGTGAACAGAGCGTGTGTTTCAGCAAAAAGCGCAAGAAAATCTGGTCACTGAAAACTGAAAAAAGTATCAATCCGCCAGTTCCATTGTATGTTAAATGGAAACCATATTACTTATGGCCTAGGTTGCAATTCCTACAGCTTCCACACGATGTCGCCAGTCTCGTCATTTTCGGGCTGTTTATTTCTTGGGCAAACCAACCTGGGAGATAACTTTCCATCCGGTCTCCGACTGGAAGGTTTGGAAGAGAGATTTTTGGAAGATGATTTGAAATCGTGGAGCTATTGAATACACATCGCCCCGTGATAATTTTGATAGATTATTAACGTTTACTGATACCTAAAGTTGGATTAGAAAAGTATTTCGAAGTGTTTTGTGAAAGTTTATCGTCGACTTTTTTAATTTAAAAAAATGACGTAGCGTTTTCAAACTGTGTTTTTTTTCTGAATCACACAGTTTCCATAGATGGCTATTTTAGGTATATATGGACCGATTTAATCGAAAAAAAGACCCAATAGTTATGTTTATGGGGCATATAGGAGTGCCAACAAAGAAGATCTTCAAAGGTAATGAAAGTTGTATATTTATTTATGCTATTTGGGTAGCGCCGGCTACGCGAAATCTTTTGTTTACGTAGCATTCAGGTATTTCGTGGTGTTGCATGCTCTCTTATAATAGCTTCTCATGCTTTCGCCGAAAAGCATTTTAATAATCTGACTTGTTGGCTAGATTCACAACGAGTGTAGCTTTAATTCAATACCCTGCATGTGTATTTTAATGAACGTTTGAGTTTTAACGAGTGCTATTAGCATGTAGCGTAGCGCATTTGCATTTCCAGATGTCTAGTTGGGACGCAAATGTCTCAAGTAGGAGCAAGAGTTAAGGGCTTGTAAGTAAGCATTTCACTGTAAGGTCTACACCTGTTGTATTCGGCGCATGTGACAAATAACATTGGATTTGATTTGATTTGACATTGTACTGTACGTTTGCACATTCAAAAGAAGAAACCGGAAGAACACGAAGGCTGTCACCAGGAACTGATCACACTGACCTCTCACCTCTCACACTCTCCTCTACAGCCGAAATGGAAGACACATGCTATTGCATTGCTGTCTCTTAATTTGTTGTGTTTTTAAATGTTTGTAACGTGCAAAAGTGCAAGGTAGCGAAGTCTCAAAAATAGTTAAATAACATTGTAAACTCAATGCAAACTGACAATTTAGTAATGTTTATTAACTGTGTTAGAGAACGTGTTGACATTAGGCTTCCATTCCCTAGCTAGCCATCCAGCTAGCTAGCTACATTTTGGATTATGGGGAAATGCTAAAAATTTTATTGCTTTGAGTCTGAAATGGGTAATTGAATTTGAATAGTTTGAATATCCGTCAGCCAGCCAGGAGCTGCCAGAGCCGTCAGCCAGCCAGGAGAAGCCAGAGCCGTTCTTCACTCCGGAGCTGCCGGAGTCTCCCGCCTGTCCGACGCTGCCGGAATCTCCCACCTGTCCGGCGCTGCCGGAATCTCCCGTCCATTCGGGACCCGTGGCGAGGGTCCCCAGTCCGAGGTCTGTGGCGAGGGTCGCCGCTCATAAGAGGCCAAGGGGGCGGTTGAGGAGGCGGACAAAAACTATGGTGAAGTGGGGTCCATGTTCCGCACCAGAGCCGCCACCGCAGACAGACTCCCACCCTCCCCTATAGGTTCAGGGTTTGCGGCCGGAGTCCGCACCTTTGCGGGGGGGGGGGGGTACTGTCACGCTCTTATCATAGTTCTGTTATTTTATTCTTTGTTTTAGTATGGTCAGAGCGTGAGTTGGGGTGGGCAGTCTATGTTTTTTTTCTATGTTGGTTTTTGTGTTCGGCCTAGTATGGTTCTTAATCAGAGGCAGGTGTCGTTAGTTGTCTCTGATTGAGAATCTTACTTAGGTAGCCTGGGTTTCACTTTTGGTTTGTGGGTGTTTGTTTCCCTGTGAGTGTTCAGTGTTCAGTGCTTTCTTTAATTTAAATCATCATGAACACTTACGACGCTGCGCTTTGGTCCGATCCTTACTCCTCCTCAGACGAAGAGGAGGAAATCCGTTACACAGCCCTCATCCCAGGAGGCATTTTGCCTTTTGGTAGGCCGTCATTGTAAATAAGAATTTGTTATTGACTGACTTGCCTAGTTAAATAAATAAACAATATTAAAATCTTTATTTAACTTGGCAAACCCTAACCAGGATGACGCTGGGACAATTGTGAGCCGCACTATGGGACTCCCGATCACGGCCGGTTGTGATACAGACTGGGAACAACTCAGGGTCTGTAATGACGCCTCTAGCACTGTGAAACAGTGCCTTAGACCTCTGTGCCACTCGGGAGCCAGCATAGAAATAAACAAATAGAAAATTACCGGTAGTTAATAACAGGGTGTGTCAAGTTACAATGTGTCAAGTTACAATTGTTGCTACCAGGTCCTAGCCTATTTATCAACCCTGGTATTACATGCGGATTTCGTGGCAGTAATAACTGATTCCGCCACAACCCTATTACCATGTAATGATATGATAAAACCTATGTAACTATGTTAACACAGATATTACTGTGTTAGGTACATAGTAATAGGGGCAACTTAATGTAAAATGTTAACAATTATTTTTGGAATGGCATTATCCAGAAGGCTACATTATAAAGTGTTTAACATGTATGCTATGTATACAGTATGTACTACCACTTGTGAACCACATCCAACTATTCCACTGATAGCTATATACTTTCCTCACTAACAACCCTAAATTAGGTAAATGTAATCCGGGCAAACTATACAGTGAATCTGGCCCCATAGAATTATATTGCCTAGATTAGTTGCTGATAGATCATCTACTTAATTAACTTTGAAACATATAATGCTTTAGCACTGCAGTATTGATGTTTTTCCTGGCCTGCTGTAAGGTGTTGTTAGATAAACCTCACTTCATGTAACAGCATGCATGGCCAGTCACCATTAGATCACTCCGCACGCACCCCAGAGATGGCTTTTATGAGTGAGACCTTGGATCAAACCGTCATTTTGTTACTTTGTTTGAGTGTTTTTTGATAATAAAAGAAATCATGAACACTTTTCACACTGCGCTTTAGTCCACTCCTTCCGACGACAGGCATTACAAGTCTCTTGAGGAAATCATTTAATATAATAATAATCCCCACAAGCACTCACTGTAAAGCAGAAAGTTTAATAATAATAACAGTATTATCATCTGGCTTTGTGTGGGTAATTCTTGAACAGCTTTAAGGAGAAGTTCAGTATTTTCTAAATTAGTGTTAGATGGTTAGCTAACCTGAAAGTAGTTGATGGTCCTGGAGAAACTGTAACTAGCTACTGCAAGCAAAAAGCCAATGCAACTGTTAAAATGTAATTGGCAAATCAACTGAAATCAACTCCATATTTGGCTATGATGTGCAGTCTAAATTTAGTTTTTCCTATGGTTTATATAATAGTGTACAACAGCTGATGAAATGAATACTGTAAAAGTGTTTGTTTTTTAGCAGTGTTATTTCCTGATAGTTGCTGGCTGAAAATACAATCAACACTGGATGTTTTACTGAGCAGGTTAGCATGGGTGGGAGTTTTGGCTTTCCATGGTGACATCACCATGCGGTAAATTGGTTATAGACCAATAATAATGTGAGTTCCAAACCTCTCTGCCTTTTACAGCTAGTTTTCAATTTCCCCTCCTCGCTCAGACAATTCCCAGACAGTGCTAGTAAACTTTTTGCATGAGAAATAGTTTTATGCTAAAAATACATTTTTGACAATTTTAATGGAAATCTATTATAGCAAGGTCTATTATAGTAAGGTTGTTTGTTACCCAGAAATGATATGAAATTGGTATAGAAATGGCTGCATTGGGCCTTTGAAGGTGATTTGGCCAATAAAATAACATTGCACCAATGCCGATATCACTTCCATTGACTCTGAGCTAGTGATGGCTAAAGTTAGATGAAGTTTATAGTGGCTGTTAAAACCTACTCCAGTTTATCCTGGCCCAGAGACTACTTTCAGGATGAGGTATCATCTAACATAAAGTTGTAAAATCCTGAACTTTCCCTTTAAGGTTTCCATATTATAGAGTTAAATCAACAAGTAAAGGGACTGGGTATGAAGAACATTAGACTTAGCTACATTTGAGAGAAAATATAAGTTATTGGAATTATTCTAAGTCAATTAAATATGTAATTAAGTGATAATGCCCGAGTAGCCAGTGTTTGGGGAAGATATTGGCACGGGTGTTGTTAGGCCCGATATGCATTCATTAAAAATGTTCTTTGGATTAATTTATTCATACTCTTTCATCCTTCCACAAGATATAGTCCCGACACAAATCTAGGGCTGTTACCCAAGCTGTCTGGTCGTTCGTTCTATCGGCTCGGTTGCCAGAGGCGCGACCCAGTCATTCGGTCTTTTTGTTCTGTATCTATGGACACAACCCAGTCGTTCGTTCTAAACTGGCTGGCAACGTTTTTATCTCTTGCTTGCTAGGTAGCCAACTACACTTAATTTACAGTCAAAAAGCCAGAATAACAGCAATATAGCTGCATTTTCATTTGTTGAATCTGTTTTCCAGTGACATTTGTTTGGATACATCCATAACAATAAACTAATGAGGCGCGATTTCGCCTCGCATAGAAAATGTGCTCACTCATCAGGACACTGATGTTCAGAGGAGCTAGCCAACAACACAGCTACAGTAACGCAATCACTTCAAACTGAAGTTGGAAAGACTAGCAAATTAGCTGCACTTGGTTTCATTTTACCTTTTTTAAATAAGATTTTTGGGGTATATATCCATAAAACTGATGCCAGCTGATTCATGATTTAAACTGGCTGAGAAATGCTGCCTGCCTGTCTGTCTCGTCCCGACTGCCAACACGTTCATTACTATGGGACAGCAGGTCTCCGCTGTTGAAAACTAAATGTTAGTATAAAATAAATTTGAGATAATGTCTAGATGCTTTTTATAGTGGAGATCAAGTTTATAAGTTGCCTGGCTGGGCTGAAGAGACAGTGGATTACACAGTCAGATGGAACAGAGTAAATAGGCATTTTAACGTCATAGATTTAGCCGGTGGTAACTTGTGGAATAGACACGGGCTGGAATGCAGTTTTAACCAATCAGCATTCAGGATTAGACCCACCCGTTGTATAAGAAGGGATAATCAACAAACGAAAAGGTCAGACTTTCCCCTTCCCTAAGAAATCTATAGAAATCAAACATGGCCTAGTTGTGAGACTTACAGTAAACTTTTTAAGCTTAAACACCACTAATACCAGAACACCCTGCTAAGTTTATCTAAGAACTGGATGCATTTTATCAGAAGCAGGTTAGAGCATGCTGGGAAAATGTCTTCCACACTTCTTGTTTCTACTTTATTTCATCTATCTGCGTAAATATGTTAGTACACTAAAGTGGTCTTTGAATCTAAATATTCTGTTATTATTCAAATTAAATCAAGTCTGGCAGATGGGGAGAGCAGGCAGAAGCTTGCTGTAAATCATAAGCTCTACCTCTGTGATTGCTCTGCCCACCGTAGAATGATGATTAGAAGAAAATCACTAATCATGGCGGATGTCATTAGCATATTACCAATAAGGGATTGCAAAAGGGAAAAAAGGAATTGCCTAGATAATATGGCTAAATTACGAATCAATGGAGAGTATGCATGCACACAGCTGCCTAACAAACAGACATATTCATTCACATTTTGTATTTTTTTTGTGGTTAAGGAAGTGTATGAAAATCATTTTTTTCAATGTTTTTCTCTGAGTCTATTACTGAAACAGTTGATGTCAATATCCCATTCCCCTCTTTCTTTTGATCAGTTTTGCAGCTGGGTCGCCCTGCCTTTCTTGGATACATCAATAAAGCTTGAAGTGGCAGTTTTAATCTGGTAAAGTATTGCCTGGTTAGGGCTAAATGAGTTTGAATTCTTTGAGCATTTAAAACAAACATAATACAGTAAAGGTTATTGGTTGTCAGTCAATCACGTGCTGGAAATGATTTTTTTCTTCATCTATCCACTTTTTGATTTTCTCAAGATCTATAAAAACATTATCATGAATCCGCCATGAAGTTCATACCTTATTTTACGAACTTAATCGAGTGAAACTAGAAAAAAAGTGATATGAGGGATACTGTCAGCAGATGTCTGGAATATATGCATTCTGAAATGTAAACTAAATTTGCCTTGTTCAAAGTGGTCAGTTACAGCTATGGTGCGAGCAACTGCTTATCCCTATACACCCATACAAAGTTGTTAATCAATTTCAATATTGGTTTCACCATCATTGGGATGGCAGAAGAGCTCCTCAGGAAAGCATCAATTTATATTTTCCTCTTAGTTGTCCTGTTGTATTATTTTAATATTGTAGTCTAGCTCATCGTTTATGCTTACTTGTCTAGATTAATTGCTTCAGTATTGTGTGGGAAATGTTGGAGTGCACTGAGCCTTGACTGAAATTGTGTTGATACTAAGTTGAATATTCTTGCAGCAGGCCATATTGGCAGACTGCATTGTGTAACACAACTATGAGATACTGTAGCTAATCATAGATTAGTTCTCCAAGACGGAACATGACAGCTTTTTTTCTTGGATACATTTAGATTCTTAATGGCATTGAAAATGTAATTTCTAAAGTTCAGTTCATTCATTTTTGTATCACACAATCTAGCAAAGTTTGACTGTTTTTTAAGGTAAAGCAGAACATGTTGATCTGACTTCCAATCACACAGGCGCCTGTCAATATAAGACAACTGCAGAATGCCTGTTACCAAATACAATGTTATGAAACGCCTAGCCCAATGTCACTAGCTATTGACAGCTTTGGGAAACTGACTTGGTTTGTTGTTGATTAGCTTACCACATAGCAGATGGTTAAAGGGAAAAGGAAGAATATGATTACAATATAACCATTTTTGTTGAATAAAAAAAAAATAGAATTGGTTCTACTGACAGATTGTTTCCATTTTTCAATGTGTCTTCATTCTTTGTTGTAAAGAGATCTGTTAAATCTGTCTTCCCGCTAATAAACTGCTATTGTTCAGACACAACAAGGCTGGACTCATTAATAATGCTCTGTCACATCCTTATTCTACTCTGTGAAAAATAGAAAATATCATTAATTACAGTCTCTGTCACCCTCTGACAGCCCTAATGATTGTTCATGTCCCAGAGTGCTGTTGCATTGTCCCCATACCTATTGACCGCCTATTCTTTACTTTCTGAATGGAGGTGTCTTGCTTACTATACCCACAAAGACCCGAAGAGCTCCCAGCCTTTCATCACACATTGCAAGCCCCTATTTGGTCTTAAACTCAAATATACAGTACCGTTCAAGAGTTTGGGGTCACTTAGAAATGTCCTTGTTTTTGAAAGAAAAGCACATTTTGTGTCCGTTAAAATAACATCAAATTGAACAGAAATACAGTGTAGACATTGTTAATGTTGTAAATGACTATTGTAGCTGGAAACGGCTGATTTTTAATGGAATATCTACATAGGCATACAGAGGCCCATTATCAGCAACCATCACTCCTGTGTTCAAATGGCATGTTGTGTTAGCTAATCCAAGTTTATCATTTTAACAGGCTAATTGATCATTAGAAAACCCTTTTTTCAATTATGTTAGCACAGCTGAAAACTGTCATCCTGATGAAAGAAGCAATACAACTGGCCTTCTTTAGACTAGTTGAGTTTGTTGAAGTATCTGGAGCATCAGCATTTGTGGGTACAATTACAGGCTCAACTATGGTAGTCCTAAACTTATTATCTTCACTGCCCATTCCACTGAGTTATACATTCTTGTACAAATACAAGAGGGGTCACATGTGGAATGCTCTCTAACGGAGAAAGCCAACTCCGATACAAGGGAACCACTGCAGGACAAAAGCTTGAACTCTCCAAGCATACTTTATTATGCATTGTCCTACCCGAGAACTTCTGGATTGTTAAACTCTACCTAACTTAAACTAAACAGAAACCAGCAATCATACTCCAAGCTTTCCTGTGCGGGTTGCCAAACCACAAAAATGTGTGGCTCATTTGGGAAAGATATTATTGTTCATGCCGAGTTTTATTTATCATAAATGCACATTTATCTCCATTGTTCTCCGAAAAAACACTTTGTGATATCAATAGGCCATCAAGTCACAACGCAGTCCTGAGCACTATATGTTTCTGACTATAAAAATGCTTATTTTGTTTTGCTTCCTTTATGTTTTTCCATAGATTCATGGGGTCCTCAGTTCAATGGTGCTTGTGCTGCACATATGGGTATGTTTTTATAGATAGAACTGTATTCTTTATTGGCACATTTGGATCTGTGTAATCATAGCAATCTCATAGAACAATAACCATAAGAAATGTATATTTTGTTGACTGAATGTTTGATATTGGAGATCCATATCATGTACAGTATATTTATATTTTTTTATATAGCTGTCATTCGATTATTCAGATAATTCTGTAAATGGGACATTTGAACAAAAATGAAAAGTTATGTTTTGAAAACTTCATAATGGTTTTATAGGATGTTTATTGCATGGTTTATAGCCAATGGTTTTACAGGTGAGACAGAAAAGAGGAGTTTGGTTATTCTATACTGTTTGTCGTTGAGGGATATGTCATACTTTCAACATGACAGAAATGTGCCACACATAAATAAAAGGCTTCTGAAGCTTCACATGAAGGAATCAGTCCACAATGGATGATGTCCTTCTCATAATATTATTGTACTGTAGTTGAGTGGGAATTAGCTTTAAATGACAAGTCAGAGGTCAATGAATGTACTTCAGCAATGATTCTGCAGTAATTAATACCCAATTTATAAACTTGTTTCTTGAATACAATATATTTAAATATGAAATAAATACATATATGACACCTGTGAAATTCAGGCACCACATGAAATGCTGTTATGGGCCAGTTTTGCCCCCAGATCACTATTTCAGTATCAGGGCAGTAGAGGAAAGTTTTCCAGTACTGGTACCTTCAGAAAGATATCAAATGATACCAGACTTCATACATATACCTATAATTAAACAAAAGCAAGTGATAGCAATAATATATCATCATGTGGAGCTGAGCCTCCTGCCTCCTCCAAACTAGGATTAGCCTACCACAGATAAATGACGGATCTGGGACTAGTGGCCAGTGTCCCTTTCAACTTTCCCAAGTGGAGACACGGAGAAGGAGTATCTTGAACACTGAAAGCACAGCCAAGAAAGATGGGAGAGTCATAATCCTGCCAGGGGAGGAGAATGTGTTTTACTAGAATACGATACCATGGATATGAAACCGTTCTTAGCTTCTGAATACAGTTTCACAGTCAGTGTTCTGAACACTCAGGTCAATGGACAGTGTGAGAGTTCAATTTCCCTAAATGGCTGACCATTCTGGGGGTATTACATGTTTGTAGCAGGGCTGCTACATCAGTTGTGTAATTGTTGACAGACTTTATGCTTTTTTGTCCTAATCTCCCACACTGGACTCTGGCCAGTCCTGAGGTCCTGCAGTGTGTCAGAGGAATGCAGATTAGTTCACCACAGCAGCAACAGACCCTTCTGCCTCGTATTGACTGAGCTACGGAGGGCTCCCTGGGTTGCTCCCCCCAGCAGGATCCTTTGTCCCCCATTCTCTAAACGCTCCTCCAAACTCCAAGATCATTCAGATATAACATGGCTGTATGGAGGTTGAGCCTAGCGGTCATGAAAGATTATTAGGATTTATGTTTCACAAAATCTCTTTCCAAATGTGTTGATCAGCATGAAAAATAAAAAACGGCATGGGGAATCAGAAACATTTAGTTATTGACTGATTGGTATTGTTCACTTTTGAATTGATTGATTGATACTGACTTATTTTGCAGTATGTTATTGATTTGTGTCTAAGTAAACATTGTCTTCTTTGCAGTACTTCAAAAAAATATTTATGTGATTTAGTAACAATATTTATAATTAAAAGACTTGATCCTAATTTCATCCTTGCAAAAGTGAGTGTCTAGTCACTTTGCAGAAGGCATGGAGACAATCACATGTATACTACCGTTCAAAAGTTTGGGGTCACTTAGAAATGTCATTTCCTTTAAAGAAAAGCACATTTTCTGTCCATTAAAATAACAGAAAGTTAAACAGAAATACAGTGTAGACATTGTTAATGTTGTAAATGACTATTGTAGCTGGAAACGGCTGATTTTTAATGGAATATCTACATAGGCATACAGAGGCCCATTATCAGCAACCATCACTCCTGTATTCCAATGGCACATCATTGTGTTAGCTAATCCAATTTCATAATTTTAAAAGGCTAATTGATCATTAGAAACCCCTTTTGGGTGTTTGGGTGTTTTTGTGATTTTACATATATCCTACAGTAACAAACTAATGTATTAAAATGATTTTTTTGTATTCTAATTGTACCTAAGACCTTCATAAACACAACTAAATGATTATGTTTGCATATATATGAAATGTGTTATTACACTGTTAGAACATTGCATTCAAAAGGTTGTAGTAAAAACAGTGTGGCACACATAGGTCTCATGATAAGAGCGTGCCCCCCTATGTAAATCAAATAATTGTCCAATTGATTCTTTCTGTTGCCGTGTCATTGTCACGGAAGAAGTTGACCGAGTTTTGAAATCGGTGGAATGTCCAGTGGAAGCAGAGAGATGATTGCCAAATTTGGAGAGAGTCCTAAAAGAGAACACAGAAAGACTGTTGTAGCATCAGTCTCCGGATTACATCTTTAAACTAATGGGAAACCATAGCATCCAGAAGGAGAAGCGTTCAACACGTACTATATACCGGTAAGAGTCTAGCTACATATTCAGATATTATATGTTTCTAATTTTGTCAGAAAGTCATTTTGATTGCAAGTTGAGAGTACTGTTAGCTTGCTAGCTATAA
Source organism: Oncorhynchus kisutch (assembly GCF_002021735.2). Taxonomy (NCBI): domain Eukaryota; kingdom Metazoa; phylum Chordata; class Actinopteri; order Salmoniformes; family Salmonidae; genus Oncorhynchus; species Oncorhynchus kisutch. Next base: position 5,942,646 of record NC_034194.2, read on the forward strand.
TTAGTAGGCTGGCTCACTAGCTAACGTTACGTGTTTGATCTGTGTAGGAGCTCTAGAAAGAGGTCACCGTTCCCGAGTTGGAATTCCAAGGTGGATGACTGTACAAATCGATTTTTCCCAGTAAGAGTTGTTTTTCCTTCAAGTTCCCAGTTGTTTGGAATATGGCATTAGAGTTGGGATTATGGTTATCTGTTTAGCTAGCTAGCTACATGTATAAACAAAAGATTTCACTGTACCATTTACACCTTCTGTTTCCTGTGCATGTGACAAATAAACTTTGATTTGATTTGATATAGTGTGTGTTTATCAGAGACAGTATTGTGAAGAACAACATGACCTGCACCAAAATAATATTTGGATACAGGCCAAGGACTAGATAAAGTTTATTTTTAACTCTACTTTTTTCTACTACTTTAACCACATTTAGTCTTGAAATCTTTGTTTGTTTACTATGTTGTGAATCCTTAAAGAGATGGGTGGGGCTAAGGCTTAAAACCTCTCTGGGATATGTGGGACGCTACCGTCCCACCTGGCCAGGGGAAATGCAGAGCGCCAAATTCAAATAAATTACTATAAAAATCTAACTTTCATGAAATCACACGTAAGATACCAAATTAAAGCTACACTTGTTGTGAATCCAGCCAACGTGTCAGATTTCAAAAAGGCTTTTCGGCGAAAGCAAACGATGCTATTATCTGAGGATAGCACCTCCATAAAACAAAAGAGAGAAAACATATTTCAACCCTGCAGGCGCGACACAAAATGCAGAAATAAAAATATAAAACATGCTTTACCTTTGACGAGCTTCTTCTGTTGGCACTCCAATATGTCCCATAAACATCACAAATGGTCCTTTTGTTTGATTAATTCCGTCGATATATATAAAAAATGTCAATTTATTTGACGCGTTTGATCCAGAAAACTTGTGCAATGTGACTAAAAAATATCTCAAAAGTTACCTGGAAACTTTGCCAAAACATTTCAAACTACTTTTGTAATACAACTTTAGGTACTTTTTAAAGTAAATAATCGATAAAATTGAAGACGGGATGATCTGTGTTCAATACAGGAAGAAAACAAACTGACGCTACCTTTCTGGTCACGCGCCTCTAACAAACAGTACACTTGAAGTGACCCTCGTTTTGAACAGGGCTACTTCTTCATTACACAAAGGAAAAACCTCAACCAATTTCTAGACTGATGACATCCAGTGGAAGCGGTAGGAACAGCAAGAAGGTCCCTTAGAAATCTGGATTCCCAATGAAAACACATTGAAAAGAGAGTGACCTCAAAAAAAAATCGGAATGTTTTTTCCTCTGGGTTTCGCCTGCTACATAAGCTCTGTTATACTCACAGACATGATTCAAACAGTTTTAGAAACTTCAGAGTGTTTTCTATCCAAATACTAATAATATGCATATATTCTCTTCTGGGGATGAGTAGCAGGCAAAATTGGGCATGCATTTCATCGGGACGTGAAAATACTGCCCCATGTCACCAAGAAGTTAAGAGCATGTCAATGATACTGAATGGGTGTAGACAAATACGAGCTCTCCAGTAAGTGTACCAAAACAGTCACGGTCCAAGTTTATCAACTTTCAAAGCAGAATTACTTTCTCATTGTTCCTCAACTTTCTAGCTCAGAGTCTCTACTTTTATCCAATGAAAAACATATTTTTTTCAATGTTGCTGCATTAGACCGAATCCAGGTGGTGGCTCACATATTTGGTCTATGTTGCTATTTCCAAGGCACATCTCTGCTAATTCTGTTTGAAAAAATGCAGCATAGCAAATCCAGAGCTCCAATAACAACACATTTTGTGAAAAATGCAAACGTTGGCCAATCTTTTCAAAAAATGTATTTTATTTGTTTAACAGAATATAAAAGTTGCACACCCTCAATGACCCTGCCTACCCTGTTTGCTATTACCAACGTGGTGATAGAGTGTTGGCCTGTGATCCACTTCAAACCGTCAATGCATAGATCATTAATCAAAATTGTGTTGATATTGAAAGTAAATATTAATTTCACATAACCATTCCACAAGGTAGCTTCTTTACCTGCTTCATTCATGACAAGAAAACTAACTGGAACAAGCTAGCTAGCCAATTTTCTAGTTAGTTAGTTAGCAAGTATACTAGCAAGTTAGCTTATATTAACCAGTAATACAAAATACGCCTAAATGTTTTAAAACATTATCTGATTCCTTGAGGCTTGAAAGGGGGTAACACAAAATTCCCTGAAGGGATTTCTGGAAACACTTTACCTTGTGTACATTAATTAATATGTAACTAAATAGTAATAAATGTATTTTTAACATAGTAGTTACATGTAATTACACTGTCAAAAGGGTTTAGTGATATAGCTCCTTACACAAGTGGAACAAGGATATGTAATTAATTCCACATGTGTAATTACTCGTGATTTATGTTTATGTAATTACAAGAGGCCTTGTTCCAAACGTAACTAACATGTTCTGTAATTACACTTTTGTTAACGATGCATTCTAAAAATGTAACCTTGCTACATGTAAATACATATGTCACTACCACCAAAACAAGCTAGGGTAGGACTCTGTTGTAACAATGCACATCCTATCATTAACTACAGCTTCAGTTATCTTATTTCCATATTATTTGGCTTAAAGGATATACTGAATTAAATGTAAGAGCAATGTATTTACAATCGATATGCATGTAACTATAATGTACCTACCTTGGAGCAAGCAACTTAATGTAAAGTGAAACACATAATGGTATAACCTTTGTAAACACTATGTACTTGCCTCTGAAAATGGATTTGCGGTTTATTTCCCTTGCTTCAAAGGTGTAATGTAAGTGAAATGCTGTTCAAAATAATGTAATGTATAATGTTAATGTAGGTACTCGTGAGTAAGCAACTTCAAGTAAAGTGAAACACAGTAGTTGTTATTACAATCATTGGAAAAATACACATCAATGCAGAATAACTGTTGTTACAGCAGCTAAAAGTGTAATTACAACATACTTTTAATGCAGTTACATATTTCACAGGATATATCAACATGTCAGTTATTATAATGTCATTATAAAGAAAAGTATAGTAACTGCAATGTTTCTACACAGGAACAAGCAACTTAATGTAAAGTGAAACACAGTCTGTATTACTCATGCAATTACTATGTAGTTACTATGTTACAATGATGGCTGACACAGACACCCAATACAGTACTTGAATCCATCTCAATGTAGAAAACACGTTATTACAGCAACTTTAGGTGTAATCACTATGTACTTTCAATATTATTAAATATTTTGCAGGGTATAGCAAAAGCTAAGTTATTACCATGTTGTTATAAAAAAAAGTATTGTAAATACAATGTTTCTGAGCAAGAACAAGCAACTTAATGTAATTTGACACACATTTAATTTACTCATGTAATTAATATGTATTTACTATGTTTCAAGGTGTTTTTGACTATAGTAGGTGAAGTTTGGTAATACATTTTCTTGAGGGTTGACACATAGCTTGTTGATCGGACAGTGATATGTTTGTAAGCATTGGAATTCAGAGTCTCCCGTTTAACGTATCAAAACATTTTACGTGGAGTGACCTAAAAAACATGTTTATAATCCTGTCAAAAGAATTAAACACATTAATTTGCTGTTGGATCATAATTTCAAAGATATTGTATTGGTTGATATAAATGAAAAGTTGAGATTGTTGTTTTTGGCAAAATATAGTTTGCAGGGGTTGCGCGCATTTAAAGGGCCGCTATATAAATAGGCACTGTGTACTGCCAGCTTCATTTCCTCCAGGGGGTGCATATCTGTCAGCCCTCTGCCGAACTGATCTGGCACCTTCGATCCTCACCAAGGAGAGAGAGTCGTGACAATGCTAAGAGTGAAAATCTTACAGCTGATACACTAATATTCGGTCTTTGACGAGTTGAGAGAGCACTCCTTTCTTATTTTCTTTACCCAACCAGTACGTCCACTCAATAAAATGGGGATGCTTCTTTAAACTTTTTTGGGTCCGATTGCCCTTTAGCCTCCTGACCTGTCCCTTTATTGTCTGCCACGCTCTTTCAATGTGATGTGTACTACATCCTGTGTGAGGATCCACAAAGTTGTTTGTGTGGTTGACTGTCCGGTGATTGTAACCCAGCCTATTCAGAGACCTGACAGACTCTCTCCAGTAATTATTCAGAATTATAGAACCTCTTCGCACACTTCGTCTGATGATGGGGATTAAGGTTTTCTGTGAACAGTTTTCCACTATTAGAAGAACTGGGTGCTGTCTGTTGTGTTTGACCTCCATCATTCCAAACACCAACCCAGTCTTCTCCACATTCGCCCGTCCTTCCACAATTGTACTGAAAAATAGGAACAAGTGCATATTATTATTTTGTGACAGGGAGTTGCCCATTGGTAAGTCACACCTTGGAATGGCGGGGGATCATTAAATCCATGGGAACTAGCATAACGTGAATTATGACACAAGCTAAGGTCTAATGGGTGAAGTTGTGTAATGTTGGAAGTCCCGAAACATGATCCTCGGAAACATCACTGATGATGTGTATAAGAGCACAGAGATCTATTTATCAAATAATTCAATATATGAAATGTACAAGCCCTCAATTTTTTTTCCCATATCCGTATATCTACTGAGGTGTACTTTAAAAAGGCAATTGATTACCATCAGTTAAATAATGATCTCTCAGTTCCCAAGGCCAGATAATGAATGTTACTACATCAAAATGCTATACCTTCCTCGTGTGCAAGAATTTGGATTAATCTATCATCACTAATCTCCGTAGAGAACTTGACCCAATTTGGAAACCCTTCCTCCTCTTGAACCTCCTCAGGGCTGTTGCAGACCTTCAATAATGAGAGCTAAGACACATGTTAGTGATATGAGAAGACTTGAGTGTCTCAGGAAAGCATGACCATCCAGTTCTATAGGAGGGACACCGAAATCAAATCTCACTTAGGGTCCCAAATCGTTTTGAGCTGACACTGCACCATTTCATGCTGAAATACATTTTAATGGAAGGTGTCACAAAATAACTGGATTTGAATGTGTCTAACGTTGCTATTTGCACTGTCATGCACTGTTTACATTTTCATATTTGAGAAAACATTCAGCCTATATTGTCAGAAAAACAGGCTTTTTCAAATTCAAAGTAATAACTGAGTTGCAGCTCTAAAAAAGCATTAAAATCAAAGTTGTAACAGCTTTTATTTAATTTGCCTGAATAGTGTAGGCTCACAATAATAAATTAGGGCCCTTCCCGGCCTGCTACCATAGTAGCAGGCCGGGAAGTGCCTTTCAAAAGTATTCATCCTCCTTGGCATTTTTCCTATTTTGTTGAATTACAACCTGTAATTTAAATAGATTTTTGGGGGATTTCATGTGATGGACATTCACAAAATAATCCAAATTGGTGAAGTAAAAAAAAAAAAAACTTGCTTAAAAAAATTCTGAAAAATAAAAAACTGAAAAGTGGTGTGTGCATATGTATTCACCCCCTTTGCTATGAAGCCCCTAAATACGATCTGGTGCAACCAATTACCTTCAGAAGTTACATAATTAGTTCAATAAAGTCCACTTGTGTGCAATCTAAGTGTCACATGATCTCAGTATATACACCTGTTCTCGAAAGGCCCCAGAGTCTGCAACACCACTAAGCAAGGGACAGCATTTAGCAAGGGACACCACGAAGCAAGTGGCACCATAAAGACCAACGAGCTCTACAAACAGGTCAGGAAGAAAGTTGTGGAGAAGTACAGATCAGGATTGGTTTATAAAAAATACCCAAAACTTTAAACATCCCACTGAGCACCATTAAAACAGTTCTAAACAAATTGAAAGAATATGGCACAACAACAAACCTGCCAAGAGAGGGCCACCCACAAATACGCACGGACCGCCCACCAATACTCACGGACCAGGCAAGTAGGGCATTAATCAGAGGCAACAAAGAGACCAAAGATAACCCTGAAGGAGCTGCAAATAGCCACAGCGGAGATAGGCGTATCTGTCCATAGGACCACTTTCTCCAGAAATAAGTCTCTCACTGTTTCCGCCTGCTTACCGACCCCCCTCAGCTCCCAGCTGTGCCCTGGACACCATTTGTGAATTGATCGCCCCCCATCTAGCTTCAGAGTTTGTTCTGTTAGGTGACCTAAACTGGGATATGCTTAGCACCCCGGCAGTCCTACAATCTAAGGTAGATGCCCTCAATCTCACACAAATCATCAAGGAACCCACCAGGTACAACCCTAAATCTGTAAACAAGGGCACCCTCATAGACATCATCCTGACCAACTGGCCCTCCAAATACACCTCCGCTGTCTTCAACCAGGATCTCAGCGATCACTGCCTCATTGCCTGCATCCGCTACGGAGCCGCAGTCAAACGACCACCCCTCATCACTGTTAAACGCTCCCTAAAACACTTCTGTGAGCAGGCCTTTCTAATCGACCTGGCCCGGGTATCCTGGAAGGACATTGACCTCATCCCGTCAGTTGAGGATGCCTGGTCATTCTTTAAAAGTAACTTCCTCACCATTTTAGATAAGCATGCTCCGTTCAAAAAATGCAGAACTAAGAACAGATATAGCCCTTGGTTCACTCCAGACCTGACTGCCCTCGACCAGCACAAAAACATCCTGTGGCGGACTGCAATAGCATCGAATAGTCCCCGCGATATGCAACTGTTCAGGGAAGTCAGGAACCAATACACGCAGTCAGTCAGGAAAGCTAAGGCCAGCTTCTTCAGGCAGAAATTTGCATTCTGTAGCTCCAACTCCAAAAAGTTCTGGGACACTGTGAAGTCCATGGAGAACAAGAGCACCTCCTCCCAGCTGCCCACTGCACTGAGGCTAGGTAGCCACCGATAAATCCATGATTTTCAAAAACTTCAACAAGCATTTCTCAACGGCAGGCCATGCCTTCCGCCTGGCTACTCCAACCTCGGCCAACAGCTCCCCCCCCCCCCCCCGCAGCTACTCGCCCAAGCCTCTCCAGGTTCTCCTTTACCCAAATCCAGATAGCAGATGTTCTGAAAGAGCTGCAAAACCTGGACCCGTACAAATCAGCTGGGCTTGACAATCTGGACGCTCGATTTCTGAAACTATCCGCCGCCATTGTCGCAACCCCTATTACCAGCCTGTTCAACCTCTCTTTCATATCGTCTGAGATCCCCAAGGATTGGAAAGCTGCCGCAGTCATCCCCCTCTTCAAAGGGGGAGACACCCTGGACCCAAACTGTTACAGACTTATATCCATCCTGCCCTGCCTATCTAAGGTCTTCGGAAGCCAAGTCAACAAACAGGTCATTGACCATCTCGAATCCCACCGTACGTTCTCCGCTGTGCAATCTGGTTTCCGAGCCGGTCACGGGTGCACCTCAGCCACGCTCAAGGTACTAAACGATATCATAACCGCCATCGATAAAAGACAGTACTGTGCAGCCGTCTTCATCGACCTTGCCAAGGCTTTCGACTCTGTCAATCACCATATTCTTATCGGCAGACTCAGTAGGCTCGGTTTTTCGGATGACTGTCTTGCCTGGTTCACCAACTACTTTGCAGACAGAGTTCAGTGTGTCAAATCGGAGGACATGCTGTCCGGTCCTCTGGCAGTCTCTATGGGGGTGCCACAGGGTTCAATTCTCGGGCCGACTCTTTTCTCTGTATATATCAATGATGTTGCTCTTGCTGCGGGCGATTCCCTGATCCACCTCTACGCAGACACCATTCTATATACTTCCGGCCCGTCCTTTGACACTGTGCTATCTAACCTCCAAACGAGCTTCAATGCCATACAACACTCCTTCCGTGGCCTCCAACTGCTCTTAAACGCTAGTAAAACCAAATGCATGCTTTTCAACCGTTCGCTGCCTGACAGCATCACCACCCTGGATGGTTCCGACCTTGAATATGTGGGCATCTTTAAGTACCTAGGTGTCTGGCTAGACTGTAAACTCTCCTTCCAGACTCATATCAAACATCTCCAATCGAAAATCAAATCTAGAGTCGGCTTTCTATTCCGCAACAAAGCCTCCTTCACTCACACCGCCAAACTTACCCTAGTAAAACTGACTATCCTACCGATCCTCGACTTCGGCGATGTCATCTACAAAAAAGCTTCCAATACTCTTCTCAGCAAACTGGATACAGTTTATCACAGTGCCACACCCACCACTGCGACCTGTATGCTCTAGTCGGCTGGCCCTCGCTACATATTCGGCGCCAGACCCACTGGCTCCAGGTCATCTACAAGTCCATGCTAGGTAAAGCTCCGCCTTATCTCAGTTCACTGGTCACGATGGCAACACCCATCCGTAGCATGCGCTCCAGCAGGTGTATCTCACTGATCATCCCTAAAGCCAGCACCTCATTTGGCCGCCTTTCGTTCCAGTTCTCTGCTGCCTGTGATTGGAACGAATTGCAAAAATCGCTGAAGTTGAAGACTTTTATCTCCCTCACCAACTTCAAACAACTGCTATCTGAGCAGCTAACCGATCGCTGCAGCTGTACATAGTCTATCGGTAAATAGCCCACCCATTTTTACCTACCTCATCCCCATACTGTTTTTATTTATTTACTTTTCTGCTCTTTTGCACACCAACATCTCTACCTGTACATGACCATCTGATCATTTATCACTCCAGTGTTAATCTGCAAAATATTAATTATTTGCCTACCTCCTCATGCCTTTTGCACACAATGTATATAGACCCCCCTTTTTTTCTACTGTGTTATTGACTTGTTAATTGTTTACTCCATGTGTAACTCTGTGTTGTCTGTTCACACTGCTATGCTTTATCTTGGCCAGGTCGCAGTTGCAAATGAGAACTTGTTCTCAACTAGCCTACCTGGTTAAATAAAGGTGAAATAAAAATAAAATAAAATAAAATTAAGCCGTACACTCCACAGAGTTGGGCTTTATGGAGGAGTGTCCACAAAAAAGCCATTGCTTAAAGAAAAAAATAAGAAAACACATTTGGTGATCGCCAAAAGGCATGTGGGAGACTTCTACATATGGAAGAAGGTACTCTGTTCGATGAGACTAAAATGGAGCTATTTGGCCATCAAGGAAAACGCTATGTCTGGCACAAACCCAACACCTCTCATCACCTCGAGAACGCCATCCCCATAGTGAAGCAGGGTGGTGGCAGCATCATGCTGTGGGGACGTTTTTTACCAGCAGGGACTGGGAAACTGGTCAGAATTGAAAGAATGATGGATGGTGTTAAATACAGGGAAATTCTTGAGGGAAAACTGTTTCAGTCTTCCAGAGATTTGAGACTGGTACAGAGTTTCACCTTCCAGCAGGACAATGACCCTAAGCATACTGCTAAAGCAACACTTGAGTGGTTAAAGGGGAAACATTAAAATGTCTTGGAATGGCCTAATCAAAGCCCAGACCTCAGTCCAATTGAGAATCTGTGGTATGACTTAAATATTGCTGTACACCAGCGGAACCCATCTGACTTGAAGGAGCTGGAGCAGTTTAGCCTTGAAGAATGGGCAAAAATCCCAGTGGCTAGATGTGCCAAGCTTATAGAGACATACCCCAAGAGACTTGCAGCTGTAATTGCTGCAAAAGGTGGCTCTACAAGGTATTGAATTTGGGGGGGTGAATAGTTATGCACACTATTTTCAGCTTTTTTCACAAGAAAAAATATTTTGCATCTTCAAAGTGGTAGGTGTAAATCAAATTATACAAATCCCCCAAAAGTCTATTATAATTCAAGGTTGTAAGGCAACCATATAGGAAAAATGCCAAGGGGTTTGAATACTTTCGCAAGCCACTTACCTGTGGGAAACACTGGTCGGGATGGGTGGCGAAGCAAGCTAAATGTTGAACTACTTTAAGCTGTCCAGTAAATAATGCATGAAATATCCCAAAAGCCTGACTATTAAAAATACCCTTTTTGTATAGATTTTGTAAGGGATCAAACATTTCCTCAGAGTGAATATAGGTAAACAAAGCTGGTGCCTTTTTCAGGGTCACAATTGCTCATAATTTTGTGTTGACCGACAACTGTAACAATCACAAAGCACTGCTTTTTTAAATCCTTTTCAGGATCTTTGAGCTCCATGCAACGCCATCTATAATATCAACTTTCCTCAATAGTACCCCCTGTGTATATCTGCAATTTTGCAACAAAGAAATGAACAAATCAGATCAAAAGTATATGACAATAGAAATGTACATTTCTCTTCCATAAAGGAAACCCAAAATCATAAATAGGCCCCAGACTCAATTCATTAACCTACCGATGAAGAAATGTTACCCAATCCATAAGTGGAACAAGCATTTCGCTACACCCGCAATAACATCTGCTAAACACGTGTATGTGACGAATACAATTTTATTTGATTTCGAGGATGGCTAAACATTGAATCCTTCCGGATGGAGCAGGAGGGAGTCTGATGTTGCCTTCTCTTGTTTTGACAAATCCTGCAAGGAAACATGTACATTTAACTCAGACACAGGTGCGTCTTTTAGAGACTGACACTAAGTGATAACTGAAGTGGAACGTAGGCTAAGTAATTATACTACATTCAATTCCATTCCACTATGATTATCAATAAAATGTTTCAGTAGCAGTAGGAATATATCCACATTGTTGGAAATAGGAGAACAAAAGCTTTCCGTGCAGAATGGAAACATCTTGAGTGGTAGGCTGCAGGCCAAAGGTAGACCAGAAGGGTATGCATCTCCTAAGCTCTTCACTCGCTCTACATGGGCTTGCAGTCCAGTGTCCAGAGTTGGAATGCAGCCTGGACACAGAGGAGCTTGTACCCTTGTAGAAAGACTGGAAATCAAATCTCCCGAGCAGCACATACACAATTATTAAGGACACTGGCCACTGGAAAGCTTAGATTATTATCTTCAAAGGAGGCTGGTGGGAGGAGCTATAGGAGGACGGGCTCATTGTAATGGCTGCAATAAAATAAATGGAACGGTATTAAACATATAGAAACCACATGTTTTACTCTGTTCCATGTATACCATTCTAGCCATTGCAATGAGACCGTCCCACCAGCCTCCACTGGTCAACGTCAGCCCGGCCTAGCAGTGTACATGCTTAGAACCTCATCATTAAGCTTGAGGCCCTGGGTCCTGGTCTTCCTGACAGGCTGCCCCCAGGTGGTGAGGGTAGGAAACAACATCTCCACTTTGCTGATTCTCATCACTGGGGCCCCACAGGGGTGTGTGCTCAGCCCCCTCCTGTAGTCCCTGTTCACTACAGTGGTAGGCTTGATTACCAACAACGACGAGACAGGCTACAGGGAGGAGGTGAGGGTACTTGGAGTGTGGTGTCAGGAAAACAACCTCTCACTCAATGTCAACAAAACAAAGGAGATGATCGTGGACTTCAGGAAACAGCAGAAGGAGCAGCGCCCTATACACATTGATGGACAGCAGTGGAGTAGGTGGAAAGTTCCTTGGCGTACACATCACGGACAAACAGAAATGGTCCACCCACACAGACAGTGTGGTGAAGAAGGCGCAACAGCGCCTCTTCAACCTCAGGAGGCTGAAGAAATTTGGCTTGTTACTTAAAACCCTCACAAACGTTTACAGATGCACAATTGAGAGCATCCTGTCGGGCTGTATCACCGCCTGGTATGGCAACTGCAATGCCCACAACCGCAAGGCTCTCCAGAGTGTGGTGCGGTCTGCACAACGCATCACCGGGGGCAAACTACCTGCCCTCCAGGACACCTACAGCACCCGATGTCACAGGAAGGCCAAAAAGGTAACATCCAAAAGGCGAGGTCATTATAGGTGCATCAAAGCTGGGATTGAGAGAGTGATAAACAGCTTCTATCTCAAACCCATCAGACTGTTAAACAGCCATCACTAACATAGAGAGGCTGCTGCCTACATACAGACTTGAAATAATTTGCCACTTTAATAAATGGATCACTAGTCACTTTAATACTGCCACTTTAATTATGTTTATATATCTTGCGTTAATCATCTCATATGTATACTGTATTTTATACCATCTATTGCATCTTTCCTGTGACTCTCTGTCATTGCTCATCCATATATGTATATGTATATATTTTTATTCCATTCCTTTCCTCAGATTTGTGTGTATTGGGTAATTGTTAGATTACATGTTAGATATTGCTGCACTGTCGGAACTAGAAGCACAAGCATTTCACTACACTCACAATCTGCTAACCATGTGTATGTGAGCAATAACATTTGATTTGATGATTTGATTTGAACCTATGAGACTGGCTAACTAGGCTACATGCCAACTCAAGATGAAAGTTAGATTCACTCAACATTTACATAGTCAAACATTTCTTACAGTACAGTTCTTTCTCTATGCCAATCAATACCAGTTGTAACATGAACTTACATATGTATCCATCTTTGCATGCTTACTGGATAGTTTTCTGCTTGTGGCCAGTATTGGATTTGGATGCGCACTTTAAAGGTTTAAATTTGTATCCAGCTGGAAATTGAAGAAATCCTGTGAATTGGATTAGCCAGTTTGCTGAAAGTGGTTGTTTGTCCAGCCTGAAAGTGGTTGTTTGTCCAGCCAGCTTACATCAGTTATCGAACTGTCAGGTAACTTTTTGATGGCTAGCTAACTACAGTTAATAGCATTAGGTAGGAGCCTGGCTATAGCTTGGCCATGTATGGCCATTTGCCATGTTCTGCCTAGCTTGACCGTGTGTAGCCGAGTAGAAGCCCACTCAAATAGTCTGTATCTAATTTAGATGTCCTTCATAAGCAAATGCAAAGTCATTAATCTGTACAGTAGCATAGCTAGCTAGCAACCTTAGTTAATAAGCTAACTAAGGTTAATGCTACCAGCTAGTCTAGTCTACTGTCAGTGTGGTGCTAGCAAAGGATAGCTCAGCCAAACCGTTTAGACAAGCTGGCTGCTTTAGCTAGCTCTTGCCAGCTCATTAAAAGTTGTTGCCAACATTGTAGTTACTTAAGAAGTGACATACTAGTTTCCACATAAGTAATAACCTAATACTACAAAAATGATATACAATATAGACAACTATAAACTATAGTTTTGGCAAGTCGGTTAGGACATCTACTTTGTGGATGACACAAGTAATTTTTCCAACAATTGTTTACAGACAGATTATTTGACTTATAATTCACTGTATCACAATTGCAGTGGGTCAGAAGTTTACATACACTAAGTTGACTGTGCCTTTAAACAGCTTGGAAAATTCCAGAAAATGATGTCATGGCTTTAGAAGCTTCTGATAGGCTATTTGACATCATTTGAGTCAATTGGAGGTGTACCAGTGGATGTATTTCAAGGCCTACCTTCAAACTCAGTGCCTTTGCTTGACATCATGAAAAAATCAAAGGAAATCTGCCACGACCTCAGAAAAAAATTGGTTCATCCTTGGGAGCAATTTCCAAATGCCTGAAGGTACCACGTTCATCTGTACAAACAACAGTACGGAAGTATAAACATCATGGGACCACGCAGCCGCCATACCGCTCAGGATGGAGACGCGTTCTGTCTCCTAGAGATGAACGTACTTTGGTGCGAAAGCGCAAATCAATCACAGAACAACAGCAAAGGACCTTGTGAAGATGCTGGAGGAAACAGGCACAAATGTATCTATCCACAGTAAAATGAGTCCTATATGGACAGAACCTGAAAGACTGTTGAGCAAGGAAGAAGCCACTGTTCCAAAACAGCCATAAAAGAGCCAGACTGCGGTTTGCAACTGCACATGGGGACATTGATCGTACTTTTTGGAGAAATGTCCTCTGGTCTGATGAAACAAAAATATAACTGTTTGGCCATAATGACCATGGTTATGTTTGGAGGAAAAAGGGGGAGGCTTGCAAGCCGAAGAACACCATCCCAACCGTTAAGCACGGAGGTGGCAGCATCATGTTGTGGGGGTATTTTGCTGCAGGAGGGACTAGTTTACTTCACAAAAGAGATGGCATCATGAGGGGGTCAAATTATGTGGATATATTGAAGCAACATATCAAGACATCAGTCAGGAAGTTCAAGCTTGGTTGCAAATGGGTCTTCCAAATGGAAGCCACTGTTCCAAAACAGCCATAAAAGAGCAAGACTGCGGTTTGCAACTGCACATGGGGACATTGATCGTACTTTTTGGAGAAATGTCCTCTGGTCTGATGAAACAAAAATATAACTGTTTGGCCATAATGACCATGGTTATGTTTGGAGGAAAAAGGGGGAGGCTTGCAAGCCGAAGAACACCATCCCAACCATTAAGCACGGAGGTGGCAGCATCATGTTGTGGGGGTATTTTGCTGCAGGAGGGACTAGTTTACTTCACAAAAGAGATGGCATCATGAGGGGGGGCAAATTATGTGGATATATTGAAGCAACATATCAAGACATCAGTCAGGAAGTTCAAGCTTGGTTGCAAATGGGTCTTCCAAATGGAAGCCACTGTTCCAAAACAGCCATAAAAGAGCAAGACTGCGGTTTGCAACTGCACATGGGGACATTGATCGTACTTTTTGGAGAAATGTCCTCTGGTCTGATGAAACAAAAATATAACTGTTTGGCCATAATGACCATGGTTATGTTTGGAGGAAAAAGGGGGAGGCTTGCAAGCCGAAGAACACCATCCCAACCGTTACGCACGGAGGTGGCAACATCATGTTGTGGGGGTATTTTGCTGCAGGAGGGACTAGTTTACTTCTCAAAAGAGATGGCATCATGAGGGGGTCAAATTATGTGGATATATTGAAGCAACATATCAAGACATCAGTCAGGAAGTTCAAGCTTGGTTGCAAATGGGTCTTCCAAATGGAAGCCACTGTTCCAAAACAGCCATAAAAGAGCCAGACTGCGGTTTGCAACTGCACATGGGGACATTGATCGTACTTTTTGGAGAAATGTCCTCTGGTCTGATGAAACAAAAATATAACTGTTTGGCCATAATGACCATGGTTATGTTTGGAGGAAAAAGGGGGAGGCTTGCAAGCCGAAGAACACCATCCCAACCGTTACGCACGGAGGTGGCAGCATCATGTTGTGGGGGTATTTTGCTGCAGGAGGGACTAGTTTACTTCACAAAAGAGATGGCATCATGAGGGGGGCAAATTATGTGGATATATTGAAGCAACATATCAAGACATCAGTCAGGAAGTTCAAGCTTGGTTGCAAATGGGTCTTCCAAATGGAAGCCACTGTTCCAAAACAGCCATAAAAGAGCCAGACTGCGGTTTGCAACTGCACATGGGGACATTGATCGTACTTTTTGGAGAAATGTCCTCTGGTCTGATGAAACAAAAATATAACTGTTTGGCCATAATGACCATGGTTATGTTTGGAGGAAAAAGGGGGAGGCTTGCAAGCCGAAGAACACCATCCCAACCGTTAAGCACGGAGGTGGCAGCATCATGTTGTGGGGGTATTTTGCTGCAGGAGGGACTAGTTTACTTCACAAAAGAGATGGCATCATGAGGGGGTCAAATTATGTGGATATATTGAAGCAACATATCAAGACATCAGTCAGGAAGTTCAAGCTTGGTTGCAAATGGGTCTTCCAAATGGAAGCCACTGTTCCAAAACAGCCATAAAAGAGCCAGACTGCGGTTTGCAACTGCACATGGGGACATTGATCGTACTTTTTGGAGAAATGTCCTCTGGTCTGATGAAACAAAAATATAACTGTTTGGCCATAATGACCATGGTTATGTTTGGAGGAAAAAGGGGGAGGCTTGCAAGCCGAAGAACACCATCCCAACCGTTAAGCACGGAGGTGGCAGCATCATGTTGTGGGGGTATTTTGCTGCAGGAGGGACTAGTTTACTTCACAAAAGAGATGGCATCATGAGGGGGTCAAATTATGTGGATATATTGAAGCAACATATCAAGACATCAGTCAGGAAGTTCAAGCTTGGTTGCAAATGGGTCTTCCAAATGGAAGCCACTGTTCCAAAACAGCCATAAAAGAGCCAGACTGCGGTTTGCAACTGCACATGGGGACATTGATCGTACTTTTTGGAGAAATGTCCTCTGGTCTGATGAAACAAAAATATAACTGTTTGGCCATAATGACCATGGTTATGTTTGGAGGAAAAAGGGGGAGGCTTGCAAGCCGAAGAACACCATCCCAACCGTTACGCACGGAGGTGGCAGCATCATGTTTTGGGGGTATTTTGCTGCAGGAGGGACTAGTTTACTTCACAAAAGAGATGGCATCATGAGGGGGGGCAAATTATGTGGATATATTGAAGCAACATATCAAGACATCAGTCAGGAAGTTCAAGCTTGGTTGCAAATGGGTCTTCCAAATGGAAGCCACTGTTCCAAAACAGCCATAAAAGAGCAAGACTGCGGTTTGCAACTGCACATGGGGACATTGATCGTACTTTTTGGAGAAATGTCCTCTGGTCTGATGAAACAAAAATATAACTGTTTGGCCATAATGACCATGGTTATGTTTGGAGGAAAAAGGGGGAGGCTTGCAAGCCGAAGAACACCATCCCAACCGTTAAGCACGGAGGTGGCAACATCATGTTGTGGGGGTATTTTGCTGCAGGAGGGACTAGTTTACTTCTCAAAAGAGATGGCATCATGAGGGGGTCAAATTATGTGGATATATTGAAGCAACATATCAAGACATCAGTCAGGAAGTTCAAGCTTGGTTGCAAATGGGTCTTCCAAATGGAAGCCACTGTTCCAAAACAGCCATAAAAGAGCCAGACTGCGGTTTGCAACTGCACATGGGGACATTGATCGTACTTTTTGGAGACATGTCCTCTGGTCTGATGAAACAAAAATATAACTGTTTGGCCATAATGACCATGGTTATGTTTGGAGGAAAAAGGGGGAGGCTTGCAAGCCGAAGAACACCATCCCAACCGTTACGCACGGAGGTGGCAGCATCATGTTGTGGGGTTATTTTGCTGCAGGAGGGACTAGTTTACTTCACAAAAGAGATGGCATCATGAGGGGGGCAAATTATGTGGATATATTGAAGCAACATATCAAGACATCAGTCAGGAAGTTCAAGCTTGGTTGCAAATGGGTCTTCCAAATGGAAGCCACTGTTCCAAAACAGCCATAAAAGAGCCAGACTGCGGTTTGCAACTGCACATGGGGACATTGATCGTACTTTTTGGAGAAATGTCCTCTGGTCTGATGAAACAAAAATATAACTGTTTGGCCATAATGACCATGGTTATGTTTGGAGGAAAAAGGGGGAGGCTTGCAAGCCGAAGAACACCATCCCAACCGTTAAGCACGGAGGTGGCAGCATCATGTTGTGGGGGTATTTTGCTGCAGGAGGGACTAGTTTACTTCACAAAAGAGATGGCATCATGAGGGGGGCAAATTATGTGGATATATTGAAGCAACATATCAAGACATCAGTCAGGAAGTTCAAGCTTGGTTGCAAATGGGTCTTCCAAATGGAAGCCACTGTTCCAAAACAGCCATAAAAGAGCCAGACTGCGGTTTGCAACTGCACATGGGGACATTGATCGTACTTTTTGGAGAAATGTCCTCTGGTCTGATGAAACAAAAATATAACTGTTTGGCCATAATGACCATGGTTATGTTTGGAGGAAAAAGGGGGAGGCTTGCAAGCCGAAGAACACCATCCCAACCGTTAAGCACGGAGGTGGCAGCATCATGTTGTGGGGGTATTTTGCTGCAGGATGGACTAGTTTACTTCTCAAAAGAGATGGCATCATGAGGGGGGCAAATTATGTGGATATATTGAAGCAACATATCAAGACATCAGTCAGGAAGTTCAAGCTTGGTTGCAAATGGGTCTTCCAAATGGACAAATGGACATTTGGAAGACATCAAAGTCAAGGTATTGGAGTGGCCATCACAAAACCCTGACCTCCATCCCACAGATAATTTGTGGGCAGAACTGAAAAAGCGTGTGGGAGGCCTACAAACCCGACTCAGTTACATCAGCTCTGTCAGGAGGAATGGGCCAAAATTCACCCAACTTATTGTGGGAAACTTGTGGAAGGCTATCCTAAACGTTTAACCCAAGATAAACATTTTAAAGGCAATGCTAACAAATACTAATTGTGAGTGTATTTAAACTTCTGACCCACTGGGAATATGATGAAATAAATTAAAGCTGAAATAAATCATTCTCTCTACTATTATTTTGACATTTCATATTCTGAAAATAAAGTGGCGATCCTAACTGACCTAAAACTGGGGATTTTTGCAAGGATTAAATGTCAGGAATTGTGAAAAACTGAGTTTAAATGTAGTTGGCTACGGTGTATGTAAACGTCCGACTTCATCTGTACATTAACATTATACATTACATTATGTTGAACAACATTCCACTTACAATACACCTTTGAAGCAAGCAAACCCCAAATCCTCTTTCAAAGCACGTACATAGTATTTACACAGTTAGCCATTATGTGTTTCACTTTACATTAAGTTACATGTATATCCATTGTAAATACATTGCTCTTACATTTAATTCAGTACATCGTTTAAAACAAATAATATGTAAATAAGTCAACTGAAGCTGTAGTTAATGATATAGTGTGCATTGTTACAACAGCTGATGGAGTCCTAGTCTAGCTTGTTTTGGGGATAGTGACTTATGTAGTTACATGTAACAAGGTTATATGTTAGGATGCATCGTTAACATGGTGCTGCACAGGATACTGCATAAATGGAATGACAGAACATATAGTTAGTTAGATTTGGAACAAGACATCATAAACATAAATCATGAGTAATTGCACATGTGGAACAACTTCTGACAAGCAGATTTGTAATTACATGTCCTTGTTCCACTTGTGTACTAACCTATACAGCTACACCCTCCTTACAGTGTACTTACATAGTATTTACATAGTTATTACATGTAACTAGTATTATATAAATACATGTATAACTATTTAGTTACATATTAATGCATCTACACTTAAGGTAAAGTGTTACCAATTTGTGTGTATTGTTGTGAAGTCCCCGGCTACTAGGAGGCCCCGGCTGATAGTTTAATCTTCCCAATGACTCATCCATTTTATCACGACCCCAGTGATAAAACCCCAGATCGCAACCCCAGTGATTTGCGTGAAGAAGAGGGGGAGAAAGAGAGGCCGGAGGGTTGGCTGCCTTCTGAGGAGTAGGAGGCGATCAAATAAACCCCCACTCCCCTCAATTCTGCTCTCAAACATGAAATCTTTGGACAATAAAATGGTTGAGTTATTGGGAAGATTAAACTACCAACGGAACATTAAATACTGTAACATCTTATGCTTCACGGAGTCGTGGCTGAATGACAACAATATCAACATACAGCTGGCTGTACCGGCAGGATAGAACAGCGGTGTCTGGTAAGACAAGGGGCGGCGGTCTATGTAATTTTGTAAACAACAGCTGGTGCACAATATCTAAGGAAGTCTGCTCGCCTGAGATAGAGTTTCTCATGATAAGCTGCAGACCACATTACCTACCGAGAGAGTTTTGATCTATATTATTTTAAGCTGTTTACATACCACCACAGTCAGAGGCTGGCACCCAGACAGAATTGAATGTGCTGTATTCTGCCATAAGCAAACAAGGAAACACTCACCGAGAGGCGGCGCTCCTAGTAGCCGGGGACTTTAATGCAGGGAAACGTAAATCAGTTTTACCTAATTTCTATCAACATGTTAAATGTGCAACCAGAGGGAAAAGACCTCTGGACCATCTATACTCCACACACAGAGATGCATACAAAGCTCTCCCTCGCCCTCCACTTGACAAATCTGACCATAATTCTATCCTCCTGATTCCTGCTTACAAGCAAAAATTAAAGCAGGAAGCACCAGAGACTAGATCAATAAAAAAGTGGTCAGATGAAGCAGATACTAAGCTGCAGGACTGTTTTGCTAGCACAGACTGGAATATGTACCGGGATTCCTCCAATGGCATTGAGGAGTACACCATGTCTGTTATTGGCTTCATCAATAAGTGCATCGACGACGTCCCCCCCACAGTGACCGTACGTACATACCCCGACCAGAAACCATGGATTACAGCCAGCATCCGCACTGAGCTAAAGGCTAGAGCTGCCGCTTTCAAGGAGCGGGACTCTAATAATAATTCCTGCTATGCCCTCCGACAAACCATCAAACAGGCAAAGCATCAATACAGGACTAAGATCGATTCATACTACACCGGCTTTGATGCTCGTCGGATGTGGCAGGGCCAGCAAACCATTACAGACTACAAAGGGAAGGACAGCCGAGAGCTGCCCAGTGACACGAGCCTACCGGACGAGCTAAACTACTTCTATGCTCGCTTCGAGGCAAATAACACTGAAACATGAATGAGAGCACCAGCTGTACCGGAAGACTGTGTGATCACGCTCTCCGCAGCCAATGTGAGTAAGACCTTTAGACAGGTCAACATTCACAAGGCCGCAGGGCCGGATGGATTACCAGGACGTGTACTGCGAGCATGCGCTGACCAACTAGCAAGTGTCTTCACTGACATTTTCAACCTCTCCCTGTCCGAGTCTGTAATACCAACATGTTTTAAGCAGACCATCATAGTGCCTGTGCCGAAGAACACTAAGGTAACCTGCCTAAATGACTACCGACCTGTAGCACTCACGTCTGTAGCCATGAAGTGCTTTGAAAGGCTGGTCATAGCTCACATGAACACCATCATCCCAGAAATCCTAGACCCACTCCAATTTGAATACCGCCCCAACAGATCCACAGATGATGCAGTCTCTATTACACTCCACACTGCCCTTTCCCACCTGGACAAAAGGAACACCTATGTGAGAATGTTAGTCATTGACTACAGCTCAGCGTTCAACACATTAGTGCCCTCAAAGCTCATCAATAAGCTAAGGACCCTGGGACTAAACACCTCCCTCTGCAACTGGGTGCTGGACCTCCTGGCG
Organism: Oncorhynchus kisutch; assembly: GCF_002021735.2. Taxonomy (NCBI): domain Eukaryota; kingdom Metazoa; phylum Chordata; class Actinopteri; order Salmoniformes; family Salmonidae; genus Oncorhynchus; species Oncorhynchus kisutch. The sequence continues at coordinate 5,963,528 of NC_034194.2, forward strand.
GGTTGCCCCCAGGTGGTAAGAGTAGGTAACAACACATCCACCATGCTGATCCTCAACACAGGGGCCCCTCAGGGGTGCATGCTCAGCCCCCTCCTGTACTCCCTGTTCACTCATGACTGCACGGCCAGGCACGACTCCAACACCATCATTACATTTGCCGATGACTCAACAGTGTTAGGCCTGATCACCGACAACAAGACAGCCTATAGGGAGGAGGTCAGAGACCTGGCTGTGTGGTGCCAGGACAACAACCTCTCCCTCAACGTGATCAAGACAAAGGAGATGATTATGGACTACAGGAAAAAAAGGACCGAGCACACCCCCATTCTCATCGACAGGGCTGCAGTGGAGCAGGTTGAGAGCTTCAAGTTCCTTGGTGTCCACATCACCAACAAACTAACATGGTCCAAGCACACCATGACAGTCGTAAAGCAGGCACGACAAAGCCTTTTCCCCCTCGGGAGACTGAAAAGATTTAGCATGGGTCCTCAGATCCTCAAAAGGTTCTGCAGTAGCACCATCGAGAGCATCCTGACTAGTTGCATCATTGCCTGGTATGGCAACTGCTCGGCCTCCGACCGTACGCACAACATAGGGTAGTGCAAACTGTCCAGTACATCACTGGGGCTAAGCTTCCTGCCATCCAGGAACTCTATACCAGGCGGTGTCAGAGGAAGGCCCTGAAAATTGTGAAAGACTCCAGCCACGCTAGTCATAGACTGTTCTTTCTGCTACCACACGGCAAGCGGTACCGGAGGGCCTAGGTCTAGGTCCAAGAGGCTTCTAAACAGCTTCTACCCCCAAGCCATAAGACTCCTGAACATCTAGTTAAATGACTACCCAGACAATTCACATTGCCCCCCCTCTCCACACCACTGCCACTCTCTGTTGTCATCTGCATAGTCACTTACTTGACTTAATTGCTAGTCATACTACCTCAACTAACCGGTGCCCTCGCACATTTACTTTATCGGTACCCCCCTGTATATATTGATATTTTTTACTGCTCCTCTTTAATTACTTGTTACTTTTATCTTTTATTCTTATCTGTATTTTTTTTAACTGCACTGTTGGTTAGGGGCTCGTAAGTAAGCATTTCACTGTAAGGTTCACTGTAACATTTCACTATAACCTGTTGTATTCAGCGCATGTGACTAATAAAATTGGATTTGATTTGAATTGTTAGATATTACTGCACTGTTGGAGCTAGGAACACAATCATTTCACTACACCCACAATAGCAATTGCTAAATATGTGTATGCAGCCAATAACATTTGATTTGAGTTTCGCAAGCCAATGCTAACTAGCATCAGTGCAATGACTGGAAGTCTACAGGTACGGTGGCATATGCTCACGAAACTACCTCTAATTTCCTTCATGTTACACGCAGAGACATGTAAATGGTATGGACGAGTTCATCTAACTGGGTAAATAGAAAAAAAAGGTTAATCGAGCTGTAATACAGATCTTCCGCTGTCCAGATTAAATCTAGGCCTAAATTTCATAAATGAGCTAAACATCATGAATAACTCTTTCTTGCACAGTAGGTGTTCAAGAACTTCTACAAAATAATTTTTATGATTGACAAAAAAATTATGTCTATGAAGTAAACCCTAACCAGACAAATGTATCAAATATTGCACATTTGTAACATCATTCCAGATGATCGGTTATTCAAGCTATTTTGTGGTGCTGGATGAAACACGATTAAATCTGAAAAATCCAATAGTTCCTAACGCTCTACAATGTTATAATGAATTTATCTCTGAGCATATTTAGTTTCCTTTGCATATTACAGCCCAATTTTCAGACAGGGATTAAGAAACATTGTAGATTAGGGTTAAACCATATATCATAGATGTAGGGGGGTGATTAGAGAACTGTGTGGGTGTTTGGGGTTTTGTGGGTATCAAGACCACCAAAGGCAGTTTGTGACTGCAATACTACATCCATATTAGGACATCTTTGTCATCTTAAATTGAGAGAACACACCTTTATGACAGCTAACAAATAAAAATGGAGTAATACTGGCAGCGCTTGGTAAGTTTTATTTTTACTTTGTTTTAGCAGGGAGTTCCTTTGAGATTTAGATATATTAAACTAGGGAGCCCTGCATGTACATACACAATTTATAAATACAACATAATACATATTCACAAGATGATTACAAAACATACTTAATAGGAAAAATCACATTCCTCAGCAAATAGGTTCCCATTCAACAACGTGAACTGCAGTAGCTTTGGTTCAAGAGTAAATCTTTCAAGGTCCCCTGGTTTTGGTGTCGAAGTGGGAAACTTTGTGGTTACACCAAAAACCTCAGTCAGGTACCTGGAATGCTGACTGCAGGAATGTCCACCAGAACTGTTGCCAGGGAATTGAATGTTCATTTCTCGACCATAAGCCGCCTCGAACGTCGTTTTAGAGAATTTGGCAGTACGTCCAACCGGCCTCTCAACCGCAGAACACTTGTAACCACGCAAGCCCAGGACCTCCACATCTGGCTTCTTCACCTGTGGGAGCCAACCGGACAGCTAATGAAACTGTGAGTTTGCACAACCAAAGCCTGCATACTCACCAGACATGTCACCCACTGAGCATGTTTGAGATGCTCTGGATCGACATGTACCAGTTCCCGTCAATATCCAGCAACTACGTACAGCCATTGAAGAGGAGTGGGATAACATTCCATTGGCCACATTCAACAGCCTGATCAACTTCATGCAAAGGAGATGTGTTGCACTGCATGAAGCATATGGTGGTCACACCAGATACTGACTGGTTTTCTGATTCACGCCCCTAAGGTATCTGTGACCAGTCATGTGAAATCCATAGATTAGGGACTAATGAATTTATGACTGATTTACTTATATCAACTATAACTCAGTAAACTCTTTAAAATTGTTACATGTTGCATTAATATTTTTGTAGTGTATATAGAACTCTGTTTATCATTCCGTACATGGGCTCTCCCCAAAAAATGCTATCATGGCGAATCAATTGGATAGGACTTTGTTGTTTTTTATTCTCCTCTTTTAGTTTTAGTTTAGAGATTTGGATCTAAACCCGCTCCTTCAAAGGCATATTTCTATGTTTACAGTGAGCCTATCTGTAGATGGATCAAATGCGACAACCAAAACTTTGCATATTTAATGACACTTGATCAATAGATTTTCTGCAATTTGCTATTTGGAATGTTTGCTGTGTCAAATCAAGAACCTTCATAACGGGTTGGTTTACTGCGAAAAATGTACAAAGTCACATAATTTCTCCAACTGAATAAGGTATTGTAGCACGGATGAGCCCTGTTTCTAGTACAGTTAACCAGCTTCATCTGGTGAGGTGCTTATGTGATCAGACAAGTTGGGCCATGTGCTCCCTTAGGAGGCTGAGCACTCTGGATGACAACCAAAGGCTAACATTTAGCAACTACCCCTCACAACTTCATAAGCCTTCAAAGTGCATATGCTTTGCGACACAAGTGCATTTTATGTCTTGGTGCTTCATACACTAGTGGGCCACTAGTTTAATTTTGAAATGCCCTATTGACATGTATGTTCAAAAGTGTAAGTTAGTCTAGTGAGTTATGGTTTGCCATGTTTTCAAAATTTGCTCATTTTAAAATGAGCCTCTAAAATGAGCCTAACCTTGCCCCCCTTCCCCCACCAAAAGGAGCACAGTGGAAATAAGCTTTTAAGCTTTATTGTGTTATCCTTGATGATTTTCTTAAATTGCATGTGGAGGAGTCAATGGCGGGAGCGCCATTATGTATTTAAAAAATGGTCTAATAAATTCAATCAATCTCTTCATTTACTTGCTTACACAGAATGCAGTAATCACCACATCATTACTTTCATTTTGTACTGATTAAACTAATACTGTCAAGCTATTGAAACTCAAAACTTAACATTATATCTCTCATAACTATGGATCTATAAGCTTGTTATTATAGGTTTTGGTCAGTTAGGTTTTTTCTGCATTGACTGGGTTAGATGTGTGGAGTTGGAATAACACTTTATCCATACTATGTATCCAGCTTGCTAACTAATGTTTGATTATCAAAAGGGATTTTGACATTATCCTGGGGTAGCACTGCCCACATAACTCAGATGTTTGAGTGCAAAAATGCACAAACAGAAGACACACTGTATGTGATGTCCAGATTTTTCTGACAGATTTGATTAATTCTAAGTTCTGTGTAGGGGAAATTCTGTTAGAATGCATCAAATCTGTAAGAAAAATCTGGACATCACTTGTGTGTGTGTGTGTGTGTGTTTGCAGTGCTGTCAAATACAACTAAGGAAGGTGCAATAAAGATGTCTCTCTCAATGAGCTGTTTACAATTAAATGGACTTTGATATCTTGTATGGATACAATGCTGGAAAAGGCCTTGTCATGTTTTTTTTACATCACTATTAAGGAGATATGTGTTCCAGAATAATTCTGGTCATGAAAGCGTGGCCATATACAGTGAGGGAAAAAAGTATTTGATCTTGTAATGGTAGGTTTATTTGAACAGTGAGAGACAGAATAACAACAAAAACATCCAGAAAAACGCACGTGAAAAATGTTATAAATTGATTTGCATTTTAATGAGGGAAATCAAATACCTTTTTCCCTCACTGTAGGCTAGGTGGAAAATCAATGGGATTCAAATTTTCTCTGTTCACTTCAAAGGACAGCATGTATTTAGTCAGAATGAATTCCAGAGAAAGGTAAATCACCTTTACAGTTGAATAACAACATCATCTTAAAAGTGAAACCAAGTTGAAAGGAGCTTTATAGAATCTTTATAGAATCTTGTAACACAAATTGTGATAATGGTACAGTGGCTTGTAAAATGATTCACCCCCCGTGGCAATTTTTCCTATTTTGTTGCCTTACAACCTGGAATTAAAATGGATTTTGGGGGGGTTGTATCATTTGATTTAAACAACATGCCTACCACTTTGAAGATGCAAAATATAATTTTTTGTGAAACTAACAAGAAATAGGACAAAAAGCATCAAACTTGAGTGTGCATAACTATTCACCCCCACGAAGTCAATACTTTGTAGAGCCACCTTTTGCAGCAATTACAGCTGCAAGTATCTTGGGGTATGTCTCTATTAACTTGGCACATCTAGCCACTGGGATTTTTGCCCATTCTTCAAGGCAAAACTGCTCCAGCTCCTTCAAGTCAGATGGGTTCCGCTGGTGTACAGCAATCTTTAAGTCATACCACAGATTCTCAATTGGGTTGAGGTCTGGGCTTTCCAAGACATTTAAATGTTTCCCCTTAAACCACTCAAGTGTTGCTTTAGCAGTATGCTTAGGGTTAATGTCCTGCTGCAAGGTGAACCTCCGTCCCAGTCTCAAATCTCTGGAAGACTGAAACAGGTTTCCCTCAGGAATTTCCCTGTATTTAGCACCAGCCATCATTCCTTCAATTCTGACCAGTTCCCCAGTCCCTGCTGATGAAAAACATCCACACAGCATGATGATGCCACCACCATAATTCACTGTGGGGATGGTATTCTCGGGATGATGCGAGGTGTTGTGTTTGCGCCAGACATAGCGTTTTCCTTGATGTCCAAAAAGCTCAATTTTAGTCTCATCTGACCAGAGTACCTTCTTCCATATGTTTGGGGAGTCTCCCACATGCCTTTTCGTGAATACCAAACTTGTTTTCATATTTTTTTCTGATTACTCTTCCATAAAGCCCAGCTCTGTGGAGTGTACGGCTTAAAGTGGTCCTATGGACAGATACAACAATCTCCGCTGTGGAGCTTTGCAGCTCTTTTCTTTGTTGCCTCTGTGATTAATGCCCTCCTTGCCTGTTCCATGAGTTTTGGTTGGCGGCCCTCCTGGCGGGTTTGTTGTGGTGCCATATTGTTTCCATTTTTAATAATGGATTTAAATGGTGCTCAGTGGGATGTTCAAAGTTCCTGATATTTTTTATAACCCAACCCTGATCTCTACTCCACAACTTAGTCCCTTGGTCTTCATAGTGTCACTTGCTTGGTGGTGCCCCTTGCTTAGTGGTGTTGCAGACTCTGGGGCCTTTCAGAACAGGTGTATATATACTGAGATCATGTGACGGATCTTGTGACAATTAGGTGGTGGACTTTTATGTGACTTCTGAAGGTAATTGGTTGCACCAAGACTTATTTAGGGGCTTCATAGCAAAGGGGGTGAACACATATGCACGCACCACTTTTCCATTTTATTTTTTTATATTTTTTGAAGCAAGTATTTTTTTATTTCACTTCACCAATTTGGACTATTTTGTGTATGTGCATTACATGAAATCCAAATAAAGTCTATTTAAATTACATGTTGTATGTCACGCCCTGACCGTAGATTGCTTTGTATGTTTCTATTTTCCGTTTGGTCAGGGTGTGATGTGGGTGGGTATTCTATGTTGTATGTCTAGGTGTTTCTATGTTTAGGCCTGGTATGGTTCCCAATCAGAGGCAGCTGGTTATCGTTGTCTCTGATTGAGAACCATATTTAGGCAGCCTGTTTTCCCACTATGGGTGTGGGTAGTTGTTTTCTGTTTGTGTGTATCACCTGACATAACTGTTTCGTTCTCCCTCGTTGTTTTTTTGTTTACTGTTCAGTTTTGATTAAATGTACAATATGAACACTTACGACGCTGCACCTTGGTCCTCTCCTTCTTCCACCTACGATGACAGTTACATTGTAATGCAACAAAATAGGAAAAACGCCAAGGGGGTGAATAGTTTTTTACTCGAAAGAGTAATAAGAAAACTGAAAAAAAATTGGGGAGGGAAATATTTCCAACTTTATCATAGACTATTATAATATACAGTACCTTTAGAAAGTATTCACACCCCATGACTTTTTCCAAATTTTGGAAATAAACTGGTCTACACACACTAACCCATAATGTCAAAGTGGAAATATGTCTTTAGAAATGTTTACAAATTAATACAAATATAAAACCTGAAATGTCTTGAGTCAATTAGTATTCAACCCCTTTGTTATGGCAAGCCCAAATAAGTTATTTTGAATCACTACCTCATCTCTGTACCCCGTACATACAATTATATGTAAGGTCCCTCAGTTGATCAGTGAGTTTCAAACACAGATTCAACCACAAAGACCGGGGAGGTTGTCCAATGCCTCGCAAAGAACATCACCTATTGGCAAAAAAAGCAGATATTGAATATCCATTTGAGCATGGTAATGTTATTAATTACTTGTTGGATGGTCTATCAATACACCCATTCCCTACAAAGATACAGGTGTCCTTCCTAACTCAGTTGCCAGAGAGAAAGGAATCTGCTAAGGGATTTCACCATGAGACCAATGATGACTTTAAAACAGTTACATAGTTTAATGGCTGTGATAGGAGAAAACTGAAGATAGATCAACAACATTGTAGTTGCTTCACAATACTAACCTAATTGACAGAGTGAAAAGAAGGAACCCTGTACAGAATAAGATTATTCCAAAACATGCATCCTATTTGCAATAAGGTACTAAGATAATGCTGCAAAAAATGTGGGAGAGTGTTATGTTTGGGGCAAATCCAATACAACACATTACTGAGTGCCACTCTCCATATTTTCAAGCAGAGTGGTGGCTGCATCATGTTTTTTATTTCACCTTTATTTTAACAGGGAAGACATTTTGAAACCTGGGTCTCTTTTTCAAATGTGCCCTGTTAAATACAACATAACTTTACATATTAAAATACAAAAACACAGTCATGGGAAGCAGAAATAAAACATCACAAATCACCCAGAAAAACACTTACAGTCCTCCACAAATATGTCCCCAATGTTTTTTGAATTTTGTTCCAGCAATATGTTGCATTAAAACTAAAAGCAGATTTAGACAGCTTTGGGGAGACCTTAGAAACTTCAAGAGTTAACCAATCCTGTGAGTGAACAGGTTAGGCAACTCAGGTGTCTATGCTTCAAATCAAAATTAGACAAGGGCAGAAGTTAATGAAGTAGGGCCTTGTAAACAAAAAGGGAGTAATGTAGAGACCTATGGGTCTTTTGGCGAAATCCAGCCAACCTTTTTGATACAGGATGCAACGTAACAGTCACCTGTAACAAAATGAAGGGCACTATGATAGATGGCATCCAAAGGTTTAAGAGCAGTAGCAGCTACACTTTGATAAATATTACCATAATCAAGAACAGATAAAAAGGTTAACTGAATAATCTGCTTCTTACTGCTTAAAGAAAGGCACTATCTGTTTCTGTAGACAAAGCCAACATTAAATCTTCGCTTTTTAACCAACGCATCTATATGTTTTTTCAATTTGAAATCCATATTAATCCAAATGCCGAAGTATTTACATGTATATGTGGGAACACGCTCGATTGGAGAACCATCTAATGAGTGAACATGTATGTCACAACTTCTGCCGAAGTCGTTGCCTCTCCTTGTTCGGGTCTTGTTCGGTCTTCTAGCCATCATCAATCCATTTTTCATTTTCCATTGGTTTTGTCTTGTCTTTCCACACACCTGTTTTCAATCCCATCCATTACCCGTTGTGTATTTAACCCTCTGTTTCCCTTCATGTCTTTGTCAGAGATAGTTTATTGTCAGTGTAGTGTTTTTTTGTATAGGTGCGCGACTGGTCTTCGTACCCATATTTGTTTATATTCATTTTTCTTATTAGTGTTATGGAGCATGTTAATTGGACATTTATTAAAAGACTCCATTTTACACTCTGTTTGACTCTCCTGCTCCTGACTTCGCTGCCACCTATACACACGTCTCTGACAGAATCTCTGACCAAAATATATGAAGTCAGCAGGAGAGGACACTACGCTCATGGAGGTGGAGGAACGCGTCCGGGAACAAGCGGAGGAGATTAACTGTTTAAGCTCCGTCATGGATCGCATTGTCCAGAATATGGACCGCTGGGAGAGACAGGGAGTTTCTCCAGCACCTCCACCACCACAACTGGGATCTCCCTTGAACGCTTTTTCCCCTCCTGAACCGAACAAGATCCATTTACCCCTACCCAGGGGATACAACGGAAATACTGCCGGCTGCCAGGGTTTCCTCCTTAAACTGAGTTTGTATCTGGCCACGGTCTCCCCAGTACCATCGGACCGTGAGAAGAGTTGCGCCCTCATCTCATGCCTAACTGTGAAAGTCCAGGAGTGGGCCAGCGCTGTGTGTAGAGAGGAGGATGCGGCTTTGGACCATTTTGAGGAGTTTACCCGCCATTTCCGGATAGTATTCGACCACCCACCCGAAGGCAAAGCGGCGGGTGAGCCCCTCTATCATCTGAGGCAGGAGACGAGGAGTGCACAGGAGTTTGCTTTGGAATTTAGGACCTTGGCTGCCGGCGCTGGATGGAGCGATAGGGCCCTGATCGACCATTACCATTGTAGTTTACGCGTGGACGTCCATCGGGAGCTGGCCTGTAGAGACACCACCCTCAACTTCGACCAGCTGGTGGACATGTCCATCAGGCTGGACAACATGCTGGCTACTCGTGGACATCTAGATCGGGGTCTGGTTGTTCCATCCTCCCGCACCCTCTCTCCCGAACCTATGGAATTGGGAGGGATGGTACGCAGGGAGACCGGAGGGGGTTTGCGCTCGAGCACAATCTATGGACGCAGAGATCACACTGCTGGTCGGTGCCGGGTTGGTTCCTCTGGGAATAGAGAAGGCAGGCAGGGCACTCTGGCATCACCCCAGGTGAGTAGGCACCATTCTCATCCAGAGCCCTCTGTTGCACTAATGTTTGTCTCTGTCACTTTTCCAGATTTTTCCCTGCATTCCCAGTATAAGGCGCTAGTAGATTCAGGCGCGGCTGGGAATTTCATTAATAAAAATTTTGGTGGCTCATAGTTTAGGGATCCCCATTGTTTCTTTGGATATGCCTTTCCCTATTCATGCCATAGATAGTCGACCATTAGGGTCAGAGTTTATCAGGGAGGTCACAGCACCTTTGTGTATGATAATGCAGGAGGGTCACAAGGAGAAGATTAGTCTTTTCCTTATTGATTCTCCTACGTATTCTGTGGTGCTAGGCCTACCCTGGTTAGCTTGTCATAACCCCACTGTTTCTTGGCCACAGAGGACTCTCACGGAGTGGTCGCGAGAGTGCCTTAGTAGGTGTTTTGGGGTTTCCGTTGGTGCTACTACGGAAAGTCCAGACCAGGTCTCCACCGTGCGCATTCCCCCCGAATATGCCGATTTGGCTCTCACCTTCTGTAAAAAGAAGGCGACTCAATTACCACCCCATCGATGGGGGGATTGTGCGATAGATCTCCTGGTAGACGCTGCATATCCCAGGAGTCACGTGTATCCCCTGTCGCAAGCGGAGACTGTGGCTATGGTTACATATGTTTCTGAATCCCTGCGTCAGGGGTACATTCAGCAGTCCATTTCACCCGTCTCTTCGAGTTTCTTTTTTGTGAAGAAGAAGGATGGCGGTTTACGCCCGTGCATTGATTATCGAGGTCTAAATAAAATCACGGTGAAATATAGTTACCCGCTACCTCTGATAAATACGGTTATTGAGTCAATGCACTGGGCACGCTTCTTCACAAAATTGGATCTCAGGAGTGCGTACAATCTGGTGCGTATTCGGAAGGGTGATGAGTGGAAGACGGCATTTAGCACCACTTCAGGTCATTATGAGTACCGTGTCATGCCATATGGGTTGATGAATGCTCCATCAGTCTTCCAATCATTTGTAGATGAGATCTTCAGGGACCTGCACAGGCAGGGTATAGTGGTGTATATCGATGATATTCTGATATACTTCGCTACACGCGCAGAGCATGTGTCCCTGGTGTGCAGGGTAATTGGTCGCCTGTTGGAGCATGATCTATATGTCAAGGCTGAGAAATGCTTGTTCTTCCAACAATCCATCTCCTTCCTAGGGCATCGGATTTCCACTTCAGGAGTGGAAATGGAGAGCGACCGCATTACAGCCGTGCGTAATTGGCCGACTCCAACCACGGTAAAGGCGGTGCAGCGTTTTTTGGGGTTTGCCAATTACTACCGGAGGTTTATCTGGGGTTTTTGTCAGGTTGCTGCCCCCATTACCTCACTGCTAAAGGGGGGCTCGGTGCGCTTGCATTGGTCGGCTGAGGCGAACAGGGCTTTTGGACACCTGTAGATTCTGTTTACCTCAGTACCTGTGTTGGCTCATCCGGATCCCTCTTTGCCATTCATAGTGGAGGTGGACGCATCTGAAGCTGGGATAGGAGCAGTGCTCTCTCGGCGTTCGGGTGTGCCACCGGAGCTTCGCCCCTGTGCTTTCTTTTCGAAGAAACTGAAGCCCGGTGGAGCGAAACTATGATGTGGGGGACCGGGAGCTGTTAGCTGTCGTAAAAGCCTTGAAGGTGTGGAGGCATTGGCTTAAGGGGGCTAAACACCCTTTTCTCATCTGGACTGACCACCGCAATCTGGAGTACATCCGGCAGGCGAAGAGACTGAATCCTCGCCAGGCAAGTGGGCCATGTTTTACTCTTTCTCTTTCTTACAGACCAGGCTCCCAGAACGTCAAGGCAGACGCATTGTCTCGGCTGTATGAGACAGAGGAGCGGTCCATGGATCCCACTCCCATACTCCCAGCTTCGTGTTTGGTGGCGCCAGTAGTGTGGGAGCTGGACGCGGACATTGAGCGGGCACTCTCCCCCTGAGTGTCCAGCTGGTCGTCTGTACATTCCGTCAATTGTCCGCGACCGATTGATCTATTGGGCTCACACGTCACCCTCCTCTGGTCATCCTGGGATAGGTCGGACGATGCGCTGTCTTGATGGGAGGTACTGGTGGCCCACTTTAGCTAAGGACGTGAGGATTTATGTTTCCTCCTGTTCGATGTGCGCCCAGTGCAAGGCTCCTAGACACCTGCCCAGAGGTAAGCTACAACCCGTTCCTCAACGGCCGTGGTCTCACCTGTCGGTGAATTTTTTGACTGATCTTCCACCTTCACAGGGTTACACCACAATCCTGGTCGTTGTGGTCGTTGTGGATCGGTAACCAGGATTTGGGTAGGTTTCTGCGGTCCTATTGCCAGGACCGGACGGGGGAGTCGGCGAAGTTCGTGCCCTGGGCAGAGATGGCCCAGAACTCGCTACGTCACTCCTCCACTAACCTTACCCTTTTCAATGTGTATTTAGGGTATCAGCCGGTTCTGGCTCCTTGGCATCAGAGTCAGACCGAGGCTCCTGCGGTGGACAATTGGTTTCGGCGCGCTGAGGAAACCTGGGAGGCAGGCCACATCCAACGTCAGTGCGACATAAGGTGCCAGAAAATTGGCGCAGACTGTGCCGCAGTAAGGCCCCGGTGTTCGCATCAGGGGACAGGGTCTGGCTCTTGACCCGAAACCTGCTCTCCGCCTGCTCTGCCGGAAGCTGGGTCCGTGGTTTGTGGGGCTGTTTAAAGTCCTGAGGAGAGTGAACGAGGTATGTTATAGGTTACAACTGCCCACTAATTACTGTATTAACTCCTCGTTCCATGTGTCTCTCCTCAGGCCGGTGGTGGCTGGCCCGCTCCAGGAGGCTGAAGTGTGTGATGTCCCTCCGCTTCCTCTAGACATCGAGGGGGTCCCGGCATACATATTCGATCCATTTTGAATTCGAGACGTCGGACGAGGGACCTTCAGTACCTCGTGGACTGGGAGGGGTACAGGCCGGAGGAGAGATGCTGGGTTCCAGTGGAGGACATGTTAGATCCTTCCATGCTAAAATAATTCCACCGTCTCCATCCAGATCGCCCTGCACCTCTATCGACGTCGTTGCATCTCCTTGTTCGGGCGGCAGTCGACGTCACCGGTCTTCTAGCCATCATCGATCCATTTTTCATTTTCCATTGGTTTTGTCTTGTCTTCCCACACACCTGTTTTCAATCCCATCTATTACCTGTTGTGTATTTAACCCTCTGTTTCCCCTCATGTCTTTGTCAGAGATTGTTTGTCAGTGTAGTGTTTTTTTGTATAAGTGCGTGACTGGTCTCCCGTGACGGGTCTTCCGTACGTGTGCGTCGCCTCATGTGTCTCCCTGTCGCGGGCGGCTGCAACACAGCCCGGGACCGAACCCGGATCTGTAGTGATGCCGCAGTTCCTTAGACTGTTGCACCACTCAGTAGGCCCCCATCTGAATCATTCTTACGAAAGTTTAAAACAACATGTAATTTGTTTTGTCCGTATTAAGCACAAGTTTTAAATCAGCAAGGGATTCCTGCATAGCTCTCAAATCTGACTGTAGTTCTGACACAACCATATCAACAGTCGGGGCAATAGCATACATAATAGTATCATTCACATATACTGAGCATCCCTTTTGCAGACCATGACCGGTGCAGGACCAGACAGGACTGGTAAAAAGTGCTCTTCACTGACGAGTTGCGGTTTTGTCTCACCAGGGGTGATGGTCGGATTCGCGTTTATCGCTGAAGGATGAGCGTTACCCCGAGGCATGTCCTCTGGAGCGGGATCGATTTGGAGGTAGAGGGTCCGTCATAGTCTGGGGCGTCATCATCGGACTGAGTCTTTTGTCATTGCAGGCAATCTCAACACTGTGCGTTACAGGGAAGACATCCCCCTCCCTCATGTGGTACCTTCCTGCAGGCTCATCCTGACATGACCCTCCAGCATGACAATGCCACCAGCCATTATGCTCATTCTGTGCATGATTACCTGCAAGTCAGGAATGTCAGTGTTCTGCCATGGCCAGGATCGTCTGGGACCTGTTGGATCGGAGGGTGAGTGCTAGGGCCATTCCCCCCAGAAATGTCTGGGAACTTGCAGGTGCCTTGGTGGAAGAGTGGGGTAACATCTCACAGCAAGAACTGGCAAATCTGGTGCAGTCCATGAGGAGGAGATGCACTGCAGTACTTAATGCTGCTGGTGGCCACACCAGATACTGACTGTTACTTTTGATTTTGACCCCCACTTTGTTCAGGGACACATTATTCCATTTCTGTTAGTCGAATGTCTGTAGAACTTGTTCAGTTTATGTCTCAGCTGTTGAATCTTGTTATGTTCATACAAATATTTACACGTTAATTAAGTTTACAGTGAGAGGACGTTTCTTTTATTGCTGAGTTTATACTGTATATGAAGTAACATTTTTTTGGACAGATTTAACATTGGTGTTTACACCTTTATGTACTTCAAGAAATTCAGACTTAACCCCACCAGTCATGTTGGCTAGTTCTGTCACTTAAATAATTATTAAACCATGAACAGGCAACAGAGCTCAGGCCTTTCGAGGACAAGTTATTCAATGAAATAGCATGATCAACAGTATCAAAAGCTTTTAACAGGTCCACGAACAAAGCAGCACATTTAATTTTAGTGTATAAAACATTGACAAGATCATTAAGACCTAAATTGATTGCTGTAATAGCGCTATGCCCAGGCCTAAAACCTGATTGGTTGACATTCAACATACATTTCTCAGATAAAAAAGACCAAGTTGTACATTGCCTTAAAATTGCATTTTTTCTCATGAGGCCAGTGTCCGAATTAATTTGTTGTGGCAGAGAGGACAGTTTGACAGTTTTCCAGAATTTATTCAGGCTCCCATTACAATTCTAAAGAGCGGTTACATAATAATCCAATTTTACCTTTCTGAATTGTCTGACACAATGATTCCTCAGTTGCATAAAAGCTTGCCAGTCCAGGCCTAAGCCTGTGTTCCTGGCTTTGACCCAAGCAGAATCTCTTTTATGAATGACTTCTGATAAGAGTGTACCAGGCATTCGATCTACCTTTAACCCTTAATTTTTTGAAGGGAGCATGATTATCCACAATAGTATTGAAGACATTTGCAAATTGGCTTAAGCTAAAGTTTTTAAAATTCCTCTGTGATGACACGGGCTTAGATTTTTGTATTCTCACATCTCTAATACAAACAGCTGTGCAATGGTCACACATTTCTTGGGCACACACAAGTAGAAACATATTTCTCTGGTGTATTTGTTAGAACAAGATCAATCAGAGTTGACTTTGAAGGATCTTTAGGGTTAGGCCATGTAGGCTTAGTCATCAGCTGGGTTAGGTTTACGTTACACATGTATTTTATATTGTCTAAAGCCTACATTTCTCGATCATGATTTAGGTCACCCAGAATAATAACTTCTGATTCAGTAAAAGAAGACCACAACAAACTAGATAACTCCTTGAGTGCACAAAGTTAGGACGGAAGACTCATATAAAAGTTATGGATACATTTTTTCCCCAGACAAAGGCTTAAAAATTGACAAGAGAAATGGATTTCATATATTATATTTTTTATAATAATGGTCACTACCCTGTCTGTCAGCTCTGAACACATTATAAACCTCAATATTAATATCAGTCCAGAATGTCCTCAGAGATTCAAGTTTCAGTAAATACCAGAATGTCCGGATTCGTCTGTATAGCCCAGATCTTATGTGTATGCTTGTAATTTAAGGACTGGGGAGTTAATCGGGATAAATATTAAATGGAATGGAGCTAGACACATGCCAATTCTAGAGGAAAACCTGGTTCAGTCTGCTTTCCACCAGACACTGGGAGATGAATTCACCTTTCAGCAGGACAATAACAGAAAACAAAACACCACATCTACACTGGAGTTGCTTACCAAGAAGACAGTGAATATTCCTGAGTAGCCGAGTTACAGTTTGTACTTAAATCTACTTAAGAATCTATGGCAAGACCTGCAAATGGTTGTCTAGCAATGATCAACAACCAATTTGACATAGGTTGAAGAATTTAGAAAATAATAATGGGCAAATGTTGCACAATCCAGGTGTGGAAAGCTCTTAGAGGCTTTCCCAGAAAGACTCACAGATGTAATCGCTGCCAAAAGATATTCTACAAGTGTGAAAACTAATGTAAATGAGACATTTATGTAATTCATTGTCAATACAATTGCAAAAATGTCACATTGTCATCATGGTGTATTGTGTCTTGATGGGTGAAAAAACAAAAATGTTATCCATTTTGATTTCTGGCTGTAACACAAAAAAATGTGGAATAAGTCCATGTGTATGAATACTTTTTGAAGGGCACTGTTAACATTGTTGCAATGCAATTGAACGTACAAATTACAACATGTCCACAGGGCCATGTAAAAGCCACTCAAAATCCACAAAACGTTTTTGGGGGAAGGACCCTCGTGTTCATCGTTTTTCTCCTTAATCCCAATTCGATCTCAGTCCATTAATGAATCCTCCTCAGCCCTGTTTAATAGTAGATCAGACAAGTGATGCATTACCCTTTTTTTACTCAAACTCTATTCAGGAACAAGGGAGAAAAGTAATTAAGCCGCAATAAATAAATAGGATACACAGTTGTCATAATTATTTTCTCCACATAGCCTGCCACCAAGCTCTCAGTGCTTAATCAAATAAATGGTTTAAACCAACAAAAAAACAAGACATGAAAGGCTATTCAAATTTGCATCCATGTAGGGTTTCTGTAGACTGTGTAAAATTGCTTTCACCTCCTCTGCTGACTCGCTACATAGGTCATTACTGGCATTCTTTTGTGGAAATATTTTACCCTCTTGTCCCCTCTACCTCAGATGTCAATAAAGAAGTTTACCAGAGCTGTTAATCAACTTTTAACGAGTAACTTTAAAAAGGGTTTGAATTTGTATAGGTCTACGTTTTTGATTGGTTTAGGTCTGAGAAACAAAAGATGCATAAGCCGAATCAAACTCCGGATAAATCGAGATTATAGCTGGCGTCTCTGGCAGCAAGGAAAATTGATTTAATTGTTTTCCTATCTATAATTATTTACCATATCTGCCTCGGTACAGAAGGGCAGAAACACACAGATAATTTACTTTTGTTTTGAATTCTTTGTGTTTATTCCACCAATGAACCGATCTTTGACGACATTGCTAAGATTGTGGGTGGAGTCTTCTTCACATTGATATTAAAATTTAAGTTGGTGGGTCTTGGGGTTTTATTACTCACATCTCATTCAAAAATACTGTTTACCTTCACTTCTGTGGAGTGGTAGGACTTAAATGGTCAAACTAGTGACAAGAACACAGTACGCATGTTTCAGTTGTTTCTCGATAGAACAATATAAATTGACAAAGCAAAATAAAATAAGCATTTTGAAAGGTAACATATCACTCATTGGAAACATCAGTCATGCACTTAATCCGGAAAGTTATATGAGAGTGGAGTTTGTTTTGAAAACATATCATTTTGGAAACAATAATTTTGGACATAACAACACAACTGTTGATATACAGTACCAGTCAAACGTTTGGACACACCTACACATTCAAGTTTTTTAATTTTTTGAAAACAATTTTCTACATTGTAGAATAATAGTGAAGACATAAAAACTATGAAATAACACACATGGAATCATGTAGTAACAAAAACGTTTTTATCAGGATCAGTGTCGGTTGAGCTAACATAGGCTAATGTGATTAGCATGAGGTTGTAAGTAACAAGAACATTTCCCAGGACATATCTGATATTGGCAGACAGCTCAAATTATTGTTAATCTAACTGCACTGTCCAATTTACAGAAACTATTACAGTGAAAGAATACCATGCTATTGTTTGAGGAGAGTGCAGTTTTGAACATGAAAAGTTAATAAACAAATTGATACAACATTTTGAACATAAATACAATGGTTCATTGGATCAGTCTGACATTTTGCATATACATTGCTGTCATCTAATAAATTGCAGCTGGGCTGGAAAAATACATTATGGCCTTTCTCTTGCACTTCAAAGATGATGGTACAAAAAAATACAAAAGAACGGTTGTTTTTTCTTGGTATTATCTTTTACCAGATCTATTGTTTTATATTCTCCTACATTCCTTTTAAATTTCCACAAAGTCAAAGTGTTTAATTTCAAATGGTACCTAGAATATGCATATCTTTTCTTCAGGGCCTGGGTTACAGGCAGTTAGATTTGGCTATGTCATTTTAGGCGAAAATTGAAAAAAAGGGGGGGGGGGGGGGTAATTAAGATTAAATGAATTAAAATATATTTAATATTTTAGTTTCTTGAAAGTAGCCACCCTTTGCCTCAATGACAGCTTTGCACACTCATGGCATTCTCTCAACCTGCTTCACCTGGAATGATTTTCCAACAGTCTTGAAGGAGTTCCCACATATGCTGAGCACTTGTTGGCTGCTTTTCCTTCACACTGCGGTCCAACTCATCCCAAACCATCTTAAATGG
Organism: Oncorhynchus kisutch; assembly: GCF_002021735.2. NCBI lineage: Eukaryota > Metazoa > Chordata > Actinopteri > Salmoniformes > Salmonidae > Oncorhynchus > Oncorhynchus kisutch. Next base: position 5,981,679 of record NC_034194.2, read on the forward strand.
GTTGAGGTCGGGTGATTGTGGAGGCCAGGTCAAATGACGAGGCGCTACATCACTCTCCTTCTTGGTCAAATAGCCCTTACTCAGCCTGGAGGTGTGTGGGGTCATTGTCCTGTTGAAAAACAAATGATAGTCCCACTAAGCGCAAACCAGATGGGATGGCGTATCGCTGCAGAATGCTGTGGTAGCCATGCTGGTTAAATGTGCCTTGAATTCTAAATAAATCACTGACAGTGTTTGCAGCAAAGCACCCCCACACCATCACACCTCCTTCTCCATGCTTCACAGTGGGAACCACACATGCTGAGATCATTCATTCACCTACTCTGCGTCTAATAAAGGCCTGATTCACGCAGTCTCCTGTGAACAATTGATGTTGAGATGTGTCTGTTACTTGAACTCTGTGAGCATTTATTTGGGCAGCATTTTTTGAAGCTGGCAACTCTAATGAACTTATCCTCTGCAGCAGAGGTAACTCTGGGTCTTCCTTTCCTGTGCAGTCTTCATGAGAGCCAGTTTCATCATAGTGCTTCACGGTTTTTGCGACTGCACTTGAAGAAACTTTCAAATTTCTTGAAATTGTCCGGATTGACTGACCTTCGTGTCTTAATGTGATGATGGACTCTCTTTTCTCTTTGCTTATATGAGCTGTTCTTGTCATGATATGGACTTGGTATTTTACCAAATAGGGCTATCTTCTGTATACCACCCTACCTTGTTTCAACAGAACTGATTGGCTCAAATGCATTAAGATGGAAAGAAATTCCAAAAATTTACTTTTAACAAGTCACACCTGTTAATTGAAATGCGTTCCAGGTGACTACCTCATGAAGCTGGTTGAGAGATTGTCAAGAGTGTACAAAGCTGTCATCGAGGCAAAAATTGGCTACTTTGAAGAATTTCAAATATAAAATAGACTTTTGGTTACTACATGATTCCATTTGTGTTATTTCATCATTTTGATGTCTCAACTATTATTCTACAATGTAGAAAATAGTACACATTAAGAAAACCCCTGGAACTTTTGACTGGTACTGTATGTCTGTTGTGGCTGTACCCTTAATAAACTATTCCACAAGAGATCAGTTGTTTGTTGCTTAAGTATGTGTAATATACTCATATTGCGCGTGAGAACCTTTTTTTATAACTTTTTTATTTTACTCTCATTTAACCAGGTAGGCAAGTTGAGAACAAGTTCTCATTTACAACTGCGACCTGGCAAAGGTAAAGCAAAGCAGTGTAACAAAAACAACAACACAGAGTGTAAATAGACATCAGTCTATAAACTGTTAAATATTTTTTTATGAATTCAAATAACAAAAGAAGAGTCTTGGATTTGTCTCGCATACATTTTGTCAAAATAACAATGGAAATAACAGTTGTACACACTGATGTGCATTATAATGCTTCACTACTTGTTTTGACATGAATCCTTAAAACATCATTCTCAATACATTGTTCAGCTTCCTATAGGTTTTTGAAATAATTTCAAATAAACCAGCATCCTTGAAAAATGCCCAGCATCTGAAAAATGTAACACTGGTGGATATTGAATTCATTAAATGTAAAGAGAACAAGAACAAAACCATTTTTTTGCTTGTACCCTATCCTCCTTCCCTGAGCATTGGTCATCGATACGTTTTGAGTAACCACCACATCTTTTACAACTTTACTATAACATACCTTACTTTAACAGTTTATAAATAAAAAATGAACAGTTCCCAATAAACATTACAAAGTAACTCTCATATATCTAATGTTTGAAAAGCTTTTTTCCCCAGAGCCCATATAATTGAGTTGTCACTTACAGCCATCACAGTTTACTTTACTGGGGCAGCTGATGAGTAAATCAGTCTCATAGGACTGGCACCTATGATAATGTAAAGGAGTGCTAATTTAGACCTGACTCATCATTGGCCCATCTGTATTTGTCCAGGAAGTAGTCCCATCCTGGAGAAATTTGAACAGGGCACCGGGTCAGCATCTTGTCACAATTACCTTAACTTCCTTTGTGCATAATGGACCAATGTCTCCAGCTCTCCAGCTCTACCTACCTCGGTTTGGGCAAAGGGCATAAGTGCAAGGGGATGGGAAATGCCCAGTTGGCAACCCTTTTATCAGTCTATCACCTCCATTGCACCATATGGGAAGCCAGCCAGACATGCCTCTTGTAGGGGAACAGTTCCTCTGGCCCTGGCAGAGTTTAGGTAGGTCCTACCCGCAGTCTAGACCATTTGGCTCAGCGACATCTGTCTGGCTGATAGAGGACTGAGGTGGAGGCTACAGACATACAGTAGGCTAAGCTGGAGCATGGTCATTGAATAAAATAAAATAAAATGTTATTTGTCACATGCGCCAAATACAACAGGTGTAGCGTAGACCTTACTGTGAAATGCTTACTTACAAGCCCTTAACCAACAATGCAGTTTTAAGAAAAATAAGAGTTAAGAAAATATTTACTAAATAAAAAAAATGTAAAAAAAATAAAAGAGCAACAATAAAATAACAATAACGAGGCTATATACAGGGGGTACCGGTACCGAGTCAATATGCAGGGCTACAGGTTAGTCGAGGTAATTGAGGTAATATGTACATGTAGGTAGGGGTAAAGTGACTATGCATAAATAATAAACAGCGAGTAGCCGCAGCGTAAAAAAAAGGGGGAGGTAAATGCAAATAGGGTAGCCATTTGATAAGCTGTTCAGCAGTCTTATGGCTTAGGGTAGAAGCTGTTAGGGGGGTAGAAGCTGGCCTCCAGGACACCTACAGCCCCCAATGTGACAGGAAGGCCAAAAAGATCATCAAGGACTGATAACCACCCTACTGTTCACCAAACTATCATCCAGAAGGTGAGGTCAATACAGGTGCATCAAAGCTGGGACCGAGAGACTGAAAAACAGCTTCTATCTCAAGGCCATCAGACTGCTAAACATCCATCACTAGCATATTAGAGGCTGCTGCCTATATACATAGACATGAAATCACTCGCCACTTTAGTAAATGGAACACTAGTCACTTTAATAATGTTTATATATTTTGCATTACTCATTGCATATGTATATACTGTATTCTACTCTGTTCTACTGTATCTTAGTCTATGCTGCTTTGACATTGCTCATCCATACATTAATATATTCTTAATTTCATTCCTTTTTTTAGATGTGTGTGTATTGTGTGTATTGTTGTGAAATTGTTAGATATTTCTTGTTAGATATTACTGCACTATTGCAGCTAGAAACAAAAGCATTTCGCTAGACCCGCAATAACATTTGCTAAACACGTGTATGTGACCAATAAAATTGGATTTGATTTGAAGATCCTTTTGGACCTAGATTTGGCGCTTCAGGTACCACTAGCCATGAGGTAGCAGAGAGAACAGTCTATGACTAGGGTGGCTGGAGTCTTTGGTCATTTATACAGCCTGGTATAGAGGTCCTGGATCGCAGGAAGCTTGGCCCCGGTAATATACTGGGCCGTACTCACTACCCTCTATAGCGCTTGCAGTTGGAAGCCGAGCAGTTGCCATGCTCTGGGCCCCATATTAACAGAAGGCTACCATTACCCAGTAAATCATAGACGATGCAACCTTGAAAGAATATTGACATTGAAGCTATTAGAAATTTACTATCGAAAGCCTTCTACTCTGATTATGTACAATATGTCTTAATTGTGTAAATTTATGTTTTTAGTTTTGTTTTCCATGAACATTTAGAATTTTCTCAACTTTTTGATACTGAATGTGTTTGTGGTGGACAGATTCAGGATGTAGTTGCACAGTGAATCAAACAAGCACCTACTAATCATTTCAGGGGTGAAAATATATATTGAATACATATTTGAGAGGTCAAGTTGAATAGTGAGAATTGAGAAGCATATATTTTCATTTTCAAAACCCGTTAAAAATCTAATCCCAGTGGAACCAAAGTCTGCATTCTGCTTGGCCACAATTATGATAACTTTGATTATGTACATTAAGTCTGCATTCTGGGCTCCCGAGTGGCTCCCAAATGGCGCAGCGGTCTAAGGTACTGCATCTCAGTGCTAGAGGCGTCACTACAGACCCTGGTTTGATCCCAGGCTGTATCACAATCGGCTGTGATTGGGAGTCCCATAGGGCCGCGTACAATTGGCCCAGCGTTGTCCGGGTAACTGTTTGGCTGGGGTAGGCCATCATTGTCTATAAGAATTTGTTCTCAACTGACTTGCCTAGTTAAATAAAAAAAAAATCTGCTTGGCTATTACTATGATAATTTAAGAACCCGTGCCGCTACATTTTTAAACCAATATATTGTCTATATGAATGCAGCTGCCACTGTATTGAAGCCATTGGACAAAGTTGATCATAGTGTGCTACGCTTTCAGTTCAGTATACATCACTGTATTCTGTATCAGAAAGTAGACTGGATTTTGAAGTCTAGTAGAACGATATATTACACTTTTTTGTTAGTGAAGCCCTCCTGCATAAACTCTGCGATACCTTTTTACTGAAGTATGTTTCTGTTTTTTTCTGATGTGTTTTGCTTTTCATGTATTGTTGTGTATAATAGAGGGTATTTTAATGTGTAAATTAATGTGTAGTTTGATGTGTTAATTAGTTGTATTTTGATGTGTATTGTACTAAAACAGGGCTCATCTGGAAAAGAGACCTTGGTCTCATCATTGATTCCCTGTCAAAATAACGATTTTAAAAATTAAAACAGCTAGCTTATTAATAGAATTTAGAGGCCACATAACCCCTTTTTATGGATAGGCACATGGTGAATAATATTTCTCTATAATATTAATGTACCACAGTATTGCCAGGGATGACTAATAAACACACTACAGTGGGTCCGAGCAAATTAAACTGGAATATTTCAAATTTCTTAAAGGGGCAATCTGTGATCGCTAAATCCATTTTTAGACTTTTAATTAGATTATATATATCCATTGATTCTTGAAGAACCCAAAATATAAGCTTGTTTTACCACTTTGTTCGTAAAAAAATGTAATAGCGGTGTAATGAATACTCAGGGAGAAAAAGGTGTAGATTCACTCGCAGAGCACGGCAGATGTTTATTAAGCCTTCGCAGGAAAGGCAGGAATCGTGGTCACAGGCAGGCAGTGGTCAAACACAGGTCGGCAGTCAAAAACAAACAATACCTCACAACCATACAAACAGAAACAACTGAACTAAATAGGGAGCTGATGAGACCAGGTGAGAAACCAACACAGGTGAAATCAATGAACAAAAATGAAAGAGAGCTATGTTCCAGTACACAAAGAAACATGGCTATGTTCAAGAACACAAAGAAACAGAACACAGGGTTGACTAAGAAGCAGAACCTTACAAGCAGAGGTGGATAACAATAGTGGCCACCTTGCACATACCATACATTTGGGAGATTGTACATTGCTCTCAGTTACTCTTTTTTTTATAGTCATTTGCAGAATATACTGTACATGATCGCAATTTTAGCGTCAAGACGCTGGAAATAAAAAAAATGTAAAACGAAACAGTAGATTGTGATGATTTATTGGCACGTTGAACAATGTCTGCGCCGTAGTGTAAAAACTCAGTGAATCGTGCTAAAACATCAACGTCATATCTGAATGTTCGCCATGGCAAACAAACACTGTATAGCCTCAAAACATGGCTAAAACTATAATTTGTATATAGTCTGGTCTGTCCTTATATCCATTTCTCTGTCAATGAATTTGAGAGTGATTACATTTCTCCAGCCCCATCCATCAGCTGTTTACCAGAAACATGGTGGGGTCTCACTTTGTTATTGTTCAAACTGCAGATTGCCTCTTTAATGAAGCACTGCATGGGTAGGCCTATGTGATAGTTCCTTACTTCCTTCACTAGGGCTAGATCAAGTGTGGTTTTGTACTGCATTTGGGTATTTTATACAAATAGTAAGAACATCCTGTACACTGTTAAGATTTTATTTTATTTTTTGTTTATTGTGATGTTATCATTTGTTATAATTAGTTCAATATATCTAATAAGTATTTGGGTGCTTTGGCATATTTCATACATTTACTTTAGGACATATACCTTGCATTTAGATGAATGGATAAAGTTTATATTCAAGTCACCACAGTTTATAGCAAAGGTTCAAATGTGGACGACAGTCCAATTTTCTCTCCATTGCACGGTACGTAATAGAAAATCAAATCATTATCAGTAGCACATTGAACTATTAAAGACAAATGTTCAGTACGTGTTACAGCTTCACTCTCAGTTTTTTGTTCACTTGTTCATTTTCGGAGGTGTTCACTCTGGTTCCAGAACTTTCATAAATCCTTAACTTATCCGTTTGGCCGCTGTCTGGTGAAGTTTGACACATGACCATGATCAGGAGATGGATAGAGCTCTAAACTGTAAGAAGAACGAAAAGGTTGTTTCAAAGAAAAAGGTGACCTTAACTATTTGTATTTGTATTTATTATGGCTCCCCAAGGCAGCAGCTATTCTTCTGGGGTCCAGCAAAAATGAACGCAGTAATATACATTCAAATATATATATATATTTTTTACATTAAAATACATTTTACCTCAGATTTCACAATACATTAAGTGTCTGTTCTCCGGCCACTACTTTACTACAACACACAATGGAGGTGTATGTGTGTGTATAGTGTGTATGTTGTGTGTGTTTGTATGTGTGTGTTTGTACCTGTGTGTGTGACTCTTCACATGCACTTCAATGGTTGCACATCGACAAATCAAAGGAGGCAAAATTGTCTGTTATTATTTGAGCAGGCAATGGTAATGCATGGCATACAGTGCACAGAGCATGGTTTACATTTGCTGTACACTCCACTGCAAAAGGAGACAAGTCAGGCCTTAATGTAACCAGCAAAAGCTGGATAAAAAATCCATACAAACTCAATTATGAATCAATTTGAGTTTGTGTCAGACAGTCTGGTGCCAACAGAGTGGATTTTTTATTAACTTATGGTCTAGAAAGAATGAAACACTTTTCATTTGTGTATTTCAGTGTGTTGCCTTATGATTCAGAGGGAGGGTGTTCACACTTTGTCTTGCAGGCACTCATCTCACAGACAACCTAGGATGCAACATGTTAAGCTGAAATATGTGTATTGATGATGAAGGTTGTTATTCCTGTTATTTCCTTATTTTGTTGTGCAAGAAATACATTCGAAGTAAGATAAATTAAAAGCGACGTTTAGAAAAAGACCTGGATTTAGCTGCATCGGGCACAATAGGCGAGAGACTATTGGTAAAATGGAAACAAAGCCGGCTGACACTGCGGCTCTCATAACATGGACACCATACTATTTGCAGCAAACAAAGAAATGATTGAACTCAGTGATAAATCATTGCCAATGAAATGTTACCCTCACCTCTTCTGTTGGCTATTCTTAGGTATCAAACTAGTTCATAGACTTGCATATTCATGATCTTTATGACAACTCCCTGCTATTCTAGGTTAAGACCTATGTTAATTCTGAGATTTACACCTAAGCTTGAGTTCACTTGAAAGTCTTACATATCGTAAGATAGCTTTAGAGGCTGTTATCTTGGAGAGCTAGTAGAAGAAGAAGAAACTGAACTTTTTTTTTGTTTCAATTAATGTTACCAGTTTTCAAAGTCTTGTGATGATTTCATTCAATTAAAAAGTTATTATTATGCAAATTATTCACCCTCTCTGTGCTTTGTACCTTGAGTTCGTACATCTGCATTCTGCAGCTTGGCAGAAAATCCTAAACCTCTCATTTTTATTTTAGACATACTGTAGATTACTTATAAATTGGCAATACAAAATGACAACATTTTAAAATAAATGTTCCTCTAGTTAACTGAAGACCTATTATTTAACTGGGCCAGTTTGTCATCAATTCTGTCTTGAGCAAGAAATGATGACCATGGAGAGCTCATCTGGAGAAATGAAACAATAGTCCTGATAGTAATTTACTAGTTTCCTGCCAAGAGAGGCTTCATTAATTGGAAATGGTGTGGAATACTTGGCTAAGTCTCTTTCCAACGTGCTGACTGAGAGCGGGAGCCTTACAGTGAATCTGAAGGTTTATTTGATAAAGAAACAGAGGCTAGGAAAACGAATGTTGGGCGAACACAGTGTGACTGTCAGGTGTTCTTATAAAATACTGTTAAGAAACCAGCATAGGTTCCTAGCTAGCTGTCAGGAAACCCGCTGCCTCTTTCTTTTTACACCCCTCATGTTTTGAGCTCTCTCTTGTTTCCTGTTTTCCTTCTCTTTTTTTGTCTTTAAAACTTACATCCGCAGTATTGCATTTTGTAGATGATTATGCACTGAAATTGAGGTTTCTCCAGTACTCCAGGCCCAGAGGAGTTTCATCTCATCCTCTGTAATAGACAAGAACAAAAGGAGAGTAGACGAGAGGAAGAGGGAAGAATTCCACTGAGTTACAACGAAGTACATGGTAAATTCTGCCAGGCCCTCACCCTGCAACATCCCTCAAATTGTTTGACGTGATGCCACCAAAATAGCTCGATCCGGCTACAGGTGCTCCTCCAGGGGAGAGGTAGAGCATATTGATCATTGTCTGCTCAAAGCTATCATTAATTCACAAACCTTGGCTTAATAGGACGTTTTCCTTCATTTTCTTTTTCCCTTTTCATTAGGGCTGCCGCTCTTCTGTTCTTCACAACAGTGTGACATGACAGGCCTTTGGGTTGCTGCTGACCCACCCTGCCAGTTCCACCATTAAAAGATTTATCTCTCAAATGAGACCTGCAGTAAACATGGTAATCTGTTTGGCAGCACTCACGGCAGAGGATGAATAAAACATTTGACAACACTAAGCTCCGAATCTTACTATCTCTTACTGGGAGAAAGCACCCCCACAAACCTAACCCACCCTGCTTCTCCCTCCAGGCCCCCTCTTTGTTAATCCTGCTGTTCATATTCTTCCAGCTCCTTAAGGAGCTGCAGGGGTGTGGTCAGACTTTTGTCTTGGCTGACAGAGAGTTCATTATGTGATTGGGCGAGAGGCTAATGCAATAATGCTCATCACGTGCTCCCGGGCAGCGGGGGCTTTGAGTTCACTTCATTTTCAGCCGCCCTGTCCTCTCACAAAAAAAAGCCACCTCTCCAAAGTGACAGGTCCCCCTCTGAAGTATTTATCCTCTTGTCTCACAAAACCCCTTTTTAATTGAAATTATCTGACATCTTATAGAGAGACAGGAGCTTTGGAATTGGAGTTGAGCTGAAGGTTTTTTTTCTCTTTCTCTCTCTAACCCTCTCTTTCTTTACAGCAGGTTATCCTTCTATTATGTGATTTATTATTTTCTGTGAGTGATAGAGGAAACAGCTCCCAATCTTTCTTCCTCTCGCTCTCTCTCCCCCAATTTCTCTCTCCCTCCCTTTCTCTCTATCTCTTTGTCTCAAGCAGTAAATATAGCCTGGGTCTGTCGTTACCCAGTTGAGCTTCCCTCTATTCAGTGATATATGGTATTGTGCCTGGGCCTTACTGTACACATGGAACACAATCAGCAGTTTTGTTTGTCATTCACCGCCTTATGTGCAGATATGACATGTCTCCCACTGTGAGCTGTCAGAAGGTATCAGATAACCAGGCTAACGCTGCTTTTCTGTTTGACCAGCCAGCGTCCCAGGTGCAACATGCTTCGTTATGTTTCCAATTGCCACTGCAAGTTTATGTATTCCTATTAGTTTGTTGAACTGACATATGAATAAGGTGTTATGCCATTAGTTATGCTTGGAGATAGGGGGAGATCTCCAACATCAATTCTTCCCAGTCTGATAATTCTATGCAGATGGTCATGGTCTGAAATACTGTATTCTATTTAATACTGTATTCATATTTACTATGTATATCAGTTCATTATGCAAAAATGGCAAATATTTTACATATATGCAAATCAGTCAATTTAAATAAATCAATTAGGTCCTAATCTATGGATTTCACATGACTGGGAAATGCATCTGATGGTCACAAATACCTTTTAAAAAAGTAGGGGTGTGGATCAGAAAACCAGTCAGTATCTGGTTGGACCACCATTTGCCTCATTCACCGCGACACATCTCCTTCTCAGAGAGTTGATCAGGCTGTTGATTGTGGCCCACTCCTCTTCAATGGCTTTGCGAAGTTGCTGGATATCGGCAGAAACTGGAACACGCTGTCGTTAACATTGATCCAGAGCATCCCAAACATTCTCAATGGTTGACATGACTGGTGAGTATGCAGGCAATGGAAATGTTCAGCTTCCAGGAATTGTGTACAGATCCTTGCGACATGGAGCTGTGCATTATCATGCTGAAACATGAGGTGATGGTGGCGGATGAATGGCACGACAACGGGCATCAAGATCTCGTCTCTGTGCATTAAAATTGGCATCCCACCACCACCATGGGGCACTCTGTTCACAATGTTGACATCAGCAAACCACTCGCCCACATGACGCCATACACTCGTCTGCCATCTGCCCGGTACAGATTAAACCATGATTCGTCCATGAAGAGCACACTTCTCCAGTGTGCCAGTGGCCATCTAAGGTAAGTATTTGCCCACTGAAGTTGGTTATGACGCCGAACTGCAATCAGGTCAAGACCCTGGTGAGGACAACGAGCATGCAGATGAGCTTCCCTGAGACGGTTTCTGACAGTTTTTGCAGAAATTATCTGGTATCAGACTATACCATTGGTGAAAAAGCTGGATGTGGAGGTCCTGGGCTGGTGTGGTTCCACGTGGTCTGTGGTTGTGAGTCTGGTTGGACGTACTGCCAAATTCTTTAAAACTACGTTGGAGGCGGCTTATGGTAGAGAAATGGACATTCAATTCTCTGGCAACAACTTGGTGGACATTCCTGCAGTCAGCATGGCAATTGCACGGTCCCTCAAAACTGGAGACAAATGTGGCATTGTGTTGAGTAACAAAACTGACAATGAAAGTGCCCTTTAATTGTCCCATCACAAGGTGCACCTGTGTAATCATCATGCAATTTAATCAGCTTCTTGATATGCCACACCTGTTAGGTGGATGGATTATCTTGGCAAAGGAGAAATGCTCACTAACAGGGATGTAAACAAAGTTGTGAACAAAATATGAGCGAAATGAGCTTTTTGTGAGTATGGAACATTTCTGGAATATTTTATTTCAGTTCATGAAACATGGGACCAACAAACACTTTACATGCTGTGTTTATTTTTTTGTTCAGTGTATATATGTGTGTGTGTGTGTGTGTGTAAGCTACCTTTTAGATATTGGGGATTTCCTGGGATGTGCTTTTGTATGTTATTTCTGGAAGAGCGAGGTAGCTAGCATGCTATAATTGTAATGGTCACATTATCTCACTGCTAATTCAGTTATTTTCATACTAACATATGAATCATGAATCTACAGCCATCAATATACTGTTGTCCTGCACATCTAATGTGCTTCTTTGTTTCTATCATCAGGTACTTACATGTATTGTGTTTTGTACTTTTTTTGGTCATTGTGATGTTTAATTACCCAGTCTGATATTGACATGCAAGTGAATAAACACCAATCAACTGGGACCGTTGGCTGGCTCGTTGAAAAAAAAAAGAGAGTTACGAAGTACGATCACATCTATTACACCTGCTTGTGTATTTTCTAATCAAATACAGTTGCAGGTAGGCTATTCGTCCCCCCTTCAGGCGCTCTCTTTCCCAGACAACTGCTAATTCATCACTTGGCTTTTCAGTGCATGCCATGCTGATGCAGAGACAACCATAATTAGGTCAACCAAATCTGTTATTTAATTATGTTGCAGTCACAACTTGAGAAATGTTTTTCCTTCCTCTGTACACTGTTGTATTTTCCTTTCTGCAAAAATGACATGTTGTCATGACTATTGCACTATAAGCCATTTCACACAGTTGTTTGCATGAATGTTGTACTGCATTTAAGATAACTAATTTATGTATGTATGTAAAAGGAATTCCTTGCTCTTTAGCTGAAAGTGTCTTTAAAATTATTGTTTTTGATTGAGAACCTTGGAGAAGGTAACCATCTGTGTTACTACAACAGTGGAGTGATGTTATCCAACTAAAGAGTTCCACTTTACAGTAAATGTTCTGCCTCTCATTCGGGTTTTGTATGCACTTCGTGAAGGCCATATCATGTTTGGCACCTAGTTAATTGTATTTTTCTTCTATGGTACTTTCTTCTGTGGTGCTGTAAACAAGAAGCAGGAAGTGTTTCAATTGATTAAGCTAATTTCTCAGGACAGTGGCCTTTTTGCAATTAGATTTACTCAAATCAAATTCTATTTGTCACATGTTCTGTGAAATGCTTACTTACAAGCCCTTAACCAACAATGCAGTTCAAGAAATAGAGTTAATAAAACATTTACTAAATAAATAAAAAATGTTTAAAAAGTTGAATCAATCAAAAAGTAACAGAAGAAATGTACATAATAATACCAGTACCGAGTCAATGTGTGGGGGTACAGGTTAGTCGAGGTAATTTTAAAGTGGCATAGATAATAAACAGAGAGTAGCAGCAGTGTAAAAACAGAGGGGGGGTCAATGTAAATAGTCTGGGAGGCCATTTGATTAGTTGTTCAGCAGTCCTATGGCTTGGGGGTAAAAACTGGTAAGGAGAATATTGGTCCTAGACTTGGCGCTCCAGTAACGCGTGCCATGTGGTAGCAGAGAGAACAGTCTATGACTTGCGTGACTGGAGTATTTGACCATTTTTTGGGCTTTCCTCTGACATCGCCTAGTATAAAGGTATTGGATGTCAGGAATCTTGGCCTCAGTGATGTACTGGGCCGTGCACACTACCCTTTGTAGCGCCATACGGTCAGATGCTCTCGATGGTGCAGCTGTAGAACTTTTTGAGGATCTGGGGACCCATGCCAAATCTTTTCAGTCTCCTGAGGGGGAAAAGGTGTTGTTGTGCCCTCTTCACAACTGTCTTGGTATGTTTGGACCATGATAGTTTGTTGGTGGTGTGGACACCAAGGAACTTGAAACTTTCGACCAGCTCCATTTCAGTCCCGTCGATGTTAATTGGGGCCTGTTCGGCCCTACTTTTCCCATAGTCCACGATCAGTTCCTTCGTCTTGCTCACATTGAGGGAGAGGTTGTTGCCTACCCTTACCACCTGGGGACGGTCTGTCAGGAAGTCCAGGATCCAGTTGCAGATGGAGGTGAATAGTCCCAGGGTCCTTATCTTAGTGATGAGCTTTGTGGGCACTATGGTGTTGAAGCCCTGAGCTGCAGTCAATGAACAGCATTCTCACTATGGTGTTTATTTTGACCAGGTGGGAAAGGGCAGTGTGAAATGCAATAGAGGTTGCATCATCTGTGGATCTTTTGGGGCAGTATGTGAATTAGAGTGGGTCTAGGGTTTCTGGCATGATGGTGTTGATGTTTTTATTTATTTATTTATTTCACCTTTATTTAACCAGGTAGGCTAGTTGAGAACAAGTTCTCAGTTGCGACCTGGCCAATATAAAGCATAGCAGTGTGAACAGACAACACAGAGTTACACATGGAGTAAACAATTAACAAGTCAACAACACAGTAGAAAAAAAGAGAGTCTATATACATTGTGTGCAAAAGGCAAGAAGAGGTAGGCGAATAATTACAATTTAGCAGATTAACACTGGAGTAATAAATGATCAGATGGTCATGTACAGGTAGAGATATTGGTGTGCAAAAGAGCAGAAAAGTAAATAAATATAAACAGTATGGGGATGAGGTAGGTAAAATTGGGTGGGCTATTTACCGATAGCCTATGCACAGCTGCAGCGATCGGTTAGCTGCTCAGATAGCAGATGTTTGAAGTTGGTGAGGGAGATAAAAGTCTCCAACTTCAGCGATTTTTGCAATTCGTTCCAGTCACAGGCAGCAGAGAACTGGAACGAAAGGCGGCCAAATGAGTTGTTGGCTTTAGGGATGATCAGTGAGATACACCTGCTGGAGCGCGTGCTACGGGTGGGTGTTGCCATCGTGACCAGTGAACTGAGATAAGGCGGAGCTTTACCTAGCATGGACTTGTAGATGACCTGGAGCTAGTGGGTCTGGCGACGAATATGTAGCGAGGGTCAGCCGACTAGAGCATACAGGTCGCAGTGGTAGGTGGTATAAGGTGCTTTAGTGACAAAACTGATGGCACTGTGATAAACTGCATCCAGTTTGCTGAGTAGAGTGTTGGAAGCTATTTTGTAGATGACATCACCGAAGTCGAGGATCGGTAGGATAGTCAGTTTTACTAGGGTAAGTTTGGCAGCGTGAGTGAAGGAGGCTTTGTTGCGGAATAGAAAGCCGACTCTAGATTCGATTTTCGATTGGAGATGTTTGATATTAGTCTGGAAGGAGAGTTTACAGTCTAGCCAGACACGTAGGTACTTATAGATGTCCACATATTCAAGGTCGGAACCATCCAGGGTGGTGATGCTAGTCAGGCGTGGGGTGCAGGCAGCGAACGGTTGAAAAGCATGCATTTGGTTTTACTAGCGTTTAAGAGCAGTTGGAGGCCACGGAAGGAGTGTTGTATGGCATTGAAGCTCGTTTGGGGGTTAGATAGCACAGTGTCCAAGGACGGGCCGGAAGTATATAGAATGGTGTCGTCTGCGTAGAGGTGGATCAGGGAATCGCCTGCAGCAAGAGCAACATCATTGATATATACAGAGAAAAGAGTCAGCCCGAGAATTGAACCCTGTGGCACCCCCATAGAGACTGCCAGAGGACCGGACAGCATGCCCTCCGATTTGACACACTGAACTCTGTCTGCAAAGTAGTTGGTGAACCAGGCACGGCAGTCATCAGAAAAACCAAGGCTACTGAGTCTGCCGATAAGAATATGGTGATTGACAGAGTCGAAAGCCTTGGCAAGGTCGATGAAGACGGCTGCACAGTACTGTCTTTTATCGATAGCGGTTATGATATCGTTTAGTACCTTGAGCGTGGCTGAGGTGCACCCGTGACCGGCTCGGAAACCAGATTGCAAAGCGGAGAAGGTACGGTGGGATTCGAGATGGTCAATGACCTGTTTGTTGACTTGGCTTTCGAAGACCTTAGATAGGCAGGGCAGGATGGATATAGGTCTGTAACAGTTTGGGTCCAGGGTGTCTCCCCCTTTCAAGAGGGGGATGACTGCGGCAGCTTTCCAATCCTTGGGGATCTCAGACGATATGAAAGAGAGGTTGAACAGGCTGGTAATAGGGGTTGCGACAATGGCGGCGGATAGTTTCAGAAATAGAGGGTCCAGATTGTCAAGCCCAGCTGATTTGTACGGGTCCAGGTTTTGCAGCGCTTTCAGAACATCTGCTATCTAGATTTGGGTAAAGGAGAACCTGGAGAGGCTCGGGCGAGTAGCTGCGGGGGGGGGGGGGGGGGGGGAGCTGTTGGCCGAGGTTGGAGTAGCCAGGCAGAAGGCATGGCCAGCCGTTGAGAAATGGTTGTTGAAGTTTTCGATAATCATGGATTTATCGGTGGTGACCGTGTTACCTAGCCTCAGAGCAGTGGGCAGCTGGGAGGAGGTGTTCTTGTTCTCCATGGACTTCACAGTGTCCCAGAACTTTTTGGAGTTGGAGCTACAGGATGCAAATTTCTGCCTGAAGAAGCTGGCTTTAGCTTTCCTGACTGACTGCGTGTATTGGTTCCTGACTTCCCTGAACAGTTGCATATCGCAGGGACTATTCGATGCTATTGCAGTCCGCCACAGGATGTTTTTGTGCTGGTCGAGGGCAGTCAGGTCTGGAGTGAACCATGGGCTATATCTGTTCTTAGTTCTGCATTTTTTGAACGGAGCATGCTTATCTAAAATGGTGAGGAAGTTACTTTTAAAGAATGACAAGGCATCCTCAACTGACGGGATGAGGTCAATGTCCTACCCGGGCCAGGTCGATTAGAAAGGCCTGCTCACAGAAGTGTTTTAGGGAGCGTTTGACAGTGATGAGGGGTGGTCGTTTGACTGCGGCTCCGTAGCGGATACAGGCAATGAGGCAGTAATCGCTGAGATCCTGGTTGAAGACAGCTGAGGTGTATTTGGAGGGCCAGTTGGTCAGGATGACGTCTGTGAGGGTGCCCTTGTTTATAGATTTAGGGTTGTACCTGGTGGGTTCCTTGATGATTTCTGTGAGATTGAGGGCATCTAGCTTAGATTGTAGGACTGCCGGGGTGTTAAGCATATCCCAGTTTAGGTCACCTAACAGAACAAACTCTGAAGCTAGATGGGGGGCGATCAATTCACAAATGGTGTCCAGGGCACAGCTGGGAGCTGAGGGGGGTCGGTAGCAGGCGGCAACAGTGAGAGACTTATTTCTGGAGAGAGTAATTTTTTAAATTAGTAGTTTGAACTGTTTGGGTATGGACCTGGAAAGTATGACATTACTTTGCAGGCTATCTCTGCAGTTGACTGCAACTCCTCCCCCTTTGGCAGTTCTATCTTGACGGAAAATGTTATAGTTGGGTATGGAAATCTCAGAATTTTTGGTGGCCTTCCTGAGCCAGGATTCAGACACGGCAAGGACATCAGGGTTAGCAGAGTGTGCTAAAGCAGTGAGTAAAACAAACTTAGGGAGGTGGCTTCTGATGTTGACATGCATGAAACCAAGGCTTTTTTGATCACAGACGTCAACAAATGAGGGTGCCTGGGGACATGCAGGGCCTGGGTTTACCTCACATCACCCGCGGAACAGAGGAGGAGTAGTATGAGGGTGCGGCTAAAGGCTATCAAAACTGGTCGCCTAGAGCGTTGGGGACAGAGAATAAAAGGAGCAGATTTCTGGGCATGGTAGAATATATTCAGGGCATAATGCGCAGACAGGGGTACAGCGGAGGTAAGCCCAGGCACTGGGTGATGATGAGAGAGGTTGTATCTCTGGACATGCTGGTTGTAATGGGTGAGGTCACTGCATGTGTGGGAGGTGAGACAAAGGAGGTATCAGGGGTATGAAGAGTGGAACTAGGGGCTCCATTGTAAACTAAAACAATGATAACTAACCTGAACAACAGTATACAAGGCATATTGACATTTGAGAGAGACATACAGCGAGGCATACAGTAATCACAGGTGTTGAATTGGGAGAGCTAGCTAAAACAGTAGGTGAGACAACAACAGGTAATCAGCCAGCACAACAACAGCAGGTAAAATGGCGTTGACTAGGCAGGGAGGGTCGGATTAACTACACACAGAGCCTGAGTGTGGCTGGGGCCGACAGATAAAACATAAACAAGCAGAATGGAGTACCGTGATTAATGGACAGTCCAGCATGCATCAGCTATGTAGCCAAGTGATCAGTGTCCAGTGGGCAGCGGTGGATGGGGCAGGGAAGCTAGACTGGCGAGTATTATCCAGGTTAAAAAAACTGGCTGTCTGTGCAGAAGGTAAAAGCCGCTAGCAGTGGCTAACAATGACTAAATAGCTTGTAGCTAGTTAGCTGGTTCGCTTCTGGAGGTTCTTGAATGTGTTCTAAAAATAAAAAATAATAGCTATTCCGTATCACATTGGGTGAGGCAGGTTACCGGAAGGTATAATCTAATTAAAAATCGAAAAGAGATTGAAAGTAAATATGGGTCCAGTGAGTGGTTGGGCTGGCTGGGGACGCGGCGATTCAGACAGTTAGCAGGCCGGGGCTAAACAAGCTAGCAGTTATCGGACCGGGGCAAAGCAAGCTAGTAGTTAGCAGGCCGAATTAGCATGCAAGCAGATAGCAAGGGCTAGAAAGTTAGCCTTTGGGGGACGTCGCGATGGGGTGAGTCTGTTTATGCCTCTTCATGCGGTGACATCGGTCGTAGGTCCGGATATTGTAGCCCAGGAGTATGCTTCGGTGGTAGCACAGGAGCTCTGGCCAGGTTAGCTTCAAGCTAAGTGGATGGAAACGCTAGCCAGGAGTAATCATCCGGGGTTGCGGTTAGCTAGTTAGCTAGTTGTGGAGATCCAGCTGAAAATGTTCCGTTTGCGGTGGGAATCCGGGGATAAAAATAAAAGGTCCGTTATGCTCTGGTTAGAGTCGCGTTGTTCGAACTGGCGAGAGCTTTCTGAGCTAAAGGTTAGCTGATGACCGGTTAGCTGATGACCGCTAGCAATGGTTTGCTGACTGATAGCTGGAAGTTAGCTGGCTAGCTTCAGTTGAGGGGTTCCGGATCCAAAGTAAATATAATACTTTAGAAAAAAAAGCAGATCCACGCTACATTGGGTGAGGCGGGTTGCAGGAGAGTATTTAGATGTTGAGGTTTAGCAAAATGTTTTAAAAGATATGCAAAGAAAAATATGTTTAAAAAAACGATATATACAAGGGACACGACAAGACGTCTGACTGCTACGCCATCTTGGATCCATGACCAGTCTTTCAAAACACTTCATGGCTACCGACGTCAGTGCTATGGGCGGTAATCATTTAGGCAGGTCACCTTCGCTTTCTTGGTCACAAGGACTATGGTGGTCTGTTTGAAACATGTAGGTATTACAGGCTCGGCCAGGGAGAGGTTAAAAATGTCAGTGAAGACACTTGCCAGTTGGTCCGCGCATGCTTTGAGTACATGTCCTGGTAATCCGTCTGGCCCCGCAGCTTTGTGAATGCTGACCCGTTTAACCTGCCTTGGATATGTGGGACGCTAGCTTCCCATCTGGCCAAAAGCCAGGGAAAATGCAGATTGCAAATAAAATTACTATACAAATTTAACTTTCATTAAATTACACATGCAAGATAGCAAATTCACTTTTTATGGCTGCAGGGGCAGTATTGAGTAGTTTGGATGAAAGGTGCCCATATCAAACGGCCTGCTAATCAGTCATAGTTGCTAATATTTGCATATTACTATTAGCATTGGAAAGAAAACACGCTGACGTTTCTAAAACTGTTTGAATAATGTCCGTGAGTATAACAGAACTCATATCACAGTCGTCCAGAACAGCTGGTGGTCTCATTCAAGCTTCAGTGTTGCTTGCCTCGAAGTGATCATAAAAGGCATTTAGCCATCTGGTAGTCAATGGGCAGCTCACGGCTGGGTTTTCCTTTGTTGTCCGTAATAGTTTTCAAGCACTTGTTTTTTATTCCTGTATTGACACTTTGCCTATTTGATGGTTTGTCTGAGGGCATAGCGGGATTTGTTATATAAGCGTCCGGATTAGTGTCCCGCTCCTTGAAAGCTGCAGCTTTAGCCTTTAGCTCGGTGTGGATTTTGCCATGGCTTCTGGTCGGGAAATGTACGTACGGTCACTGTCGTCGATGCACTTATTGATGAAGCCGTGACTGAGGTGGTGTACTCCTCAATGCTATTGGCTGAATTCCAGAACATATTCCAGTGTGTGCTAGCAAAAACTTATTGTAGCGTAGCATCTGCATCATCTTACCACTTCTGTATTGAGCGAGTCACTGGTATTCCTGCTTTAGTTTTTGCTTGTAGGGCGATGGAGAGCTTTGTATGCGTCTCTGTGTGTGGAGTAAAGTTGACCTAGAGTTTTTTTTTCTCTGGTTGCACATGTGACATGCTGGTAGAAATAAGGTAAAACAGATGTAAGTTTGCCTGCGTTAAAGTCACCGGCCACTAGGAGCGCTGCTTCCGGATTAGCTATTTTTTGTTTCTTATGGCCTTATACAGCTCGTTGAGTGCAGTCTTAGTACCAGCATCATTTTGTGGTGGTAAATAGACGGATACAAAGAACTCTTGGTAAATAGTGTGGTCTACAGCTTTTCATGAGGTATTCTACCTCAGACGAGCAACTATTAGACATTTCACACCAGCAGTTATTGACAAATAGACACACTCTCGCCTCTCGCCTTACCAGAAGTAGCTGCTCTGTCCTGCCGAAACATGGAGAAGCCAGCCAGCTCTATATTAGCCGTGTCGTCATTCAGCCAAGTCTCAGTGAAACATAAAATATTACAGTTTTTAATATCTTGTTGGCAGGATAGTCTTAATCGTAGATCTTTCAGTTTGTTTTCCAGTGATTTCACGTTGGTCAATAATACCGAGGGTAGTGGTCGTTTATCTACTCGTCAGCAAATTCTTACAAGGAACCCTGCCCTCCTCCCCCTTTTTCTCCTTATTTTCTTCACGTTGATGATGGAGATTTGGGCATTGTCTCGACAAAGCAGTATATCCTTCACGTCGGACTCATTAAAGAAAAACTCTTCATCCAGTTCGAGGTGAGTAATCGCTGTTTTGATGTCCAGAAGCTCTTTTTGGTCATAAGATATGGTAGCAGCAACATTATGTACAAAATGAGTTACAAACAATCCCCCCAAAAATGACAAAATAGCCCAGTCGGTTATGAGCCCTTAAACCGCGAGCCGTCCCCTCCGGCGCCATTAAACAACTGCATCCTCTCTCCGTCCTCTCTTGTGTCCTTTAGAAAAAGGTCAAAGGTAATCGAGGAGAGGCAGCAAGGAGAGTGAACATGGACGAAAATGCATGAAATGAGAAGTTCTTTCTTATGTAACTTAATCTGTTTTGTGTAAAGTGATGAAAACAGATTAAGTTAGTTCTAGACATTTTATAGATAAAAGGATAAATATAATTTCATTTTTAATGATGCAAAGGGGGTGTGGCAGATATCAAAACTCTTCCGAGGTAGGAAACACTTGTGCTTCCTAGTCAAAAGGAGTCTATCAAGGAGGGGAGGACCATCTTCCATTTGCAGGACGGAGCAGAGAGGACGGAGGACAAACTTTTTTTCGAAAGAGAAAAGGTCAGTGATGTATTCATGATGATATGCTGTCATCCTTTTGTTATGCCTGCATAAACATTGCTTTTGAGTATTCAAATGTTTAACTAATAGTTAATTTAACTATATCTGGAAGCATTTAACATGTAACATTTATTTTTGCATTTCTGTATAGAACACAGCTGTCAGCTATGCTTTTCTATCTTACAGTAGGCTATTTGGTACTGGCAATTGTTGTTAGGCAGTCATTCCTATGTATTGATAACTTGTCAGTACTTTGTGACTCACCACCTGGATTTGGTCTTATGTGGCAAAATTCAAAATTGTGTTTTTTACATTAGATAAAAGTAGAGACTCAGAGCTACAAAATGGTATATCATACACTGCATCTTTGAGGAACAATGGGAAAGTAATTCTGCTTTGAAAGTTGATAAACTTGTAAACTCACTTTTGAGAAAATGGCCTTTGAATGTTGTGATCTCTAGTGAAGAGCTCTTCTTTGTCTACACCCATTCAGCATCTTTCACATCCTCTTAAGCTTTAGCCCCACCCGTCTCGTTTGGCTCTCGGAGCGTTCAGGGCGCACACTTTAAGCTCTGGCCAATGATTTGTTTACCTCTGGGTAACATGAAAACAGCTTAACCAGCTCTGCTGTCAACAATTTCATTACGGATTTTTGCCGATGTTTACTGACACCGGCCATATTCAACTGGTGTTGTACACTTTAGCTTAAGACATGTAGCTAACTAGGTAAACAATAAACCTAGCTAGGTAAATAACATGTAAGATCAAACACGTCACGTAAAGTTAGCTAACGAGCCAGCCAGCTAATGTTAACAAGTTAAAAAACAATGAACATAGTGCCATATCATGTTGTTACTACCCTGCATGAATCTGCTGGGATCTAACCAACCAGGTTCAATGTTAGCTAGCTAACATTAGACTCTAACTAGCAAAGCAACCGGTTCTGGGATACGAAAAATAACGTCATACACATAACGTTAGCTAGGGAGCCAGCCAGCTACCGTTAGCTAGCAAGCTAACAGTACAGTTTTGCTTGAAATTAAACTACTTTCTGTCAAAATTAGAAACGTGCAATATCTGAAAATCTTAACCGTATACATCATCATGCATGATGGACGCGTCTCCCTGTCACTGATGCCATGCCACATTTGCCCTTAGTTTGAAGATGTAGCTATCATACTCTAATTCCACTGATTTCAAAACTCGTTCCTCCAGAAAGTGGAGAGCAACACTTTTGCAGATCCACTACACAATACATTTTTTTAAAGCAGTGTTTTTCTGTGGCTTAACCAACAAGGCTCAGAATTTAACTATTTTATTCTTATTTACAGATGGCATACACATTTGTTATTAATGCACATGAAAGTTCACATGTTCCAGAAGGCACAATAAAAATGTATTTTGAAATGTATTTTGATCAAAATAAAATTAAGTCCTCGACTTGCGACATACACCTAATTTCGAAAACGGGTCATATGCTGTATTTTGTACCAATGTTTTCATTTTGGCTTCTTATTCATTGACTTCATGCCCATGTGACTTCAATAAACCACTGGAGCTTGGAGGCTATTTCCTGACCCATATAGTTCTTAAATGGAATTTGGCTGT
Organism: Oncorhynchus kisutch; assembly: GCF_002021735.2. Lineage (NCBI taxonomy): Eukaryota > Metazoa > Chordata > Actinopteri > Salmoniformes > Salmonidae > Oncorhynchus > Oncorhynchus kisutch. The sequence goes on from NC_034194.2 coordinate 6,003,910, forward strand.
CTGTCTAATTTGGTTTAGAAACACCTCAAGGAGGACAGTACAATGCATGCATATTAGGCTGGGTCAATACCTTCTCATTATACATACTGCATTTTTGAATGGGTTCCAACTCAGTGGGCCAAATGCAATATGAAGATGAAATCAGCATAAAACAATATAAACAACATCAGCATGTCCTCGTTAGTTGAAGCATCCCTGCATACAGAAAACAAGATGCATGATATAGGGTTAGGTTTACTTTAAACAAGGAACATTGTGTACCTTATACATTCTTAGAAAAAAGGGTTCTAAAAGGGTTCTTTGAGGGTTCTATATTGAACATTCATCTGAAGAACCCTTTTTGATTTAAATAAATAAAAAAATGACATGTGTGTCTCTACCTTGACCAAAAAAAGGTTATCCTGCAGGGACAAGCTAAAGAACCATTATGGTTCCAGGTAGCAGCTTTTGGTCTGAGAGTCTAGCAAGTAGCAAGGTGGGCTGATGATTGATATTCCAATGCCTGTTGTGTGGAAATTAAACAAATAAGCTACAGACAGAGAATCCTACTCTGTAGAATAGATTGGATGAGCAATTACATGCTGAAATGTACATCACTCACTTTGTCTCCATGGATAATGACACAAATTAATAATATTGTGGTTAGATGTAATGAAGAGGCTTTTTATTTCACCTCAAGGTATGAAAAAATGTATCTGACATCAGTGTTAAAACTGAATAATTAATTTAGGTTATTAGTGTATTTTCTTTACATGTATTAATTAGAGTGACTGTACCACATGCTTCGGTATGATAATAGTTACACTGAACGCTGTCAACTGGAAATAATTTGGAAGACATTTCCATTGTTTTGACCTGGGCCAGCGTCACTTTATACACAGAAGATCTCCCCTAAACATAGAATCACATGGTTTATCCATCTCTCTGTGACCTCTGACAACTTCAGAACAAAGTTGACTACAAATATAAAGTTGCCAATGTCTTTGCAATTGACACAAACAAGCAACGTATAAAAGTATGCTTCAAATGAAAACTGACATGACTATATTCAAATATCAACAGTAGGCTATAGGCCTATTTAAATCATATTTAAATACATGTCATGATAACTCAATTTAGTTATATGCTGCTACTTGTAGGCTACTGTCTGTAATTTGTCTCATTATATTTCATGATGTGTAGCCTAACATATACGCAATGATGTGCCAAATGCATTTTTATTTGGTAAGAATTAACATCCATCGCTATCAGGAAACCTGGCCCTGTACTGTCCATTGCTGTCACTCTCGACGTTGTATTGTGTTAAAAATTAAGGCGATGACTGACAGTTATCTATCAGAGTTGTGAATCAATTTATGATTTGTGCAAAGTAACGCAGGGCTTATTATTATATTTACAGTCAAAATTTCTTATAGTCAGCTGTGGCATTGACATAAAATTTTGAGGCTGTTTGACATAGACCATCCAAGTAGTTGAAGATAAAAACCTTTATAGAATTGGCATCTTCATGAAAGAAACGTAAAAACAAGGCCAACAAATCGTTTACAGCCAACATGTCTACAGCCAACATGTTCAGGCCATGCAGTTGGCCCTTTGCCTTCGTCAGCTGTGGCAGTTGCAATTGGACGGCATATATGTTTTTTAGGACGGTGAGTAAACGTAAAAGACTAGCCTCCATCAGGACTGCGGCATGGAAAAGTGGTTGAGCTCCCCGAGGCCCGTACTGAAACTATATGGAGGTCCATAACCCTACAAGTCACCTGAGCCTGGACTCTGTCTGAAACTAGAGTGGCTTGCTGACAACCTATCACTCAGGCTCCAGCCGGTCTTTCAGCAGCCCCCCCACAAGCCCCTGACACACCACGTAGCCCCACAAATGGGGGCAGCACACTGTATGTCAGCACTGTCATTAGGGCATTTGCTGATTCTCTACACAATCCTCTCAACCCCAATCTATGGGATTTCCTTAAAACCAGTTGAATGATAGGGCAACATTTAGATTTCCGTTAAAATAGACATCCCCAAAAGTAACTATTTTTCATGAGATGGCCATAAAGAATAACTGGTAATGTTGCATATTTTTAGGAAGGTCTAGAACTCTCCTTTCTGGTAAAAATTGTTATAAATTGCTGAGTCATACTCCCTTTTGAGAACACAAGCTCAAGTACATAGTAAAATTTTTATGAAAAAAAAGTTTTCCTATTCAACAAAAGTATGGCAATAGGACTAGAAATGACTGAAATGCTTTCTAAATATAGTAACAGTCAAATTATAAAGAATTTACTATAATATTTCATATTTCTTATAACCGTAACATAAATATGATCATACTTAGTGACAGTGCCATATTGGCAAAATTTCATATAACCATCGACAGATAATTTTCTACTAAATGTCCACTGAGCAGTGCAGAGACACCATTCAAATGTGTGCAGCTTCGTTACAACTTTATATTTAAAAGCACCACGTGATTTCATCCATCTGTGACCAAGAGAAAGTGCTATTTTTATTTTATTTCTATTTTATTTAACCTTTATTTAACTAGGCACATCAGTTAAAAACAAATTCTTATTTACAATGACTGGCCTACCAAAAGCTAAAGGCCTCCTGCGGGGACTGGGGCTAGGATTAACAATAAAAATATAAAACAAAACACACATCACGACAAGAGACACCACAAGACTGCATAAAGTGAGACCTAAGACAATAACATAGCATGGCAGCAGCACATGACAACACAGCAACACAGCATGGTAGCAACACAACATGGCAATGACACAACATGGTAGCAGCACAAAACATGGTACAAACATTATTGGGCACAGATAACAGCACAAAGGCAAGAAGATAGAGACAAGCGAAGCAGCCACAACTGTCAGTAAATGTGTACATGATTGAGTCTTTGAATGAAGAGATAGAGTGAAAACTGTCCAGTTAGAGTGTTTGTTGCAGCTCGTTCCAGTCGCTAGCTGCAGGGAACTGAAAAGAGGAGTGACAAAGGGATGTGTGTGCTTTGGGGACTTTTAACAGAATGTGACTGGCAGAATGCGTGTTATGTGTGGAGGATGAGGGCTGCCACTAGGTAGCTCAGATGGGGGGAGTGAGGCCTAAGAGGGTTTTAGAAATAAACATCAACCAGTAGGTCGTGCGACAGGTATACAGAGATGATCAGCTATCAGAGTATAGAGAGTGTAGTGATGTGTCCTATAAGTAGCATTGGTGGCAAATCTGATGACCGAATGATAAAGAACATCTAGCCGCTCGAGAGCACCCTTACCTTTTTTTTACCCCTTTTTGTGGTATACAATTGATAGTTACAGTCTTGTCTCATCGCTGCAACTCCCGTACGGACTTGGGATAGGTGAAGGTTGAGAGCTGTGCATCCTCCTAAACACAACCCAACCAAGCTACACTGCATTTTAACACAATGCCCACTTAACCCAGAAGCCAGCCGCACCAATGTATCGGAGGAAACACCATACGCCTGGCGACTGTGTACTACGCCCGGCCTACCACAGGAGTCATGAGCGCGATGGGACAAGGACATCCCTGCCAGTCAAACCCTCACCTAACCCGGACGAGTCTGGGCCAATTGTGCGCCACCCCATGGGTCTCCTGGTTGCGGCCAGTTGTGACAGAGCCTGGACTCAAACCCAAAATCTCTAGCGGCACAGCTAGAACTGTGATGCATTGTCTTAGACCACCGCGCCACTCGGGGAGGCCGAGGGTGCCCTTACCTGCCGATCTATATTACGTGTCTGTAATCTAGCAAGTATTCTACTATTCTTAAAATTATTTAAAATTATTTAGTATATTTTCATGTTAAGATCTCTAAATCCATCTAGGAACATCACAGTGAGAGCTGGACTCACTAGACTGTCACTGTTAATTTGCTGTCTCTCAAGTTGGGCTCACTTGCCAGGGAATGTGACACGTCACTCCATATGCAAATGTGGGGTCCGAAACCTGACACTTCAAGTCAGCTCCGCTTAGAGAGTAGAAACAAAGAGCAGACAGATGGGGCTTTTTGGCATTATAAGGCACAGGACCCTACAGCAGTCACAGACCATATGGGGGACTTAACATCTAAGTGGATGGGTTTCCTTGCATTTAAGATGGGTAGTTTGCATTTTAAAAAGCCTTCAAACTCCTGAAAATATGTTACAGGTGTAGAATAATTACTTATTTTTTTATTTTATTACGTGTATGTTTCCCATGGATGTATAACTGAAGCTGATCATTTATATTTGTATTTCTTAGGATCCCCATTATGCTGCCAAGACAGAAGCCACTCTTCCTGAGGTCCAAACACATTAAGGCACTTACATCACAAAAAAAACAAAAGATAAAACTGTGCATCATATTTTTTAATTTAACCTTTAATAAACTAGGCAAGGTATTTAATTAACTTATTTACAATAATGGCCTACCCCAGCCAAACCTGGGCAAAATGTGCAACGCCCTATGGGAATCCCAATCATGGCCAGATATAGCCTGAATTCGAACCAGGTTCTACAGTGACGCCTCTTGCACTGAGATGCAGTGCCTTAGACCGCTGCCCCACTCAGGAGCCCATATAAATGTTATTACACCACTACATATCTACAATACAAAGTGTATAATACCACCAAACAACAATATTACAATGTACGTGCGAGTAGAGTGAGTGCGCTAGCGTGTGTGTGCATATGTGTGTATGTGTCTTCACACACTGTTCCATAAGGTGTATTTGTAAATGGGTTTGAGTATCTGATTCTACTGCTTGCATCAATTAACTGATGTGGAATAGAGTTCCATGTAGCCATGGCTCTTTGTAGTACTGTGCGCCTCCCATAGTCTGTTCTTGACTTGGGGATTGTGAAGAGGCCTCTGGTGGCATGTGTGTCCGACATGTGTCCTAATAGTTTAAACAGAGACCTTAGTGCATTTAGCATGTCAACGCTTCTTTCAAAAACAAGAAGTGATGAAGTCAATCTCTCCTCCACTTTGTGCCATGAGAGATGTATATATGCATATAATTAATGTTAGCACTCAGTGTACATTTAAAGGCCAGCCGTGCTGCAATTTTCCGAGCAAATTGTAATTTTCTGAAGTCCCTCTTTGTGGCACCTGACCACATGACTGAACAGTAGTCCAGGTATGACAAAACTAGGGTCTGTAGGACCTGCCATGTTGATAGTGTTGTTAAGAACATTGATCCAAGATGGAGTAGCAGTCGGACGTCTGTTTTGTCTTGTCCCGTCCCATGTATATATTGTTTTCTTGGTATGTATTTCGTAATTTTTATATTTTTAATCTCAATTTCTGTCTATGGACTGAACATACTCTCCTGCAAGCCAACTCACCCAATGTGGTACAGATCTGCTATATTTTACACTTTAGGACCGGAACCCCCATCAGAAGCTAGCCAGCTAACTAGCTACTAGCTAGTAGTCAGTTAGCCACTGCTAGCATTCATCACCGTTAACTTGACATCAGCCAGCCTCAATTCCTGCCAGACTGCGCAGTGCAATATCAACCCAGAGCATATCGTACGGATTTTTCTTTACCACATCTCCGGATTCCTACCGCAAACTCTGAACCTTTACACCGGATCATCGCAGCTAGCTAGCTGCTTCCGAGTGGCTACTCCTGGCTAAAGTCTCTGTCCCGGAGTAAGCACAAGTTAGCCTGGAGCTAGCCTGGAGCTAGGCCCATCTCCCGGCTACCCGAAGAGGTCCTTCAGCCAATTCTTGGGCTACGATACCTATTTTTCCAATTGGCCTGGACCCTTCTAATGCCGACACTGAGCCCCGCCGATCCATCACGACTGTTCAACCGACGTATCCATCCGAGGGGGTTTCAACAGGCTCTTCCGTTGCGACGTCCCCAGGAGAATCATCTGCTAGCCTTCTATTCCCGGCCCGCTAGCTGTCTGAATCAGTGCGTCTCCAGCTCGCCTAGCTACTCACTGGACCCTATGATCACTCTGCTACATATTTCTCTCCCTAATGTCAATATACCTTGGCTATTGCTGTTTTGGTTGATTATTGTCTTATTTTACCGTAGAGCCTCCAGCATTGCTCAATATGCCTTAGCTAGCCCCTTGTTCCACCCCCCACAAATGCAGTGACCACAACTGGCTTAAATGGTGCTTCTAGAGACAAAACCTCTCTCATCGTCACTCAATGCCTAGGTTTACCTCCACGGTTTTCACATCCTACCATACCCTTCCGTAGCCTCTATCATTCGTAAATGGAAGAAGTTTGGAACCACAGCCTGGCCAAATTGAACAATCAGGGGGGGAAGGGATTTGGTCAGGGAGTAGAGGAGAGCAAGAACTCGATGGTCATTCTGACAGAGCTCCATAGTTCCTCTGTGGAGATGGGAGAACCTTCCAGGAGGACAATCATCTCTGCAGCACTATACTAATCAGGCCTTTATGGTAGAGTGACCAGACCGAAGCCACTCCTCAGTAAAAGGCACAAAAGGCACCCGCTTGGAGTTTGCCAAAAGGTACGTAAAGGACTCTCTGGTTTGTGGAAACCAAGATTGAACTTTTTGGCCTGAATGCCAAGAGTCAAGTCTGGAGGAACCTTGCACCATCCCTACGATGAAGCATGGTGGTGGCAGCATCATACTGTGGGGATGTTTTTCAGTGGCAGGGACTGGGAGACTAGTCAGGATTGAGGGAAAGATGAACGGGCAAAGTAATAAAGAGATCCTTGATGAAAACCTGCTTCATAGTGCTCAGGACCTCAGACTGGGGCGAAGGTTCACCTTCCAACAGGACAACCTGGCACACAGCCAGGACAACACAAGAGTGGCTTAGGGACAAGTCTCTGAATGTCCTTGAGTGGCCCAGCCAGAGCCCGGACTTGAACCTGATCGAACATGTCTGGAGAGACCTGAAAATAGCAAATACAGAAACTCCCCACATACAGGTGTGCCAAGCTTTTAGCGTCATACCCAAGAAGACTCGAGGCTGTAATTGCTGCCAAAGGTACTTCAACAATGTACTGAGTAAAGGGTCTGAATACTTATGTACATTTATTATCAACGTTTTTTATATTTAATAAATCTGCAAAAATTCTAAAAACCTGTTTTTACTTTGTCAGTATGGGGTATTGTGTGTAGATTTATGAGGAATAAGGCTGTAATGTAACATGTGGAAAAAGTGAAGGGGTCTGAATATTTTCCGAATACACTTTAGCAGGGGGTGTAAAGCCTTAACACATACATTTCCCATCAGCAGACTATGATCAATAATGTCAAAGCCTCACTGAAGTATAACATTTTTATTATCAATTTCTCGCAGCCACTCATCAGTCATTTCTGTAAGTGCCGTGCTTGTTGAATGTCCTTCCCTATAAGCGTGCTGAAAGTCTGTTGTCAATTTGTTTATAGTAAAATAGCATTGTATCTGGTCAAACACAATTTTTCCCAAAAGTTTACTAAGGGTTGGTAACAGGTTGATTGGTCAGCCATTTGAGCCAGTAAAGTGGCGCTTTACTATTCTTGGGTAGCGGAATTACTTTTGCTTCCCTCCAGGACTGAGGGCACACACTTTCTAGTAGGATTAGATTGAAGATATGGCAAATAATTGTGGCAATACAGTCCACTATTATCCTCAGTAATTTTCCATCCAAGTTGTCAGACCCTGGTGACTTGTCACTGTTGATCACTGTTGATAGACATCAATACGTTTTTCACTTCTTCCACACTCACTTTACGGAATACAAAATGACAATGCTTGTCTTTCATAATTCTATCAATTATACTTGGATGTGTAGTGTCAGCATTTGTTGCTGGCATGTCGTGACTAAGTTTGCCAATCTTGCCAATTAAAAAAACATTAAAGTTATTGGCAATATCAGTGGGTTTTGTGATGAATGAGCCATCTGATTCAATGAATGATGGAGCCGAGTTTGCCTTTTGCCCCAAATTTTTATTTAAGGTGCTCCAAAGCTTTTTACTATCATTCATTATCATGTATTTTTGGTTCATACTATACTTTCATATTTTTATTCAGTTAAATTACACAATTTGCAATACCGCCAATCGGTTGTGCAGCCAGACTTATTTGCCAGTCTTTTTGCGTCAATCCTCTCAACCGTACCATTTTTCAATTCCTCATCAATCCAAGAGGATTTACAATTTTTTACAGTAATTTTCTTAATAGGTGCATGCTTATTAGTAACTGGAATAAGCAATTTCATAAAAATGTCAAGTGCAGCATCTGATTGCTCATCATTACACACCACAGACCAGCAAATATTCTTAACATCAACATTGGAATCACTACAAAACTCCTTGTTTGACCTCTTTTTCACTATATTAGGCCCAGCCTGTGGAACTTTGATTTTCCTAGATAAGGCTACTATACTGTGATCACTACATCCAATGGATTAAAGAAAATTTCAGCAGCAAAGACGCAAAAGATGGGAAAATGAAAGTATTTCCATGTTATGCATCATTGTTATTTTGTCCAATTCTCCTTTGTTAGTCATATGTGCACGTTTATATTTAGCTTGGATACACGCACTCTTACACATGACTGTCCATACATCACAGGGACAGATGAAGCAATTGCTTTCATTTGGAGGCCTGCTGATGGATAAGTGGAAAATGTGTCACAGGCAGGTAGCTGTGAAAAATCACTCTTGTTATGCCTGTAGACAGCTAAGGTATCTATGGAATTCAAAAGAAATTGAGGCTTCATGGAGACCCTCTGTGGGGTTTATTACAATCTGACCACATGCATGCCTCACTTCAACCCAATATCGTCTGCACATGCTGGTGAAAAGGATGTTGACGTTTCTCTCCTCAAAAGGTACATATGGTATGTCCATTTGGTATTTCCACAGTGCACATAATATTATACGTATAGAAAACAGGTGAAGATAAACAGGTAATACATGATCTAGAATTGTTTTCAATATTATCCTTCCTTTAAATGATGACATGAACACGATAGTTCAACTGAACAGCATTTAACAACAGCCATGACTTGACAGTATTTTAAGTATTTCTTAATTGTTTTGAATAAATATAAGAGTAAGTTGTCCAAAAGTGGTTATTGATGAGAATGCCCCCAAACATTGGTTAAATTATGATATCCAAAAGCCAACTCTGTGACAGTGATTCATATTTAAATTATTGTTAAAGGGCTGGAATCCTTTCTCCTGGTTAAAAATGCACGATAGTCATATTCAAACAAAATCTTACCTTTGCAATTAAACTAATCAGCAACCTTATTATTGTACATATTTTCAACTGGTCATCTATATTTAATCAACGTTTCCGTTTCGTTATTGTCTTGATTTCAGTGAGTTGTCTTCAAATTAGTTATTTATTGATGTTTGTGAACCTGGCTTGAGTGGATTTTTTTCCTTGGGCCTTTATGTCATCCTGTGTAGCAGTGTCTGGAATGGTAAATTTGGTCTATGTCCCAAATAGCATCCTATTCCCTTTATAGTGCACTACTTTTGACCAGAGCTCAATGGTTTCTGGTGAAAAGTGCACTATACTACGAATAGCGTATTATTTGGGAAGCAGCCATGGTGGTGAATATGGTGATAGCAATAGTGGTGGAGGTGTCCCAGGTGATGTCCACACTCCCGAGAGACACAGGGCATGACCTCTCATCCATGGAGATCAGCTTGTATTAATTTCACTTTCATAAGCGCCCGCAATGACCTCGCTCCAGTGAGTGGGGAAACAGAGTCCCAAAACACTTGTTTGGTAAAGTGGGAATCTTCTCTGCTGCACCAATTGGACTTGGGCAAACACATGGCCAAACAAATAGCCATACACAACTGGCACTCAAACAGATGTGTGTGTGTGTGTGCACGCCCAGTGGCTGATGGCCTTGGTATTGTAATATGTTTGGGAGCCTGTACTGGGATTAGCAGCTCATTTCGGTGGCTGCACGCTTGGCCTTCACAGCTTCCCTGAGAATGTGGACAGCTGTGTGGGGGGGGGGGGGGGGGGGGGGGGGTGTTAGAGAGAGGGTGGAGTCAGGGGGAGTCGGGGGTGTATGCTCATCTGACATTGAGGGGAAAACTTGAGATGGATAACACCAGTTTAACCACTACACACCACTGAATTTAATTGAGAAGGGGAAGCAGCTGACTCCCACTGCTTCTAAAATGCCTTATCGTACCCTGGTTAACAATGAAAGATTGAACACCTGTAAACTTTGGATTAGTGTGCTCCAGGATTACATTTTATGGTTATATTATTTTTAGTTGATGTGTAACTGGCAATCTTTTGCAATAATATTAGGTAACACTTTAAATTGCTCATTTACTGCATTAACTGTGTAATAAAGCATGTAACTACAGTAGTGACATTGTATTATCCTTCTGTTAACTAATACTATGTCACTGATGATTGGGATCTGAACTTTATGGTTCAAAATATTCTCCTACATCCACTGTACCTTTTAATTACAGATTACCCAGAGAAACCACTTGTGTCTGGCTCCGTGATGAAATCCAAGTGGGAAACATGAGAATGCGAAAAAGGTCTTGAATGACACTGGCTATATCAAGAAATGTATCAAATCAAATCCAATTTTAATTGTCACATGCACATGTTTAGCAGATGTTATTGTGGGTATAGCAAAATGCTTGTGTTTGTAGCTCCAACAGTGCAGTAATATCTCACAAGTAATATCTAACAATTTCACAACAATACACACAATATACACAAATCTAAAGTAAAGTAATGGAATTAAGAATATATAAATATTTGGGCGAGCAATGTCAGAGCGGCATAGACAAAGATACAGTAGAACAGGACAGAGTGAAGTGTACACATATGAGATGAGTAATGGAAAATATGTAAACATTATTAAAGTGACTAGTGTTCCATTATTAAAGTGGCCAGTGATTTCAAGTCTATGTATATAGGCAGCAGCCTTTAATATGCTAGTGATGGATGTTTAGCAGTCTGATGGCCTTGAGATAGAAGCTGTTTTTCAGTCTCTCTGTCCCAGCTTTGATTCACCTGTACTGACCTCGCCTTCTGGATGATATCGGGGTGATCTGGCAGTGGCTCGGGTGGTTGTTGTCCTTGATTATCTTTTTGACCTTCATGTGACATTGGGTGCTGTAGGTGTTCTGGAGGGCAGGTATTTTGCCCCCGGTGATACGTTGGGTAGACCGCACCACCCTCTGGAGAGTCCTGCGATTGTGGACAGCGCAGTTGATGTACCAGGCGGTGATACAGCCTGACAGAATGCTCTCAATTGTACATCTGTAAAGGTTTTAGGTGCCAAGCCAAATTTCTTCAGCCTCCTGAGGTTGAAGAGGTGCTGTTGCACTTTCTGTGTGGGTGGACAATTTCAGTTTGTCAGTGATGTATTCGCCGAGGAACTTGAAGCTTTCCACCTTCTCCACTGCGGTCCTGTCGAAGTAGATGGGGGGGGGGGGGGGGGTGCTCCCTCTGCTGTTTCCTGAAGTCCACGATCAGTTCCTTTGTTTTGTTGACGTTGAGCATTCATGACCTCACACTCCTTTACAGATACCGATACGTAAATACATATTTAAGTGCCAGGTTTCTGTCATCTGGAGACCGGGCTTCTTTTGCTCTGGTCATGTGAAATTACAATATGTAAAAGCTTGACTCTGATATCATGACCTGTGCATGCCTGTCCTCTTCTGTTTTTCTAGTTTCAGTGTGTTTCCTAAGAAAGTATGTGGGCTCTCTAAGCACATATTTATTTTGGATTAGTTGTTTATTCATATACTTTCCATACAATAGAACACAGTTATATCAACCCTGTGAGAAAGTCTGTTGAAACGTTTATTTGAACCAATGCTAACATCCACCTTTACTGGCTGGATAGAGTGTGGAACAATCATGTTATGAGGATTTCTGGGTAATGTGGTCATTGTTGCCAATGCACTGATGCCAGGTTCCCTGACTTTGTTATTCCAGGTTACATTTTCCGTCCCGCTGGTGGGTCTGCTTCCGGAATCCTGAAACGTCAACCATCAGTTCCAAACCAAACAAACTGCCTCCAGGAACATATCCAGAGGTAATTTCTCCAAGAAAACCTTGGTGGGAGTAATACATTATGACAGAGGGAGGGGACTTGCGCTGTGGTTATTTCCCATGCGCTACCCCTGAGTGTTAAAATGAGCCCCAAAAAAGAAATACAATAAAAATAAAAAAAAGGTCCTACAGCTGATGTTTCCGTTTGTAATTTTGCTGACAGGGAAACCTTTTACTATGTTTAATCCATTCTATTTTGTTGGGCACCAACTGTATTGGCATTTACATGACAATCGGACTGGTGAGTCCAGGCTCCATCGCGCAGTCAGCTCTCTCTCTAATCCAATCTAGTCCAATGTTGTTGGTATGGCAGTAGCGAGACCTCAGCAGCGGGGAACCCCTTTGTTGGAGGAAAGTATGATCTGTATGTACTCGGAGACCCAAAAACATGCAGAGGTCACTGGATTTACTTCCCGGGCTACCTCCTCTTGCTGTGTTGACATAAGTGTGTGGTAAGTGGCATTATCACAAACAATGAAACATTTAGCTGAGATCAGAAATACAGTGTAAACATTGTTAATGTTGTAAATAACTGTTGCAGCTGGAAAGGGCAAATTTCTTATGGAATATCTCCACAGGTGTACAGTGGCCCATTATCAGCAACCATCACCCCTGTGTTCCAATGACACGTTGTGTTAGCTAATCAAAGTTTATCATTTTAAAAGGCTAATAGATTATTAGAAAACCCTTTTGCAATTATGTTAGCACATCTGAAAACTGTTCTGATTAAAGAAGCAATAAAACTGGCCTTCTTTAGGCTAGTTTAGAATCTGGAGCGCCAGCATTTGTGGGTTCGATTAAAGGCAAAAAATGACCAGGAACAAAGACCTTTCTTCTGAAACTCGTCAGTCTATTCTTGTTCTGAGAAAGGCTATTACATGCAAGAAATTGCCAAGTAACTGAAGATGTCGTACAGTGCTGTGTACTACTCCCTTCACAGAACAGCACAAACTGGCTCTAACCAGAATAGAAAGATGAGTGGGAGGCCCCAGTGCACAACTGAGCAAGAGGACAAGTACATTGAAGGGTCTAGATTGAGAAACAGACGTCTCACAAGTCCTCAACTGGCAGCGTCATTAAATAGTACCTGCAAAACACCAGTCTCAACGTCAACAATGAAGAAGCGACTCTGGGATGCTGCCCTTCAGTATACTTTGACATGGAAAGTAAACACTTATATTGTCAAAGTAAACATATAGCGACGATGGTCATAGACAGGAATATTCTAGACTGTTTGTAATTAAGCAATGATAATGATAGTGATAATCATATTAACAGCACTAACAATAAAAATATACATAAAAAATAATAATAATAATAATCACAATACTTCTCACTGGCTGTCCCTCAGGTTGTGGCAGGAGGCCACACATTTGGCTGCTTAAAACACAATATTTAGTTTTTTTAGCAAGTATGTATTTATCAGGAATCAATGTAAGACCCAAGTGCAGACTGTTTGAAGTAACAATGTTTATTGTAAAAACAGGGGCAGGCAATCAACAGGTCAAGCACAAAGACAGGTGAAAGATCAGGGCGTGGCAGTTAAGTTTGTCTTCAACATTTAAGTTTACAAATTCTTCGTATTGATTTTAAATTTTGGGGAAAATTGATTTCTATGTCGTCAGAATATCTGTCACAGTTTTACAGAAAATACATATGTCTCTCTCTTCTTTGGGGCAGAATGAGCACAGCCTGTCCTCTCTAGGCTGCCAGGTTTTCCTGTGATGACTGGTCTCTTAGGCCAGGCTGTGTTCACTGAGTATGTACATAGTTAGTGTATTAAGTTCTGTCAGTCAGTTTGTTTGTGATTTCTTTCCAATAGGGTTTATATTTCTATTTTTGCTTTGTGATAATCTGGTTAGGCCAGATTTTCTGAGTGCTGTCCTGAGGCTTTGTTGGGTTGGTAGTGGTTAGTGAATTGTGCCTCAGGCAGTTGGCAGTTGAGGGCTTTGTAATAGTAGGGGGGGTCACTTGTTTTTAAATGATTATCAAATTTGGTGTCTCTTTTTTGGATATAAATCAGAAGAGGGAACTGGCCTAATTCGGCTCTGCATGTGTTGTTTGCAGTTCCTCTTTACTCTTACAGAATTCCTCATGTTTTCAATGGGGGTGTTTGTCCCATTTGTCAAATTCTTGTTTTGCAAGCGTACCCCACATTTCACTGCCATATTATGCTATTGGTTCTAGTATTTATTTGAATATTTTGATCCAGATCCTAATTGGTATGTCTAATTTGATAAATATTTTAATGGCATTGCAGAGTATCCAACTGACAATTTCTTAGAAAAAAAATATAAAATGTAAACATTTAAAAATAACTGATGTTGGCACAAGATGGAGGGAAGGTCTGGGCATAACTAATGGAATTACAGTTAATTAAAAGGCATGCTTAATGCAGTATAAATTAATGTATAGAATGCATTATACAAGAGACAAAATTCACAAATTCTACAGCACAACGGCAAGTGTAAAACAAATAGTGACTCAATAATCCATGTTTTCTGGGAATGCTATGAAGTCCGGAAGTTGTGGGTGGAGCTAGAATGTATGCTGTCAGAAGTATTACAATGTGAACTAACTTTTAATCCGTCTGTCTGAATATTTCAAGACATGGCATTTGGGGGTATAGTGATATACTCAATGAGCTGGATGATTCTTTTATCATCACTCATCTTGAAAAAACTAGGAAGTCAATCAATCTGTCATCATTGACTCAATGGAAAAATCTAATTATTTAGATTATTGAAATATTAAAACAGCATGGGCGACCGAGAAAAACAAATTGGTACAATTTGGCCAAGTGGCAAACAATAATGCAGGCACTAGAGATGGGGGTGTGAGCATGCGAGTCTGGGCAGATGAGATGTAGTCATTGTTTCTGTAAAATTGTCGTTTGTTATAAAAAAGAAAGCCCTCCTTGCTTTGTCTTTCAGTTCATTCATAGCCAGGTTGAAGTTCCCTGTGGAGACGATTTATTGTCCCAAATACTGTGGTGTGTGTGTATTCTATGTGAGTGGAGCCCAGTAAAAATAGATATCGGTTTCTCTGACATCTGGATCTTTTCTGGAATATCAGAATTTTTGCATTTGAGATTGACTTTCAGGGCCCAGGTCTGACTGAACTGTTGCAGATAATCTAATTGTTGATTTATCCCTCTTTTATGAGGGACAGCAGCACCAGGTCATCTGCGTACAGGAGACCATTTATTTCTGTGTCGTTAAGAGTGAGACCGGGGGCAGTTAATTGTTCTGGTGTTTTTGCCAATTAATTCATATATATATATATATATTCAGGTTTTCAAGCATGAGTTCCACATATCTAACGGTGTCCCCAGCATGAGTTTTTTTTTATTCACGTAATGTCAGAATGCAATCACTGTAACAAAATGTGATTATAACTCAATAGGACAGTTAACCAGCACTGCCCTCAAACCAAGTCACGCTGCCTGTTAATTATCTATAGACTTGGCAATGTTCCAAAAGGATTTTCTAACAAGTTTTATTTTCTAACAACAGTTTGAATTGAGGTGTGTTCCACCTCCTAATTAATTCATATAGAAGTAGCCCATTTCACGGTTGTGGACCATTTATGTTGGAAGCTTTACTGAGCCGGATAAACTTCTCTCTTCGAGCCCAAGCACTTCCCTGGTGTTTCCGTAGATTTAAGTATGCAGAGATTTGCCCAGTCTTGCACATTTTCTGGCTGGCACTCGCATTGCCTTCATTGTTGTTTTCCTTACAAATAATAACTGTGGACATGTGTCCGTCCCTATTAAAGTAAGTGCCTTATTTTCTATATTGTGTTGTTTCTTGGGACAAATCATGCAATCAGATTATTGCATGGATTGACTGTTGCGTCAATTGAAACTGAATGTTCTAAATAAGCATTTTAAAATCACACTGGTTTGAGCATATGTCTGTGTACGTCTGTGTATAACAGAACTGATACCATCCAGGAAGTGGGATTTTTCCATTGACTGCCTATACAGTATCCCATGACTTAGGACTCGAATTGCACTGCCTATGGCTTCCACTAGATGTCAACAGTCTTTAATTGTTTCAGGCTTGTATTCTGAAAAATGAGAGAGTAATACCACTGAGTGAGTGGACACTGGTAAATTGCCAGACCTGTTGTTTTCTGCGCAAGACCGAGAGCGCACCTTTTATTGTTCACCTTTTATATTGACGAAGGTATTGTCTGGTTGAAATATTATTGATTATTCAGGCCAAACACAACCTGAGGATTGATTATAGACATCGTTTGACATTTTTCTATGAACTTTACGGATACTATTTGGATTTTTCGTCTGCCTGTTGTGACTGCCTTTGAGCCATTGGATTACTGAACAAAACTGAGGTTTTTGGATATAAAAGATAGACTTTATTGAACAATACAAATGTATTGTGTAACAGGGAGTCTTGTGAGTGCAACCATACGAAGATCAAAGGTAAGTGATTCATTTTATTTCTGACTTCTGTTGACTAATCTACTTGGCTGGTAACTGTTGTAGCGGTATTTATTAGAGAGGGGTAAAGAAAGATTTTGTTCGGGCGCCAGGCAGGTATTAACCATGCCGAAAGGAAAAGAGTAGAAAAAAAGAGAGTACCACTACCAGACCCACACACATCAGCAGAAGAGACTGCCTAGAGTGTAGCCTGTTTACCAGATAGCCAGTGGAGAGAAAAGAGAATACACACCATATAAAACCCACATCACAGCACAGGGGTAACCCCAACAAGAATACCTCATACAATAATACTAACACTAATAATTTCACAGCAACTTCATACAAGAACGAACCCAGTCATCAGAGAATTTGCAATAATCTGTATTATTTTCTAGTGGATGAGTGCAGAGGGTATGAATGTGGGAGGTGTTCGATACAACAAAGGCCTTAAAAAATGTCCACAGTCTTCTCGGCCACATGTCATTAGTACACCCCACCTCAATACAGTTCACATAATATACAACTTGCAAGCAACCTACTAAAATGTCCATCCAAATACTTCTGGCAGGGAAATAATAGTCCAGCTCTAATGAACTTCAATGGGAAGTGCATTTGAAAAATAGAGAGTCTGTTGCAGGGTAAAGCAGTGGAATGAGAGGGAAGAGAAAGAGAGAGAAAAAGATAAATCTTAACTGTGGTCTTCAGGCCTGCCTGTGTCTGACTGTCCAATGGTTTGTTTGTTAAAGCTTCGCAACAATGTTGCTACTAATCCATGCGATCCATAGCGGGCGCGGTCTCAAACAAAAACAACCACGATCTAAAGCGATCACACCGATGATTGAGTTAAATACTTTATAAACTACAAACGCTGAAAACAAACAAAACTTCTGCAGCACAGCACACACAATCAAACTGTCGCGCCAGCCAAGAGCCCCTCCCCAAAGAGCTGAACGAACTCTATTTCCTCCTTCATTACTGCTCATGCGCTCTTAAAGTGGCAGTGCACGGTGAAGGCTCCGAGCAGATTTCGCCACACTGTCTGTAATGTTTTGTGTGCTGGCCGCTGTCTTCAGATAATGGCATGGTATGCTTTCGCCGTAAGCCTTTTTGAAATCTGACACAGCGGCTGGATTAACATGAAGTTAAGTTTTATTTTGATGTATAACACATATTTTCAAGAATGTTAAATATTTGAATTGAGTATTTTTTCACTAGATGTTGGCCAGGTGGGACGCTACCGTCCCAGGTACCCATAAGAAGTAAAAAGTTACGAGTTTATGCGTGGTAGATGGTGGCATTTTGTCATTACACCACACTATCACAAGGGGGAGTTAGAACGCTGATCTATCAGTAGTCTAAAGAGAAATTACACCGTGATGTCTGATAGAATCTCTTCTGGCACTACAGCCCTGCATCAGGCAACAATAAAAAATGTCAGTGGTTCTGGGGTTTAAAGAGAACTTGTGTAAATACAAATGGGGGAATTTCACTTGACATGTGGACTGACAATTTTTGAAAAATGGGCATGGTGGGCTTTTGGTTTCTCTCCCTCTAAACACGTAAATAAATCATTCTAAATAACATACTGGCATCATTGTCAAATTAGTAACAATGTCTCACAACATGTTCTGGAATGGCCTTCACATCAATTCAAATCAAATTGTATTAGTCACATGTACTGAATACAACAGTGAAATGCTTACTTACGAGCCCCTAACCAACAATTTAGTTTAAAAAAATAAGGATAAGAATATGAAATAAAAGTAACAAGTAATTAAAGAGCAGCAGTAAAATAACAATAGTGAGACTATATACAGGGGGTACCGATACAGAGTCAATGTGCGAGGGCACCGTTTGGTTGAGGTAATATGTCTGTGGCAGAACAGGGGGTTGGGTCAAGACGTTTACACAGATCAGACACGGACAGAGTATGATTAGCTCAGTTTCAAGGGTGTTTATTAAATAATAAATCAAAATAAAAGGATAGGTCTCCCCAATGAGACCCTTTCCGCGATGTCATCTTCTGTGCACCGGGTCTTGCTGTATCCTGTCGGGCACACAAACTCAAACTCCCTCGTCTTTTCCCGGGCACCATCTCCAACTACAAGGAAGTCACCTTACTTTCCCCAGTCCTCCCCCTGTGTGCTGCCCTTCTATCAGCTTTATGGGGCTTGCACAGCTGGTGAGCAATCAGCCCTTGATTACTCACCAACTCCCCAATTAGTTCTGGGCGGAGAGCCTATCAAGACCTGGCACATCCAGCAGATGGAGTCATCGCTTCGTGATGTATACTCTGTCTGTCACCAGGCCTCGACGAGTCTCCCTCTGGTGGCTGACCTGCTGTATGCCACACAACCCTCCCCCTTAGCTCTGCCGGGGAGGGGACTGTCGTCAGTGCGACCTTCTCGATAGGGAATCCACATTTCCGTGCTTCGCCCCTGACCTGTGCTCAACAGAAAAAGAAAAGCGTTGAAGGGTCAAGAACCACCTGGTAACCCAATAATTTGTGTCCTTTCCCCTGGCCATCCAGACCAAGGGAGCATGGTCTGTGACCAGGGTGAAGTGGGTACCCAACAGGTAATACTTAATTGTTTAGCGCCCACTTCACCGCAAGACACTCTTTCTCCACAATGAAGTACTTTTTCTCTCTGGGAACCAGCTTTCTGCTGATGTACATGATGGGGTACATTTTGAGTGTCAAAATTGTGAGACACATGCGTGTGTATCGTCAACGGTGCCAAATAAGTATTTTTTGTGGATTTCCTAAATAGCTCAGTTGGGGGAGCGTTAGACTTAAATTATAAAGGTCCCTGGTTCGATCCTGGGTTTCAAGATTAGTTGTTGTTCGTAAGACAAGGCTGCATGAAGTGAGAACTGGAGCTTTCTTGGATCCACAAAAACAATGTATTTTTGGAGAATGGGGGAAATCAATCCCACTACCTCTCGCATACTAAGCAAGCACTCTACCATTTGAGCTAATTCCCCAGCCAGTAGGATTTTCCATAAGCAGCAACAAAGAGTGTCCAGTCTTGTCAGGCTATGCTGTTGGTGGACTTGTTAGTTTACACGTTCGTCCATTTCCCTGTTCTCGGGAAGCGGGCCCTGGTTAGATCAGTGAGGGGGGAAGCTATAGCCGCAAAGTTGGGGATAAATCGGCTATAGTATCCTGCCAGTCCCAGGAAGGACTTGTCCTGTGTCTTGGTGCGTGGAACGGGCCATTCACGCACCGCGTGAACCTTCCTCTCCTGGGGCTTGACGTTCCCCCATCCGATCAAATACCCCAGATACTACACCTCCTCAAAACCTAGTTTGTACTTCTTGGGGTTCGCCGTCAACCCGGCTTGTCTGAGCGAATCCAGCACCGCCTGGAGGCACGTTGAGTGCTCTTCCCAACCTTGGGGTCAAAGTACTTTGTTCATCAGCTGTTGGAATGTGGGTGGGGCTCCGTGGTGACCATGGTGACCAAACGGGAGCACCCGGTACTGATACAACCAGTCTGGTGTCGACCACGCGGTCTTCTCCCTGGAGGAGGCTGCAAATGGTACCTGCCAATATCCAAGGTCCAAGGTCAAGGGTGCTGATGTACCGGGCCTTTCCCAATCGGTGGATGAGCTCGTCCACCCTCGGCATGGGATATGCGTCGAACAAGCTGATGTCGTTCACCCCCCGGAAATCATTACAGAAGCAGAGGCTACCATCCGGTTTGGGCACCAACACGATGGGGCTGCACCATGCTCTGTGGGACTCTTCAACAAACCCCATCCTCAGCATATCTTCCATTTCCTGCTTCACTGCCTTCCTTCAGGCCTCAGGAACTGATATGACCTCTTTCTTACCGTTTCGCCGGGCCGGGTACGGATGTTGTGTTCAGTGAGGGTCGTGAGGCCCTCCTTCTCGGAGAATACCGCTGTGTTCCGATCGACAAGGTCCCTGAGGTCTTGCTTCTGGACCGGGTCGAGGTCCTCATTGCTCGGGACCACCACTGGTCCCGTTGGCGTTCTGGGTCCCGACCACAACATGGACAACGCTGTCCTCACATGCCACTTCTTCAACAGGTTCACGTGGTAAATCTGTTGAGGTTTCCGTCTCTCCGGTTGCCTAAGCAGTTATTGATGGGTTCCATCTCCTCGACCACCTCGTATGGTCCATGCCATGTTGCCAGGAACTTACTTTCGGCTGTGGGGATCAAGACCAGCACCCTGTCTCCCACCTGGAATTCTTGCGGCTGGGCTCCCCGATTGTAGACCTGGGCTTGGGCGCGTTGGGCCTTCTCCATATTTTCCCTCACGATGGGCCATATGGCTGTCATCTGCTCCCTCATTGTCTCCACGTGCTCTACCATGCTGCGTAATGGGGTCGGTTGGGCTTCCCACACCTCCTTTGCGAGGACCAGTAGGCCACGTGGCCTTCTCCCGTAGAGGAGTTAGAATGGGGAAAATCCAGTGGAGGATTGGGGTACTTCTGGGATTGAGAACATTAGGTGGGGTAGTAGCTGGTCCCAGTTCTTCCCGTCCTGCTTAATGACCTTCCGCAGCATCTGTTTGAGCTTTTTATTAAAGCACTCGACGAGCCCCTCCATCTGCGGGTGAAAAACAGAGGTCCGGATCTGCTTGATCTGCAGGAGGGCACAACTCTTTCTTGAGGCGGGACATAAACTCCGTACCTTGGATTGTCAAGATCTCGTTCGGGATGCCCACCCGGCTAACGAGATGGAACACCTCCAGGGTCGATTCCCTTGGATACCGCCGCCCATAGTGGAATGACCTCGGGATACCGATTGGCGTAATCTGCTATCGTCAGGATGTACCGGTGTCCTCATGCTGTTTTTACCAGGGGTCCCACTATGTCCATGGCGATGCGTTCAAAGGACACCCCGATGATCGGTAAGGGGAACAATGGGCTTCGGAAGTTGGCTTTCGGGGCCGTGAGTTGACACTCCGGGCAGCTGCGACAGTAGTCTTCCACAGCCCTCCTCAACACGGGCCAGTGGAACCGGTCGGCGATCTGTTCCCAGGTCGGGGCAGCTACAATACCTCTCGAAGTTCCCCCTGTTGGCATGACACCTGATACAAAAGGTTATTCTTGATTTGGAAATGGGGGTATCGCCAGTCACTCACCCCCAGAAGTAGCTGTCCATCCACCGCTATCACTTGGGCTGCGGCGGCTTTCAAGTTCGGATCCTCCCACTGGGCCGTCCCGAATTGTCCCCTCAGTTGGCCCCCAGTGGGGTCTCGACTTTCCCTCTCGAAATCGAGGAGGGGGAGGATGGGCTCCTCCTCCAGGGATTCCCCACTGGGTTCGGGTTCTGGCTATCCACGACTTCGGAGCCGTAGACCCATGCTGGTTAACCGGTTGCTTCTGGGCCACACAGGCTATTGGCCGTCCCCGCTCTCTTCTTCGGCCGGCTCATACCTTCTTCCTCAACTCGTGCCCCCATATTGCCGTGAACAGAGGACATTCCCGTCCCACTAGGAGAGGTACCGGCAGCTCTGGCACTGCACCCACCATCATCTGGCAGCTCCCTTGTGGCGTCACGATGGTGGTCCATACGGTTGGCCACCGCTTTGTGTCACCATGAAGACAGGAAATGGACATCTCCCTACCCCTTTCGGTCTCCTGGTTCAGCAGGCTCGTGGTTACGATTGTAACTGTTAATGGGATTTATATGTTCATAAGAATGATTAGAATATTCGACCCTGAAACCAGATGATTGTATGAAATTGATTAGAATCATGAGATTATTCTAATGATGTGTGTGATTTCAGTCAGTAGAATTATATATGAGTGTAGGTTTTAGTCAGAATTAGAGTATAACAATATATCTGTATTATAATATCTTAAAAACAGACTGTCTGAGCAAGATTCGGTGCCGAATGGGGGCCACTGAGAGTACTTCCCAGGGTCTCACTATCTTGAGGGAGGACAGAGATTTATTTTGACTCCCTTAATCTTTCTCGGCTGGGTAGTAGGACAGTATGTGCGTAGGATAACAACTCTTTGTGTGTGTATGTATGTGCGTTGCTATAAAACGGATGTATTTGTATTCTTGACTTTAGAACGTTTTCTGAATAAACTGTACTAACCTTTTGCATAAGCTGAGTCTTTGACTAATTATTATTATACCCATGGTCTTACAAACCTCGGGGATTGGTCAGAGCTATTGATTGTCAGTTATTATCATTGGGATAGAAAACTTGTGACAACTTGGTCCTTCGAGCCGGATTTCAATACCTGTTTTCTGTCGTACAATGGGAGCGCCGAAAACCGTGCATGGACGGATCGGAGATCCGTAAGTTAAAGACCTGGCCTCTGGAAATTGAGGTTCCATTTCCGGCCGGTGGCGAACTGGTACCTGACAGAAAACGGTGACAAAATCCAACCAACATTGAATTCTCAGCTGCAAGACAAGGTCGGTGATCTTTATTCATTAGTTTGGGCTTAAATTCTAAACTTACAAAAAATTTAAGCAAGATAAATGTGAGGGAGGATTAACAGTAAGTAAGATTTCCGCAATGACCTGAGATACATGTGCACTACCATAAATAAAATAGCTTAATAATTGAGGTCGATGAGGAATGGCCGAAAGGTTATTTGAGGGATGGCCGAGAGGTTATTAGCAAGGGATATAAATAGGTGCTGTGAGAGAGGATGAGAATTCTATGCGAACAAGATAACTCAAATGGTCAGTAAACAAAAGGGAATTAGCCAAAGATCTGTTCCCACACATAGGGAGTAGTGACATACACATCAACAGTGAGACACATAGTAGTAATTTAATCCAAATTTTAAAAGCACACACATAGAATAAAGGAGACTGCTAAATATACCTGTCAGAAGTCATAAGGAACTAAAAATAAGTAGAACTTGTAGTCATATAAAGTGTGAGATCTAAATGATATATCAGGATTCATACAAATAATTATAGTAAAATTCTAGGAAAGATTAACGGGAGTAATTTATCAACATAGGATAAGGATAATAATGGCAAAAAGCACATAGACAGAAGAAGATGAGACAGAAAAAGGATTGGCCGTTGTAAAAGGAGATTGGACCCCAGGACAGGGGGCAGCAGTTGTTTTACAGTGGGCTGTAGATAGAGGGCAGAGAGAGAGAGCGGACAGACAGGAGATTAATATTTATTGCTACTCTTGGGGAAATTGCAGGAAAGAGCAGGAAAGTGCAGGAAAGATTTTAAAAAGAAAGGGAGAAAGTCGAGAAAAGTGGACAAGAGTCAAGAGAGGAAAGGAAAAGAGAAGATAAGGGGACATACAGGGAAAAAGAGAGAGGCAGAGACTACGAGAGAGAGAGAGTAAGGAGAATCCTCATTGGGGAAACGCTTGGACCTTTAAATTAGGGCTATTTTCTGGGAATTGTCTCGGTAGTACGTGCCGGAGTTTACGACTACAGACAATTATAATAATAGGGTTATTGGCGTCTCCATCTTTTCAATATTGTTGGTGGCCCAGACCTCTTGCCAACAATGTGGGAGACTTGGGTTCGCATCTCAGTCTATGCACCAATAGACTAAAATTAATTCTGATTGTAATTCAACTATTGATATGTTTTACCTGGAGAAATACAGTTGTTAGTGTTTGTTTAAGATAAACTGCACGTTTTAATAGCATGTTTAGGTTAAATTGGAAGACTAATTCATTCTAAATAATAGCAAAGCCATTTTGATGTAATATGTTGTCTGTTGCCTAAATGATCTGCTGGAATAACGTATTGAGAATGGAGTCGTATTTAAATTACTGAATCATAGAAGAGACAGTTACCTAAATCTAATGAATTCTAAATAATAGCAGAGAGATAAATGGCTATAGAGTGGTGCCCACCAAAATGTTTATATTCTTATGGATTGACTGATGTAGGTTATACATTTTGTCGATTTACAGATTACTTTTAAAGTTTGGACATTTCATCAGGGTGAAGCCGAAAGAGAAGAGAAAGTTGAAAGTTTGGTTTTACTCTTACGATAGAATTCAAGCAGAATTCTGATTAGGAGTTATGTTTTCGCCTGCGGGAAAAGATAGGTGAGTTGGTTTTTGGCTGAGAGGAATACAGGACGGTAGAGTTAAAACCTTTACGATTCGTGATAATTTTTGATTATTTAGGTAACACCAGTGAATTGGAACAGAAAGTTCAAGTATTCTAACATTATAATCTGTTTCCATTACTTGGAACAATTACAGGTTGAGGTAATTTTATTTTAAAGGGACAGTGCACAATCAAAGTTGTGGGTGTCTAATGGCAGGGTATTCATATCAAGCACTTTGAGAGACTGTTTGCAGACAGACTGAATGAGTTTTAACGTTACAAAGCAAACTTGGGCTAAACTAATCAAGTAGTAGGGGGATTTCATAGATTTAAAAGTACAGTATTGTATCCAAGGGTAGCACATGTTCGATGAAATACATTATAACCCTTGAGGAAATTTAAAACTAATGAGAGGGAGTACAATTTAATTATCATTATTATTAGGTTTTATTGGTAGTCAACGTGCGATAGCAGAGAAAACAGTCTATGACTTGGGTGACTGGACACGGCCTATTATATTGATCCTAGATGGCAGGAAGCTTGGACCCAGTGATGTACTGGGCCGTACGCACAACCCTCTGTAGCACCTTACGGTCAGATGCCGAGCAGTTGCCATACCAGGCAGTGATGCAACTGGTCAGGATGCTCTCGATGGTGCAGCTGTAGAACTTTGAGGAACTGGGGACCCATGCCAAATCTTTTCAGTCTCTGGAGGGGGAAAAGTTTTTGTCTTGCCCTCTTCACAACTTTCTTGGTGTGTTTGGACCTTGATAGTTTGTTGTGATGTGGACACCAAGGAACTAGAAACAACTCGACCCGCTCCACTTCAGCCCCGTCGATGTTAATGGGGGCCTGTTTGGCCCGCCTTTTACTTTAGTCCACAGTCAGCTCCTTTGTCTTGCTCACGTTGAGGGAGAGGTTGTTGTCCTGGCACCACACTGCCAGTTCTCTGACCTCCTCCATATAGGCCGTCTCTTTGTTGTTGGTGATTAGGCCTACCGCTGTTACGTCATCAGCAAACTAAATGATGGTGTTAGAGTCGTGTTTGGCCATGCAGTCATGGGTGAACAGGGAGTACATATCATAGTTTACCTATTTTGTTGTGGTTTTGCCTACACCTAGCTACCTGTTTAAATTATATGAATAAAACATATTACATTTTATTTGGAATGGCAAGCCAGACAAAATTAAAAGGGCCTATTTATATAATCAATATGAATTCGAAGGGCAGAAATTAGAAATTAGAATCGACTTCATCAATTGGAACCTTCATCAAGTGGAAGGGGGAAAAAGTAAGGAACTTGCCTGTCAGCCCTCCATTACAGACCAAAATTGGTTAACTTCTTGACGCTACCCATCCCTGTTGCGGAATCATTTTCGTCAGCAACCGCTGAATAGCATAGGAACACAGTCAAATAATATTACTGAAAAATATTCATATTCATTAAATCACAAGTGCAATATTGCAAAACACAGCTTAGCCTTTTGTTAATCCACCTGTCGTCTCAGATTTTGAAATTATGCTTTACAGCGAAAGCAATCTAAGCGTTTGTGTAAATGTATCGATAGCATAGTATTATCAGGAAGCTTGGTCAGGAAATCAGAAAAGCAATCAAATGAACCGTTTACCTTTGATGATCTTCGGATGTTTTCACTCACGAGACTCCCAGTTACACAACAAATGTTCCTTTTGTTCCAAAAATATTATTTTATACCCAAAATACCTCAGTTTGTTTGTCACGTTATGTTCAGAAATACACAGGAAAAAGCGGTCACGACAACGCAGATGGAAATTCCAAATAGTCTTCAAAATGTCCACAGAAACATGTCAAACATTTTTATAATCATTCCTCAGGTAGTTTTTAAAATATATATTCGATAATATATCAACCGAGTGTGTAGGTTTTTAAAGAAAATTGTGACAAATAAAAGTCTATACCAGTTTCATTTAAGGATTTTTAAAAAATGACAGCTGTGCCATATAGATTTCAAAATAGTTGGGAAGAGACTTTCGATGTACTGATTCCATGGCACATGGTTTATGAATTAACACACATTTTTCCATTCCTCCTGATTGCCCTAATATTAAAAACAGTCAAATGCATTCTCTCCGTCACCCACACACACTTTAAACATTTGGATAATAAAGAATTTAAAGGCTGACATTGGTTGATTATAATACCGCTGACAGTCAATTTGAACTCCACCCATAACTTTTGGGACTTTTTAACATTCCAGAAGGCATGGATTATTATAACCTACTGCAGGCCTAAAACCTATGGGTGCAAACAACGTTTCAATGACGGGCTATTAGCAGGACAATAGACTCTTCAACCTTTACAAAAGGATAGCTTGGGCTAGTTGTGAAAAAAATATCCCCAATTTGTAATGTATTAAGTACGCTAAAGATTTACATTTCTAACTACAAACATCATGCAACTGCAAAATGTTGACTAAAGCATACACTATTTCTTCAAAATCTTTATGCTTTCGTTAATAAAATAATGAGAAAAATACTCTTTCGAAATACAGATTATTATATCATTTCAACTATCAGCAGGACAATAGACTCTTGCTGAGTTTATGGACTTTAAATATATTAATGGATCCATAGCGAATTACTATAGGAATAAATATCACTGAATGACATAGCATGGGGACCGGTCAATATGATTTTTATTTGGAATATTAAAAACTTTCAAATGCATTCATGAATACAATCGCTATAGCCGACATGTTGTGGTTCATCTGATGAAGGTGCACATGGCCTATTTATATAATCAATACGAATTCGGAGGGCAGAAATTATTAAATATGAATGCATTAGACCGCTCACTAAAGGTGTTAGTTATACAAAAGTTATATTTAACTGCTTTTGCAGCACGCAAAGGTCTTTGTTTGTCAGCAAATCATTGGGTCGAAACTACAGAACAATACAAAACAAGAGAACACACATGGTTAATGTTCTGGAGGAAAAAAATATAATAAGTCCACTCAAGTTTCTTAAACTGTCTTCTGACTGTGATGAGAGCGATGTTGATGTTGTGTGGTGATGCCAGCAGATTCCAGATTGCCTTTGCTGAACACTCATCATCTTCCACCATCAGTGAGTCGAGGTCTTGAATCAGCTCTCTAGAAATGGAATACCATGGTAGATGCGGTGTTTTGGTTGATGGACAATATTAAAAACAGTAAATTAATTTGTGAATTGAATCGCTTTATTGTTTAATTATTTAAGGCTCCTTTCTCTTTTCTGTGCTGGAGTTCTTTTAAGAATAAATTAGGCTAATGAGGGCAACGAATTACTGCTTAATGGAACTCCCAAAGTCATCCAATTGTTATAATAGGAGTTGAAGCAATAGCCTACCCACGTGTGGTCAACTATTTCAGCATTGTTTCGCGTTGCTCTGAGACATGCATGGGGACTGGTCTTAATAAATCAATGAGATGTTTATTTTATCTATGTTTGGGTATTGGTTAGCCTACAATTAGGGTGTGGAAATGTTAGGATTATTTTGCTCTTCACTCGCAGTCACTTAGTAGCCTACTGCCGACCATTCACGTTGTACAGCGTCAACTTATGAAAGCCAGTCACCGCTCCCCCCAAGTTAACAAAAGTGTTTCTCTCTTATTCTCCCATTTTCTTCTCGCTAAATAAAAGGCACTGTAGTTGCCCAGATACTTCCCACCTTTCCCTCAGCTATATATCCATGGCTCTTCCTATAACATCTGCCTCCATCTAATCCTTGTTTAGTGTTACTGAATCAGGCGCTGTCTGTCAGATGTATCATTTTTAGTTTTTCTTGGAATAGAAACACCATAACATCAATCACATTAATTCAGCTCTATTTCTTGAAATCAATCCAATATACTGTGTTCTTACAAATAAAAGGTTTTAAATGATCTAGTACAGCCAATATTAAAAACTTGCTTCTCAAAGATACCCTCTGGTGGTCAAACTAGCACTAACCAGCATTAACGGCAACAATGGCTGACACTTAAATAACGTGCCATAGAATTCTGCGTCAGCCTGCAAGCTATGCTGCAGTGCAACAACTTTTAAAGGAAGAACCACTATGTTTATTTCCCGATTTAGATTGCACATTTGTTATATCTATACATTGATTTGATGACACTCTACCTTTTCTTTATCCCCCTCCTCCCTCCACCCTCTCTCTCCATCCTCCACTCTCCATTCTCTCAAACTCCTTTCCCTCCCTCAACCCTCTCATCTCTCTCTCCGGTCACCCTCCTCTATCCATCCATCCTTCTCCCATCCCCCTCTCCCCTTCCTTCATGCTTCCCTCTATTCCTTCTCCCCCTCCATTTTCTCTCCCTTCTTTCCCTGCCTCCCCCTCTCTCCCGCCTCTAACCCACCCCTGTCTGTCTGTTGATTCTTTTCTCCTCGCTCTCCCCCTCCCTCATTCACACTCTCCCAACTTTTCCCCTCCTTCACGCTCCCCCTTCTTTTTCTCTCGCTCCTCCTCCATTCTCTCTCCCTCCTTCACCTTACGCTCATCTCTCCTTCTCTCGCTCTCCCCCACCCTCTCCCTCTCCCCCCTCCCTCCATTCTCTTTCGCTCCTTCTTTCCCTGCCTTCCCCTCTTCTCATCTCCCTCCTCCCTCTCCCACAGACAGGCAGACACAGACAGACAGCGAAACAGGCAGACAGTTAGGAAGACAGACACAGACAGTTTCAGTTTTAAGTCAATCAAAAAAAAAAATTTGGACCAATATCCTCTTCAGAATTCATTCAAGAACTCATAACAATGCTCTTAGTTTCCAGAACTGCAAGACCATTGTGTCTAATGCAGGTCAAACATGTTTTTGGGTAGATTGACTTCAAATTTCATACGTCCACCGTTCCCAAATATGTCAAACACACACTCATTCCAGGGTTTTCTTTATTTTTGCAATATTCTACATTGTAGAATAATAGTGAAGATATCAAAACTATGAAATAACACATATGGAATCACGTAGTAACCAAAAAAGTGTTAAAACAAATATTTTATATTCTTCAAAGTAGCCACCCTTTGCCTTGATGACAGCTTTGCACACACTTGGCATTCTCTCAACTAGCTTCATGATGTAGTCATCTGGAATATATTTTAATTAACAGGTATGCCTTCTTAAAAGTTAATTTGTGGAATTTCTTTCCTTCTTAATGCATTTGAGCCAATCAGCTGTGTTGTGACAAGGAAGGGAGGTATACAGAAGATAGCCCTATTTGGTAAAATACCAAGTCCATATTATGACAAGAAGAGCTCATATAAGCAAAGAGAAACGACAGTCCATCATTACTTTCATTTTTAAAGTACGAAACATTTTAAGAACTTTGAAAGTTTAAGTGCAGTCGCAAAAAGCGTCATGATGAAACTGGCTCTCGTGAGGACCGCTCCAGGAATGGAAGTCCCAGAGTTACTTCTGCTGCAGAGGATAAGTTCATTAGAGTTACCAGCCTCAGAAATTGCAGACCAAATAAATGCTTCAGAGTTCAAGTAACATACACATCTGTGTAAAGCAGGCATTCATGGTCAAATTGCATGTGTATTTCTCACATTAAAGCATGGAGGAGGTGGTGTTATGGTGTGGGGGTGCTTTGCTGGTGAAACTGTGATTTATTTAGAATCCAAGGCACACTTAACCAGCATGGCTACCACAGCATTCTGCAGCGATACACCATCCCATCTGGTTTGCGCTTAGTGGGTCTATTATTTGAAGAAAAGCCTTTTTCTCTATGGGACTAAGTTTTCACTGTGAAGAGTTAATTTCACATGGACAGATGTGGGCTTGCATTCATCGGGAGTGTCTGTTGAACGATCCTATGCATGCTTCTAGCCTCAACTATTCTGCCAATGTCACTCAAAAGCTAATTATCTCTAGGGCAGGCTTTAAGTAAGGCCTAGCTTTCTGCCATGTAGTGGGGGGAGGGTCAAATTCATCAATTGTTAATTTGATTAAGATTATGGTTATGTCGAAGGGTTGAGGCCCTAACCCTAGCATCATGTCACTCCCAGCTCAACCCTAACCGTTACCCTAATTATAGTTTTGTGTCAACCCCTGGCTCAACCCTAACCCTAACCTTAACCTTAACCTTAACCTTGCCTTCCTAGGGTTATGTCTAGGAGGATTGAGGCCCAAACCTTAACTCTAGCTTCAGGTCCACATCTTGGCTCAACCCTAAACCTAGCCTCAACCAATGACGTATATAATTATTGGATTGCTGATGCTATGTATTGGCCATTGAGAGGCTTAAGCCAATGGTCGGCCATAATGGGCACTCCTTAGTAGGAGCAGTCCTCCATAGGAATGACTGGAATTATACAGTATTTCAATTAAATGTTTTAAGGACAAAATTACATGCATTTAACTTATGGATAGGGGGCAGCATTTTCACTTTTGGATGAAAAGCGTGCCCAGAGTAAACTGCCTCCTACTCAGTCCCAGATGCTAATATATGCATATTATTAGTAGTATTGGATAGAAAACACTAGTAAAAATCACTGTCTTAGGACAGTTTGGATCACCATTTTATTTTAAGAAAGTGAAATGCCAGAATAATAGTCGAGAGAACGATTCATTTCAGCTTTTTTTCTTTCATCACATTCCCAGTGGGTCAGAACTTTACATACACTCAATTAGTATTTGGTAGCATTGCCTTTAAATTGTTTAACTTGGGTCAAATGTATCGGGTAGCCTTCCACAAGCTTCCCACAATTAGTTGGATGAATTTTGGCCCATTCCTCCTGACAGAGCTGGTGTAACTGAGTCAGGTTTGTAGGCCTCCTTGCTCGCACACGCTTTTTCAGTTCTGCCCACAAATGTTCTTTAGGATTGAGGTCAGGGCTTTGTGATGGCCACTCCAATACCTTGACTTAGTTTTCCTTAAGCCATTTTGCCACAACTTTGGAAGAATGCTTGGGGGTCCTTGTCGATTTGGAAGACCCATTTGCGACCAAGCTTTAACTTCCTGACTGATGTCTTGAGATATTGCTTCAAATATCCAAATAATTTTCCTCCCTCATGAAGCCATCTATTTTGTGAAGTGCACCAGTCCCTCCTGCAGGAAAGCACCCCCACAACATGATGCTGCCAACCCCGTGCTTCACGGTTGGGATGGTGTTCTTTTGGGTTGCAATCCTCCACCCATTTCCTCCAAACATAACAATGGTCATTATGGCCAAACAGTTCTATTTTTGTTTCATCAGACCAGAGGACATTTCTTCAAGGAGTACAATCGTTGTCCCAAACCGTAGCCTGGAGTTTTGTATTGCTGTTTAGGAGCAGTGGCTTCTTCCTTGCTGATTGGCCTTTCTGGTTATGTCGATATAGGTCTCGTTTTACTGTGGATATAGATACTTTTGTACCGGTTTCCTCCAGCATCTTCACAAGGTCCTTTGCTGTCGTTCTGTGATTGATTTTTATGGATACATTCACCAAAATGTATTAAATATATGTTTAAACCCTTTCTCATGCTTGGAGTCTTCACAGATTTTGAAAAAATTGTGACATAAAACTCTGTCTCTGCCACAACACATAGTCATTATTACATTACGTTTTAACAAACATCAACATTATCCAAACCACAAGCTAGAATGAGCGCATTTTCATTTCACTGGCAGAATAGGGAACTTTTGACTTCCTGTGTATTTGTCTGCTCATGGTGAACCACAAAGTCCAGCATTCATAGTGAATAGGCAGATGGGGCTTGCCTACAAACTTTGTGGGTGGCATTGTTTACTTCTAATGACCAACACACATCAATCTCAGCTCTTCTCTCGGCACATTTTTTATGTTTGTTTTTCCACTAACATTTGTCATCATGCCTGTGGGGTGTTCTGTCTTTCTGTGCTAATTACAAACATGAGTTAGCTTTCACCATTCTACCTACCAGAGATTTACCCTGATGCTTCCAGATGTTTGTGGCTATCAAGAATGATGCTTACGGTGACCAAAGATTATCAGAGGGATTTCAGACAATGGATGGGGAATCCATTTAGACGACAGCTGAGAAGTGATGTGACACCATCGTTTTCTCCCTTTACAACAAAATGTGTTTATATATATATATATATATATATATATATATATATATATATATATATATAGGCATCAACCACTACCCTGAGAGCACTTGATTCAGTATTTCATGCGGCCCTCAGCGTCATTACCAATCAAAAACTTTAACACATTGTGATCTCTACAGTGCCGTTGGCTAGTCGTCATTGACCTTGCACAGGCTTAAACACTGGTATACACGGATTTATAAGGCAATACTGGGTAAAATTCCACTTTATCTCTGTTCTTTTTTAATCAGATCAGTAAATAAATATAAATTACAGTCCCATTCTCACGTTGGTGGAGTTTAAACACTTGATTGATGTAAATACCATAGAAGCATGTAATTGTCTTTAGGTCAGCTGTTGTTTAGTTATGACATTTTTGTTTCTTTATGTAATATGTAATCGTTGTACTGTATGTGTGTTTATAGTTTTGTTTAATGTTTTGTTAGTGTATGTAATTTGTTTTGTCTGAGACCTTGTTCCCCCTGTTGCTGTTGGACCAGGTCTTTCTTGAAAAAGCGATTTTATCTCAATGAGAAAAACCTGTATAAAGAAAGGTTAAATAAAATAAACATTTAAAATGTAAGATTCTCAATTAGAGGTAACATAGCATTACCTAGACTAGGTACATTTGCTAGCTAATGGAATAGTCCTGTATTGAACTCTGAAAGCCGTCAGCTAAATCATATAACTAGCTATCGTTTGGACACTCGCTGTCTATCAATTTCGCATATGCCATGGTAGTCACAACTAGACTGGTAGCTACCTTCAGCAGAGTAAACATTTGTCTATTTGTTCTCTTTGATTACAGTTAGCTAACCTAAGCAAGCTAACGTTAGCAAATAAGAGCAACTCAATCTTGTAGCCATCTATTCCACCCTTGTCTGGAAAATACTGTTACTAAAAATGGAATTGTCGATTATAGTGAACTCACTCTCGGTGTGTTGGTAGTAATGATGAAGGTGTAAAAATTGTCTATGGTTGGTTAGTTGATTCTCATTTGGCTAACAATCTTGGTCCCAATTTAGTGATGCTAACTAACTAACACCAAGCTGAAATTATTAAAATGTCAATATTAGATGTGCTCAGCTAGCCAGTCTAAAAGAAATCAATACAATTAGTGGGGTGGTTAAATTATGTATTGTTGTGTGTTTTGTTGTAAGTGTTACTGTACACAATCCAATTCCACCAACATGTGTTTCCAACCCCTAGCTCTGCACTAGGTGAAGGTAAATTGGTAAAAAATATTTACACATTGACGGATAACATAGCTCAATTTACAGTAAGCATGGCATAAACAGGAATCGGTAGTGTTTGTATGGGTTTGTGTTTGTGTTATGGGGTTACAGGTGGTTAGATGTAGTCTCGGAACCACAGAGTACCTTCCAGATCGTGTAATCAATTTAATCTACCCCTTTTCTCTTTGTAAATCTCATTCCACAGCCCTGCTGAAAAATACCCCAAAGGAATGAGAGTTTTGGCAGACGCGCATGAGGGAGGGACCATACCTTGTGGTAATGGAGCATAACAAGATTGTGGGACAAGAACAAGCAAGGGACACTGAAAGGTAATGACACAACAGTAATGACACAACCACCTCGTTCTTCTCTCTGCAGATTTCCAAAACACAATATAAAGACACATCAACAAAAATCCCCTGCTACTATTGACAAGAATGATCTGTCAAAGTCAATGGACTGGGGGAGTTTTACAGATAGGTCTTTGAGATGAGGAAGGGGTTGTGCTTAGACACAGTAAATGTATTGTTGTGTATGAAAACATTTGAAAGGTGCCATTTCTCCTCAAGCTCACTTACACAACAATGTGTACTGTGTAAAAACTTCCCTCCTAAGACTTTTCACACCTTCTGCTGCCCCCCAGCCCATTCACTTTGTTGACTGATCTCTCTGCTCAAAGCAGCTTCCAATGTCCCTCATTGTGCCTAAACAGTACACTAGTATGTCTCTAAACACTTAGGTCCCATTTGGTTTGACACCTTTACCAACAATGTCATGTTACTCTATGTGCCTTCCATATAAAGTGTCAAATGGTAACACCACAGTCATGTCTTTGCAGGAGACATGGAGTACCAGCAAATCTTCTGCAAGAGGTCCAAACAGTTGGTGGTTGGTCTACGAGCCCTACACCACTTCCGGCAGTCTTATCCAGCTGGCCGTTCACCGCAGACGGGACAAAACCACCGCCACAAACACTCGGCTTCCACAGCCCACCATGCCAAACACCATTGCCAGTGTACCGAAGCCGGATAAAGGACCATAAAATAAATATGGATTCTTCCTCAAAATTTGTCTGGCTTTGTAGATTCACAGAAGATATTTATACAAGCTATACAGGGCTCTGTAGCATCAACCTGATTTTAGACATTCAGATATATCCAAAGAATATTAATTTGTCCAAATCTAAAATACAGGGAAGTGAAAAATATTTTATGCTAATTCAAAAATAGCTAGGTAATAAAAAATAATGTTATATGGTAAAAGTAACAAAAGTAAGAACAGTGGGGGATGTCTCAGGTGTAACAAAGTGCAGAGAACTGTAGCTACTGATTCTTATAACAGATGTGATTCAACCAAAGATTTTTGGTATCAATTACTTGGAATAAGAGGAAAGATACTGTTTGGTGTAGCACAGAGAATTTTTGACCAACCTTAGCTTGGTGATGGTGCCTTAGTCCTTAAAACAGGAGTCTCAAAATGTCCATGTCCAGTTGCCAGGGTCCATTTAGAATTTTGAAAATGCTCCGTTATTAAAACAAATGCTTTATTGTTTCATAAACTAATCCAACAGTGTACGCCACCATCTTATCCTGTTATGGCTGCAATCCTGATCCTGGGATCGATATGACAACTACCAGTGAAAATAGAGGGCGCCAAATTCAAACCACAGAAATCTTATAATTACAATTCCTAAGACATACATGGGTCTTATATCATTTTAAAGCTTTTCTCGTTGTTAATCCCACCAAAGTGTCCGATTTCAAATAGGCTTTTCAGCAAAAGCACTACAAACTATTATGTTAGGTCTCCACCAAACCACAATAAGCACAGCCATTTTCCAGCTAAATATAGCATTCACAAAAAGCTGAAATAAAGATAAAATGAATCACTAACCTTGAATTATCTTCATCAGATGACACTCATGGGACTTCAGGTTACACAATACATGCATGTTTTGATAGATAAAGTTCATATTTATATTTAAAAAATCTGAGTTTACATTGGCGCGTTAGATTCATTAGTTCCAAAAACATCAAGTGATTTTGCATAGCCACATCATTCAACAGAAATACTCATCATAAATGTAGATGATAATATAGTTATACACATGGAATTATAGATATACCTCACCTTAATGCAACCGCTGTGTCAGATTTCAAAAAGACTTTACGGAAAAAGAAGCGCATGCAATAATCTGAGACGGCGCTCAAAATTAAAAACAACACAGCCGCAAAGATGGCGTCAACATAAACAAGAAATGACATGATAAATATTCCCTTACCTTTGATGATCTACATCAGAAAGCACTCCAGGAACCCCAGATCCACAATAAATGTTTGTTTTGTTCAAAAATGTCTGTTATTTATGTCCAAATACCTTCTTTTGTTAGTGCGTTTGGTATACATATCCAAACGCTAATTCTGGTCAGCGTTATATCGGACAAAAACTTCAAAAAGTGATATTACCGGTAGAAGAAACATTTCAAACTAAGTACAGAATCAATCATAGGATGTTTTAACATATAGCTTCAATAAAGTTCCAACCGGAGTATTCTTTCTTGTCTTCGTGAGCAATGGAATGCAAGTGACTACCATGAGGAAAAAGTGGGATCCCAAAATGGCTGCTTGATGGACATCTGATATATTCTGCTCTCATTCACTCCCACAACAACATAGAAGCCTCATTATAATTTCTATTGATGGTTGACATCTAGTGGAACCCCTAGGAAGTGCAACATCATTCATATCTGAAGGGGATTTCATTGGGGACTGGTGAATACATACAAGCTCAGATTTCCTGTTTTGATTTCATCTCAGGATTTTGCCTGGCAATATGAGTTCCGTTATACTCACAAACATCATTCAAACAGTTTTAGAAACTTCAGAGTGTTTTCTATCCAATACTACTAATAATATGCAAATATTAGCAACTATGACT
Organism: Oncorhynchus kisutch; assembly: GCF_002021735.2. NCBI lineage: Eukaryota > Metazoa > Chordata > Actinopteri > Salmoniformes > Salmonidae > Oncorhynchus > Oncorhynchus kisutch. The sequence goes on from NC_034194.2 coordinate 6,040,676, forward strand.
AAGGAGCAGGCTGTTTGATATGGGCACCTTTCATCCAAGCTACTCAATACTGCTCCTGCAGCCATAAGAAGTTATCTATTTCAAGTTCTCTCTCATTGATCAAGACAGGTGCGTGTCCACTCCAAAGTGTCGCAAGACACATGTCTCAGGCCTCCCGAGTGGCACAGCAGGGCATGATCAGTCACTACAGATTTGGGTCCTGAGCTGTGTCACAGTCAGCCGCGACCGGGAAACACATGAGGAGACTCACAATTGGCCAAGCGTCTTCCAGGTTAGGGGAGGGTTTGGCCGGCAGGGATGTCCTTATCCCATCCCGCTCTAATGACTCCTGTGGCAGGTCGGGCGCATGCACGCTGACATGACTGCCAGTTGTACGGTGTTTCCTCTGACACATCGGTGTGGCTGGCTTCCGGGTTAAGTGAGCAGTGTGTCAAGAAGCAGTGCGGCTTGACAGGGTCGTATTTTGGAGGACGCATGGCTCTCAACCTTCACCTCTACCGAGTCCGTACAGGAGTTGTAGCGATGGGGCAAGACGGTAAATACTATTTGGATATCATAAAATTGAGGAGAAAAAGGGGTAAAACTATTATAAAAAATAAAATGAAATAAAGACACTTGTCACGATCAATGAGAGAAGATTTGAAAAATACTAGATGGTTGCATAGCCATTGTTGGATTACTTCAGGGAGAATAAAAAATAAAAATAAAAGTTTCTAAACTCAAAACAAACCCCCTGCAACTGGACACAGACACTTTATGAGACTCTTGTTTCCACGAATCGAGGATGAAGACAGCATCGCCATGATAAGGTTGGTTAAAAACTATCCTGTTACTCCCGGTAATGAATACCAAAAATCTTTGGTTAAATTACATTAACTCGAGTAACAAACTGTGGCTAAACAAACTTGTGTTCAGCAGATGATGGGAGACGTAGTCATGATGAAATTGCCATTCCAAAGAAACATTGAGTAAGTTCAGGGGACATTTGTATAGATGTGGGAGGAGTGTTATCATAATAAAAGTGCCATTTAACTACTCTTGAGTCATCTTCTGGTTGGATTCCAGCATAATTTCCAATCCATCAAGGTGGATAAAGTTAATTGGATTCAGTTTTGCTACAAAGACACACACAGGCAAAGGAACTCTGTTTCTCTCCAAGAATCCACTCCAGGAAGAAGCCCAGGCACCACACGATATTGTCTGTAAGACAAAAAAAGATATAATAAATTATACTCCATTGCACAGTTTGAATTACAGTTGAACTGTGCTAGCATAACAAAATTAGGGTAGATTAGTTGAACATGCATATATGTGCATAAGCACAGAGATTACATACAGAACAATATCTAGCCTAATATACCAGACCATACAAATGTACCTAGGTAGGTAGGCAGACAGTATCTACAGTGCCTTGCAAAAGTATTCTTCCCCCTTCACATTTTTCCTATTTTGCTGCATTACAACCCGTCATTCAAATAGATTTTTATTTGGATTTCATGTAATGGACATACACAAAATAGTCAAAATTGGTAAAGTGAATAAAAATGGAAAATTGGTGCTTGCATTTGTATTCACCCCCTTTGCTATGAAGCCCCTAAATAAGATCTAATGCAACCAATTACCTTCAGAAGTCACATAATTAGTTAAATAATGTCCACATGTGTGCAATCTAAGTGTCACATGATCTATCACATCTATCAGTATATATACACCTGTTCTGAATGGCCCCAGAGTCTGCCACACCACTAAGCAAGGGGCACCACCAAGTAAGCGGCACCATGAAGACCAAGGAGCTCTTCAAACAGGTCAGGGACAGTTGTGGAGAGGTACAGGTCAGGGTTGGGTTAGAAACATCCCATGGAGCACCATTATATCCGTTATTAAAAAGGGAAATAATATGGCACCACAACAAACCTACCAAGAGAGGGCCGCCCACCAAAACTCACGGACCAGGCAAGGAGGGCAGTAATCAGAGAGGCAACAAAGAGACCAAATATAACCCTGAATGAGATGCAAAGATCCACAGCGGAGATGGGAGTAGATAATTATGTGACTTCTGAAAGTAATTGTTTGCACCAGATCTTATTTAGGAGCTTCATAGCAAAAGGGGTGAATATATATGCACACGACACTTTTCAGTTTTTAATGTATTTTTTGAAACATGTTATGTTTTTCATTTCACTTCACCAATTTGGACTATTTTGTGTATGTCCATTCCATGAAATCCAATTAAAAATCCATATAAATTACTGGTTTTAATGCAACAAAATAGGAAAAATGCAAAGGGGATGAATACTTTTGCATGGCACCGTTGCCTGGAATCTAACCAGGGACTGTAGTGACACCTCTTGCACTGAGATGCAGCATCTTAGATTGCTGCACCACTCGAGAGCCTGTGTTTGTATCAGTGTTTTCTCAGCACATTCAAGATAGGAAGATATATTGAGCCCAGATATGCATTTCTTGGCTGAGGTCCATATCTGGATCTTGATATGCTTTTTGATATTATGAAAACAAGAAGGATTTCTGATTTGCAGCACATGTTCAATGACAAATATGAAGTACTTTCATGCACATACCATTTTTGGATTCCCTCTGGATATTATATATGTTATGGCCAGAAAGGGTCTCAATAGATAAATAAAGGTTAAACAAGTCAGTTAAGAACAAATTCTTATTTATAATGACGGCCTATCGATGTCTTGAGATAGGCTTATGTGGACATCTTATTTTCTCTACATGTTGACAAATACTGACAATAGGCCTACATAGTATATTAGCACATAGAATGCATATACTCTTTGAAGACATGTTCAATAATTTGACAAATATTAAATCCATATAATTCTTTCAGACACTATCATTTTTGTATTCCCTCTGAATAAAGGTACGTGCAAGCCATAAGCCAAAAGTGCTGTAACTGGTAGCCTAGCAACAAGAATCACGTATTTTTTCTGCTGTGGGGTTCCAACTGTCCTTTTTTTGTTTGGGCGGCACAAATTAGTGTGTAAACGGTGTGGGCGAACTGACAACTGGAGAAAGAAAGAGGTGAGAAGCTCATCGGAAAATTCTTCAAAGAAGTTAATGGTAAAGCGAGTAGCTAATTTGACATACATTTTATCATCTTAGTAACTAGGTAGAGTAACTAGGTACCTTAGTCACTAGGTACCTTATGGTATAGTTATTTGAAATGACAATATTTTCTTGCATTATCGACAATTTTGATTCATGATTTATGCACTGACAGACTAGAGTGGATCACAGAACATCACTCTACCACCATGTTGGGTCTGTACTGCGAGGTACAGCTGATGACCCAATCTGTATCCATTGCATCATCCATACTAAAAAACGGGCAGGCAGGGGTATTAAGGGTGTGCAACTTTTATTTTCTGTTAAACAAACGTAATACATTTTTCACAAAGATTGGCCTATGTTTGCATCTTTCCAGAAAACAAGTGTTGTGATCTGGATTTGCTGTGCTGCATTTTTTTATATGGAAATAGCAGAAATGTGCATTGGAAATAGGAACTTTGATTAAATATGACAATGTTTGCCTTTCCATGCCCTGTAGCCTATTTCTGAATATGGTGCAAATGTAAGCTCAGATATGTCACCTTCATGCAAAGAAGAAGCACAATGATGTTCGAAGCCTGAACAGGAAAAATAATTTGGGTGCTGGACATTTCATGAGTCGGATTGAGCCCATTTTCGATGATTCACATATCATGTAAGGATGTCAAATGAAATTCTGCTTTTTTATATATACGGATACATAAATTATCAGGTAATGACAGATGATACATTTCTGAAAATATATGGATTTGTTCATGCCTGAGTATAAATGCTTAGATACAATATGTCAGCATGTTGACACAAACCCTTTGCAGTTAGAAAATTCTCCAAATATGTAAGTACCAGGTGCGTTTCAAGAATGTATCTCACCTCAGATATCTCCCTGGAGATACTGTAGCGGAGAGAGTTTGTAGGTCTGGATTGGATGCATGTAGAAACAGTCCCATTACGAAGAATATCCTAGCTCCTTTTATGAAATTAAGGACCTCTATCTGGAGCATGTCTACTCCTTATATCTAATAAAATGTCAGATATAGATAAAGATATCCCCTGATATTGACCCATTTCACCTAGTGTTAATATTTACAAACCTCAAAGCAAAGTTTGGAGACAAATGCTCACTCTCAGATACACAGCCATTGTGGTCTTTCCCCACTCCACATCACATCTTCCGTTGGGGCATCAGTGTGTGGATCCTTAAAGTAACTGTCCAGTGTTTATAAGATTTCTATGAAATATGACCTATAATTAATTACAATATGAACTTCTGTTGGCTTCTTATGGCTGGGGGGCAGTATTGAGTAGCTTGGTTGAATAAGGTGCCCAGAGTAAACTGCCTGCTACTAAGGCCCCGAAGCTAAGATATGCATATTATTTGGATAGAAAACACTCTGAAGTTTCTAAAACAGTTTGAATGATTAAACCAGAATCTGTGAGTAAACCAGAATTCATATGGCAGGCAAAAACCTGTGAAAAGATCCAACCAGGAAGTGGGAAATCTGAGGTTTGTAGATTCTCTTTGCGTTTCCAAGATACAGTGTAAACTTGGTCAGATTGCACTTCCTAAGGCTTCCACTAGATGTCAACAGTTTTTCGGACCTTGTTTCAGGCTTCTACTGTGAAGGGGGGAGAATGAGAGCTGTTTGACTAAGGGGTCTGGCAGAAGGCCATGTGCTGGTCACGCGTGTGACCGTGAGAGCGTCCTGCGTTCCATTGCATTTCTGAAGACAAAGGAATTGTCCGGTTGGAACATTATTGAAGATTTATGTTAACAACATCCTAAAGATTGATTCTATACATCATTTGACATGTTTCTATGAACTGTAAAGGAACTTTTTGACTTTGTCTGGACCTAGTGCTCGCACCTCATGAATTTGGATTTGTGAACTAAACGCGTGAACAAAAAGGAGGTATTTGAACATAAATGATGGACTTTATCGGGAAAAAACCACATTTATTGTGAAACTAGGATTCCTGGGAGTGCATTCTGATGAAGATCATCAAAGGTAAGTGTAACGGTTTTCTTCCTTTGAAGGAGAGGAGGACCAAAATGCAGCGTGGTTAGAGTTCAACATGTTTAATAAAGACCATACACATGAACACTACAAAATACCAAAATAACAAATGTGAAAACCGAAACAGTCCTATCTGGTGCAGAGACACAAAGACAGAAGACAACCACCCACAAAGTACCCACAGAATATGGCTGCCTAAATATGGTTCCCAATCAGAGACAACGATAGACATCAGCCTCTAATTGAGTCCAGTCTAGGCAACTGCCGGGGTGGCAGGGTAGCCTAGTGGTTAGAGTGTTGGACTAATAACCGAAAGGTTGCAAGTTCAAATCCCCGACAAATCTGTCGTTCTGCCCCTGAAATTGGACACTGTGGTGGGATTAACAACAAGTGTATCTTTAAAATGGTATATAATACTTGTATGTTTGAAAATTTTTAATTATGAGATTTCTGTTGTTTAAATTTGGCGCCCTGCACTTTCATTGGCTGTTGCGATCCCGTTAGCGGGATTTCAGCCGTAAGAAGTTAAATAGTTTTCCTTCCAAAAAATGGTAATTAAGTATTTTAAAAAGCAGCATTTCTGTGTTGTAATAATGTGGGTGTACACCAAAAACAAAATCTGCCGGGAATATAATGGTCATTAATAAACATATGAATGCAAGTAGAATGCTTGATTGGCCAGCTCGTCCTCCTCTGAAGGATGACATCACCTCTATGAAGAAATAGCAATACTTTTTTAAGGGTCTGTTTGAGATACAAGTTTGAGGTGGGGGCTTTAAAGTGTTTTTTTTTTTCTTGACAATTTATGCTTTGGCCACAAATAACATTATTTGGGTATGAGTTAACAGAATATGAACTTCTAAAAGTAAGATTTTTCCTGGACGGTTACTTTAAGAGAGCTGACAACAGCTGTGACTTAATGTGTCCATTCCAGGGTGCTCACTCTTTGCTCATGTCTGTGTTGCCCACTGCTGTTTCCCTACTGACCACATGACCATTGTCTTAAAGGTATTCATTATGGTCTTTATGGTAAGACACACAAGAATGCAGCAGCAGCTTCTGAGCCTTTGCCACCTCGGAGTAGTGGAGGGAAGCTCCCGAATACAATTCCACCAGCTTATGTTCAATACTACAAACTGGTGACCCAAGTGTTCACAAAACTGGTTGGAGGGGTGGTTTGTGTACGTGTGTACATGAGCACACAAACTCAAATTGATTATTGATGTACTGATATGAGGTTTGAAATCTGAAAAAATACAAATGGATGATAATTATATTTCTTAAATTTTTGCAGCACTTTTCGTTACAGAAAGAATCTAAAAACGTGTGTACATTTTAAAATAGGCTTTAACAGTAGCTTGTACACCTTTATGAGTGCTTCTTAATAAAGCCTCCAACAGATGGGTGGTTATGGTCAGATTCTGGAAGTTCATGGCTTTAGCAGTCAGTAGAGTTGGTGATCACTGGTCAAAGAATATGGATTAAGAGCCAAATAAAATCACTCTCACACATGCAAACATGAACACACACATACTTTTAAAAACGTGAGGCTTCTATTTGAGTAGTTCTACATTGTATTATGCAGTACCTAGGGCTTTTGTGGTGACCGTATTACCGACACACTGGCAGTCATGAGTCATGACCACAGTCAAATTCCATGTGACCCTTGAGACAAGGTAATCTCCTCCTATGCATATGTATAGGAATGGTGTTGATGTGTTGATAGTACTTAGCTCACACTCTATTGTCCCTCTAATCACTCTGACATAAATGCAAATGCTATAGAAAATCACAGAAAAACACCTATCATCAAAACAGTATCATGCTTTTAAAACTCAACCTTAAGCTGCATTGTTTGTTTGACCTCAATGTGACCGATCAATTTGAAAAAATAAGTTCAACAGGTTGATACAGAGTGTAAAACATGGTCATTGTTGATCTTGTTTCAAAGCCAATCACAAAAGAATTGACAGCGCTTTCTAAGGTGATGATTAATTGAAAGCATTTAAAATGTTGCATGTAGAGCACCCATACACATATTAGAGTTTATGCATACACATATTAGAGTTTATGCATGCAAATAGGCCTACAGTATATATGAGCCCAAGCCCGATACAATACATAGCCTAATAGTCATCGCATATTACGCACTGCAGAAAAAAAGCCTGTACTCCAAAATTAATTAAACTAAGGTAATCACCTTTGACTCTGGACTGTGTTATTATGCATACTGCATGGACTTGTTACCATATGCTATGCTCCAAACAGTCTATCCATGAGTTTTCTGAGAAAACATATAGGCCTAGGCGATGCTGTTGGTTCATTGATTATGCAGGGCGGCTAACAGAGTAGGCCAGCTAGCCTACAATTTTAGCGAATTTGCATTTGATTTTGAATAGCCTAGTAATAGGGGATTTTTTAAAATATTTTCATAATTAAGAGGTTGACATTACTTTTAACTATAGAACATACCACTGCCGTGCTCTTCCATCTCCTCTCTCTCCTTCATTCCTTTCTCAAGCATGCAGAGAGAGGGGCTGTCAACAGTTTAATTAAATATGTTTGGCTGTGAAAACATGTTATTATGGATGTTCCCAATTATGGATGTTTCTCTTTGGATGTTCCCAAAGAGGTTTCCCTTGGTTTCCCAAATTAAGCACTGGGTAACTGTAGGAACAGGGTTGAGGAGTCATGGAAAACAGTTTGGGCGGAATATCACCTGTCACGCAGTGAGAGGCTGCTCCTCATGATGCATGGAGCGATATACAGTGCCTTCAGAAAGTATTAACATCCCTTTTCTTTTTCCACATTTAGTTGTGTTAACAGCCTGAATAGAAAATTGATCAATTAAATACAGATGTTTTGTCAAAGTGGAATTATGTTTTAAGAAATGATTACAAATAAAAAAAACATGTTAACCTGAAATGTCAATGAGTATTAAAACCTTTTTAAGGCAAGCCTAAATAAGTTCAGTAGTAAATATTTCCTTTACAAGTCACATAATTCATCACTCTGTGTGCAATAATTGTGTTAAACATGATTGTTGAATGACGACCTCATCCCCTGCACCTATTGGTAGATGGGTAAAAAAAGATTTTAAAAAGCAGACATTGAATATCCCTTTGAACATGGTGAAGTTATTAACTATACTTTGAATGGTGTATCAATACACTCAGCCTCTACAAAGTTACAGGCGACCTTCCTAACTCAGTTACCAGAGAGGAAGGAAACCGCTCAGGGTTTTCACCATGAGGCCAATGGTGAATTTAAAACAGTTATAGAGTTTAACTTCTTAGCACCACACGTCCCGCTAGGGCACCTCCCCCCACTGCTCAACTGACACAGTAGCACACAGAACGCAACAAATATTCTTAGAAATATTTAACCTCCACACATTAACAAGTCCAATAGCTCAAATGAAAGATAAACACCTTGTTCATCTAGCCACCAAGTCAGATTTCTAAAATGTTTTACGACGAAAACATAGCACATATTTATGTCAAACCACCACCAAAGATAGGCTAATTTACATTTAATTTACATCACAAAAGCAGGATTAAAAGTAAAATAATTCACTAACCTTTTGAAAGTCTTCATCAGATGACAGGAATAGGACATGTTATACAGTACATTTATGTTTTTTTCAATAATATGCTAATTATATCCATAAATCACGGTTTACATAGAAGGTCATGGCTAAAAAATGCTACAACAATGCCTGGAGAAATTATGGTAACTCTGCCAGATAACAGAAATACACATCATAAACGTTGACTAAATATACATGTTCTACATATACTTAGAAAGATACACTTCTTCTTAATAAAACAGCTGTGTTACATTTATTTTTAACTTTACAGATTTCGTTCACTAGGCTATAATGTGAGTCGGCGCTCAGGAATTAGCATTTTGGCTCCTCCACAGAAACCCAAATTTAACACATAAATGTTCCCTTACCTTTGCTGTTCTTCCATCAGAAGACCTGGAAGGGTTTATACTTACCAAAAACAGCGAAACAGTGAAAGTAACCTGTATTCTCGCGCGACCGAAAGGTTTCGGTACGTCATTAATCTCGTGAGCGTGCGATTCAAACAATGAGAAGCCCCATTGAAAGCGGACACCGCGCTGAAGGCATAGGAAGTGTTCCCAGGACCGTAGGTGCTTGGGAAGGGTGGGGGCGATGACGTCAAAGTTGGGCCAACTTTTTGGATGACAAGAGAGAGTTTGGGAGAATGAGTGCCCTGAGAGTTCTGCTTTACTTACAGACATAATTTAAACGGTTTTAGAAGCTTTAGATTGTTTTCTATTCAATAATATTTATTATATGCATATATTAGCAATTTTTTACAGATTTTTTTTCTGTTTACTATGGGCACGCATTTCACCAACGGGGGCAGTTTTCTGCCCTAGCCTTAACAGGTTTTAATGGCTGTGATGGGAGAAAATTGAGGACAACATTGTAGTTATTCCACAATACTAACCTAATTGACAGAGTGAAAAGAAGCAACCCTTGTCCAGAACCAAAATATTCCAAAACATGCATGCTGTTGAAATAAGGCATTAAGTCAAACTGCTAACAATGTGGCAAAGAAATTAACGTTATGTCCTGAATACAAAACATTATGTTTGGGGAAAATCCAACACCACACATCACTGATGTACCCCTCTTCATATTTTCAAGCATGGTGGTGGCTGCATCATGTTATGGGTATGCTTGTCATCGACACGGAATATGGAGTTTTTCAGGATAAAAATAAACAGAATAGAGAAAAATCCAAGAGGAAAACTGGTTCAGTGTGCTTTCCAACAGATACTGGGAGACAAATGCACCTGTCAGCAGGACAATAACCTAAAACACAATACCAAATATACAATGGATTTGCTTGCTAAGATGACATTGAATGTCTGAGTGACCTAGTTCAATTTTGACTTAAATTGGCGTGAAAATCTATGGCAAGACTTGAAAATGGCTGCCTAGCAATGATCAACAACCAATTTGACAGAGCTTGAAGAATTTGTAAAAGAATAATGTACAAACATTGTACAATCCAGGTGTGCAGAGCTGTTAAGGACTTACCCAGAAAGACTCACAACTGTAATCGCTGCCAAAGGTGATTCTAACATGTATTGACTCTGGATTGAATGCTTATCTAATCAGGAAATATGAGTGTTTTATTTTTCATTCATGTTTTGTTTTTCAATCAATGTAACAGTATTTTGTGTAGATCGTTGACAAAAAATGATAATTAAATACATTTGAATCCCACTTTGTAACACATCAAAATGTGGAAAAAGTCAAACGGGTGAAATACTTTCTGAAGGCACTGTAAGTGTTCTTATAAATCTAGACATTTCTATATGCAATCCCGTGTGAAAAATACAATCACATTTTAATAGTCACCATGCTTTGTAAAACAACAGGTGCAGACTAATAGTGAAACGCTTACTTACTTCCCAACAACGCATAATGACAAAAAATTATAAGAGAAAAAAAAGCGTAACACCATGAATAAATACACAATGAGAAATTATAGCTTGGCTCTATACATGGGGTACCAGTACCGAGTAGATGTGCAGGAGTACTATGAAATTAAGGTAGATATGTACGTATAGGTTGGGGTAAAGTGACTAGGCAACAGGATAGATATGTGATGAGTGTGTAAGTGTGTGTGTGTTGAATGTGTGCCTGTGTGTATATGTGTGTCAGTGGAGGATCCTCAGAGGAAGAAGGGGAAGACCATCCTCCTCAGTGAATTTCATAAAAATTTAAATATTGAAACATTAAAAAAGTTATCATTTTTAGATAAAACTATACTAAATAAATTCACATCACCAAGTAATTGAGTAAAATACCATGTTTTGCAATGAAGGTCGAATATATCCTCAACAGCACTCTCCAGGGTAGCACCATGGTGTAGCCGGAGGACAGCTATTTCCATCTTCCTATTGACTCCAATAAAAAACATAGGCGACTTGTGGTTCTCACCCCCTTCAATAGACTAACACAGTAATTATCACAATTTCCAGAGGACGTCCTCCAAACTATCAGAACTATTGCAGCATGAACTGACATGTTGTCCAAACGTTCAACATCCCACGGAGCACCATTAAATCCTTTATTAAAAAATGGGAAGAATATGGCACCACAACAAACCTGCCAAGAGAGGTCCGCCCACCAAAACTCACAGACCAGGCAAGGAGGGCATTAAACAGAGAGGCATCAAAGACACCAAGATAACCCAGAAGGAGCTGCAAAGCTCCACAGCGGAGGTTGGAGTATCTGTCCACAGGACCACTTTAAGCCGTACACTCCACAGAGCTTGCCTTTAAGGAAGAGTGGCCAGAAAAAAATCCATTGCTTAAAGAAAAGAAAATGCAAACACTTTTGGTGTTTGCCAAAAGGCATGTGGGAGACTCCCCAGACATATGGAAGAAGGTTCTCTGGTCAGATGAGACTCAAAAAGCTTTTAGGCCATCAGGGAAAATGCTATGTCTGGCACAAACCCAACACCTCTCATCACCCCGAGAAAACCATGAAACAGGTTTCCCTCAAGAATTTCCCTGTATTTAGTGCCATCCATTATTTCTTAAATTCTGACCAGTTTCCCAGTCCCTGCCGATGAAAAAATCCCCCACAGCATCTTGCTGCCACCACCATTCTTCACTGTGGGGGATTTTTTCATCGGCAGGGACTGGGAAACTGGTCAGAATTTAAGAAATAATGGATGGCACTAAATACAGGGAAATTCTTGAGGGAAACCTGTTTCAGTCTTCCAGAGATTTGAGACTGGGACGGAGGTTCACCTTCCAGCAGGACAATGACCCTGAGCATAATGTTAAAACAACACTCAAGTGGGTTAAGGGGAAACATTTAAATGTCTTGTAATGGCCTAGTTAAAGCCCAGACCTCAATCCAATTTAGAATCTGTGGTTTGACTTAAATATTGCTGTACACCAGCGGAACCCATCCAACTTGTGCATAGAGTCAAAAAGAGTGCAAAACTGTCATTGCAGATAGTCCAGGTGTCACGCCCTGGTCTAAGTATTTTGTGTTTTTCTTTATGTATTGGGTCAGGCCAGGGTGTGGCATGGAGTTTTAGTATTGTGGTGTGTTTTGTCTTGGGGTTTTGGTGTGTATGTTTTTGGGATTGTAGCTAGTGGGGTTATCTAGCAAGGTCTATGGCTGTCTGGAGTGGTTCTCAATTAGAGGCAGGTGCTTATCGTTGTCTCTGATTGGGAACCATATTTAGGCAGCCATATTCTTTGAGTTTGTCGTGGGTGATTGTCCTATCTGTCCTTAGTGTCTTTGTTCCTGTCGCATTGTTAGTTGTCACAAGTATAGGTTTATTGTTTTGTAGTGTTTTGTGTTATTTCATGTTTGTTTGATTAAACATGGATCGAAATCTACACGCTACAGTTTGGTCCGACTCTCCTTCACCACACCTAGAAAGCCGTAACACCAGGTAGCTATTTGGTTAATTATGTAGCAGTCTTATGGCTTGCGGGTAAAAGCTGTTCAGGAGACTTTTGTTCCCACATTCCGGTACCAATTGCAGAGAGAAGTCTATGACTTGGGTGGCTGGAGTCTTTTATCATTTTTAGGGCCTTCCTCTGACATTGCCTGATATAAAGGTCCTGGATGGCAGGGAGTTCAACCAAGGTGATGTACTGGGCCATACGCACTACTCTGTAGCGTCTTGCGGTCGGATACCGATTAGTTGCCATACCAAGCAGTGATGCAGCCAGTCAAGATGCTCTCAATGGTGCAGCTGTAGAAGATTTTGAGGATCTGGGGGCCTATGCCAAATATTTTCAGCCTCCTGAGGGGGGATTAGGCATTGTTGTACCCTCTTCACAACTGTACTGGTGTGTTTGAACCATGATAGCAATATGAACTCAGAGGAACTTGAAGGTCTTGATCAGCTCCACTACAACCCTGTCAATGTGAATGGGGGTGTGTTCGGGCCCTCTGTTGCCTGTTGTCCAAGATAAGCTCCTTTGTCTTGCCCACGCTGAGGGACAGGTTGTTGTCCTGGCACCACACTGCCAGGTCCCTGACCTCCTCCTTATAGGCTTTATCATCATCATTGGTGATCAGGCCCACCACTTTTGTGTCGTTGGCAACCTGGATGATGGTGTTGGGAGTCGTGCAGAGCCATGCAGTCGTGGGTGAACAGGGAGCATAGGAGGGGACTAAGCACACACCCCTGAGGGGCCCCCATGTTGAGGGTCCTTTTGTCCAGTTTGGAAAGGGCAGTGTGGGGTGCAATTAAGATTGTGTCATCAGTGGATCTGTTCTGGCGGGATGCAAATGAGAGTGGATCCATAGTTTCTGGGATGAGGGTGTTGATGTGATCCATGACCAGCCTTTCAAAGAATTTCATGGATATACTGTAGATGTAAGTGTTATGGGGCATTAGTCATTTAGGCAAGTTACCTTGGCATTCTTGGGCACACGGACTATGTTGGCCTGCTTGAAACATGTAGGTATTACAGACTTGGTCAGGGAGAGGTCGAAAATGTCAGTGAAGACACTTGCCAGCCAGTCAGCACATTCTCTGGGTACGCGTCCTGATAATATGTCTGGCCCTGTGGCCTTGTGAATGTTAACCTGTTTAAATGTCTTACTCAAATCAGCTACGGAGAGCATGATCACCTAGTCGTCTGGAACAGCTGGTGCTCGAAGCGAGCATGGAAGGCATTTAGCTTGTCAAGTAAGCTTGTATTGCTGGGCAGCTCTTGGCTGGGATTTCCTTTGTATTCCGTGATAGTTTGCCTCTCTCTGCCAAATCTGACGAGCGTCAGAGCCAGTGTAGTGAGATTCCACGGTTGGGATGGTGCTCATCCTTCTTCTTCCTCCAAACACGGCGAGTGGGGTTTAGACCAAAAATCTATATTTTTGTCTCATCAGACCACATGACCTTCTCCCATTCCTCCTCTGGATCATCCAGATGGTCATTGGCAAACTTCAGACGGGCCTGGATGTGCGCTGGTTGAGCAGGGGGACCTTGCGTGCGCTGCAGGATTTTAATCCATGACGGCATAGTGTGTTACTAATGGTTTTATTTGAGACTGTGGTCCCAGCTCTCTTCAGGTCATTGACCAGGTCCTGCTGTGTAGTTCTGGGCTTATCCCTCACCTTCCTCATGATCATTGATGCTCCACGAGGTGAGATCTTGCATGGAGCCCCAGACCGAGGGTGATTGACCGTCATCTTGAACTTCTTCCATTTTCTAATAATTGCGCCAACAGTTGTTGCCTTCTCACCAAGCTGCTTGCCTATTGTCCTGTAGCCCATCCCAGCCTTGTGCAGGTCTACAATTTTATCCCTGATGTCCTTACAAAGCTCTCTGGTCTTGGCCATTGTGGAGAGGTTAGAGTCTGTTTGATTGAGTGTGTGGACAGGTGTCTTTTATACTGGTAATGAGTTCAAACAGGTGCAGTTAATGCAGGTAATGAGTGGAGAACAGGGGGCTTCTTAAAGAAAAACTAACAGATCTGTGAGAGCCGGAATTCTTACTGGTTGGTAGGTGATCAAATACTTATGTCATGCAATAAAATGCAAATTAATTACTTAAAATCAAACAATGTGATTTTCTGGATTTTTGTTTTAGATTCCGTCTCTCACAGTTGAAGTGTACCTATGACAAAATTACAGACCTCTACATGCTTTGTAAGGAGGAACACCTGCAAAATCATCAGTGTATCAAATACTTGTTCTCCCCACTGTACATAGACTGGATATAAATTCTTCATTCCATTCCTTTTTAAGATTTGTGTGTATTGTGTGTATTGTTGTGAAATTGTTAGATATTACTTGTTGGACATTACTGCACTGTTGGCGCTAGAAACACAAGCATTTTGTTACACCCGCAATAACATCTGCTAAACACATGTATGTGAACAATCAAATTTTATTGGATTTGAGTCTTAGTACCAGCATCGATTTGTGGTGGTAAATACACAGTTGTGAAAAATATAGATGAAAACTCTCTTGGTAAATAGTATGGTCTACAGCTTATCATGAGGTATTCAAACTCAGGCTAGCAGAACCTTGAGACTTCCTTAAAACTTCTTATGGAGGAGTGTTCCTGTGGCGGGATTAGATCAGCGGAAATTTCAGAGCGCCACCTATAGTTTTCGATAAAACTCAAACTTTCATTAAAACACACATGCAAGGTACTGAATTAAAGCTACACTCGTTGTGAATCTAGCCACCAAGTCAGATTTGTAAAATGCTTTTCGGCGAAAGCATGAGAAGCTATTACTGATAGCATGCTCCCCCCAAAATACCAGACCGCCACCTAAACAACAGATTTTGCGGTAGCCGGCGATACCCAAAACGCAGAAATAAAATATAAAACATTCATTACCTTTGACGAGCTTCTTTCTTGGCACTCCGATATGTCACATAAACATCACAATTGGGTCTTATTCCCGATTAAATCCGTCATTGTATACCCAAAATGTGATTTGCTGAAGACCGGTCTGATCCAGGAAAATGCCCCTTTACATGACGCAACGTCACTGTTTAAAATTACAAAAGTTGCCTATAAACTTTTACAAATCACTTCAAACTACTTTTCTAAACCAACTTTAATAAACGTTAATAATCTATAAAATTGATCACGGGGCGATCTGTATTCGATAGCAGCAAGTCTTGAAATCATCGTCCATGTTTTCAATTTCACAACATCCTGTGGATGCGCCAAAAGACAGGAAGGGCCTATACGTCATCTAACCAAGGATAAAGCAGGATAAAGCAGACACAAAATGCCAGTACTGGCGACATCGTGTGGAAGCTGTAGGCGTTTACAGGGGATCCTCATTTGTTTTCGGTCGCCTTAGACAATACATTGACTGGCGGAATAATTTTTTTTGTGTGTCTTTGGTGAATCCCTTTTTCGAGGGATTTTCACTCCTAAACAGGTTCTGTTATAGCCACAGACACGATTTAACCAGTTTTAGAGACTTCAGAGTGTTTTCTATACACACATACTTATCATATGCATATACTATATTCCTGGCATGAGTAGCAGGACGCTGAAATGTTGCGCGATTTTTAACAAAAAGCTGCGAGAATTCGCAGCCTCCTTAACAGGTTTTAATATTAGAGATTGCACACCAGTCTTTGTTGACAAAGAGACACACCCCAAGGATCTGAATGCTGCTGTTCTGCCCTGCCGATGAATGGAAAACCCAGCTAACTCTATAGTATCCATGTTCTTCCTTCGAAAAGCATAGTCAATTACAGTTCTTAATGTCCCATTGATAAGATAGTCTCAATCAGGGCTTGTCCAGTTTGTTCTCCAGCAATTGCACATTCGTCAGTAGAACAGAGGGTAGGGGCGGTTTATTCACTTGTCGCCATAGTCTCATCAATGTGCCCACAAAGACGTCCTCTATAGCGACGTTTTTTCTTCTTCCGTGTGTCGGGATTATGGCCTGGTCCGAGGTGAGCAGTGTGTCCTGTGCCAAAGACTAATTGAAGTAGAAGTCTTTGTCCAGATCGAGGTGAGTGATTGCTGTTCTGGTGTCCAGAAGCTTTTTTTCTGTCATAGGAAACAATGGAGGAAAGATTTTGTAAAAAAAAAAAGAGTTAAGATCAACCCAAAAAACATAAAATATTGGTCAGGTGTCTATAAAACAGCGGCTATGCATCCCAGCACCATCTTCAGTGAAGCTTTCTACTGCTACTTTATTTATTTCTCAGCTGCTAATATGAAGCACATTTTGCCACTGTAAAACCGGAGTAGCCTACCTGGCATGACTGAAAAAGGAACCGGGGGAAAGCACAGCCTTCATTTGCTATTTGAGTGCTTAGGCTATGGATGACATGTATTTTTCCCCTGCCTGCATTCCTGCCAATTTGATAATGACACATTCTAAATTGAAACTACTTTCACATAGTCTGATGGGTGCGAATTTTATCACTTGATGAGAGAACAACTTGTGCATCTTGAGGTAACGAACAGAGCACAAGCTTTTTAAAATTATCAATATAGTCGTATCATGCAGCCCATATATGTTTTGATATGCAAGACATTCTAAGATGTATATTATTCACAACTAAAGTTGCCAAATAACTCTATATATAGCATATACGACCTGTGGCTCAACATAGCCACTTCACATGCGCATTCTCTTGGGAATGGGAAAAATATTATTTCTATTTTCAAGTTCATCTATACTGAACAAATTTCTAAGATTTTACTGAGTTACAGTTCATATAAGGAAATCAGTCAATTTGTCACGACTCCCGCCGAAGTTGGCTCCCCGCCTGTTCGGGTGAGAGGCCTACAGTACCTCGTGGACTGGGAGGGGTACGGTCCGGAGCAGAGGTGCTGGGTACCGGTGGGGGACATTTTGGACCCTTCACTCCTGAGAGACTTCCACCGCCTCCACCCGGCCCATCATGCTGTTTAACGTCTCTAGGGTAGGGTACAGCATTGGGAATTTTGGATGAAAAGCATACCCAAATGAACCTCCAACATTCTGCTGAAAAGGCAGTGTGTGAAATTCAAAAATATTTTTGGGAAATATTTAACTTTCACACATTGACAAGTCCAATACATCAAATGAAAGATAAACATCTTGTTACTCTACCCATCATGTCTGAGTATTAAAATGTTTTACAGTGAAAACACAACATATACTTATGTTATATTTATGTTATATTTATGGCAGGGTAGCCTAGTGGTTAGAACGTTGGACTAGTAACCCGACGGTTGCAAGTTCAAACCCCCGAACTGACAAGGTTCAAATCTGTCGTTCTGCTCCTGAACAGGCAGTTAACCCACTGTTCCTAGGCCGTAATTGAAAATAAAAAGTTGTTCTTAACTGACATGCCTAGTTAATTAAAGGTAAAAAAAAACATACAGGTATTTTTCCCAGCCAAAGATAGAGTCACAAAAGCAGAAATTGAGTCACAAAAGCAGAAATAGAGATAATATTAACTAGGCATGTCAGTTAAGATTAAGATAAAACTAACCTTTGATAATCTTCATCAGATGACACTCATAGGACATCATGTTACGCAAAACATTTATGTTTTGTTTGATAATATGCATATTTATATCCACAAATCTCTGTTTATATTGGCGCCATGTTCAGAAATGCCTCCAAAATATCCGGAGTAATTACAGAGAGCCACGTCATATAACAGAAATACTCATCATAAACTTTGATGAAAGATACATGTTTTACATATATTTAAAGGTACACCTGTTCTTAATGCAACCGCTGTGTCAGATTTTTTAAAAACTTTACGAAAAAAGCATACAATGCAATAATCTGAGACGCGCTCAGAAATACACAACATTTCCCCGCCATTTTGGAGTCAACAGAAATACAAAATTACATCATAAATATTCCCTTACCTTTGATGATCTTTCATCAGAATGCAGTGCCAGTAATCCTAGTTCCGCAATAAATCATTGTTTTGTTCGATAATGTCCATTACTAGTGTCCAATTGGCTACTTTTGCTAGCACGTTTAGTTCACATGTCCAAAAGCTGGCGCCGGTCCAGGCGAACTTGGACGAAAACTTCAAAAAGTTATATTCCAGTTCGAATAAACTGGTCAAACTAAGTAGAGAATCAATCTTCAGGATGTTATTATCACATATATCCAATAAAGTTCCAACCAGAGCATTAGTTATTGTCTACAGAGTAATGGAACGCATGGTGATATCATGAGAAATGCGCCTGACCAGGAACTGGCATTCTGCCAGACCACTGACTCAGATAGCTGCCATCCGGTCCCACATCACACTAGAGGCTTCATTCCAACGTTCTACTCACTGATGACATCTAGTGGAAGGCGTAGGAAGTGCGAACAGATCAATATCTTACTGGGATGTGAATAGGCGATGAGTTGAAAATCAACCAGCCCCAGAATTTCCACTTCCTGTTTGGAAGTTTGCCTGCCATATGAGTTCTGTTATACTCACAGACATAATTCAAAGTTTTAGAAACTTCGGAGTGTTTTCTATCCAATAGTAATAATAATATGCATATATTAGCATCTGGGACAGAGTAGGAGGCAGTTCACTACGGGCACGTAATTCATCCAAAGTGAAAATGCTGCCCCCTATCCCTAAAAAAGTTAAACTGCCTGCTTCTCAGCCATAAAAGCTAGAATATGCATATGGTTAGTAGATTTGAATAGGAAATACTCAGAAGTTTCTAAAACTGTTTGAATGATGTCTGTGAGTATAACAGAACTCATATGGCAGGCAAAAAATCTGAGGTTTGTAGTTTTTCAACTCATTGCCTATCGAATACACAGTGTCTATGGGGTCATATTGCACGTCCTAATGCTTCCACCAGATGTCAACAGTCTTTAGAACCTTGTTTGTGGCTTCTACTGTGAAGTGGGGGTGAATTAGAGGGGATTGAGTCAGAGGTCTGCCAGAGAGGCATGAACTGACCACGCGCTTTCACGTGAGAGTTAGCTTGCGTTCCATTGCAATTCTGCAGACTGTAACGGAACTTTTTGAATTTTCGTCTGGACCTTGTGATCGCGCCTCATGAATTTTGATTACTGGGCTAAACGCGCGAACAAAAAGAAGGTATTTGGACATCAATTATGGACATTATCGAACAAAACAAACATTTATTGTGGAACTGGGATTCTTGGGAGTGCATTCTTTTGAAGATCATCAAAGGTAAGTTAATATTTATAAAGCTATTTCTGTTGACTACACAACATGGCGGATATCTGTTTGGGATGTTTTGGTCTCTGAGTGCTGTACTCAGATTATTGCATGCTGTGCTTTTTCCGTAAAGTTTTTAAAAAATCTGACAGCGGTTGCATTAAGGAGGAGTGGATCTAAAATGTCATGCATAAAAGTTGTATCTTTTAGCAATGTTTATTATGATTATTCCTGTATATTGATGTGGCTCTCTGCAAAATCACCGGATGTTTTGGAACTACTGAACATAACGCGCCAATGTAAACTCAGATTTTTTGATATAAATATGAACTTTACCGAAAAAAACATACATGTATTGTGTAACATGAAGTCCGATGAGTGTCATCTGATGAAGATCATCAAATGTTAGTGATTAATGTTTAATGTTATCTCTATTTTTGCTTTTTGTGACTCCTCTCTTTGGCTGGAAAAATGGCTGCATTTTTCTGTGACTTGGCTCTGACCTAACATAATCGTTTGGTGTGCTTTCGTCATAAAGCCTTTTTGAAATCGGACACTGTGGCTGGATTTACAACAAGTGTATCTTTAAAATGGTGTAAAATACTTGTATGTTTGAGGAATTTTCATTATGGGATTTCTGTTGTTTTGAATTTGGCGCCCTGCAGTTTCACTGCCTGTTGACGAGGTGGGACGCTAGTTAATCAGCTTCTTGGTATGCCACACCTGTCAAGTGGATGGATTATCTTGGCCAAAGAGGAATGCTCACCAACAGGGATGTACACACATTTTTGCACAAAATTTGAGAGAAATAAACTTTGTCTGCATATGGATCATTTCTGGGATATTGTACACCAGAGCGGTTGCGAAATAATTACATGTTAATTTCTCAAACATAAGCCACCTCCAACATCGTTTTAGAGAATTTGGTAGTACGTCCAACCGGCCTCACAACTGCAGACTACGTGTAGCCATGCCAGGACCTCCACATCCGGCTTCTTCATCTGCGTCATCGTCTGGGACCAGCCGCCCGGACACCTGACGCAACCGAAGAATTTCTGCACAAATTGTCAAAAACTGTCTCAGGGAAGCTCATCTGTGTGTTCATCGTCCTCACCAGGGCCTTGAAATGACTGCAGTTTGGCGTTGTAACCGAATTCATTAGGTAAATGGCCTCTGGCATGCTGAAGAAGAATTCCAGTTTCAACTGTACCGGGCAGATGGCAGACATTGGTGCGAGCGATTTGCTGATGTCAACGTTGGGAACAGAGTGCCCCATGGTGGCTTTGGGATTATGGTATGGGAAGGCATAAGCGACAATGAAAACAATTACATTTTATTGATGACAATTGAAATGCTAAGATATACCGTTACAAGATCCTGAGGCCCATTGCCATGTCATTCATCTGCTGCCATCACATCATGGTTCAGCATGCTAATGCATTGCCCCATGTCACAAAGATCTGTACACAATCCCTGCTAGCTTTAAATGGCCCATTTCTTCCATGGCCCGCAAACTCACATGTCACCCATCGAGCATGTTTGGGATGCTCTGGATCGATGTGTACGACTGCATGTTCCAGTTCTCGCAAATGTCCAGCATAGACATTGAAGAGGAGTGGGAGAACATTCCACAGGCCAAAATCAACAGCCTGATAACTCTATGCGAAGGAGATGTGTCACACTACTTGACTAAAATGGTGATCACACAGATACTGACAGGTCTTCTGATCCACGCCCCTACATTTTTTAAATGTATCTTTGACCAATAGCTGCATATCTGTATTCCCAGTCATGTGAAATCCGTAGATTAAGGCCTAATAAATGTATTTCAATTGACTGATTTCCTTTTATGAACTGTAACTCTGTACAATCGTTGAAATTGTTATATGAAATGGTTATATGTTTGTTCAGTGTAAAATAGGTTGTTTTCTTTTGCTTTTGACATTTTGACCAAGTCACATTTGACATTTTGAATATATGCTTTCTGTTTAGTGGTTTTATTTTTGATGCTTTGATCAGTAATTGCTTTTGATATTTGTGAACTACCATTATGATATTTGGTAGGCAAAAAGTGAAAGAGTAATAGCTCATTGTGGTCCAATGATAGCTCAATAATGTCTTCTGAACATTATAAACAAAGGTGGTAAAATTGTCAATTGATGTGACTTTAGCACATCAATTGGGCTCCCGAATGGTGCAACGGTCTAAGGTACTGCATCTCAGTGGTAGAGGTGTCACTACAGACCCTGGTTCAAATCCAGTCTTTATCACAACCGTGATTGGGAGTCCCATAGGATGATGCACAATTGGCCCAGTGTCATCTGGGTTAGGGTTTGGCCGAGGTAGGCCGTCATTGTAAATAAGAATTTGTTCTTAACTGACTTGGCTAGTTAAATTAAATAGCACCTGTGGTGTGCAGTATACTACATTTTTGCTGGTCACCATAATTGTTGCTGCATCTATCTAGTATTTTTTTGCTGAAATATTCTGCAAAGTCCAACAAAACAAACAAGCCTCTGTAGGACAACAATACAGCGCATTCAGAAAGTATTCAGACCCATTGTCTTTTTCCACATTTTGTTATGTTACAGCCTTATAGTAAAATGGATTCAATTGTTTTTTTTCCTAATCAATCTACACACAGCACACCATAACAACGAAGCAAAAACAGTTTTTCTTATAATAAATGAAATGTTCCATTTACATAAGAATTCAGATCTTTTGGCAGCGATTACAGACTTGATTATTCTTGGGTATGACACTACAAGCTTGGCACTTCTGTATTTGGGGAGTTTCTTGCATTCTTCTCTGCAAAGCCTCTCAAGCTCTGTCAGCTTGGATGGGGAGCATCGCTGCACAGCTATTTTCAGGTCTCTCCAGAGATGTTCAATCCCGTTCAAGTACAGGCTTTGGCTGGGCCACTCAAAGACATTCGAAGACACTCCTGCATTGTCTTGGCAGTGTGTTTAGCATTGTTGTCCTATTGGAAGGTGAACCTTCACACCAATCTGAGCTCTTGAGTGCTCTGGAGCAGGTTTTAATCAAGGATCTCTCTGTACTTTGCTCTGTTCACATCTTTCCCTCGACCCTGACTAGTCTCCCAGTCCCTGACCCTGAAAAACATCCCCACAACATGATGCCGCCACCACCATGCTTCACCGTAGGGATGGTGCCAGGTTTCTTCCAGATGTGTGCTTGGCATTCAGGCCAAAGTGTTCAATCTTGGTTTCATCAGACCAGAGAATCTTATTTCTCATGGTCTGAGAGTCTGTTAGGTGCCATTCTGAAAACTCCATGCAGGCTGTCATGTGCCTTTTACTGAGGATTAGCTTCCGTCTGGCCACTCTACCATAAAGGCCTGCTTGGTGGAGTGCTGCAGAGATGGTTGCCCTTCTGGAGGGTTTTCCCACCTCTACAAAGGTTCTCTGGAGCTCTGTCAGAGTGACCATCGGATTCTTGCACAGCTCCCTGATCAAGGCCCTTCTCAGTTTGGCCGGAGGCCATCTCTAGGAAGAGTCTTGCTGATTCCAAACTTATTCCATTTAAAAATGATGGAGGCCACTGTTCTTGGGGACCTGTGCCTCGACACAGTCCTATGTTGGAGCTCTACAGATAATTCCTTTGACCTCATGGCTTGGTTTTTGCTCTGACATGCACTGACAACTGTGGGACCTTATATAAACAGGTGTGTGCCTTTCCAAGTCATGTCATATCAATTGAATTTATCACAGGACTCCAATCAAGTTGTAGATACATCTCAAGGATGATCAACGGAAACAGGATGCACCTGAGCTCAATTTAGAGTCTCATAGCAAAGGGTCTGAATACTTACAGTATGTAAATAAGGTATTTCTGTATTTTTATAAATTCTGATGTACAATGGGCTGCAACTAAAAGATACCTTTTATCACATTATCTCAAGACTATACATTATCACATTATCTCAAGACTATACATTTTGTTGTAGCAATCATAAATGTATCCTTGCCACTTTTCATGTCTCCAAAATATTACTAGTTTGAAAAATAGTATTAATAGGATCGATTCAGTGAAACTCAATTTGCATTCTGTATAGAGATAGTTGCTGTATTATTGTTTGAATACAGACAACTGCATCTTGAAATCCAGTCATGTTTCCTCTATGCATAGTCCTCACTCAAGATTCAGAGCAGAGTCGGACAAGTCATTGTGTTTGACCCAAGATATTAACCCCGTGTGATAAGGCCTGTTGAAAACCACATGTGCTAATTTTGTGATAACCTTTCCCCTCATGGGTCAGGCTGTAGCGCTGAGTCTCCCGCCTCTCTGAGAAGAAGTGCCATGCAAAATGCATGACATGATATTCAAGATCTTCCTCATCAGATTGAAGAGCTTATACTTGTTTTCTATGCCTGCAATCAGTCAATTATTCTTCAAGTACACGTAATGAACATTGCAAGAATGGTCAGAATTTAATCAAAGCCTGTGCATGAGCATGTGCAGAATTTTTATAGTATTAATCAACCATCCAAGTATTAGCTCGACCATTACGTGACAAGTGTCACGACTTCCGCCGAAGTTGGCTCCCCTGCCTGTTCGGGTGGTGCTCGGCGGTCGTCGTCACCGTCCTACTAGCCACTACCGATCCCTTTTTCGTTTGTCTGTTGGTTTTGTCTTATTAGTTTCACCTGTGTGTATTTTAGTTTAATTAGTGTCCTTATATATAGTAGGTTGTCCCGCCCTTGTTTTGTGCAGGATTGTTTTTGTTACTCTGTTGTATGGTGGTTTTTTCGTGTGGTTATTCTCCGGACTATTTTGGTCCTGTGTTTGGGCTGGTCTATTGTATGCGCCCTGTGTGTTGGCGTGACCATTTTTGTGCGCCGGAGAATAAATTGACAATCTACTGAACCCCGCTCTCTGCGCCTGATTCCACCCACCACTCCTAGTAAATCGTGACAACAAGCCTATCCGGTATCTGATATGCATGATATCCAGCACATATCACAATTATTTCATGTGCTTTTCTTGTAAAAGACGCATTGTAATTCATTTGACCTTTTTACAACCAATAAACTGGTCCTGTGTGACTCAGTTGATAAGAGTGTGGTGGTGCTAGCATCTCCAAGGTTGTGGGTTTAATTCTGACAACTTCTGAGAAGAACTATGAGATTAAAACATTGCAAAATGTGAGAGGAAAGAAAGCAAAAGCTAATCAAATTGAAAATACATTATATGTTCCTTCCATGCACCCTTTTTATTTAGCTTGACAGCAGAGCTTGGGTTCTGAAACTTTTTCTAAAGATAATCAAATGAAATTTGCAATAGGAAAGGTGATTGTCCTGGTTAAACTTCTGTCACAAAGCTTGCTAGGTTATGAGAACATGTTCAAGTGCATTGAGAGATCTTCAATTCAATCAACATACGTAGTTAGGCAATGTTTAAGACCTCTGTGTTGAGTAGAGTTGAACCAAAGGCCAATATATTGCTAACAATATGGAGTGCCTGCATTCTGCACCAAATATCTTCTTCTGCTTGGTTTCAGGAAGTTATTTACGACAAAAAGTTCAACTAGTAGGGAAAAACCAAGCTACACTAAAGTGCTGACTACATCGAGCGTGACTAAAACCTAGCGGAATGTAAAAACACTTTGTGACTGTCCACTGACAGTGCACTGTAAAAGCACTTTGTGGCAACTGCTTATGTGAAAGGGGCTTTATAAATGCATTGATTGAATGAATTAGTGGACCAAAGCTAAGAATCATGTCTATAGAAATTATAATATATTGCAGGGTTTAATGAGGTTGGATGAAGGGGCACTCTTGGGTACTGCTAAGATCATGGAACCTTCTTGATTAAACGCTTTGCTTCCCACAATTACACCTGATTTAGTGCTTTTCTAACCCCTTTTAAACATGATGTGTTTAAGCTACAGACTTCTGGGGTTGTTGCATTGGATTTGTCTATTTATTCTGCACACGCTGATACTAACCATTAGGCTGTGCAATTAACGGTGGCTGAGCGAGAGCGGTGTTTCTGAGACAAGGTCGGATCCCAAAAACAGTTCTTACAAAAACGTCTGTAAAGTCAGAACGGTTTGAGCAACAAACTATTATGACCCCACTATGAAAAGGTAAGCCAGTATGGCTCGTACAAGCCAAGGCTCATGCAAGGATAGTTACTTACTTTGCTTATGAAAAGCAGTCTCTCATGAACATGCTCACAAGCCACACAATAGTCGTTAGAACGTAAGGTTTGTTTCTACACAGATAATAGGATATACCAGGAGTATCTTTAATAATGTAATAAGCTAACATACAGTAGTTGCTGTCACAAACTACAACAAAGTTGTCACTATTAGTTGGATATTAATTTCTGACTGAGCATACAATTTCTGTACTTACAGTATTGTCATAAAAACTTTTTTTTCAGGTTTTTGCTTGGAGGACCTTGTTTTTTTTGGTGAAATTTGTCAATAAAACTCATGAAAGCAACTGTTTAATGTCAAATTGTTATGTATTCTAGCCCTGGCTATCCTGAAAAGAAAATGGTCCAACACTTCAATGTGAGGATAAATATGAGGGCAGAGCAAGCAGATGAATGAAAGTAGTGAATTTCTGCTTTTTCACCATGCACTGTTAAACTGAAGTGCTTTGTAACACCAAAACGAGTGGCAACCGAGCTGCCACCAGTGCAAAGGAGACAAAACCTTAACTTCCCTGGAGTATTGAAACACATCACCCTGAGATGTTTTGAGACATGACAGTGTGATGTAACAACACTTAATGAAGTGTTGTGCAACCCCTTGCCAAGGACTGGGAGCACTGCCGGAAAAAGTTGAAAACATTATTTTGGTGTTTCAAGTTCTGTTTAGTGCAGAATTAGATACCTTCTCCTTTGTTGTCATTTCATCTCTCTTTAGCTTCTAAACACTACTGTGGAGTTTAAAATCCTGTCTAGTGCAGAATTAGATCACTTCTTCTGTATTGATTAATGTATCTGATGCCAGTTTAACCCATTTTGGCAGTCTACTGTATGTTGAGCAGGACCTCTGCTCTCCAACAGCAGTAACTAGAGGTTTTGCAGCCGGCACTGCAAGATACTATATTTTCCTATTCCGTTAAAAGTTGGAAATGTGGGAATGGATTGTCTCAGTGAATGTCATTTTGCCTGATGGTTTTTATATACGTTCATCATGATTCATTACACCTCATGGCACAACAAGCTACTTAATACTAATATAGAAGTATATTTGTATTTCTTCCAACGTGCATACAACATTGTATAAAATAAAAAAAAACACAATCCTATAACAACAGAGCCAAATGCAAGGAGATTAAAACCAGACTTCTAATTAGTTCCATTTTTGGTTATGCTCATATAAAATACTCTTACATTTTGAGAAACATTATGTTTGATTTATTAATGTTTTGGTAAAATGAAATTAGCAAATCATTATAATGACTTTTTTAAGTCGATTTCAATTCAATCCAGAATGATTTTTTACAGTGTGGCTGTATGTAAAATTCCATTGAAATTCCAATTAAATTATCACGACTTCTTCCGAAGTCGAAGCCTCTCCTTGTTCGGGCCATCATTGATCCATTTTTTATTTTCCATTGGTTTTGGCTTGTCTTCCTACACACCTGGTTTCAATCCCATTCATTACCTGTTGTGTATTTAACCCTCTGTTTCCCCTTATGTCTTTGTCAGAGATTGTTTGTATTTCAGTGTTGTATTTATTTTTGTATTGGTGTGCGTCGGGTCCTCGAACCCATTTTTTTGTGTTTGGAGTATGTTTCGTTTGTTATTAAATAACTCCATTACACTCAGTTTGATTCTCCTGCGCCTGACTTCCCTGCCACTTATACACACGACTCTGACATAAATGTACAATCATACTGCCCCAGAAATTGGGGGTCCAATTCCTGCTTCCGTCTGTCCCACTTTCACTCATTCTCTGTCTCCTGTTTCTAATCTGTCTAAATAAAGCAATAAAAAATGTAGATGGAATTCCCCCCCAAAATATTCTCCATAGGCCCATCAATCAATACTATTATTATTATTATTATTATTATTAAACCTTTATTTAACCAGGAAGGGCTCATTGAGATTTAAAATCTCTTTTTCAAGAGCGTCCTGGCCAAGATAGGCAGCACCAAGTAATTACAAAAATTACAGACAAACATGAAAAACTACAAGTAATCAAGTAAAAACCATAGAATTCACAAGCGTATAACGAGATCAAAAACAGCTAATTAAAAACATTGACAGGTCAGGGAATCAGTCTCAATATCATTCATCAGTGATTTAAAAATACAAATCGGGACAAGTTCTTCCAGTGTAAAAGTATTTTGTAAGGCGTTCCAAAACGATGACTCAGAGTACATAAAAGCCCTTTTACCAAATTCAGTTCGAACATTTGGAACAGTTAGAGGGATAAAGTCCAGCGAACGAAGAGAGTACCCAGCACATTTCTGAACAATAAAAATGCCCAAATAAAAGGTAGTAAACCCAAAATGGCTTTGTAAATAAAAGTATACCAGTGACTGAGCCTACGAGTGACTAGAAAAGGCCAGCCAAACCTGGTATACAAAAGTGCAGTGGTGCGTAAGTGTTTTGCAGTTTAAAATAAAATTCTAAGTGCCATGGTAAAGGGTGTCAATTGATCTCAAACACTGAGCGGAAGCATTCATATATAAAATATCCCCATAGTCTAGTAAAGGCATAAATGTAGCTGATACAAGCCTCCTTCTGGCTTCAAAAGAAAAATAAAATCCCAATTTCAACTTCAATTTCTTTTGTAAGTTATTGAATATGCAATTTAAAAGAGAGGCCGTCATCAATTAAAATTCCAAGATATTTATATGAGGTTACAGTCTCAATCTCAATGCCCTGACAGGTAATAATAGGTGAAAAGTTCAGAGGTCTATTTCTTGCTTTATAAAACACCATTAGTTTAATTTAGTCAGTATTGAGGATAAGCTTCAATTGACACAAGGTATGTTGAACAGTATAAAAAGCTTTTTTTCAAGTTCTGGAAAGCTTTTGTAAGAGATGAAGCACAACAGTAAATAACAGTATCATCAGCATAAAAATGAAGTTGCTCATTTTGGGCATTTCTGTCTAAATTATTTATATAAATAATGAATTAGAGAGGACCAAATACAGAGCCTTGGGGCACACCATTACAGACAGACAATTTAACAGACATGAGCCCATCAAATTGAGTGCACTGAGTTCTATCAGACAGATAGTTAGCAAACCATGCAACTGCATGCTCCGAAAGACCTATACTCGACAATCTCTGCCTTAGTATAGCGTGATCAACTGTATCAAAAGCCTTAGAGAGATCAATAAAAAGTGAGACACAGTGCTGGTTTTTGTCAAGGGCTTCAGTGATATCATTTAAAACCTTCATGGCTGCTGTAATTCTGCTATGCTTCTTCCTGAAGCCCGATTGGTACATTGATAAAATAGATTTAGTAAATAAAAACTATTTTAGCTGTTCACTCACAAGGGTTTCAAGTATTTTCAGCAGGGGTGACAGCTTTGAGATTGGCCTATAATTATATAAAATAGTTGGATCTCCCCCTTTTAAAAGTGGTAGGGCAAATGCTGATTTCCAGATCTTTGGAATTTCATTACATTCCAGGGTTAGAACAGATACTGTATGTAAGTGGTTCAGTTATGAATTCAGCTGCCAGATTTAAAAAGCAAGGATCCAAAAGATCAGGACCTGCAGACTTTCTCTGATCTAAGCATTTCAGGGCTTTATGTACCACCTGCACTGAGAATGGCAAAAAGCTAAAAGTTTGTCCAGCTCTCACTGGTTCATCCACACAGGGTTGTACAGAGACAGAGGACACTGAATCAAACAGCCTACCAGATGATACAAAGTGCTCATTGAAACAATTCAGCATTTCAGTTTTGTCATATACAGCAACAAAGTCCTTCAATACACATTACGGTAATTCATTAACATTACTGTTACCAGACATAGACTTGATAGCCTTCCAAAACATTCTAGGGTCATTCAGGTTATCAGTGGTAACAGACATAAAATATTCAGACTTGAGAAGAAAAGAACACTTGTTTCGTAACTGCCTAAAAATAAGCCAATCAGCATCAGAAAATGATTTCCTTGCTTTAGCCCAGGCTAGATTACGGTTATGGCCGTGAATAATACAAGACAGCTCAGAAGAAAGCCGTGGATTACCCCGCCCCTGAACCTGCGGAATGGGGCATGTTTGTTTACTATTTGGGAAAAACCACCATGAAAGAATTTCCAGGCAGCTTCCACATCAGGGATAAACTCAATCTTGCTCCAGTCAAAATAAAACAAATCATGAAGGAAAGCCTGCTCATTAAAACACTTCAAATTTATTTTACGAATAAATGTGGGTTTGTCTTAGGAACCTTAGTATTTCTAACAGCAAGAACAGGACAATGGTCACTTAATTCATTACAAAAAACTCCAACCGCAGAATATTTATGTGGAACATTTGTCAATATCAAATCAATCAGGGTAGATTTCTCTGGGCATTTAAGATTTGGGCGAGTTGGTGAGTTAATCAACTGGGTAAGATTCATAAAATTACAAAACATTTTTAAATCATCAGACACGGGCTTTAACCAACACCAGTTGAGATCACCAGTCAAGATCATTTCACTGTGAAAAAGTTTAGACATAAGGTTCATCAGAGAAGAAAATGCATCACCGAGAGCAATATTTTGGCTATAAACCATTTGCATTTCTTAATGATTCGATTGATTGTTTGAGAGACACAATCTGCAAAAAAAATATATTGTGTTTTGATGCTGCCTTCACTGAAATTCACTGAAAACCCCCAAAAGTGTTTTCACAACACTCTTAGAAAATCAAATAAAATCCCATTCAATATTGCTATTGAATAACCACTTTGGGTGTTTCAGGGTGCTTCAATTCTGTTTTTAAACACTTCCTATGTCATAACACTTACATAGGGTTTAAATACAAACACCCTCTTAACACCAGATCTCAGCTTAGATGTACTACTTTTCATGGTTTCATTACACAATCATGATGTTTTGAGTCTTTCCATTTTTACAGTGTGGGAGTCCCTGGGACCAGTTTTTAAAATATTATCCCATTTTGCACACCTGTGTAAGCACTTTATACCAACTTTCACATGCTTGAGTAATTAAGTACGATTACAAAGTATCTCTTCAGAAACTGGGACCGAACCATTCCATTCATTGTCTTCGCAAAAAGTTATTTTTCCGTGTTTTTTTCCATCACATTTAGGGTATCTGGTCTATAAATACCAGGTGAATCCAGGTGAAAACTATGATTCCTTATTGATTTCACTTGTTATATCCACTTCAATAAGTGTACATGAAGGGGAGGAGATAGATTAAAGAAGGATTTTAAGCTTTAAGCCTGCATATCACTTCTGGCTTGCTTCTGAAGATAAGCAGGGTTGGTCCTGATCAGTCCCTGAATGGGAGACCAGATGCTGCCAGAAGTGGTGTTGGAGGGCCAGTAGGAGGCACTCTTTCCTCTGGTCTAAAAAAATATCCCAATGCCCCGGGGCAGTGATTTGGGACACTGCCCTGTGGAGGGTGCCGTCTTTCGGATAGGAGATTAAACGGGTGTCCTGACTCTCTGAGGTCATTAAAGAACTCATGGCACTTATCGTAAGAGTAGGGGTGTTCACCCCGGTGTCCTGCTAAATTCCCAATCTGGCCCTCAAACCATCACGGTCACCTAATAATCTCCAGTTTACGATTGGCTCATTCACCCCCCTCCTCTCCCCTGTAACTATTTCCCAGGTCTTTGCTGTAAATGAGAACCTGTTCTCAGTCAACTTACCTGGTAAAATAACAGATAAATACATTTCAAAAAAGACAACGTAAACATGGATTGTGTATGTGTGCCATTCAGAGGGTGAATGGGCAAAACAACATATTTAAGTGCATGTGAACAGGGTATGTCAGTAGGTGCAAGGCACACCAGTTTGTGTCAAGAACTGCAAAGCTGCGGGATTTTTCACGCTCAACAGTTTCCCATGTGTACCAAGAATGGTCCACTACACAAATGACTCAATATGAGGGAGGTGTTCCTAATGTTTGGTAAACTCAGTTTATAATCAACCAAAACTTTTGATTGGATTGGAAAGATTTCATTCAGGCTAAATTGGCATGATAAAACGTTGAGTAATAGATTTGGGATGTATGCCATTCTGGTACTCCAGAAATGTTTTTTTAATAACAGTTGAAGTCGGAAGTTGACATACACTTAGGTAAGAGTCATTAAAACTTGTTTTTCAACCACTCCACACATTTTTTGTTAACAAACTATAGTTTCGACATCTACTTGGTGCATGGCACAAGTCATTTTTCAAGCAATTGTTTACGGACAGATTATTTCATTTATAATTCACTGTATCACAATTCCAGTGGGTCAGAAATTAACATACACTAAATTGACTGTGCCTTTAAAAAGTTTGGAAAATTCCAGAAAATGATGTCATGGCTTTAGAAGATTCTGATAGGCTAATTGACATAATTTAAGTTAATTGGAGGTGTGTACCTTTGGAACTATTTCAAGGCCTACCTTCAAACTCAGTGCCTCTTTGCCTGACATCATGGGAAAATCAATAGAAAGACCTCAGAAAATAAATTGTAAACCTCCACAAGGCTGGTTCATCCTTGGGAGCAATTTCCAAACTCCTGAAGGTACCACGTTCATCTGTACAAACAATAGTACGCAAGTATGAACACCATGTGACTACGCAGCCGTCATACCGCTCAGAAAGTACTTTGGTGCGAAAGTGCAAATCAATCCCAGAACAACAGCAAAGGACCTTGTAAAGATGCTGGAGGAAACAGGTACAAAAGTATATCCACACTAAAACGAGTCCTATATCGACGTAACCTGAAAGGCCGCTCAGCAAGGAAGAGGCTACTGCTCCAAATTCGCCATAAAAAAGCCAGACTACGGTTTGCAACTGCACATGGGGACAAATATTGTACATTTTTGAGAAATGTCCTCTGGTCTGAAGAAACAAAAATATAACTATTCAGCCATAATGACCATCATTATGTTTGGAGGAAAAAGGGGGAAGCTTGCAAGCCGAAGAACACGGGGCGGCAGCGTAGCCTAGTGGTTAGAGCGTTGGACTAGTAACCGGAAGGTTGCGAGTTCAAACCCCCGAGCTGACAAGGTACAAATCTGTCGTTCTGCCCCTGAACAGGCAGTTAACCCATTGTTCCCAGGCCGTCATTGAAAATAAGAATATGTTCTTAACTGACTTGCCTGGTTAAATAAAGGTAAAATAAATAAAATAAAAACACCATCCCAACCGTGAAGCACGGGGGTTGCAGCATCATGTTGTGGGGGTGCGTTGCTGCAGGAGGGACTGGTGCACTTCACAAAATAGATGGCATATTGAGGGAGGAAAATTATGTGGATATATTGAAGCAACATCTCAAGACATCAGTCAGGAAGTCAAAGCTTGATTGCAAATGGGTCTTCCAAATGGCCAATGACCCCAAGCATACTTCCAAAGTTGTGACAAAATGGCTTAAGGACAACAAAGTCAAGGTATTGGAGTGGCCATCACAAAGGCCTGACCTCAATAGAACATTTGTAGTCAGAACTGGAAAAGCATGTGCGAGCAAGGAGGCCTACAAACTTGACTCAGTTACTCCAGCTATGTCAGGAGGAATGGGCCAAAATTCATCCAACTAATTGTGGGAAGCTTGTGGAAGGCTACCTGAAAAGTGTGACCGAAGATAAACAATTTAAAGGCAATGCTACCAAATACTAATTCAGTGCATGTAAACTTCTGACCCACTGGGAATGTGATTAAAGAAATAAAAGCTGAAGTAAATCATTCTCTTTGTTATTATTCTGACATTATTCTACACATTCTTAAAATTAAAGTGGTGATCCTAAGTGGCCTAAGACAGGGAATTTTTATGGGGATTAAATGTCAGGAATTGTGAAAATCTGAGTTTAAATGTATTTGGCTAAGGTGTATGTAAACTTCCGACTTCAACTGTATATTGAAAAAATTTACATACTATACATGCTTTTCACAAATAAAGCTTGTTCAGCTGATGTTTCCAGGGACCTACTGTAGGGCTCTGTACACTAACCTTAACAATGTGGTCCAGGGGTTAGTGCCACCAACCCTGGTACATACAGAATAGCCTAGGCCAGGGGTTTTCAAACGTTTCTTGCCCAGATTTAATTGTATTGTTAGTTCTCAAAGATGGTATTATTTAACAACAGATATAGTTCAATATCTTTTCTGCATGTTTTCCACCCCAAAAATTACCACTTAGACTAAGAATTTTCTATACACCAAAAAAACTGTAATTAGCTCCAATGACTGTAATTTCCTCCATATTAAAGGGATAGTTAGAGATTTTGGCAACGAAGCGTTTTAGGCTATCTACTTCCCCAGAGTCGGATGAACAAGAACGGCTAGCATGCTAACTGTTCCTGTAGACTTTCAGTCATAGCGCTAATGCTAGTTGGCATTGGCTCGTGAAACTACCTCGCATTTCCTTCATACTGGACACAGAGACATACAAATGGTACTTACGATGGTATTCTGTAGCAGCGAGAGACATTCATGAAATAAATGTTCACACACATTTTCTATTTATATTAAATAAAATGCGGACCCCCTCCTGCACTTGTGCGGTACTATTAAGCATTCATTTTGGCCACTTTTTATGCATTGCTGAGCAGTCCCCTCTAATGTATTTAGAACAATAATGTTTTATGGAAATCAGTTATATGTATTTAAAACTTTTATAATTGCAAACCTTTATACCAGCACAAAGAAGTTACTTTTAAATTAGTCAAATGAATAAGAATACACAATTGGAGGGAGGAATGTGCATTTACAATGATGAATATGTGAGAAATAATTATTTTTTCCCTCAATTAAAACTGCAGGCAATTATTCTAAAAGATTATTGACCTCTAAGGGGACTTGTGATGTCACATATTTGCTCATCTCTGTCCTTGGTAGAGTATTCATCTTAATTAGTACAAGAGTGTATTAACTTGGACAGATTAGTGCACTAATACATTAGATTTGTATTATTGTTCTGGTGGGGGAGGTTAGAAACCACTGTCCTCATCCTAGAGACCTAATTCTTCATCATTGTCAGATATGACCTTTTGAGTTTCTTGGTATTTTGACAACTTTGACCGAGCAGTTATTTTGGGGGGGTCCTTCTTTCAAGGATCAAATATGCATGTCCTTACAAACGGTGACAACTCAAAGGGAGACAATATTTCAGATGAGGCTCTTTGGAATGGACAAGGACAAAGTCTCATACAGCTCGTAGAGTAAATAGTATGGGTTATAGTCACTAAGTCACTAGAAATTGATAAAATATTGATCCACCCACTCACCTTATGTGTTGAAAGCAATAAAGGGAGACCACTTACACACAGAAATATAGTGCTAATAGATACTAGCATTTACAGTATGATGCACATTTCCTCATCAATTCAAACATGTTCATTTTGCACAAAAGAATCGTCTTCTTTTGTATTATTTGTTATTCCCATACTTTTCCAACCTTTTGCCACTGGTGCAGGGCATATGCATGTTATCAGTATTATGCTCAAAGAGTTTGTGTCTGTCAATGAAGACTGCAATCTTGAGATAAATCAATCTGAGAGACTTTCTTATTGAAAGAAACCACAACCAGATTCCTAGATAACACCATAAGATGGCCCATGCCTGATAACACTGAACAAACAATATTTTTCATTCTAGACAACTATGTATTTGAGAGATGGGTAGTTACAAAACCTCTAGGCTGTTGTCTGAGATGATAGGTGATCACTGTCGTTAGAAAACAAACCAATCATACTTCTTCCGAAGCGGTGAATGGCCCAAAGTCTGTGACAGAGTGTACACAATTCTTTACAAAAAGCTTTGTTTACATATTCATATTCATAAAATCCTGACATTGAGCAAATACATATTTATTTTCATTCCATGCATTACAACGCATACTGAGACTTCAGTAAGCATAGGTACACCACCTCTTTTGTTTAAAAATATGTCCACATTTATACAAACCAGAGCAGGTTGATGCAAAGTGAAGCAAATTAGAACTGTTGGTCTCTGCTGAACCATTACTGGCCACCGTATATCATTTTTTGATGGGTCACAAGCAGTGTTGGAGGTTTTGAGTTACAAAGTAACACGTTACAATAATATTTATTTGCGGTAACGAGTAATATAACGGAGTACTGTTCCAATTTGAGTAAAGCTATTTTAGTTACTGATCACAGATAGGTCGCCGTTACTTTGTTACTTTTGTTATAATTCACTTCCTATTACAGTTATTGATTTAAATACATATTTGTGATGATTATTATTCCTTCTGTGTTGGTGCAATATTTTTTTAAATCCTCCCGCCTGAGATTGTAATTGTTTTTGTCCAGAGTGACATCCTCTCACCAAGTTGCAGTTTACGCACGCACTGCTACTAACCGCATTGGTGAGGGAGATGAAAAATGCCAGAAGTGTCTAAAACATTGAGTTTCTCAGGGTGGAAGTAGTCCCGTTATGTTGACTTGGTAGGAGGACAAAATGACAAGAATATAACTGAAAAATGTAAACTGTGCCCAAGAGAGAAACACCTCTCCATTGCTAGGAACACAACCTCCAATATCTTGGATTGCCTGCAAAAGCAACATGCCAAAACAAAACTCGTAGCGAAAGACCAAAAGCATGACCACTGCTGCTGAAGTTGACTGTTGGCCTACCTCATTCTTTCAACCAAGGCTTGATTTTAATCATTCAGGAGGACAGGCTGTAACCCAGGGAGAGCTGGACAAGCTTGTAACTGGGTATGTAGTAGAGGAAATGCTGCCCTTATCCACGGTAGAATCCCCCTCAAAATACTGATGAATGTGTATGTGCATAGGTAACGTTGACATTGTTTACATTGAGTGAGGACATGCAACATTTTGTGGTATAATGCAAAAGTAATACAATGGGTAGTGTAACTAATTACTTTGCCCAGGGAGTAATAAGTAAACACATTTTTTTACTGTTTAAATAATTAATGAGTAATATGTAATATATTACTTTTTTGGAGTAATGACTCCAACACTGGTCACAAGTGAACCACATCTATTTCCACACAGCATTTGAATAGGGATTTTACCCTTCATTGTACCTTTCATTCGACACATATAAACCATTTAGTCTAGGTTGTTTTATGAAAGAAAAAGGTGGTTTTGTGTTATACGACAAATTCAATGTCAAAAACAGCCAAATAAACTCTGGGATTCTTCTGTGTGTTTATGCCATGATATATTTTTGGGAATTATTTGCTTATATGGCGTTTTGGACATTTAACAGTTAATTTATTTGACAGTTGTGCAAGCCAGAGCCTAACGTGTCCATGCTGGACCGTGGTTTTTCAAATTTGATCTCAAGGCCCTCCCTGTGTTTGACTTCTTTTTAATTGTTTCCTGTCTGCCGAACCAATTATAAGTACAGGATTCTTTGGGAAAAATTGCATTAACAACATTTTAAATGGAAAAATGTGTAAATAACTGAAATTCAAACCAAATGATGAGCTTATTAGTTGGGTCTTGATTTGATCATATTTTACTTTTGTCAGCTCTTACTTTTGTCAGCTCTTAGTATACACATGTCGATTCCAGTTTAGATGCTGGTTGGGCACCTAAGCTGCTTTTGTTTGGCCGGTATAATGAAAGATGGAAGAAAAAATAAAACTCTGTATTGATTGAGAAAAGCTTAAGTCAGTCTGACTTTATTATCTATTATTGATTTTGGGTATTGATTTTGGGTCAGGTGAACTGTGTGTGATATGTTTAAAAAAAATACTATCAGCATTATGTTAGTGGCAATTGCAATGCAAATGGGGTGTTAGGAGTTATTTATCAAGATTGTATCAATTATTTATTTCTGGAAACATATCTCAAAATAACTACCTTGGTAATAATTTGTTTCATTACATGGACGAAATGTTCACATGTTTCTCTTACTGCCTTATTGCTGAGATAAGTTAAGTGATAAGTGATTAATAACGTTTCAATGTTTTAATCTGCAAGTATTCCATCAGATTTACAGGTAATACTTTGAGGTGAAGATAGATGCGTGAAGCAATGAATAAGACAATTTCAAACTATTAAAGAATACTGCAGGGGATAACACATAAAGGCTAACTTTCTTAGAAATTACCTGGTGAGACTGAGCCTTATACAGCACACTCAACAATGCATGAGACATACTGCACACTGGTGAAAAGAAAAGGAGCTCTCAACGCTAAGCTCTCTCAAGCTCTCTTTATTCCATTGTAGCGACAACCACACGAAGGAAAACTATGAAGGACAAATATGGAGTACAAAGTCTAGTGAGTTTGTTTAACATTTAGTTTCATAGGTAGTAACTCCTCTCGTGGGCGTCAGCCAGGAAGTTGGAGCCAACCTGCCTCACTCACCAATGGACTGAAAACACATGTTTAGCGAGGATTGTGACAGGCACATTCAGTGAAACTGATGGGTAAAAATGCCGGATTAACCCTGCCGTAATGGGAAAGGATTTACCAAGGGAGACAACATTATGCACTGTTGCCACTCTGAAATGAGCGCTGTGCATAGTTCACTCTCTGCAGTGTGAGGGCTGCTCCACAAGGTGCACAAGAAGGGAGGTCAAAGCTCTAAGCTGCTGGGTTGCCCATGGCTACATAAATATTAACTGAGCCTCCACTGTTTTGAGAGGGCTTCTTTGATTGTGAATCTCCTCAGAGGTTTCGCTATCCGCTGAGAGTACAGCAGGCATCTGACAAAACTTGGTTTGATGCAAACATATTAATATAGAGAGGTGTTGCATCTGGTTAACGGGTCAAGAAAAGCCAGTAGTTCAATGCAAATATGTTGAAGAGAGAAATAGCATACTTGTAGGCTAGATAGTTTGTTCCTGTTCCATGGTGCAACACATATTTGGAGGTTTGCCCGAGGTATTTTACTTTTACTCTGTGAAATTCTATCCTCAAAGGGTCCTTCATAGATTAAACTTTCAAACCATTTAGATGACAGTTAGAATGACAACTCTATTGAATTGAGAGTTTTTCAAGTTTATTTCATGGGCTTTCCAGACACAGAACTTTTCACAATGTCAAAAACAATTGTTAACTGCATCAATAGTTATCATATGCAATACCTCTTCCGTTTCATTTAAGGACCAAACAATTGAATGTTGTGCCATATAGATTGCAAAATAGTTGGAAAGAGATTTTCAATGCACTGATTCCACGGCACAACTGATACAAAAAACACCGCTGGATTCAAAACTTTGAGTTTTCCATTTAAATTATTCATTCTTGCAACCAATAGAATGTTATATATATATATGAGGGATACAACCATACCAGCTCTGCAGATTTTGCAGCAAAGAGACAATCATTAGATCATTTGTTTTGATACTGTCCATATGTAGCTTGTTTTTGGTCACAGGTTCAGAAAAGACTGAAAAATTGCAACATTTACCTGGAGCTAACTCTGCAAATAGCACTGCTGTGTGATTTAAAAAGTCATAGTCTATTGATCAAAAATATAATAATACTCTACATTTATTTACAGTCTGTAGAAACTTCAGAACTTTTTTGAAACATCAGTGCACAGTTGAAAAATGTATGACAAATAGAATGGACAAAACTGGATGGTGTTCAGAGATAAAAATGTATATAGTATGTATATGCTGGAAGTAGAAGGCTAAGTGTTGTTGTCCATTAGTTTACTCCAATTAGGGGAAGAGTGGTGAGGTTAGGGGAAAATAATAAAGGAAATCAATATAAATTTAATTTAATTATTAAATTAAAAATATATTAATGTATTAAAAAAAACTCTGCTAAGATATGCTAGCTGCAATATGAATTGGAAGCCAACAACAAAGAAACAAGAGGGCAATGTAGTCAGATAACTTATAAACTTGTTAAAAAGAATCAGAATTATACACAAGTATCTGTTAACTAAGGTGTGAACTATCTATGGGGCACACAACCTCTACAAATCATTAGCCATCATTATCAAGTAGTCCATGGAGAGACACAGACTTTTTGTGTGCAAATATTTTTGGGGAAAAACTATAAAAATTGTTCAAAGAACAATTGACGGTTCAAAACAAGTCATTGGAACAAGGGAGCCATATTTATTCTCCTCATGGTTGACTAAATTTCCTCCAAAGTGTGCCCCAACACATATAACCAATATAATAACAGATAGCTACACTTTATTGACATTATCACTAACAAAACATTTTTCATTTACTAGACGTTCTAAACCAGAGTGGTTTACAGGAACAATTAGGGTTAAGTGCCTTGCTCAAGGAAACATCGACAGAGTTTTCAACTAGTCGGCTCAGAACCAGCAACCTTACTTTTTGGTTACTGGCCCAATTCTCTTAACCACTAGGCTACCTGGTAGCCTTCTTTTGGTAGCCTTCAATAAGGCTTGATTCAACATTGGTGCTACTAGTGTTTTAATTCAGAAAAAAAAGTATCTTGCAACTCTGATTTCTCTGTTTCCCTCATTTCCCTGTCTGCAAGCTAGGTGGGCCAAGCAATCAGGTCTGGAAAAAGTTATACTTTAACCCGAGGTGCCCCAAGCACGCACCATTTAAAACATTTCTGTCTGGCAAGTGATTACTTGCAACCAGCATACCACATGTGAGATATCACTGGTATCAAAGCAGTCTGACTTGCCTTGTTAAATAAAGGGTCAATTAAAAAATACAAATACGTTCATCATAAACACAAATACCATTTCTGTACAATCTTAATGGCTCAATGCACTGAACAATAAATAGGGACCACATACTGAAAGTTGTTGGTCTCACTTCAATGTGTGATGGTATCATCATTGTAACATTGTAATTAACAGTGTTCACCCTTATCAATAACAAAGTAATTCATTAATATAATGTGTTAATATATGTGTAACAATTCAGATGTAACTAAACAAGTATAGCTACAATGTAACATGATAGAATGTATGTAGGCCTATATGTCTCATATATCCAAGAAAGTGAAATGTAAAAGTACATGCATACAAAATGGCTTTTTTAGCCATTTAAGACTGTCATGATCTACTCTCTCTAGTTATACAGAAACGGTATTCCTTCAAATATGAATGTCTGCCTTTGGATGACCTTTATAACATCTGCTTTCTCTTTTTGTCCCTTAAAAACAGTTGTATAATTGTGTAAAATGCTTATGAAAACACAAATATTCCAGTCTCATCCGTTCACCTTCACCTGGTGAATATGACTCAATTTCATATTTCCCCACAACAGTTGAAAGGACGTTTTTATTGAAGCCAGGTGTATACCAGTCTCTTGGTGCCTGATAATGTTCCCAGACTGCATTCCTCAAGCAGATCCTAACATTTTCCACAGCATCACCTCCGTCTGATGGTTGCCACTTAGCAGTTTTCAAAAATAAAACATAATTTTAGATTTCCAGTCATACAGTTTATTTCTATTCAATTTGTCACCATTATGCAACCATTCACAATCACACAAGATACATTGTTTAGTCATTGGTCAGCTTTGCCCACCTCTCTCTACAGTAGCAGATCACCTTCCCCCTTGGACTGTTGCAATGGTCGTTCTGTCTTTTATTGAGGCCAGTTGGAGAAAAAAGTCTCTCTGCACTTTTCTGCTCCTTCCTTTTTGATGCTAGGTAGTGTTCAAGTAAGAATAAGTCCTCAGTCATTGGTTGAATAGGCTGGACTGCCTTTTGTGAGGGGATTGAGCCTGTCCTACACAAAAATAAAATGTAGAAGTAAAATAGTGGCATATATTTATAGATAATCTACTTCACATTTGTACTCTGTTCACTGTAATCTTCTTTGCGACAGTCAGGGCTAAACGGCCGAGCATTAGTCTTCTTGCTGGACATGATAATATGTTTATATGATTCGTTCCTATTGGATGTGTGTGTGTGTCGACTCCGAGTCCGTGTGGATCGGAACTCCGTGTCAGGTTTTGACAGCAGTCCATTCACAGACGACTCTTGCAGAAGGCAGCCTGCCCTGCTGCGACTCACGGCACTGGCTCTGTTTACTGGAAGCCTGCTCCGGTGAATCAAGCAAGTCTCTCAATGCTGTGAGCGGTATCTTTTCCCAAACGCGAGCCGTTTTAACTTTGCAGTACCATTGAACCTCATTCTCTCATCCAGGGGAACTCGGCGTGGATTGACATCAACTGCAGTCTCCTTTTTT
The DNA here is from genome assembly GCF_002021735.2 of Oncorhynchus kisutch. Lineage (NCBI taxonomy): Eukaryota > Metazoa > Chordata > Actinopteri > Salmoniformes > Salmonidae > Oncorhynchus > Oncorhynchus kisutch. The sequence goes on from NC_034194.2 coordinate 6,082,680, forward strand.
TTCTGCAGAGAACAGGTTTCACTGCCTGTTCGCTCTTCTTCCCTCTGTCTCTTCGGGTTTCTACTCTGTGGATTGTTGCTTTGACTCCAGGCGAACAGGGGAGCAGAGATTAAATGCTCAAGCAGAACTGTTGATGAGTTAAGACTGAGCAGCACCTTGCCATGGAAGAGTATGTCCGGTCTGGGGGAATGTATGGGCTGAAGGAGGAACCAGCTGCCTGATAAAGCCCTATCTGTCCCAGATAAGTGGAGCATGCATCAGAACTGCAGAGATTCTCTCAACACTGCTGTGTTCTGATCTGCAGAGGAGTTCCTGTTACAATACTGCCTGCTTTCTACACACAGCTATTGTCCAACAGATTTTTTTCTGCCTCTGACTTCATCGTATTTATCGTGACTGTTTTCTCAGAAAGGTAAGGATTGCCTTTAAGAGAACTGAATTTCCCTATTACTTAGGCCTACTATCACTTTACCAACCATATCCAAGAGTGGTTTAATCTCTTGAAAAGTCTCTGTCTGTAACTTTCTTATATCACTTTATTAGGGGAATTGTTTGTCAAATTCAGAGATATACTTTCCAACTCACATATGTGAGGATATCAAGTCATTAATCACACACTACAGTTGTATATTTTACTTTCCCAGACCACAAACAAACCATCTGTAGGCTGCTTGAAATCTTGAGTTATGAAAAACCAAAGAGCAGGTTTGCCATGAATCAGGTCAACTTTTAAAGAACAGAACTGTTTGAAGTAGGCAAATTAAAATTATCCAAGGGATACCATGGTTAATTGAAAAATCGTTAATAAAAACAACCAGATGTGGATTGATTTGGTCAGCTGCCTCCCTCTCAGTTTGAGTGAATGGAAACTATTAAAATGAGGGGGGACACGTTTATATGAACCAGAACACGTAAAGCACCATTTAATTGGAATTGAATTTATGCCTTTAAAGTTGTAGATAGAGTTGTGCTCCTTGCTGGGTTTTTTTCATGAAGCCTATCAATGGGTTCCTTGCTTGAATAGGGCTGTATGTTAGCAGTGATCTAAGATCAATGTGGCTGTGATTCTGGAGAGCAATGAGGCTCTTTCAGTCTAGCCAGGGCCTTGACTGCTATATTTTGAGAAGGGGAAACTCTAGAATAGCCTGTCTTTGCATCATAGTAGACAGACAATATTATGTGTAAAACGAGTTAATTAAACTGCAATGCATTGAACTGAAGAACAATATGTAGCCTAATACGACAGGCAGAAACTTGATGTTGAAAATGTGAAATAATTGGTAAAAAATATCAATTCCAAGGAAACGACGAGATATCATCTATCTGTGTCTCATTTGAAACACACAGTTGCGCACAGTGGCAGTAAATTAGATAATTTTACTGCATATGCATTTTTTACCAATACCAAAACCATCTTGTCAACCTGCATGTGTTAACGACCGGAGAAAAAGCTAATATGCGGAGCGGAGCTCATATATTACCCCGGCCAACTCAGCGTCCTAACGGCTGTGTGTGAAGCAGTGGAACAGAGGAGAAAAACAAAATATCGATCATTGTACAGCATACATTTTACTCCAGTCCAGCATTCCCTTTTCCGCCACTAAACTACCAGCACGATTCTCGATTCTGTCATATTTTGTTAGACGTTACGCCTGATGTGAAAGGCTAATGAAAGTTCCTGACTGGGTTATATGCCATTTTTTTCTGCGTGTGATCAGCCAGCGTTAGATATGGCAATGACAGAAAAAAGGTTAGTCATTAGCATAATAAATAGGCTTACTCACAAGATAAAAATATGTCAGTAATTCAACGTCTCAATATATATTGATTTTTACAAATATGAATAAACCTACCTCAGATGAAGCTATAGGCTATAGCTGATCATCTAGAATGGCTAACTGTATTTTATTGTCTTAGTTTATAAATGGAATAATATATAAATGGAATAATACTTTAGTCCTTTGCAAATAGGCTCTAGTCCATATATCTCATCAGTCCCATAGGGTAAAATGTAACTTTATTTTTGGCTGCAAACAGGGTAGGTCAAATGATGCAACTAATATTATAACTCAACTGTGAAGTTGTTTGAACAGAGTGTGTGTGAACAGAATCTGCACTCTTAGATTTGTTGAGGCACATTGTTACTCTTCTTCCCCAGCCCCTTTCATAAAGGGGATGCCATTTCACATGTTTCTGCACAAAAATGTTTGAAGGAATAGATTAGCAAATGACAGAGGTCACAGCTCTTGCTCAATGGAGAGAACTCCAGCCTTGTAACCAATAGAGTTAGCTGATGCAGAAAGGGTAGGGGGAGTGTGAGTTAGTAAAATGGGAGGTGAACTTGTAGCCCGTCTCTACCCCTTTTATTGTGTTTCTATGTGAAAACACAATCTCCCTGCTTTTTTGTTTGCCAGTTGAATGATATTTTCACGGGAACATGTAATAATGTCTTTCTAGTTTTATTTCCACTCAACTGCAATACTGGTTGTTTTGATATTCTATATTTTTTTTATCTACTATTGTGTATTAGTTGAGGATTATGAATGTAATACATCTGCAGAATAGGTATAGGCATGTACATTTTATGAACAGAGAGAGTATCTGTCAGAAGCTTGTTGAAAAGAGTACCATTAGATACATTTCAAGCTGTTGTGAATCATACACCCATGTATAGCTTAGGCCATTTATAGGCTTCTCAGTGGGTTCTCATGTGTTGGTCTATTTTATGTCTTTTAGCTGTATGCAATCACACGTTCCTGAGCCAATATGCCTTTATAAGCGCGGTATTGTTTAATTCAAACCAACAGTCGCTTTTTCGACCCAGTCTTGTGTCAGAGGGAGTGCGTCCTGTTTCAAAGAACTGCAGCTGTTGATGTACCAGAGCCCGGATTGCTCCTCTGCCTCTCTGTTCATTTCCACTCACAGATCAATAGACTCAGTGTAGTTCTCTATGGATTTAGGGGACCAAACTGGTACGTATTATCATTAGCTCTCTATTCTTGATTGCAGCTGTAGCCTACATTATTGTGATCAAGCAAAAATAGTAAAGTGTTAATTTTAACCTCATAGAGACCGTGTATTTGAGGAGAAGTAGCACATACTGTATAATATCATATTGTGTAGGCTAGAAAAATCAAGAACCACTATTAATGTTTATATTTAATATTTTTGAATAGATAACACTAAATGCCAAGAGAAGTCTGCTCAGGTATGATTGAGTGGCATGCTAGAGCATCTCCTCCACTTCAATGGGATCATGTAGATGATTTTGTGTCTCCTACAGTTTTGAAGCTACACAACCATACTAGATAGCCTAATCTGTTATGACTGTATTGAGGCAATGCACTATTGATTTTGGAGTTGTATTTATACTGTGACCCCTTTGTGCACACTGGCCCCCAAAAAAATATTCTTACTGAACTGAACCCACATTCAGAATGTGACCGTAGTCACATTGGGGCTTTGTTTGACTAGGCTCCTCCAAATAAAGTGGTGTGAAAGTGCCGTTGTGCTTTTTACGAATGCTGTCCAGAATGGCCCGGAGCTGTGCTTTTGCTTTTATTCACAATGTAAGGAACACCAGATTGACACAGGTCAAGAGTACATGCATTCACAGAGTTAAAGTGACTTCCTTCGCAAGTAAAATGACACACAATGAGCCCTTCAACGGACACTTAATTATGGTTAATATGTTATCTGTCTTGTACAAAGAGGCGTTTTCGGACACAACCATTTCTGTTGGTGTTTCCCCTTTATGGAGCCTTACTGTGCGGATAATCACTTCCCATTAAATGGAAAAAACAAGGCTGTAAAAAGGGCTAAGGCAAATTGTATGTAATGCGCAGGTCTTTGGGCCAAAATACCACCCCATTTTATGACTGATTTAATTTTAATATTGGCAATCGGTAAAACACTATGAGCCAGGGTGTTCCCCTCCCTGCTATTTTATGAAACATTTGTTTCCACTTGCCAAAGGCTTCTGTAGCAGTGGATAATTATTTACCTTCTGAAATGGCAGATAAAACTTTCTGCTTGCCTTATTCATTTCCTTCCAGGGACATGACATAGCATGTACAATGGTGACAATAAATAAGGGTCAATTTAGACCCGTGAAAGAAATAGTGAGGATCTTTTTCTATGGCTTCTATATTGTTTTTCCACTGGTCAAGTGGTAGCCATCCTTAGCTTATCTAGCATCTCTTTTTCATTAGTTGGCTCCTTTTGGTGCTCCTCTGAATAGGATTCTGGAAATAAAACGGAAACACAAAGAACTTCAAAGCATAGCTGTAAAACTCATGGCTCGTGGCATAAAACAGCGCTAAAGCTAAACAAATATGTTTTTGTTACTGGTTGTGGCCAACTATATATATTTTACAGAACCATATTGCATACATTAAGGCATCTCTTTTTCTTGAATACAACAAGTAGTGTGTCATAAGCGGCAGGCATAAGTGTAACCAATGAGACAGTTATATTTTCTCTTGTGCCGTATATTGACAGACTTTTGTCAGCTTTGACAGAAATGGTTCAAAAATGTTCTGACAAACATGTAACTTAATTAACTATGTCATTATCAACAAATTATGAAAATAATAATATGAATTACTGTTATTATTAAGTATATTATAAACTTAAAAGAAGTACAACTAAATAGAAAAAGTTATTTTGCATTTGTTTTTAATTAAGTAATAATGAAGACTGAATATAGACGCAAAATAAAATATGTCTGTAAATATATGTGCGTACACACACACACACACACACACACACACACACACACACACACACACACACACACACACACACACACACACACACACACACACACACACCTCACTTTTGGTGGTAAGTGCACTAAAGTTCTTATTCTCAGCCCGAGCCTGACCACACAGTTGGGTTTCGGGCTTGCCGTGCTGTGTTAAGAAATAAAAAAACAGTGCGTGTCTGTGCACCTTTTAACCTACTACCGCTCTCTCAGCTGCAGCAGCCACTAATGGCACCAGGATTCCAATAATGGTTGGGCCAGGGAAATTTGATAAAACTGATGATGAAATGTATTTTTCTGATGATTGAAATGTTTCGAATAGTGATACGAATAGGCTGGAGTGCACTCAGGAGAATGATGATCCACAAGAATACGACAGGCAGGGCATTGCAGTATCAGGAGAAGCCCATATTCCAATGGCATCTGTTAACACCCATACATCCTAACAAAATACACCCTATGACTGCCCTGCTAATGTGCCTTGCTGGACCTTGTAAACAGCTACCTTTTAGATACAAGATTGTATTTAATTACTGAGAAATGCGGTATAACAAACAGAGGATAGCAACAGTGTTACATTTCATGCTCAGAGCCGTCATTACCCTAGCTAGATCAGGGATGGGCAACTTTGATGGGGTAAAAGGCGGCCACAAAATCTGAACTCATCATGAGGGGCCGCAGTGGCTCGCGGGTCTGTCTACCCACATCCATACCCACACATAAGTTAAATGTTGTTGGGGGCTCTCACCCACCTAGCGAACAAAAGAGTTTAGCGGTCCCCCCTTGACAGCGGAGAGAAAAAATGTACGTTTTAGAGTTAATTTCCTGCAATTGCCATGGGTGTAAAGAACATGTTGCAGTTGTAAAGCACGTTTGCTGCAATTCTAATAATTTTGCCATGGGTTGGAGGCAAAATTAGCAGTTTTACAGATAATTTCCTGAAATTCTACATATTTTGCTATAGGATGTAGAGAATTGTTTGCAGGTTTTCTTATGATTTCTGAGTGAGAGTGACGAGAGAGTCATTAGTAGAAGTTTAGATAGCTGGCTAGACTAATTTACAAATCTCTTTTTTTTTTACTGACATGGGCTAATTGAGTGACTGCCAGTGACTGACATAACAAGATAAAAACTGCTGATGCACAAACATATTTCGGAAATGCACCTTATGTGATCAGAAGGGGTTTCCTGTGCCCTGGATCATGCAGCACACTCAGTACTGTGCCCTCAAACAGAGACGGTCCTTGGAAAAGCTGCTCTTGACAAAGATGCATTGTTGAGGTTAGCCTATAACCCACTGCACTGAGTGGCTACATCTACGAAGCTCATCTTGACTACAGTGAGAGAGCTTGTAACAAGGCGGCAACTGTCACAGCTAGACCTGCAGAGGCACTCTGTCTCTCTGTTGACCATATAGCGATATCACTCTTCTGTCCCTGACAAAACATAAGCTATATAGACGGTGGGTCAACTCAAGAGGAATTTCCAGGGGAAATGCTGAAAAACAGAGGACAAATGCCACTCCCAACAGAGATGCATA